>NC_047017.1:32214630-33600410 GCF_902652985.1 Pecten maximus | reverse complement strand
GGAGTTTTCATCTTTAAAATTACCTCCCCTTATTACTGGATTGGGAGAAAAAGTTGTCAAAATACACCTCTCAGGGAAATCAGCAATACTCCGTGACTATTAAAGATACACAGTAACCCGATATGTCATTTTGTTCGTCGGAACATATTCTAGACATTCATGGGGTTTTTAGTAAAATTAGAATTAACAAAAGTGATGTATAAGGTAGCACACCACAGTAAGACAGCCTGGCCATGGGCAATTTTTTTGTTAAGCAAATAACTCCTGTATTATGATATGTATAAAAAATGAAAAAATAAATGTACACTATAATTGGTATATCCAGTATGAAGTAGTACATACAGGCTTCACATTTATTAAAACAAAAATCAATAAATTGGTTCCGGATTTTAAATATCCGGATTTTCCGAACGTGTGTTTACACAGGAAATTTAGTTTCGCCTACAGCGCAAAATGGAAGCCCACAGAAAAGGTAAGATAGCGGAAAAACTTAATTTACAACATATGTCCAAACAAGATTAATTCTGTCTTTGGGATAGAGATATTTAATTTTAAATAGGTTTCAGAAAAAAAATTGTGTAGAGAATTGTGCCATTTTGGGTCAAATATCATAATATTTTGCAATTTTTGAGAATTTTTTAAGCTGTTACCATGGTATTCACAGCTCTAAAAATCACAGAAAATATCAGTTTACTTATCCTTCAGAGCTCTATTAAAATTGCAAATGTTGTACAGATTTCAAATATATATACTTTATTAGAGGTTATATGTAAGGTTAACTGGCAATGTTTACATATCTAAAGCATGTGCCATATTTTTCAGAATTTGGCATTTTTACTGTACACTGCTACCTAAACTGGTGGCCTGGTTTTGTCTCATTCCTAAGTTGGTGACCTAGTTGTTTCTCAGTCCCAGACTGATGACCTAGTTGTGTCTAAATCCCAAACTGATGGCCTAGTTTTGTCTCATTCCTTAACTGGTGACCTTGTGTCTCAGTCCCAAACTGGTAGCTTAGTTGTGGTCCAGTCCTAGTCTGGTGGCCATGTTGTGCCTTGGCCCTAAATTGGTGGCGTAGTTGTGCCTTGGTCCTAAACAGATGACCTAATTGTGTCTCAGTCCTAAACTGGTGGCCTAGTTGTGTTACAGTACTTGCCTAATGGCCTAGTTTTGCCTCAGTCCTGGACTGATGACCTAGATGAGTCTTGATTCTAAATTGGCGGCCAAAGTGTCTCGGTCCTAAACTGGTGGCCCAATTGTCCAAATCAGAAGAAGGTCTTGCGGTGTAGACTTGGCTTTAGGATAAGACCATAGTATTGACGGACTTTGGCTTTAGGATCAGGCCATAGTATTGTCAGATTTTGCTTAAGGATCAGGCCATAGTATTGTCAGAATTGGCTTTAGGATCAGGCCATAGTATTGTCAGAATTGGCTTTAGGATCAGACAGTATTATTGTCAGACTTGGCTTTAGGATCAGGCTGTAGTATTGTCAGACCTGGCTTTAGGATCAGGCTGTAGTATTGTCAGACTTGGCTTTAGGATAGGCCATAGTATTGTCAGACTTGGCTTTAGGATCAGGCTGTAGTATTGTCAGATTTGGCTTTAGGATCAGGCCATAGCATTGTTAAACTTGGCTTTAGGATCAGGCCATAGTCTTGTCAGACTTGGCTTTAGGATCAGGCCATAGTATTGTCAGACTTGGCTTTAGGATCAGGCTGTAGTATTATTGTCAGTCCTGGCTTTGGGATGAGACAGTAGTATTGTCAGACTTCGCTTTAGGATCAGGCAATAGTATTGTCAGACTTGGCTTTAGGATAAGGCTGTAGTATTGTCAGACTTGGCTTTAGGATCAGGCTGTAGTATTGTCAGACCTGGCTTTAGGATAGGCCATAGTATTGTCAGACTTGGCTTTAGGATCAGGCCGTAGTATTGTCAGAATTGGGTTTAGGATCAGGCCATAGTATTGTCAGAATTGGCTTTAGGATCAGGCCGTAGTATTGTCAGAATTGGGTTTAGGATCAGGCCATAGTATTGTCAGAATTGGCTTTAGGATCAAGCTGTAGTATTGTCAGACTTGGCTTTAGGATCAGGCCATAGTATTGTCAGAATTGGCTTTAGGATAAGACCATAGTATTGTCAGACTTGGCTTTAGGATCAGGCTGTAGTATTGTCAGACTTGGCTTTAGGATCAGGCAGTAGTATTGTCAGAATTGGCTTTAGGATAAGACCATAGTATTATCGAATTGGCTTTAGGATCAGGCCATAGTATTGTCAGACTTGGCTTTAGGATCAGACCGTATTATTGTCAGACCTGGTTTTAGGATCCGACAGTAGTATTGTCAGACTTGGCTTTGGGATCAGACTGTAGTATTGTCAGACTTGGCTTTAGGATCAGGCTGTAGTATTGTCAGACTTGGCTTTAGGATCAGGCCATAGTATTGTTAGACTTGGCTTTAGGATCAGGCCATAGTATTGTTAGACTTGGCTTTAGGATTAGGCTGTAGTATCGTCAGACTTGGCTTTGGGATCAGACAGTAGTATTGTCAGACTTGGCTTTAGGATCAGGCCATAGTATTGTTAGACTTGGCTTTAGGATTAGGCTGTAGTATTGTCAATCATAACTAGAATATAGAGTGTTTAACCATAATCACTGAAATATCCAGGTGAGTGATGCAAGCCCCATGGGCCATTTGTTTGGTGATTTTTTCATATCCTATTTCCCTGAAGCCAAAGGAACAAGAACTTCATACAGTACATGGTACTTCAGCTAAAGAATTTACGCCAAAGATCAAAGTCACCAATATTGATTTTTGAAAAGTTTTGAACATGAGCCTCCAGGGTATTTCAGTAAATTTTACAATCTCCAGTGAAAAATTTTGGTCTTCGATTAAAGGTTTAAAACATAAAAATGATTGAATTTAAGTGAAAAACCAAAAATGAGGACTTTCCAAACTGGAGATCTCCTTGAAGTTGTCTATGTATAGTTTGACCGCCGTGAGCTTGTTAGGTATGTCATCATTAGGGTGTTTAATCAATAAGGATATCTCTACCATTCTTTTCCATAATTTAGAATTAAAATATTCTTTTCCTATGAGACATGTGTTGTTTGGCTTTGTTGTGGTTCAGTTATTCATCTACCATTTTGATTCATGTATATTTAGTGGGAACTAATCAGATGCTAGTTTCACACCTGTTTGCCTATCAAAGGTTGTCACATATCATTTTTGAAATGTGAATCGTTAGTTACACTGCCAGTATCCTATATAACTGGAAATGTATACTCCAGGAACCTAAAACCATTGATTGGTCTGCTCAATAACAGTCACTTATCCATGACACAGTACACATTAACAATTATATTACAACCTCTCCACATTCAAATGATAACTAGTCTCACTTTACTGTAATATTAATTGGGTAATTAACGCATGGGTAGGCAAGTTACATTACAAAAAAAATTACTTTCATATATATCTGAAAATTAGACATGCTTATTTATATATGGTATTGTGTAACAGTGTTGTCACCGTTTGTGTGGAAAACACTTAACAGGTAAAAATATATCAGGTTTTGTCTGGTGTACTGATATGTTTTCAGGAGATACAATAAATTTGTGTTGTTAGATTACCATAAAGTCCACAACCTTACACCATGAAGGTATCTGTTGTGTTACAATCAAGTCCACAATATCAGTGTCATGAAGGAATATCAATGTGAAATGGTCAAATCTACAGTATTTGCCCCAAGAAAGTGTATGTTGTTTTACCGTAAAGTCTGAGTATATTCGTATTATAGTAATCTGAGTATTTTTCTGTTATAATAATGTGAGAATTTTCCTGTTATAAGCATGTGAGTATTTTCCTGTTAGAATCATGTGAGTGTTTTCCTGTTAGAATCATGTGAGTGTTTTCCTGTTATAATTATGTGAGTGTTTTCCTGTTAGAGTCATGTGAGTATTTTCCTGTTATAATAATGTGAGTGTTTTCCTGTTATAATCATGTGAGTGTTTTCCTGTTAGAGTCATGTGAGTGTTTTCCTGTTATAATAATGTGAGTGTTTTCCTGTTATAATAATGTGAGTGTTTTCCTGTTATAATAATGTGAGTGTTTTCCTGTTATAATCATGTGAGTGTTTTCCTGTTATAATCATGTGAGTGTTTTCCTGTTATAATAATGTGAGTGTTTTCCTGTTATAATCATGTGAGTGTTTTCCTGTTAGAGTCATGTGATTGTTTTCCTGTTAGAGTCATGTGAGTATTTTCCTGTTATAATCATGTGAGTGTTTTCCTATTAGAGTCATGTGAATGTTTTCCTGTTATAATAATGTGAGTGTTTTCCTGTTATAATAATGTGAGTGTTTTCCTGTTATAATTATGTGAGTGTTTTCCTGTTATAATCATGTGAGTGTTTTCCTGTTATAATCATGTGAGTGTTTTCCTGTTATAATCATGTGAGTGTTTTCCTGTTATAATCATGTGAATGTTTTCCTGTTATAATAATGTGAGTGTTTTCCTGTTATAATTATGTGAGTGTTTTCCTGTTATAATCATGTGAGTGTTTTCCTGTTATAATCATGTGAGTATTTTCCTGTTAGAGTCATGTGAGTGTTTTCCTGTTATAATCATGTGAGTGTTTTCCTGTTATAATCATGTGAATGTTTTCCTGTTATAATAATGTGAGTGTTTTCCTGTTATAATTATGTGAGTGTTTTCCTGTTAGAGTCATGTGAGTGTTTTCCTGTTATAATCATGTGAGTATTTTCCTGTTATAATAATGTGAGTATTTTCCTGTTATAATCATGTGAGTATTTTCCTGTTAGAGTCATGTGAGTGTTTTCCTGTTATAATCATGTGAGTGTTTTCCTGTTATAATCATGTGAATGTTTTCCTGTTATAATAATGTGAGTGTTTTCCTGTTATAATTATGTGAGTGTTTTCCTGTTAGAGTCATGTGAGTATTTTCCTGTAAGAGTCATGTGAGTATTTTCCTGTTAGAGTCATGTGAGTATTTTCCTGTTAGAGTCATGTGAGTGTTTTCCTGTTATAATTATGTGAGTGTTTTCCTGTTAGAGTCATGTGAGTGTTTTCCTGTTATAATTATGTGAGTGTTTTCCTGTTATAATTATGTGAGTGTTTTCCTGTTATAATTATGTGAGTGTTTTCCTGTTATAATTATGTGAGGGTTTTCCTGTTAGAGTCATGTGAGTGTTTTCCTGTTATAATTATGTGAGTGTTTTCCTGTTATAATTATGTGAGGGTTTTCCTGTTAGAGTCATGTGAGTGTTTTCCTGTTATAATTATGTGAGTGTTTTCCTGTTAGTGTCATGTGAGTGTTTTCCTTTTATAATAATGTGAGTATTTTCCTGTTAGAATCATGTGAGTGTTTTCCTGTTAGAGTCATGTGAGTGTTTTCCTGTTAGAGTCATGTGATTGTTTTCCTGTTATAATCATGTGAGTGTTTTCCTGTTATAATTATGTGAGTGTTTTCCTGTTAGAGTCATGTGAGTGTTATCCTGTTATAATAATGTGAGTGTTTTCCTGTTAGAGTCATGTGAGTATTTTCCTGTTATAATAATGTGAGTGTTTTCCTGTTATAATCATGTGAGTGTTTTCCTGTTAGAGTCATGTGAGTGTTTTCCTGTTATAATCATGTGAGTGTTTTCCTGTTAGAGTCATGTGAATGTTTTCCTGTTATAATAATGTGAGTGTTTTCCTGTTATAATAATGTGAGTATTTTCCTGTTATAATTATGTGAGTGTTTTCCTGTTATAATAATGTGAGTGTTTTCCTGTTATAATCATGTGAGTGTTTTCCTGTTAGAGTCATGTGAGTGTTTTCCTGTTATAATCATGTGAGTGTTTTCCTGTTATAATAATGTGAATGTTTTCCTGTTATAATAATGTGAGTGTTTTCCTGTTATAATAATGTGAGTGTTTTCCTGTTATAATCATGTGAGTGTTTTCCTGTTATAATCATGTGAGTGTTTTCCTGTTATAATCATGTGAGTGTTTTCCTGTTATAATCATGTGAGTGTTTTCCTGTTATAATCATGTGAGTGTTTTCCTGTTATAATAATGTGAGTGTTTTCCTGTTATAATCATGTGAGTGTTTTCCTGTTATAATCATGTGAGTGTTTTCCTGTTATAATCATGTGAGTGTTTTCCTGTTATAATAATGTGAGTGTTTTCCTGTTATAATTATGTGAGTGTTTTCCTGTTAGAGTCATGTGAGTATTTTCCTGTAAGAGTCATGTGAGTATTTTCCTGTTAGAGTCATGTGAGTATTTTCCTGTTAGAGTCATGTGAGTGTTTTCCTGTTATAATTATGTGAGTGTTTTCCTGTTAGAGTCATGTGAGTGTTTTCCTGTTATAATAATGTGAGTGTTTTCCTGTTATAATAATGTGAGTGTTTTCCTGTTATAATAATGTGAGTGTTTTCCTGTTAGAGTCATGTGAGTGTTTTCCTGTTATAATTATGTGAGTGTTTTCCTGTTAGTGTCATGTGAGTGTTTTCCTGTTATAATTATGTGAGTGTTTTCCTGTTAGTGTCATGTGAGTGTTTTCCTGTTATAATAATGTGAGTATTTTCCTGTTAGAATCATGTGAGTGTTTTCCTGTTAGAGTCATGTGAGTGTTTTCCTGTTAGAGTCATGTGATTGTTTTCCTGTTAGAGTCATGTGAGTGTTATCCTGTTACAATAATGTGAGTGTTTTCCTGTTACAATCATGTGAGTGTTATCCTGTTATAATAATGTGAGTGTTTTCCTGTTAGAGTCATGTGAGTATTTTCCTGTTAGAGTCATGTGAGTATTTTCCTGTTAGAGTCATGTGAGTGTTTTCCTGTTAGAGTCATGTGAGTGTTTTCCTGTTATAATTATGTGAGTGTTTTCCTGTTAGAGTCATGTGAGTGTTTTCCTGTTATAATTATGTGAGTGTTTTCCTGTTATAATTATGTGAGTGTTTTCCTGTTAGAGTCATGTGAGTATTTTCCTGTTAGAGTCATGTGAGTGTTTTCCTGTTAGAGTCATGTGAGTGTTTTCCTGTTATAATAATGTGAGTGTTTTCCTGTTATAATTATGTGAGTGTTTTCCTGTTAGAGTCATGTGAGTGTTTTCCTGTTATAATAATGTGAGTGTTTTCCTGTTAGTGTCATGTGAGTGTTTTCCTGTTATAATTATGTGAGTGTTTTCCTGTTAGTGTCATGTGAGTGTTTTCCTGTTATAATAATGTGAGTATTTTCCTGTTAGAATCATGTGAGTGTTTTCCTGTTAGAGTCATGTGAGTGTTTTCCTGTTAGAGTCATGTGATTGTTTTCCTGTTAGAGTCATGTGAGTGTTATCCTGTTATAATAATGTGAGTGTTTTCCTGTTAGAGTCATGTGAGTATTTTCCTGTTATAATAATGTGAGTGTTTTCCTGTTATAATCATGTGAGTGTTTTCCTGTTATAATCATGTGAGTGTTTTCCTGTTAGAGTCATGTGAGTGTTTTCCTGTTATAATCATGTGAGTGTTTTCCTGTTAGAGTCATGTGAGTGTTTTCCTGTTATAATAATGTGAGTGTTTTCCTGTTATAATCATGTGAGTGTTTTCCTGTTATAATCATGTGAATGTTTTCCTGTTATAATAATGTGAGTGTTTTCCTGTTATAATTATGTGAGTGTTTTCCTGTTAGAGTCATGTGAGTATTTTCCTGTAAGAGTCATGTGAGTATTTTCCTGTTAGAGTCATGTGAGTATTTTCCTGTTAGAGTCATGTGAGTGTTTTCCTGTTATAATTATGTGAGTGTTTTCCTGTTAGAGTCATGTGAGTGTTTTCCTGTTATAATTATGTGAGTGTTTTCCTGTTATAATTATGTGAGTGTTTTCCTGTTAGTGTCATGTGAGTGTTTTCCTGTTATAATAATGTGAGTATTTTCCTGTTAGAATCATGTGAGTGTTTTCCTGTTAGAGTCATGTGAGTGTTTTCCTGTTAGAGTCATGTGATTGTTTTCCTGTTAGAGTCATGTGAGTGTTATCCTGTTATAATAATGTGAGTGTTTTCCTGTTACAATCATGTGAGTGTTATCCTGTTATAATAATGTGAGTGTTTTCCTGTTAGAGTCATGTGAGTATTTTCCTGTTAGAGTCATGTGAGTATTTTCCTGTTAGAGTCATGTGAGTGTTTTCCTGTTAGAGTCATGTGAGTGTTTTCCTGTTATAATAATGTGAGTGTTTTCCTGTTAGAGTCATGTGAGTGTTTTCCTGTTATAATTTTGTGAGTGTTTTCCTGTTATAATCATGTGAGTGTTTTTCTGTTATAATAATGTGAGTGTTTTCCTGTTAGTGTCATGTGAGTGTTATCCTGTTATAATAATGTGAGTGTTTTCCTGTTAGAGTCATGTGAGTATTTTCCTGTTATAATAATGTGAGTGTTTTCCTGTTATAATCATGTGAGTGTTTTCCTGTTAGAGTCATGTGAGTGTTTTCCTGTTATAATCATGTGAGTGTTTTCCTGTTAGAGTCATGTGAATGTTTTCCTGTTATAATAATGTGAGTGTTTTCCTGTTATAATAATGTGAGTATTTTCCTGTTATAATTATGTGAGTGTTTTCCTGTTATAATAATGTGAGTGTTTTCCTGTTATAATCATGTGAGTGTTTTCCTGTTAGAGTCATGTGAGTGCTTTCCTGTTATAATCATGTGAGTGTTTTCCTGTTATAATAATGTGAATGTTTTCCTGTTATAATAATGTGAGTGTTTTCCTGTTATAATAATGTGAGTGTTTTCCTGTTATAATCATGTGAGTGTTTTCCTGTTATAATCATGTGAGTGTTTTCCTGTTATAATCATGTGAGTGTTTTCCTGTTATAATCATGTGAGTGTTTTCCTGTTATAATCATGTGAATGTTTTCCTGTTATAATAATGTGAGTGTTTTCCTGTTATAATCATGTGAGTGTTTTCCTGTTATAATCATGTGAGTGTTTTCCTGTTATAATCATGTGAGTGTTTTCCTGTTATAATAATGTGAGTGTTTTCCTGTTATAATTATGTGAGTGTTTTCCTGTTAGAGTCATGTGAGTATTTTCCTGTAAGAGTCATGTGAGTATTTTCCTGTTAGAGTCATGTGAGTATTTTCCTGTTAGAGTCATGTGAGTGTTTTCCTGTTATAATTATGTGAGTGTTTTCCTGTTAGAGTCATGTGAGTGTTTTCCTGTTATAATAATGTGAGTGTTTTCCTGTTATAATAATGTGAGTGTTTTCCTGTTATAATAATGTGAGTGTTTTCCTGTTAGAGTCATGTGAGTGTTTTCCTGTTATAATTATGTGAGTGTTTTCCTGTTAGTGTCATGTGAGTGTTTTCCTGTTATAATTATGTGAGTGTTTTCCTGTTAGTGTCATGTGAGTGTTTTCCTGTTATAATAATGTGAGTATTTTCCTGTTAGAATCATGTGAGTGTTTTCCTGTTAGAGTCATGTGAGTGTTTTCCTGTTAGAGTCATGTGATTGTTTTCCTGTTAGAGTCATGTGAGTGTTATCCTGTTATAATAATGTGAGTGTTTTCCTGTTACAATCATGTGAGTGTTATCCTGTTATAATAATGTGAGTGTTTTCCTGTTAGAGTCATGTGAGTATTTTCCTGTTAGAGTCATGTGAGTATTTTCCTGTTAGAGTCATGTGAGTGTTTTCCTGTTAGAGTCATGTGAGTGTTTTCCTGTTATAATTATGTGAGTGTTTTCCTGTTAGAGTCATGTGAGTGTTTTCCTGTTATAATTATGTGAGTGTTTTCCTGTTATAATTATGTGAGTGTTTTCCTGTTAGAGTCATGTGAGTATTTTCCTGTTAGAGTCATGTGAGTGTTTTCCTGTTAGAGTCATGTGAGTGTTTTCCTGTTATAATAATGTGAGTGTTTTCCTGTTATAATTATGTGAGTGTTTTCCTGTTAGAGTCATGTGAGTGTTTTCCTGTTATAATAATGTGAGTGTTTTCCTGTTAGAGTCATGTGAGTGTTTTCCTGTTATAATTATGTGAGTGTTTTCCTGTTAGTGTCATGTGAGTGTTTTCCTGTTATAATAATGTGAGTATTTTCCTGTTAGAATCATGTGAGTGTTTTCCTGTTAGAGTCATGTGAGTGTTTTCCTGTTAGAGTCATGTGATTGTTTTCCTGTTAGAGTCATGTGAGTGTTATCCTGTTATAATAATGTGAGTGTTTTCCTGTTAGAGTCATGTGAGTATTTTCCTGTTATAATAATGTGAGTGTTTTCCTGTTATAATCATGTGAGTGTTTTCCTGTTATAATCATGTGAGTGTTTTCCTGTTAGAGTCATGTGAGTGTTTTCCTGTTATAATCATGTGAGTGTTTTCCTGTTAGAGTCATGTGAGTGTTTTCCTGTTATAATAATGTGAGTGTTTTCCTGTTATAATCATGTGAGTGTTTTCCTGTTATAATCATGTGAGTGTTTTCCTGTTATAATAATGTGAGTGTTTTCCTGTTATAATTATGTGAGTGTTTTCCTGTTAGAGTCATGTGAGTATTTTCCTGTAAGAGTCATGTGAGTATTTTCCTGTTAGAGTCATGTGAGTATTTTCCTGTTAGAGTCATGTGAGTGTTTTCCTGTTATAATTATGTGAGTGTTTTCCTGTTAGAGTCATGTGAGTGTTTTCCTGTTATAATTTATGTGGAGTGTTTTTCCTGTTATAATTATGTGAGTGTTTTCCTGTTAGTGTCATGTGAGTGTTTTCCTGTTAGAATAATGGATTATTTTTCCTGTTAGAATCATGTGAGTGTTTTCCTGTTAGAGTCATGTGAGTGTTTTCCTGTTAGAGTCATGTGATTTTGTTTCCCTGTTAGAGGTCAGTGAGTGTTTAATCCTGTTATACATATTGGTGTTTTCCCTGGTTACAATCAATGTGAGTGTTATCCTGTTATAATAATGTGAGTGTTTTCCTGTTAGAGTCATGTGAGTATTTTCCTGTTAGAGTCATGTGAGTATTTTCCTGTTAGAGTCATGGTGAAGGGTTTTGCCTGTTATAGTCCCATGTGAGTGTTTTCCTGTTATAATAATGTGAGTGTTTTCCTGTTAGAGTCATGTGAGTGTTTTCCTGTTATAATTTTGTGAGTGTTTTCCTGTTATAATCATGTGAGTGTTTTTCTGTTATAATAATGTGAGTGTTTTCCTGTTAGTGTCATGTGAGTGTTTTCCTGTTATAATAATGTGAGTGTTTTCCTGTTAGAGTCATGTGAGTATTTTCCTGTTATAATAATGTGATTATTTTCCTGTTATAATCATGTGAGTGTTTTCCTGTTAGAGTCATGTTGGTATTTTCCTGTTAGAGTCATGTGAGTGTTTTCCTATTAGAGTCATGTGAGTGTTTTCCTGTTACAATCATGTGAGTGTTATCCTGTTATAATAATGTGAGTGTTTTCCTGTTAGAGTCATGTGAGTATTTTCCTGTTAGAGTCATGTGAGTATTTTCCTGTTAGAGTCATGTGAGTGTTTTCCTGTTAGAGTCATGTGAGTGTTTTCCTGTTATAATCATGTGAGTGTTTTCCTGTTAGAGTCATGTGAGTGTTTTCCTGTTATAATCATGTGAGTGTTTTCCTGTTATAATCATGTGAGTGTTTTCCTGTTATAATAATGTGAGTGTTTTCCTGTTAGAGTCATGTGAGTATTTTCCTGTTAGAGTCATGTGAGTATTTTCCTGTTCGAGTCATGTGAGTATTTTCCTGTTATAATCATGTGAGTGTTTTCCTGTTATAATCATGTGAGTGTTTTCCTGTTATAATTATGTGAGTGTTTTCCTGTTAGAGTCATGTGAGTATTTTCCTGTTATAATAATGTGAGTGTTTTCCTGTTATAATCATGTGAGTGTTTTCCTGTTATAATAATGTGAGTGTTTTCCTGTTATAATAATGTGAGTGTTTTCCTGTTAGAGTCATGTGAATGTTTTCCTGTTAGAGTCATGTGAGTGTTTTCCTGTTATAATAATGTGAGTGTTTTTCTGTTATAATAATGTGAGTGTTTTCCTATTAGAGTCATGTGAGTGTTTTCCTGTTAGAGTCATGTGAGTGTTTTCCTGTTAGAGTCATGTGAGTGTTTTCCTGTTAGAGTCATGTGAGTGTTTTCCTGTTAGAGTCATGTGAGTGTTTTCCTGTTATAATTATGTGAGTGTTTTCCTGTTAGAGTCATGTGAATGTTTTCCTGTTATAATAATGTGAGTGTTTTCCTGTTATAATAATGTGAGTGTTTTCCTGTTATAATTATGTGAGTGTTTTCCTGTTATAATCATGTGAGTGTTTTCCTGTTATAATAATGTGAGTGTTTTCCTGTTATAATAATGTGAGTGTTTTCCTGTTAGAATCATGTGAGTGTTTTCCTGTTAGAGTCATGTGAGTGTTTTCCTGTTAGAGTCATGTGAGTGTTTTCCTGTTAGAGTCATGTGAGTGTTTTCCTGTTATAATAATGTGAGTGTTTTCCTGTTAGAGTCATGTGAGTATTTTCCTGTTATAATAATGTGAGTGTTTTCCTGTTATAATAATGTGAGTGTTTTCCTGTTAGAGTCATGTGAGTGTTTTCCTGTTAGAGTCATGTGAGTGTTTTCCTGTTATAGTCATGTGAGTGTTTTCCTGTTATAATAATGTGAGTGTTTTCCTGTTATAATCATGTGAGTGTTTTCCTGTTATAATCATGTGAGTGTTTTCCTGTTAGAGTCATGTGAGTATTTTCCTGTTATAATTATGTGAGTGTTTTCCTGTTATAATCATGTGAGTGTTTTCCTGTTAGAGTCATGTGAGTGTTTTCCTGTTATAATTATGTGAGTGTTTTCCTGTTATAATAATGTGAGTGTTTTCCTGTTAGAGTCATGTGAGTGTTTTCCTGTTAGAATAATGTGAGTGTTTCCTGTTATAATTATGTGAGTGTTTTCCTGTTATAATCATGTGAGTGTTTTCCTGTTATAATTATGTGAGTGTTTTCCTGTTAGATTCATGTGAGTGTTTTCTTGTTAGAGTCATTGAGTGTTTTCCTGTTTTATAATCATGTGAGTGTTTTCCTGTTCTAAGTCATGTAGGTATTTTCCTGTTATAATCATGTAAGTGTTTTCCTGCTATAGAGGTCATATGTAAGTGTTTTCCTGTTATAGTCATGTGAAGTGTTTTTGCCTGTTCTAAGTCATGTTTAGGTATTTTTTCCTGTTAGAGTCATGTGAGTTGTTTTCCTGGTTTAGAAGTCAATGTGAGTGTTTTCCTGTTATAATCATGTGAGTAGTTTTCCTGTTAGAATCATGTGAGTGTTTTCCTGTTCGAGTCATGTGAGTATTTTCCTGTTATAATCATGTGAGTGTTTTCCTGTTATAATCATGTGAGTGTTTTCCTGTTATAATCATGTGAGTGTTTTCCTGTTATAATCATGTGAGTGTTTTCCTGTTATAATCATGTGAGTGTTTTCCTGTTAGAGTCATGTGAGTGTTTCCTGTTAGAATCATGTGAGTGTTTTCCTGTTATAATCATGTGAGTGTTTTCCTGTTATAATCATGTGAGTGTTTTCCTGTTCGAGTCATGTGAGTATTTTCCTGTTATAATAATGTGAGTGTTTTCCTGTTATAATCATGTAAGTGTTTTCCTGTTATAATCATGTGAGTGTTTTCCTGTTATAATCATGTGAGTGTTTTCCTGTTAGAGTCATGTGAGTGTTTTCCTGTTAGAATCATGTGAGTGTTTTCTGTTAGAATTGTAGTTTCCCTGTTGAGTATTGAGTATTTTAATAATGTGGGTTTCCTGTATAATCAGTAGTTTTTCCTGTTATAATAATGTGAGTGTTTTCCTGTTATAATCATGTGAGTGTTTTCCTGTTAGAGTCATGTGAGTATTTTCCTGTTCGAGTCATGTGAGTATTTTCCTGTTATAATCATGTGAGTGTTTTCCTGTTATAATCATGTGAGTGTTTTCCTGTTATAATAATGTGAGTGTTTTCCTGTTATAAGCATGTGAGTATTTTCCTGTTATAATAATGTGAGTGTTTTCCTGTTATAATCATGTGAGTGTTTTCCTGTTATAATCATGTGAGTGTTTTCCTGTTATAATAATGTGAGTGTTTTCCTGTTATAATCATGTGAGTGTTTTCCTGTTAGAGTCATGTGAGTATTTTCCTGTTAGAGTCATGTGAGTGTTTTCCTGTTAGAGTCATGTGAGTGTTTTCCTGTTATAATCATGTGAGTGTTTTCCTGTTAGAGTCATGTGAGTGTTTTCCTGTTATAATAATGTGAGTATTTTCCTGTTATAATCATGTGAGTGTTTTCCTGTTATAATCATGTGAGTGTTTTCCTGTTATAATCATGTGAGTGTTTTCCTGTTATAATAATGTGAGTGTTTTCCTGTTAGAGTCATGTGAGTGTTTTCCTGTTATAATCATGTGAGTGTTTTCCTGTTATAATCATGTGAGTGTTTTCCTGTTATAATAATGTGAGTGTTTTCCTGTTAGAGTCATGTGAGTGTTTTCCTGTTAGAGTCATGTGAGTGTTTTCCTGTTATAATCATGTGAGTGTTTTCCTGTTAGAGTCATGTGAGTGTTTTCCTGTTATAATCATGTGAGTGTTTTCCTGTTATAATCATGTGAGTGTTTTCCTGTTATAATAATGTGAGTGTTTTCCTGTTAGAGTCATGTGAGTGTTTTCCTGTTAGAGTCATGTGAGTGTTTTCCTGTTATAATCATGTGAGTGTTTTCCTGTTATAATCATGTGAGTGTTTTCCTGTTATAATAATGTGAGTGTTTTCCTGTTATAATCATGTGAGTGTTTTCCTGTTAGAGTCATGTGAGTGTTTTCCTGTTAGAGTCATGTGAGTGTGATGATTAGGACATCATCAGTAAGTTACTAAGGAACAATAGATTATTACATCATCAGTAAATTACCATGGAACAATAGATTATGACATCATCAGTAAGTTACCAAGGAACAATAGATTATGAAATCATCAGTTAGTTACCAAGGAACAATAGATAAGGACATCGTCAGTAAGTTACCAGGGAACAATAGATTATGACATCATCAGTTAGTTACCAAGGAACAATAGATTATGACATCATTAGTAAGTAACCCCAAGATGATATAGAAAAATATGTCAGTCTCTGAATGTATTGACGCCAGTAAAGAGAGTCTTGGGCAGGCCAGGAGGTGTTTTACAATGTACAATTATACATGCTGTTGTAGTTGTGTCCTCTGGCACGTTTCTTTCCTCCAGTAACTCTGGATACTGGATATACAAGGTTGAGACTGCCTCAAAATGACCCTTACTGCTTACTGGCAATAAAACTCAGCATACAAAGTGTAGCTGTCACAGCTATGAATCCATATCTCGGTTATCAGGGAGGAAGTTGGATAAAGTTATTTTATGTTTATCAGGAAATCAAAATTCAATAATTCTGCTCAATTTTCTAATAATATCGTATAAAAAGGAAGTGAATAATCCTACATTCTTATAATGATGTCAAATGGCAAAGTAATCTTGATACTAGCTTAGAATTATGTATTAAATCTACATTGTATCATGTTATAATTAACGAGTATGGGGGTTTCTTAATTGAAATGTTTTTACATTGATACAAATACAGTATGTCAGCATTGAAACCAGTAGCCAACAGATTAGGTATCTGTATTGAATATTGATTAAATGTCCCTTCATGAGTCAGGATTGTATTAAGATGTTTTTTTTTAATATGCCATATAATTTTTGATATCAAATTTAAATTGTTAGGTAGTAAAGGTGAGGTGAAATATTTGGTGTTAACGAGACAACCGTAGTGTGCCGATTGGCAACAACTAGACACGTATCTAATGGCCTTCAGAGTTTTTCTATAGAAAATGAAACAGTGGTGCCTCGGGTAACACACACTTGTTAGATTTTGTAGATCCTATATCAATGTTGACATACAAGGCCTTAATCTCTTTAGTGTTTTCATCACACAGATAGGGTTGTGTGACAAAGTGTAATAATACTGAATACCAACAAAGTTCTATACCTATGTACCCGTGCCTTGTCGGCCCACACAGAATATACACCCAAGTCTAGTCAGCTTAACGCCATTACCCTATCCCACGGCCAAGACCGTTAGAGAATGTCTGATACAGGCCATTATGGGTTAGTACTGTTGTAACCGTGAGTAAGAACCATTCCATCCTCAACATGGGGTCAGTACCAGGTCGAGTTAGTATTGGGGTGGGGTGGAACCTGTGTTAAGGTGTTAGGTTCAGTTGCTTGGTCATGGATGGTGGTTCTATTTCAGACTACAGGTATGGCTGATATCAACAGCAGGAAACTATTTGGAGTGTGCAGAATGGTACCAGGATTTAAACATTTAATTACTTACATATGACTTGGCACAGTACCAGTGGAGAAGAATAAGAGTGAGCGGTTACTGCGATAATGAGCGGTCCACACTCCAGCGGTCCACACTCGGGAGATAGCGGGTGGAGGTGTACAATGATGTTGACATTAAACATATGATATTATTTTATCCCTTATAAATATGAAAGCGGAAGCCAAAGGCTATACCATAATGTATAATTAATAACAACACACACCACAATCAATACATTGTTCAATTATTAATTGAATTTTGTTTTGTATAGAATGGATATTATAGAAAAAACATAAAGGAGAATACATGTACATCGTCTACTAATGGAGTAAGGCTAATTCCTGATTGTGTTCTGGTACCTGGTGTGGGACACGGCTGTATACACTTCTTTGTCCTCTGTGGGGACGTGAACTGACCACTTTATTCCTCCTGTCAATCATATGTATCATATTTCTCCACATTAACTCTCCTTTATATTGAGGATATCCAGTAATTACTTTAATCAGCTGAAACAGATTGATTCTAGGTAGAAATATATACTATAAAACAGGCATGTCTTATCTCTTATACCTTGTTAAGGTGCCACTTTTTTTTTCAGAACAGCGTTTTTTTTTTTATAAATTTGTACTACAAAGTAACAGTGATGTATTTGTTAGTTCTACACATTAATGATGACATCATTATATCTTAAGTAACAGTGGCCTTTTATCTATCTGGCATAGCTTTAACAGCAACAATGACCTATTTGTTAAATTATTTAGAGTAACAGTGACCTATATATTGAAATGTTCTACAGAGTAACAGTGACCTACTTGTATTGAGTTTTCCGGAGTAACAGTGACCTATGTATTGAGTTGTTCTCCAGAATAACAGTGACCTACATAGTAAGTTGTTCTCCAGAGTAACAGTGACCTATATATTGGGTAGTTCTACAGAGTAACAGTGACCTACCTGTATTGAGTTTTCCGGAGTAACAGTGACCTATGTATTGAGTTGTTCTCCAGAGTAACAGTGACCTACATAGTAAGTTGTTCTCCAGAGTAACAGTGACCTATATATTGGGTAGTTCTACAGAGAAACAGTGACCTATTTATTGGGTTGTTCTACAGAGTAGCAGTGACCTATATAGTGAGTTGTTCTCCAGAGTAACAGTGACCTATATATTGAGCTCTCCAGGATAACAATGACCTTCATGCATTGAGTAGTTCTCTAGAGTAACAGTGACCTATATATTGGGTTGTTATACAGAGTAACAGTGACCTATATATTGAGTTGTTCTCCAGAGTAACAGTGACCTATATATTGAGTTGTTCTACGGAGTACCAGTGACATATATTGGTTGTTCAACAGAGAATGGACATTTGTTCACTAACTATTATGTCATTATAACACTTTTTTTCAGGTTGGTTTGGTTGATACAAAGAACTTAAAATTATGGTCTATTCCATAACTTCAGCAATATTAAATAATATATATTATATATATATTCTTTTAATTTGTTGCAAATGTTTGGTAATTAAAACCGCAAACATTTGAATCATCAAAAAACGAAACCTGAACTACTAGTATTGTTCATGTATTAACAGCAGGAAAATTAATGTTCTCGGTCCAGTTACCAGTAAAAGGGCAACAAAGTTCACTGGAGTGTACAGGATTGATAATAAAATAATGACAAGGTTGGGTGGTAAAATTGTCTGTATTGTTGTATTGGATTAATATGTTTAATGCCTGTTCCTGTTATCATGTACATGAACAGGTCAATTATTCTATATATTTTTATTAATTTACTTATGATAATTATTGGAAGCCTGATGTGTGTATAAGTCTGTGAGGCGAGAAAACTGGTAATTCTTTTGAAGTCATTACCATATTCCAATGTTCAGGTAATGATTGCTAATTTGGTTTATTTAGATTTGATATTTGAGTAAAACTTTACCATGTACATATAATTATACTTCTTTAAAGTACTTTATTGCTATTGTAAAATATTTACTTGGCCGTATCGTTGACCTGTTGGTGTATATTTCTAGTGATGGATAATGTTACATGTTTTTATTTCAGATTGTAATGGATTGCTACACAAGCCATAGATATCTGCCGTCATTTGATATGGGAGAGGTACGATCATTGAGTAAAGATGATCCGACACAACCAAGCTGGAAACTTATAGGTATACATATTAAAGGCCAGGAATCGGCCACTGTCAATATTTTTAATGCCAAGTAATGTGAATTACAAAAGGAACCTATACGTTGGAGTGGCTTCTAATCTTAAGGAAAATTAATGGAACGTGTTACCTATGTGCTATGGGCCTACCTAAATTTACCTGAGCTTTGTATACTTGTCTGTTTGCATTGATTATATATAATTTGAGTGGGGCGAGCATGGCAGATAGGCCTTACACCAGTCAGGTATTGGAGCTTGTCCTGTTAACACTGGCACTAGTGGGCTTCACTGCCAACCTCATAACACTTCTTTATAAAGTGTCACGCGAGTTCGCCCTCCCCAAACTCTGGAAGTACGCCATCCTCACCATCGACATAGCACATCTATTTGTGGGAGTTGGCTTACTTTTATTTTATGTCTTCCAACAAAACAATTCAAGTGAATTTTGTTCAGCAGCTGGCTTTTTTGTACAGTTTGGGATATTTGATAGTGTTTGTGGCTACCTGACCGCTGGTATCATACTGTTGGGGATATATAACCCGGGCAAGTCATCACAGATCTCCTCGTTCCATCGTAATGTGTTCCTGGTAGTGGTTATTCCTCAGAAAGTCATCTCCATCCTCCTGTCCATCCTGCCGGTCATCCCTATTGAATTCTTCACCACAAAAGTCTCAAACACTGTCACCTGCTTTAAGATCAGCAAACCTGGGGAGAATGGTGATAAATTTGGCATCCTCATATTCTTCATAATATGGATCACTTTAACTCTTGCGACAGTAACGTTTGTGATAAGTGCGGTAAAGAACTGGAAGGGTTTTAACAACCGAATCCATTCAGCTTCACCCAACGTGTGGCAGACCCAGCTCTTACAACATGGCAAGACGCTGCTCAAGTTCCTTCTTTTCGAGGATGGTTTGTGGCTGGTAGTGTTGGTCATTGTGACTAGTGTGGTGTACTCTGGCGGCGAGGATGACCAGTCTGCCACCTGGACCTTGTACTTAACACTAGGTGTAGTGACCATCCTCCACTGGGTCGTATCTGTTGTTCAGTGTGCCATGTGGACTTCTTGTTGCTGTAAGTCATCAACTGCTGTGGAGGAGACGCACCGCAAGCTCAAGCGTCTAGACCTCATCAAGATCGAGGTATGTATAAAGTCTCCCCTGGAAACTCTGGCATAGCACTCCCTCTACACATATCCCTATAGAATAACACTGTCATATCAAACTCTAAAAAATGTAACCCTGGAATACCACTCCTCGATTACAACCCTTGAATACTACAGTGTACCCTCTCAAATATAACCCAAGAATACCACCCTCTCAATATAACACTAGAATACCACACCCTCAATATAACACTAGAATACCACCCCCTCAATATAACACTAGATTACAACCCCCTCAATATAACACTAGATTACCACCTTCTCAAATATAACACTAGATTACCACCCTCTCAATATAACACTAGAATACCACCCCCTCAATATAACACTACAATACCACCCTCTCAATATAACCCTGGAATACAACCCCCTCAATATAACACAAGAATACCACCCTCTCAATATAACACTAGAATACCACCCCCTCAATATAACGCTAGAATACCACCCCCTCAATATAACACTAGAATACCACCCCCTCAATATAACACTAGAATACCACCCTCTCAATATAACACAAGAATACCACCCTCTCAATATAACACTAGAATACCACCCCCTCAATATAACACTACAATACCACCCCCTCAATATAACACAAGAATACCACCCCCTCAATATAACACTACAATACCACCCCCTCAATATAACACTACAATACCACACCACACTACAATACCACCCCTTAAAATATCACCCAAACATACTACCCCCTCATGTTTAATCTTAGAATATCGCCCCCTCAAAATAACACTGGAATACTACCCCCGCAATATAACCCTAGATTACTACTCCCTCAAATATAACCCTAAAATAATACCCCTTAAATATAGCCCTTAGATAAAACCCCTCAAATATAGCCCTAAAATAATACCCCTCATATATAGCCCTTGAATAATACCCCTCAAATATAGCCCTTGAATAATACCCCTCAAATATAGCCCTTGAATAATACCCCTCAAATATAGCCCTTGAATAATACCCCTCAAATATAGCCCTAAAATAATACCCCTCAAATATATGCCTGAAATACTACAGTGTAACCCCTCTAATATACCCTTGGAATTCTACCACCTCAAATATAAGCCTGGAATTAGGACCCTTTCAAATATAATCCTGGAATACTACCCCCTCAAATATAATCCTGGAATACTACCCCCTCAAATATAATCCTGGAATACTACCCCCTCAAATATAATCCTGGAATACTACCCCCTCAAATATAAGCCTAGAATACTACTACATTTACACCTTAAGCACTGCAATACGCCCCTTTGAATCTAACCCCACCACACCTCCCTTTACCACATGTAATAGGTCACCATTCTGGAATTTGTTCCTTTAGACTCTCGACTAGAAATAAAGTTAGAATGAGAAGGTGTGAAATCAAGATTTAATAACAGAATTAATATCCATTCAGTCCTCCAAGTCTTCATTAAAAACATAATTAGTTTTTTGTTGGTTTTAGATGTAATTGACAGGTACAGTTATGTTGGTCTATGGAGTAGGACCTTATGTATTGCCTTACTTACACACCTACCTGTCTGTACAATAAAACTACCACTTATATATAACAGTCAACAGGGAAATTATAATTTATGTGTTTGATGCAATATACCTGGTAAATAAAAAGGGACACTATATTTAAGCTGTGTACAGTGACTAACTGTAGGTAATCATTATCAACAGTCAGTTTTTTACACTTATATTTGAAAACTTTGAATAAACAGTTGTAAAGATTTAATTTCAACCTTTCCAAATTTTGTTCAAAGCTTTACCAAGAATTTGATGGTTTGGTTTGGTATTGTTTAAGGTCATTTAAGGACCCCCCCCCCCCCCCCCACCCCCCCTAGTATGTGAATATGTGTTTGTTTTGGCAGTCTGTTCAAGTTTGTCTTCTTTTGATAACAAGGAACTGTCCATGCCAACTTTGTAGTGCTATCTCACTGAAGTGTACTGCTGAAGTCACCCAGCAGGACACCCAACTCAGTCAGATTATACTGGCAATGGGCGAACCAGTCTTCCTACTAACAAAAATTCTGAATGCTAAGCAGGAGTAGTAACTACCATTTTTATAAACTCTGTTATGTCTCGGCCAGGAGACAGAACCCAAAGCCTTCCTCACAGGGGCGAACCTCAACTTAAGGTCAAAAGTTAGGCAGTGTCAAGGGAAACATTGCTAGAAAGAAGAGAAAAGATAACATCCTAAATTTTGTTGCCTCTTATGATCATGCAATAGGGGCAACAGATATAATTTGTTCATCCTACCTGATGGGCAATGCCACTCTAATGGGCAATGCCACTCTAATGGGCAATGCCACTCTAATGGGCAATGCCACTCAAATGTGGCCTTAAGTGAAGTGGAAAGTAACTGGGAGGGAACCTTGTGGGAAAGTCCATGGGTTGGAACCTCTTGGGAAAGTCATTGGGTAGGAATGGACTTCTTGGGAAAGTCATTGGGTAAAAACCTCCTGGGAAAGTCATGGGGTAGGAATGACGCTCCTGGGAAAGTCATTGGGTTGGAACCTCTTGGGAAAGTCAATGGGTTGGAACCTCTTGGGAAAGTCAATGGGTTGGAACCTCCTGGGAAAGTCATTGGGTAGGAATGAACCTCCTGGGAAAGTCATTGGGTAGGAATGAACCTCCTGGGAAAGTCAATGGGTTGGAACCTCCTGGGAAAGTCACCGGGTAGGAATGAACCTCTTGGGAAAGTCATTGGGTAGGAATGAACCTCCTGGGAGAGTCATTGGGTAGGAATGAACCTCCTGGGAGAGTCATTGGGTAGGAATGAACCTCTGGGAAAGTCATTGGGTAGGAATGAACCTCTGGGAAAGTCATTGGGTAGGAATGAACCTCCTGGGGAAATTATTGGGTAGGAATGAACCTCTTGGGAAAGTCACCGGGTAGGAATGAACCTCTTGGGAAAGTCATTGGGTAGGAACCTCCTGGGAAAGTCATTGGGTAGGAATGAACCTCTTGGGAAAGTCATTGGGTAGGAATGAACCTCCTGGGAAAGTCATTGGGTAGGAATGAACCTCCTGGGAAAGTCATTGGGTAGGAATGAACCTCTTGGGAAAGTCATTGGGTAGGAATGAACCTCTTGGGAAAGTC
Organism: Pecten maximus; assembly: GCF_902652985.1. Lineage (NCBI taxonomy): Eukaryota > Metazoa > Mollusca > Bivalvia > Pectinida > Pectinidae > Pecten > Pecten maximus. The sequence goes on along the minus strand of NC_047017.1, from coordinate 33,577,644 downwards.
ATTGGGTAGGAATGAACCTCTTGGGAAAGTCATTGGGTTGGAATGAACCTCTTGGGAAAGTCATTGGGTAGGAATGAACCTCTTGGGAAAGTCATTGGGTAGGAATGAACCTCTTGGGAAAGTCACTGGGTAGGAACCTCCTGGGAAAGTTATTGGGTAGGAATGAACCTCTTGGGAAAGTCATTGGGTAGGAATGAACCTCTTGGGAAAGTCATTGGGTAGGAATGAACCTCTGGGAAAGTCATTGGGTAGGAATGAACCTCTTGGGAAAGTCATTGGGTTGGAACCTCTTGGGAAAGTCGTTGGGTAGGAATGAACCTCCTGGGAAAATCATTGGGTAGGAATGAACCTCTTGGGAAAGTCATTGGGTAGGAATGAACCTCCTGGGAAAGTCATTGGGTAGGAACCTCCTGGGAAAGTCATTGGGTAGGAATGAACCTCCTGGGGAAATTATTGGGTAGGAATGAACCTCTTGGGAAAGTCACCAGGTAGGAATGAACCTCTTGGGAAAGTCATTGGGTAGGAACCTCCTGGGAAAGTCATTGGGTAGGAATGAACCTCTGGGAAAGTCATTGGGTAGGAATGAACCTTCTGAGAAAGTCATTGGGTAGGAACCTCCTGAGAAAGTCATTGGGTAGGAACCTCCTGAGAAAGTCATTGGGTAGGAATGAACCTCCTGGGAAAGTCATTGGGTAGGAATGAACCTCCTGAGAAAGTCATTGGGTAGGAATGAACCTCCTGGGAAAGTCATTGGGTAGGAACCTCCTGAGAAAGTCATTGGGTAGGAATGAACCTCCTGGGAAAGTCATTGGGTAGGAACCTCCTGAGAAAGTCATTGGGTAGGAATGAACCTCCTGGGAAAGTCATTGGGTAGGAATGAACCTCCTGAGAAAGTCATTGGGTAGGAATGAACCTCTGGGAAAGTCATTGGGTAGGAATGAACCTCCTGGGAAAGTCATTGGGTAGGAATGAACCTCTTGGGAAAGTCATTGGGTAGGAATGAACCTCCTGAGAAAGTCATTGGGTAGGAATGAACCTCTGGGAAAGTCATTGGGTAGGAATGAACCTCTTGGGAATGTCATTGGGTAGGAATGAACCTCTTGGGAGAGTCATTGGGTAGGAATGAACCTCTTGGGAAAGTCATTGGGTAGGAACCTCCTGGGAAAGTCATTGGGTAGGAATGAACCTCTTGGGAAAGTCATTGGGTAGGAATGAACCTCCTGGGAAAGTCATTGGGTAGGAATGAACCTCTTGGGAATGTCATTGGGTAGGAATGAACCTCTTGGGAGAGTCATTGGGTAGGAATGAACCTCTTGGGAAAGTCATTGGGTAGGAACCTCCTGGGAAAGTCATTGGGTAGGAATGAACCTCTTGGGAAAGTCATTGGGTAGGAATGAACCTCCTGGGAAAGTCATTGGGTAGGAATGAACCTCTTGGGAAAGTCATTGGGTAGGAATGAACCTCTGGGAAAGTCATTGGGTAGGAATGAACCTCCTGGGAAAGTCATTGGGTAGGAATGAACCTCTTGGGAAAGTCATTGGGTAGGAATGAACCTCTTGGGAAAGTCATTGGGTAGGAACCTCCTGGGAAAGTCATTGGGTAGGGATGAACCTCTTGGGAAAGTTATTGGGTAGGAATGAACCTCCTGGGAAAGTCATTGGGTAGGAATGAACCTCTTGGGAAAGTCATTGGGTAAGAATGAACCTCTTGGGAAAGTCATTGGGTAGGAATGAACCTCCTGGGAAAGTCATTGGGTAGGAATGAACCTCTTGGGAAAGTCGTTGGGTAGGAATGAACCTCTTGGGAAAGTCGTTGGGTAGGAATGACCCTCCTGGGAAAATCATTGGGTAGGAATGAACCTCCTGGGAAACTCATTGGGTTGGAATGAAGGTCTTAATTGGGAAAGTCACTTGGTAGGAACCTCTTTGGAAAGCCATTGGGTAGAAATCATTTTTGGAGAGTCATTGGGTAGGAATGAACCTCCTGGGAAAGTTGTTGGGTAGGAATGAACCTCTTGGAAAAGTCATTGGGTAGGAATGAACCTCCTGGGAAAGTCGTTGGGTAGGAATGAACCTCTGGGAAAGTCATTGGGTAGGAATGAACCTCTTGGAAAAGTCATTGGGTAGGAATGACCCTCCTGGGAAAGTCATTGGGTTGGAATGAACCTCCTGGGAAAGTCATTGGGTTGGAATGAACCTCTTGGAAAAGTCATTGGGTAGGAATGACCCTCCTGGGAAAGTCATTGGGTTGGAATGAACCTCCTGGGAAAGTCATTGGGTTGGAATGAACCTCTTGGAAAAGTCATTGGGTAGGAATGACCCTCCTGGGAAAGTCATTGGGTTGGAATGAACCTCCTGGGAAAGTCATTGGGTTGGAATGAAGGTCTTAATTGGGAAAGTCACTTGGTAGGAACCTCTTTGGAAAGCCATTGGGTAGAAATCATTTTTGGAGAGTCATTGGGTAGGAATGAACCTCTTGGGAAAGTCGTTGGGTAGGAATGACCCTCTTGGAAAAGTCACTGGGTAGGAATGAACCTCTTGGGAAAGTCACTGGGTAGGAATGAACATTTTGGGAAAGTCATTGGGTAGGAACCTCCTGGGAAAGTCATTGGGTAGGAATGAACCTCTGGGAAAGTCATTGGGTAGGAATGAACCTCCTGAGAAAGTCATTGGGTAGGAACCTCCTGGGAAAGTCATTGGGTAGGAACCTCCTGGGAAAGTCATTGGGTAGGAATGAACCTCCTGGGGAAATTATTGGGTAGGAATGAACCTCTTGGGAAAGTCACCAGGTAGGAATGAACCTCTTGGGAAAGTCATTGGGTAGGAACCTCCTGGGAAAGTCATTGGGTAGGAATGAACCTCTGGGAAAGTCATTGGGTAGGAATGAACCTCCTGAGAAAGTCATTGGGTAGGAACCTCCTGAGAAAGTCATTGGGTAGGAATGAACCTCCTGGGAAAGTCATTGGGTAGGAATGAACCTCCTGAGAAAGTCATTGGGTAGGAATGAACCTCCTGGGAAAGTCATTGGGTAGGAACCTCCTGAGAAAGTCATTGGGTAGGAATGAACCTCCTGGGAAAGTCATTGGGTAGGAACCTCCTGAGAAAGTCATTGGGTAGGAATGAACCTCCTGGGAAAGTCATTGGGTAGGAATGAACCTCCTGGGAAAGTCATTGGGTAGGAATGAACCTCTTGGGAAAGTCATTGGGTAGGAATGAACCTCTGGGAAAGTCATTGGGTAGGAATGAACCTCTGGGAAAGTCATTGGGTAGGAATGAACCTCCTGAGAAAGTCATTGGGTAGGAATGAACCTCTGGGAAAGTCATTGGGTAGGAATGAACCTCCTGGGAAAGTCATTGGGTAGGAATGAACCTCTTGGGAAAGTCATTGGGTAGGAATGAACCTCCTGAGAAAGTCATTGGGTAGGAATGAACCTCCTGAGAAAGTCATTGGGTAGGAATGAACCTCTGGGAAAGTCATTGGGTAGGAATGAACCTCTTGGGAATGTCATTGGGTAGGAATGAACCTCTTGGGAGAGTCATTGGGTAGGAATGAACCTCTTGGGAAAGTCATTGGGTAGGAACCTCCTGGGAAAGTCATTGGGTAGGAATGAACCTCTTGGGAAAGTCATTGGGTAGGAATGAACCTCCTGGGAAAGTCATTGGGTAGGAATGAACCTCTTGGGAATGTCATTGGGTAGGAATGAACCTCTTGGGAGAGTCATTGGGTAGGAATGAACCTCTTGGGAAAGTCATTGGGTAGGAACCTCCTGGGAAAGTCATTGGGTAGGAATGAACCTCTTGGGAAAGTCATTGGGTAGGAATGAACCTCCTGGGAAAGTCATTGGGTAGGAATGAACCTCTTGGGAAAGTCATTGGGTAGGAATGAACCTCTGGGAAAGTCATTGGGTAGGAATGAACCTCCTGGGAAAGTCATTGGGTAGGAATGAACCTCTTGGGAAAGTCATTGGGTAGGAATGAACCTCTTGGGAAAGTCATTGGGTAGGAACCTCCTGGGAAAGTCATTGGGTAGGGATGAACCTCTTGGGAAAGTTATTGGGTAGGAATGAACCTCCTGGGAAAGTCATTGGGTAGGAATGAACCTCTTGGGAAAGTCATTGGGTAAGAATGAACCTCTTGGGAAAGTCATTGGGTAGGAATGAACCTCCTGGGAAAGTCATTGGGTAGGAATGAACCTCTTGGGAAAGTCGTTGGGTAGGAATGAACCTCTTGGGAAAGTCGTTGGGTTGGAATGAACCTCCTGGGAAAGTCATTGGGTTGGAATGAACCTCTTGGGAAAGTCATTGGGTAGGAATGAACCTCCTGGGAAAGTCATTGGGTAGGAATGAACCTCTTGGGAAAGTCGTTGGGTAGGAATGACCCTCCTGGGAAAGTCATTGGGTTGGAATGAACCTCCTGGGAAAGTCATTGGGTTGGAATGAACCTCTTGGAAAAGTCATTGGGTAGGAATGACCCTCCTGGGAAAGTCATTGGGTTGGAATGAACCTCCTGGGAAAGTCATTGGGTTGGAATGAACCTCTTGGAAAAGTCATTGGGTAGGAATGACCCTCCTGGGAAAGTCATTGGGTTGGAATGAACCTCCTGGGAAAGTCATTGGGTTGGAATGAAGGTCTTAATTGGGAAAGTCACTTGGTAGGAACCTCTTTGGAAAGCCATTGGGTAGAAATCATTTTTGGAGAGTCATTGGGTAGGAATGAACCTCTTGGGAAAGTCGTTGGGTAGGAATGACCCTCTTGGAAAAGTCACTGGGTAGGAATGAACCTCTTGGGAAAGTCACTGGGTAGGAATGAACATTTTGGGAACGTCACTGGGTACGAACCTTGTACAAAAGTTACTTAATTCCTTGTGGGAAAGTCATCGAGAATTGACCTCCTTTGAAAGTCTTTAAGGAGTCTAAGACATGGGTAATTGAGACCCTCACAACAGAAAATGGAAAATGCTTGGAGTTGGTGCAAGCTATGGTGAAGAGCTTATATACCATTCATCTACTTCCCTTAATATTTCAAATTACTAATAAAATGGTGATTTTATATTGGAAGATGAAGATAGTGGCTATATAGAAGAAATTTCTTTTTTCTTTAATCTGAATTGATGATACAATCAGCTTGTTGATTTGAAAACATATTTACAAGTCAATATGAAACATGTATGTACAATACAAAACAGGTTTATAACACGTAGGTGTGAAAAGTGATGAACACTTAAACAAATCTGATCTATTTTACATTATTATATATAATGTAGTATCGTACTATTCCAGGTAAGTGTATATTTACATTTAAAAGGTAAGCATGATTGACCAAGGGTTAGCTTGTTGAAAGTTAATTGATTTTACATAATAAATTGGAATGTACCAGTTTGGGATATTATAACCTTCCTCATATAAACCACACAGGAGAGGTACACTATATAACCACCTGTCTGGTACAGGCTGACTAGGTATACTGTGTATTATTGATTAATGGCAGATAAAACAAGTAAAGCAGTTTGTAGTGTTGGAAGGCTAGAAAGCTTTAAAAGAATGCTCAGAAATTAAATATTTGCATTAAAGTTGAAAAAATGTGTTACATTTTCATCTGTCAATAAGGCTGACTAGCATTAATGGTTGTCTGTCACAGAACAGACAGTAAATCAATAGAGATGTGCCATGTGTCTAACGGAATTGTTGACACACTCGATTAGTCCGATGGCACTCAACAGTCTATTTCTAGTGTTTGGTTCCTACACATCAAACTTTTCGTGGAGAAGTTTGAATTATACATTTGAGATGTCATCATTTAATGATTTACTTTCAAGTTGTTGTAGGTGAAGAATTGTAGTAAGGGAGGGTTCTCTTCATCGAGCAAACAAACGAACAGCTAGTTGAACTCATTCCAAATGTTATTTATTAGTTGAACCATAATGAATGAAGTGTAGTGAAACAAACTGGAATTGTAGTCCCTAAAAAATACGAATAACTATATGATACATGTACACGATAACCATCACAATCAAATGCACCTAAACAATCAGACATTTGCAAAATACATTGGAACACTCTGAATATTGCGTATCTGTCTCACAAGAAAATAAAAAGTAAAATACTATACAGCTTATTATAAATATGCTATACATTACTCAAACACATTGATATTAGATATAGACAACTGCAACCAAGACCTACATATAATTGTATTTATTATTCAAGAGATATCCATCTAGCATGGATCGATCGGAAGAAAATAGACAATAGATATGAAACAGTTAATCTACTAATTTGGAATAAATAAATACATAATAATCGTTATAAATAATTTATATCAGCATGGATGCATTAGAAATATAATTCCTTAAACTACTTAAAATATTTAAACTATTTAAACTCACCCCGTGTCATTGACTCCTTGAAAAAATGGTGTAGTCAATATGATGTCTGTCTGGTTGAAATCCCAAATAAGAAGTAAGAAAGGAAAGAAAGATTAGGCGGGAAAAAGGAAGAAAGAATTAGACAGCGCATGTCACAGGTCAAGCGGTCAGTCATTGTCTATACATACACGACACCTATACATAATAATAGTATACCTATTCAGGGCCTACTATAACAACGGTACATACAAACGAAACGAAAGTATACGCGTGCTTACATGGTTACAGAAAACGCAAATAACCGACACACAAATAATAAAACACATAAATACATTATTTGATAGGGTGCCACATAGGTCATAAAAACCTACATAGGTAACAACTAGTATAAGTCAGAGATAAATATCATGTCAAACTCCTGTCACAGTCAAACTGTCACAGTCAAACTCCTGTCACAGTTAAACTCCAGTCACAGTCAAACTCCTGTCACAGTCAACCTCCCGTCACAGTCAACCGCCCGTCACAGTCAAACTCCTGTCACAGTCAACCTCCTGTCACAGTTAAACTCCTGTCACAGTCAAACTTCTGTCACAGTCAACCTCCTGTCACAGTCAAACTCCTGTCAATAGTCAAACTCCTGTCACAGTCAAACTCCTGTCTCAGTCAAACTACTGTCAATAGTCAATCTCCTGTCACAGTCAAACTCCTGTCACAGTCAAACTCCTGTCACAGTCAAAGTCAAACTCCTGTCACAGTCAAACTCCTGTCAAAGTCAAACTCCTGTCACAGTCAAACTCCTGTCAATAGTCAAACTCCTGTCACAGTCAAACTCCTGTCAATAGTCAAACTCCTGTCACAGTCAAACTCCTGTCACAGTCAAACTCCTGTCATAGTCAAACTCCTGTCACAGTCAAACTCCTGTCAGAGTCAAACTCCTGTCAAAGTCAAACTGTCACAGTCAAACTTCTGTCACAGTCAAACTCCTGTCAAAGTCAAACTCCTGTCAAAGTCAAACTCCTGTCATAGTCAAACTCCTGTCACAGTCAAACTCCTGTCACAGTCAAACTCCTGTCACAGTCAAACTGTCACAGTCAAACTCCTGTCACAGTCAAACTATCACAGTCAAACTCCTGTCACAGTCAACCTCCTGTCACAGTCAAACTCCTGTCAATAGTCAAACTCCTGTCACAGTCAAACTCCTGTCTCAGTCAAACTACTGTCAATAGTCAAACTCCTGTCACAGTCAAACTCCTGTCACAGTCAAAGTCAAACTCCTGTCACAGTCAAACTCCTGTCAAAGTCAAACTCCTGTCACAGTCAAACTCCTGTCACAGTCAAACTCCTGTCCATAGTCAAACTCCTGTCACAGTCAAACTCCTGTCAATAGTCAAACTCCTGTCACAGTCAAACTCCTGTCACAGTCAAACTCCTGTCATAGTCAAACTCCTGTCACAGTCAAACTCCTGTCAGAGTCAAACTCCTGTCAAAGTTAAACTGTCACAGTCAAACTTCTGTCACAGTCAAACTCCTGTCAAAGTCAAACTCCTGTCATAGTCAAACTCCTGTCACAGTCAAACTCCTGTCACAGTCAAACTCCTGTCACAGTCAAACTCCTGTCACAGTCAAAATCCTGTCACAGTCAAACTCCTGTCACAGTCAAACTTCTGTCAATAGTCAAACTCCTGTAATAGTCAAACTCCTGTCACAGTCAAACTCCTGTCACAGTCAAACTCCTGTCACAGTCAAACTCCTGTCACAGTCAAACTCCTGTCACAGTCAAACTCCTATCACAGTCAAACTGTCACAGTCAAACTCCTGTCAATAGTCAAACTCCTGTAATAGTCAAACTCCTGTCATAGTCAAACTCCTGTCACAGTCGAACTCCTGTCACAGTCAAACTCCTGTCACAGTCAAACTCCTGTCACAGTCAAACCCCTGTCACAGTCAAACTCCTGTCACAGTCGACCTCCTGTCACAGTCGACCTCCTGTCAATACTCAAACTCCTGTAACAGTCAAACTCCTGTCACAGTCAAACTTCTGACACAGTCAAACTCCTGTAACAGTCAACCTCCTGTCACAGTCAAACTCCTGTCACAGTCAAACTCCTGTCACAGTCAAACTTCTGACACAGTCAAACTCCTGTCACAGTCAAACTCCTATCACAGTCAAACTCCTGTCATAGTCAAACTCCTGTCACAGTCAAACTCCTGTCAAAGTCAAACTCCTGTCAAAGTCAAACTGTCACAGTCAAACTCCTGTCACAGTCAAACTCCTGTCACAGTCAAACTCCTGTCACAGTCAAACACCTGTCACAGTCAAACTCCTGTCACAGTCAACCTCCTGTCACAGTCAAACTCCTGTCACAGTCAAACTCCTGTCAAAGTCAAACTCCTGTCAAAGTCAAACTCCTGTCACAGTCAAACTCCTGTCAAAGTCAAACTCCTGTCACAGTCAAACTCCTGTCACAGTCAAACACCTGTCACAGTGAAACTCCTGTCACAGTCAACCTCCTGTCACAGTCAAACTCCTGTCACAGTCAAACTCCTGTCATAGTCAAACTCCTGTCACAGTCAAACTGTCAAAGTCAACCTCCTGTCACAGTCAAACTGTCACAGTCAAACTGTCACAGTCAAACTCCTGTCAAAGTCAAACTCCTGTCAATAGTCAAACTCCTGTAACAGTCAAACTCCTGTCACAGTCAAACTATCACAGTCAAACTCCTGTCACAGTAAAACTTCTGTCAATAGTCAAACTCCTGTAACAGTCAAACTCCTGTCACAGTCAAACTGTCACAGTCAAACTCCTGTCACAGTCAAACTATCACAGTCAAACTCCTGTCACAGTCAAACTTCTGTCAATAGTCAAACTCCTGTCACAGTCAAACTCCTGTCACAGTCAAACTTCTGTCACAGTCAAACTCCTGTCACAGTCAAACTTCTGTCAATAGTCAAACTCCTGTCACAGTCAAACCCCTGTCACAGTCAAACTCCTGTCACAGTCAAACTCCTGTAATAGTCAAACTCCTGTCATAGTCAAACTCCTGTCACAGTCAAACTCCTGTCACAGTCAACCTCCTGTCACAGTCAAACTCCTGTCACAGTCAAACTCCTGTCAATAGTCAAACTCCTGTAATAGTCAAACTCCTGTCATAGTCAAACTCCTGTCACAGTCGAACTCCTGTCACAGTCAAACTCCTGTCATAGTCAAACTCCTGTCACAGTCAAACCCCTGTCACAGTCAAACTCCTGTCACAGTCGACCTCCTGTCAATAGTCAAACTCCTGTCGCAGTCAAACTCCTGTCACAGTCAAACTCCTGTCACAGTCAACCTGTCACAGTCAAACTCCTGTCACAGTCAAACTCCTGTCATAGTCAAACTGTAACAGTCAAACTCCTGTCACAGTCAATCTCCTGTCACAGTCAAACTCCTGTCACTGTCAAACTCCTGTCACAGTCAACCTGTCACAGTCAAACTCCTGTCATAGTCAAACTCCTGTCATAGTCAAACTGTCACAGTCAAACTCCTGTCACAGTCAAACTCCTGTCATAGTCAAACTCCTGTCACAGTCAACCTGTCACAGTCAACCTCCTGTCACAGTCAAACTCCTGTCACAGTCAACCTCCTGTCAAAGTCAAACTCCTGTCACAGTCAAACTCCTGTCACAGTCAAACTCCTGTCATAGTCAAACTCCTGTCACAGTCAAACTGTCACAGTCAACCTCCTGTCACAGTCAAACTCCTGTCACAGTCAACCTCCTGTCACAGTCAAACTCCTGTCACAGTCAAAGTCAAACTCCTGTCAAAGTCAAACTCCTGTCACAGTCAAACTCCTGTCACAGTCAAACTCCTGTCAATAGTCAAACTCCTGTCACAGTCAAACTCCTGTCAATAGTCAAACTCCTGTCACAGTCAAACTCCTGTCACAGTCAAACTCCTGTCATAGTCAAACTCCTGTCACAGTCAAACTCCTGTCATAGTCAAACTTCTGTCACAGTCAAACTCCTGTCAAAGTCAAACTCCTGTCAAAGTCAAACTCCTGTCATAGTCAAACTCCTGTCACAGTCAAACTCCTGTCACAGTCAAACTGTCACAGTCAAACTCCTGTCACAGTCAAACTATCACAGTCAAACTCCTGTCACAGTCAAACTTCTGTCAATAGTCAAACTCCTGTCACAGTCAAACTCCTGTCACAGTCAAACTCCTGTCAATAGTCAAACTCCTGTAATAGTCAAACTCCTGTCATAGTCAAACTCCTGTCACAGTCAAACTCCTGTCACAGTCAAACTCCTGTCACAGTCAAACTCCTGTCACAGTTAACCTCCTGTCACAGTCAAACCCCTGTCACAGTCAAACTCCTGTCACAGTCAAACTCCTGTCACAGTCAAACTCCTATCACAGTCAAACTGTCACAGTCAAACTCCTGTCAATAGTCAAACTCCTGTAATAGTCAAACTCCTGTCATAGTCAAACTCCTGTCACAGTCGAACTCCTGTCACAGTCAAACTCCTGTCACAGTCAAACTCCTGTCACAGTCAAACCCCTGTCACAGTCAAACTCCTGTCACAGTCGACCTCCTGTCACAGTCGACCTCCTGTCAATACTCAAACTCCTGTAACAGTCAAACTCCTGTCACAGTCAAACTTCTGACACAGTCAAACTCCTGTCACAGTCAAACTTCTGACACAGTCAAACTCCTGTAACAGTCAACCTCCTGTCAATAGTCAACCTCCTGTCACAGTCAAACTTCTGTCACAGTCAAACTCCTGTCACAGTCAAACGCCTGTTAACAGTCAAACTTCTGTCACAGTCAAACTTCTGACACAGTCAAACTCCTGTCACAGTCAAACTTCTGACACAGTCAAACTCCTGTAACAGTCAACCTCCTGTCAATAGTCAACCTCCTGTCACATCAAACTTCTGTCACAGTCAAACTCCTGTCACAGTCAAACGCCTGTTAACAGTCAAACTTCTGTCACAGTCAAACTTCTGACACAGTCAAACTCCTGTAACAGTCAAACTCCTATCACAGTCAAACTCCTGTCACAGTCAAACTCCTGTCACAGTCAAACTCCTGTCACAGTCAAACTTCTGACACAGTCAAACTCCTGTCACAGTCAAACTCCTATCACAGTCAAACTCCTGTCACAGTCAAACTCCTGTCAAAGTCAAACTCCTGTCAAAGTCAAACTGTCACAGTCAAACTCCTGTCACAGTCAAACTCCTGTCACAGTCAAACTCATGTCACAGTCAAACACCTGTCACAGTCAAACTCCTGTCATAGTCAACCTCCTGTCACAGTCAAACTCCTGTCACAGTCAAACTCCTGTCAAAGTCAAACTCCTGTCACAGTCAAACTCCTGTCAAAGTCAAACTCCTGTCACAGTCAAACTCCTGTCACAGTCAAACACCTGTCACAGTGAAACTCCTGTCACAGTCAACCTCCTGTCACAGTCAAACTCCTGTCACAGTCAAACTCCTGTCACAGTCAAACTCCTGTCATAGTCAAACTCCTGTCACAGTCAAACTGTCAAAGTCAACCTCCTGTCACAGTCAAACTGTCACAGTCAAACTCCTGTCAAAGTCAAACTCCTGTCAATAGTCAAACTCCTGTAACAGTCAAACTCCTGTCACAGTCAAACTATCACAGTCAAACTCCTGTCACAGTCAAACTTCTGTCAATAGTCAAACTCCTGTAACAGTCAAACTCCTGTCACAGTCAAACTGTCACAGTCAAACTGTCACAGTCAAACTCCTGTCACAGTCAAACTATCACAGTCAAACTTCTGTCAATAGTCAAACTCCTGTCACAGTCAAACTTCTGTCACAGTCAAACTCCTGTCACAGTCAAACGTCTGTCAATAGTCAAACTCCTGTCACAGTCAAACTCCTGTCACAGTCAAACTCCTGTAATAGTCAAACTCCTGTCATAGTCAAACTCCTGTCACAGTCGAACTCCTGTCACAGTCAAACTCCTGTCACAGTCAAACTCCTGTCACAGTCAACATCCTGTCACAGTCAAACTCCTGTCACAGTCAAACTCCTGTCAATAGTCAAACTCCTGTAATAGTCAAACTCCTGTCATAGTCAAACTCCTGTCACAGTCGAACTCCTGTCACAGTCAAACTCCTGTCATAGTCAAACTCCTGTCACAGTCAAACCCCTGTCACAGTCAAACTCCTGTCACAGTCAAACTCCTGTCACAGTCAAACACAGTCAAACTCCTGTCACAGTCAAACTCCTGTCACAGTCAAACGTCTGTCACAGTCAAACTCCTGTCACAGTCAAACTCCTGTCACAGTCAAATTCCTGTCACAGTCAAACTCCTGTCACAGTCAAACTCCTGTCAATAGTCAAACTTCTGTCACAGTCAAACTCCTGTCACAGTCAACCTCCTGTCAAAGTCAAACTGTCACAGTCAAACTCCTGTCAAACTGTCACAGTCAAACTCCTGTCAATAGTCAACCTCCTGTCAAAGTCAAACTGTCACAGTCAACCTCCTGTCAATAGTCAACCTCCTGTCAAAGTCAAACTGTCAAAGTCAAACTGTCACAGTCAAACTCCTGTACATTAATGTCAAACTGTTATATGCCATAGTCAAAGTCCAATAGATCAATTGATGCCATATTGCTTAGATCACTGTCAAATTGTTGTAGAATGCTGTAGCTACATATATGGGTCAAGTTGAGACTGCTGCAGATCAGTGTCATGCAAATTGCTGTAGATCAAGGTCAAACTGCTGTAGATAAAGGTCAAGGTCAAACTGATCAGGTCAGACAGATTGCCTGTATGTTAGTGTTATTTTATGTGTATAAGTGATATAATTTACCAAAACAATGCCACAATGTTACTATCTAACTGATTTAAGTGAGATCTTTTGATGTGTATTTCACTCCAAGGTTTTATCTATTTCTGTCAAACTAGCTACGTTGTATCTAAGATATACTGTACCTAATACCAGTTACTGTAGACTTTGTTTTAATGTATGTTTAAATACCAACAGAAGGGAAAATCAAATAAACTCCAGCTCTAGTTTTTAATTTATAATCTTGATCAAAAACATACATGGAATGCCTCTCTCCAGATTCTAGATCACACATACTACTGTATTATATACTGTTAAAACTTGGTCTGGAATTTTCTACGCTTAATGGCCGTTGACAATTAAAGGATACACATCGTAAATAGACAATTTTAAAAGGTCTTGTCTTAAAAGAAAATAAAATTTCAAAAAGGGCTTGTCTTAAAAGAAAAGAAAATTTCAACCAGCCCAGGACTCAAAACCCTGGCAGACCTTCCAATTCTAGAGACTCTAACCATACTTGTGGGATTTATTTTGTAAGTTTAACTATACATTTGTATGTTTGTAAAAGAGAGTAAAATTTCTTCTGTAACTTAAAACTACATTAATATGTTTTCTGAGAGGTGAAACGTTTAGTTACGTTCAGAGACTAAGATAAATGAGTAGTAAAAGGTTTTACCTTTTCTTTTTTTAATTTGAACTGTGTGTGATATCATCCAGGGTGACAGCCTTGATAAAGTCGGCTGAGATATGAACCTATAGAAATGGTTGAGAATAAACAAGCCTCTTGATTTCTGTACACTGATCCTCTGTTTGATGTCACTTGGCACTGGGCCAGTTGTTTAGAAGATTAAATTGTAAATGTTGTCTTTTGAAACTTGTGTGGCTTTGTGTGTTGGCAGAAGTTGTCTAAATGAAACTCTGGGTACTTAAGTCAGGGAGAAGGGCAATGGGGAGTATACATACCAGAAAACAGGTTGAGAAGGTGAAATGCAATTGAAGGCACTTTCGAACTGAATAAATTAGGTTTGGGTCATGGTGTTTGTTGGTAGCAGTTCCATGTAAGGAGATGAGAAATGGGGCCATGGAAGATAAGGGTTCCTCTGTTTAAGAGGTCAAAAGTTGGTCTTGTGATAACCTTCAAAGTTAAATCTGGTAATTATGCTGTAGAATTACTATGGAAGGGCTGGTGTAATTACCATAAAGTGGTGCCAGGTTGCCACCAGTGTTGTTCTGTATGTCCTTGTCTGTAAATCATACCTAATCATATCTAATTTATCCACCATTTGACACAACCTCATTATGTATTATGTCCGGGCTTGTATATCATAAATATCTATGGATGTTTCCTTTCCAAGGTTACATGTACAGTATGTATTACTAAAGTAAAAAGGTTAGTAAGGAAAAGTAACCGACATGACGTACATGTCACTAAGGTAGGAAGTTTTCTCCCTGTGTGACACTGAATCCTCATTACACCTGGTGTCATCGCACACCGGTGGGTATTAATCTTTCCACTGTCGGAGAGTACATTCGTACCACCGTCGAAGAGTACAGTCGTACCACCAACCGAGAGTAGTCATACCACTGTCGGAGAGTACAGTCGTACCACCAACCGAGAGTAGTCATACCACTGTCGGAGAGTACAGTCGTACCACCAACGGAAAGTAGTCATACCACTGTCGGAGAGTACAGTCGTACCACCAACAGAGAGTAGTCATACCACTGTCTGAGAGTACAGTCGTACAACTGTCGGAGAGTACAGTCGTACAACTGTCAGAGAGTACAGTCGTACAACTGTCAGAGAGTACAGTCGTACAACCGTCAGAGAGTACAGTCGTACAACTGTCAGAGAGTACAGTCGTACAACTGTCAGAGAGTACAGTCGTACAACTGTCTGAGAGTACAGTCGTGCAACTGTCGGAGAGTACAGCCGTACAACCGCCGGAGAGTACAGTCGTACAGCTGTCGGAGAGTACAGTAGTACAACCGTCGGAGAGTACAGTAGTACAACCGTCGGAGAGTACAGTCGTACAGCTGTCGGAGAGTACAGTAGTACAACCGTCGGAGAGTACAGTCGTACCACCGTCGGAGAGTACAGTCATACAACCGTATGAGAGTACAGCCGTACAACCGTCGGACAGTACAGTCGTACCACCATCGGAGAGTACAGTCGTACAACTGTTGGAGAGTACGGTCGTACCACTGTCGGAGAGTACAGTCGTACAACTGTCAGAGAGTACGGTCGTACAACTGTCGGAGAGTACGGTCATACAACTGTTGGAGAGTACAACTATTAGAGAAATTAAGCCTTTTGTACAGAACTCTTATCTTACAGTGAGTTGTTTTAGACAAGTCCATGTATATTGATCTGCAAGACTAAAACCGACAGGACATCCAACCCTCTTACCTTCCATTCTCCACTCCTCTCTCAGATACTGATAGTTAGGATGGCCCTCATAGAAGTCAATAACTACAAAACTTGATTACTTAGAGGAGCAAAATGATAGATTTAGGAATTTCTGTTTACTTATAAATGGGAAAATTGGGAAGAAATATCACATGGGGGGAAATCAACTATATTCTACCTCTAAAATAAATCTGGTTGTATGTATATTGTATCAGCTACATTGTATTATCCGATAGGAAATCAGTTGTTTGACAGTTCAAGTTGAACATTTGTTTATAATTCAGCTGTTCTTATATTTGAACAGTTATTCAAATATCAGATCATAAATAAAAGCCTAATCCATTACCTTCAGAACAGGGCCACAGTTTTAATGATTTTTCACTATGGAGTCACCTAAACTCAGATGATAAAAGTTTAGCTTTGGAAATGAAATAGGAATATAAGGAATAAAGGGATAAGGAGAGCTGAGTAGAAAGAATATGAGTGGAATATAGGGATTAGGAGAGGGGAGTACAAGGATTAGGAGGGGAATATAGGGATAAGGAGAGGGGAATACAAGGAATATGAGGGGAATATAGGGATTAGGAGAGGGGAGTACAAGGAATATGAGGGAAAAGTAATTATTGGGGAGGGGAGTACAAGGAATATGAGGGGAATATGGGGATTAGGAGAGGGGAGTACAAGGAATATGAGGGAAAAGTAATGATTTGGGAGGGAGTACAAGGAATATGAGGGGAATATAGGGATTAGGAGAGGGGAGTACAAGGAATATGAGGGGAATATAGGGATTAGGAGAGGGGAGTTCAAGGAATATGAGGGAATATAGGGATTAGGAGGGGTGGGATCAGGGCATTGTGGGAGGGTGGCAATGATTAGGGATTAGGAGAGGGGTCGATCAAGGAATATGAGGGACGAATTGGGGATTAGGGGAGGGGAGGCTACAAGCGATATGAGGAATTGGATTGGGAGGGGGAGACAAGGAATATTAGGGGAATATGGGGATTAGGAGAGGGGAGTTCAAGGAATATTAGAGGAATATAGGGATTAGAAGAGGGGAGTACAAGGAATATGAGGGGAATATAGGGATTAGGAGAGGGGAGTTCAAGGAATATGAGGGAATATAGGGATTAGGAGAGGGAGTACAAGGAATATTAGGGAATATAGGGATTAGGAGAGGGGAGTACAAGGAATATGAGGGGAATATAGGGATTAGGAGAGGGGAGTACAAGGAATATGAGGGAAACGTAATGATTTGGGAGGGGAGAGTACAAGGAATATGAGGGGAATATAGGGATTAGGAGAGGGGAGTACAAGGAATATGAGGGGAATATAGGGATTAGGAGAGGGGAGTACAAGGAATATGAGGGAAATGTAGGGATTAGGAGAGGGGAGTACAAGGATTATGAGGGAAATGTAGGGATTAGGAGAGGGGAGTACAAGGAATATGAGGGAAATGTAGGGATTAGGAGAGGGGAGTACAAGGAACATGAGGGGAATATAGGGATTAGGAGAGGGGAGTACAAGGAATATGAGGATAATGTAGGTATTAGGAAAGGGGAGTACATATGTACAAGGATTAGGAGAATATAGGAATTAGGAGAGATGTGAATGATCGACATTGCATCTCTGAAGGAAGTCTTCATAGGGTTCAATACTACAGGAAGCTCTTTATAAAATGTTGGTGGTTGTAGAAAATTTGAATTAATTGAAAAATATGTTAAGCAATATTGAATTATTCACACTGATTCACCAATATTCATACTGTCTCACCAGCATTTAGTGAATTAATTGAAGCTGACTGAGACAGGGTATATTATACATGTATATGTAGCTTTCAGAAAGGATATTTCTTACAGGAATTCTCTCAACTCTTTCATCAGGAATTCATTTTTTTTTTTTTTTTTTAATTCAATTTAAATGCTGTAGAAAATTTGATTGAAGACATAAATTATTTGAATGCCTTATTTTCATATATTAATACAAGATAACTGCTCCGAAGGGCCTCTAAGGTCCTAACGACTTACAGGTAATATTTACCAGGTGTATACACTATATTACACATTTATGACTTTTTCAAATCAGATCTTAAAGCTGAATGCATGTAATGAATAAGAATCTGACTTAAACCCCACATTGTCAACAATAAAAATGCAATGTAAAACCTTGTAAGGGAACACTCTCGCGACTGATCAAATGTAAATTGATTTGCGATAGAATCAATAAAAAAGTTTGCAAATACATTAGCGAACAGGGCCTCGAACAATTTCAATCACATTTTGGTGTTGAAATTTTCACCAGGTAATTGTTGAATCGGGGAGGGGATATGAAAAGTCTGCCATCAATACACCAGGGACTTGTCAGTTCCTGCATGGCAAGCTCTCAGGTTCCAGTCATTGAGAATCTCATTATAGGACAACACTATAGCTTCTGGGACCATCTACTTTTATGGGGAAAGTCTCTTGTTTACTGACAATTCAACATTAGATTGATTTTAAGGCTGAAATCAATAATTCAATATCGAAAATAAAACAAAACAATGGTGGTACTGATCCCACCCAGTAAAGTAACATAAACATCCCGGTAAAGGGTCACGGTCTTCTTCTCTTTGTGGCCGTTTCACTTTGAAATACGCACTTTTGTGTAGATATATAAACTGTTCTGTATGACATCAGTTGACCTTCATCAAAGTTTCTTTAGAGAACAGTATGAATTAGTTATATCGAACATGTCCACGAACTTGAAAACAAGGTAAATTATGAATTCAATTGAAATGTGGACATCACGATAATATATTTTAACATGCAGTTAGAATAATTTATCACAGTGAACGTGTCATTAGGACGGCAAGGTAAACAATGAGTGTCAGTATTGTGTAGATACAGTGGGGTAGCTTACTATTGTACCACCTGTACAGGTATATACAGGTGTACCTGGTGACACCGCCATCACCTCAAACTACCAAGTACTGCTGTTACTGAATCAGACCCTTGTGTTATAACCATGTTATATGTTTTTTCCTTTCCTTTTGATAATCATGTCAGTTCTCTTACTAACTTGTACAGTGTAACTATATTGGGAACCTGACAATAAAACATAATTTTATTAGGTACATGTAAGAATCAACTTTCCTATCATGTAATTTAAGCTAACAATGCTGACAGGAGAGACTTCATCTAATAATTATATTTTCATGTCCATATATTTCCTTAATAGTTCTTAACGCATGGAGGACAAAGGAAAAAAGATTTATGAGATTGATTTCATGGATTGTATGGGGCCATACCAGCTAGGTGGTCTTAATTTAGAGCTAACAGCATGATATAGAGTTAACTGTAGGTTATAGGGTTAACTGTAGGTTATAGGGTTAACTGTAGGTTAGAGGGTTAACTGTAGGTTAGAGGGTTAACTGTAGGTTAGAGGGTTAACTGTAGGTTATAGGGTTAACTGTAGGTTATAGGGTTAACTGTAGGTTATAGGGTTAACTGTAGGTTATAGGGTTAACTGTAGGTTAGAGGGTTAACTGTAGGTTAAAGGATTAGCTACATGTTATAGGGTTAACTGTAGGTTATAGGGTTAACTGTAGGTTATAGTGTTGACTAGGTTAGAAGGTTAACTGCAGGTTATAGGGTTGACTAGGTAAGAGGGTTTAATGTAGGTTATAGGGTTGACTGCAGGTTATATGGTTAAGTGTTGGTTATATGGTTAACTGTAGGTTATAGGGTTAACTGCAGGTTATAGGGTTGACTAGGTTAGAAGGTGAACTGTAGGTTATGGGTTGACTAGGCTCACTTTAGGGTTGACTGTAGGTTATGGAGTTGACTGTAGGTTATGGAGTTGACTGTAGGTTATGGAGTTGACTGTAGGTTATGGAGTTGACTGCAGGTAACAGGGTTAACCATAGGTTATATGGTTAAATGCAGGTTATAATGTAGACTGTAGGTTATAGGGATTTTCTGAAAGTGATAAGATGAACTATAAGCTATTGGGTAGTTTAAAGGTTAGGTTTAGGCTATACATCTATGTGTTGGTTAAGGTGTTAGTTGTAGGGCTATGTGCAGGTTATCGGATTAAAGACAGGTTATAGGGTTAACAGTATAGTTTATGAGGTTAAGTGTAAAATGATTAAAAGAAATTACAACAATTGGAAATCAATATACATCAGCTTATATCAATCATCCTTGTTGACCTGGATTGAAGTCCCAGAGGGGTCTTACTGTGGGAGGAAACTGGAGTACCCAGTGTTTGAGCGGGTGACCCCAAACCTTTTCACATCTGATCATGGAATCAAATCCTGTCTGCCTAGGTGAAATGCAAGTGTGTTACCACTGTGCCACCTGACCACCATACTCTAGGTTATAGGTTTATGTGTAGGTTGTAAGGTTTTGTGTAGGTTATTGGGTAAAAGGTATGTTATGTATATAGGGTTATGTGTAGGCTATTGGAAAGTGCAGGTTTTGGGCTTAATTATAGGTTATAGGTAAGATGCATGTGTAAGATATAGGTCTGGTTTAACACTGGTTATAGGGTTAAGAGGTTATTTGATTTTATATTATCAAAAAATATGTCTTCGTTTTCAGGCTCCAGGAAAGATCCGTCTTCGAGTATTATGGAATGTCTCCAAAGGAACAGTGAAGCGTGGTTTGATGAAAGTGTATGGGCCAAGACACGTAAAGACATGGGCACAGGAAATAGTGGTACTGGGCATGCTCAGAAAGGCTCAACACCCAAGCCTCCTTCAGTGCCTGTGGACAAGCAGCTCCAACCCTTACTATGAGACGATGACCTTGATCACTGGGGAGGTCATTACAAGTGACTCTAGGTTGGTCTCACCAGCTACAAAATGTATCATAAGTTCTACTAATCTTGGTATGATTGAGATTCATACTGTAATAGTCCTACTTCCTTTTGTTTCTCTTTTGAATTGAATAGATGTGAGATATACATTAATGCATATTTGTGTTTTCCAAGCTATCCAAGAGGAAGCATCTCTAATATATCTTGTATATTATGAATTGATAAGACTTCAATTTAACAGTTGCAAAAGCTTAAATCAAAAGATAGTAGGGTGATCAGACTTCACTCTGATCCAAAATCTGTGATGTACTGAGGGCCATCAGTTTGGAAGGTTGCCTGTGTCGTCTGCCACTCTGTGGTCAGTGTTAACTGTGTCGTCTGCCACTCTGTGGTCAGTGTTAACTGTGTCGTCTGCCACTCTGTGGTCAGTGTTAACTGTGTCGTCTGCCACTCTGTGGTCAGTGTTAACTGTGTCGTCTGCCACTCTGTGGTCAGTGTTAACTGTGTCGTCTGCCACTCTGTGGCCAGTGTTAACTGTGTCGACTGCCACTCTGTGGTCTGTGTTAACTGTGTCGACTGCCACTCTGTGGTCAGTGTTAACTGTGTCGACTGCCACTCTGTGGTCAGTGTTAACTGTGTCGACTGCCACTCTGTGGTCAGTGTTAACTGTGTCGACTGCCACTCTGTGGTCAGTGTTAACTGTGTCGACTGCCACTCTGTGGTCAGTGTTAATTGTGTCGACTGCCACTCTGTGGTCAGTGTTAACTGTGTCATCTGCCACTCTGTGGTCAGTGTTAACTGTGTCGTCTGCCATTCTGTGGTCAGTGTTAACTGTGCCGTCTGCCACTCTGTGGTCAGTGTTAATTGTGTCTTCTGTCACTCTGTGGTCAGTGTTAACCATGTGTCTGTTTTACAGGATCATCTGTCTTGAGCTGACCAACAATGGGACTCTACAGGACTTCCTGTACCGCCTGGACAATCCCCTCCCCGAGACCTGTCAGAGAATGATCGTACACGACATTGCCGAGGGACTCATGTGTCTACATGATCAGAATATTCTCCATGGCAACCTCTCAACAGCCTGTGTCTACCTCAAGGGCTCCCTCCCTGTGAGTTGTTTTCCTTGAATTATCCTGTGCTCCTTATATTTTCTAGGTTCCTGATCATGAAAGATTCCTTCTTATCTTTAGGATCCTATATCAATGTATTATAGATTTACCAAAATAGCAAGTTGCTCCAGCCCCCATTTTCCTTAACCTTCAGGCAATATACATATTCCTCAACCACACGGCCCGTACCTGTCTATATCCCTATACTGGTGATATACACCAGGTATACTCCTAAACCACACAGCCCGTACCTGTCTATATCCCTATACTGGTGATATACACCAGGTATACTCCTAAACCACACGGCCCGTACCTGTCTATATCCCTATACTGGTGATATACACCAGGTATACTCCTAAACCACACGGCCCGTACCTGTCTATATCCCTATACTGGTGATATACACCAGGTATACTCCTAAACCACCTGGTCGGTACCTGTCTATATCCCTATACTAGTGATATACACAAGGTATACTCCTAAACCACACGGCCCGAACCTGTCTATATCCCTATACTGGTGATATACACCAGGTATACTCCTAAACCACCTGGTCGGTACCTGTCTACCTATACTAGTGATATACACCAGGTATACTCCTAAACCACCTGGTCGGTACCTGTCTACCTATACTAGTGATATACACCAGGTATACTCCTAAACCACCTGGTCGGTACCTGTCTATATCCCTATACTAGTGATATACACAAGGTATACTCCTAAACCACACGGCCCGAACCTGTCTATATCCCTATACTGGTGATATACACCAGGTATACTCCTAAACCACCTGGTCGGTACCTGTCTACCTATACTAGTGATATACACCAGGTATACTCCTAAACCACCTGGTCGGTACCTGCTGATGATCAGTGAAGATAGTTCCAGAATTTACATGGGTCTGTGCCTTCATTATAATCTCCACAATGTAGACAGTCATTGTGTGTTTGAGGGGGCTGTCACCCGTCAACACTTCCCGACACTGGAGGCCAGCGATATATATAGATCACAGACAGATTACATTGTTTTAAGGATCATTACTTAACATTATCTACTGTTGCTATAACAGACCATTAACAATGACTTCAATCTGGTTAAGTTTTTGTCGGGGGGGGGGGGGGGGTTACATAACCATTGATATATGGAGAGAGGTGGTAATATGGAGGGGTGGGAGTGGGGGAGTCCCGACTAGTCACATTGATATGTGGCCTGGAGGAGGGAGAGGGGTGGTATCCTAATATGGATGCTGGGTCCTAACAAAGGACATTGATATGTGGGGTGGAGGGGGGAAGGGCGGTATCCTCATACAGTTGGTGGGTCCCAGAGAAGTCATTGATATGTGGCCTGGAGAAGGGGGGAGGGTCCTATCCAAATACAGATAGAGGGTCTCGACCAGTAACAATGATATGTGGCCTGGAGAAGGGGGGAGGGTCCTATCCAAATACAGATAGAGGGTCTCGACCAGTAACAATGATATGTGGCCTGGAGAAGGGGGGAGGGTCCTATCCAAATACAGATAGAGGGTCTCGACCAGTAACAATGATATGTGGCCTGGAGGTGGGAGAAGGGTCGTATCCTAATACAGTTGGTGGGTCCCTAAGAAGTCTTTGATATGTTTGGTGGAGGGTGGTATCTGGGTCCCACTAATGACATTGTTATGTGGGGTGAAGGGGGCAGAGTTGTATCCTAATACGGATGGTGGGTCCTAACTAGTGACATTGAAATGTGGGGTGGAGGAGGAGGAAGGGTCGTATCCTAATACGGATGGTGGGTCCCGACTAGTAAAATTGATATGTGGGGTGGAGGAGGAGGGAGGGTCGTATCCTAATACGGATGGTGGGTCCTAACTAGTGACATTGATATGTGGGGTGGAGGAGGGAGGGTCGTATCCTAATACGGATGGTGGGTCCTAATTAGTGACATTGATATGTGGGGTGGAGGAGGAGGGAGGGTCGTATCCTAATACGGATGGTGGGTCCCGACTAGTAAAATTGATATGTGGGGTGGAGGAGGAGGGAGGGTCGTATCCTAATACGGATGGTGGGTCCTAACTAGTGACATTGATATGTGGGGTGGAGGAGGAGGGAGGGTTGTATCCTAATACGGATGGTGGGTCCTAATTAGTGACATTGATATGTGGGGTGGAGGAGGAGGGAGAGTTGTATCCTAATACGGATGGTGGGTCCTAACTAGTGACATTGATATGTGGGGTGGAGGAGGAGGGAGGGTTGTATCCTAATACGGATGGTGGGTCCTAATTAGTGACATTGATATGTGGGGTGGAGGAGGAGGGAGGGTTGTATCCTAATACGGATGGTGGGTCCTAACTAGTGACATTGATATGTGGGGTGGAGGAGGGAGGGTTGTATCCTAATATAGATGGTGGATCCTGACAAATGACATTGATATTTGGGGGGAGAGGATCTGTACTGGTACCACTGATAAGGGGGACTTGTTGGAATCCTTACTGTATTTTTTAACTGATCACCATTGATTATAAAATAAAATAGGGGTAATAATCAATTTGATTTCTGATAAATTGACAACTGATCCATTTCAAATGAGGTTGAAGGGAGACAATTCACATATGCAGGATTGGTATTCTAGATAAATGTAGGAATGATATAGAAACGATATTTTAAGTAAGACTTAGGTAAGATTTTAATTTAAAAGTTTATGCTGTTACTGTCAATTCTATAGCTGAGTGGGTCGTACTTAGGGCTTTTATTTGTTCAATCAATAACATTATTTTCTAACAGTGGTACCACTACTTATATACCTATATTGGTTATATTATTTGTCTTCATTTACATATTATTCTCCATTATAATGCTGTCATCTTACAGGACTTCATCCCAGGTTAACAATCTCTTATTTAATTTTAGAGTATGGTAATGAGGGCAGCCATTGGAGACTTCGAGGATTCTCAGATGTATGGTTCTATCCACCAGAATGGGGACACAGCTACTCTTGGGGACAAGCGGCACTTCTTCCTACCGGACATTCGGTCATTTGCCTTGGTGGCTCTGGAAGTGGTATCTAAGATGTGTGAGAAACGTTTTGTCAGCATGCAGTATCAGTGGAACAAGAAGGTGACACCAGAGACATACAGTTCAGCCAATCAGGGCCCTTCTTACAACCCTGCTGTTCAGGGATCAGCCAATCAGGCTGAGGATTATATGGAAGTGTATCACAGTGATTCTGATGAGGAAGATAACTTGCTGTATTGTGGAAGACGACAACCCCCAGGGGTGCAGTCTCCTGGTGAGGTAATTGAGGAAATTGGTCGACGGAGTCGCAGCATGTCACCGCGAAGTCGCCCCCAGTCAGCTCAGTCCAATAAGAGTCGGTCACGAACACTGTCACCCGACATGAGTCGTGGCAAGTTCCTAAACTCGGTACAGACAAACTATCCGAGTAGACTGAGTACTCCAGACTCTAACGTTATCTCTCCTGAAGATGAGTATCCATGCTTTCCTAAAAACACACCAGATGGCAAATTGTCTAAGGAACGTCCTTTATCACCTGGGCGACCATCTTCAGGCAGGAAGTCACCAGGGCGACCAAGGACTCCTTCAAAGAAATCCAAAAATAAGGATCAGGCATTTGAAGCATTTGCTTCTGAAGGTAAAAAGAATAAATTAAAAGGTTTAAAGAAAATTGACAGTAAAAAATGGCTTTCTAAGCCTGGTTCATTGATAAGGACATTGACTGGAGCAGAAACAAGTGTGTCTGTGTTCAAATCTAAGGAATTAAGAGATGATGATGCAGAGGAAATAGATGATGAGGAAATAGACTATGGGCAACTTAGAGCAAAACAAGCTCTAATGGCTCGCAATGATTCCTCAAACTCTATCACATTTGAGAAGGATCGGCATTTACACCGCTCCTCTTCAAAACAGAGTGACCAGTGGAGCATCCTCAGTGACATGGATTATGGCACATCTCATGGACTCCGTAAAACTTTGTCAACAGACTCGCGTTCCTCCATGTGGTCCAACTTACCCCTGCCTGTAGAGATGATAGACATTGAGGGGGGTGGGGAGAGAGATCACTTTGATGCTATGATAGGTCAGTTACCAGGCATGACAGACTCTTTAGAATATCACCCAGCCTCAAGTAGGCCCGGTGAGAACTGGAACCCAAAGTTTAATGGATCATACAAGCCTGGAGTGTACTGGAGACAGGATGGACCTGGGCCCTCCCAGTTTGAACTGGTGGATTACTATGATGAATTACAAGGAAAGTATGTTAAAAAGTTACAGCTGCGAGGAGGTATTCATCGAACACTTTCTGGATCCCAGATCATTGGCACACCTGTCCATCGAACTTACTCAGGGACCCAGGTTTTACACAAAACCAGTTCTGGGCTTCAGGAGATTCTGGAGCAAGCAGAGAGCATGGAGGAGGAAGAACAACCACAGCCCATTGACCACAATTTGCAGCCCTCTAATGACAACAACACGCCATCCTCAAATCACCATAGCAAATCTCAGCCTGTGAAAAAGTTAAAGGCTAAAATATTAAAAGATGAAAAATCTGTAAAACTATCACGTTCAAAATCTCTGGAGAGAATGACTCCACAAAATAAAGCAGCACCAAAATCAAAAGAGTTGTCCAAAAATGAACACTCAGTTTTAGCCCCAACTCCTGAGCCAAATATCAACCCAGAAATCTCAGCTCACAGGAGAGCTCGTGCTAGGAAGGCTCTGAAAGGGGCCCTAGTTAAGGGCAATATGCCCCATGTCTTTCCTCTTCAACGGGATTCCAAGCGGGGACAGAAGCGGGAAATGGAAATAAAATATGCAAATGTTAAAAAACTTCAAACTCAGGGTAGCCATGTTGATAAAAACACAGATGTGAATATAGATATGGACTATAACGTAGAATCAGGTGAAAAAAGGGAGATTGTGGTCCATCACCACAGAGATTGGAGGATACTGGTGATGGTCAGGCTACTGGTATCCGTAAGTATCACAGCTTCAGCAGTAATGACAGTACCAGTAGTCTCGGCTCCAGTATACGCCTGAAAAAGACTGATGCATCACTCACAAGTGGTGAGCTTACCTCTCTGTCATCGCAGGCAGACCATGATATTGACGAACAAACTGGGCGTGACCCAGATTTACCATCTAAGGAAGTGCTCCTACGAAGGACTATGCAAAACAAGGCCAAAGTGGTTGACAGTGGTTTTGACAGTGAGAGTAGTGAGGTTTCCTCAGATGTGTATGGACATCACCCGCATTATAACTTCTCTTCAGACGATTCTGCTTACCCTGATCACAGAGACAGACGGTTACCTAGGAAACCATTCTATAACACATTAAAGAAACCCAGTGACAGTAGTGAGCTACAGATGTCTGAGAAAGCATTTGTTATTACTGGGTTTAGTACAGGAAGTACAAACACAGTGGAGACCCCTGGTGATGTGGTAGATACAGTTGCTAAGGACAGTGTTCCCACAGAATATGTTGTGGTAGATAGTGTAGTGAGAGACAGAGACTTTCCTAATGATGTGTCAGATGAGGAAGTGTTGGAGGATGATTTAATGAATTCTCAGGGAAAATCAAGAATCATCCAAGTGTCTGCTGCGCCCCTTACTGTCATGAGTATTGACCAGAAAGCCTTTCATGAACAGATCTACGACAGTAGTCATGTTCCTCCTTCACAAGTCAGCTACAAAGCATCTGTTGAGAATCGACCACCAACACCCGGGAGATCAGGGTACAGACAACCAAACCCTTTGTCTTCAATTGAAGACAGACCACCAACTCCTGGTCGCTCAGGATACAATCGTCTAAAAAGCCCTACATCTGCAAACCCTGAACGATCAGTCCATAACCGGCCCAAAACGCCCCTCAGGAGGCCAAATTCACAGTTGGAGGTTAAATCAAGCATGCAACATGCCAGCCCTCTAGTGGCCAGTAAACGGTATCGAGAATTGACCATGAAGGGGGTTCCCCTGCGAGTGTCAGTGATATCTGCAGATGGAGAGGAAAAGTGTGAGGAAGAAACAAGGGTTGATGAAAGCGAAGAAAAATCAAAGGATGTAAACGAAGAACTGATCGATAACCAAACAGATGATCAAAAACTCTTTGATCATTTAGAATCAAATGGCTTCTTTCATTTGCCTCCAAAGAAAACCAAAGATAAACATCTGTCTGGTGGTATCTTTCCTACAGCTCACGTCTCGCGTAGAGATCAACACCTGAAGAAAAAGAGAGGTAGATCCCGTCCCAATAGACTTGCTCTTGATGAGATTATTCGTGAACTACCAGAGGACAAGAGTCCCTCACCACGACTCCTCTCACCCACTACAAATATATTATCCAAAGACTCCTTCAACAGCCATTCAGGGAGTGAAGCCATGCTGAACCAGCCTTCCTCCATGGATGAGTCCGAGAGTGTCCGTCCGGCTCCGGTCCACCATGTGTCACCGATGGTCAATCAGCCGTCAGTTGTGGTGGATGCCGAGTTGTACATAGATCGAGTATATTCTCAAACACAAAGCTTGGAGCCCAAACCTCGACAAGTGCCAATGATGGACCCAGACTTTGATATGCCAGTTGCCCCAGAAAGAAAAGGGGTTCCTTTGGTCTCCTATATGCCTGTAAATCAAGAGTTGTGTATGGATGGCCAGGTGGGTCGGGAGGAGATGGAGGATGAGTTGGACGAGGAGGTGACACTGCTGAGTGGGATGGATGACAAACACATTCTCAACTGCCACAAACTTACCTCTGACATGCATTTACTCTCCTTCAATGACCTCCTGCCAGCCAAGAAGGAAAACTTTGAGATCCTCAAGGCCAAGCTGTATGAGGGTGGACAACTGGGCAGTATTGGCTTCCAAGTAAGTATATCCCACAACTAAACCATACTACTTTGTTACTCAGCAGGCCAACATTCCTGGTATACATGGATAACATATTCACTACATGTCTCGAATGATGTTTCCTATACCTCAATCTACTGTATCTGTATGCTTATGTCTCCGAGTACCATTTCTTATGTTGACTGATAAAATGCCTGTTTGTAATTTGCTCTTTGTGCTTGCAGCTACTGGAGGTCATACACAAGTGTTGGCTGAGTGAGATTCCTCCCTCCTCATCCGACCTTGTCACGCAGCTGCTAGATCCGGTCACAGAAACAGAGTTATGATTGGTGAATGTCAGAGAGACTATGATTGGTGATGGTCAGAGAGACGGACTGTGATTGGTGATCGTCAGAGAGACAGACTGTGTATGGTTAACGTCAGAGAGGGATTGTGATTGGTGATGGTCAGAGATGAACTGTGAATTTGGTGATGGTCAGAGATGAACTGTGATTTTTGTGATCATCAGAGATGAACTGTGATTTTTGTGATCATCAGAGATGAACTGTGATTTTGGTGATGGTCAGAGATGATCTGTGATTTTGCTGATCATCAGAGAGGAACTGTGATTTTGCTGATCATCAGAGAGACAGACTGTGTATGGTGATTGTCAGAGAGGAACTGTGATTGGCCATCATAGGAGCGATATCTTTGAATGATGGTGCCTTTGTATTACTTTGGGTTAACATGGTGTGTGCCTTTCTGTTCATGGTAACACTGTGCCTTATTATGATATAATATTTATTCTTCGTCCGTCCTGTTAAGCGTATCTGTGATATTTAGTCTCGGCACCACACATGTGTATATATGTATGACGGATACTCCATACCTCTTTTCAGCATTAGTAACTAAGTAATGGACCAGAGTTATATTATCAGAGGGTCAACATGTCTACCGAGAAGACAGCTAGCATACCTGTATTTTATATTTAAAAAAAACAAAACTTGGATATCTTAACTTCAAATTAAACTAAAATCTCAAATTACACTCAACTACAATAGCCATATTAATTTGAGTACCCACAAAGACTGGGTAATACCAACACTATAGCAGAAAACGTGTCACATAAAGTTACTTACAGGTATAGAAACAGGTCATATCACGTCAGGTCATGTAAAGTTACTTACAGGTACAGAAACAGGTCATATCACGTCAGGTCACATCAAGTTACTTACAGGTATAGAAACAGGTCATGTAAAGTTACTTACAGGTACAGAAACAGGTCATATCACGTCAGGTCACGTCAAGTTACTTACAGGTATAAAAACAGGTCACGTCAAGTTACTTACAGGTATAGAAACAGGTCATATATGGCTTCAGGTCATGTCAAGTTACTTACAGGTATACAGAAACAGGTCATATCACGTCAGGTCACGTCAAGTTACTTACAGGTATAGAAACAGGTCACGTCAAGTTACTTACAGGTATAAAAACAGGTCACGTCAAGTTACTTACAGGTATAGAAACAGGTCATATACGGCTTCAGGTCATGTCAAGTTACTTACAGGTATAGAAACAGGTCACGTAAAGTTACTTACAGGTACAGAAACAGATCATATCTCGTTATAACACATACATGTACATGTATGAAACATTCCAAAGGTCATATCTGTATTGGATCATTTATTTTGGTCAGTATTCAGCTCCTTTAGAAAGTACAGGAAATAGACATTTAAAATGTAGCATGTGTACAAAGTAAACAAGTCATCTTTAAGAATGTATATTTATATATATTTCATATATACAATGAAAATTATCTTTCATTGATTAATTAACATTTTCAAATAATGTAACAATGATAATTTGTAGATTTAAGTAATCTACAAAACAAACATGTACCGTCCAATGATTTATATAAGCAAACCATAATCTAATATAAAAATGTATTCATTTCACCATAAAATGTTTTTTGATATTAGTGTTTGTGATGGGTTGTCTCCCCTAACAACAAAAACCTCTCCACAAACTCTCCTTATCCATTGTAAATATAAGTAACCAAGGTGATGAACTCCAACCTCTCCCTAATATAAGGTTACCTTACATTACAGTGTGGTTGCTGGGGTGATTAACGTCTGTGACCGATTTGTTGTTATTATAGATTAATTTTATAAACCATTTTCATCATGTTGATTGTAACTGTTATTAAGTTTTATCCCAGTATTTTTATGTAAACTGAATTGTTTATTTATTAAAATTATTGAATATTAGTTGTATTGTTGTCTTTTTTCTTGTGTTTTTTAGCCTATGGTGATAGATTATGCCTTTCAGCAGTAAAACTGAAATGTGTAGTGTTACCAGATAGAGATAAAACATTTCAGTATAGAAATGTGAATACTTGTAGTCACCAGACAGGGGAAGTCTAAGGTGTACATATATTGGAATTTATAGTTCTTTAGTGTGGGCACCACAATGTAAAGAAACTTACTAAGTATCTAAGATATCTTATATAGGAAGGAAGATATTCAATTTATTGTAATATATAGGTAGGGAATCCAAGACAAAGATATCGGAGATATTTATATATAGACAGGAAGATATCCAAGATATTTATATATAGACAGGAAGATATCCCAGATATTTTTTCTTCAGACAGGAAGATATCCCAGATATTTATATATAGACAGGAAGATATCCAAGATATTTATACAGACAGGAATATATCCAAGATATTTATACATAGACAGGAAGATATCCCAGATATTTTTTCTTCAGACAGGAAGATATCCCAGATATTTATATATAGACAGGAAGATATCCAAGATATTTATACAAAGACAGGAATATATCCAAGATATTTATACATAGACAGGAAGACATCCCAGATATTTTTTCTTCAGACAGGAAAATATCAAAGATTTCTATATATAGACAGGAAGATATCCAAGTTATCTATATATAGACAGGAATATATCAAAGATATTTATACATAGACATAGAAATGTTGTGTAAAACTATCAATATAAGAATCCAAGCCAGGAACAAACACCATGGTGACATTATGAAGACAAATCAAGACAAAAGAGAAGAGCCATGGAACTCTCCCTTCAGCTGATCTAATGTGTCAACAGTGGACACTTTCTGTATGATTCTTATTTACACAATGAAGTCACCATAAAGGGGGTAAAACTGGAATATAAAGTTATCAACAACGTCCAGTTATCACATGTAGGAAATGTGTCTCTAGCATATATCACTGAATAAAAAAACATTAAATGCAAAACATACATCATACAGACAAATTAAAAATAACAAAGATAGCTGCTTTTGTGACAAAGGGACATTTTTACACAACAAATAAATGACCTGTGGAACCTAAAAAATGGACGTAGTACAACATTCTAGTTCTGATTAGCTATGACCACATCAGACACCCGAAGAACCATTACAGGATCTTCAATCATTTTGTTCAAAGTTTAATCTTCTTAATTAACAGCTGGATTTGACCGTCATGCCAATAGTAAAATTAATCATGTGATAACATGTTCAACTATTTCTATTATTTGTTTGACATTTGCCTCAAAACAGTCCAGCCATTTTGTTTTGTTGATATGTTTCAAAGCTAGACATACCGAGCCTTTTAGGAAGAGAGAGTTCACTTTCTCAAAAATAGTGATAACTAATAATGAGAAATTGTTTAAAGGTAGAATAAGAAATCTTAAACCAAGAACAAGGTGTAATTTGATCAGCAAGCTATCCAATATAAGTGTTAAACAACACATTTCTCTTACTAAATATATCTACTTTCACATACAATCCTCACTCAAACACGGCCACTGATATACAGTAGGTCAGTTATAGTCACCCCCCTGTCACAGATATACAGTAGGTCAGTTACAGTCACCCCACTGTCACAGATATACAGTAGGCCAGTTACAGTCACCCCACTGTCACAGATATACAGTAGACCAGTTACAGTCACCCCACTGTCACAGATATACTGTAGGTCAGTTACAGTCACCCCACTGTCACAGATATACTGTAGGCCAGTTACAGTCACTCCACTGTCACAGATATACAGTAGACCAGTTACAGTCACCCCACTGTCACAGATATACAGTAGGTCAGTTACAGTCACCCCACTGTCACAGATATACAGTAGACCAGTTACCGTCACCCCACTGTCACAGATATACAGTAGGTCAGTTACCGTCACCCCACTGTCACAGATATACAGTAGGTCAGTTACAGTCACTCCACTGTCACAGATATACAGTAGGTCAGTTACAGTCACCCCACTGTCACAGATATACAGTAGACCAGTTACCGTCACCCCACTGTCACAGATATACAGTAGACCAGTTACAGTCACCCCACTGTCACAGATATACAGTAGGTCAGTTACAGTCACCCCACTGTCACAGATATACAGTAGACCAGTTACAGTCACCCCACTGTCACAGATATACAGTAGACCAGTTACAGTCACCCCACTGTCACAGATATACAGTAGGTCAGTTACAGTCACCCCACTGTCACAGATATACAGTAGACCAGTTACCGTCACCCCACTGTCACAGATATACAGTAGACCAGTTACAGTCACCCCACTGTCACAGATATACAGTAGGTCAGTTACAGTCACCCCACTGTCACAGATATACAGTAGACCAGTTACAGTCATCCCACTGTCACAGATATACAGTAGGTCAGTTACAGTCACCCCACGGTCACAGATATACAGTAGACCAGTTACAGTCATCCCACTGTCACAGATATACAGTAGGTCAGTTACAGTCACCCCACGGTCACAGATATACAGTAGACCAGTTACAGTCACTCCACTGTCACAGATATACAGTAGACCAGTTACAGTCATCCCACTGTCACAGATATACAGTAGGTCAGTTACAGTCACCCCACGGTCACAGATATACAGTAGACCAGTTACAGTCATCCCACTGTCACAGATATACAGTAGGTCAGTTACAGTCACCCCACTGTCACAGATATACAGTAGACCAGTTACAGTCACCCCACTGTCACAGATATACAGTAGACCAGTTACAGTCACCCCACTGTCACAGATATACAGTAGACCAGTTACAGTCACCCCACTGTCACAGATATACAGTAGACCAGTTACAGTCACCCCACTGTCACAGATATACAGTAGACCAGTTACAGTCACCCCACTGTCACAGATATACAGTAGACCAGTTACAGTCACCCCACTGTCACAGATATACAGTAGGTCAGTTACAGTCACCCCACTGTCACAGATATACAGTAGACCAGTTACAGTCACCCCACTGTCACAGATATACAGTAGGACCAGTTACAGTCACCCCACTGTCACAGATATACAGTAGGTCAGTTACAGTCACCCCACTGTCACAGATATACAGTAGGCCAGTTACAGTCACCCCACTGTCACAGATATACAGTAGGTCAGTTACAGTCACCCCACTGTCACAGATATACAGTAGGTCAGTTACAGTCACCCCACTGTCACAGATATACAGTAAGTCAGTTACAGTCACCCCACTGTCACAGATATACAGTAGGTCAGTTACAGTCACCCCACTGTCACAGATATACAGTAGGCCAGTTACAGTCACCCCACTGTCACAGATATACAGTAGGTCAGTTACAGTCACCCCACTGTCACAGATATACAGTAGACCAGTTACAGTCACCCCACTGTCACAGATATACAGTAGACCAGTTACAGTCACCCCACTGTCACAGATATACAGTAGACCAGTTACAGTCACCCCACTGTCACAGATATACAGTAGACCAGTTACAGTCACCCCACTGTCACAGATATACAGTAGGTCAGTTACAGTCACCCCACTGTCACAGATATACAGTAGGCCAGTTACAGTCACCCCACTGTCACAGATATACAGTAGGCCAGTTACAGTCATCCCACTGTCACAGATATACAGTAGGCCAGTTACAGTCACCCCACTGTCACAGATATACAGTAGGCCAGTTACAGTCACCCCACTGTCACAGATATACAGTAGGTCAGTTACAGTCACCCCACTGTCACAGATATACAGTAGACCAGTTACAGTCACCCCACTGTCACAGATATACAGTAGGCCAGTTACAGTCACCCCACTGTCACAGATATACAGTAGACCAGTTACAGTCACCCCACTGTCACAGATATACTGTAGGTCAGTTACAGTCACCCCACTGTCACAGATATACAGTAGGTCAGTTACAGTCACCCCACTGTCACAGATATACAGTAGACCAGTTACAGTCACCCCACTGTCACAGATATACAGTAGGACCAGTTACAGTCACCCCACTGTCACAGATATACAGTAGACCAGTTACAGTCACCCCACTGTCACAGATATACAGTAGGCCAGTTACAGTCACCCCACTGTCACAGATATACAGTAGACCAGTTACAGTCACCCCACTGTCACAGATATACAGTAGGCCAGTTACAGTCACCCCACTGTCACAGATATACAGTAGACCAGTTACAGTCACCCCACTGTCACAGATATACAGTAGGCCAGTTACAGTCACCCCACTGTCACAGATATACAGTAGACCAGTTACAGTCACCCCACTGTCACAGATATACAGTAGACCAGTTACAGTCACCCCACTGTCACAGATATACAGTAGGCCAGTTACAGTCACCCCACTGTCACAGATATACAGTAGGACCAGTTACAGTCACCCCACTGTCACAGATATACAGTAGACCAGTTACAGTCACCCCACTGTCACAGATATACAGTAGACCAGTTACAGTCACCCCACTGTCACAGATATACTGTAGACCAGTTACAGTCACCCCACTGTCACAGATATACTGTAGGTCCAGTTACAGTCACCCCACTGTCACAGATATACAGTAGACCAGTTACAGTCACCCCACTGTCACAGATATACAGTAGGACCAGTTACAGTCACCCCACTGTCACAGATATACATGTAGGTC
Organism: Pecten maximus; assembly: GCF_902652985.1. NCBI lineage: Eukaryota > Metazoa > Mollusca > Bivalvia > Pectinida > Pectinidae > Pecten > Pecten maximus. Next base: position 33,542,383 of record NC_047017.1, on the reverse strand, counting down.
AGTTACAGTCACCCCACTGTCACAGATATACAGTAGACCAGTTACAGTCACCCCACTGTCACAGATATACAGTAGGCCAGTTACAGTCACCCCACTGTCACAGATATACAGTAGGTCAGTTACAGTCACCCCACTGTCACAGATATACAGTAGTCAGTTACAGTCACCCCACTGTCACAGATATACAGTAGACCAGTTACAGTCACCCCACTGTCACAGATATACAGTAGGCCAGTTACAGTCACCCCACTGTCACAGATATACTGTAGGTCAGTTACAGTCACCCCACTGTCACAGATATACAGTAGGCCAGTTACAGTCACCCCACTGTCACAGATATACAGTAGACCAGTTACAGTCACTCCACTGTCACAGATATACAGTAGGTCAGTTACAGTCACCCCACTGTCACAGATATACTGTAGGTCAGTTACAGTCACTCCACTGTCACAGATATACAGTAGGTCAGTTACAGTCACCCCACTGTCACAGATATACAGTAGGTCAGTTACAGTCACTCCACTGTCACAGATATACAGTAGGTCAGTTACAGTCACCCCACTGTCACAGATATACAGTAGACCAGTTACAGTCACCCCACTGTCACAGATATACAGTAGACCAGTTACAGTCACCCCACTGTCACAGATATACAGTAGGTCAGTTACAGTCACCCCACTGTCACAGATATACAGTAGACCAGTTACAGTCACCCCACTGTCACAGATATACAGTAGACCAGTTACAGTCACCCCACTGTCACAGATATACAGTAGGTCAGTTACAGTCACCCCACTGTCACAGATATACAGTAGACCAGTTACAGTCACCCCACTGTCACAGATATACAGTAGACCAGTTACAGTCACCCCACTGTCACAGATATACAGTAGGTCAGTTACAGTCACCCCACTGTCACAGATATACAGTAGACCAGTTACAGTCATCCCCACTGTCACAGATATACAGTAGGTCAGTTACAGTCACCCCACTGTCACAGATATACAGTAGACAGTTACAGTCACCCACTGTCACAGATATACTAGTAGGTCAGTTACAGTCACCCCACTGTCACAGATATACAGTAGACCAGTTACAGTCACCCCACTGTCACAGATATACATGTAGGTCAGTTACCAGTCACCCCACGGTCACAGATATACAGTAGACCAGTTACAGTCACCCCACTGTCACAGATATACATGTAGGTCAGTTACAGTCACCCCACTGTCACAGATATACAGTAGATCAGTTACAGTCACCCCACTGTCACAGATATACATGTAGGCCAGTTACAGTCACCCACTGTCACAGATATACAGTAGGTCAGTTACAGTCACCCCACGGTCACAGATATACAGTAGACCAGTTACAGTCACTCCACTGTCACAGATATACAGTAGACCAGTTACAGTCACCCCACTGTCACAGATATACAGTAGACCAGTTACAGTCACCCCACTGTCACAGATATACAGTAGACCAGTTACAGTCACCCCACTGTCACAGATATACAGTAGACCAGTTACAGTCACCCCACTGTCACAGATATACAGTAGACCAGTTACAGTCACCCCACTGTCACAGATATACAGTAGGTCAGTTACAGTCACCCCACTGTCACAGATATACAGTAGACCAGTTACAGTCACCCCACTGTCACAGATATACAGTAGACCAGTTACAGTCACCCCACTGTCACAGATATACAGTAGGTCAGTTACAGTCACCCCACTGTCACAGATATACAGTAGACCAGTTACAGTCACCCCACTGTCACAGATATACAGTAGGTCAGTTACAGTCACCCCACTGTCACAGATATACAGTAGGTCAGTTACAGTCACCCCACTGTCACAGATATACAGTAGGTCAGTTACAGTCACCCCACTGTCACAGATATACAGTAGGTCAGTTACAGTCACCCCACTGTCACAGATATACAGTAGGTCAGTTACAGTCACCCCACTGTCACAGATATACAGTAGGTCAGTTACAGTCACCCCACTGTCACAGATATACAGTAAGTCAGTTACAGTCACCCCACTGTCACAGATATACAGTAGGTCAGTTACAGTCACCCCACTGTCACAGATATACAGTAGACCAGTTACAGTCACCCCACTGTCACAGATATACAGTAGGTCAGTTACAGTCACCCCACTGTCACAGATATACAGTAGACCAGTTACAGTCACCCCACTGTCACAGATATACAGTAGACCAGTTACAGTCACCCCACTGTCACAGATATACAGTAGACCAGTTACAGTCATCCCACTGTCACAGATATACAGTAGACCAGTTACAGTCACCCCACTGTCACAGATATACAGTAGGTCAGTTACAGTCACCCCACTGTCACAGATATACAGTAGGCCAGTTACAGTCACCCCACTGTCACAGATATACAGTAGGCCAGTTACAGTCATCCCACTGTCACAGATATACAGTAGGCCAGTTACAGTCACCCCACGGTCACAGATATACAGTAGACCAGTTACAGTCACCCCACGGTCACAGATATACAGTAGGTCAGTTACAGTCACCCCACTGTCACAGATATACAGTAGACCAGTTACAGTCACCCCACTGTCACAGATATACAGTAGGCCAGTTACAGTCACCCCACTGTCACAGATATACAGTAGACCAGTTACAGTCACCCCACTGTCACAGATATACAGTAGGTCAGTTACAGTCACCCCACTGTCACAGATATACAGTAGGTCAGTTACAGTCACCCCACTGTCACAGATATACAGTAGACCAGTTACAGTCACCCCACTGTCACAGATATACAGTAGGCCAGTTACAGTCACCCCACTGTCACAGATATACAGTAGGACCAGTTACAGTCACCCCACTGTCACAGATATACAGTAGGCCAGTTACAGTCACCCCACTGTCACAGATATACAGTAGGCCAGTTACAGTCACCCCACTGTCACAGATATACAGTAGACCAGTTACAGTCACCCCACTGTCACAGATATACAGTAGGCCAGTTACAGTCACCCCACTGTCACAGATATACAGTAGACCAGTTACAGTCACCCCACTGTCACAGATATACAGTAGACCAGTTACAGTCACCCCACTGTCACAGATATACAGTAGGCCAGTTACAGTCACCCCACTGTCACAGATATACAGTAGACCAGTTACAGTCACCCCACTGTCACAGATATACAGTAGACCAGTTACAGTCACCCCACTGTCACAGATATACAGTAGACCAGTTACAGTCACCCCACTGTCACAGATATACAGTAGACCAGTTACAGTCACCCCACTGTCACAGATATACATGTAGGTCAGTTACAGTCACCCCACTGTCACAGATATACAGTAGGACCAGTTACAGTCACCCCACTGTCACAGATATACAGTAGACAGTTACAGTCACCCCACTGTCACAGATATACAGTAGGTCAGTTACAGTCACCCCACTGTCACAGATATACAGTAGACCAGTTACAGTCACCCCACTGTCACAGATATACAGTAGGCCAGTTACAGTCACCCCACTGTCACAGATATACAGTAGGTCAGTTACAGTCACCCCACTGTCACAGATATACAGTAGTCAGTTACAGTCACCCCACTGTCACAGATATACAGTAGACCAGTTACAGTCACCCCACTGTCACAGATATACAGTAGGCCAGTTACAGTCACCCCACTGTCACAGATATACTGTAGGTCAGTTACAGTCACCCCACTGTCACAGATATACAGTAGGCCAGTTACAGTCACCCCACTGTCACAGATATACAGTAGGTCAGTTACAGTCATCCCACTGTCACAGATATACAGTAGGTCAGTTACAGTCACCCCACTGTCACAGATATACTGTAGGTCAGTTACAGTCACCCCACTGTCACAGATATACAGTAGGTCAGTTACAGTCACCCCACTGTCACAGATATACTGTAGGCCAGTTACAGTCACCCCACTGTCACAGATATACTGTAGGCCAGTTACAGTCACCCCACTGTCACAGATATACAGTAGGTCAGTTACAGTCACCCCACTGTCACAGATATACAGTAGACCAGTTACCGTCACCCCACTGTCACAGATATACAGTAGACCAGTTACAGTCACCCCACTGTCACAGATATACAGTAGACCAGTTACAGTCATCCCACTGTCACAGATATACAGTAGGCCAGTTACAGTCACCCCACGGTCACAGATATACAGTAGACCAGTTACAGTCACCCCACTGTCACAGATATACAGTAGGCCAGTTACAGTCACCCCACTGTCACAGATATACAGTAGGCCAGTTACAGTCACCCCACTGTCACAGATATACAGTAGACCAGTTACAGTCACCCCACTGTCACAGATATACAGTAGGTCAGTTACAGTCACCCCACTGTCACAGATATACAGTAGACCAGTACACAGTAGACAGTTACAGTCACCCCACTGTCACAGATATACAGTAGACCAGTTACAGTCACCCCACTGTCACAGATATACAGTAGGCCAGTTACAGTCACCCCACTGTCACAGATATACAGTAGGCCAGTTACAGTCACCCCACTGTCACAGATATACAGTAGGCCAGTTACAGTCACCCCACTGTCACAGATATACAGTAGGCCAGTTACAGTCACCCCACTGTCACAGATATACAGTAGGCCAGTTACAGTCACCCCACTGTCACAGATATACAGTAGACCAGTTACAGTCACCCCACTGTCACAGATATACAGTAGACCAGTTACAGTCACCCCACTGTCACAGATATACAGTAGGTCAGTTACAGTCACCCCACTGTCACAGATATACAGTAGGCCAGTTACAGTCACCCCACTGTCACAGATATACAGTAGGCCAGTTACAGTCACCCCACTGTCACAGATATACAGTAGGTCAGTTACAGTCACCCCACTGTCACAGATATACAGTAGGCCAGTTACAGTCACCCCACTGTCACAGATATACAGTAGGCCAGTTACAGTCACCCCACTGTCACAGATATACAGTAGGCCAGTTACAGTCACCCCACTGTCACAGATATACAGTAGACCAGTTACAGTCACCCCACTGTCACAGATATACAGTAGGTCAGTTACAGTCACCCCACTGTCACAGATATACAGTAGACCAGTTACAGTCACCCCACTGTCACAGATATACAGTAGGCCAGTTACAGTCACCCCACTGTCACAGATATACAGTAGACCAGTTACAGTCACCCCACTGTCACAGATATACAGTAGGTCAGTTACAGTCACCCCACTGTCACAGATATACAGTAGGTCAGTTACAGTCACCCCACTGTCACAGATATACAGTAGACCAGTTACAGTCACCCCACTGTCACAGATATACAGTAGGCCAGTTACAGTCACCCCACTGTCACAGATATACAGTAGACCAGTTACAGTCACCCCACTGTCACAGATATACAGTAGGCCAGTTACAGTCACCCCACTGTCACAGATATACAGTAGACCAGTTACAGTCACCCCACTGTCACAGATATACTGTAGACCAGTTACAGTCACCCCACTGTCACAGATATACAGTAGGCCAGTTACAGTCACCCCACTGTCAAAGATATACAGTAGACCAGTTACAGTCACCCCACTGTCACAGATATACAGTAGACCAGTTACAGTCACCCCACTGTCACAGATATACAGTAGGTCAGTTACAGTCACTCCACTGTCACAGATATACAGTAGGCCAGTTACAGTCACCCCACTGTCACAGATATACAGTAGACCAGTTACAGTCACCCCACTGTCACAGATATACAGTAGACCAGTTACAGTCACCCCACTGTCACAGATATACTGTAGGTCAGTTACAGTCACCCCACGGTCACAGATATACAGTAGACCAGTTACAGTCACCCCACTGTCACAGATATACAGTAGGCCAGTTACAGTCACCCCACTGTCACAGATATACAGTAGGTCAGTTACAGTCACCCCACTGTCACAGATATACAGTAAGTCAGTTACAGTCACCCCACTGTCACAGATATACAGTAGACCAGTTACAGTCACCCCACTGTCACAGATATACAGTAGGCCAGTTACAGTCACCCCACTGTCACAGATATACAGTAGGCCAGTTACAGTCACCCCACTGTCACAGATATACAGTAGACCAGTTACAGTCACTCCACTGTCACAGATATACAGTAGGTCAGTTACAGTCACCCCACTGTCACAGATATACAGTAGGTCAGTTACAGTCACCCCACTGTCACAGATATACTGTAGGCCAGTTACAGTCACCCCACTGTCACAGATATACAGTAGGTCAGTTACAGTCACCCCACTGTCACAGATATACAGCAGACCAGTTAGTCACCCCACTGTCACAGATATACAGTAGGTCAGTTACAGTCACTCCACTGTCACAGATATACAGTAGGTCAGTTACAGTCACCCCACTGTCACAGATATACTGTAGGTCAGTTACAGTCACCCCACTGTCACAGATATACTGTAGGTCAGTTACAGTCACCCCACTGTCACAGATATACAGTAGACCAGTTACAGTCACCCCACTGTCACAGATATACAGTAGGTCAGTTACAGTCAGCCCACTGTCACAGATATACAGTAGACCAGTTACAGTCACCCCACTGTCACAGATATACTGTAGGCCAGTTACAGTCAGCCCACTGTCACAGATATACAGTAGACCAGTTACAGTCACCCCACTGTCACAGATATACAGTAGGCCAGTTACAGTCATCCCACTGTCACAGATATACAGTAGGCCAGTTACAGTCACCCCACTGTCACAGATATACAGTAGACCAGTTACAGTCACTCCACTGTCACAGATATACTGTAGGCCAGTTACAGTCACCCCACTGTCACAGATATACTGTAGACCAGTTACAGTCACCCCACTGTCACAGATATACAGTAGACCAGTTACAGTCACCCCACTGTCACAGATATACTGTAGGCCAGTTACAGTCACCCCACTGTCACAGATATACTGTAGGCCAGTTAGTCACCCCACTGTCACAGATATACCGTAGGTCAGTTACAGTCACCCCACTGTCACAGATATACAGTAGACCAGTTACAGTCACTCCACTGTCACAGATATACAGTAGGCCAGTTACAGTCACCCCACTGTCACAGATATACAGTAGGCCAGTTACAGTCACCCCACTGTCACAGATATACAGTAGGTCAGTTACAGTCACCCCACTGTCACAGATATACTGTAGGTCAGTTACAGTCACTCCACTGTCACAGATATACTGTAGGTCAGTTACAGTCACCCCACTGTCACAGATATACTGTAGGTCAGTTACAGTCACCCCACTGTCACAGATATACAGTAGACCAGTTACAGTCACCCCACTGTCACAGATATACAGTAGGTCAGTTACAGTCACCCCACTGTCACAGATATACAGTAGGCCAGTTACAGTCACCCCACTGTCACAGATATACTGTAGGTCAGTTACAGTCACTCCACTGTCACAGATATACAGTAGACCAGTTACAGTCACCCCACTGTCACAGGTATACAGTAGACCAGTTACAGTCACCCCACTGTAACATATATACAGTAGGTCAGTTACAGTCACCCCACTGTCACAGATATACAGTAGGTCAGTTACAGTCACCCCACTGTCACAGATATACAGTAGACCAGTTACAGTCACCCCACTGTCACAGATATACAGTAGACCAGTTACAGTCACCCCACTGTCACAGATATACAGTAAGTCAGTAACAGTCACCCCACTGTCACAGATATACAGTAGGTCAGTTACAGTCACCCCACTGTCACAGATATACTGTAGGTCAGTTACAGTCACCCCACTGTCACAGATATACTGTAGACCAGTTACAGTCACCCCACTGTCAGAGATATACAGTAGACCAGTTACAGTCACCCCACTGTCACAGATATACAGTAGGTCAGTTACAGTCACCCCACTGTCACAGATATACAGTAGGTCAGTTACAGTCACCCCACTGTCACAGATATACTGTAGGCCAGTTACAGTCACCCCACTGTCACAGATATACAGTAGACCAGTTACAGTCACCCCACTGTCACAGATATACTGTAGGCCAGTTACAGTCACCCCACTGTCACAGATATACTGTAGGCCAGTTACAGTCACCCCACGGTCACAGATATACAGTAGACCAGTTACAGTCACCCCACTGTCACAGATATACTGTAGGCCAGTTACAGTCACCCCACTGTCACAGATATACTGTAGGTCAGTTACAGTCACCCCACTGTCACAGATATACAGTAGACCAGTTACAGTCACCCAACTGTCACAGATATACAGTAGACCAGTTACAGTCACCCCACTGTCACAGATATACTGTAGGCTGGCTGATAAGTTGCCTTAAGATAAACAAATTCCGACATAAAACTGATAGTGATCTTAACATCTGAAGTTTGACTCTCTGTTTCTGCCTGTCTACTAATGTTATGGAGTATCCCATTACATAAGCAATATTTAAAGAAATACTTTCCTACAATTTATTCAGCCAATCAGAATCAAGAAATGCCAATTACCTAAATTGTATATAATATGTACAGACTGCTGACCTGGGCCTAAGCAATGCCACACACATCAAATTCAACTGATATACATACATCAATACATTATTCAGATTTCATTAGCCATTGGATATGGGGGTTTGGTTTGTTTGTTTTTGTTAAACGTCCTACTAACAGCCAGGGTCATTTAAGGACGTGCCAGGTTCTGGAGGTGGAGGAAAGCCGGAGTACCCCGGAGAAAAACCACCGGTCTACGGTCAGTACCTGGCAACTGGAAATGGGGGATATATGTACAATCAAGTACATGTACTCGTAAATATAAATAATTTTCATAATCATTGTAATGAGTTTTACATCATACAAATTTGGATGGAGAGGCTTATAAATGTTAACAATGCCTCCAGTTTGTCTGAAGAAACTAGACAAATCATATTTACCCTCAGAACCAGCTGTTACAGAATAAACCATAGCTACTAGTCATCAAAAATAGGAGTTGGTGGCCCCGAGTTATACCACCCATCGGGATATAACTCTGTTTTAACACAAGTTTGAAGTTTTTACAGATTTTGATAAAAAAAGATTTCGTTGTGACAAGTCTACAGAATAAGACCATAGAAATTACACTGACCAGTTGTGGATCTGTCACATTTTAATCATATTTGAACAAAGATCGATAGGAAGTGACATGATGTTACAACCCATTAGTGTGAGTCACAAGTAAATCAATCCGATACACACCTTGACACACAACTTTTCCTTCAAACAAAAACTGTTGGGCATTAATAGGTGGTGGATCTGTGACATCATCACACTGACCAGTGGTGGATCTGTGACATCATCACACTGACCGATGGTGGATCTGTCACATCATCACACTGACCGGTGGTGGATCTGTCACATCATCACACTGACCGGTGGTGGATCTGTCACATCATCACACTGACCGATGGTGGATCTGTCACATCATCACACTGACCGGTGGTGGATCTGTCACATCATCACACTGACCGGTGGTGGATCTGTGACATCATCACACTGACCGATGGTGGATCTATCACATCATCACACTGACCAGTGGTGGATCTGTCACATCATCACACTGACCGGTGGTGGATCTGTCACATCATCACACTGACCAGTGGTGGATCTGTCACATCATCACACTGACCGGTGGTGGATCTGTCACATCATCACGCTGACCAATGATAACCCTGTCACTGAACATAATAATAAAGGGTTGAAGGCACATTATCAACCTTACTTTGAATGTAAAACATTAAGAAATTGTAATAGCTCATGAGGAAACGTCTGCCACAATTGTATGGGATATAAATGTTTATGATATGTCCATCAATATCCTGCCAGTAAGTTGGCCTTGGATTCTGATTGACAAAATGACTGGAATGAGCACAGCTTCCACACCTTTAGTTAATATCATAAGGTCAATTTCTTCAGACTTTCGCTGACGTCCTCCTGAACCTTAGGCTTGTCAGTTTTGTTGGTATCAGGTATGGTTGACTTTCCTTCTTCCACAGCATCAGACAGCCTCTGTGACTCTGGGTGAAGACTATCCTCTGACTCTACCTCTCCTACTCGAGTACAGACACCACGATCTGTCTGGTCGGTACATTTACCTACCATGTTTCTGTCGTTGGAACAGGTGTTTGTCTCCAGATCACTTGTTTCATTCTGCAATGATTGTGTCTTCCCTTTAATTTCCTTTTCATTTTCTGAGGATTTGTTTTTGCTACAAGTGTCACAGCTATCCTTTATTTTAGATTCTTTGCCTGACACCTGAGCAGATGGTGATGGATGTGTTCTCTTCACTAGTACTGCCTCAGCCCTTACAACCTTTGGTTCTTCACTATCCTCAGTGTGTGAGCTGAACTTGTTGTGGAATTGATTGTCTCCATCAGATTCGGTATCGGAAAGTTCCTCTGGTTCTTCATGAGAATCTTTATTGGGCTCCCACACAAGTCTTATAGTGTTTGGTGCCTGTGAGTCCCCATCTGTCTCCAGGTCGCCAGCCTCTGTAGCCCCTATTCCCTCGTAATCAGGATACTGGTACTGGGCTGACAGCATATTCTGGATGTCCTGTGCGTTTCGTTGAAGACTAGGGTTGAAGGTTTGACGTGCTGGGAATCCTGTGAGGGATTGGGTGGGTGTGCTGTCTCTACCTCCAAGGTTAGAAGGGATAGAATACATCGGCTGGTTCAGCATCTGAGATACATCCTCTGGTATTGTTAGTTGCAAGTTTTCCTGTCCCCCAGCATTTTGCATAGCACTTTGGAGTAATGCAGTAACGTCATCCACACTCTGAGGCTCGCTGACCTCGTTTTGACCTGTAGGTTGTCCTGGTGATCCAGCCACCAGTTCCTGCATGATTCTCTGAATCTTCATTTGATCTGATTGAGAATAGTTGCTGTTTCCTCCCACATTAGTAATAGTTGCAGTGGCAGCAGTGGATGCTGGCCTGCTTGTCTCCATGGAAATCTCCCTGTCTGATCCGTCAGATCCACTAGGAAGAAGAAGGGATACTTGATTAAAGATGGCAGGCTCAGTCCTGTTATCAGACATGGACTGCAGATTGGGGTCCTGACCTCTGGTCAGGAGATTGGTCACCGCCATTCCAGCTGACAACATAGCACTGTTGTTGCCTTGGTACCCACAGGCTCCTTCGTATGTGTCAGTTGGCTCCTTCTTCACAATCAGTTGGGGCAGTTGATCTAAGGCATTGATTCCAAAGTGACTGATGGTTTGTTCTGTTGTAGTAGTAGTGCTACTCTGGGAAGTCCTGGGCACCACAATGAAACCTAAACATCAAATTAAAACTCATTAAATATATATCTATATAGAATCTACAAGACTGTAATACCGCTCTATTTATATCAATAATATTATTATCTGATATTTCTATAATCTGCAAGACAGTAATATTCCTCTCTTTGTATCAATATTATACGATATCTATAGAATCTGCAGGATTGTTATAACTCTTGTTTTATATCAATATCATAAGATGTTTACATAATCTACATGACAGTAATATCCTTCTCTTTATATCAACATTATAAGATGTTTATATGATCTACATGACAGTAATATCCTTCTCTTTATATTAACATTATAAGATGTTTATATGATCTACATGACAGTAATATCCTTCTCTTTATATCAACATTATAAGATGTTTATATAATCTACATGACAGTAATATCCCTCTTTTTACATTAATATTATTAGACATATATCCTATCTACAACACTAATTTCTCTCTCTCTCTTTATATTTATTATTATAAGATGTTTATAGAATCTAAGACTAATAAATCTCTCTTTGAATTAATATTTTAAGATATTTATAGAATCTACAGGATTATATTAACCCTCTCTTTATATTAATATAAGATTTATAATCTGCATGACAGTAATAACCCTCTCTTTATATTATATCAATATTATAAGATATCAATAGAATCAACAGAATTTTAATAAATCTCTCTTTATATCAACATTATAAGATTTTTATAGAATCTTCCAGACTAATATCTCTCTTTAAGATATTTATAGAATCTACAAAACCGTAATATTCATCTACATGTATTTATATAAATATCGAGTTCTACAGGCCAATAAGAAGATGAACATACTAACTAGAACATGCTGGTTTAAGTTATCAACTAACCCCCACTGCCTTGTTTCCTTATCCTTGACGCTTTAATCACAGGTCGTCTTTGGTCAGGACAGCTACTTGGCTTGATCCCCGATTCTAGAAAAAAAAAGTTCTGTGATCATGTCACTGTACTTACACAATATGTAAGTACTGCCATGGCTACCAGTAAGTATTAACTCTCCTATAGGAATTATTAATCATCTATATCCAAACAATATATTACCAGGTGTTTTTTAATATTTTGAATGAACAGTGTCATGTTTAACTGCAATAATGGGTCGAAAAACATTTTTTAAATTTTCTTATGAAATGATATATTTCAAGGACATTCAACCCTATACAAACAGTGATATAAAAAGTACATTGTAAAGTTTAACTGTAACAGATACCCTACACAAACCATGATATACAGTACATTGTAAAGTCTAACTGTAACAGATACACTACACAAACCATGATATACAGTACATTGTAAAGTCTAACTGTAACAGATACACTACACAAACCATGATATACAGTACATTGTAAAGTCTAACTGTAACAGATACCCTACACAAACCACGATATACAGTACATTGTAAAGTCTAACTGTAACAGATACCCTACACAAACCACGATATACAGTACATTGTAAAGTCTAACTGTAACAGATACCCTACACAAACCACGATATGCAGTACATTGTAAAGTCTAACTAACAGATACCCTACACAAACCACGATATACAGTACATTGTAAAGTCTAACTGTAACAGATACCCTACACAAACCACGATATACAGTACATTGTAAAGTCTAACTAACAGATACCCTACACAAACCACGATATACAGTACATTGTAAAGTCTAACTGTAACAGATACCCTACACAAACCACGATATACAGTACATTGTAAAGTCTAACTGTAACAGATACCCTACACAAACCACGATATACAGTACATTGTAAAGTCTAACTGTAACAGATACCTACACAAACCACGATATACAGTACATTGTAAAGTCTAACTGTAACAGATACCTACACAAACCACGATATACAGTACATTGTAAAGTCTAACTGTAACAGATACCCTACACAAACCATGATATACAGTACATTGTAAAGTCTAACTGTAACAGATACCTACACAAACCACGATATACAGTACATTGTAAAGTTTAACTGTAACAGATACACTACACAAACCACGATATACAGTACATTGTAAAGTCTAACTGTAACAGATACACTACACAAACCACGATATACAGTACATTGTAAAGTCTAACTGTAACAGATACCCTACACAAACCACGATAAACAGTACATTGTAAAGTCTAACTGTAACAGATACCTACACAAACCACGATATACAGTACATTGTAAAGTCTAACTAACAGATACCCTACACAAACCATGATATACAGTACATTGTAAAGTCTAACAAACAGATACCCTACACAAACCACGATATACAGTACATTGTAAAGTCTAACTGTAACAGATACCTACACAAACCACGATATACAGTACATTGTAAAGTCTAACTGTAACAGATACCCTACACAAACCACGATATACAGTACATTGTAAAGTCTAACTGTAACAGATACCCTACACAAACCATGATATACAGTACATTGTAAAGTCTAACTGTAACAGATACACTACACAAACCACGATATACAGTACATTGTAAAGTCTAACTGTAACAGATACCTACACAAACCACGATATACAGTACATTGTAAAGTCTAACTGTAACAGATACCCTACACAAACCACGATATACAGTACATTGTAAAGTCTAACTGTAACAGATACCTACACAAACCACGATATACAGTACATTGTAAAGTCTAACTGTAACAGATACACTACACAAACCATGATATACAGTACATTGTAAAGTCTAACAAACAGATACCCTACACAAACCACGATATACAGTACATTGTAAAGTCTAACTAACAGATACCCTACACAAACCACGATATACAGTACATTGTAAAGTCTAACTAACAGATACCCTACACAAACCACGATAAACAGTACATTGTAAAGTCTAACTGTAACAGATACACTACACAAACCACGATATACAGTACATTGTAAAGTCTAACAAACAGATACCCTACACAAACCACGATATACAGTACATTGTAAAGTCTAACTGTAACAGATACCCTACACAAACCACGATAAACAGTACATTGTAAAGTCTAACTGTAACAGATACCCTACACAAACCACGATATACAGTACATTGTAAAGTCTAACTGTAACAGATACCCTACACAAACCACGATATACAGTACATTGTAAAGTCTAACTAACAGATACCCTACACAAACCACGATATACAGTACATTGTAAAGTCTAACTGTAACAGATACCCTACACAAACCACGATATACAGTACATTGTAAAGTCTAACTGTAACAGATACCCTACACAAACCACGATATACAGTACATTGTAAAGTCTAACTGTAACAGATACACTACACAAACCACGATATACAGTACATTGTAAAAGTCTAACTGTAACAGATACACTACACAAACCACGATATACAGTACATTGTAAAGTCTAACTGTAACAGATACCCTACACAAACCACGATATACAGTACATTGAAAAGTCTAACTGTAACAGATACCCTACACAAACCACGATATACAGTACATTGTAAAGTCTAACTGTAACAGATACCCTACACAAACCACGATATACAGTACATTGTAAAGTCTAACTGTAACAGATACCCTACACAAACCACGATATACAGTACATTGTAAAGTCTAACAAACAGATACCCTACACAAACCACGATATACAGTACATTGTAAAGTCTAACTGTAACAGATACCTACACAAACCACGATATACAGTACATTGTAAAGTCTAACTGTAACAGATACCCTACACAAACCACGATATACAGTACATTGTAAAGTCTAACTGTAACAGATACCCTACACAAACCACGATATACAGTACATTGTAAAGTCTAACAAACAGATACCCTACACAAACCACGATATACAGTACATTGTAAAGTCTAACTGTAACAGATACCTACACAAACCACGATATACAGTACATTGTAAAGTCTAACTGTAACAGATACACTACACAAACCATGATATACAGTACATTGTAAAGTCTAACAAACAGATACCCTACACAAACCACGATATACAGTACATTGTAAAGTCTAACTGTAACAGATACCCTACACAAACCACGATATACAGTACATTGTAAAGTCTAACTGTAACAGATACACTACACAAACCACGATATACAGTACATTGTAAAGTCTAACTGTAACAGATACCCTACACAAACCACGATATACAGTACATTGTAAAGTCTAACTGTAACAGATACCCTACACAAACCACGATATACAGTACATTGTAAAGTCTAACTGTAACAGATACACTACACAAACCACGATATACAGTACATTGTAAAGTCTAACTGTAACAGATACCCTACACAAACCACGATATACAGTACATTGTAAAGTCTAACTGTAACAGATACCCTACACAAACCACGATATACAGTACATTGTAAAGTCTAACTGTAACAGATACACTACACAAACCACGATATACAGTACATTGTAAAGTCTAACTGTAACAGATACACTACACAAACCACGATATACAGTACATTGTAAAGTCTAACTGTAACAGATACCCTACACAAACCACGATATACAGTACATTGTAAAGTCTAACTGTAACAGATACCCTACACAAACCACGATATACAGTACATTGTAAAGTCTAACTGTAACAGATACACTACACAAACCACGATATACAGTACATTGTAAAGTCTAACTGTAACAGATACCCTACACAAACCACGATATACAGTACATTGTAAAGTCTAACTGTAACAGATACCCTACACAAACCATGATATACAGTACATTGTAAAGTCTAACTGTAACAGATACACTACACAAACCACGATATACAGTACATTGTAAAGTCTAACTGTAACAGATACCCTACACAAACCACGATATACAGTACATTGTAAAGTCTAACTGTAACAGATACCCTACACAAACCATGATATACAGTACATTGTAAAGTCTAACTGTAACAGATACACTACACAAACCATGATATACAGTACATTGTAAAGTCTAACTGTAACAGATACCCTACACAAACCACGATATACAGTACATTGTAAAGTCTAACAAACAGATACCCTACACAAACCACGATATACAGTACATTGTAAAGTCTAACTGTAACAGATACCCTACACAAACCACGATATACAGTACATTGTAAAGTCTAACTGTAACAGATACACTACACAAACCATGATATACAGTACATTGTAAAGTCTAACTGTAACAGATACCCTACACAAACCACGATATACAGTACATTGTAAAGTCTAACAAACAGATACCCTACACAAACCATGATATACAGTACATTGTAAAGTCTAACTGTAACAGATACCCTACACAAACCATGATATACAGTACATTGTAAAGTCTAACTGTAACAGATACCCTACACAAACCACGATATACAGTACATTGTAAAGTCTAACTGTAACAGATACCCTACACAAACCACGATATACAGTACATTGTAAAGTCTAACTGTAACAGATACACTACACAAACCACGATATACAGTACATTGTAAAGTCTAACTGTAACAGATACACTACACAAACCACGATATACAGTACATTGTAAAGTCTAACTGTAACAGATACCCTACACAAACCACGATATACAGTACATTGTAAAGTCTAACTGTAACAGATACCCTACACAAACCATGATATACAGTACATTGTAAAGTCTAACTGTAACAGATACCCTACACAAACCACGATATACAGTACATTGTAAAGTCTAACTGTAACAGATACCCTACACAAACCACGATATACAGTACATTGTAAAGTCTAACTGTAACAGATACCCTACACAAACCACGATATACAGTACATTGTAAAGTCTAACTGTAACAGATACCCTACACAAACCATGATATACAGTACATTGTAAAGTCTAACTGTAACAGATACCCTACACAAACCATGATATACAGTACATTGTAAAGTCTAACTGTAACAGATACCTACACAAACCACGATATACAGTACATTGTAAAGTCTAACTAACAGATACCCTACACAAACCACGATATACAGTACATTGTAAAGTCTAACTAACAGATACCCTACACAAACCACGATATACAGTACATTGTAAAGTCTAACTGTAACAGATACACTACACAAACCATGATATACAGTACATTGTAAAGTCTAACTGTAACAGATACCCTACACAAACCATGATATACAGTACATTGTAAAGTCTAACTGTAACAGATACCCTACACAAACCATGATATACAGTACATTGTAAAGTCTAACTGTAACAGATACCCTACACAAACCATGATATACAGTACATTGTAAAGTCTAACTGTAACAGATACCCTACACAAACCATGATATACAGTACATTGTAAAGTCTAACAAACAGATACCCTACACAAACCACGATATACAGTACATTGTAAAGTCTAACTGTAACAGATACCCTACACAAACCATGATATACAGTACATTGTAAAGTCTAACTGTAACAGATACCCTACACAAACCATGATATACAGTACATTGTAAAGTCTAACTGTAACAGATACCCTACACAAACCACGATATACAGTACATTGTAAAGTCTAACTAACAGATACCCTACACAAACCACGATATACAGTACATTGTAAAGTCTAACTGTAACAGATACACTACACAAACCATGATATACAGTACATTGTAAAGTCTAACTGTAACAGATACCTACACAAACCACGATATACAGTACATTGTAAAGTCTAACTGTAACAGATACCCTACACAAACCATGATATACAGTACATTGTAAAGTCTAACTGTAACAGATACCCTACACAAACCACGATATACAGTACATTGTAAAGTCTAACTGTAACAGATACCCTACACAAACCACGATATACAGTACATTGTAAAGTCTAACTGTAACAGATACCCTACACAAACCACGATATACAGTACATTGTAAAGTCTAACTGTAACAGATACACTACACAAACCACGATATACAGTACATTGTAAAGTCTAACTGTAACAGATACCCTACACAAACCACGATATACAGTACATTGTAAAGTCTAACTGTAACAGATACCTACACAAACCATGATATACAGTACATTGTAAAGTCTAACTGTAACAGATACCCTACACAAACCACGATATACAGTACATTGTAAAGTCTAACAAACAGATACCCTACACAAACCATGATATACAGTACATTGTAAAGTCTAACTGTAACAGATACCCTACACAAACCACGATATACAGTACATTGTAAAGTCTAACTGTAACAGATACACTACACAAACCATGATATACAGTACATTGTAAAGTCTAACTGTAACAGATACCCTACACAAACCACGATATACAGTACATTGTAAAGTCTAACATACAAATACCCTACACAAACCACGATATACAGTACATTGTAAAGTCTAACTGTAACAGATACCTACACAAACCACGATATACAGTACATTGTAAAGTCTAACAAACAGATACCCTACACAAACCACGATATACAGTACATTGTAAAGTCTAACTGTAACAGATACCTACACAAACCACGATATACAGTACAAACTTACCCTGAAGTAAATCAGGAGGAGCACAGTAGTTGACAGCCATCTTGCGTTTCTTTGCCATTTGTGTTTCTATAAAGAATAAAACTAAATTATAGCTGTTAGGCAGGGAGTACCTTTCAATGTGGCTACATCATAACATCATAAATACATCAGGGATAATTACATCATTAAGTTATAGTCCCCTACCACTGACTTACCCTCGTCTTTATATATATGTACATTAAGTTATAGTCCCCTACCACTGACTTACCCTCGTTCTCTAGGTACATTAAGTTATAGTCCCCTACCACTGACTTACCCTCGTTCTCTGTGTACATTAAGTTATAGTCCCCTACCACTGACTTACCCTCGTCTTTATATATATGTACATTAAGTTATAGTCCCCTACCACTGACTTACCCTCGTTCTCTGTGTACATTAAGTTATAGTCCCCTACCACTGACTTACCCTCGTCTTTATGTACATTAAGTTATAGTCCCCTACCACTGACTTACCCTCGTCTCTATGTACATTAAGTTATAGTCCCCTACCACTGACTTACCCTCGTCTCTGTGTACATTAAGTTATAGTCCCCTACCACTGACTTACCCTCGTCTCTAGGTACATTAAGTTATAGTCCCCTACCACTGACTTACCCTCGTCTCTAGGTACATTAAGTTATGGTCCCCTACCACTGACTTACCCTCGTCTCTGTGTACATTAAGTTATAGTCCCCTACCACTGACTTACCCTCGTCTCTGTGTACATTAAGTTATAGTCCCCTACCACTGACTTACCCTCGTTCTCTATGTACATTAAGTTATAGTCCCCTACCACTGACTTACCCTCGTCTCTGTGTACATTAAGTTATAGTCCCCTACCACTGACTTACCCTCGTTCCCTTTGTACATGAAGTTGTAAGCAGCTATCATGGACTTCTGTTTGTCATGTATCTTGATTATAACTTCCCTTGCTCCTTTTAAATCTTGGTCTTGATATGGTGGTACCTCACACTCAATACACTGAAATATACAATCACTCAGTTGTTTGTTTGTTGGTCGCTTAAATTCACTGCCAGGTTCATTTTGAGGCATAGTCTCCTTGTAGTAGCTGGTGACTACCTCACTGAAGATCATACAAGAAGCCTGTTGCATGCCATTCAGAGCAATTAGGGTAAAGTGTCTTGACCAAGAACACAATTAACCATGATAGCACAGATAGGTCCTTTTCTCAGCTTCACGTAAAACATGAACAGACACACAAACCATGCACCTCAGATCTTCCCCCGAGGTTACATGGCCAACAAGTGGAATTAAAGATCTGGGTTTTAATCAGATAGTTTAGATATACAATAATATGTAATATATATACAAATATAAGCATATTCATAAATGTATACAATGGAAAGGTTGTGTGAAAATAACTTACATTCTTAATTATGTTAACCTTGGCTGCCTTCGCTGACCATCCAACTTCTTCGTCAACAAACTCCACCTCCACAGCTACAGACAGAAAACAAGTACATTTTATGTATATATATACAGTGGAACTTCGTTAACTCGAAGTCGACGGGACCACAAAAAAACTTTGAGTTATCCGAGTGTTCGAATTAAGCGAGTTATCGTTTTTGGTGAAAAGTTTGGTCAATATTTGTCAACATTATATAATCATTATAACTTCGCTCTGTCGCTCATCAGTTTAGTGTGAAGACTGGTCAATACATGTAAATATATATGTAATGTTTCGTTATGTCACTTGTAATTTGGTGTAGTTTTGCCGATATACAGTCACATTAAAGTTTGTATAGTAAACTAATCGTCCCTTATCTACAGACAGAAAACAAGTACATTATATGTATATATATATAGTAAACTAATCGTCTCTTATCTACAGACAGAAAACAAGTACATTATATGTATATATATATAGTAAACTAATCGTCTCTTATCTACAGATAGAAAACAAGTACATTATATGTATATATATAGTAAACTAATCGTCCCTTATCTACAGACAGAAAACAATATACATGTATATATATATAGTAAACTAATCGTCCCTTATCTACAGACAGAAAACAATATACATGTATATATATATAGTAAACTAATCGTCTCTTATCTACAGACAGAAAACAAGTACATTATATGTATATATATATAGTAAACTAATCGTCCCTTATCTACAGACAGAAAACAAGTACATTATATGTATATATATATAGTAAACTAATCGTCTCTTATCTACAGATTTCACGATTCTTCCTCCACAGCTATAAAAAGAAAACAAGGATATTTAAAATGTCAGAATTCCTTAAGGTGGCAAGTGGAAAAAGAAAGATTAGCAAGAATCTGGGTAAAAACAACAAATCTCGAAAGTTTGAGGGACTTAATTTATGTTTAAGATCATTATACCAATTAACATATTTTCTACACATATCACTTTGATAGACAATATCAATATCCTATGTCTAGTAAGTCCTGCTATGTGTCAACGTGATCCATAACTAAGGTATGCTCCTACAAAGTACAGAGGTTATTGTGTATGTGAACGTTTATTTGACAGACTCCAGCCATTGTACCTTTAGGGATGTAGGAGTCAGCAGTCAGGACAATCATGATGTAGTCCTTGCAGTTATTTATTCCAGACACCGGGGAAACATAGGGCATGATCCTATGGATCATAAAGCACTTTCCTTCCTCTACAAATACAAACAAGGGGAGATCACCCAATAATTACAACTATAAACTCAAACTTAAAATGAATATAAAAAATGACTTACTGTATATATGTAACTGATTTACTATATATATTTTTTTTATGTAACTGACTAACTATATATATGTAACTGATTTACTAACTATATATATGTAACTGACTTACTATATATATGTAATTGACTTAATATATATATGTAACTGACTTACTATATATATGTAACTAACTAACTATATATATGTATCTGACTTACAGTATATATGTAACTGACTTACAGTATATATGTAACTGACTTACTATATATATGTAACTGACTTACTGTATATATGTAACTGACTTACTGTATATATGTAACTGACTTACTGTATGTATATAACTGACTTACTCTATATATATAACTGACTTACTATATAGATGTAACTGACTTACTGGCGTTACTCAGTGGATGTGTTATACAATGCATGTGGTAAACATTCCCAGCAACTTCATACTGTGCTTCGACGTAGAGACGGAAATCACGACATTCCTTCATATTTTTATTAGCTGTCCAGTAATCCTCTACAAAATATTTTCAAAAATAACACACTAGAACTTAAGGGGGAAAGTAAGTATATATAAACAATACATTTCCTTACTACACAATTAAAACTGATGATAAGTAAACAACATTTGAATATTGTTTTCCCAATTTTTGAAGTTTCCACACTCTGAGGAGACAATTAAGGAGTAGCCATTGTAAGGACTTATTTGTCGATTAATGTTAACATTATAATAGGTTTTGTCAAGTTCAGTCTTGTCCCAAGAGTCCCCAGGAGTGGGAACCAAACACTTCAAAGTTTAGGGTCCCCAGGAATGGGAACCAAATACTTAACAGTTTAGAGTTCCCAGGAGTGGGAACCAAACACTTCATAGTTTATAGTTCCCAGGAGTGGGAACCAATTACTTCACAGCTTAGGGGTCCCCAGGAGTGGGAAGAATACTCCACAGTTAGGGTCCCCAGGAGTGGAAACCAATTACTTCACAGTTTAGGGTCCCCAGGAGTGGAAACCAATTACTTCACAGTTTAGGATCCCCAGGAGTGGGAACCAATTACTTCACAGTTTAGGGTCATCGGGAGTGGGAACCAATCACTTCACAGTTTAGGGTCATCGGGAGTGGGAACCAAACACTTCACAGTTTAGGGTCCCCAGGAGTGGGAACCAATTACTTCACAGTTTAGGGTCATCGGGAGTGGGAACCAGATGGACAACAAACATATTTGAATTATTATTAATGTTTCTAGCAACAATACCATTTTTTATGTTGTTATTTAAAATGTTGAGTTCCATAGCTTTCCTGTGGCGGGCCTGCAGGCTAGTTTGGTACTCATTCCGTTTGGGAATTTTCAGGGTAGCTTTACAGGTACTGTAGGAAAAGTTAAGTCATTAAGTCATAGTAAGATCAATAAATTTAACTTGTAATTAAGTATCCAATCATCAGTAGATATAGAGATCTTGATAGTAAATGAAAATAGTATAGCTGCAATATGAAAAGACTTATATAAACTAATAAACTAGAACTGTCGTCCATGGGCCAACTCATAATTAATTGTAGTTATGGGGAAATGGGTATATACATGTATTCGATATAATTTTTTTCTCATATGCAACAAGCATTTTCATTGACCAATGGTTTAGGTTTTAAACCAAAAACATAAAAAATAACTGACATCATTTTGCAATGTCATCTTTTGTTCATCGGCCAATTATGAAGTGGTGTAAGAAATGAACAAAGAAAAAGTCTTTTAGAAATGACAAAAATATTGCACTTTATGATTAAATCGTAAGGATTAATCTTAATTATTGATCCATATCACAAAAAACAGAGTGTACTTTTGGCATTAATGACTGTGCGGCTTTATTTTTTTGAAATTTCCAAAATGAGGTAAATTCTGCCTTTTATAGATTAAGCACATCTACAATGTAAAATGTATAGAGATTATTGCCCATAAGTTTCATTAATTTCAATTGCTTTTATGAAATTAGTAATTACCCATATTAAGCGGAAACTGTTTCGGAAAAAATCGACTAAGGGCGATTACTCCATAAATGATGTGCGAATATATTTGGTTATCGAACCTATCTGAGTTCTCATGGCAATAAACCTTCCTATGAACCTTTATATTAATCTGTTTAAAACAATTATTATAAATCTGAACCAAACATACTTGATAAGTGTTACAAATCCTCATGGTCTTGTACAAAAAGTTGACAGTATGAATATAGCATTTGACTTACAACAGACAGTTAGAGCCTTTGATTTTAATCCAACACAAGATAAGATTTACCATTCATAATTACAGCATTGGATTTAACACATATAATTACAGCATTTGACTTACCATTCATAGTTACAGCATATCTGACTTACATTCATAGTTCCAGCATTTGACTTACCATTCATACTTACAGCATTTGACTTACCACTCATAGTTACAGCATTTGACTTAACATTCATAGTTACAGCATATCTGACTTACCATTCATAGTTACAGCATATCTGACTTACATTCATAGTTCCAGCATTTGACTTACCATTCATACTTACAGCATTTGACTTACCACTCATAGTTACAGCATTTGACTTAACATTCATAGTTACAGCATATCTGACTTACATTCATAGTTACAGGATTTGACAACTTACCATTTATAGTTACAGCATTTGACTTACCATTCATTGTTAAAGTATTTGACTTACCATTCATAGTTACAGCATTTGACTTTCTATTCATAGTTACAGCCTTTGACTTACTACTCATAGTTACAGCATTTGACTTACCATTCATAGTTATTTGCACTATTGATAGGCATTGTTGCCACAAACATGCCATCTGAACATTTCTCCCCTATCAACCAGTAGGGATGAGCTTTCTTGTTGTTGGTATCCACAGTGTGGAGAAGAACTTTAACATTGCCCTCTACTCCAGTAAACTGAAATAATGAAGATATTTACCATCAAAGGCATTTATAACATAGTAGGAACACATCTTAACTAATCAAAATAGAAAATGCTCAAAAACCAAAGCTAAGGGTTTTTAACGGAAAAAAAAAAGATACTTTACCTTGATTTTCAGCAACTCTTCCTTGCCTGTACGTCTGTTGTTCAGTTCAGAGTCATACCTAAATCTGATGATGGAGTTCACCAGGGCAACTTCCATTGAAGGATTAATTACTTTTAATGAAACAAAAAAAAAAAATCTACAATCAGAAAATATCACTATGAAATTTCAGCTTGCTTAACAAATTCCATTCTCCTTAAGGAATGACTACTACATTATATTAGACAGGACAATGTCATTAGATTTAGTGGTCTGTCAGTCTGACAGGACAATGTCATTAGATTTAGTGGTCTGTCTGTCTGTGAGAATCTCCTGTCAGGACAATGTCATTAGATTTAGTGGTCTGTGTGTCTGTGAGGATCTCCTGACAGGACAATGTCATTAGATTTAGTGGTCTGTCAGTCTGTGAGGATCTCCTGTCAGGACAATGTCATTAGATTTAGTGGTCTGTCAGTCTGACAGGATCTCCTGTCAGGACAATGTCATTAGATTTAGTGGTCTGTCTGTCTGTGAGGATCTCCTGTCAGGACAATGTCATTAGATTTAGTGGTCTGTCAGTCTGTGAGGATCTCCTGACAGGACAATGTCATTAGATTTAGTGGTCTGTGTGTCTGTGAGGATCTCCTGACAGGACAATGTCATTAGATTTAGTGGTCTGTCAGTCTGTGAGGATCTCCTGTCAGGACAATATCATTAGATTTAGTGGTCTGTCAGTCTGTGAGGATCTCCTGACAGGACAATGTCATTAGATTTAGTGGTCTGTCAGTCTGTGAGGATCTCCTGACAGGACAATGTCATTAGATTTAGTGGTCTGTCTGTCTGTGAGGATCTCATGTCAGGACAATGTCATTAGATTTAGTGGTTTGTCTGTCTGACAGGATCTCCTGACAGGACAATGTCATTAGATTTAGTGGTCTGTCTGTCTGACAGGATCTCCTGACAGGACAATGTCATTAGATTTAGTGGTCTGTCAGTCTGTGAGGATCTCCTGACAGGACAATGTCATTAGATTTAGTGGTCTGTCAGTCTGTGAGGATCTCCTGACAGGACAATGTCATTAGATTTAGTGGTCTGTCTGTCTGTGAGGATCTCCTGTCAGGACAATGTCATTAGATTTAGTGGTCTGTCTGTCTGACAGGATCTCCTGACAGGACAATGTCATTAGATTTAGTGGTCTGTCTGTCTGTGAGGATCTCCTGTCAGGACAATGTCATTAGATTTAGTGGTCTGTCTGTCTGACAGGATCTCCTGACAGGACAATGTCATTAGATTTAGTGGTCTGTCTGTTTGACAGGATCTCCTGACAGGACAATGTCATTAGATTTAGTGGTCTGTCAGTCTGTGAGGATCTCCTGTCAGGACAATGTCATTAGATTTAGTGGTCTGTCAGTCTGTGAGGATCTCCTGTCAGGACAATGTCATTAGATTTAGTGGTCTGTCAGTCTGACAGGACAATGTCATTAGATTTAGTGGTCTGTCAGTCTGTGAGGATCTCCTGACAGGACAATGTCATTAGATTTAGTGGTCTGTCAGTCTGTGAGGATCTCCTGACAGGACAATGTCATTAGATTTAGTGGTCTGTCTGTCTGTGAGGATCTCCTGTCAGGACAATGTCATTAGATTTAGTGGTCTGTCTGTCTGACAGGATCTCCTGACAGGACAATGTCATTAGATTTAGTGGTCTGTCTGTCTGACAGGATCTCCTGACAGGACAATGTCATTAGATTTAGTGGTCTGTCAGTCTGTGAGGATCTCCTGACAGGACAATGTCATTAGATTTAGTTGTCTGTCAGTTTGTGAGGATCTCCTTAGAGAACAATATTATTAGGTTCAGTAATCTGTTTGTCTCCCTCCCTATGGTAGTATATATATGGATGTTGGTCACACAGGATCTCTTTCCATGGAATAGCTAGATGTCCATGGACAGACATCACAGAGTTATTTTAATGTTTATTCTTAAAACTAAAAAGTTTCAATAAATACTTGAAATAAATTTCATTGACTTAAACTTTGTTAGTTATCTTATAAAAAGGGATACCCTACCTGGTTGGTGAATTGGTTGTAATATAGATGCAAATGGTGATGGTTGTGGCACACTGGACCCCAGGGATCCATGTGATGCCTGCGACATATGACTGCTAAGGGAGTTATCCCCACTGTCCAGTGACATGCCATTCTGCTCAACACCTAAAATCTGATTCATAAGCTGATCATCGAAGTTCATCACATCGGATGGCAGGTTCTCCATATCTGAATCACAAGTAGATTACAGTCAATGTCACCCACAAACACAGGACAAATACATACATGTGATATATAGGGTGATGGACAAATACATACGTGTGATATATAGGGTGATGGACAAATACATACGTGTGATATATAGGGTGATGGACAGATACATACGTGTGATATATAGGGTGATGGACAGATACATACGTGTGATATATAGGGTGATGGACAGATACATACATGTGATATATATAAGGTGATGGACAGATACATACGTGTGATATATAGGGTGATGGACAAATACATACGTGTGATATATATAGGGTGATGGACAGATACATACGTGTGATATATAGGGTGATGGACAGATACATACGTGTGATATATAGGGTGATGGACAGATACATACGTGTGATATATAGGGTGATGGACAGATACATACGTGTGATATATAGGGTGATGGACAGATACATACGTGTGATATATAGGGTGATGGACAGATACATACGTGTGATATATAGGGTGATGGACAGATACATACGTGTGATATATAGGGTGATGGACAGATACATACGTGTGATATATAGGGTGATGGACAAATACATACGTGTGATATATAGTGTGATGGACAAATACATAGGTGCGATATATAGGGTGATGGACAAATACATACGTGTGATATATAGGGTGATGGACAACTACATACGTGTGATATATAGGGTGATGGACAAATACATACGTGTGATATATAGTGTGATGGACAAATACATAGGTGCGATATATAGGGTGATGGACAAATACATACGTGTGATATAAATACATACGTGTGATATATAGGGTGATGGACAACTACATACGTGTGACATATAGGGTGATGGACAAATACATATGTGTGATATATAGGATGATGGACAGATACCAATAAAATGTACAGTACCAGTATAAAACTGGCCATATCACCATTATAGAATAGTATGGAATCACCAGTACAATGTATGTTATAAACCTGGTCATATCACCATTATAGAATAGTATGGAATCACCAGTACAATGTATGTTATAAAACTGGTCATATCACCATTATAGAATAGCATGGAATCACTAGTACAATGTATGTTATAAACCTGGTCATATCACCATTATAGAATAGTATGGAATCACCAGTACAATGTATGTTATAAAACTGGTCATATCACCATTATAGAATAGTATGGAATCACCAGTACAATGTATGTTATAAACCTGGTCATATCACCATTATAGAATAGTATGGAATCACCAGTACAATGTATGTTATAAACCTGGTCATATCACCATTATAGAATAGTATGGAATCACCAGTACAATGTATGTTATAAACCTGGTCATATCACCATTATAGAATAGTATGGAATCACCAGTACAATGTATGTTATAAAACTGGTCATATCACCATTATAGAATAGCATGGAATTACTAGTACAATGTATGTTATAAACCTGGTCATATCACCATTATAGAATAGTATGGAATCACCAGTACAATGTATGTTATAAAACTGGTCATATCACTATTACTGAGTAGCATTGAATCACCAGTACAATGTATGTTATAAACCTGGTCATATCACCATTATAGAATAGCATGGAATTACTAGTACAATGTATGTTATAAAACTGGTCATTTCATATTGAAAAAAAACCCAACAACACCACATAGAAACTAACTACAGTTTGTGTCCAATAATAAAGTATCCATACTATAAGATGATAACTTACTCAGACTGGGGAGGGCGCTGTAACTTGTGTCCTGAAACAATTACATTGTACAAATTATACTTATACTGTCATACTGCCAATAGATATTCTTTATGTATGGTTATGTTATGTAGCAGTATCCATTTAAGCATTGATGTCATTATTTTTTAGTTTCATTGGGGTATGAAGAAAAAATTGTTTGCAAACTGTGAATCCGCATAGCGGATTCTTAAAAAAGTTTGCAAACAAATTGTATTACTAATCAAGGGTCCTAACAGAGCAAAGTCATGCCTGATGACATGACTGACACATATATAGAGGAATATATTGAATAGTTTCCCATGGAATACAACATATATTTCACGAGTATGACAGAATATTGATATTCATAAAAATATGATATATTTATAAAAATATCTTTATATTCTATCATATGAGTGACAAATGTTATATTCAACAGGAAACCATTAAATTTTCTTTTATTGCATTTTTATGCTGAAAAATAAAATTAGAAAAATCGAAAAATTAATAGCATCAAAAATTGCAGGAATCAGTAACATAATTAATGAAGTTGTCTCTTTACGACATTACTCCACATCAACTGGACGCGGCCATTTTTAAAGGACTTATCAATGGAAGTGTTTTCAGATGTTATCAGAGAATCTGTGCATGAAAAGCTAACCTTAAGTAAGTATTTTGTCAAAAACTTATCTGAATATTTCAGAAACACAGCAAAATAACCAATTAATCTATCTTTGCTTTGATTAGAAAATATTGGCAAGTTTCAATGGGCTGAATACAAAACATCGTTCTGATTGGTCAAAAACTCAAAAACCTGTAATTTCAATGCAAAATCTTATATTTTCTATGCAAATTCTTATATTTTCACTATTCATCGCTGCAGTGAAAATGTATGTTTTATCAGTTTGATAAATTTCTATATTTCAATAGCAAAAAAACAATGAACAGTTATTTAATACTATGCCATATAACATCAAAACAGTGGGTAAAAATATAAAAATGGATACTGTTATACTAGATAATGTATATCATATCAGTGACATATATTTTTAGGAAATATCGAGAAAGGTGCATAAGAAGCAACATCACATTGTATACAGCTGCCCTGAAGGTTTCTGACTTCAAGTAAAATATACTAAAAGTGTAGACAATCCGAATCAGCATCATTTAATTTATCAAATATTTCCTATAGTTTTGCGTTTACCTCATTTTCCACGGCATCTTTGGACATGGTCAATACAGGCAAATGTATACTTATAGGTTTTTCTATCTACAAATAAAACAAAAAATGGTTTTATTATTAGGAAGGCATAACATTTGAAATGACAGTCAAACTTATATGCTGACAATTTGATACATAATTATAATCCACCTGGAGGAATGGAAATGAAATCACATGGACATTCCACTACTGTTTCATTCCTCATTCTTCAATGACAGCACAATGCATTTGATGTTAAGAAGTTTGATGTCACATTTGGAACAATTGAAAACAAACATGTATACTGCCAATCACAGCTCTGCGACATGCATAGGTGAAAAAATACTTGTGTTCATAATATTACTTACATGTAATGGGTGTTTTGACACTGGTAGCAAATTGGTGGTTATGTAATTGTCAGTAAACAAATATTATAAATATGTTTTTACCTTTCTACCAAAATATCACCAATTTACTATTAAACACCATATACAACACTTCAAAATATACAAAACATCAACTGCTCCTTAAATAACTACTTAAAGGACTCAGTTAAAACATAGGAGGAACACACGAGTGTTGGGGGAAACCCATTTTCCGAAGGGTTCTGATGTTGATATCACCTTTAAAGCTGCCTTGCGGTGATTTAACACGAGAACTCGACCCATACAGAAATCAAGCCATTTTTTTTCAACCCAGCCTAAGCTCAATATTTAAACAACATTTCCCACTATTCTCTTCAACCTGACATATAAAATGCATACAATGATTAAAAGGTAAGACAATATTTTACTAGCTTACGTACATATAATTATTTTATTCACTTATCACCTTTTACTAAATATTTGTCCATACACTTTGCTATCCCCTTTTCAGCATAGTTTTGAAAATGGCCACCATTGCCAGAACAAAAGATCTTGCAAGATTTCAAAGGAAGCACATAATTTAGGCAAAAACCCCTCGTGGAGAGATTTAGGTCACATCATTAGCTATGGTGGTAGCTTTCAAACTTTCTGAAAACGAGATGGCAAAGTATTTGGATTTCAACGTGATATATTTAGTGAGGAGTGTTAAGTGAAAAACAAAAATATAAAGTAAGCTAATAAAATATTATCTTACCTTTAAATTGATGTATGACTTTTATGTCAGGTTGAAGAGAATAGGGTAATGTTGTTCAAACGCAGACACCTAAGGGGTGGGTTGGAAAAAAATGCTCGTTTTGTGTATGTAAGAATTTCTGACGTATCAGCATAGCAAGATCATAATTGAATTCACAAACTGTAACTAATTTTTATCATGTTAATTTTCATTTTAATACATAAGTCTTTTTCATTGTTTAAACAAATGAAGTAATGAAAGAAAGTAACAAGATTTTTTCCATTTATATTTTAAGTTGATATGGTTTAAAATAGTTTACCTTACCAGTTCCAATTTACTTACTAAAAGATTTCTTACTGAAATATAGTGTCGAAATTCGGAATCCATTGCCATTTCCAATCATTCGACTTGTGATACAATAAATTGGTACTTACTCACTCAATATCAAACAGTTATCTTAGTAGAAAACGTCTCTGAGTTGTTGGAGTTCCCCAAATGCCAAAGTATGTTTAACTCATGAGGTAAAAGCCTATTATTAGACGATGTCGTATCACTTATTTTTCCTACTTTCGGTTTCGAACATCTGTGTTATTTTTAACTATGTCAATTCTGGACAGAAAATGTGAACCTTCTGATCCTTTATAAAATCTCTGATTTGTGGTACTATGTACTATGTCTTTTGGATGTATTTTAAGCACTGTCAATCGACACAAAGCAATTCCTCATGCCATAAATTTGTTAATTTCCTCCTTCCTGTCCTGTTATTTTCGTTTCAAAACATTAAAATGAATCTGATAGAATCACGATTATGTAGACGTTTGAGGTGACGTCTAATAAATCATAATAGAACTCGAAGATGTGTACTTAGTCCGGATTGAATAGTAATGTAAAATGTTCAGGCGTTATGACTACTATTGGTGCCAAATAAATCTATTTTCTTATCTCAAAATTTCGAGTTAATGCCTGTAAATTTCGACATATCATATAAAAAAAGAAAATTATTATCTCGAAATTTCGACTTACTAACTTTGTGATACAATTCGAAATTTTGAGAAAATAACTTGAAATTTTGATAAACTAAACTCGATGAGCTTATAAGTCGAACTTTGAGATAACAAGAAATATCTTTAAAAAAGATAAACGGCATAGTTTTAATGCTGGTGGTTATAATGTAAAACTACTGGTGAAATAAATTAACGAACTACATTGTGATTAATAAATGCGCAGTTTCAGCACGGATAACAAAATTATATCAGTTTGATCATTTTTGGTGATAATAAGACTGCAAATGTGTCATTTGAATAGATGCATCCACTTATTCAGCTTGCATTCAATTTAAAAGGGACATCACGGTAAAAACGTTGCAATTTTCACTGAATGTACGCGTTTTGTTCCTTTCCAGTTATGTTTCTGTGCGGTCCCAATGTTCACAGTCAATCCCTATGTCCAGCTTGACCACTCAATTTAGTTGGGAAACCCCCTCTAAATTGAGCGCGGAAATTATTTTTTAATCTTTACGTGACTGTTTTGAAATCGTGGCAACACAAACACACGATAGTTTACAAGGCGATATCTATATTCCATCTGGGTTACATGTAGTTGGATAACGATATTATACAGTGGTTTAAATGTTAAATAACACGTTCTGTATATATTACGGCACACATATTTATGTGTAAATAAGTTTAAACACTGTTCATATAGTATAGTGACAGTAGCGATGTACTGGTACCGACTGTATAAATATTACCGAGTTTGTGGAACTATTACCGAGTTTTTACCGAGTTTGTGTAAATATTACCGAGATTGTCATGACCTACTATCAAACAATCAAGCAGAATACGAGCGGCGTCCGTATTACTGCTGTTTTCATGTTTGAACTGTTACAATGT
Source organism: Pecten maximus (assembly GCF_902652985.1). Lineage (NCBI taxonomy): Eukaryota > Metazoa > Mollusca > Bivalvia > Pectinida > Pectinidae > Pecten > Pecten maximus. Next base: position 33,509,477 of record NC_047017.1, on the reverse strand, counting down.
ATTGTACTGCTTCCCAAGTTTAATTCTAGGATTGTGTTGGCCCATTTTCCTATTATTCTCTTCATTGCGCATGTGTTTTAGTTTGTTGTGCGCATGCGTTTATCGTATATGTCACAAAATTTTTGTATATTCAGATTGTTGATCAGCGAATTGTGATAACCTTTTATTCTACCATGTTTGCTATGCAACGCCAGTTTTGATTGATTTAAAACCGTGTATTATTTTCCAATAACCCACGCTCGTGTCAATAATACACGGTCCACAGGGGCTTGGCACGATTTTCCGAATGATGGTCCATATATATATGTAATAGACACCTTCCTTCGTGTATAAAGTGACAAACAAATGAACAGTGACTTGTTTTTACAGCGATTTATATCGGGTAGGGTTAATGAGTTGTTTTCACAGTTCGTACATACAGGTAAATTATCCCGTGGGGACCCCCAGACCATATCGCACAAAGCGATAGTTCGTACATAGCGACTTCGTGAATACAGGATTAATTTACAAAGGTTTATATAGAGGCTCAGTAGGGGATTTTTAAAGACTTCGTGAAATGCGGTATATCGTTAAATCCGACTTCGTGAAATGTGGAGTTTACTGTAGTGTCCTAGCCCCTGTGCTAATAATGTGGAGTGTGACGTAATCAGAAGCCTTGGCTAGCGAAGATCAATCTAATTAAAATTAGACTTGTTATTTCCATTCCTCTACGATACTCTACGATACACTGCAATAAAATTGCATTGCAGTGTATCGTAGAGGAATGGCAATAACAAGTCTAATTTTAATTAGATTGAGCGAAGATGGACCTATAATAGTATACAGAGGCAATGCCAGGTCTTGAAAATCGTTGCCGGGGTCATGGCTTACTGACATTGACCTGAACGACATTTGTTACTGTCCTTTACGAAAAAAAAATATGGTCATTTTACATCGCCAGGCCCACGTTGATGGTAAATTACATCGCCACGTTGATGGTCATTTTACATCATCACGATGATGGTAATTTTACATCGCCACAGTAATGGTCATTCTACATCGCTATGGTGATGATAAATTTACTTAAGAAATAATTAACGATGATTCGTGTATTGTTGCAGGATATACAACGAGGACGAGGATATTTTGCAATTGAATTAATAACGAAGGCCGCAGTATGCATCTCAATAATGGTCATTTTCATTAATATAAATAAACTGAAACCCACCATAGTGTGCCAAGTTCAGCTTTGCTGGGTAAAAAATCTGCTAATTCTGTTATTCCAACAAAACGTATACTTTTTATAGATTGGTATACTATTGTTTTTAATTTGTCCAATTTATTTGGAAGACTGTCCGCGTTTGTATAAATATGTATCAGGTAATGTCTTACGGTATACTGTCTTTCCTGGGTTGCTGTGTGCATTTATGTGGTGTTTCTCGCCCAGCCAGGATGGGCCCTGGAATGACCCGTTATTTTTCGCGCCCATGGTGGGCACTGAATTAGCCCGTGATTTGTCTTGCCCAGGGTGTGGTTGGAGCAATTCACTGCCCTAATTTTCGTAGATATCATTGAACGGCCCAGGTCCGTCCTTATTTCATATGGCAGTTTCAAAGGTAACAACATTTCAAGTTTATTCTTAGTCAATATATAAATAATATGTTTTAAAGTTATTCCAAGTTAATAAAAAGGAAGGGGAGCCAACAAAGTGTTCGTATTTTTCAGCCTCGTAAAAACTTTGATCTGGCAGCCAGTCTGTGACGTTATCAAACGGGAGGGGACAGCAATATGAAAAGGAAGTGTTATTGTACTTGTAGGTTCCGATGTTAAGGGTCAGAAGATGTCATCGTTGACAGAGAGGTGTGTGTGAGGAAGTGAAACTTGTTTTGAACGGGTTACAAGACGAGGCGGACGAGTCCATATGAACGGGTTACAAGACGAGGCGGACGAGTCCATAGGAAAAATGAGGAAAATTTACCAGGTAAGCTTGATAATGTTAGGTCGATTCTAACGGACGTCAATATCATTCACTATTATCCGAGACTGGAGTCTTGAGGGTATTCTTATTTAATACAAACATGATAATCAATTCAGTCAGTGAACAGAGGGACACAGTCTGTTCCCATGGTTATGTCAGTCAGCCAACAGAGGGACACAGTCTGTTCCCGTGGGTATGTCAGTCATAGCTGCGATAACGTAGCTCTGGACGACGGACGGACAATTTCTGACAGATGGTCGTCGTCAGAGCTACGATTCCCTCCCATTGCTCGTAATGTAGCAAAACAGTGTACCTCGAAAATGCTACAAATAGCGGATATCGTTTAACTTTGGAGTAATAGTTCGTATAATTAAACATTTATAATACAATTTTGCAATGTATTAGCCTACCGTCTAATCTAGAAATCTTTAATTCGCATATTCTGATATCATACTGCTCGGAGTTGTCTCCGTGATCCGCCATGATACTTCTCGAAGAACTCTCGCGAGGATTCTAACCCAAATATGGAACCCGTGATCCATATATGGATGTAGCTGCGATAACGTAGCTCTGGACGACGGACGGACAATTTCTGACAGATGGTCGTCGTCAGAGCTACGATTCCCTCCCATTGCTCGTAATGTAGCAAAACAGTGTACCTCTAAAATGCTACAAATAGCGGATATCGTTTAACTTTGGAGTAATAGTTCGTATAATTAAACATTTATAATACAATTTTGCAATGTATTAGCCTACCGTCTAATCTAGAAATCTTTAATTCGCATATTCTGATATCATACTGCTCGGAGTTGTCTCCGTGATCCGCCATGATACTTCTCGAAGAACTCTCGCGAGGATTCTAACCCAAATATGGAACCCGTGATCCATATATGGATGAAGCTACTACGATAAATAAATACATAATCAGAGATATTTAACCACTCTTTTGTAACTCTTGTGAAGAAAGCGAATCTTACTTTGCGTAATTAAATAATTTCAGAATGAATTGACCTTCCTTACCGAGATATATTACTCCGAATCTGTTTTTCTGTTGAAATCTCGCGGGAAACCTCATTAGCATCAATTTATTTTGATTTCCTTATAAGGAAATTGACCTTTACACTTGTATCAAAGATGGCGGTATGTTTAAACTGATATCTCCGTGTGTCTTGCTCGTTTTGGATTTTACTATTTATTGTCAAACATTTGAAGTAATGTGCAGGTTTGTTGCTTGAATATTCATAATAGATACCAGAATCATCAATTTACATGTGTTTTTTTTATCCGAGAATTGTTTTACCACTGCTTATACTGCCCGATGTGAATCACATCGGGGCTTGCTACACTATCGGCAATGGGAGGGACTTCATACCCTGCCCAGTGTAGGCAGGGTATGAATATTCGTTCTAGTCAGTCAGCCAACACAGTCTGTTCCCGTGGGTATGTCAGTCAACCAACAGAGGGACACAGTCTGTTCCCGTTGGTATGTCAGTCAGCCAACAGAGGGACACAGTCTGTTCCCATGGGTATGTCAGTCAGCGAACAGAGGGACACAGTCTGTTCCCATGGGTATGTCAGTCTGCCAACAGAGGGACACAGTCTGTTCCCGTGGGTATGTCAGTCAGCCAACAGAGGGACACAGTCTGTTCCCGTGGGTATGTCAGTCAGCCAACAGAGGGACACAGTCTGTTCCCGTGGGTATGTCAGTCAGCCAACAGAGGGACACAGTCTGTTCCCGTGGGTATGTCAGTCAGCCAACAGAGGGACACAGTCTGTTCCCGTGGGTATGTCAGTCAGCCAACAGAGGGACACAGTCTGTTCCCATGGGTATGTCAGTCAGCCAACAGAGAGACACAGTTTGTTTCTATGTGTATGTCAGTCAGCCAACAGAGGGACACAGTCTGTTCCCGTGGGTATGTCAGTCAGCCAACAGAGGGACACAGTCTGTTCCTGTGGGTATGTCAGTCAGCCAACAGAGGGACATAGTCTGTTCCCGTGGGTATGTCAGTCAGCCAACAGAGAGACACAGTTTGTTTCTATGTGTATGTCAGTCAGCCAACAGAGGGACACAGTCTGTTCCCGTGGGTATGTCAGTCAGCCAACAGAGGGACACAGTCTGTTCCTGTGGGTATGTCAGTCAGCCAACAGAGGGACATAGTCTGTTCCCGTGGGTATGTCAGTCAGCCAACAGAGGGACACAGTCTGTTCCCGTGGGTATGTCAGTCAGCCAACAGAGGGACATAGTCTGTTCCCGTGGGTATGTCAGTCAGCCAACAGAGGGACACAGTCTGTTCCCGTGGGTATGTCAGTCAGCCAACAGAGGGGCACAGTCTGTTCCCGTGGGTATGTCAGTCAGCCAACAGAGAGACACAGTTTTTTTCCCGTGGGTATGTCAGTCAGCCAACAGAGGGACACAGTCTGTTCCCATGGGTATGTCAGTCAGCCAACAGAGGGACACAGTCTGTTCCCGTGGGTATGTCAGTCAGCCAACAGAGGGACACAGTCTGTTCCCATTGGTATGTCAGTCAGCCAACAGAGGGACACAGTCTGTTCCCATGGGTATGTCAGTCAGCCAACAGAGGGACACAGTCTGTTCCCGTAGGTATGTCAGTCAGCCAACAGAGGGGCACAGTCTGTTCCCGTGGGTATGTCAGTCAGCCAACAGAGAGACACAGTTTTTTTCCCGTGGGTATGTCAGTCAGCCAACAGAGGGACACAGTCTGTTCCCATGGGTATGTCAGTCAGCCAACAGAGGGACACAGTCTGTTCCCGTGGGTATGTCAGTCAGCCAACAGAGGGACACAGTCTGTTCCCATTGGTATGTCAGTCAGCCAACAGAGGGACACAGTCTGTTCCCATGGGTATGTCAGTCAGCCAACAGAGGGACACAGTCTGTTCCCGTGGGTATGTCAGTCAGCCAACAGAGGGACACAGTCTGTTCCCATGGGTATGTCAGTCAGCCAACAGAGGGACACAGTATGTTAATAGTTTGTTGGACGAGCTGGTCACCAAATCCAACCAAGATGTTGTTGGAAAGAAATTCAATCATTTTCACGATTTCATCTTCGGTGTATTTTTATGTGTTCTAGTCGTATGTTTAACGAAATAAGCTCCCGTATATTTCACAACTATGTACATATATCGCCGTTCGTTTTTCTAAGAAAAACTTATTGTCGTGACAATCGGGGTAAATGATCGATTTAATTCTCTATATCAGCATTTTTCTGGCCAATGTTATTAAGTTCTCTCTGATTTATTTAAAGTGTTTTCTATCCTTAAATCTAAGTAGTTAAATAGTTACCATTTTGCAATGTTAGGTTGGTTGAAAACGCCTACCCTTCCGAACCATCTGGTCTTATTCTCCTCGGACTTTTCAGGGTTTCCATATAAATCTATATTTCATTCATATGTTATCATTGTTTGCTAGATTTTGAGTTACGATGTCGCTATTTTACTATTCAATTTGAGTTGAGAAAGGAAATCCACATATTTTATTGCAGCCAACCTTTCCATCTTGGGTATGACACTAGACTTTATAACACACTTGATCTTACATATATTCTTACATATGTTTTAAGACGTTAAGCCCATATTAGATTTCCCTGACTTGTACCATCTTGATTTACACACGTTATACCCCTGGAGCTGTTTATGCTGTATGTACAGTTTGATATTCATTCTTCAGCATAATGTATCGTTTATTAAATAATTATTTAAAGGAAATATTCACTTTAATATCCTACGGGTTTTGTAACCAGTTCAATCAAGCATGACGAAACACCATAAAATGTAAAGCAAACAACATGGGACTCCACATATATATGTTTTATAGGTATTATCCGTGGCTAGGAATATGTGTCAATGTGACATTGCTAAAGGGATAAAAGGATAGGGATATTATAGTACAACAGGAGTGTAGGGGTGCATAGCTTGAAACTCTAGGGATGTATAACTTCAGTCAAATATTACAATATAGGGACACAGTTATCCTCAATTTTTCTCCGTCTCCCTCAGGTCGTAAAATATAAGCACAATGATATATGTATATCTCCCTGTAGCAGTTAGTGACTACCTCACTGAAGAACGTACAGGAGGCCGTCGCATGCCATCCAGAGCATCAAGGTAAGGTGTCTTGACCAAGGACACCACTACAACATGCATGTATGTGTTATTACAAGAAAATCTTATTCGAGCTTCATTTCTTCCAAACAATTTTATATTGAATTACCATATAATATATTTTAAAAAACAATACGTAATTTTGTGTGTTTATTATTGAATGTGATAACGGAAAATTAACCCAGTTTTTATTGCACATTAAGGATAAAAGGGAAATAAGGAGATATCCTATTTTCGTCGTCATGTTAAAAGAGCACAGTATCGTGTCAGTCTGTCAACACACTGTAGGATGTAAGAAAAAAGAACACGGATATCAGTCTTTTACAAAGATGTTTATGTATTAGCACAAAACTGAAACTAAAACTATAGGTTCTGGTGACAGATGTAGTACTACCGCCATCTCATGTTTACTTAATGTGGATTTGGTATCAGTCCACATATAAATATACCCTTACTGTGGATTTGGTACCATTCCATATATAAATATACCCTTACTCGTCCTGTCAGTTGCAGGCAAACTAATGTAGTAGGTTCGTGCTGGTCCACGAAGACATGTTGCTAAGGCCAATACTTTCTCATTGTTATCCCACCTCCCCAACTCAGCACATGCTTCAAAATGGGATATATACTCCTGCCAATCTTCTGTCCCCGTATACTTCTCAGGCTTCATCTGAATAGTCTTTCTTGGTTGGAAGCGCCCGATAGGCTCTAAAATGCGGTTTGGCTCTATGTAACCAGATGCTTCTTCAAATTCCTCAAGTTCTGCTGTCTCGTCATTGGCTATGTCATCGCGGTCACCTTGACCTTGCTCATCAGGTTCCGTTTCGTGTCGAAATACTATGTCGCGATCCGGTGAGTTGGCCATCATAAATTGATAGACTTGGTTAACTATAACATAACATTTAAATAACTAAATATATATATACAAGGGTTCCACTACACTAGCAAGTCGTCGAGGCGAGGTCCGTATCCTGGATATCATTGAGAATTATGACATCCCACTTCTGACACCATTTGTAACAGGAATGCCGATTCATTGATTTCCTCCAGGTAACTTCTCAAACACAACAGACAGAATTCTTTAAGTTCAAGTCGGTCAATTTATTAGCGAGGAGCATCTATACATTTGTACAACATTATATGGCCTTCCTCTTAATCTCACTCTCTCTCTAAGTCACTAGTGTAGTGGGAGATTGCTCGCGATAGCCCTACAGTGGCATACTATTAGAATATCGGACACGCCGGCTGGTCAGATGTACCACCTCAGTATATTATTAGTAAATGGGAGATAACCCATGAAATATTACATGTAAATAAAGTTGTTATACTGAAAACTTTACCATCATTTAGAGATACAATTTAGTCTTAAGTTAACTAAGTGTAGAATATAAAAAGATATTCCATAAAATCCCAAGCCATCTTGTATGGCTATATAGGTATAAGTACCTTGCAAGAATGATGCTAGTGCTGTCGCTGGCTGAGCAGATCTGGGAGAGCCAGTCGAAATTCCGCGCCTTTATAAACTTTTGCAGCGACCACGTGATCGAATCTGACCAATCAGCGCTTGTCCGGCGCCGGACCATAATCTCGTCACCGGACAATAAAATCAATGTTGTAATAAAATACCAAAATAATTGCCGGTCGCCTGTCCGTTTGGCTTATAATAAATGTAGACATAAATTAATACTAGATAATGACTTGTCCGTCAGAAATTACACACTATGAAAGCTTTTGTAAACTTGTCCGGCACTTCGGTATACACAACTATTATAGTACCGGAAGTGCATCGATGCCACTTACATGAAACATAGTCCGCAGACTTTTCAATAAATAAACTCTGTTCGCTCTCACAACTCGATACCACATTCTTCCAAATCACTTATACAATATATCTACTAATTATCTAAACTATTTAGAGAGTATTTATCGGTCCCTATCTTATAACATAGTCGTTACATCACTTCCTTCATCAACAAAGATGGCGCCGCGAATAGGACAACACACTCAGTCACGATGTTTAGCTTTACGATAATGTCCCTTCCGTGGTTCGGTGATCGTAATCCAAGGACGAAAATCCTGTATTTCAAGTACGTAACACATCCCGATAGTTCATTATGAACGAAAGTTTGTTTGATATGTGATTAAGTGTAGTTATCGAATCAATCCCACAGATTCCACTTCTGTTTTCCATAGGCAACGTCCTATCACGGTTGCAATGGTTTCCACACGATTATAGATACAAATTACAAAGTAAGCTAGCACTATTTCTAAAACTTCCCAACATTTCCCATGTACAATATTTGGGTAAACTAAGCTGTAAATAACGATCAGAATCTCACCTGACACACACATCGTAAATGGCCAAAATGATACTGGTATACATTTCAATATAAAGTCTTACATTTATTACAACTTCCCCCCTCCCAAGTCAAAAATACTCCCGGATTTTGGTTGATATATCTAAAAAGTTCATTATATTTTTCAATGTTTGTAATGTCATCCACGCGAGTAGACTGTTCCTCAATCACTGGCCCTCACAGTCGTAATGGTATCCCAGCCTCATCCAATGTTTTCACGATGTAATCTGTGGAAACTTCTCTCACAGATGAGGAAACTTCCACTTGGCGTAGAAAATGTAGCTGGTCTACGGTGGGTCTACTGGAGTGCACCAATCCCCTCAATACCTCATAGGTATAATACCTTGATTTTCTGGCTGGACCTTCAACCGGTGGGATATCAGTTCCTGGCAGTCCAAGCATGTTGTATCTATCGAGAAGGTCCCCTCGGCTGCGGGTTACGTCTATCTCAATGGAGTCACCTCTCTCCAGGGTCATGGCAGCGAATTCCCATGCCCGCAGCTTCTGGCCTGGTGTGAATGCCTTCCACTGAGATGGTGGCCACCGAACAGAGGAGATGGATACCTGCTCCTCAGCCCAAGCTCTCCTGGCTGGCGCAACGAGAGGCATGCACCCCGTCCTCAAGATCCGTTCAGCTCTCTTCCCATCTTCAGTTTGGGCTGGAAGTGACTGCAGTTCAACGGGTCGGCACTCCTTTGTCTTTGGCGGCTCCCTCATTGTTTGGTGTCCCTCATGACAGCCCTTCTTCTTTCCAGCACTGGCTGGCGGTGGTTGACAATCCAGTATCTGTGCCCCTCTGTCGATACTCAGGTCTAAGACCTGGCAGCTGGCTGTCTCCTCCGCCTGTCTCCGAGCAGCTGGCGGGATCACAGTCCCGTCCCCACGCGCTCTCTGAGTGTCCTCATAGGGGGATGGACACTCAGGACGTTTTGCCACCGCATGACTTTTCCTCACTGTCTCCAGCTGCTCGCCCTCCTGAGTGGTGTCAGTGTCTCCCTCCGTCGTTGGCATTTCACAGTCCCCTTCATCCCCTCGCGCTCTCTGAGTGTCCTCATAGGGGGATGGACACTCAGGACGCTTTGTCAACGCTGGACCTTCCTTCACTGCCTCCAGTTGCTTGCCCTCCTGAATTGTGTCAGTGTCTCCCTCCGTCATTGGCACTTCACCGTCCCCTTCATCCCCTCGCGCTCTCTGAGTGTCCTCATAGGGGGATGGACACTCAGGACGCATGATGAGCTCTACTTCCGGAGCAGCTTCTCCAGCAGTCTCGTCTTTGCCATCCTTATCTGGAACCATCTTCTCTCTGGAGGTGGATTCCGAGCTTGGCTCCATTCTCCTCTTCTTTGGTGCTGGACTTAGGCATCGACGGCGAACGATTGGCAATGTTGTTTCCCCTTCCCAGACTGTCTTAATGGTCTTGTCAGCGATTCCAAGCACAGAAGACAACTTCATCTTGAGGGCAGTCTGTGACCCCTTCAGGACCCGGCGGACTGGTGGTCTGGCTACGGTAGAGGGAACGGCGGTTGGGATCCTTCTTGCCAAGCTAGCAATGACGGATGCATTGGAAAGAGCCCTTTCCTCCAACTCGGCTGTCCAGAAGGTCCTCTGGTCTCTGGAATGAAATTCGACCCTGGCGTTCCTGCTGGTAAGTGATATGTGTCCAATCATAATATCAGGAAGCGGCATATCAGGTCTTGTTGGAGAGTACATCTGAGTGTCTTCATCATAGTCCGGAATGAACTGGCTCTCAGTTGAGGGCGATCGTAGTCGTCTACGAGATAACTCCCATCCAGACCGGAATGTTGACTGGGTCTTCTCAGTCTTCCTTACCTTCCGTAGCCAGTCGAGGACAGCCTCACGTGCCTGGACAGCCTCCGGTGCCTCCCATCTTGTGGGGCTAACAACCTTCAGGTAGTCATCCGCATGGACTGCCAGCCAAAACCCATTAGCCTCTGTCAAAAAGCTGTCCACTGTTGACCCAAGAGTTTTCCGATGTTTCTTCTGGCAGTGCGGCTGGAGGTCTGCTACCCTTCGGAAGGTCTTCTCCTCATCAAAACACCAAGGACAGATAACCCTGAGCACTGAATGAGGCGACGACATCAGGTGACTCTTCAACTCCCTATTTGACCTGAAGGAGGTGTGTGATGAGCACAGCCAGCAGTTGAAAACTTTTGTCACAGTCGATGTCATCTGAAGGCGAGATACAATCAAGCTATTAGCAATTTTTTTATCATCATGAACTATCGCAATAATGCTGAGGTGGTATATCTTCAGGTAAGTATTGGATCTACGTTTTTTAACTAGCAGAACCGGCACATTTACATGGAGTGGACGAAGAGGAAGGCTGGTTATAACAATAATTCAGCAATACAGCTACATATTTTCAACAAAATCAAACGCGTGGCAATTCTTCAGTCTCTACTAGCTTCGAGCTTTACATGACTAAGTGCTCGGCTATCCAACGCAATTATGGACCTGCCGAGCCGGATGAGTCCTAACTGGGTGATCAAGCCAGTCGCACATCCATCGAGAGCTCTCTTCCCATCTAGCGTGCTTGCGTCACCTAGGCAAACAGTCAAAACTTCCGGGCTAGAACAGAATTCCACCTCATGCGTTAAGTACGGCGAGCTCAGCATGTAGCTGACTTCCATCCACATAAATACTGCAACTGCTTTACTCTGCTGTAGTAACCTCCCTCACCATCCTCTTCACCCACACGGGCAATGTGCGTCCTCTATACGGAAGCAGTCGGTCGATATGGTACAAGTTGGGTTGCTTCTTCGCTGACCTCCGGACCTTATACGTCGTATCATCTATCCTCTCCAGGATTACACAAGGACCCTTCCATGCACACGTCAGCTTCTTGCATACACCTTTCTTCTGTAAAGGTTCATACAACCACACAACTTGTCCAACATTCAACACATTCTTCTTGGCTCGTACATCGTATCGTCTTTTCTGATACTCGCTGCTTCGTTTCAATGTGTCTCGAGTCATCTCATGAGTCTTGCTTAGAGTCTTCTGTAGATTGTGTACGTATTCATTTTCATCAACATCATCTTCTCTCTGATTTTCAGGTTGCACGACAACAGCTTGCATAGGCATCACTACCTCTCGACCAAAAACCATCATGTTTGGAGTCTTGTGAGTGCTGCTGTGAACAGATGACCGATAGGCCATCATAACCTGGGGTAACAACTCATCCCATGTGGACTGTCTTTTCTCGCAGTACATTGTCAACATTGCTGTCAGTGTTCGATTGAAGCGTTCTACATTACCATTACTCTGTGGTCTCATACTTGTTGTTCTGGTTTTGTCTATTTTCAGGAGGCTACACATCTGTTGGAAAGTCTCGGATTCGAAGTTCCTTCCCTGATCCGAATGTATCTGGAGTGGCGTTCCAAATCTGCAAATAAATTCATTTACAAAGACCCTACAGACAGTAACAGCTTCTTGGTTCGGTAACGGGTATGCTTCTGTCCACTTAGTGAAACAGTCGCAAACAACTAGAATATACTTATTATTCTTGGTTGTCAAAGGCAATGGACCAAGAATATCGATTTCAATTCTCTCCATTGGTCCACCTGTTATGAATTGCCGCATTGGAGCATGTTTTGTGTTCTTTCCAGTTTTGCGAGCGAAGCATCCACATGTCCTACAATATTCCTCCACAGATGCTTTCATGTTTGGCCAGTAGAATGCTGTTTTTATTCTTTCCATGGTTTTCTCTACACCTAGATGACCAGCAGTTGGTAGATCATGATAATACTTCAGAACTTCCTGTTTCTTATCTTCAGGGACTATAAGTTGCAGATGAGATCCTCCATTGTCAGTCAACCACCTTCTGTATAGCATACCGAACCTAACCTCTAGTCGTTCCCATTGGCGCCACAGGCATTTTGCTTCACTTGATAAACCAGACACTCTACTCCATTCGGGTCTAGTTGCATCGGCCTCTTTGTCAACCATTATTGGCGATATCTTCGGATCCTGTAATTGAAGCTGGTGAATATGTTCTGGCTCCCAACCAGGTAGCAATGCTTGGTTCTGGATAGTCTCTTGAATTTGTTCTCTTCTACGTCCTCTGGTTACAACCTTAACATAGGTACACTCATCTTCATCATTGGGATCCTCGACACCAGGTTCATCATCTAAGTTTTGCTGACGTCGACAGGTATTACATGGGCGTCTAGATAGAGCATCGGCATTCAAGTGTTTCTGTCCGGGACGGTGTACTACAGTCAAGTTGTATGTCCCTAGTTCCTGTAACCATCGAGCTACCTGACCAGTGGGGTTTTTGAGGTTCCTCATCCATGTAACAGCTGCATTGTCTGTGCGAAGAAGTATTTCCTGCCCATACAGGTAACAGTGGTAATTCTTAAGGGCGCAAACTACAGCCAGTAGCTCCTTCCTCGTGACACAGTAGCGCTGTTCATGATTGTTCATGGATTTACTGAAGTAAGATATAACTCTCTCCACGCCATCTTGGAGTTGGGAAAGAACTGCTCCAACTGCCTGATCACTTGCACCGGTGTCAAGGATGAATCCTATACCGGGGATTGGATATGATAGAATAGGCGGGGAGAGCAAGACTGCTTTAAGCTGCTGAAAGGCCGATTCGTGATCATCGTTCCAGTGATACTTTTGGTTCTTTTGACTGATCCGGTGTAAGGGACGGGCAAGGTTTGCAAAACCCTTAACAAAGCGGCGATAATAGCTGCACAGTCCCAGGAAACTGCGTACTTCTTTTGTGCTGGTGGGTCGTGGCCAAGTCTGAACTGCCTCTACCTTCGCTGGGTCTGTGTGTACTCCGGCCTCAGAGACTACATGGCCTAAAACTTGGATCTGTTTCTGAAAGAAATGGCACTTTGATGGTTTTAGCTTTAGGTTGGCATCAAGCAATCTTATAAAGACAAATTCGAGTCTCGTCAGAGTCTGTTCAAAACTGACTGCTGGTATAATGATGTCGTCCATGTACAGCAGGCAAATCTCCCACTGAAGTCCTCGCAAAACATCCTCAAGGAGTCGTTCAAATGTAGATGGTGAATTGGCCAGACCAAATGGCATTACCTTGAACTGGTACAATCCTTGACTGGTAGAAAATGCTGTTTTCTCTTTGTCTTCATCATGCATACCTATCTGCCAAAACCCAGAGTTCAAGTCCATACAACTAAACCATTTGGCGCCAGTGAGAGAGTCGAGACACTCGTCTATTCGGGGCAAAGGGTAGGCATCTTTTGCCGTCACATCATTCAGTTTACGATAATCCACACAGAATCGAGTAGTCCCGCCTTTCTTCGAAACTATTACAATTTGTGAAGACCAAGCACTACTAGATGGCTCAATGACATTACGGTTTATCATTTTCTCCAACTCTGCTTTTTCGATATCTCGCTTACCAAGCGGTAGTCTGCGTGTCGGTTGCCGTATGGGATGGGCAGTTCCAGTATTGATTCTATGCTGAACTCTGTCTGTCCGGCCTAGGTCACTAGATGACCTTGAGAAAACATCACTGTATTTAGTCAGCAATAATGCCAATTGCCTCCTTTCATCTGCTGAAATATGAGCGGAGCTTCTCTCCAACAGGTCCGTTAAATGTGATGGGACTTCCTGGTCACTGGAACTGCTGTCGTTACATTCCGCATCGGTCACAGCCCTGACAACCTCTGGGATAGATTCCTCGTAGCAGGATTCACAAGTCCCCAGTCGCATGTTTGGGTACAGGGTTACAGGGCAGTTCTCTAAGTTCACAATAGTTACAGCCTTCCGCTCTGACCGAGTATCAACTATACCTGGAAGTAAAAGTATTGTTTGGTCGGATATACCCTCTGTTGTCATCTCGATGAGTCCAGCATCGGCTAAATGGGTTGAACCTGATATCGAAATCGGGACATAAGCACGTGAAAGAGGTGGAACTACGGGGGTCTCACTTGCCGAAACCTTGCATATCATCTGTGTTTCTCCGCCAAGCCAACAAGGGATGTCGTTGGTTTTTGTGCACAGCGCCAATTTCTTGTAGTCTATCCTAATAATATTTTTCAGCAGGAAATCTTGTCCAAGGATAGCTTCTCCATTTATGTCACAAACGGTAACCGGTGTTGGATAAATGGTATCGCCAATAAGAATCCCCAGCTCTGTACATCCTTGAACGGTGACCTCGTTACCGTTCACGTCTAACAGCTTACGCGAACTGGGGGTAAGGTTGAGATTTTCATTTACAGAGTTAAATATGGATGTCGGGATTAAAGTTGCTGTCGAGCCGGTGTCGATCAAAAAATTTACGGAAACACCGCAGATATATCCTTTTATGTATAACCCATTGTCCCATTTCTTATATGGTTCTCCAACATTTCCCAGCCACATCACACTTTCAATTCCGTCGGGCCTGTCCTCCGTCACACCTAGGCCCTCTGAGCGGACGGGTAGGAGTTTCCCTGGTTCTTTTGGCTATCATTTTGGTTCTGCCTATTATCCGGGCAATCCCTCATGAAATGGTTAGGGGACTGGCAGATGTAACAAGTCCTTTTACTATTCTGTTGTCTGGATTGTCCTGTACCTCCATATGACTTCTTATGATTGCTCTCTAGCTTCTCAAGACGTTCTTCAAGCCTCTTCAGCAAACTTTCAATGCCACTGGAGTTGTTTGTTGTGTCCGGTGGTGTACCATCCTGGGGGCGACGAACTTGCTCATTGACAGCTCGAACTGTTGACCTCTTCTTATCATCTTCTCCCAGTATCCCTTCATATCTCTCTACCACCTCCACAGCTTGCTCTACAGTCTTGCAATCTTTGTCAATACACCGACATTTCATCTCCAAAGAAATGCTCTTATAAAGTTGGTTCAAGGCTAGGGCTTCCTGGGCACTTGCACTAAGATTTGCGTATGCTCTTTGCGACATCTGTCGGAGGTCATCCCCAAGGGCAGCTATAGTTTCAGCTTGTTGACGTTTACGAGCCTCGAATCTTGACAGCCATCTATTCTGTTGTCTGGAGCTCCCAAAGCGTAGCTCTAACTTCTCAATAAGACCCTGATATCTCGTCCTGTCAGTTGCAGGCAAACTAATGTAGTAGGTTCGTGCTGGTCCACGAAGACATGTTGCTAAGGCCAATACTTTCTCATTGTTATCCCACCTCCCCAACTCAGCACATGCTTCAAAATGGGATATATACTCCTGCCAATCTTCTGTCCCCGTATACTTCTCAGGCTTCATCTGAATAGTCTTTCTTGGTTGGAAGCGCCCGATAGGCTCTAAAATGCGGTTTGGCTCTATGTAACCAGATGCTTCTTCAAATTCCTCAAGTTCTGCTGTCTCGTCATTGGCTATGTCATCGCGGTCACCTTGACCTTGCTCATCAGGTTCCGTTTCGTGTCGAAATACTATGTCGCGATCCGGTGAGTTGGCCATCATAAATTGATAGACTTGGTTAACTATAACATAACATTTAAATAACTAAATATATATATACAAGGGTTCCACTACACTAGCAAGTCGTCGAGGCGAGGTCCGTATCCTGGATATCATTGAGAATTATGACATCCCACTTCTGACACCATTTGTAACAGGAATGCCGATTCATTGATTTCCTCCAGGTAACTTCTCAAACACAACAGACAGAATTCTTTAAGTTCAAGTCGGTCAATTTATTAGCGAGGAGCATCTATACATTTGTACAACATTATATGGCCTTCCTCTTAATCTCACTCTCTCTCTAAGTCACTAGTGTAGTGGGAGATTGCTCGCGATAGCCCTACAGTGGCATACTATTAGAATATCGGACACGCCGGCTGGTCAGATGTACCACCTCAGTATATTATTAGTAAATGGGAGATAACCCATGAAATATTACATGTAAATAAAGTTGTTATACTGAAAACTTTACCATCATTTAGAGATACAATTTAGTCTTAAGTTAACTAAGTGTAGAATATAAAAAGATATTCCATAAAATCCCAAGCCATCTTGTATGGCTATATAGGTATAAGTACCTTGCAAGAATGATGCTAGTGCTGTCGCTGGCTGAGCAGATCTGAGAGAGCCAGTCGAAATTCCGCGCCTTTATAAACTTTTGCAGCGACCACGTGATCGAATCTGACCAATCAGCGCTTGTCCGGCGCCGGACCATAATCTCGTCACCGGACAATAAAATCAATGTTGTAATAAAATACCAAAATAATTGCCGGTCGCCTGTCCGTTTGGCTTATAATAAATGTAGACATAAATTAATACTAGATAATGACTTGTCCGTCAGAAATTACACACTATGAAAGCTTTTGTAAACTTGTCCGGCACTTCGGTATACACAACTATTATAGTACCGGAAGTGCATCGATGCTACTAACATGAAACATAGTCCGCAGACTTTTCAATAAATAAACTCTGTTCGCTCTCACAACTCGATACCAGATTCTTCCAAATCACTTATACAATATATCTACTAATTATCTAAACTATTTAGAGAGTATTTATCGGTCCCTATCTTATAACATAGTCGTTACATCACTTCCTTCATCAACAAAGATGGCGCCGCGAATAGGACAACACACTCAGTCACGATGTTTAGCTTTACGATAATGTCCCTTCCGTGGTTCGGTGATCGTAATCCAAGGACGAAAATCCTGTATTTCAAGTACGTAACACATCCCGATAGTTCATTATGAACGAAAGTTTGTTTGATATGTGATTAAGTGTAGTTATCGAATCAATCCCACAGATTCCACTTCTGTTTTCCATAGGCAACGTCCTATCACGGTTGCAATGGTTTCCACACGATTATAGATACAAATTACAAAGTAAGCTAGCACTATTTCTAAAACTTCCCAACATTTCCCATGTACAATATTTGGGTAAACTAAGCTGTAAATAACGATCAGAATCTCACCTGACACACACATCGTAAATGGCCAAAATGATACTGGTATACATTTCAATATAAAGTCTTACATTTATTACAATATTATCAAGTAAAACATATATATATAGTAGACAAAATTATTGTGTAGGCAGTATTATCGTACCACACATCAGCGAAACATGTAAAACCACTGGTATATGTCACATTGGTAAACTACCAACATGTCCCTTTATTAGGTACACGCCCACACACATCCTCTCGATCTGGACACTTACTGAATAACACACGACAGGAATAAGTCTTAGGTACCTAACTTTAAAACATTTAACAAGACATCCGGGAAGTACATTTTGATTGCATACTGGGAAATAATATCAATACCACTTATACACTTATGTACATTTATTTCAGTAGTAACTTACACCCAGTAATCTTACATTCTCTACCGATATCTCAGATCATTGTTATTTCACTGTTACATGTGTATCCATATAATAACAACTGAACAACAGGACGTTCGCTGTCCTCGCATGTGTTTCCTTATATCAGCTAGTGTTGTTTGTATCAGTTAAAGGTACCCTTATATGCGCGATATGTGTAAATATTGTTAATGGTAATAGTTCTAAGTAGCATTTTCCTTCAATATATTTATTGCAAACGCGAACTATTCAAATAGTGAAAAAACAGATGGTATAATGTTTCTGAAGAAAGGCATTTTCTGAAATTCTTAGCAATCTCAATCTGGAACAATCAATTTTTCTGATAGTTGATAGTCCGTGGTTAATACTGGGAGTACTGCGTTACAATTGTGATTTTTTTTTTATCATTATTATTATTATTTACAAGCTAACCGGTAATAAGTATTTATATATTAAAGTATTTAAAAGGTAAAAGTTGCAGTAATCCAGACGAGTCTGTCGTTGATACATTTATTATGAGATGGCCCTATGGTCATAATCAGGGTCAGCTGAGGGAGTCAGATCAGGCCTGCAGACCAGTCAATTTTAAACAAAGAAGCACTGTACATGAGAAGTACAAATATTCTAAATAGAAAAATCTCGCGGATAAGATCGACTATGGTTGAGAAGATGAATTATTTAATATGACCATAACTGTAAACTGGAAAACGAAAGTAGGTCTAGCCTAGGTGAAGCAGAGACTCTGGGTGAAGCAAATACTGCTATTTTCGCAATAACTGTTCGTTTTACTTGATACGATAGCTATGAACATAATCAGTGTTACTTTCCGTTGTATTTTAGCACATTGGTGTCTCAAAAAAATGTGAAAATAATCCGGTAAAGTTCAAGAACTTCTGTTTTTATTATCGTCATGTTTTCCGGGTCACGTTCTAATAGCATGTGAGCTTCCGGTTACGTCATCAAATTCATTTCCCGCGAATTTATTGGGAAATCTAAATTACACTCATAATGAAATGAAATGAAAGGAATAAAAAATGACAAAATAAAAATATTGTGATCAGTATTTAGTGCGACATTAAATATTCGTTGTAAATAGTTGCTACGATTCGCTAACCTAAAGCACAAGTAATTGAAATCAAATCATTTTAAAATCCATATTTCGTTTCTATTATAATCTTAAAATTTGCATCACAAGATTGTTTAGAAGCTTTGCAGTACTGACTCTTTCAAACGCACAGATGATTTGATTTGAGCAAAGATGGCGACCTGAAGCTGTGAGGCGGTTTGGATTGAAATTAAAATGCGTATATTTCGGCAAGTAAACATCGTACAATGTACCCGTGTGGTCAGATCATCTAATTTTGTCATTATGTATTCAGAACAGTTGTTTTTTAGTCGCTACGGTCATTAACATAAAAATTCGGATTATTATAAATACTTATTTAATTATTGTTAACAATATTTGTGTAATCCTTTAAGAATTATAAACGTTGTTTGGACACGTACAGGAAGTGTTTTCCTAGACAGAATTGTCCTTTGTCTGCTCTGTTCTTTAATTTAGTGACACTGTTTCGCCGTACCATTAGGTTATATCTGTTATAATCAATGTCCGTAATTAATCAGTATAACAATAGGGACCCACGTATTGTGACAACGGTCTGACAGTATATACATCTGGGGTAGGACATAAAGTCACTTTTCACTCCCCTACGTTTATATCGCGGCCTGTTCGTCATGTTTTTACTGTAGATGAATATAATGCTGTGTTGAAATCCATGATTTTATGAAAACCTAATATTTCAAATTATGAGGTTTATTGAACTACGGAAATGTTGCCCTACCCTATCCAGATTTTGGTATTTCTATTGACCTGCTTGGTTATATTCCTTGTAATTACGAGTCCTAGAAGGACAAACAGCTGTATGGTGTCCATGATATCACTGACGAGTCCTAGAAGGACAAACAGCTGTATGGTGTCCATGATATCACTGACGAGTCCTAGAAGGACAAACAGCTGCATGGTGTCCATGGTATCACTGACGAGTCCTAGAAGGACAAACAGCTGTATGGTGTCCATGATATCACTGACGAGTCCTAGAAGGACAAACAGCTGTATGGTGTCCATGGTATCACTGACGAGTCCTAGAAGGACAAACAGCTGTATGGTGTCCATGGTATCACTGACGAGTCCTATAGGGACAAACAGCTGTATGGTGTCAATGGTATCACTGACGAGTCCTAGAAGGACAAACAGCTGTATGGTGTCCATGGTATCACTGACGAGTCCTAGAAGGACAAACAGCTGTATGGTGTCCATGATATCACTGACGAGTCCGAGAAGGACAAACAGCTGTATGGTGTCCATGATATCACTGACGAGTCCTAGAAGGACAAACAGCTGTATGGTGTAGTATAATTCATTTTGGCTCTACTGAATGAGATTCTTAATTTGTTTTGAAAAGTGCTATCTTGTGTCATTTGTACAATCCGAGAACTTTCGGATTTGTACTTGGATGTGATTTAGCTTATTACATGGACATTAATATGTATTTAGATATGAGGACATTACTGTCTGTTATTATAGAACATGTAATGCATTGACATGAACATAATCTGATGCTGCAGGAAGATTTAACCTGCATTCTGCAACACAACTTTTCCTTATACAATCACACACGTTCGACCCCATATACAAAACACATGTCAGCATAATTTAAATGAATTTCCACAACATCTCTCATATTCAGCCTCATTTAAAACTCACATGATTTATGTCATTTGTGTCTCGGACGCACTACACCAGATCTCAGGTAAGTGCCTTTGACTCACTTCTCCAGACTTCAGGTGTGTGTCAACTCTAGACCATAACAATTTGTATTGTACGCCTTCATACCTCAGATTTCTGTCTTTGACGCGCTTTTCAAAACCTCTGATTTTCCGTTGACGCACTACTCCAGACCTCGGGTTTGTTTAGTTGATGCACTACTCGAGACTTCAGGTTCGTTTCGTTGACGCACTACTCGAGACTTCAGGTTCGTTTAGTTGACGCACTACTCAAGACCTCATGTTCGTTCAGTTGACGCACTACTCAAGACCTCAGATTCGTTCGTTGACGCACTACTCCAGACCTCAGGTTTGTTTAGTTGATGTACTACTCCAGACTTCAGGTTCGTTTAGTTGACGCACTATTCCAGACCTCATGTTCGTTCGTTGACGCACTACTCCAGACCTCAGATTCGTTTGTTGACGCACTACTCCAGACTTCATGTTCGTTTCGTTGACGCACTACTCCAGACCTCATGTTCGTTTCGTTGACGCACTACTCAAGACCTCATGTTCGTTTCGTTGACGCACTACTCAAGACCTCATGTTCGTTTCGTTGACGCACTACTCAAGACCTCATGTTCGTTTCGTTGACGCACTACTCAAGACCTCATGTTCGTTTAGTTGATGTACTACTCCAGACTTCAGGTTCGTTTAGTTGATGCACTACTCCAGACCTCAGGTTTGTTTCGTTGACGCACTACTCAAGACCTCATGTTCGTTTAGTTGATGTACTACTCCAGATTTCAGGTTCGTTTAGTTGATGCACTACTCAAGACCTCATGTTCGTTTCGTTTACGCACTACTCCAGACTTCAGGTTCGTTTAGTTGATGCACTACTCCAGACCTCAGGTTTGTTTCGTTGATGTACTACTCCAGACCTCGGGTTTGTTTAGTTGACGCACTACTCCAGACTTCAGGTTCGTTTCGTTGACGCACTACTCCAGACCTCAGGTTTGTGTCTTTGACGCCTTACTCTAAACCTCAGGTTTGTGTCTTTGACGCCTTACTCTAGACCTCAGATTAGTCCTTCTTAAAGTCATATATCGCATTTAAAACTAGATCGTTTAAGAAATAAACTTGTACTCTCTTCATACTACAAACACTTTTTCTACAGGACAGAGCTTGCATGGTGTTTAAAATATCCTTTATATGCATACCTATCGTCAACAAAGCTACTTTTTGTTATCATCATTCTATCTTTCCGTTTTTAATATGGCCATCCGATTCATGGTTATTTTTCCCATGTCCATTCGTGCAAACCATTTTCTCCTTTTCTTCCGGTTTTGGTTTTGGTTTATATGTTTTTATGTAAAAGTTCAAAAATAGAACTAGGAAACAAAAGTTGTAGAATAGCACCATTCTGACAGCGAGTACTGGATAGTCACAATGCTTTACAAACAGAAACGTCGACAGGGTGTGTCCAATAACCAGGATAAACTGCGCCTGCAACACAAAGGACGAAAGGGAGGTCAACCGAAGATAATTTAATATCTGACTTCCAAATACAATGTTACAACATAAGTATTTAAATAATACTATCTTCTTAATACATTGTTATGTTTGTTAGTTCTATATTTAGTGGCGTATGATTGTGCATGGCGTTAGGTAAAAATGATGACGTAATGTAATGTATGATGACGTATGATGAATGACAACGAATAAGGATGGTGTATAATGATGAACGATGAAAGGAAATGTATGATGACGTTTAATAACGTACAATGATATATGATGATTGTATGATGACGTATGCTGACGTAGTTTGATGTAAGATGACGTATGATGATGTATAATAATGTATGATGATGTATGATGATGTAAGATGACGTATGATGATGTATAATAATGTATGATGATGTATAATAATGTATGATGATGTATAATAATGTATGATGTATAATAATGTATGATGATGTATAATAATGTATGATGATGTAATATGATGTATGTTGATGTAAGATGATGTATGATGATGTATAATGTGTATGATGATGTATGATGATGTAAGATGACGTATGATGATGTATAATAATGTATAATGATGTTGATGATGTATAATGCTGTATGATGATGTATGATGATGTATGATGATGTATAATGATGTATGAAGATGTAAGATGATGTATAATGAAGTATGATGATGTATGTTGATGTAAGATGATGTAAGATTACGTATGATGTATAATGATGTATGCTGATGCATGATGATGTATGATGATGTATAATGATGTATGATGATGTATAATGATGTATGATGATATATAATGATGATGTATGATGATGTATAATGATGTATGCTGATGTATAATGATGTACATATTGGTTTGCGGTGTGGGTTATGTATCATATATGTACTTACGATCTGTATTTTAGTGATGTACTTTTTCCACCATAAATATTTCTGAATAGCGGGTCCACAGGCCGATAGGAAATAGTACATATACATCACACTATGCACCATTGTATTGATGAAAGCGTGAAAGGTTCCCCAGCCACCTGAAAGACAAACATGATGTACCACACTGCAGAAATATTGCATTCCCTTCTAGGATATACAGCATGTAGTTATTTTGGAGGGGAAGTTTCCACAAAAGAGAAGTAACGCACTGTAAACAAGAGGCCCAAAGCGCCTGTATCGATCCCCTGAATATATCATTGCAAAACACTCTCTTTTAAGTTACATCACAATATTTTCCATTTTGGGATACGCTTCAAATTTCAATGGAGTCAATACGTTTTATTACATTTTCGCTCTCTTGGTCCAGATATTACTTAAACCAAATTCGGTTTAAAAGCCCTCGGCTGTGATGCCCCACCACTATGCCCCCAGTAGAAAGATGATTAAGCCGTAAAATAATCTCTTCCCTGTACAATTCATGACCCTTTGCACAACACCCTTTTGAAATGACCTCGCACGCAACAGAACCGCTTTTGGTCGTTCAAATAAAATGTTGCAATTAATAAAATGCCCGCCCATAATAGAACTTATGTCATCCACCAGACTACAGAAATCCCCCAAACTAATAACTAGTCACCCTCTGTAGACCTCCACCGGACAATAGACATCAAACGGACGACGGACATTCAACTATATTCCTCCACTGGACAATAGACATCAACGGACGACGGACATTCAACTGTAGACCTCCACAGG
The DNA here is from genome assembly GCF_902652985.1 of Pecten maximus. Lineage (NCBI taxonomy): Eukaryota > Metazoa > Mollusca > Bivalvia > Pectinida > Pectinidae > Pecten > Pecten maximus. The sequence continues at coordinate 33,485,792 of NC_047017.1, read as the reverse complement.
AAATAGACATCAAACGGACATTCAACTGTAGACATCCACAGGAAATAGACATCAAACGGACGACGGACATTCAACTATATACCTCCACTGGACAATAGACATCAACGGACGACGGACATTCAACTATATACCTCCACTGGACAATAGACATCAACGGACGACGGGCATTCAACTGTAGACCTCCACAGAAAATAGACAACAAACGGACGACGGACATTCAACTACATGTATATACCTCCACTGGACAATAGACATCAACGGACGACGGACATTCAACTGTAGACCTCCACAGGAAATAGACATCAAACGGTCAACGGACATTCAACTGTAGACCTCCACAGGAAATAGACATCAAACGGTCAACGGACATTCAACTGTAGACCTCCACAGGAAATAGACATCAAACGGACAACGGACATTCAACTGTAGACCTCCACAGGAAATAGACATCAAACGGACAACGGACATTCAACTATATACCTCCACCGCACAATAGACATCAAACGGACAACACAGAGCCACCCAAACACCCTCTTTGAGAGAGGGGTTATATGGGCATTAACTTGTCGCCAAATAATATCTATTGGATTTGTTCATTCGTACACTATACATCAACCAGAATGGGGACAATTATCAAACCATCAACAGGCGCCCATTGTACTAGACACCCACTGTACTAGACACCCATTGTACTAGACACCCACTGTACCACAGACACCCACTGTACTAGACACCCATTGTACTAGACACCCATTGTACTACAGACACCCACTGTACTACAGACACCCACTGTACCACAGGCACCCACTGTACCACAGACACCCACTGCACCAGACACCCACTTCACCACAGACACCCACTGTACCACAGACACCCACTATACCACAGACACCCACTGTACCACAGACACCCACTGTACCACAGACACCCACTATACTACAGACACCCACTGTACTACAGACACCCACTGTACCACAGACACCCACTGTACCACAGACACCCACTGTACCACAGACACCCACTGTACCAGACACCCACTTCACCACAGACACCCACTTACTAGACACCCACTGTACCACAGACACCCACTATACTACAGACACCCACTGTACCACAGACACCCACTGTACCACAGACACCCACTGTACCACAGGCACCCACTATACCACAGACACCCACTGTACTACAGACACCCACTGTACCACAGACACCCACTGTACCACAGACACCCACTGTACCACAGGCACCCACTATACCACAGACACCCACTGTACCACAGACACCCACTGTACCACAGACACCCACTATACTACAGACACCCACTGTACTAGACACCCACTGTACCACAGACACCCACTGTACTACAGACACCCACTGTACCACAGACACCCCCTGTACCCAGACACCCACTGTACCACAGACACCCACTGTACCACAGACACCCACTGTACCACAGACACCCACTGTACCACAGACACCCACTGTACCACAGACACCCACTGTACTACAGACACCCATTGTACTAGACACCCACTGTACTAGACACCCACTGTACCACAGACACCCACTGTACTACAGACACCCACTGTACCACAGACACCCACTGTACCACAGACACCCACTGTACTAGACACCCACTGTACCACAGACACCCACTGTACTACAGACACCCATTGTACTAGACACAAATTGTACTACAGACACCCACTGTACCAGACACCCACTGTACTAGACACCCACTGTACCAGACACCCACTGTACTAGACACAAATTGTACTACAGACACCCACTGTACCACAGGCACCCACTATACCACAGACACCCACTGTACCACAGACACCCACTGTACCACAGACACCCACTGTACCACAGACACCCACTGTACCACAGACACCCACTGTACTACAGACACCCACTGTACCAGACACCCACTGTACTAGACACCCACTGTACCATAGACACCCACTGTACCAGACACCCACTGTACTAGACACAAATTGTACTACAGACACCCACTGTACCACAGGCACCCACTATACCACAGACACCCACTGTACCACAGACACCCACTGTACCACAGACACCCACTGTACCACAGACACCCACTGTACCACAGACACCCACTATACTAGACACCCACTGTACCACAGACACCCACTGTACCACAGACACCCACTATACAGACACCCACTGTACCACAGACACCCACTGTACCACAGACACCCACTGTACTACAGACACCCACTGTACCACAGACACCCACTGTACTACAGACACCCACTGTACCACAGACACCCACTGTACCACAGACACCCACTGTACTAGACACCCACTGTACCACAGACACCCACTGTACCACAGACACCCACTGTACCACAGACACCCACTGTACCACAGACACCCACTATACTAGACACCCACTGTACCACAGACACCCACTGTACTACAGACACCCACTGTACCACAGGCACCCACTGTACCACAGACACCCCACTGTACCACAGACACCCACTGTACTACAGACACCCACTGTACCACAGACACCCACTGTACCACAGACACCCACTGTACTAGACACCCACTGTACCACAGACGACCACTGTACTACAGACACCCATTGTACTAGACACAAATTGTACTACAGACACCCACTGTACCAGACACCCACTGTACTAGACACAAATTGTACTACAGACACCCACTGTACCACAGGCACCCACTATACCACAGACACCCACTGTACCACAGACACCCACTGTACTACAGACACCCACTGTACCACAGACACCCACTGTACCACAGACACCCACTGTACCACAGACACCCACTGTACTACAGACACCCACTGTACCACAGACACCCACTGTACCACAGACACCCACTATACTAGACACCCACTGTACTACAGACACCCAATGTACTACAGACACTCACTGTACTACAGACACCCACTGTACCACAGACACCCACTGTACCACAGACACCCACTATACCACAGACACCCACTGTACCACAGACACCCACTGTACTAGACATCTACTGTACTAGACACCCACTGTACCACAGACACCCACTATACTAGACACTCACTGTACTACAGACACCCAATGTACTACAGACACTCACTGTACTACAGACACTCACTGTACCACAGACACCCACTGTACCACAGACACCCACTGTACTACAAACACCCACTGTACTACAGACACCCACTGTACTAGACACCCATTGTACTAGACACCCATTGTACTAGACACCCACTGTACTACAGACACCCACTATACTACAGACACCCACTGTACTACAGGCACTCCCACTGTACCACAGACACCCACTGTACCACAGACACCCACTGTACTACAGACACCCACTGTACCACAGACACCCACTGTACCTACAGACACCCACTAGTACTAGACACCCACTGTACCACAGACACCCACTGTATCACAGACACCCACTGTACTAGACACCCACTGTACCACAGACACCCACTGTACCACAGACACCCACTGTACTAGACACCCACTGTACCACAGACACCCACTGTACTACAGACACCCACTGTACTAGACACCCACTGTACCACAGACACCCACTGTACTACAGACACCCACTGTACCACAGACACCCACTGTACTACAGACACCCACAGTACTAGACACCCACTGTACCACAGACACCAACTGTACCACAGACACCCACTGTACCACAGACACCCACTGTACTAGAATCCCACTGTACCACAGACACCCACTGTACTACAGACACCCACTTCACCACAGACACCCACTGTACCACAGACACCCACTGTACTATATCACCCACTACACCACAGACACCCACTGTACTATATCACCCGCTATACCACAGACACCAATCGGACAAGCTACGGATACCCACCTGGTGCAAATTTTATGCCGAACCACCAGTTGAATGGCAGGAATCCATGATGGAATAGGTGCAGAAATGTTAATTGATGAAACTTCTTTTTCAATACAAAAATTATCTGAAAAGAACAACAGACAAAACTCTTTAACCTCATTAAGTTGTACGAGGGCTGATTGATAAGTTGTGAGCCTCGTATTGAAGGAGGTACTTACGGGTATTCTTTTTAAGTCTTACTATTTTCTGACTGTACGAGGTAGCACTCTAAAGTACTTAAACAAGACAAGCGGCAAAATGGTCAAAATAGGTTAGGGTTAGGGTTTGGGTGAAAGAGTCTGTGGTTGCCATGGCTGCCATTTATGATTGTGGCTTTGAATTGATTGAGCATTCGCCTTATTCACCTGATCTCGCTCCATCAGACTTTCATGTATTTCCAAAACTGAAAACAACTATTTCAGGTACCCTAACCCTAACATGCAGTGGATGACTTTCTGAACAGCCAAGAAATGGAGTTATATAAAAGTGGCATTGAGGCCCTTTAAAGGATTCACCACTGGCAAAAGTGTATAGATACTGAAGGGGATTATGTTGAAAATAAAACAAAATATCCGGCAAAATTCAAATCCTTCAAGACGAGGCTCACAACTTATCAATCGGCCCTCGTAGCATTCTTATATGAAAGCATTTAACATTTTTATTTAGATATCTGTGCTGTGCAGATTGGATTTCTTGTTTTTTTTAACTTTCCCTTTCAATTTCCATGAAATCCTAGAAATAGGAGGCAGGTCTATTCGTTATTTAGAAGATAATATAATTCCTTAATTCGAGATTCCAGGTCACGGATATGAACTCATAAACAATAAGCGAAACGTAAACGTACCGTGTCGGTTAATTCTACCATCTTTGATATGAAAAACAGGTATGTAGTAAAGGCCATCTGGAAAACAAGGAAAGCTCCGGATATCATACATAACAAACGTCTAGATATCATACATAACAAACGTCTGGATATCAAACATAACAAACGTCTTGATATCAAACATAACAAACGTCTGGATATCATACATAACAAACGTCTGGATATCATACATAACAAACGTGTAGATATCATACATAACAAACGTCTAGATATCATACATAACAAACGTCTGGATATCATACATAACAAACGTGTAGATATCATACATAACAAACGTGTAGATATCATACATAGCAAACGTCTTGATATCATACATAACAAACGTCTGGATATCATACACATCAAACGTCCAGATATCATACATAACAAACGTCTAGATATCATACATAACAAACGTCTGGATATCATACATAACAAACGTCTAGATATCATACATAACAAACGTCTAGATATCATACATAACAAACGTCTGTATATCATACATAACAAACGTCTAGATATCATACATAACAAACGTCTGGATATCATACATAACAAACTTCTGGATATCATACATAACAAACGTCTGGATATCATACATAACAAACGTCTAGATATCATACACAACACACGTCTAGATATCATACATAACAAACGTCTAGATATCATACATAACAAACGTCTAGATATCATACATAACAAACGCCTAGATATCATACATAACAAACGTCTAGATATCATACATAACAAACGTCTGGATATCATACATAACAAACGTCTGGATATCATACATAACAAACGTCTGGATATCACACATTACAAACGTCTAGATATCACACATAACAAACGTCTAGATATCATACATAACAAACGTCTAGATATCATACATAACAAACGTTTTTGATATCATACATAACAAACGTCTGGATATCATACATAACAAACGTGTAGATATCATACATAACAAACGTCTAGATATCATACATAACAAACGTCTAGATATCATACATAACAAACGTCTAGATATCATGCATAACAAACGTCTGGATATCATACATATCAAACGTCTAGATATCATACATAACAAACGTGTTGATATCATACATAACAAACGTCTGGATATCATACATAACAAACGTCTAGATATCATACATAACAAACGTCTGGATATCATACATAACAAACGTCTGGATATCATACATATCAAACGTCCAGATATCATACATAACAAACGTCTAGATATCATACTTAACAAACGTCTGGATATCATACATAACAAACGTCTAGATATCATACATAACAAACGTCTGGATATCATACATAACAAACGTCTAGATATCATACATAACAAACGTCTGTATATCATACCTAACAAACGTCTGGATATCATACATAACAAACGTCTAGATATCATATATAACAAACGTCTAGATATCATACAAAACAAACGTCCAGATATCATACATAACAAACGTCTGGATATCATGCATAACAAACGTCTAGATATCATACATAAGAAACGTCTAGATATCATACATAAGAAACGTCCAGATATCATACAAAACAAACGTCCAGATATCATACATAACAAACGTCTGGATATCATACATAACAAACGTCTAGATATCATACATAACAAACGTCTAGATATCATACATAACAAACGTCTAGATATCATACAAAACAAACGTCCAGATATCATACATAACAAACGTCTAGATATCATACATAACAAACGTCTAGATATCATACATAACAAACGTCTGGATATCATACATAGCAAACGTCTAGATATATCATACATAACAAACGTCTAGATATCATACATAACACACGTCTAGATATCATACATAACAAACGTCTGGATATCATACATAACAACGTCTAGATATCATACATAACAAACGTCTAGATATCATACATAACAAACGTCTAGATATCATACATAACAAACGTCTGGATATCATACATAACAAACGTCTAGATATCATACAAAACAAACGTCTAGATATCATACATAACAAACGTCTAGATATCATACATAACAAACGTCTAGATATCATACATAACAAACGTCTGGATATCATACATAACAAACGTCTGGATATCATACATAACAAACGTCTGGATATCATACATAACAAACGTCTAGATATCATACATAACAAACGTCTAGATATCATACATAACAAACGTCTAGATATCATACATAACAAACGTCTAGATATCATACATAACAAACGTCTGGATATAATACATAACAAACGTCTGGATATCATACAAAACAAACGTCTGGCTATCATACATAACAAACGTCTAGATATCATACATAGCAAACGTGTAGATATCATACATAACAAACGTCTAGATATCATACATAACACACGTCTAGATATCATACATAACAAACGTCTGGATATCATACATAGCAAACGTCTAGATATATCATACATAAAAAACGTCTAGATATCATATATAACAAACGTCTAGATATCATACATAACAAACGTCTGGATATCATACATAACAAACGTCTGGATATCATACAAAACAAACGTCTAGATATCATACATAACAAACGTCTAGATATCATACATAACAAACGTCTAGATATCATACATAACAAACGTCTAGATATCATACATAACAAACGTCTGGATATCATACATAACAAACGTCTGGATATCATACATAACAAACGTCTGGATATCATACAAAACAAACGTCTAGATATCATACATAACAAACGTCTAGATATCATACATAACAAACGTCTAGATATCATACACAACAAACGTCTGGATATCATACATAACAAACGTCTGGATATCATACATAACAAACGTCTGGATATCATACATAACAAACGTCTGGATATCATACATAACAAACGTCTAGATATCATACATAACAAACGTCTAGATATCATACATAACAAACGTCTAGATATCATACATAACACACGTCTAGATATCATACATAACAAACGTCTGGATATCATACATAACAACGTCTAGATATCATACATAACAAACGTCTAGATATCATACATAACAAACGTCTAGATATCATACATAACAAACGTCTGGATATCATACATAACAAACGTCTAGATATCATACAAAACAAACGTCTAGATATCATACATAACAAACGTCTAGATATCATACATAACAAACGTCTAGATATCATACATAACAAACGTCTGGATATCATACATAACAAACGTCTGGATATCATACATAACAAACGTCTGGATATCATACATAACAAACGTCTGGATATCATACATAACAAACGTCTAGATATCATACATAACAAACGTCTAGATATCATACATAACAAACGTCTAGATATCATACATAACAAACGTCTAGATATCATACATAACAAACGTCTGGATATAATACATAACAAACGTCTGGATATCATACAAAACAAACGTCTGGCTATCATACATAACAAACGTCTAGATATCATACATAGCAAACGTGTAGATATCATACATAACAAACGTCTAGATATCATACATAACACACGTCTAGATATCATACATAACAAACGTCTGGATATCATACATAGCAAACGTCTAGATATATCATACATAAAAAACGTCTAGATATCATATATAACAAACGTCTAGATATCATACATAACAAACGTCTGGATATCATACATAACAAACGTCTGGATATCATACATAACAAACGTCTGGATATCATACAAAACAAACGTCTAGATATCATACATAACAAACGTCTAGATATCATACATAACAAACGTCTAGATATCATACATAACAAACGTCTAGATATCATACATAACAAACGTCTGGATATCATACATAACAAACGTCTGGATATCATACATAACAAACGTCTGGATATCATAAAAAACAAACGTCTAGATATCATACATAACAAACGTCTAGATATCATACATAACAAACGTCTAGATATCATACACAACAAACGTCTGGATATCATACATAACAAACGTCTGGATATCATACATAACAAACGTCTGTATATCATACATAACAAACGTCTAGATATCATACATAACAAACGTCTAGATATCATACATAACAAACGTCTAGATATCATACATAACAAACGTCTGTATATCATACCTAACAAACGTCTAGATAGCATACATAACAAACGTGTAGATATCATACATAACAAACGTCTAGATATCATACATAACAAACGTCTGGATATTATACATAACAAACGTCTAGATATCATACATAACAAACGTTTTTGATATCATACATAACAAACGTCTAGATATCATACATAACAAACCTGTTGATACCATACATAACAAACGTCTGGATATCATACATAACAAACGTCTGGATATCATACATAACAAACGTCTAGATATCATACATACCAAACGTCTAGATATCATACATAACAAACGTCTGGATATCATACATAACAAACGTCTAGATATCATACATAAGAAACGTCTAGATATCATACATAACAAACGTCTAGATATCATACATAACAAACGTCTGGATATCATACATAACAAACGTGTAGATATTATACATAACAAACGTCTAGACATCATACATAACAAACGTGTAGATATCATACATAACAAATATAAAACACATGTCTAATTATCATGCATCACAATCGTCTGGAACGGGCCGGTCTATGCTGTTCGTGTTGTGTCCTTAGGCAAGAAAGACACTGTACCCCAACTGCTCTTGACGGCATACGACGGGCCTCCCGTTTGTCCATTGAGGTAGTCACCATCTACTACAAGAAGGCCCCGTCTCAAAATGACCCTGGCTGTTCACGTGGCGATTAAGTCAGCAACAAACAAACTGACTTATTTATATGTTAGACTGTGAATCGTTGTGTCGTTACCATTAAAATAAGGCACTCTATGCTTAATATGATCAGTGGTTTCGAAAAAAAGATGATTTTGTTATAGATAGCAGGAACTTAACTTCCCAAATAAAGTCGTCAATTGATATCTCATATATAAACAGCGGAAATGCAGCCTTGAAATTTGACCCTTCGCTGCAGAATGGAAGGATTCAACCTCACCGTTAAAAGTTCAACAACCTCGTAATATTGAACGCGGACTACGACCAAAAAACATCTAAGTTTCACAAGGAAGGAAACATTAATAGCACTCACTCGATCTCCGCTTTTTGTGTAGTCAACTGGCTGGCACCCCAGCTTGTATCCCGTTAGCCACCCCGCCATAGCGAACTGAAACAGAGTGATATACAAACAGGACATCCCTGGATAAGACCAATGCAAAGAATGATTAATGAGACAGGGAAATTAATATTTCTTTTATCAATTAATGAATTATTCATATTTAATGCATGCTGATAAAGAAAGAGAGATGGCACATAACGACCCGTGAGTAACTATTTCAGTTTGTAGCATTAATATGGCCTAAAATACAGCACTGGTGACAGGTATATATGTTATCTGTGACAGTGTCTAAAATAGTTAACATGCAAAATGCGCTGGCGACAAAATTTTTTTTAAGGGTTCATAATATAACATCAAAATAAAGAAAGATGAGGCAGGTTGCGAATTAAGTATAAAAAAGAAACCATGGATTTGGATGTAAGTAAGTCCGTGGTGTTACTGTAGGATAAATGCTGTATATAATTACATATGACATTAAATCAAAGGATCTTTTCTTTTTGAAAAACAAAACCGGTCTCGACATTACAAATTATCTCTGTAGGCTTCAATTTTCGAGAATCTATAAATCGCTTCAAATGTTTTGACTTAATTGCTTAACACCATAAATAGAGCAATTATAAAGAATTATAGCTATAATTAGAATAGGTCTATATGATAAACTGAGAATGCTATCATATCCATATCTGGGGTTAAGGCAAGCAACCAGGTACTAGCAACAAACGTCTCACTGTAAAATAATGTAACGCTGTGTATCAAAATCACAGCCGAAGTCTGCAACTCTGCCCCGATTTAGTGTTTATTATTCAGAGAAGGGAATAAGTGCAGAATAAACACCGAAATGATTTATAAAAGACACATCAGATATTAGATATTTCAATTCAAATTAAGTTTTATATGCAGTAGAGCCAAAAAAGGATCCAAACAGCTGTTTCGTCCTTCTAAGGCACGTTAGTACCTATGAGGCGACGGAGAAAACTCAAAAATGAGTCGAAAAAAATGTCAGGAAGGAGAGGTACAATACCTCTGTTTTTAAAAATGAATTTCATAAACAGCTAACGCTCTCTGATGATGGAGATTAGGACCTGTTTTATTCACAAAAGGAATCCAAATCATCATACCTTGCCATGGTGATTATTGTAAAAGAAAAAAGTACATGCATAGTTGCCACTGCGTCTTCCAGTCCCGTTTCTTTAATCAAGGAGGGTGTCAATATGGATCATTGGTCCCTCGGTGATTTTAACGTAAGCTGCATATAGTATGCTGTTCAAAACATTGGTTCTTTTTGTCAGCTCATTGAATTTAAGTTTGAGAGGTCAAATCTCACAGGATGTAAAATGAAATTTTATTTCTGAAGTTCATACAAACTCGGTATTGGAGTAAACATGATACAAACTCAGTATTGGAGTAAACATGATACAAACTCAGTATTGGAGTAAACATGATACAAACTCAGTATAGGAGTAAACATGATACAAACTCAGTATGGAAGTAAACATGATACATTGTAGCTTCGCATGTTCAGATACAGGTTTCAAAAATTGAGTTGAAAAAAACAAACTGAAAATTATGTCAGAGTAACCCCGCTTTATGCCTGGTCTACTTTTTGCAACATATTGGGATCACATAATCTACATTTGGCAAGTTGATGATCCCCAGGGCCCCAAGAGTTTAAAACCTGATACTTCTCTAAACCGCAAAACTATTATTTTACCCGAATATTAAATCGTTTTGATTTCTCCTTTGCTTTATAGAAATGAAAATCACTTCACTTTCTCCCCATCTCTACGGAAATGGGGTAACTTATTTATCTCTCCAGCACTCAAACAATGGGAATATGTTTTACAGGGAATTGTATTTTCTCTCCTATTCTACAGAGGAATCTGCTGCTCATACTTTAATCAGACTTACCTCTTTAGCCATGTAAATGGAGAAAAACACCATTCCGAAGTTGTAGGCCATTACAAACTGTTTCATCTGAAGAGGTTTTCTGTCGGCCATGATTGTGCGTCCATAGTACGCGAATATGTAGTAGCAGATAAGGATGACAGCTGAGGGCACGGGCGAGGACATTAAGGGTAGTCCCTGAACCCGCGGGTCTGAAACAGGAAACAGAAACTATGACACACCTGCAGATCAAAACTATGAAAGATAAGTATGCTACTATACAGGTGAAATGTTTATAGGTTGTTACGTCCTAACGGGGTTTCTTTTCTGCTGCATCCTCTCCGGTAAACATTGTACCCACTGTGGTACTAGTTCAAATAGGAAGCAAGTGTATGAGGCATGGCAAAGAACATGTTTTGTTTTCTTTGGTGAGCCAATAGTTTGCTGGAAAGTGTACTAAACAAAACACATTTACACAGCACATTTTCTAATATAACAAATAAATATTTCAAAAAGATATACTGAAGACTTGAGTTCTTCGAAGTCCGTATTCTAAAGCATACAGACTAACAACACGAACGTGGCTGTACAAAATGATGTGTTTTAACAAACAACTAAGTCAGTAATGATTAAATGCTTCTTTTATAAGAATTCTTGACTGAGTCTGTGTCCATACGTAAATATATTATTCTTCTTCATAACGAAACAACGAGGGCAAACTATGAACAAGGATATAGATTTGTATGGAGCACCAGGAGACCAGGAATGGTAAGCGTCTTAACTAAAACATGTACTGACTTACGACAACTACTTGTCGTGTTTCTAAAAAAAAGCTTCCTTGTTTATCTAGCAGAAAATGTTTGTGGTAAATGTTTAGCCAATTGATTCTTACGACAGGGGCCAAGTAGCTTGAACACTGTGGTCAAGAGACAAAGACTGGTGGCATGCTTTTATTTTAGGTGGCGATAGACAATAATATCTAATAAACAACGCATCATACATTTGTTCGATGGGGATACATAATTAACGTGACAGCAATATATTAGTCAATTATCTATACAGACGCATAGATACGTGACCAGGCATAGAAGTGATTCGGAATAGTGTAACAGTTCTATATACAGACGCATAGATACGTGACCAGGCATAGAAGTGATTCGGGATAGTGTAACAGTTCTATATACAGACGTATAGATACGTGACCAGGCATAGAAGTGATTCGGGATAGTGTAACAGTTCTATATACAGACGTATAGATACGTGACCAGGCATAGAAGTGATTCGGAATAGTGTAACAGTTCTGTATACAGACGTATAGATACGTGGCCAGGCATAGAAGTGATTCGGGATAGTGTAACAGTTCTATATACAGACGCATAGATACGTGACCAGGCATAGAAGTGATTCGGGATAGTGTAACAGTTCTATATACAGACGTATAGATACGTGACCAGGCATAGAAGTGATTCGGGATAGTGTAACAGTTCTATATACAGACGTATAGATACGTGACCAGGCATAGAAGTGATTCGGGATAGTGTAACAGTTCTATATACAGACGTATAGATACGTGACCAGGCATAGAAGTGATTCGGGATAGTGTAACAGTTCTGTATACAGACGTATAGATTCGTGGCCAGGCATAGAAGTGATTCGGGATAGTGTAACAGTTCTATATACAGACGTATAGATACGTGACCAGGCATAGAAGTGATTCGGGATAGTGTAACAGTTCTATATACAGACACGTGCTAGTTTACTCATGGGTCAGAATGTACTTTATTAATATTCATTAGCGAGACGAACTCGAAAAACGCATATTGATTTCAAAAGCATACATGTTTTTACACGTCACTTGTATGAATCTCTGAAAACACATTGATTTGACATACATCGTATAATTTAATGTCAGTTCATATGTTTGTTAATATAGTTTTTAAAAGGATGATTTTTATGAAACCGGAATAAATCAAAGTGAACGATACATAAAAATATGGTTAATAATGATCATATGTTAATAAATGTGTAATATCGTTGTTTGAAATCCCACCAAAGTAGGTCACTGTTACAGGTAACCATGACTACCGATCATTTCTTCCCCAAAGTAACTTTAAATGAAGATTCTGATCAAGACGTAATGTGTGTTAAATCTCCTTTACTGCTCAAATCACACAGAAAACGTATATAGAATGCGATGATTTTATTAACCGCTGTAAATGGCCTACAATTAAATGTTAGTTGACTTCGCACTTAGGAAGTAACAGAAATAGACTCGTCACTGCAACAAGTGATAAAAAACAACTTATGTTTGTTTCGACACCGATTCTTCCCTTGACAACACCTAGTAACATCGTTGCAATTGCTTACAAACAGGTTTTGTGTTTTAGGCATACAAAAGTTCCATCACAGGCACGCAGGTAAAAGGTCGAGTCATCGACGGTTTTATTCTGTCTCTAGACACAATGTATTCTGTCTCTCTAGACACAATGTATTCTGTCTCTAGACACAATGTATTCTGTCTCTCTAGACACAATGTATTCTGTCTCTCTATACACAATGTATTCTGTCTCTCTAGACACAATGTATTCTGTCTCTCTAGACACAATGTATTCTGTCTCTAGACACAATGTATTGTCTCTCTAGACACAATGTATTCTGTCTCTAGACACAATGTATTCTGTCTCTCTAGACACAATGTATTCTGTCTCTCTAGACACAATGTATTCTGTCTCTCTAGACACAATGTATTCTGTCTCTAGACACAATGCATTCTGTCTCTCTAGACACAATGCATTCTGTCTCTAGACACAATGTATTCTGTCCCTCTAGGCACAATGTATTCTGTCTCTCTAGACACAATGTATTTTGTCTCTCTAGACACAATGTATTCTGTCTCTAGACACAATGTATTCTGTCTCTCTAGACACAATGTATTCTGTCTCTCTAGACACAATGTATTCTGTCTCTCTAGACACAATGTATTCTGTCTCTAGACACAATGCATTCTGTCTCTCTAGACACAATGTATTCTGTCTCTCTAGACACAAGGTATTCTGTCTCTCTAGACACAAGGTATTCTGTCTCTATACACAATGTATTCTGTCTCTCTAGACACAATGTATTCTGTCTCTAGACACAATGCATTCTGTCTCTCTAGACACAATGCATTCTGTCTCTCTAGACACAATGTATTCTGTCTCTCTAGGCACAATGTATTCTGTCTCTCTAGACACAATGTATTCTGTCTCTAGACACAATGTATTCTGTCTCTCTAGGCACAATGTATTCTGTCTCTCTAGACACAATGTATTTTGTCTCTCTAGACACAATGTATTCTGTCTCTCTAGACACAATGTATTCTGTCTCTCTAGACACAATGTATTCTGTCTCTAGACACAATGCATTCTGTCTCTCTAGACACAATGTATTCTGTCTCTCTAGACAAGGTATTTTGTCTCTCTATACACAATGTATTCTGTCTCTCTAGACACAATGTATTCTGTCTCTCTAGACACAATGTATTCTGTCTCTCTAGACACAATGTATTCTGTCTCTCTAAACACAATGTATTCTGTCTCTCTAGACACAATGTATTTTGTCTCTCTAGACACAATGTATTCTGTCTCTCTAGACACAATGTATTCTGTCTCTCTAGACACAATGTATTCTGTCTCTCTAGACACAATGTATTCTGTCTCTCTAGACACAATGCATTCTGTCTCTAGACACAATGCATTCTGTCTCTCTAGACACAATGCATTCTGTCTCTCTAGACACAATGCATTCTGTCTCTCTAGACACAATGTATTCTGTCTCTAGACACAATGTATTCTGTCTCACTAGACACAATGTATTCTGTCTCTCTAGACACACCTGGTGTCGTTCTCCTGTGCTCGCTCTAGACACAATGTTTCTGTCTCTCTAGACACGGCTGGTGTCATTCTACTGTTCTCGCCCTAGACACAATGTATTCTGTCTTTCTAGACACGGCTGGTGACGTTCTCCTGTTCCCCCGCTAGACACAATGTGTTTTGTGAGGTTATATTATTCTAATTCCCTAGACGTAATTGGTGTTTTTTCCGTTTTGTTGTTCTCGCGATAAATAGGGACGCTATCTCTTTAGACGCAATAGAAAGGTCCGGAATTGTAAGACATGGCTGTTTGGCTTATACAGTATTTAGGACAATCGGGTATTGACTACAAAATTATGTCGGTACTTCCTTCGTCATACTGCTGAAATCCGGGTACAAATAAAATGTACTTTGAAGTGGTCGACATGTATTCATCGTAACCAGTGAAACTTTACACTGTATCTGTTTCAGTCGCTGTCACCTAGTTAACCGGTAAACATATCTACAGATGTCCTAAACATTCCCGGATGTAGACTTCAGAAACTATTAAATAAACTTTATACACAAACATAAAACATTACTTTTCATCAAATTTAAAACATTGGTGACCAAAACATCTACAATACATTACAGATAACGTCACACCTCGTCTAGTATACACCACAGGTCACACCACGTCTAGTATAAACCACAGGTCACACCACGTATAGTATGTACCACAGATCACACCACGTCTAGTATACACCACAGGTCACACCACGTCTAGTATACACCACAGGTCACACCACGTCTAGTATACACCACAGGTCACACCACGTCTAGTATACAACACAGGTCACACCACGTCTAGTATACACCACAAGTCACACCACGTCTAGTATACACCACAGGTCACACCACGTCTAGTATACAACACAGGTCACACCACGTCTAGTATACACCACAGGTCACACCACGTCTAGTATACACCACAGGTCACACCACGTCTAGTATACACCACAGGTCACACCACGTCTAGTATACACCACAGGTCACACCACGTCTAGTATACAACACAGGTCACACCACGTCTAGTATACACCACAGGTCACACCACGTCTAGTATACAACACAGGTCACACCACGTCTAGTATACACCACAGGTCACACCACGTCTAGTATACACCACAGGTCACACCACGTCTAGTATACACCACAGGTCACACCACGTCTAGTATACACCACAGGTCACACCACGTCTAGTATACACCACAGGTCACACCACGTCTAGTATACACCACAGGTCACACCACGTCTAGTATACAACACAGGTCACACCACGTCTAGTATACACCACAGGTCACACCACGTCTAGTATACACCACAGGTCACACCACGTCTAGTATACACCACAGGTCACACCACGTCTAGTATACACCACAGGTCACACCACGTCTAGTATACAACACAGGTCACACCACGTCTAGTATACACCACAGGTCACACCACGTCTAGTATACACCACAGGTCACACCACGTCTAGTATACAACACAGGTCACACCACGTCTTGTATACACTACAGGTCACATCACATCTAGTATACAACACAGGTCACACCACGTCTAGTATACACCACAGGTCACACCACGTCTAGTATACACCACAGGTCACACCACGTCTAGTATACACCACAGGTCACACCACGTCTAGTATACAATACAGGTCACACCACGTCTTGTATACACTACAGGTCACATCACATCTAGTATACAACACAGGTCACACCACGTCTAGTATACAACACAGGTCACACCACGTCTAGTATACAACACAGGTCACACCACGTCTAGTATACAACACAGGTCACACCACGTCTTGTATACAGTACAGGTCACACCACGTCTAGTATACAACACAGGTCACACCACGTCTTGTATACACTACAGGTCACATCACATCTAGTATACAACACAGGTCACACCACGTCTAGTATACAACACAGGTCACACCACGTCTAGTATACAACACAGGTCACACCACGTCTAGTATACAACACAGGTCACACCACGTCTTGTATACAGTACAGGTCACACCACGTCTAGTATACAACACAGGTCACACCACGTCTTGTATACACTACAGGTCACATCACATCTAGTATACACCACAGGTCACACCACGTCTAGTATACAACACAGGTCACACCACGTCTAGTATACAACACAGGTCACACCACGTCTAGTATACACCACAGGTCACACCACGTCTAGTATACAACACAGGTCACACCACGTCTAGTATACACCACAGGTCACACCACGTCTAGTA
The DNA here is from genome assembly GCF_902652985.1 of Pecten maximus. NCBI lineage: Eukaryota > Metazoa > Mollusca > Bivalvia > Pectinida > Pectinidae > Pecten > Pecten maximus. Next base: position 33,467,765 of record NC_047017.1, on the reverse strand, counting down.
TAAACCACAGGTCACACCACGTCTAGTATACACCACAGGTCACACCACGTCTAGTATAAACCACAGGTCACACCACGTCTAGTATACACCACAGGTCACACCACGTCTAGTATAAACCACAGGTCACACCACGTCTAGTATACACCACAGGTCACACCACGTCTAGTATACACCACATGTCACACCACGTCTAGTATACACCACAGGTCACACCACGTCTAGTATACACCACAGGTCACACCACGTCTAGTATAAACCACAGGTCACACCACGTCTAGTATAAACCACAGGTCACACCACGTCTAGTATACACCACAGGTCACACCACGTCTAGTATACACCACAGGTCACACCACGTCTAGTATACACCACAGGTCACACCACGTCTAGTATACAACACAGGTCACACCACGTCTAGTATACACCACAGGTCACACCACGTCTAGTATACACCACAGGTCACACCACGTCTAGTATACAACACAGGTCACACCACATCTTGTATACACTACAGGTCACATCACATCTAGTATACAACACAGGTCACACCACGTCTAGTATACGCCACAGGTCACACCACGTCTAGTATACACCACAGGTCACACCACGTCTAGCATACACCACAGGTCACACCACGTCTAGTATACACCACAGGTCACACCACGTCTAGTATACAATACAGGTCACACCACGTCTTGTATACACTACAGGTCACATCACATCTAGTATACAACACAGGTCACACCACGTCTAGTATACAACACAGGTCACACCACGTCTAGTATACAACACAGGTCACACCACGTCTAGTATACAACACAGGTCACACCACGTCTAGTATACAACACAGGTCACACCACGTCTTGTATACACTACAGGTCACATCACATCTAGTATACACCACAGGTCACACCACGTCTAGTATACAACACAGGTCACACCACGTCTAGTATACAACACAGGTCACACCACGTCTAGTATACACCACAGGTCACACCACGTCTAGTATACAACACAGGTCACACCACGTCTTGTATACACTATAGGTCACACCACGTCTAGTATACAACACAGGTCACACCACGTCTTGTATACACTACAGGTCACATCACATCTAGTATACAACACAGGTCACACCACGTATAGTATACACTACAGGTCACACCACGTCTAGTATACACCACAGGTCACATCACGTCTAGTATACAACACAGGTCACACCACGTCTAGTATACAACACAGGTCACACCACGTCTAGTATACACCACAGGTCACACCACGTCTAGTATACAACACAGGTCACACCACGTCTTGTATACACTATAGGTCACACCACGTCTAGTATACAACACAGGTCACACCACGTCTAGTATACACCACAGGTCACACCACGTCTAGTATACAACACCGGTCACACCACGTCTAGTATACAACACAGGTCACACCACGTCTAGTATACAACACAGGTCACACCACGTCTTGTATACACTACAGGTCACATCACATCTAGTATACAACACAGGTCACACCACGTCTTATATACACCACAGGTCACACCACGTCTAGTATACACTACAGGTCACACCACGTCTTGTATACACCACAGGTCACACCACGTGTAGTATACCATAGGTCGCACCACGTGTAGTATACCACAGGTCACACCACGTGTAGTATACACTACAGGTCACACCACGTCTTGTATACACCACAGGTCACACCACGTGTAGTATACCATAGGTCGCACCACGTGTAGTATACCACAGGTCACACCACGTCTAGTATACACTACAGGTCACACCACGTCTTGTATACACCACAGGTCACACCACGTGTAGTATACCATAGGTCACACCACGTGTAGTATACCACAGGTCACACCACGTGTAGTATACCACAGGTCACACCACGTGTAGTATACACTACAGGTCACACCACGTCTAGTATACAACACAGGTCACACCACGTCTAGTATACACTACAGGTCACACCACGTCTAGTATACAACACAGGTCACACCACGTGTAGTATACCATAGGTCGCACCACGTGTAGTATACCACAGGTCACACCACGTGTAGTATACCATAGGTCACACCACGTGTAGTATACCACAGGTCACACCACGTGTAGTATACACTACAGGTCACACCACGTCTTGTATACACCACAGGTCACACCACGTGTAGTATACCATAGGTCGCACCACGTGTAGTATACCACAGGTCACACCACGTGTAGTATACCACAGGTCACACCACGTGTAGTATACCACAGGTCGCACCACGTGTAGTATACAACACATGTCGCACGTAAGTGGTCGCAAGTGTGTTCTGTATCTTATTTTAATTCTTTTATTTTTCTCATTTTGATGATGTTTTGTCCAGGAGTATCATACTAAGTATACTGTAGGTTATATTTTACTTATACTTGTAAGGGGCATGTATAAACGTTTAAAGAGCGTTTTACAGGTAGACGACGGTAATACCCCCAGGGTAATTGTATTTATAAGTGACCATACATGATGGCGGACAGTGTTGCGAGACATTCCTATCATAATGTTACAGGTTTATATTTCATTTACATTCCTATTCACAACAAAGTTTCAGCGAAGCATGTCACAGCTACATCACCAGAATATGTACATGTACATGAATAGACCTATTCGATCAGATAGATGTACAGGGGCGGGGCACCTTCTTTAGGAACTTAGATGTGTCTAGTTTTCTCACACCAACATCAACCAGATTCTACACCGCGTGAATCCTGCGTATAATATTTTAAACAATTCTTCACATTAAACAGCTGACAAAACCTAAAACTTATTCTAATGTTGATACACGTGTCGTGAAGTGGCAATACTCAGTGTGTGTATGTGTGGTTGTGAGAGGTTGTGTGTGTGTGTGTGTGTAATAGATGTGTGTTGTCAAACTAACCATGCAAGTGATTGTGTGAGAGGCGACAGCCGGTGACACCTTGCTATCAATCCGCATGTACAACATTCAGCTTATATTAGAGAGTCTGAAATGTATTTGTCATAAATAAAAGTATGTCTTTCGTTTAAATAGATTATCTCCGCATTAAAGCTCCGACAGAAATCTCCACTTACCTCCCGCTTCGAGGAATTCGTGGTACCTGTCCCTTGTCTTCCTCACAAACTCCATATTGGTACTTGCGTGGGTCCTCCCGTCTTATGACTGACGGTATCTGTATGACAGTCTCGCGCCACTGACTCACCCACTGTAAGTAAATTAAACGCGGCTGAAATCTGTTTCCCACTGAGCTTTTAACTTCAAGTGAGATGCACTGCACGATTATAACAATATGCTTCACCAATAACGTAATTAGTCAAATCATTATTTCGTATGATTTGGCATCCATACCATACAATTCAAACGGTTTCTTACGACGACTAGACGTGTTAAAGTTAATTTAACGTTGAAAATACTCTATATACGAGGTTTTTGTTTGGTCCCAATAACAAAAATCAGCCAACCTTAAAATGTATGTACCAGCTTGTTTTCTGGGTACATTTGTAGACTATCACGTCACGGTTCACTTACAACCACATCTCATCAACAGGGTTTATTGATCATCGGATATATTTGTACATACCAGTGCATGTGGTAACACGTGTTTTTTTACGGATGAACACGCTGCACTTTCTACGCTTCATTTGTTATTCATTACCGTAGTATTAACATAGACCTATGTAGATTTGCTCTGGGCTCCTAATGTATCAGATTTCCCATCCTATACGCTCATTAACAACATAACAACAAATGTAAAATGTATCACAAATTTCCACGTGTGTATCCTACGCCCGTAGTTGTTCCGCGGTGACGTCGTGATTATTAGCTATATATAGTACGATATAACATGGCGTTACGTTGGTTTACGTACACGTGTAATCTTAAATGAGACAGAAAATGGATTTCAGACCGAACCTGAAATCTACTTAACCACAATGACAAGCCACAATAAACAATTACATGTACATACAAAAAAATGTATTTGTATTTCAAGCATTACGATCACTAAGGCCTGACCATCAGTCATAAGTTTTCTATTTACTTAAAACTCTAGAAATCAAACAGGTCATTCAATCAAAAAGGTCAATATATTTCCCAATCATTATATAGGGTATCTGACTATGTTGCCAGAAAACGTGAAGTATCCGGTTATTTATCGCGAAATAAACACAGTTTCAAGAAGACACCGTGTCAGCATTACTGAGCCGTCAGTCATATCCTCAACCCGACAGAAATACTGTACCGTTGTCACACGTCTCATAGTAAAAACACTTTATAGAGTGGTTTTCTTTTTAATTTTCTTAATTATTTTTGCTGTACTAGCTACACTTATAAAGGAGAGTCACAGAACATTAAGCGTACAGATAACGGATTTTCAAAACGTGTTATAACTTACATTACTGTGTTTGACTTCCGTAAACGGATGTACAAATGGAGTTCCGTGGTAAATCAAATTCATTGTTGTAATGAAGAAAATATACACATGCTACAACATACTTTCATAAAGTATCCATATCACATGAAACAAACGTAGCTATAATCTGTCAAACGATTTTATAACTAACATCAGTGATTTGTACCTCGAAATATAAATAAAGTAAAACACAAAATGAAAAAGATAAAATCACGTTTCTTATGATGATATTGTCTATAAATATATATATTTCGATTAACATCGCTCTCGTTTTCTGCTTTGTAAACTATGACTGTGAATAAATTAGCGTATACGCAGTGAAAAAAGGTTCAGCGGATTGATATGCGCGGGAATCGGTAACATAAGTATGACGTCGTCTTTTTGTGACGTTACCGGAACGTCAACTAGACGGTGCCATTTTAAAGGACTGATCAATGCAGTTTTAGCATTTTCTCCTGTTACCCGATGATCTGCACAAAAAGCAAATGTCAAGTGAGTATTTTGTCAAATTGCGGAAATGGGTGCATATTTAACTTCTCCGGAAGGTAAGCCACCAACAAATAGCTGGAGCGTACAGTTCCGTGAAGAGAACACGAGAATGGCGCCGTCTAGATGACGTTCCAGTAACGTCACACAACTAGACGACGTCATAATTATGTTACTGATTCCCGCGCTTATTAATCAGCTGAGCCTGTAGCGTTTGTCTATATATCTAAGTATGCGTGTGATCCTCTTAATGATGTTCCAGACCACATTGTCTTACAAAAAGGAAAGAGATTGAATCTTATAGTACACTTTTAAGTTCATTTCATTTTAGAAAGTTTGAAGAGAAAATGCTGAAAGACAGTATTTAAAGGTATATTCGCAAATGGGAAGACTGACAACGTGAAAACTCAGTATAATTTGTCAAAGGCGAAAGATTGGAGAGCAATTCAAATGCTTCCAAGCATCACATTTGCACTACAATTTTCGCTAATTAAACACATGCGTCTTTTAATGGGACACGTGTTATGGCGTGGTATCATGTACTCACCCAGAAGAGAAACTCCCCTCACTATCAAACATTCAGCGTCTCCAATTGTATGAGAATGTTGTGAAAAGGGATTCACTTTGCCATCCTCTTAATGATAGGTAAGACAAAAACTGTAAGTAACCGTCCTTTGTAGAGCTGTACCTCACTACTGTACATTATCACTTTACTACGCTATCATTTAAAAAAAACTAATTAACACCAATACAATGTATCTATGTATAGTTTATTAGTAGCGCAGTCACGGCCAACTGCTCATATCTGGTTGTATACGACGGAAATGTAATACAGTTTGTGAACAAAAAATCTAACATTTACATGAATCATGTACATGGTTGTGTTGTAGCGAAAACTGCTTGTGAGCAGTATAAATCAGCATACACAAACACCGGATGTGTATGAGCGTTTCCTTGGAATTATAATAATCTACATGGGTTTTTTTCTCCACTCGATAACACATAATTGGTCACTTCCGGTCCCCTCGTGGTACTGGACGTTTTGTGTGGCTTATAAGTAAACAATGTAAATAAACGTTGGAACTTTCAGTGTTCAATAATCGGCATGCTAAAAGTATCGTCTCTTATTTTTAAACCAAAGCAATGTTTATGTCATGTCATATAAAATATCGATGGTTTTGAAGAATAAACTAACGTCATTTATAAACAAGACAGACTCGCCCTTTCCAAAGTAATCTCCAGTTGTGACAGGCAAAACAACACCAGAAAATACTTTTTATGCTTTTTTCTTTAAACACACCAGGCAGGAATTCTTTATAAAAACAAGCTATACGAAACAAACATCAGGGTGAATTATTATATTAATGTAAAACTATACATTATTAAACATTACAAAACATAGATCACAAGAGGATGTTCCGAGAATCTGTAATTAACCAAATCCTAACACATGTTGGTCTGGTCTCCTGGAATATTACGTGGACAAAAGTGTCCTCTGTCAACTATCTCTTCAATGTAACGTGTTCCTTCTAACTGTCCCCGGGCTTTGATTCCACTCCGGTTACAATATCAAATCACACCATAGTTTGACAGTTACAATATCAAATCACACCATAGTTTGACAGTTACAATATCAAATCACACCATAGTTTGACAGTTACAATATCAAATCACACCATAGTTTGACAGTTACAATATCAAATCACACCATAGTTTGACAGTTACAATATCAAATCACACCATAGTTTGACAGTTACAATATCAAATCACACCATAGTTTGACAGTTACAATATCAAATCACACCATAGTTTGACAGTTACAATATCAAATCACACCATAGTTTGACAGTTACAATATCAAATCACACCATAGTTTGACAGTTACAATATCTAAAGAAACAGCTGATGAAGACATACACAGCATGCAGAATCATAACAAATATAAACTTGATGTATCGTTGCTTGGAAATTGAAACGTAAAAAAAATGAATGTATCCGCGAAAATAGATGGCTATGAAAGCAATCGAAATAACACCATAAATCGCATAAAAACTCGCCGCTCTTAAAAGGGCGTCGCTCCCATCATATGGTCAGAGTGTATCACATTTTTTAAGTATCATTGTCTTTACTCATTCTTTACTTATAACGTATTGATATGCATGGTTTTGATTCCAATATCGAATCGTTTGTAAGATGCGAGTTTACCAAGACCATTACAAAGTCCATGGTCAACACCATGCTACCATTGATAAATAATCGATTTCTTTGTGTGATATAAGTTGGACGTGTTGGATGTTCGTTACTATCCCTGATCTTATCTGAAGAACGTGACATTGTCTGGTTTTAACTATGGCTGACTCGATGAGTATCTGAGATAAACCTGGCCCTCTTGTTCTGATTCTGATGACGTGGTTTGTCTTTTGTGTTGGTCCTGTAATATTCGTTGTCCTCATGTTCTAATGACGTGGTATATTTTGTCTTTTGTGTAGGTCCTGTAATATTTGTTGTCCTCATGTTCTAATGACGTGTATATTTTGTCTTTTTTTTTTGTTGGTCATGCGATATGCGTTATCCTCATGTCCTGATGACGTGGTATATTTTGTCTGTATGATTGTCCTGTGTATATTTTGACTGTGTGATGGCCATGTGTATATTTTGTCTGTGTGATGGTTCTGTGTATATTTCGTCTGTGTGTTGGTGGTGTGTATATTTCGTCTGTGTGTTGGTGGTGTGTATATTTTGTCTGTGTGATGGTTCTGTGTATATTTTGTCTGTGTGTTGGTGGTGTGTATATTTTGTCTGTGTGATGGTGGTGTGTATATTTTGTCTCTGTGTTGGTCCTGTGTATATTTTTTGCCGGTATGATGGCCCTGTGTACATTTTGCCTTTATCCTGCAACTGCCACCGCATTGTCGGAATACACCCACCGTATATATTTTTGCTGTATACGGCAGTGACGGAAAACAGCTGTATTTTGGAATCTTAGCACGTGTGTCAGTTCGACTGACCTACTTCAAAGTGAAACTACGTTTAAAAGGCGAACATATTTCTGTCTTTTTTGACACCGTTTCACTTAAAAATGATTATTTTTGATGACTGTTGCAGGATAAATAGAATACATGGTCAGTGTCTTAAAATATAAGCTGTATTTTTGGCTCGGGACAGAAAGACAAAAGTGGCTCGCCACTTGTTGTCTTTCTTTACCCTCGCCAAAATACAGCTTATATTTTAAGACACTGACCATGTATTCTCTATGTATGATGGTCCTGTGTATATTTTGTCTGTGTGTTGGTGGTGTGTATATTTTGTCTGTGTGTTGGTGGTGTGTATATTTTGTCTGTGTGTTGGTGGTGTGTATATTTTGTCTGTGTGTTGGTGGTGTGTATATTTTGTCTGTGTGTATATTTTGTCTGTGTGTTGGTCCTGTGTATATTTTGCCTGTATGATGGTCCTGTGTATATTTTGTCCTAGTGTTGGTCCGGTGTACGTTTTGTCCTTGTGTTGGTCCTGTGTATATTTTGCCTGTGTGTTGGTCCTGTGTATAGTTTGCCTGTGTGTTGGGTGGTGTGTATATTTTGCCTGTATGTTGGTCCTGTGTATATTTTGTCTGTGTGTTGATCCTGTGTATATTTTGTCCTTGTGTTGATGCTGTGTATATTTTGTCTGTGTGTTGGTGCTGTTTATATTTTGTCTGTGTGCTGGGTGGTGTGTATATTTTGCCTGTGTGTTGGTCCTGTGTATATTTTGTCTGTGTGTTGATCCTGTGTATATTTTGTCCTTGTGTTGATGCTGTGTATATTTTGTCTGCGTGTTGGTGCTGTTTATATTTTGTCTGTGTGTTGGTGCTGTGTTTATTTTGTCTGTGTGTTGGGTGGTGTGTATATTTTGCCTGTGTGTTGGGTGGCGTGTATATTTTGCCTGTATGTTGGTCCTGTGTATATGTTGCCTGTGTGCTGGGTGGTGTGTATATTTTGCCTGTGTGTTGGGTGGTGTGTATATTTTGCCTGTGTGTTGGGTGGTGTGTATATTTTGCCTGTTTGTTGGGTGGTGTGTATATTTTGCCTGTTTGTTGGGTGGTGTGTATATTTTGCCTGCATGGTGGTCCTGTGTATATTTTGTCCGTGTGTTGGTCCTGTGTTTATTTTGTCTGTGTGTTGGTCCTGTGTATATTTTGTCTGTATGTTGGTCCTGTGTATATTTTGTCTGTGTGTTGGTCCTGTTTATATTTTGCCTGTGTGTTGGGTGGTGTGTATATTTTGTCTGTGTGTTGGGTGGTGTGTATATTTTGTCTGTGTGTTGGGTGGTGTGTATATTTTGTCTGTGTGTTGGGTGGTGTGTATATTTTGTCTGTGTGTTGGTCCTGTGTTTATTTTGTCTGTGTGTTGGTCCTGTGTGTTGGTGCTGTTTATATTTTGCCTGTGTGTTGGTCCTGTGTATATTTTGTCTGTGTGTTGGTCCTGTGTATATTTTGTCTGTGTGTTGGTGCTGTTTATATTTTGTCTGTGTGTTGGTGCTGTGTTTATTTTGTCTGTGTGTTGGTGCTGTTTATATTTTGCCTGTGTGTGGGTGGTGTGTATATTTTGCCTGTGTGTTGGGTGGTGTGTATATTTTGCCTGTGTGTTGGGTGGTGTGTATATTTTGCCTGTGTGTTGGGTGGTGTGTATATTTTGCCTGTGTGTTGGGTGGTGTGTATATTTTGCCTGTGTGTTGGGTGGTGTGTATATTTTGCCTGCATGGTGGTGTTGTGTATATTTTGTCCGTGTGTTGGTCCTGTGTTTATTTTGTCTGTGTGTTGGTCCTTTGTATATTTTGTCTGTGTGTTGGTCCTGTGTATATTTTGTCTGTGCGTTGGTCCTGTGTATATTTTGTCTGTGTGTTGGTCCTGTTTATATTTTGCCTGTGTGTTGGGTGGTGTGTATATTTTGTCTGTGTGTTGGTCCTGTGTATATTTTGTCTGTGTGTTGGTCCTGTGTATATTTTGTCTGTGTGTTGGTCCGGTGTTTATTTTGTCTGTGTGTTGGTGCTGTGTTTATTTTGTCTGTGTGTTGGTGCTGTTTATATTTTGTCTGTGTGTTGGTCCTGTGTATATTTTGTCTGTGTGTTGGTCCTGTGTATATTTTGTCTGTGTGTTGGTCCTGTGTATATTTTGTCTGTGTGTTGGTCCTGTGTATATTTTGCCTGTTTATATTTTGCCTGTGTGTTGGTGATGTGGTATAGGCTGCCGTCCTATTTTGACACCGAGGATATATTGTTTTCGTGTGTTGACGTGATGGTATATATTTTTTTCTTGTAGCACACAGTCAAATAACAGAATTGTAATGAATCATTTGTTGATGGGGGTATACAGTTCTGTTCTCTGTCACGTACACGTAAGAATATACTAACAAACTACCTACAGGTAGGGAAGAGGAAAGCTCTTCGAGTGTTTGATGGATAATTTAGTTAATGGTATTAATCTCACTGAGGAGTAAATGTCGTTATAATATACCGGTATTAAGTTTTTAGTTAGACCAAGATTCTTAATTGCGTGATATTTGTAACAATAAAGCATTGCCAATAGATATTCACACAATAAGGATAACCCACCTACCACGGTCATACTACCGTCTCTCCGATGGCTGCCAGTCATGTTCCTGACGGGCACATTTTATAGGGAGATTGTGGATTTGGTAGAGCATTTTCTTTCCTTCAGACAAAGAGAGAGTGAATTCTTGAGATTTTACAATGTTTGAATTGTATTTAAGAAGATACCTTACGTTGGAAAATAATTGTACAACGCCTTTGTCAGCAGCTCATTATAAGGATATCGGTCTGACTACCTACTTTCTTAGTTAATGGTATAATCTAATGCATGGCAATGAAACGTTAAAATATCTTTAAGAACACAAATAGTATGATCAGCGTGGGTTGACATATGATGACTGCTTCCATCTTTAGTCTTTGGCGGGATTTTAATTAGTACTTGTACTAGAATCGCAGTGTATCTCGTATTTGTATAAAATTTACAGACAGAAATTATGGTTTTATCAGTTTTAAGTTTAATATCGCTAATGACGCGCTGATCAACCAGGGAACACGCCACCTTTGACGTGTAAGTCTGGTTTCAGCGGGTGGCGACATGAAAATACTAGTTAAAGTTGTATAACCGGCATACATACTTAAATACCAAACAACATCAACAAATGTCGACAAAACAACAAAAACATAATTCAAACGCAAAATGTATTAATCGAGGGAAAACTAAAATAAAAAAAATACACGGAGACTCCTGAACTAGAACCAGGGGGATAAGACCAGGCGTTCCGAGAGAGTAAGTATTATCTGTTTCATCGATTCAAAATGGTCCGAGAACATCACCGAAGATCCGGTTACGGTCACGACCAAAATATACGTCCAAGCGTGGTAATTATTGGAAACCCCGGAAGATACATGTACTGTGGTATTTGCGAGAATCAAATTCAACCCAGGAAGTCACGGAGGTCAATCATTAAACAATGAAGATAGAGGGGGACGACATCCCATCTATAGTGAACAACCTGATAAGGTGCTTTGGAAAGCAGCTTGATGACTACATGGACGATGCCAACAATATCAAAAAGCTGTAGGCACAAGTATAAGAAGGACTAAAGAAGATGGATGAGACCGGTCTACCAGCGAACTTCAGTGCAGGTATCTATCAGCATGGGCTATTACTTCGACTCACACCGCCTCTCGCACTATTCGAGGTAACTACAATAACGTCAGAAGCTGTGGAGAGGATTAGCAGCAAGTCTCAGTGTACATGGCTAGGAGTATCTCAAAGGTTTACAAGTGGGGGCCTCTACAGCACATCAGCAAAACTACAGCTCCCAATTCCATCATAGATTTAGGAGTGTCAATGTAGCGAAGGCAACAAGGTGATGGCTGTGAGAGACTCCAATGATGAAAAGATTCGAAACCGTGGCATCGAAACAAGAACAGGACGAAGATGGTCTGTCAGAAGTACGGTGGTAAAGACAACACGCCGACTTAGAGACAGGGACATTGTGTGTAGGGCGGTATGGATCGGGAGCGGCATAGGGCGGTATGGATCGGGAGCGGCAAAGGTACAGCTATTGCGGACATCTGACAAGAAAGAGAAAGGAGGTCGAAGATGACATCATTAAAATAAAATTAGTGGAGATGTGGGCACATTGAGCATGGAACTGATGGGAAACTACAGATAGATAAATGACATGGAGGGTCTAATGTTATATATATATAGTGTATTGGATGTATACAAATTAAATATCGTATGATAATTTGAGGTGTACGATTTCTATAAGAACAGGTAAATGCTTTTGTGCATAGAAAATGTTCATGTTAACGAGATGCAAGAATGTAACGTCTTCTTTTGTAAGCTATCAGTTATCATATACTTTAAATATATCTATATATATAACGTAGTAAAAGAATTGACGAAGGAAGATAACTTTATGAATCGTGCCCTGACCGGGCCTCGAACTCACGATCTATGGCACCCAATCGCCTAGCCAGAAATACCCACAGCTTATGTATACGGCTTATACCGATTCTCCTGTCGTAGGTGTACTGGGATGAATGATTGAATTGTTTGGTTTGATATAAAGAATCATATGAGATCTTAATCCGAAGGTTTCCTATATTTGAAAATCCGGTATGGGCCGTTCTTTAACACTGAAAAAGTCGGAAAGGACGTACTGGATGTGTAAAGTACATTAATTATACACTGTAACTAAGTTAAGACAGATTTACTTTGTAAATCCCTAACTAAGTTAAATTGTTCAAGCCAAGTTTCATTTATCTTTTGGTACTTTGTATTTTGTATTGATTAATCAGTTATATATTTCACATGTTTAATTCCAGTAATTTTGTTTTCATCACATGAAAGTATATAATAAAACATTTGAAATCAATTATCGCTACTTTGAACATTTTCAATTTGATACATTGAAACAGTTTTAAGCTTATATAACTCAATTTTCAATTTATTTATTTCACTCAGGCGCACTTTATATTGTGCGTGACAAGAGGTCAATATGAAATATAATAATACAATGATATGATTAACAGTAAAGCACACATATTCATCTTCTTAACCCCTCATATAAATTAACGATAGACGCGACATTTCACTTTTCATAGCCAATATCAATACACTGTTCAAATTAAAACAATCATCCTAAAGTGATATACAGTTACTGTATTACATTTTACAATACTATTACGTTGGTATGATACACAACAATACATTCTCTCAGCTGGCACGTTTGCACCCGTCTTCCGATACAATCCTAAAATGATATTATTACAGTATTACACAGTATATCACTCGTGCTACATTATGCATGTATTATATATAGTATACCACACTATACAATGTAGTATAGTATACCACACTATACAATGTAGTATAGTATACCACACTATACAATGTAGTCTAGTATACCACACTATACAATGTAGTCTAGTATACCACACTATACAATGTAGTATAGTATACCACACTATACAATGTAGTATAGTATACCACACTATATAATGTAGTCTAGTATACCACACTATACAGTGTAGTCTAGTATACCACACTATACAATGTAGTATAGTATACCACACTATACAATGTAGTATAGTATACCACACTATACAATGTAGTCTAGTATACCACACTATACAATGTAGTATAGTATACCACACTATACAATGTAGTATAGTATACCACACTATAAAATGTAGTCTAGTATACCACACTATACAGTGTAGTCTAGTATACCACACTATACAATGTAGTATAGTATACCACACTATACAATGTAGTATAGTATACCACACTATACAATGTAGTCTAGTATACCACACTATACAATGTAGTCTAGTATACCACACTATACAATGTAGTCTAGTATACCACACTATACAATGTAGTCTAGTATACCACACTATACAATGTAGTCTAGTATACCACACTATACAATGTAGTCTAGTATACCACACTATACAATGTAGTCTAGTATACCACACTATACAATGTAGTCTAGTATACCACACTATACAATGTAGTCTAGTATACCACACTATACAATGTAGTCTAGTATACCACACTGTACAATGTAGTCTAGTATATCACAATATAGCGACTATCATACTCAACATACCATATACTATTACAATATTACAATCCCATCTTACAATGCGATCATACGATATTGTATCATAAAAGTACAGCTAACATACATACCTTCAATCAGGATATAACAATCAACCCATGATATACATATTTTTAAAAATGTCTTTCTAGTAGTTCTATCACAACGATTTTTCCCGTCGTTGTAATATTTTTGTAGAATATATATAAAATCCAAAGATGTTAAAATACGGTCCAAGATATAGTATTTATTACACTAAACTTTCTAGGAGTCGGCAGGCGATTTACGGAATATCCGAACTCTAGGTTCTAATTGATTTTTACAGCATAAAGTACATGGTATTTAACGTAAAGTTATAAAAGTGATTGACAGCCTTGACAGGTATCAGTTAATTATATATAATTGCTCAGCTGGTCATATGTCGGACAGGTGAGATATTCACGTTAATTGTCCTTTGTCCGAGGCTAAGGTGTCATACTGGCAGATCAGTTAGTTTGTTTGTTTGTTTGTTTGTTTGTTTGTTTGTGTTTTACGGCCCATCGACAACTAGGGTCATTTAGGGCCAAACAATATACTAACAAGTTTTATTTTTAAAGTTAAAATCAGATAAAATTTGTCATTTTTAAAAGCATCCGTATTGTATATTTAGATCATAATGATAAAAAAGTTGGTTAAAAATGGTAAAATATATACATGTACGAATAGATTATATGAAGTAATATGTACGAATAGATTATGTGAACTTTGTTATAAATAGAACGTCAAAGACAGCAACGTAAAAGACATCAAAGTCTATAAAATAGATCGATTTCTTTCAAGTAGCTAAATATTGTTTTCGAGTCCACGGAACTGAAAAGAGTTTCCACGTCCGGGACTCTAAAGTATTTATCACGAATGTGCTTGAAATCGGAACATTCTATTAAAAAATGCTCCACTGTGAATTGAGCATCACATGCATAACACATCGGTGGATCCTCTCAGTTAGTTAATCCGGTAACAATGAGTAAAAGGAATTAGATGTATTCATGTCAAAAGATAGAAACTTGTAGCCTCTGGTAGAGATATAATTAATAGCTTGCTTTTAAAGTACAAATTGTCACATTGTGTAATAAAATTACGAAAGTTTGTAAGTGGAAATACATAATAATAACTTCGTTGGAATGTCCAATTTATGAAATAAGATATTAAACAAATGTTCGAAAATAGCACTATTATCATAAATCCTTTATGATAAATCCTTCTGGCTTCGAAAATGAGACGTCCTCGTCGAAAAAAACTAAGTTCACTAGAAATACACGATATTTGAGTCCGCTCCGTTGTTGAAACGCTGTGCAGTATTCCAATAACCACTGCGACGTCCCCGATGTCCGTTTTGATTTGATTGCGCACGCTGTTTTGCGTTACAAGGTGCAGCGTTGTTCTGGCGATTCTTAGTCGAAATACTTTTGATTACCGTTGCTGATGGGACGCGATGTATTGTTACTGGAGCTGCAGTTGATGTAAATGTATTGTTTCTAAGTCGTGTTAATTCGCTTTTCAGTTGGAGAATTTCAGATGATAATTTTTCATTTTGTACTCGCAAAGTCTCGTAGCTTTCTCTTTCCTGATTTAAGTCGTGTTCCAGAATGTTGATACGTAAGTTCTTTGATGTTAATATGTGTTCCATCCGCTGTTTAAACTTGATAGTTTCATATTGAGTTTCAAATTTTTCACATTCCAGCTCGTTACACTTTTTAGAAAGAATTACCAGGTCTGATTGTAATTTCCGTTTTTGTGTCCTTGTCGCAATTAGGCTGATTTTGTTGTTGTCAGTTTTAATCACATTAATCATTTCTTCATTTTCTACCGTATTGAATGGGAATGTTGACATTACCTGTTTTCTTTCACGGAAATTTCTGAGTCGTGCAGAATCTCGTCGCCGTTTTGATGCAGATTTGGTCTTTTTCTGTGGTGTTGCCGGAAGCACAGACTCGCTGTCCGAAGATTTGTTCGGAACAGGAACAGGACGTAGGGACGATTGTGGACGCGGTTTGGTCCAAGGGGAAGATCCTGTAGTACTGACGGCTGCAGTATAGTGTCTGGTCCGACCGAAACACATCCTAGAAAAATGACCTATGTTTCCACACCGGAAACAGTAACATTCATTGCCAGGACAAAACATCGTATGATTTCGATTGAATTGGCCGCCGCATCTATAGCATGACGACATCCTGGTTAGTTACTGTTATAAAACGTTATTCTGGAGTTCCAAAATATGGCGAACACAGTTTTGGTTGGATTCCAGTCCGTGTGATTCTGGCGATTTTCTTGTTGTGGGGAATCTTGCTTAGCAGTGATGAGGTCCAGGGATCTTGTGCGTAACTTGACTTACACGTGGCAAGCTACTCCGAATTCTCACACCAATCTATCACTACGATTTTTCCCGTCGTTGTAATATTTTTGTAGAATATATATAAAATCCAAAGATGTTAAAATACGGTCCAAGATATAGTATTTATTACACTAAACTTTCTAGGAGTCGGCAGGCGATTTACGGAATATCCGAAAATCGACCCGTACAGTCCGAACTCTAGGTTCTAATTGATTTTTACAGCATAAAGTACATGGTATTTAACGTAAAGTTATAAAAGTGATTGACAGCCTTGACAGGTATCAGTTAATTATATATAATTGCTCAGCTGGTCATATGTCGGACAGGTGAGATATTCACGTTAATTGTCCTTTGTCCGAGGCTAAGATGTCATACTGGCAGATCAGTTAGTTAATCCGGTAACAATGAGTAAAAGGAATTAGATGTATTCATGTCAAAAGATAGAAACTTGTAGCCTCTGGTAGAGATATAATTAATAGCTTGCTTTTAAAGTACAAATTGTCACATTATGTAATAAAATTACGAAAGTTTGTAAGTGGAAATACATAATAATAACTTCGTTGGAATGTCCAATTTATGAAATAAGATATTAAACAAATGTTCGAAAATAGCACTATTATCATAAATCCTTTATGATAAATTATATGAACAGGGACAGATTTGATTATATTTTAATATTGCATACCGATATCAATCCTTTCATTTTGTGAACAGATAGGTTGGAGGTATAATAAATAGGTATATATTTTCTACGGATTTGACTTACGTAAGCATTTAAACATGTAAACTAGATAATGATATTCTCTTCCAACTCCATTTAAACATAGGGACAGATTCTGTCTTCACGTGGTGTTCTAGTCCATCGCCCAGTCTCTATGGGCAGAGACGTATTACTGGTTCTTAGTTTACATATAGTTACTCTATCTTTTGGTTTGAGCCTAATCAAGTATTTTTCAAACTGAAATTGATTTTAAAATATAATATATGTTTGCCCCTTAGAGGAATTTTCAATGTCGGTATACCATTGTTGTATAAATTGGTCATGCAAAATAGTTTTAAAACTTACTCGAGGGTACTTTTTATTCATAGTGCAAGTTTTTTACTGTAACCATACATAACTTAGTCCCGTGCAATTGAGTAGATTCTTGATGTAGGAAATCCATTTAAAATCAACAATATCGTTTTCATGTAAATTGAGCATAAGCTTGTAATTATTTTATAACAAAACATTAGCATCCTTTATTTAATTTCAATATTTAGAGGGTACCTGCCGGTTTCACCATAAATCATCATAATTGGTGCGTAGATCTACGTAGATTTAAATCTTTTTTTACAAAATTGTACATGTAATTTCTCAATCATATTGGTATTTTCAAATCCCCATATTTCAGAGGAGTACAAAAGGATTGGGGATATTAATACATCAAACATTTTTAATTGAAGGTCAATTGGTAAAATGATATTTCTAATTTTCTTATATAATGCATACAATGCACGGAAAGCCTTCTTTAGACCTTCAGCTGTTTCTGACATAACAACTGTGTCATCTGCATAGAGCAAGATAAACAGTTTAACAAATACACCCATGCACTGCCTCTTGAAATAAATTATCATATGATGGAGTTGGTCAACATTATTTTGCATGAAAAATTCTTCTAAATCGCTAAGATATACTGAAAACAAAAATGGGGAGAGATTGTCGCCTTGTTTTTTCCGACATGATATGTGAAAAAATCAGTCATTCCATTTCTAGTTTTTACCCAAGATTTAGTATTTGCATGTAAATTAATTATAACTTTAAATATCTTTCCTGTAATATTATTCTTTAGTAATTTCTTCCATAAACCTATATTCTTTTTGTATATGGGTTTTATCACGCCAATTGTCCATGCTTCTGGTACACAGCCAGAGTTCAGTATAATATTAAAAAGTTTCACATATATATGTAGTAGTATAGACTGTGTATTTTTTATATGCTCATTTATCATATTATCAATACCCGGCGCTTCATTATTACAAGGCTAACTATAGCCTGTCTAACTTCATTTTCAGTTACATCACTATTTAGTATAAAGTCAAACATATTTACGTTCATATCTGGAATAATGAATACATCATCATCCTCATCTTCATCGGGACTATTTAATTTCTTAAAATATTCATAAAACTGATCCAAGGATATATCAGCATCACTGTTATCATATAACACATATACATGTTCATGTATCTGGAGCTGTACTTGTCATACAACACTTGAATTATAATGGGGATTTTACTTCTTCTTGTAATTAAAGAAAATCAGTATATTGATTGTGAAGAAAAATGTATATAAAAATTAAATATTTTTTGATGATTCGCAAAAAAAAAACAAAAAAAAACTGTATTTAAAAAAAAAAAAAACATCCACAAGTAGATATTATATATGGGTGGTGTTAGATGCTAGTTACAGGTAGGTAAGGCAGAGGAGCCTGGCACAGCATGATATAAATGGACCCCTGGGGGGTAATTGGGGACTTGACAAAACTATAGCCAGGTGTTAAAACAGGCACACCTTAAAGTGTACCCTGAACGAAAAATTATATTTAAATATGTTATTGGTATTGGTTAATAAACAAGAATGCAGAAAACCGCATCAAAATCGGCCGACCCATTACCGAGTTATTGTGATTTTTCTCGAAAACACACCTGAAGCCCAAAGCCGAATACCTCGTTTTGGTGACCTCTGACCTGTGACGTCACAGGTTGAACACGATCGGAGCCGCCATATAGGAAATATATAGAAACAAACGTGAACACGTGCATGTAATTAATGCGAATAAGACAACAAAAAGGAAAGTGCTGAATAAACTCTCTGAGTTATATTTGTGAATTAGTTAATAACAAGTGCTACCGAAACCAGGGACATATAATTTTCTTTTTAAACGGTGCCATATATAACATGTAGCATCTCACTAATTTTCTCTCATAACGAGCCATATACAACATGTAACATCTTACTAATTTTCTATTATAACGGGCCAAATACAGCGTGTATCATCTTATTTATTTTCTATTATAACAGGTCGTATATAACAGGTATATTAAAATATCTTATTTGTATTTTTTATTTTAACGGTTCGCTGTAACATGTATGACATTTGAATAACGGGCCGTTTATAACGACTTACATCATATAGCCTTTATTATGGGGGCATGACATGTTTGTTACATACAAATGTACCAGTATTGATTTCGGTTATAATACTTCTAGTAATACAAGTTTAAAATGCAATTCATTGAAGATGTGAAAAAAATGCTAATCATTTTGATTTTTTTATTAGCCAAAACAGAAATTATACCGTTATTTGTGATTTTTGGGTAATTGTCCGCAATTGATAAAACGTGTCCATGAAAGATCAGTAACTCCCAAACAAGATTCAAAGAGTAAATTTTCAACATCATGGGTATATATATGAATGAGGTAATTTAGGTTAATTATTCTATAGACAAACCTTTGAGATATGATTTTTTTCGTTTGTATGGAAAACGAAACTCACTGAATTCCAAAAATAATGTGTTTGATTTCAACAACTTGAAAATGTATTCCCTATAGTATAAACGCAATTCTTAATAAAATTCAAGCTCAATTTATGTACAACCTGTAAAAGCATGTCTTCGGAACTCCTTTGAAGTGCACAGAAACCAAACGCGTGAACTCACAAGCAATTATCGGCGTGTGCCGATTAGAACACCAGAAATCACGGACACCTGTGGTGCAGTGGCAGGTGTGACGAGCTTGTGGACCGTAATTTCACACCTGGTAATTGTTTAGCGGTATACTAACCAATTCAAACTTGAGAATTCGTAATTCTCCGAACATGTTTATACATCTTTAAAAGTCCTTTTTGAATTGAAGATATGACTTGCGACACGTATGGAAAGCAAAACCACAAGGATCTCGATCACTTCATAATAATGACACAATTACAAAAATAATAGCAAACAAATACATAAAATTTGGAGAATAAAAAATCATACACGAAAATCATTACGAGTTTATAAGTTTTAGTATTAATTATGATTAGTCACGATGAAATAAATTGTTTGTGTTTTATCATAAAAAAGGAGCTAAAATGGTGGTTTTAATAAGTACCTATGCTTTATACATGTACAGAACGTATCAATTATATTATAATTGTTGCGAATCATTTTTATATAATTTCACTGACAACGTTCGTATATAAATTATATCTTTCTCAAGCATTTAATCATCCTTAATCCCTGAGACCATGGCATGTAAAATAAGGGATAAAATCTGTATATGTAGAAGTTTGTTGTAGACTTTAACACTTATATTCATACGGGAGAGAGATTTAGTATACTGTAGATCATGATGATTATAATATATTACTTTCTAAATTAAGTGTCCTTCATGACTAAAGCGGGTTTTGTATAGAATATAACGCATGAATTTACTGTACGTGTGTTCGTCTTTTCTCACAAACCAGATCATCCAGAACTGTTGTATTGTTGGTATGTTTATTTGAATATTAATTTGCGAATGAAATGGCACATTATTTTAGTTAAAAATGTTGATGCTGCACATGTGTTCCTTTCTTTGGTAACGAGTAAGAAATGGTAAACACATAACTAATATACATTTATTGGTGATTGACCGATTATTTCACCAGTCTGTGTTAACCAAGCGGTCATTTTCAGAGTAAATTTCACTCTGTTATTTTTTTTTTTTTAAACTCAAACTTATATTGTTGGATTCCGACTTCTCGTCGGCAATATTCGCCAAATTCAACAACCTCAAATCTCATGTCCAGATCGTATTCAAACATATTTGTGATGATACTGTTCACAATGTCCTCTATGCTACTGGCTACCATACCAGTCACTCTGTTCAACCTGTGACGTCATAGACTGAAGAGTTCCAAATCAGCGTGACTGACCGATACGCTGATTAGGAGTCGACCGACAGGTGCAAATCGCGTACTTGGATGTGCGATATCTCGGCACTCGGCCAACCGATTTTGATGCGGTTTGCGACATTCTTCTTTGGTGGTTACAAAGAATAACATATTTGATTATCGTTTTTCGTTCAGGGTACATTTTAAGACTGATCCTCATCTGATACATATACATTTGTATATAGGTACATTCTTCTTTGGTGGTTACAAAGAATAACATATTTGATTATCGTTTTTCGTTCAGGGTACATTTTAAGACTGATCCTCATCTGATACATATACATTTGTATATAGGTAAGGTGTTATGGAGGTCCATAAGGTGGTGGTGAGGTGGGGTTTGGGCCCTGGGACCCAGGTGGCCATGACAACAGGGCATGTCCTGAGAGTACCAATCATACATACAGGTACATGTACATAACTTGTTTTGTAGATATTATATATATGTCTCTTACAGAACATAAATGAGAATATACGAACCTTCTGACACTTGATTCTTGATTATGTACTTTGAAATGATTTCATGGTTGAATTAACAGATATTAGTAACAATAACATAGAATTTAAAATATTTTTGTCTGATAAAATAATAAATATTTAAATATATGTACATATATAGTGTACTTGAGAAAAAAATCTACAAACAGTCATCAAGGCCTAAGATAGAATTAATCGTTAATATAAAATGTATATTAATTACATTTGAAAAATAAATGAAAAGCATCAACATTTTGAAATCAGGAAGATAAACCTTAATTTTACACTATATTGAAATATTTAAAAAAAATTAAGATAAAAAAACCCCACTACAAATCCAATTGATAGAGTTTTTTAATTCCTCTTGTGCAATATATCATATAAGAACCGCAGCCAATTTTATTTTGAGATAATATTAGATAAAATTTTATCAACATAAAGATACTATAAGGCAGTCAATTTACACAGGTCTGTTTATGTAACAACTACAGGTATCTAACACATGTGTCCAGTGGCACTGACCATAACCTGTATAGGGGGATTTGTGGTCACACCTGACTGGACGTACACACTGCTCTCCGACGACGACCATCTGTCAGAAATAGTCCGTCCGTCGTCCAGAGCTACGTTATCGCAGCTAGACTGGACGTAGTGCACTACTAGTTTTATAGCTGTAGTGCATTTGCACTAGGATGTAAAGGTTAGCTTACACTCAACTGTACATGTATACCGTTTTGTCATTTCGTGTAAACGCATATATTAAAAAATAGGTACAGTATATACGTAGCTATATATCTCGAAAACGCTCCTCTACCGAAAGCCGTGCTAGCAATATTTGTTATTCAAATTGAGATACAGGTAACTATAATATACCACTGACATGACAGGGTGTTTTAGTGATAGCATATTACGTCCGTGATGAATCTTGAACTTCGGGCCTGTTCGTTTATGCGGACAAACCGGGCGGGGCGTCTGTTTTTAAGTGTAAAATTTCAGGCATATATCTTGACGGACATGCAGATGTTAATACAGGCCTTGAAAGTCTTTTTCAAACCTCGTCTAAAAACAACAAAAATCACCAGATCCGTCCTTATTCCGTTACAACAACTCCGGTACAACCGTTCCAACGTTCCAAAAGTTTCTTCCTTTTATTTTACAGAAACAAATGTCCAAACGATCTATGAATGGTTTGGTCCAAGTATTGAATTTAGAACACTTTTCAATTAAAAAGAAGAAAGAAGGAGAAAAAAATCTGTCCCTGCTCAGAATCGAAGACGCGGATGTACGCTGACAGGTCCTGATGCCTTGTTGCGATGTCTTTACTTCCGGTTGTGTATAATACGCCAACCAATCAAACGCCTTCTCTCATTGGTGCAAGGCAAGTGAGTATTTACTTGCAGGTGAAAGTAAAAATACGTGGCACAACGAGCTGTTATTACGTTTTCGAATTGAATTATAGACAGTTTGACACCATATCGTAGACATTTGTTATGTGACTGTGTTGTGTACGCCCTAATTTATGAATTGAGAGGTTAGTATCACGTGTTTGTTCAGTCGTATGACATTGCAACGTCTATGATCAGATGACGTTTTTGTGATTTCGATAGAGTACATGTGTGTCTAATAGCATAATAAAATTAGAATATATGTAATTTTAGATATCAGCTCGCAAACTTCAACGATGTAAACTATAGCTACATATTTAGACCACTTAAACACAGCTCCAGCTATGCATTCGCACAATGTATCTGCTTTTGACAGTTCTGTTTGAAGATAATTAAGGTAGCAAATCAAAATGTGATTCTTGTGTCTTATTAATGACAAAGTTTATATTACCCATGACTCTATGTTAATCAGTTGATACACTATTTTCTTTTCTAGGGCAATCAAAAATGGAAGTTCGGTTGAGATGTATGAGGTGTGGACAGACTGTCAAGACTTTGGTCTTGTTACTTTTTTGTGTCAGTATGAACATCAAGTTAACAGTTTCACTGGATGCAGGGGGCGTGGCTGCTAGCAGTCTAGGAAAACAGAACATTGATCAGTCTGACAAAGACCAGGGAGAAACAAATTTTAACCAGCAGCCTCCATCTGGTACTGATCCCCCGTCCCGGGGGCAGGACCCTACACATGCTCAGGACAGACAAGGTAATCAAAACAGTGGAAATTTAGAACATAGTACACTACCAGAACCAGTGGAAAAGTATGAAACTCAATCTCTACAAAATAAAGCCCAACCCCAAATCCAAATTAATCAACAGGCACCACAAGTTCATCAAAACACACCACCGGTACAAGCTAAAATAGTCCCACCTCCAACACAAGTTAACCAAAACACACCACAAACACCAGTTAACACACATATATCAACACAAACACCAGTTAACACGGACACACCACCAACACCAATTAACGAAAACACACCGCCAACACAAGTTCCAAACACACCACAAACACCAGTTAACCAAAACACACCACCAACACAAGTTCCAAACACACCACATGTACAAACACCAGTTAACCCAAACACACCACAAACACCAGTTAACCAAAACACACCACCAACACAAGTTCCAAACACACCACATGTACAAACACCAGTTAACCCAAACACACCACAAACACCAGTTATCCCAAACACACCACCGACATCAGTTAACCAAAACACACCACCAACACCAGTTAACCAAAACACACCACCAACACCAGTTAACCAAAACACACCACCAACACCAGTTAACCCAAACACACCACCAACACAAGTTAACCCGAACACACCACCAACACCAGTTAACCAAAACACACCACCAACGCCAGTTAACCAAAACACACCACCAACGCCAGTTAACCAAAACACACCACCAATGCCAGTTAACCAAAACACACCACCAACGCCAGTTAGTCAAAACGCACCACCAACGCCAGTTAGTCAAAACGCACCACCAACACCAGTTAGTCAAAACGCACCACCAACGCCAGTTAACCAAAACGCACCACCAACGCCAGTTAACCAAAACACACCACCAACGCCAGTTAGTCAAAACGCACCACCAACGCCAGTTAACCAAAACACACCACCAACGCCAGTTAACCAAAACACACCACCAACGCCAGTTAACCAAAACACACCACCAACGCCAGTTAACCAAAACACACCACCAACGCCAGTTAGTCAAAACACACCACCAACACCTGTTAATCCAAACACACCACCAACACCAGTTAATCAAAACACACCATCAACACCAGTTAATCCAAACACACCACCAACACCAGTTGACCAAAACGCATCACCAGTTAACCAAAATAAACCACCAACACCAGTTAACCAAAATTCACCACCAACACCAGTTAGTCAAAACACACCACCAACACCAGTTAACCAAAATTCACCACCAACCCCGGTTAATGATGCATTACCAACACAAGTTAACCAAGGCTTACACTCCGAACAATATAAAATACATCAGAGTTCTAATCAAGAACAGGAAGAAATAAGTAGTGGATCTTTAAATCAAGGACATCAGAAAAATGATAAAGAGAACACAGATGGTCTGGCGTTAGACAAGTTCACAGATACAGCTGAGGACGGTAGTAGTATGGACAAAGGGGAAAAACCACGCCCTGTAGACACCCCTCAGTCACCAACCCCCTCCTCTCCCACTCCCAGCAATGGTAATCAGCAGGATAATACTGTCTCAGGTAATTTACACTACAGTACAGACGCGTAGTGTTGTGCTGTTTATTACTACACATAGCTATATCTGTAGATATTAACTCACTAAGTTAACTCAGAACTACACACCAGTACATAAACAGGTCACATCGTGTACACTATTGACTAACTCACTAATATGAAACACTAATGTGTACAGTTATGTGATAAAGGTGACCACCTGCTATATATGCTGCTATTAACCTATGCACTACTAACACGAAGCGTACACGTTTTAGTATAGGATACTAAAAGTACTGTAGCTCTGGTCAGTAGGTAAATAACACTCAGTAACCATTTGTATTATATATGTAACATAAAATGTGGAGCAAAAGCACAGAAAGGAACTTGTGAAGTCATCCTTGGTCATTAGCCGTTCATTGTATATATGATTGTCAGGTAATTCCACAATCAAATTATGACTGAAAGTTTTGTTTACTATTTGTTTACATAATAGTTTTCTGTGAAGCTTTAATATATATAGCTGAGAAAAGATGTGTAAGTTTGGCTGCTGACATGTGTTTCTTCTTTTTTTTTTATCCTTTTACACCATATCAATGTTTGCTGTACGTGTTTAGATTTGTTGCAGCAAAAAGCATGTTGATTGTGAATGTATGAGTAATTCTTTTAAAACTTTGAATTTAATAATTTTAGTTTGAAAAACAATGTTATGTATACAGATCTGGAGATACAGACAGTTGAAAAACACACACAGAGTAGGGAGGCAGAGTCTGATGTAGAGGGTATTGTAACAGACCAATCTCTCAGCAGACAGAGAAACCCGACCTCTGGTGATACCAAAGATGGACATACCACAGAATTTCTAAATGAAGATGTTAATCACGAAGAAACATTCCTTGAAAATGAAGAATATTTAGACATTGATGAATTGAAATATAAACAGATGAATACAGAAAATATTGAAACAGACAACAACCAAGATGACACTGAAACAATGGCAAGTCGTATCTATAGAGACATCTATCAACAGGAAGGAACATGGTGGAGAGGCAGACAAACAAGAACATTTCAGACAGAAGGATGAGGATGCCACTCTGCAAGGGGAGGAGAGCTTACATGGGTCAGAATGGAAGTATGAGGTACATGTAAACAATGAGGATAATGATGATGAGGAAGAGGAATGGGAGCATGGTGAGGTAGAAGATAATATTGATGATGTAGAGAGTTCAGAAATGAAGGAAAAGGATGTTGATGAAGTTGATGTTGGAGATGGGTCAGAAATGAAGGATGATGATTTTGATGAAGATGATGTTGATAATGAGGAGAAGTCTCAAATAAAGGATGATTACATGGATGGGGAAGAAGATTCTGACATAGATGAAGAAAGAATAGTTGATTCTAGTGATGATAAAGATATAGACAGACTAGGAGAGCAGGTGGATGATTTGTATGGGATGGATGATTTCCCAGCCGTGTTTGATGAGGAAGAACTGGACACGACTCGCATAGAAGGTGTGTATAAACATGTGCAGGGAAACATGAAGGAAACATCTGTTGTCTACAATGCTGATGAGTTTGGCTATGCAAGAGTAGAGAAGTATACACAGATTATTCACAGGGATGGTTCGGTACATGTCACCTATGACGAGTACTACCAACATCACCCAGATAAGGTTACATACCAGCAGGCTACAGACGATACCCACAACCAGATCCCTCTACCTCAAGGTGAGAGTGTACACCCTCCTGTGTCACCCTCTTACAACTTAGCTTGTGGACATTTCTTCCTGTATTAGTTCACTTCCCACCTATATATACTTTGTACTTGATGGAGTGAAACTAGTAAATATTACCTCCCTTTGGTCATTTCATTACGGAATCTTTTGCTAAATGTATACGCTACTTCACATGAATTTTGGTTGGCTGTTGCAATGTTTAATAACCATTCCACATACAAAGTTTTGATTGGCTGTAGCAGTGGCTCCCATGGCCATCTCTCATCTTAATATCACTTTTGTTGATTATCAAGGTATACATAATCAAATACCAATGATACATTGACAAGGGGAGGTAATCTAGTATGCTACAGACTTTGTAATCTGGTGTTTTGTTTGCATTTCCCATTCTTGTTTTTTATTTGTTTTCTCTCTACTGGTCAAAGATTAGATGCAATGGTGCGTCATCTGTCTGTAAACTGTTATGAATATTCCTCCTAAATAGATGATAATATAGAGACATGACTTGATCTAACCAGTTTTTATATAATATCCACATATGATCTTAACTGAAATAAAGACCTTTCACACATTCAAAATCGCATCCATAATTGTGTATAAAATAGAATCCCAGCCATATTTTATATAGCTTTGGTGGTTTGATACAGAGACAACCTCAAGTGAGTAGGGATGTACATATGATCTAAAATTGTTATGCCCCGCTATGAAATTTGGGGGGGGGGGGGGGGGGGGGGGGGGCATATAGTGTTTCCCATGTCTGTCCCATCCCATCCCAATGCATTGTGAATAGCTAATCTGAGGAACTGCTGAGGTTTCAATATCTCTTTGTCCTCAATAACACCCATATCTCTTAATTTGTCCTCAATAACACCCATATCTCTTTGTCCTCAATAACACCCATATCTCTTTGTCCTCAATAACACCCATATCTCTTCAATTTGTCCACAATAACAGCCATATCTCTTTGTCCTCAATGATGCCCATATCTCTTTATCCTCAATGGCACCCATATATCTATGTCCTCAATGATGCCCATTTATCTATGTCCTCAATGACACCCATATCTCTTTGTCTTCAATGATGCCCATATCTTCTTGTTCTTAATTAATATTCCAGGTTGAAAGACCAGAACAAGACAGATGCCCACTTGGCATCTTAGATTTTGACAAACTTGTCCTCAATAACACCCGTATCTCTTTGTCCTCAATAACACCCATATCTCTTTGTCCTCAATAACACCCATATCTCTTCAATTTGTCCTCAACAACACCAATATCTCTTTGTCCTCAATAACACCCATTATACCATATATTTACTGGTAAACCTCCTTCACATTAGAATGACCTAGTTTACCGGTACAGAATTTCCAAGACCTTTGATTTTTAGCTTAATGAGATGAAGTCCAGGGGAGCTATTGCTGTACCCTTCGCATAGGCGTTGCCCATAGACAGTTAGATTTTTATAAAACAGTGTTGAGTCAATACTAATGATCTTCACATGTGTGTTCTTTGTCAAAAGAGCTTTCCATTGGTATACTACATTTGTAGACATGCTGACCTTGACTTTGATCTTTGACTTACTTTTAAAAAACTACAACCTTGGTCACATTATATTAACCATATGAGATAGGGCTTTCATATATGATAATATGCATGTTCCTTGTCACAAGACCTTTTATTTGGTCCTACAGTTACGTACTTGTTGACTGACCATGACCTTTTACCTATTAAAAAAACCCCACAAACTACCAGGTAATATGAATTTCAACCCACTCGGCAAGATACGTTTTCATCTGATGACAACTCTTTCATAATTCCTGGTATAAGATTTCCCCAACCACTAATTCATTCGTTGTTTACTCTGTTATGACCAGTAAAGTGTTGGTCATAAATTTCTCTTGTTTATGTTCCTGCTGTCCTGCTTTCTGTTTCCTTTTTTACAAATTATTCTTTATCATTATTATTTGTTTTATAAGTTGAATGAGTCATTTCATGAATGCTTTTTGTCTAGGTGGTTATTTGCACTGTAGTTTACCATATGCAGCATGTGTTTTTCCTATGAGTTTTGGTTGTTTTCTGTACATTTGCATGGTGTTACTGGTCACTGACAGCAATCTTATTGAAAGTGTATAATATATAGACTGCTGAGTGTAAATGACTTACAGAAAACTGAGCATCATCAAATCTATATGTACAGTGTATCCTATAAATACTCAAACAGCATTATTCTTTAAATATAACAAGCACCTGTTTTATACCAAGTGAAAGCACTGACCGCTGTAGATATTTACTTCATCATTCATTTTTGGTTTATCTCCTGTAAATGTTATTTTAAAGTTGAAGGAAAGCCGATAATAGCAGGTATCTGGTGTATCATTTTCAGTATTATTATGATATTTTTGAAAGCATTTGATCATCAATGATGATATGTGTAGATAGCTCAGATCAACAGAAAAGTTATAGGTTTGATATAGTTTGTTGTATTTTAGTGTTGTCTCTGTGCTTATTGCTGGCTTTTATTAGTATGTAGTACTATATGTATTATTTACCATATTAATATTGCTGCGTATGACAAACAAGTATTTACGCCAGTTACGCTGTAGTGTAGAAATGATCTACAGAAATAGTACAGAATTTTCATTGTAACCTAATTATCTAATAACCTACACTGTAATATTAAATCCTACACTGCTGAGACCTGTTGTAGACTCCCCAGCTTTTAAGGTCACCTAAGCCAAGGCCTTGTGACCATGATAACTTCAGTAAATATAAACAGATATACTTGAAATGTGGCAGCCTTAAGCTTATATCAGTAAGATTTAGGAGGAGTTTCACAATGGGGTTTTAATCATAACTTACAAAATTATTGTCCTTTGTAGCTTTACCACCATTGGACCTTATATGAACACAATAACTTGAGTAAATATGAACAGATTTTCATGAAAGTTTTTATGTAGCCTTACTTCATATTTGGGCTGATTCAGTTGTAATTTACAGAGTTATGGCCCTTTTCAGTTTTATTGCCTTTAGACCTTGTGAACATGATAGCTTGAATAAATATGAACATATTATGATGAAATTTTATATGCAGTTTTATGTCAATAAGATCAGATCTCAGATGACATTAACAATGGGACTAACAGCGCGTACATTGTAATTGTCCTTTGCAGGTTTTTTTTAAATAGGCTTATTAAACATACTAACATGATTAGATATGAATGGACTTTGATGAAATGTGGTATGCTGTGAACTCTTACTATAGGATATTAAGGTATAATTTTGTCATCAAGAAGTCTATAAAATGTACATTTGTTAGGATAGCTTGAAAATTTGTCCACATATCATTTCCCTTTGGAAAGTTGGAGATTGAAATTGACAAGTACATACCCGTACATGTACGTTCAACATTATTTTGATATGGAAAGTACTGGAATTCTAGATTGTACTGTAGAAATATTTTGTTTATTTTCCCCATCACATTATGTATATATAAATCATGCAGTTTGACCATTTGCGATGTTATAATTATGTGTAACACCTATTCTGACAGATAATATCCCCATTTAGGATTTGAAGAAATATATATTAAGCTATTTCAACAAATGCCATCCATTAGTCAACTTAAAGTTTTCAATATGAACTGGATTAATTTTCAGAAAAGATGCAAGCTCAAACAAGATCGAATTACAAGATTAAGTGAATGTTCCTTTTAGCCCACCATCATCAGATGGATTCTGAGAACTGGTGTTCGTTATTGCCAGTTCTAGAAAAGTACTGGAGGGATATTCCTCAAATTTCATGTGTATGCATGGTTTCCCTTGGTCCCTAGTTGTGCCAATTCAATTTAGATTTTTTATAAGAAAATCAAATGGTTAACAGGTGGCCATGGTCGTCTTGGATTTCCAGAATTGAACAGGTTGCCATCTTGGATTCTGAGAATTGAAGTTTGTTATCACTGTTTCTTGAAAAGTACTGGAAGGGATGTTTCTCAAGCTTCACTTGTAGACTCCTCTGTTCTTGCTATCAGATTATTAAGATGAAAAGAAGAAAGAATGGAAAAGTAGAGAGGAAATCAGTCTGACATAGAACCGTTAAAGATCATTCAGTGGTGGGCACCGGATTTTCTCTGAGATCTCTTGTTGATTTTGTTTTGTTTTGTTTAACATCCTCCCAACAACCAAGGTCATATTAAGACGGGTCTTCTTTGTGATATCTTTATTATTAACACTACATATTATATAACATAATATTTTAACACATCATTTCAAACCTGCTCTCATTGCGTGACAATAATGTAAGATGTATCTGGTGAGAGGGTATAGTTGTAGTAGAGCTACTGGCTTCTTTGGGAACCCTTGGCATACTAACATAACATAGTCATATATCTTTTTTCTAGATGACAGCTAAAGTTAGGAAAGTGAAAGTGATATTTTAACTGTCTAAGACATTTAATAAAAAATAATGTAGCCATATAGGCAATCAATATTTTATATAATTTAGTGATTTGGAATTTATTTTTGGGTTCTTAACAATTATTCCTGACAACATTTGTTACTGAATTTTTATTATAATTTTTTATAATTTTTACTGATTAATGTATGATACATTTACTGTACAAGTTATATTGGTGTTAACATGTGAATGTTGTCTCATTTTATTACAGAAGAATCATCAGAGGAAGTCCAGCTGACAGCTGAAGAGATCAAAGGTAGAATATGAAATATAATGGTGATGAACCCCTATTTACTTTGTCTTTATTTGAGATGTAATAACCTGGCAGTTGTATGTGGCATTATTTGAGATGTAATAACCTGACAGTTGTATGTGGTATTATTTGAGATGTAATAACCTGACAGTTGTATGTGGTATTATTTGAGATGTAATAACCTGACAGTTGTATGTGGTATTATTTGAGATGTAATAACCTGACAGTTGTATGTGGTATTATTTGAGATGTAATAACCTGACAGTTGTATGTGGTATTATTTGAGATGTAATAACCTGACAGTTGTATGTGGTATTATTTGAGATGTAATAACCTGACAGTTGTATGTGGCATTATTTGAGATGTAATAACCTGACAGTTGTATGTGGTATTATTTGAGATGTAATAACCTGACAGTTGTATGTGGCATTATTTGAGATGTAATAACCTGACAGTTGTATGTGGTATTATTTGAGATGTAATAACCTGACAGTTGTATGTGGCGTTATTTGAGATGTAATAACCTGACAGTTGTATGTGGTATTATTTGAGATGTAATAACCTGACAGTTGTATGTGGCAGTTATTTGAGATGTAATAACCTGACAGTTGTATGTGGTATTATTTGAGATGTAATAACCTGACAGTTGTATGTGGTATTATTTGAGATGTAATAACCTGACAGTTGTATGTGGCGTTATTTGAGATGTAATAACCTGACAGTTGTATGTGGTATTATTTGAGATGTAATAACCTGACAGTTATATGTGGTATTATTTGAGATGTAATAACCTGACAGTTGTATGTGGCATTATTTGAGATGTAATAACCTGACAGTTATATATGTGACATTATTTGAGATGTAATAACCTGACAGTTGTATGTGGTATTATTTGAGATGTAATAACCTGACAGTTGTATGTGGCGTTATTTGAGATGTAATAACCTGGCAGTTATATATGTGGTATTATTTGAGATGTAATAACCTGACAGTTGTATGTGTGGCATTATTTGAGATGTAATAACCTGACAGTTGTATGTGGCATTATTTGAGATGTAATAACCTGGCAGTTATATATGTGGCATTATTTGAGATGTAATAACCTGACAGTTGTATGTGGCATTATTTGAGATGTAATAACCTGGCAGTTGTATGTGGCAGTTATAAAACTGGAATATCCTCATGGTTTGTACAGTCACGTACTGTACATAGAATGATATCTACTTAAAATAACTACTTTTCAGACACATTCCTTGCCTTGGTAATGGTATGTACATTCCTTGCCGTGGTAATGGTATGTACATTCCTTGCCGTGGTAATCGTATGTACATTCCTTGCCTTGGTAATGGTATGTACATTCCTTACTGTGGTAATGGTATGTACATTCCTTGCCGTGGTAATCGTATGTACATTCATTGCCTTGGTAATGGTATGTACATTCCTTGCTGTGGTAATCGTATGTATACATTCCTTGACTTGGTAATGGTATGTACATTCCTTGCCGTGGTAATCGTATGTACATTCCTTGCCTTGGTAATGGTATGTACATTCCTTGCCTTGGTAATGGTATGTACATTCCTTGCCTTGGTAATGGTATGTACATTCCTTGCCTTGGTAATGGTATGTACATTCCTTGCCTTGGTAATGGTATGTACATTCCTTGCCTTGGTAATGGTATGTACATTCATTGCCTTGGTAATCGTATGTACATTCCTTGCCTTGGTAATGGTATGTACATTCCTTACCTTGGTAATGGTATGTACATTCCTTGTCTTGGTAATGGTATGTACATTCCTTGTCTTGGTAATCGTATGTACATTCCTTGCCTTGGTAATGGTATGTACATTCATTGCCTTGATAATCGTATGTACATTCCTTGTCTTGGTAATGGTATGTACATTCCTTGCCTTGGTAATGGTATGTACATTCATTGCCTTGATAATCGTATGTACATTCCTTGCCTTGGTTATCGTATGTACATTCCTTGCCTTGGTAATGGTATGTACATTCCTTGCCTTGGTAATGGTATGTACATTCCTTGCCTTGATTATCGTATGTACATTCCTTGCCTTGGTTATCGTATGTACATTCCTTGCCTTGGTAATGGTATGTACATTCCTTGCCTTGATTATCGTATGTACATTCCTTGCCTTGGTAATCGTATGTACATTCCTTGCCTTGGTTATCGTATGTACATTCCTTGCCTTGGTAATGGTATGTACATTCCTTGCCTTGGTAATGGTATGTCCATTCTCTGCCTTGATAATTGTGTGATCGTTTTATTTTAGCTGAGGAGTTTTACAGACAGGGAGAAGCATTCATCAATACTACCTATCTCAAAGACTATGAACAGTAAGTTTATTGATCCATGCGTAAGTCTCCATATTAATTTAACTTTTTACCAGTTAGAAATAAAAGTACAGTTATATATGTCTCATACCTACTGGTTTTATATGTCTATAAGGGGATGTATACTTACATAAATGAACACCTGGCCAGATGGCAAGCTACACGTGAACGCCATTTTGTGTTTCCCATATCTTTAAAAAACTTTTACCTCAATCCATTAATAAAACTTTCTTTACATGCTTTATATTTCTTAGGATGGCCGTTTTAATGATTGATCACTATGATATGGCCGTAACAGTTTTGATTTTAAATGCACCTTGTTCGGTGATTTCTATCTACATATTTTGTCAATATAGAGTTTGTATCATCAGAATGTTTGTCCTCGCTCTGAGTTAACACCACACAATAAATGTATACTAAATGGGATGTCATTGCACCACACATTAAATGTATACTAAATGGGATTTCGTTGCACCACCCTGTACAATGCTGTTGTTGAAGTTTATGAATAGTTTATAAGTAATGAAAATTTAAAAAGTTGTTTCACCCGACACCCATACATGTTCTTAATATATAACAAATGCTTGTAGAGCACACCGATACTTCCAGTTGGCAGCGAAGCTTAACCATACACCTGCCCTGGAGTACACAGGCTTTGCTCATCTGTTCGGGGACTACCTACCCCAGAACATCTCCAATGCTATAGAAGTGTTCCAGAACCTGGCTGAACGGGGCAGTCCAAGGGGTCAGCTGGTCAGTAGCTATTTGTAGAATGTTTATATTTAGTAGAACTTTCTATTTGATTATTAGGTCATCTGACCCGAAGGGTCAGGATGACCTATAGTCATCATGCTTCGTCCGTCGTCGTGCGCCGTGCGCCGTGCGCCGTCCGCCGTGCGTAAACTTTTCACATTTCAAACTTCTTCTCAAATTCCACCAGTGGGATTGAGCTGAAACTTACCTGAAATCTTCCTGAGATGGTCCTGACCAAGTGTTGTTATTTTTCAAAAAAGCCCCATGTTTCTTGAAAAGTACTGAGGAGTTCTCAGACGCCTGCTGTTTTTCTGTCTAAATCGAGATTAGTTAGACCCCTCTGTTCTTGCTATCAGATTATTAAGATGAAAAGAAGAAAGAATGGAAAAGTAGAGAGGAAATCAGTCTGACATAGAACCGTTAAAGATCATTCAGTGGTGGGCACCGGATTTTCTCTGAGATCTCTTGTTGATTTTGTTTTGTTTTGTTTAACATCCTCCCAACAACCAAGGTCATATTAAGACGGGTCTTCTTTGTGATATCAAGTTATTATTAACACTACATATTATATAACATAATATTTTAACACATCATCTCAAACCTGCTCTCATTGCGTGACAATAATGTAAGATGTATCTGGTGAGAGGGTATAGTTGTAGTAGAGCTACTGGCTTCTTTGGGAACCCTTGGCATACTAACATAACATAGTCATATATCTTTTTTCTAGATGACAGCTAAAGTTAGGAAAGTGAAAGTGATATTTTAACTGTCTAAGACATTTAATAAAAAATAATGTAGCCATATAGGCAATCAATATTTCATATAATTTAGTGATTTGAAATTTATTTTTGGGTTCTTAACAATTATTCCTGACAACATTTGTTGCTGAATTTTTATTATAATTTTTTTTAATTTTTACTGATTAATGTATGATACACTACTGTACAAGTTATATTGGTGTTAACTTGTGAATGTTGTCTCATTTTATTACAGAAGAATCATCAGAGGAAGTCCAGCTGACAGCTGAAGAGATCAAAGGTAGAATATGAAATATAATGGTGATGAACCCCTATTTACTTTGTCTTTATTTGAGATGTAATAACCTGGCCGTTGTATGTGGCATTATTTGAGATGTAATAACCTGGCAGTTGTATGTGGCATTATTTGAGATGTAATAACCTGACAGTTGTATGTGGTATTATTTGAGATGTAATAACCTGGCAGTTGTATGTGGCATTATTTGAGATGTAATAACCTGACAGTTGTATGTGGCATTATTTGAGATGTAATAACCTAGCAGTTGTATGTGGCATTATTTGAGATGTAATAACCTGGCAGTTGTATGTGGCATTA
This sequence comes from Pecten maximus, assembly GCF_902652985.1. Taxonomy (NCBI): domain Eukaryota; kingdom Metazoa; phylum Mollusca; class Bivalvia; order Pectinida; family Pectinidae; genus Pecten; species Pecten maximus. The sequence continues at coordinate 33,431,320 of NC_047017.1, read as the reverse complement.
TTTGAGATGTAATAACCTGACAGTTGTATGTGGCATTATTTGAGATGTAATAACCTGACAGTTGTATGTGGCATTATTTGAGATGTAATAACCTGACAGTTGTATGTGGCATTATTTGAGATGTAATAACCTGACAGTTGTATGTGGCATTATTTGAGATGTAATAACCTGACAGTTGTATGTGGCATTATTTGAGATGTAATAACCTGGCAGTTGTATGTGGCAGTTATAAAATTGGAATATCCTCATGGTTTGTACAGTCACGTACTGTACATAGAATGATATCTACTTAAAATAACTGCTTTTCAGACACATTCCTTGCCTTGGTAATGGTATGTACATTCCTTGCCTTGGTAATGGTATGTACATTCATTGCCGTGGTAATCGTATGTACATTCCTTGCCTTGGTAATGGTATGTACATTCATTGCCGTGGTAATCGTATGTACATTCCTTGCCTTGGTAATGGTATGTACATTCCTTGCCTTGGTAATCGTATGTACATTCCTTGCCTTGGTAATGGTATGTACATTCATTGCCGTGGTAATCGTATGTACATTCCTTGCCTTGGTAATGGTATGTACATTCATTGCCGTGGTAATCGTATGTACATTCCTTGTCTTGGTAATGGTATGTACATTCCTTGTCTTGGTAATGGTATGTACATTCATTGCCTTGGTAATCATATGTACATTCCTTGTCTTGGTAATGGTATGTACATTCCTTGCCTTGGTAATCGTATGTACATTCCTTGCCTTGGTAATGGTATGTACATTCATTGCCGTGGTAATCGTATGTACATTCCTTGCCTTGGTAATGGTATGTACATTCATTGCCTTGGTAATCATATGTACATTCCTTGCCTTGGTAATCGTATGTACATTCCTTGCCGTGGTAATCGTATGTACATTCCTTGCCTTGGTAATCGTATGTACATTCCTTGCCTTGGTAATGGTATGTACATTCCTTGCCTTGGTAATGGTATGTACATTCCTTGCCTTGGTAATGGTATGTACATTCATTGCCTTGGTAATGGTATGTACATTCCTTGCCTTGGTAATCGTATGTACATTCCTTGCCTTGGGAATGGTATGTCCATTCCTTGCCTTGGTAATCGTATGTACATTCGGTAATCGTATGTACATTCCTTGCCTTGGTAATGGTATGTACATTCATTGCCTTGGTAATGGTATGTACATTCCTTGCCTTGGTAATGGTATGTACATTCCTTGCCTTGGTAATCGTATGTACATTCCTTGCCTTGGTAATGGTATGTACATTCCTTGCCTTGGTAATCGTATGTACATTCCTTGCCTTGGTAATCATATGTACATTCCTTGCCTTGGTAATCGTATGTACATTCCTTGCCTTGGTAATCGTATGTACATTCCTTGCCTTGGTAATCATATGTACATTCCTTGCCTTGGTAATCATATGTACATTCCTTGCCTTGGTAATCGTATGTACATTCCTTGCCTTGGTAATCATATGTACATTCCTTGCCTTGGTAATCGTATGTACATTCCTTGCCTTGGTAATCATATGTACATTCCTTGCCTTGGTAATCATATGTACATTCCTTGTCTTGGTAATGGTATGTACATTCCTTGCCTTGGTAATGGTATGTACATTCCTTGCCTTGGTAATGGTATGTACATTCCTTGCCTTGGTAATGGTATGTACATTCCTTGCCTTGGTAATCATATGTACATTCCTTGCCTTGGTAATCGTATGTACATTCATTGCCTTGGTAATCGTATGTACATTCCTTGCCTTGGTAATGGTATGTACATTCCTTGCCTTGGTAATGGTATGTACATTCATTGCCGTGGGAATGGTATGTCCATTCTCTGCCTTGATAATTGTGTGATCGTTTTATTTTAGCTGAGGAGTTTTACAGACAGGGAGAAGCATTCATCAATACTACCTATCTCAAAGACTATGAACAGTAAGTTTATTGATCCATGCGTAAGTCTCCATATTAATTTAACATTTTACCAGTTGGAAATAAAAGTACAGTTATATATGTCTCTTACCTACTGGTTTTATATGTCTATAAGGGGATGTATACTTACATAAATGAACACCTGGCCAGATGGCAAGCTACACGTGAACGCCATTTTGTGTTTCCCATATCTTTAAAAAACTTTTACCTCAATCCATTAATAAAACTTTCTTTACATGCTTTATATTTCTTAGGATGGCCGTTTTAATGATTGATCACTATGATATGACCGTAACAGTTTTGATTTTAAATGCACCTTGTTCGGTGATATCTATCTACATATTTTGTCAATATAGAGTTTGTATCATCAGAATGTTTGTCCTCGCTCTGAGTTAACACCACACAATAAATGTATACTAAATGGGATGTCATTGCACCACACAATAAATGTATACCAAATGGGATGTCATTGCACCACACATTAAATGTATACTAAATGGGATGTCATTGCACCACACATTAAATGTATACTAAATGGGATGTCATTGCACCACACATTAAATGTATACTAAATGGGATGTCATTGCACCACACATTAAATGTATACTAAATGGGATGTCATTGCACCACACAATAAATGTATACTAAATGGGATGTCATTGCACCACACATTGAATGTATACTAAATGGGATGTCATTGCACCACACAATAAATGTATACTAAATGGGATGTCATTGCACCACACAATAAATGTATACTAAATGGGATGTCATTGCACCACACAATAAATGTATACTAAATGGGATGTCATTGCACCACACAATAATGTATACTAAATGGGATGTCATTGCACCACACATTAAATGTATACTAAATGGGATGTCATTGCACCACACAATAAATGTATACTAAATGGGATGTCATTGCACCACACATTAAATGTATACTAAATGGGATGTCATTGCACCACACAATAAATGTATACTAAATGGGATGTCATTGCACCACACAATAAATGTATACTAAATGGGATGTCATTGCACCACACAATAAATGTATACTAAATGGGATGTCATTGCACCACACAATAAATGTATACTAAATGGGATGTCATTGCACCACACAATAAATGTATACCAAATGGGATGTCATTGCACCACCCTGTACAATGCTGTTGTTGAAGTTTATGAATAGTTTATAAGTAATGAAAATTTAAAAAGTTGTTTCACCCGACACCCATTCATGTTCTTAATATATAACGAATGCTTGTAGAGCACACCGATACTTCCAGTTGGCAGCGAAGCTTAACCATACACCTGCCCTGGAGTACACAGGCTTTGCTCATCTGTTCGGGGACTACCTACCCCAGAACATCTCCAATGCTATAGAAGTGTTCCAGAACCTGGCTGAACGGGGCAGTCCAAGGGGTCAGCTGGTCAGTAGCTATTTGTAGAATGTTTATATTTAGTAGAACTTTCTATTTGATTATAATTATCATTCAGTCTTACTTTTGGTAAGTGTAATCAGGGCCCTATGTTGGTGTTACTAAATTATCGTTCAGTCTTAGTTTTGTGTAACTTCACATCAGCTTCTGTGTTTGATCAATAATAGAAGGTCTTTCATGAGTACCATTAATGTCATTTGAAAACCTAACAAATTGATAAATCACTAGCATTTAGGTGAGTAAAATCTTTAAATTGTTTGTTTTCCATAATGCATTGACAAGAGTGTAAGATTCTATTTATTGTATACCTGTTTTTAATTAGAAAGCAAACATGAAATTCTTCATGTGAATTGAACTTTTATCAGTAAAATCAGTAACCACCCGTATGTCCCTGTAACAATACAATCTCATGTTTGATCTATATTTCAGGGGATGGGATTTGTAAACAGTGCTGGTATTGGTAGAAATTCCAGTCAGGCAGAGGTAAGTTTATTGATGATGATGTTACTACCAGTGAACTCTGTTATTTTGAAGCATATAGTGTCTGGGTGATGTTTTAAAAATCGCCGTTCTGTTATTCTGTAATATGTTGGTATTATAATTAGCTTAGGTATAGGATATGATGAAGCTTCCATGGAAACTGTTGCTTTGGAATCCATAATTATTTGGTTGACTAGACAAGTGTGCTGACTCACTTTCGGCCTCTACTTAGCTATGTAAATAGTTTGTGTGAGAGCATGTAAGCAAAGGGTATAATGTGTATGTTAATTTGATAATTTGTGGAGAAGTTAATAGTTTTCATACAGGTTGTACATAATTATAGTAGAGTACCACACAGCAGCCAGTAGCTACCTGGTACATTACCAGCATGTTTAGTGAAATAATAAAATCCTTTAATTTGAACACATAAGAAATAAGTTAATAAAAACACCACTTTTAATCTCTCCATAGGCACTGGTCTACTTTACTTTTGCATCACTCGGAGGAGATCCTTTGGCCCAGATGGCTTTGGTAAGCAACATTAAATCTCCACCGGCTGGAGAAGAAAACAATTATTCTAGAGCAACTTCAATATGTCTTAAATGATGTAGCAAAGCGATCTTTGTGAATAAGAATGCATTATATAATTGTTGACGCAGTTTGAAATGAAGACATATTAAACCTAGGAGACTCTCTGGTTGTTTGAGGTCCTACTGCACCTCCTAATGAGAACACACTGTTCCTTATGGCTGGTGTTGACTGTTACAGGGATACCGGTATTGGTCGGGGATCGGTGTAGAGATGAAGTGTGAGACAGCCCTGACTTACTACAAGAAAGTGGCAGCCACAGGTAACATATCCGTGTAGTCGGGATCTTCTACCTGTCTGTTATGTAACTGAAATATGTACTCTAGGACTTGTACAATGAATAATATTAAAATACTGATACTTAATTGGATAACTACTAATACAGTTAAACCTAACTTAATTGGATAATTACTAATACAATTAAAACCAAACTTAATTGGATAACTACTTATACAGTTAAACCTAACTTGATTGGATAACTACTAATACAGTTTAACCTAACTTAATTGGATAACTACTAATACAGTTAAACCTAACTTAATTGGATAACTACTAATACAGTTAAACCTAACTTAATTGGATACCTACTTATACAGTTAAACCTAACTTAATTGGATAACTACTAATACAGTTAAACCTAACTTGATTGGATAACTACTAATACAGTTTAACCTAACTTAATTGGATAACTACTAATACAGTTAAACCTAACTTAATTGGATAACTACTAATACAGTTAAACCTAACTTAATTGGATACCTACTTATACAGTTAAACCTAACTTAATTGGATAACTACTAATACAGTTAAACCTAACTTAATTGGATAACTACTAATACAGTTAAACCTAACTTAATTGGATACCTACTTATACAGTTAAACCTAACTTAATTGGATAACTACTAATACAGTTAAACCTAACTTAATTGGATAACTACTAATACAATTAAAACCTAACTTAATTGGATAACTACTTATACAGTTAAACCTAACTTAATTGGATACCTACTTATACAGTTAAAACCTAATTAAACAAGCTGTTACAGTGGCTGGATAATTGTCTGTGAGTAGATAGAAATGAATACAGCTACCTGACACACGTGTCCCCTAAAGCACCAACAAGTGTTATAATGGGCCCTTCTGTAACCTCGTAAGTTTTATATTAACTGCACTTGTCTTCAGAAAGTGGTTTTTGAATGATTCCTGAGACAAACTTGCTGGTTTGCATTGTCCAGACAAGAACAATACATGTGTTTTGGTCATGTTACAACATCATTTCATAAGACATGTCACATGTGCATTACATGTACTAGAGTTTTGCTAAGTGATGATTTTCATGTCGGATCAGAACAACAATGTACAATGGAGTAACGTATCGACTCTTTGGTCACATAGCCCTGCATCCTACCACTTGACTACCCTGTCTCTGTGTTTATTGACTGTGTATACTAGTGTGGTAATACTTACCTCTATTATCTATATCAATTCCCAGTTACCAGGTATAATGCTTGTTCCCAGTTACCAGGTATAATGCTTGTTCCCAGTTACCAGGTATAATGCTTGTTCCCAGTTATCAGGTATAATGCTTGTTCCCAGTTACCAGGTATAATGCTTGTTCCCAGTTACCAGGTATAATGCTTGTTCCCAGTTACCAGGTATAATGCTTGTTCCCAGTTACCAGGTATAATGCTTGTTCCCAGTTACCAGGTATAATGCTTGTTCCCAGTTATGAGGTATAATGCTTGTTCTCAGTTACCAGGTATAATGCTTGTTCCCAGTTACCAGGTATAATGCTTGTTCCCAGTTATCAGGTATAATGCTTGTTCCCAGTTACCAGGTATAATGCTTGTTCCCAGTTACCAGGTATAATGCTTGTTCCCAGTTATCAGGTATAATGCTTGTTCCCAGTTACCAGGTATAATGCTTATTCCCAGTTACCAGGTATAATGCTTGTTCCCAGTTACCAGGTATAATGCTTGTTCCCAGTTACCAGGTATAATGCTTGTTCTCAGTTACCAGGTATAATGCTTGTTCCCAGTTACCAGGTATAATGCTTGTTCCCAGTTACCAGGTATAATGCTTGTTCTCAGTTACCAGGTATAATGCTTGTTCCCAGTTACCAGGTATAATGCTTGTTCCCAGTTACCAGGTATAATGCTTGTTCCCAGTTACCAGGTATAATGCTTGTTCCCTGTTACCAGGTATAATGCTTGTTCCCAGTTACCAGGTATAATGCTTGTTCTCAGTTACCAGGTATAATGCTTGTTCCCAGTTACCAGGTATAATGCTTGTTCCCAGTTATCAGGTATAATGCTTGTTCCCAGTTATCAGGTATAATGCTTGTTCCCAGTTACCAGGTATAATGCTTGTTCCCAGTTACCAGGTATAATGCTTGTTCCCAGTTACCAGGTATAATGCTTGTTCCCAGTTACCAGGTATAATGCTTGTTCCCAGTTACCAGGTATAATGCTTGTTCCCAGTTATCGGGTATAATGCTTGTTCCCAATTATCAGGTATAATGCTTGTTCCCAGTTACCAGGTATAATGCTTGTTCCCAGTTATCAGGTATAATGCTTGTTCCCAGTTACCAGGTATAATGCTTGTTCCCAGTTACCAGGTATAATGCTTGTTCCCAGTTATCAGGTATAATGCTTGTTCCCAGTTATCAGGTATAATGCTTGTTCCCAGTTACCAGGTATAATGCTTGTTCCCAGTTACCAGGTATAATGCTTGTTCTCAGTTATCAGGTATAATGCTTGTTCCCAGTTACCAGGTATAATGCTTGTTCCCAGTTACCAGGTATAATGCTTGTTCCCAGTTACCAGGTATAATGCTTGTTCCATGTTACTAGGTATAATGCTTGTTCCCAGTTACCAGGTATAATGCTTGTTCTCAGTTACCAGGTATAATGCTTGTTCCCAGTTACCAGGTATAATGCTTGTTCCCAGTTATCAGGTATAATGCTTGTTCCCAGTTACCAGGTATAATGCTTGTTCCCAGTTACCGGGTATAATGCTTGTTCCCAGTTACCAGGTATAATGCTTGTTCCCAGTTATGAGGTATAATGCTTGTTCCCAGTTACCAGGTATAATGCTTGTTCCCAGTTACCAGGTATAATGCTTGTTCCCAGTTACCAGGTATAATGCTTGTTCCCAGTTACCAGGTATAATGCTTGTTCCCAGTTATCAGGTATAATGCTTGTTCCCAGTTACCAGGTATAATGCTTGTTCCCAGTTACCAGGTATAATGCTTGTTCTCAGTTACCAGGTATAATGCTTGTTCCCAGTTACCAGGTATAATGCTTGTTCCCAGTTATCAGGTATAATGCTTGTTCCCAGTTACCAGGTATAATGCTTGTTCCCAGTTACCAGGTATAATGCTTGTTCCCAGTTATCAGGTATAATGCTTGTTCCCAGTTACCAGGTATAATGCTTGTTCCCAGTTACCAGGTATAATGCTTGTTCCCAGTTACCAGGTATAATGCTTGTTCCCTGTTACTAGGTATAATGCTTGTTCCCAGTTACCAGGTATAATGCTTGTTCTCAGTTACCAGGTATAATGCTTGTTCCCAGTTACCAGGTATAATGCTTGTTCCCAGTTATCAGGTATAATGCTTGTTCCCAGTTACCAGGTATAATGCTTGTTCCCAGTTACCGGGTATAATGCTTGTTCCCAGTTACCAGGTATAATGCTTGTTCCCAGTTATCAGGTATAATGCTTGTTCCCAGTTACCAGGTATAATGCTTGTTCCCAGTTACCAGGTATAATGCTTGTTCCCAGTTATCAGGTATAATGCTTGTTCCCAGTTATCAGGTATAATGCTTGTTCCCAGTTACCAGGTATAATGCTTGTTCCCAGTTACCAGGTATAATGCTTGTGTTATAGTATCTACTTGATATTTATTGATTGTTTGATGACTAATTACAGTGGCGGATGTAGTTACAGTGTCTGGTGGCCCTGTGATACAGAGAGTACGACTCCAGGATGAGGTGGAGAACACTAACTCTGGTCAAAGTGCCCTCATGGACGATGACCTTCTCCAATACTACCACTTCTTGGCTGACAAAGGCGATGTTCAGGCACAGGTAAAGTTGTACATGAAATGTTTTACATATTAAGAAAATGAAGTACACTCACTTTTTATTTTAAGGTTATGTTCAAGTAAGAACCTTCTATTGTAAAGAAAACAAAGCCCTTGTGAGATACATTCTACCTACCTTTAAGTTAGTAACTCTTGGTATTTTACCTGGAGTATTTACAACAGAAACAAGGTAACTATACTGTAGTAAACTACATCAAGTTGAAAACTCTTGGTATATCTAGTTACTAAATTATTTTGTCCCTGATGCTTAAATAACGATATTTTAAGCAGAAAATATGAGTTACCCAAAATAAATGTAACTTTGTTTTTCTGTGTCAAACACAAAGGGCAAGACTTAAACAAGTCTTATTTCCACACATATTGTGCTGTATGTTGTTTGTTTAGTTTCCTGGTGATATGATTTTTATTTAAAGTTAAGAGGATCTTACAAGAGTGGTATGTAAATATTGTAGAGAAAATTGGTAGGAAGGTTCACCAGTCTTCTGTAGAAAATTAGTTAATAAAGTTTAGACTAAAAAACCAGGCAATAGGAAGGTTAAGTAATTTTCACAGTTATGAAAACATGTCTGTGCTGTTCGGGTTTCGGAATTGAGAACGAGGTTAAGACCATGTGTGGAAGCCAGTTCCAATCAGGGGAGATAACTCCTCAATTTTCACTACATTATAAAATTATCTTTAAGTTTTAATAAATTCCATATGACATAGCCAAAAGTGAAAGACTCTGTTCATCACATTACTTGTATTTCTGAAAATATAAGTAACAACTTTTCTCAAATTTTTTTCTATATAAGACTGGTTGACTATTCTGGCTGTTGATGTTTGGGTGTTTTGTTGGTTAGGTTGTCCTGGGACAGCTGTACTACCAGGGAGGCCGAGGTGTTGGAATCAACCATGAGGTGAATATTTACTGTCAAACAAACCACAGCATACTCACTTTTTGTTCTCAAAGCTCTAGCCAGTAAAATTGAAAAAAAATTGGCATCTGCATATGTCTCTGATAGAGAATATTTTCATGTTTTGCATAGATAATATTTTATAGTTTGACTGAGTAATATCCTTTGAATCCTCAGTACCCTAATTTTAAGCCAGTTTCTTACAAAATGTGTTTGTGTTTAAGAGAACTTACCTAGAACTCCCCAATACTATGGAGGTTATGTACATGTATGATATGAAGACTTTGTGTTACAGAGAGCCCTCCACTACTTCCTAATGGCAGGGGAGTCAGCTAATGCCAATGCCTATGCTTTCCTTGGAAAGGTACATTCTGTTGATAGTTAGGTCGTTAATGTAACAATAATTAAGAATTTTGATTTCCCAGTGAATTATAACTGGTAAAATGGTAATTGCAAAAATATTAGACAGTTGTCAACTACAGCTGCAAGTACACTGAGAAAACTGGAGAATTTGATAAAATTCTGGACCCGCGTGGGTCATTAATTTCAAACTGGAGAATTTTATTTCTGTATTGAATATTCTGGAGTCTCCAGTCCAATGCGGGAAACTTGACAGGTATGGTACAGTGAGACATGTTTACAGCGCTGCGCGCTGAAGTGTGTACGGTACTTTTTCAATAGTAGTACAGCAACTGTTGATTGTATTGAATCGCCAACCGATAAGCTTGAAACAATGTATCGACCTTCCTGATTGGTTCTGTGCCGAAAGGGGCGGGGCGAACACGGAGTATGTACTGTACCAGGACCGTGGCTGTGTATACACACGTGTGCGATTATATATAATTACATGACTATGCAAAACAACGACAACTTTTACGTTAAGTTTTAAGCATTTAATAAAGATCTGGTACTCGTTGAACACATGGGTTGTTACACACATATATATGCCATGTTGTTATGAACAACTTATATGATACCTTCCGTGATTATACATATCCACACTGTCGGAAAAATCCAGACATGAACGAAGCAGGGAAATCCAGAGCATCTTAAATACTTGGCTTACATTTCTTTTTGAATTCGATGAATTCCATAACATCTTGAGTCACCTTTTTACTTTTCAGTGGTTTCCGTAGATGGGTAAAGATAAAAAAATTGTTTGTTTTCCATAATGCATTGACAAGAGTGTAAGATTCTATTTATTGTATACCTGTTTTTAATTAGAAAGCAAACATGAAATTCTTCATGTGAATTGAACTTTTATCAGTAAAATCAGTATAACCACCCGTATGTCCCTGTAACAATACAATCTCATGTTTGATCTATATTTCAGGGGATGGGATTTGTAAACAGTGCTGGTATTGGTAGAAATTCCAGTCAGGCAGAGGTAAGTTTATTGATGATAATGTTACTACCAGTGAACTCTGTTATTTTGAAGCATATAGTGTCTGGGTGATGTTTTAAAAATCGCCGTTCTGTTATTCTGTAATATGTTGGTATTATAATTAGCTTAGGTATAGGATATGATGAAGCTTCCATGGAAACTGTTGCTTTGGAATCCATAATTATTTGGTTGACTAGACAAGTGTGCTGACTCACATTCGGCCTCTACTTAGCTATGTAAATAGTTTGTGTGAGAGCATGTAAGCAAAGGGATATAATGTGTATGTTAATTTGATAATTTGTGGATAAGTTAATAGTTTTCATACAGGTTGTACATAATTATAGTAGAGTACCACACAGCAGCCAGTAGCTACCTGGTACATTACCAGCATGTTTAGTGAAATAATAAAATCCTTTAATTTGAACACATAAGAAATAAGTTAATAAAAACACCACTTTTAATCTCTCCATAGGCACTGGTCTACTTTACCTTCGCATCACTCGGAGGAGATCCTTTGGCCCAGATGGCTTTGGTAAGCAGCATTAAATCTCCACCGGCTGGAGAAGAAAACAATTATTCTAGAGCAACTTCAATATGTCTTAAATGATGTAGCAAAGCGATCTTTGTGAATAAGAATGCATTATATAATTGTTGACGCAGTTTGAAATGAAGACATATTAAACATAGAAGATTCCCTGGTTGTTTGAGGTCCTACTGCACCTCCTAATGAGAACACACTGTTCCTTATGGCTGGTGTTGACTGTTACAGGGATACCGGTATTGGTCGGGGATCGGTGTAGAGATGAAGTGTGAGACAGCCCTGACTTACTACAAGAAAGTGGCAGCTACAGGTAACATATCCTTGTCGTTGGGATCTTCTACCTGTCTGTTATGTAACTGAAATATGTACTCTAGGACTTGTACAATGAATAATATTAAAATACTGATACTTAATTGGATAACTACTAATACAATTAAAACCTAACTTAATTGGATAACTACTTCTACAGTTAAACCTAACTTAATTGGATAACTACTAATACAGTTAAAAACTAACTTAATTGGATAACTACTTAACCTAACTTAATTGGATAACTACTAATACAATTAAAACCTAACTTGATTGGATAACTACTAATACATTTAAACCTAACTTAATTGGATAACTACTTAAACTAACTTAATTGGATAACTACTTAACCTAACTTAATTGGATAACTACTAATACAATTAAAACCTAACTTGATTGGATAACTACTAATACAGTTAAACCTAACTTAATTGGATAACTACTAATACAGTTAAACCTAACTTAATTGGATAACTACTTATACAGTTAAACCTAACTTGATTGGATACCTACTTATACAGTTAAAACCTAACTTAATTGGATAACTACTAATACAGTTAAACCTAACTTAATTGGATAACTACTTAACCTAACTTAATTGGATAACTACTTATACAGTTAAACCTAACTTAATTGGATAACTACTAATACAGTTAAACCTAACTTAATTGGATAACTACTTATACAGTTAAACCTAACTTGATTGGATAACTACTAATACAGTTAAACCTAACTTAATTGGATAACTACTAATACAGTTAAACCTAACTTAATTGGATAACTACTTATACAGTTAAACCTAACTTGATTGGATAACTACTAATACAGTTAAACCTAACTTGATTGGATAACTACTTATACAGTTAAACCTAACTTAATTGGATAACTACTAATACAGTTAAACCTAACTTAATTGGATAACTACTTAACCTAACTTAATTGGATAACTACTTAACCTAACTTAATTGGATAACTACTAATACAGTTAAACCTAACTTAATTGGATAACTACTTATACAGTTAAACCTAACTTAATTGGATAACTACTTATACAGTTAAAACCTAATTAAACAAGCTGTTACAGTGGCTGGATAATTGTCTGTGAGTAGATAGAAATGAATACAGCTACCTGACACACGTGTCCCCTATAGCACCAACCAGTGTTATAATGGGCCCTTCTGTAAGTTTTATATTAACTGCACTTGTCTTCAGAAAGTTGTTTTTGAATGATTCCTGAGACAAACTTGCTGGTTTGCATTGTCCAGACAAGAACAATACATGTGTTTTGGTCATGTTACAACATTATTTCATAAGACAATGCATTACATGTACTAGAGTTTTGCTAAGTGATGATTTTCATGTCGGATCAGAACAACAATGTACAATGGAGTAACGTATCGACCCTTTGGTCACATAGCCCTGCATCCTACCACTTGACTACCCTGCCTCTGTGTTTATTGACAGTGTATACTAGTGTGGTAATACTTACCTCTATTATCTATATCAATTCCCAGTTACCAGGTATAATGCTTGTTCCCAGTTACCAGGTATAATGCTTGTTCCCAGTTACCAGGTATAATGCTTGTTCCCAGTTACCAGGTATAATGCTTGTTCCCAGTTACCAGGTATAATGCTTGTTCCCAGTTACCAGGTATAATGCTTGTTCCCAGTTACCAGGTATAATGCTTGTTCCCAGTTATGAGGTATAATGCTTGTTCTCAGTTACCAGGTATAATGCTTGTTCCCAGTTACCAGGTATAATGCTTGTTCCCAGTTACCAGGTATAATGCTTGTTCCCAGTTATGAGGTATAATGCTTGTTCTCAGTTACCAGGTATAATGCTTGTTCTCAGTTACCAGGTATAATGCTTGTTCCCAGTTACCAGGTATAATGCTTGTTCCCAGTTATCAGGTATAATGCTTGTTCCCAGTTACCAGGTATAATGCTTGTTCCCAGTTACCAGGTATAATGCTTGTTCCCAGTTACCAGGTATAATGCTTGTTCCCAGTTACCAGGTATAATGCTTGTTCCCAGTTACCAGGTATAATGCTTGTTCCCAGTTACCAGGTATAATGCTTGTTCCCAGTTACCAGGTATAATGCTTGTTCCCAGTTATGAGGTATAATGCTTGTTCTCAGTTACCAGGTATAATGCTTGTTCCCAGTTACCAGGTATAATGCTTGTTCCCAGTTACCAGGTATAATGCTTGTTCCCAGTTATGAGGTATAATGCTTGTTCTCAGTTACCAGGTATAATGCTTGTTCCCAGTTATGAGGTATAATGCTTGTTCCCAGTTACCAGGTATAATGCTTGTTCCCAGTTATCAGGTATAATGCTTGTTCCCAGTTACCAGGTATAATGCTTGTTCCCAGTTACCAGGTATAATGCTTGTTCCCAGTTACCAGGTATAATGCTTGTTCCCAGTTACCAGGTATAATGCTTGTTCCCAGTTACCAGGTATAATGCTTGTTCCCAGTTACGAGGTATAATGCTTGTTCCCAGTTACCAGGTATAATGCTTGTTCCCAGTTACCAGGTATAATGCTTGTTCCCAGTTATCAGGTATAATGCTTGTTCCCAGTTACCAGGTATAATGCTTGTTCCCAGTTACCAGGTATAATGCTTGTTCCCAGTTATCAGGTATAATGCTTGTTCCCAGTTACCAGGTATAATGCTTGTTCCCAGTTACCAGGTATAATGCTTGTTCCCAGTTACCAGGTATAATGCTTGTTCCCAGTTACCAGGTATAATGCTTGTTCCCAGTTACCAGGTATAATGCTTGTTCCCAGTTACCAGGTATAATGCTTGTTCCCAGTTACCAGGTATAATGCTTGTTCCCAGGTATAATGCTTGTTCCCAGTTACCAGGTATAATGCTTGTTCCCAGTTACCAGGTATAATGCTTGTTCCCAGTTACCAGGTATAATGCTTGTTCCCAGTTATCGGGTATAATGCTTGTTCCCAGTTACCAGGTATAATGCTTGTTCCCAGTTATCGGGTATAATGCTTGTTCCCAGTTATCGGGTATAATGCTTGTTCCCAGTTACCAGGTATAATGCTTGTTCCCAGTTACCAGGTATAATGCTTGTTCCCAGTTACCAGGTATAATGCTTGTTCCCAGTTATCAGGTATAATGCTTGTTCCCAGTTACCAGGTATAATGCTTGTTCCCAGTTACCAGGTATAATGCTTGTTCCCAGTTACCAGGTATAATGCTTGTGTTATAGTATCTACTGGATATTTATTGATTGTTTGATGACTAATTACAGTGGCGGATGTAGTTACAGTGTCTGGTGGCCCTGTGATACAGAGAGTACGACTCCAGGATGAAGTGGAGAACACTAACTCTGGTCAAAGTGCCCTCATGGACGATGACCTTCTCCAATACTACCACTTCTTGGCTGACAAAGGCGATGTTCAGGCACAGGTAAAGTTGTACATGAAATGTTTTACATATTAAGAAAATGAAGTACACTCACTTTTTATTTTAAGGTTATGTTCAAGTAAGAACCTTCCATTGTAAAGAAAACAAAGCCCTTGTGAGATACATTCTACCTACCTTTAAGTTAGTAACTCTTGGTATTTTACCTGGAGTATTTACAACAGAAACAAGGTAACTATACTGTAGTAAACTACATCAAGTTGAAAACTCTTGGTATATCTAGTTACTAAATTATTTTGTCCCTGATGCTTAAATAACGATATTTTAAGCAGAAAATATGAGTTACCCAAAATAAATGTAACTTTGTTTTTCTGTGTCAAACACAAAGGGCAAGACTTAAACAAGTCTTATTTCCACACATATTGTGCTGTATGTTGTTTGTTTAGTTTCCTGGTGATATGATTTTTATTTAAAGTTAAGAGGATCTTACAAGAGTGGTATGTAAATATTGTAGAGAAAATTGGTAGGAAGGTTCACCAGTCTTCTGTAGAAAATTAGTTAATAAAGTTTAGACTAAAAAACCAGGCAATAGGAAGGTTAAGTAATTTTCACAGTTATGAAAACATGTCTTTGCTGTTCGGGTTTCGGAATTGAGAACGAGGTTAAGACCATGTGTGGAAGCCAGTTCCAATCAGGGGAGATAACTCCTCAATTTTCACTACATTATAAAATTATCTTTAAGTTTTAATAAATTCCATATGACATAGCCAAAAGTGAAAGACTCTGTTCATCACATTACTTGTATTTCTGAAAATATAAGTAACAACTTTTCTCAAATTTTTTTCTATATAAGACTGGTTGACTATTCTGGCTGTTGATGTTTGGGTGTTTTGTTGGTTAGGTTGTCCTGGGACAGCTGTACTACCAGGGAGGCCGAGGTGTTGGAATCAACCATGAGGTGAGTATTTACTGTCAAACAAACCACAGCATACTCACTTTTTGTTCTCAAAGCTCTAGCCAGTAAAATTGAAAAAAAATTGGCATCTGCATATGTCTCTGATAGAGAATATTTTCATGTTTTGCATAGATAATATTTTATAGTTTGACTGAGTAATATCCTTTGAATCCTCAGTACCCTAATTTTAAGCCAGTTTCTTACAAAATGTGTTTGTGTTTAAGAGAACTTACCTAGAACTCCCCAATACTATGGAGGTTATGTACATGTATGATATGAAGACTTTGTGTTACAGAGAGCCCTCCACTACTTCCTAATGGCAGGGGAGTCAGCTAATGCCAATGCCTATGCTTTCCTTGGAAAGGTACATTCTGTTGATAGTTAGGTCGTTAATGTAACAATAATTAAGAATTTTGATTTCCCAGTGAATTATAACTGGTAAAATGGTAATTGCAAAAATGTTAGACAGTTGTCAACTACAGCTGCAAGTACACTGAGAAAACTGGAGAATTTAATAAAATTCTGGACCCGCGTGTGTCATTAATTTCAAACTGGAGAATTTTATTTCTGTATTGAATATTCTGGAGTCTCCAGTCCAATGCGGGAAACTTGACAGGTATGGTACAGTGAGACATGTTTAATAGCATCACTGCAAACTCGTCCTTGATTCTAGGTGTACCTCTGTCATAGTCTTACATGATATCTACATCAAATGGACCAGTGTTTGCTATGTTCTTCTGTGATAAGTTTGTTATAACTATCTATTTTTTTTTATATTTATCCAGATGTACTCTGAGGGAAGCCCAGCTATCAAACAGAACAACCAAACTGCCTTACAGTTCTTCAGACAGGCAGCAGAGAAGGTATGGTGTGGCTTTTAGACAGATTTATGAAATGGAGAAATCATTGTGATATCTCAGTTTCATGGTGATTTTTGTTGCGTTGAAATTACATTTTATCAGATTTTGACTAAAAAAAGTGTAATTAGGTAGCACAGGACTTTTCGTAAGTCTGTCCTCAGGATCACCAACTTCAGATGGAGGCATTTTATATTCAATAGTAGATATGTCATGATGTCAAGGTTACAATGATGAGCAACTTCAAATTAACCTTTTCTTGTTCTTGTAAACTTGTTTTATCAAATCTTCTGGACCTGTGTTAAATGAGTAAGCAGCGTTGAATAGTTTGAGTTTAGAGGTTTTGTTTCCAGGGTAATCGGGATAAAAAGACTGGATTAGATGTAATAAAATTGAACTTAACATAACTTCTTTGTGTTTCCAGGGTAACCCAGTTGGACAGACTGGACTAGGGGTGATGTACATGTATGGCAAAGGTGTAGAACAGGTAAATCATTTTTATATACATTAGTTTGACATAGAGATGATAAGTCATGAAATGTTACAGAAAGCGGCATGCAAAAACATGCGTTTGATCTGCCATAACTTAATTCACAGGCTTTACACACTTTGTCTTATTTTAGTGTGGGAGTTGATCCCAGTAAAGTACACCTTGTTGTTCCTCTGTTTAATTGACATAGATTGGTGATGTTTTATAGGATTATTGACATAGATTGGTGATGTTTTGTAGGATTATTGACATAGATTGGTGATGTTTTATAGGATTATTGACATAGATTTGTGATGTTTTGTAGGATTATTGACATAGATTGGTGATGTTTTGTAGGATAATTGACATAGATTGGTGATGTTTTGTAGGATAATTGACATATATTGGTGATGTTTTGTAGGATAATTGACATAGATTGGTGATGTTTTGTAGGATTATTGACATAGATTTGTGATGTTTTGTAGGATAATTGACATATATTGGTGATGTTTTGTAGGATTATTGACATAGATTGGTGATGTTTTGTAGGATTGACATAGATTGGTGATGTTTTATAGGATAATTGACATAGATTGGTGATGTTTTGTATGATTATTGACATAGATTGGTGATGTTTTGTAGGATAATTGACATAGATTGGTGATGTTTTGTAGGATTACATGAAAGCTTTGTGATGTTTTATAGGATTATTGACATAGGTTTGTGATGTTTTGTAGGATTATTGACATAGATTGGTGATGTTTTGTAGGATTACATGAAAGCCTTCCAGTACTTCACACAAGCTGCTGAGCAGGGCTGGATGGAGTCCCAACTACAACTTGGACTCATGTACTTCAGTTAGTATCTCCTCCTGAATATTTTGAATAACCCGGTATTTATTGATTGGTTCGCAACTTTCCATCAAAATAAATAATGTAATGACAAGGAGGTAATTCTAGATAGATAGAATACCATAAGACATGAACTATGAAGTAGATAGAATGCCATAAGACATGAACTATGAAGTAGATAGAATACCATAAGACATTAGCTATGAAGTAGATAGAATACCATAAGATGTGAGCTATGAAGTAGATAGAATGCCATAAGACATGAACTATGAAGTAGATAGAATACCATAAGACATGAACTATGAAGTAGATAGAATGCCATAAGACATGAACTATGAAGTAGATAGAATGCCATAAGACATGAACTATGAAGTAGATAGAATGCCATAAGACATGAACTATGAAGTAGATAGAATACCATAAGACATGAACTATGAAGTAGATAGAATGCCATAAGACATGAACTATGAAGTAGATAGAATACCATAAGACATGAACTATGAAGTAGATAGAATACCATAAGACATGAACTATGAAGTAGATAGAATACCATAAGACATGAGCTATGAAGTAGATAGAATACCATAAGACATGAGCTATGAAGTAGATAGAATACCATAAGACATGAACTATGAAGTAGATAGAATGCCATGAGACATAGCTATGAAGTAGATAGAATGCCATAAGACATGAACTATGAAGTAGATAGAATGCCATAAGACATGAACTATGAAGTAGATAGAATACCATAAGACATGAGCTATGAAGTAGATAGAATACCATAAGACATGAACTATGAAGTAGATAGAATACCATAAGACATGAGCTATGAAGTAGATAGAATACCATAAGACATGAGCTATGAAGTAGATAGAATGCCATAAAACATAGCTATGAAGTAGATAGAATACCATAAGACATGAGCTATGAAGTAGATAGAATGCCATAAGACATGAACTATGAAGTAGATAGAATACCATAAGACATGAACTATGAAGTAGATAGAATGCCATAAGACATGAACTATGAAGTAGATAGAATGCCATAAGACATGAACTATGAAGTAGATAGAATACCATAAGACATGAACTATGAAGTAGATAGAATGCCATAAGACATTAGCTATGAAGTAGATAGAACGCCATAAAACATAGCTATGAAGTAGATAGAACGCCATAAGACATGAACTATGAAGTAGATAGAATGCCATAAGACATGAGCTATGAAGTAGATAGAATGCCATAAGACATTAGCTATGAAGTAGATAGAACGCCATAAGACATGAACTATGAAGTAGATAGAATGCCATAAGACATGAACTATGAAGTAGATAGAATGCCATAAGACATGAACTATGAAGTAGATAGAATGCCATAAGACATGAGCTATGAAGTAGATAGAATGCCATAAGACATGAACTATGAAGTAGATAGAATGCCATAAGACAGTGAACTATGAAGTAGATAGAATGCCATAAGATGTGAGCTATAATGTAGATAGAATGCCATAAGACATGAGCTATAATGTAGATAGAATGCCATAAGATGTGAGCTATGAAGTAGATAGAATGCCATAAGATGTGAGCTATAATGTAGATAGAATGCCATAAGATGTGAGCTATGAATGTAGATAGAATGCCATAAGATGTGAGCTATAAGTAGATAGAATGCCATAAGATGTGAGCTATGAAGTAGATAGAATGCCATAAGATGTGAGCTATGAAGTAGATAGAATGCCATAAGACATGAGCTATAATGTAGATAGAATGCCATAAGATGTGAGCTATGAAGTAGATAGAATGCCATAAGATGTGAGCTATGAAGTAGATAGAATGCCATAAGATGTGAGCTATAATGTAGATAGAATGCCATAAGATGTGAGCTATGAAGTAGATAGAATGCCATAAGATGTGAGCTATGAAGTAGATAGAATGCCATAAGACATGAACTATGAAGTAGATAGAATGCCATGAGACATAGCTATGAAGTAGATAGAATGCCATAAGACATGAACTATGAAGTAGATAGAATGCCATAAGACATGAGCTATGAAGTAGATAGAATGCCATAAGACATTAGCTATGAAGTAGATAGAATGCCATAAGACATGAACTATGAAGTAGATAGAATGCCATGAGACATAGCTATGAAGTAGATAGAATGCCATAAGACATGAACTATGAAGTAGATAGAATGCCATGAGACATAGCTATGAAGTAGATAGAATGCCATAAGACATGAACTATGAAGTAGATAGAATGCCATAAGACATGAACTATGAAGTAGATAGAATGCCATAAGACATGAACTATGAAGTAGATAGAATACCATAAGACATGAGCTATGAAGTAGATAGAATGCCATAAGACATGAACTATGAAGTAGATAGAATACCATAAGACATGAACTATGAAGTAGATAGAATGCCATGAGACATAGCTATGAAGTAGATAGAATGCCATAAGACATGAACTATGAAGTAGATAGAATGCCATAAGACATGAACTATGAAGTAGATAGATAGAATGCCATAAGACATGAACTATGAAGTAGATAGAATACCATAAGACATGAGCTATGAAGTAGATAGAATGCCATAAAACATAGCTATGAAGTAGATAGAATGTCTTATATTAGCTATGAAGTAGATAGAATGCCATAAAACATAGCTATGAATTAGATAGAATGCCATATGATGTGAGCTATGAAGTAGATAGAATGCCATTAAACATAGCTATGAAGTTTAGCATGTATATGTCATTGTTACTTATTTGCTATACACTTCTCACAGTAAATAGCTCCAGTAGTTGTTTGATATAAGGAGGGACATAATAACATTTTTCCCAAATAACCAAATTGACTACTAATTATCTTTATTTAATAAATCGCTGATACAATTTTTAATGCCCTGTGTGTATTGCAATGTTTGGATTACTATGTTTTTTGGGGGTTTTCTGTGTTTTCAGGTGGAAAAGGAGTGAGGAGAGATTACAAATTGGCTGTTAAATACTTCAACCTTGCTTCACAAGGGGGCCACGTATTGGCCTTCTTCAACCTGGCTCAGATGCATGCTACAGGAACAGGGGTGCTAAGGAACTGTCATACTGCAGTAGAGGTATGTTTACATTTTAATACCCTTGGTTCAGCACCGGGAGTTTTATTTATATTAATCTGTTTCTCTTGTCGACTCTACTGATTATCTTTGTCATCAATAAAATCATAATCTGCCAAATCAGGATAATATGTAGTGTCTGGATTAGAACAATAATTTTCACAAATTCCTTAATACAGCAATAATTCACAAAAGAAAGTTAATAAGATTGTTATTCTCCTGTGGTATCTGATTTTATTAAACTTTTCCTTTTCAACATCATCTCTATCTGCAGTTGTTTAAAAATGTGGCTGAGCGTGGTCGTTGGGCCGAGATGCTGTCTGAGGCACACAGTCTGTACAAGGAGGGTAATCTCTTCCAGTCCCTTGTCAAGTACACCTTCCTGGCTGAGCTTGGATACGAGGTGGCTCAGTCCAACGTAGCTTACATACTAGACCAAGGTAGCTGGCTTTATATTATGTATCATTGCATGTAAAATTTATTTTGATATTTTTGAAATAGTTATAAATTTTGATAAATGTTTACCTTTAACTTCACGATCCCTGTCTCTGTAGGTGACATTGGGGATTTCAAGGAATCTGAGATCTACGAGCGTGCATTATTGCAGTGGGCACGTGCAGCTGCCCAGGGATCAACATCAGCACGAGTAAAAATGGGCGACTACCACTACTATGGCCAGGGGACTAAGATAGATTATGAGACAGCTGCCTCCCACTACCGTGTGGCCTCGGAGCAGCAGCATAATGCTCAGGCCATGTTCAACCTCGGCTACATGCATGAGAAGGGCCTGGGGCTCAAACAGGTATGGCTATTGTTGGATTGTACATATACAGAAATAACTAGTTGTTTCTCATCTGTCTGTCCATTATTCTGGACAGATCTTCCTTGGTTATTACATGTATTAATCCAGATTGTTCTCCTTGGTTCTTTGTTGTGGATTAGATTGATTTATGCCAGGTAACATTTAAAAGTCACAAAGCTACTATCATTGATTCTCAGAAAGTACTGGAAGGGTTTTATCCAAATTTTAACACCCCTGGGATCTTTGTTGCTTATGTATCAGTTTGAAGTTAATTGAAAACTAAAGGCTGTCAGGCATCTGAAATTTTACCGTTGTTTTCTTCTATAATAATTCTTATTTAGCAGAGATTTTTCTCAAATTTCATAATTATGTACTTTTTGTTCCCCATCTTGAATGTTTTATTATGACCCTATCCTGAAATATAGTGTTACCCATGTCCGGCACCTCCCGAGGTGATGTGTCCCATCCCATCCTATACCTATGTAACGATCTAACCTCAGGAACTGTTGATGCGCTCCTCACCGAACTGTTTCGGGGTGTTAGGGGGCAGCAGGGGCATTTATATCTTATAGACGTTTTCTAGTTTTAAAACTGATGGGCAGGTACTTACCAGAAATCTCCTTAACACATCATCATTCTAGTCATTTTGTAAAAGCCCTACTTAAAGTGACAATATCTAAGACAGCAGTATTTAATTCTAAGTTGCTAAGACAGAAAAAAGGTGATAAACTTACAGAGATATTGAACATCTTATGAGTGTGGGCACCAAAATTTCACCATAAGCAATTCCATGTTTCTGATTCCAGGATGTTCACCTTGCCAAACGTTTCTATGACATGGCAGCAGAAACTAGTATGGATGCCCAGGTACCAGTAATGCTTGCTCTTGCCAAACTTGGTGTCTTTTATGGTGTTGATGTCTTCAACAAGGAGGTAATTGTCAAAAACCTGATTTCCTACATCTACCTGTTATTAAATAATCACATGACATTTCCTACCTGTTATTTGATAATCACATGACATTTTCTACCAGTTATTTGATAATCACATGACATTTCCTACCTGTTATTTGATAATCACATGACATTTTCTACCAGTTATTTGATAATCACATGACATTGTCTACCAGTTATTTGATAATCACATGACATCGTCTACCTGGTATTAATTGATCATCACTTTTCTTTACCTGCAGATTGAAGACTATCATCAGTTGTTTCTGAAGCTGGACCCCCGGTCCTACCTCGGACCTGACTGGGATATTTTTGTGATGACATTCCTTGCACTTCTTCTTGGATTCATCGTACTTCTCCGAAGGATCCGATAGTCCTGAATACACCCATGTTCAGGGTACAGGGCAGTTAGTGGTGCTACTACATATACCTGGCTTATCATCAGGGCCCATTGTATCCGATCAGGAGATATGTTCAGTAACATTACTGATATGAATATCAACATAAGTGAGAGAGATATATGTTTATATTTCATTCAGAGATTCAGGTCCGAATTGTGGTTCTACACCATTCCAGATTTTGAGGTAAAAGCAAGACTTGATTAGAACATGTCAGTAATACCTGAAGATCATGACAACACTGCCTTGTGTGGAAACCCAATCTCTTGTGTTCAATGTACAGGTTAACAGCTGGTCTGGATACAAGAAGGAGAGATGGTGTTAGTCTCGGAGGGAAAACATATTTTTTATGAAAATGATCATTGCCTTAAGATATTTCTTCTGAACTTTGAAGAAGTCTGTTTTAGATGTTCATGAATGGAAAAGATATCGTTGTTCTAGTGAATTTTTAGGATTTTTATAGGACTGCCTGTAATCTCTCAGCTGCTATGACACTGGGCATTTTGAAGAATGAAGCCCTGTATACCCTAGTCAAAACTAGATCCTACTGCCTAACACAGGGACTGGGTGATTTTATAGTCATCATTACACACACACAGGGACTGGGTAATATTGTAGTCACTATTACATAGACACAGGGACTGGGTAATATTGTAGTCACTATTACATAGACACAGGGACTTGGTAATATTGTAGTCACTATTACATAGACACAGAGACTGGGTAATATTGTAGTCACTATTACACAGACACAGGGACTGGGTAATATTATGGTCACTATTACACAGACATAGGAACTGGGTAATATTGCAATGCAGGTCACCATTACAGACACAGGAGCTAGGTAATATTGTCGTCCCCATTACACATACACAGGGACGAGGTAATATCGTAGTCACCATTACACATGGACTAGGTAATATTGTAGTCACCATTACACAGGGACAGGGTAATTAATATTGTAGTCACCATTACATAGACACAGGGACAGGGTAATTAATATTGTAGTCACTCCCTTATTGCAACACAGAATTAGCACTGTTTTTGATTCTGTTATTACATCACAGGGATTTGGCAATTTTTTCACTGCCATTATTAAAGCACAGGGACTTAGCAATATTGTAATTACTAGTATTGATACAACACAGGGAATGGGTGATATGTTAGTTCCTGCTCAACAATGCCTCATGAGGCTGTCAGATTGGTTGTGCCTGCCAATACCTCATGTGGCTCTGTCAAATTTTGTTTTGTCTTTTTCTTGTACATGTGCTTTTTTTACTTATCCATTTCCTTGTTTTATTTTAATTTGTTTATTCATACTTGTTTTGATTTCTTTTCATTTCACTTGTATGTGTTTATTGGTTTTATCTGTATTGGTTTTAGCTGTGTGTGTTTACCTGTGTGTGTTTACCTGTACTCGTTTTAGTTGTAATTGTCTTTCTTTCATTCTTTCTTTTATTATAATTTCCTGTGTTACCCACATTTAGGGATCGCTATATATCCAGAACTAAATTGAAGTAGTTTTCAGTAATTAGTTAAAATAAAACCAGATAGTTGTAACATCAGATTACCTGCAGGTAATATGTTAAGTCTGCCATACCTTTAAAAAACTCCAAATTCCTGATAAAGGGTGTGAAGCAATTTATAATATGGCCTTATTTGCCTGTGTTAGTGCTTTAGTAAGCAATAGGAAATGCAACAGCACATACATGTACCAGGCATTTTTGCACATGTGAAAGGATGACTTCACTCAATAGCCTACGCAAGGTACCTTTAGAAGTTAAAGTTGTGCAGCCCAACGGATGTGCACAGGAAATTACAGTACCTAATTGTTTATCTGTGTAGTCTGGTTTTCTTATGGATAATTATATTATGGGATTTTAAAAGAAGAAAAAAAGATTGTAATGAGTTAAAAAGAGTTTTTGTACAGAAGAATGTTTTGATATCATTTATAGAAAATCTATGATGTATATATGCAAATCTTTATGAAGATATGATGCTATTTATTGTGTAAATGGATGTACATTCATGCAGTGGTATGCTGTGTTTGATGGAGAAGGCATAGAGAGAGAGAAAGTGGGGAATAATGGTTTGATTAAAAAGT
The DNA here is from genome assembly GCF_902652985.1 of Pecten maximus. NCBI lineage: Eukaryota > Metazoa > Mollusca > Bivalvia > Pectinida > Pectinidae > Pecten > Pecten maximus. The sequence goes on along the minus strand of NC_047017.1, from coordinate 33,405,756 downwards.
ACATGTGTGTGGTAGTATGATAATTTAGTGAATGGCATGTGTGAGATCTTTGTGGATTGAATGGTTGACATGATGTTATTGACTGAGGAATGATAGATAAAGGTACCCGGTATGTCATGTTGGAGTGTATAAGTAAATCTTTATTTAATCAAATTGAGGGTAGAAGTTATCTAAGATGTCTAACCAATTGACTTACACCATTACATGTTACCATGGTGACCTGCCCTGGTACATGTTAACACAGGGACCTGCCCTGGTACGTGTTAACACAGGGACCTACCCTGGTACATGTTAACACAGGGACCTACCCTGGTACTTGTTAACACAGGGACCTACCCTGGTACATGTTACCATGGTGACCTGCCCTGGTACTTGTTAACACAGGGACCTACCCTGGTACTTGTTAACACAGGGACCTACCCTGGTATGTGTTAACACAGGGACCTACCCTGGTACTTGTTAACACAGGGACCTACCCTGGTACGTGTTAACACAGGGACCTACCCTGGTACGTGTTAACACAGGGACCTACCCTGGTACATGGTTACACAGGGACCTACCCTGGTATGTGTTAACACAGGGACCTACCCTGGTACATGTTAACTTAGGGACCTACCCTGGTATGTGTTAACACAGGGACCTACCCTGGTACGTGTTAACACAGGGACCTACCCTGGTACTTGTTAACACAGGGACCTACCCTGGTACATGTTAACACAGGATACATTGCTGTGTGTCAGTAAAGCTTCACTGTACATTGTATACCAAATTACTTACTATATACATGTATATATTGTTCTGAATCAGTTGTTATTCAATAATCATGCTGCCTTATGGCATCCCCTGAAAGGATGCCATTATAAAAAAAGATGTGGTGTATCTTGAAAGGGTATCCGGTATTCCATCACATATGGTCTAATGTTACCAGTATGTGCCATCTCATTAGTCCACAATGTGTGTCAAGTCAACATTAACAATCAAAGCTGTCTTTAAAGGCCACTGATCAGAGCAGAGCACTTTTATTAGCAGATGGCCTTTATATAGAGGTTATATAGAAGTTACATTGAGAACCAAAACAGATGGTCTTTATAGACAGGTGTTGTAAAAGAGGTGGCCTTCAAGCCAGACTCGACTGTTTTAATGTATTTGTGAAGTAGAAGACAAAAGATTATATGAAGCTAATCATTAGACAGATATAACACGGTAGATGTTCATTTCACTGTGTTTAGAGTGTTGATATTTCAGGGTTTTTCTTCTCTTATTTTTCGTGACCATGAAATATACACGATTTCAATCCTGCAAATGATGCATGTTCTATCAGTGTTGTGAGAATCGGCTTACATGACAAAGCTAAGAACGTGAAATTTGATATTGAAATATTAAATAATTTTACCATGATCATGCTGATTAGCTTCCTTTACAGCTAGTAAATGTTAACTAGAATCTGAAAATGATCAGTAATGTATGATCAGTCACAGTGCAATCTTACTCCCAACTATAATAATATATTTTGGATACATGATGTTAACATTCCTATATGTTAGTATATAGAATATTTGATCTTATTAGCATGCTTAAATCCATGATTAATGTCTCCACATCAGTTCTAGTGTGAATGTTTTGAGTACATTGTACGTGCTGTGTGAGTCTCTGGCTCATACATACAGTAATATAATGTGTGTGAATGTTTTGAGTACATTGTACGTGCTGTGTGAGTCTCTGGCTCATACATACAGTAATATAATGTGTGTGAATGTTTTGAGTACATTGTATGTGCTGTGTGAGTCTCTGGCTCATACATACAGTAATATAATGTGTGTGAATGTTGTGAACATATGTGTGTGTGTCTCCAGATATTGTGGACATATGTGTGTGTCTCCAGATATTGTGGACATATGTGTGTGTCTCCAGATATTTGTGGACATATGTGTGTATCTCCAGATGTTGGCTGGATACAGAAATAAAAAAAAAACTTGTGTGAATGTAGCAATTTGTGTATGTGTGTTAAATAGATCTCCAGATGTTTGTTACACACGGAACAATAAAATGTGTGAAACAAAAATAAAATTATATGTAAACAGTTTTTTTTAAGTTTATCATTTTCTTCCTCAGCCCCAGCTTATTTCAGTGATTCTGTTGCATTTTTTTTATGATTATTCATTCAAAAAGCATCTGGAGTGAACATTTCACAGAATAGCGTTTTTTATGTCAAATAGTCGGAAATTTCACCGCACCACACACCAAGAATGTATAGATCATTATTTAAATAAAACAGTATATTATAATAATACATTTTTGTACATAGTGTAATTTAATGACAATGCATTGATGTACATAGTGTAATTTAATGACAATGCATTGATGTAAACAATGAAGAGGAACTGAATTCTATTTTACATCAGTTCTGTCTATCTAAAAACAAAGCTCGGAGAAGTGTGATACATTTTTATTATTGATTTTGTCATATAATACAGTCAGATCCTTAAAAATTATCCTAGGAAAATACAGAGTTTGCAATTTGTGTAGTATAGTGTTTAAACATTTTCACCAGTGAAATATAAAAAAAATACTCATTCTTTCAAAGTGTTATTTTCACAGGTGAAAAATATCACTTTCTGATTTGACCAATCAGAACACTGCCTACTAACGACAATGGGGAAAATTAAGATTTGCATTATAGTTATCTGTCATGTTATATGATGTCAAAATGCAAGATGGAATACATAACGTCACTGTTTGGCGTACATTTGTGAGCCGTTGACAAGGGACTTCAATGAATTCTGAGGAGATTGAGCTGCCTTGGTATATTTTGCTATAAAATGTTATTAACAGAATAACTTACAGTTTCCTCAGTCACTCGTGAAAAATATCAAAATATTAGCCCGACATGTGAAATATATTCGATATTACTGAAGACATTGTTAGATATCCTCTATATATTTCTCTGTTCTGATCAAGTTATAAGTATTGAGGTGTCCTCCATTCACATGATATTATATATGTCTGGGAAACATAGATATTCATATGGAAGTACAGGATTCACTGAACATTTATGATGAACATTATTCAGGCAGCTTCATGTTAAGTGAACAAATATTCCCATAAATAAATAAACTTTTATCTATCACAGTACAATGTATCTCGGTTAACACAAATAAAATGTTTTCACAAAACTACATTTACAAAAAAATCAAATTTCTTGAAATGGCAACAGATATGTTTGATTTTCTTGGGTTATGAGGCCCAACTTTATACTGATTGTGGGCCTATTATTACAATTAACACATTGATTTTAATTACGATATATATCCGGAAAGTCTGTATTAAACCATTTTATTTTATTGATCATCTTTCTTTGAGGATATTTTTGATCGGACAAAAATAGCTTGCCACCCAGAGAGTCTGTATAGTATACCAACTTGGCTAGTCAACACTGCTGTGGAGTAGCTGTTTATTATATATGTATAGGCTGTTAAAAGTATAGGCTGGCGGAATGATCTCAGAATACAGAGAATTAAACCATGAAGAGTTAATAGCATAAAATCCACTAATGCTAGTCTACAGTTAGGTAACATTAAAAGATAAAAATGTCACTATCATTTCCTCTAGCTACAAATCAGTGAAAACCAATCCAGTAATTCATGACAATCCACCTGTGGGGAAGTTGATGAAGCATAGATTGACTCGGATATAACAAATACATGGCACTGATTTGAAACAATTTTGATTACAAGAAAAGAACTTGGGAAAGAATAATATCATTGAGGCAGTCAAATATTGCATCCACAAATCGGCATACAGTCATGTAATACTGCTGAACTTCTTGTAATATTGCACAAATTTCTGTAATGTCTAATCATGTAATTCTGAGAGTTTTTTTTTCTGGTAAAATATATGTTTCACTCCAAACAGTATCCTACAACAAAGTTCTACTGGTTTAAACTAAATGATTGGGTGTACACAACAAACCTCATACAGTCTAAAGAGTCACACCTGTCCAACTTAAACCTGGATGTATGTTCTACAGAAATAATGTGACCAATATGTCACCATCAATGATATGCCACCTTTTTCACATTTGTTTTCTTCTACAAAATATAAGATTTCAGCACATGTATGACTTTTACAACAAACATAATTATCTTTATTTGATCTGGATAACAATGTACAGTGTATCTCATTATCATTAAAGAAAAGGCACTGGAAAATATAGAGACAATTAGCCCAGGTCTATGGAGAGCCAACCTCCAGTGGAGAAGGGAGATGACTGATTTTAATGCATATTTTTGACCGTCCTTCACAAGGGGAGGTAACCCAGTACCATATTCTAAAGAATATGATACTACATCAGGTGTCAGCATAGTAACTGTTTATGAAATGCACCATTCAACTCAACGCAGTGGTTGTTGACCTCATTAAAAGGAATATGCATAGTTACCAATGAAATATCATGCAAGTGCCTTGATTACATCGGAATCATTGTCAATAACTACCTGCTGAACAACACTTGGTATCCTATATAATCAACACTCAGTCCACTTGATAAAAATCGGAGATTCGTCGGGCAAGCATTACGGCTCTCATTTGTGGTGACACCAGGTGGCGGTGCAGCATTCTCATGGTGGCGGCTGGACTCCTTGCCCATGTCTCAAACACATGTTTCATAGGGTACTCCAGTCGGAAACGCTGCCAGTCTGCAACTGTCTCTACAGATATTCCTACTCTCTCAGCCATCATTCTCCAGTCAGCACCTGTATGTAATATGACAATTTTAATGTGTGACAAATGATGTTTTAAACAATAGGTAATGTGATAACTTTAATTGGTTATTAATGACCTTTCAAACAATAGGCAATGTGGGGAAGTGACAATGTTTATGTTGATTAATGACCTTCAGACCTACAAGTAATGTGACAACTTTAATGTGTTTATGACCTGTAAAGTAATTGTAGTCAATATGACAATGTTCATATTGATTAATGACTTTTAAAACAATAGGCAACATGACAGCTTTGATGTGGGATTAATGACCATTAAAACAATAGACAATGTGAGCCAGACTTTAATGTGTTATTAATGACTTAAAAAATATTAGGTTATGTGACAACTTTAATGTGTTATCAATGACCTGTAAAACAATAGGCAATGTGAGAGCTGTTACCTTGATGTATGATCTCTAAAACAATAGGTGAAGTAACAGTTTATGAAGTAACAGCAAAACCTTGTGGAGTACAAACCATTGGCCTTGTAGAGGCTGAGCTCGCTGACCAGGTAGTGCTGGAGGCCGGGGTCCATCTTACTCACTGAGGTGTCCCCAGGGAGCTTCTTCACTGGCTGAAACAACAAATAAATCAATTTTATGATAAAGTTACAAAATGTACATCTATAGAAGGAAGTACTAAATAGAACTTGTCCTGGTTATGCTTGGGTAAAAATGTGTCCATGGCTACCAGTGTCCCCTGGTGTAGACCTAGATACCAGTGTGTCCATGGTTACCAGTGTCCCCTGGTGTATACCCAGATACTAGTGTGTCCATGGTTACCAGTGTCCCCTGGTTTATACCAAGGTACAAGTACCAGTGTGTACATGGTTACCGTTGTCCCCAGGTTTATATCTAGGTACAAGAGTGTCCATGGTTTCCAGTGTTCCCTGGTGTATACCTAGGTACAGGTGTGTCTATGGTTACCAGTGTTCCCTGGTTTATACCAGGTACTAGTTTGTCCATGGTTTCCAGTTTCCCCTGGTTTATACCTAGGTACAAGTGTGTCCATAGTTACCAATGTCCCCAGATCTATACCTAGGTACAGGTGTGTCTATGGTTACCAGTGTTCCCTGGTTTATATCTAGGTACTAGTGTGTCAATGGTTACCAATGTCCCTGGTTTATACCTAGGTACTAGTGTGTCTATGGTTACCAGTGTCCCCTGGTTTATACCTAGGTACTAGTGTGTCCATGGTTACCAGTGTCCCCTGGTTTATACCTAGATACTAGTGTGTCAATGGTTACCGGTGTCCCCTAGTTTATACCTAGGTACTAGTGTGTCCATGGTTACCGGTGTCCCCTAGTTTATACCAGGTACAAGTGTGTCTATGGTTACCAGTGTTCCCTGGTTTATACCAGGTACTAGTGTGTCCATGGTTACCGGTGTTCCCTAGTTTATACCTAGGTACAGGTGTGTCCATGGTTACCAGTGTCCACAGGTTTATACCTAGGTACCAGCGTGTCCATGGTTACCAGTGTCCCCTGGTTTATACCTAGGTACCAGTGTGTCCATGGTTACCAATGCCCCCTGGTTTATATCTGTGTTCTGAGGTCAGATATCAATATTATATCAATATGAATTGATTGTATATAAATTAATGTTATTGTAGGCTAACAATGAACACTGCTCTACTAATGGCATTATGTACCACTAATGGACATACAGACAGTGGACTACATCAGACAGTGGCCTAATCAAACAAACTATCCAATTCTGTCAGATTGATCATACCGTTTTATAGAATCACAATGTTTGTTTACAAAGTTTATGTTCCTGTGAGAAAGAAAGAGCTTGTGGTCAGAAAAGGTAAGTTATTGGGTTTCTTGACCTGTACAGGTGTGTAAACTTGGCCAACTTACAGGTGAAAACAGGTGATCAATAACAGGCCTCTCTAGATACACCTGAGCTTAGAAAGGCATCTCTACATAGGGGTACCCTGCCTATTCTATATATTGTTGTTCCTTGATGAATAGTGTAACAATATGTGATACCTGACCTGAGTGTTTGTTATGTAAAAGTTAGCACCCATTTTCTCTATACAACATATTCCAATTCCCTACACATACATACAAAATTAAATACAAATTTGTATACTGAACACCTTGCCTTTGTGATAATGTCATCAATCACATGTCCAAATATCTTGAAAATTGTGTTTTTTATGAGGACAAGAAATGATATTTTTTCTCCATTGCGATGACCTATTTGACACTCTTGTATACACAGAAATGAGAACAGAAACTTCCACTCTAATACAGCAATAAGTCGCAGATGTTTGTAAGTGTGTTCCTCTGATAGTTTGTAAAGTGAGTCAATATGGACAGTTAAGGAGTTCCGATACTTACTGGACTGAGTTGGAAGGTTTGGAGATTCTTGACAATGGAAGACACCTGGTATTTTCCAGGATGTGTGGTTGCTTTGCTCTCTTTAATGATTATTTTCTCTTTCTCATTCTCTTCATCTGTCTCATCATTATCTGAGCCATTGAATGTGAATACTTCACTTCCTTCTACAATACAAAGATTATCAATTAAATGTGAATACTTCACTTCCCTCTACAATACAAAGATTATCAATTAAATGTGAATACTTCACTTCCTTCTACAATACAAAGATTATCAATTGAATGTGAATACTTTACTTCCCTCTACAATACAAAAAGTATCTTATAATTAAATGTGAATACTTCACTTCCTTCTACAATACAAAGAGTATCTATTAAATGTGAATACTTTACTTCCCTCTACAATACAAAAAGTATCTTATAATTAAATGTGAATACTTCACTTCCCTCTACAATACAAAAAGTATCTTATAATTAAATGTGAATACTTCACTTCCCTCTACAATACAAAGATTATCAATTAAATGTGAATACTTCACTTCCCTCTACAATCTTTCAGAAGTAACATTCTGGACGGAAAGATACAAGGTATTTTGTACAGAAGGAGTACCTAAGGCCCCTACTCTAAATGAAGTTTTAGAATCGAGATCTGAAAATGGACAGATATACAAAGTGAATTTCTGAATTCTTCATGTTTCACCAATAGATGACTAAAGTAAAAAGATAAACCAGCCGTACATACCGATAACAAATATAACAACATACAGGTAAACCAGCCGTACATACCGAGAACAAATATAACAACATACAGGTAAACCAGCCGTACATGTACATACTGATAACAAATATAACAACTTACAGGTAAACCAGCCGTACATACCGATAACAGATATAACAACATACAGGTAAACCAGCCGTACATACCGATAACAGATATAACAACTTACAGGTAAACCAGCCGTACATACCGATAACAGATATAACAACATACAGGTAAACCAGCCGTACATACCGATAACAGATATAACAACATACAGGTAAACCAGCCGTACATACCGATAACAGATATAACAACATACAGGTAAACCAGCCGTACATACCGATAACAGATATAACAACATACAGGTAAACCAGCCGTACATACCGATAACAGATATAACAACATACAGGTAAACCAGCCGTACATACCGATAACAGATATAACAACATACAGGTAAACCAGCCGTACATACCGATAACAGATATAACACCATACAGGTAAACCAGCCGTACATACCGATAACAGATATAACAACATACAGGTAAACCAGCCGTACATACCGATAACAGATATAACAACATACAGGTAAACCAGCCGTACATACCGATAACAGATATAACAACATACAGGTAAACCAGCCGTACATACCGATAACAGATATAACAACTTACAGGTAAACCAGCCGTACATACCGATAACAGATATAACAACATACAGGTAAACCAGCCGTACATACCGATAACAGATATAACAACATACAGGTAAACCAGCCGTACATACCGATAACAGATATAACAACATACAGGTATCATTCTCTTCTGCACTTACTTGTTTCAAACAGAAGAAACCTGGCTTTGTGTTTAGCGTCCTCCAAAGAACCACACTGTTGTATTTCCTCTAAACCAGATTCTAAGTTCATTTTAGCCTGTAATAACTTAACAAGGTTCATGTTCATCTGAGTTGTCCTGGTTTCCAGTTCCTCTACCCTAGCCTCCACACTTCCCTTGGCAGGTTTCTGTTTCTTTACATCCTGTTTGTGAGCCAGACTGTTGAGGAGGTCCAATAGCGCCTCCACAGACACCTCACCCAGCTCTTTCTTCTGATCCTCCTCTCCCAGTGCGAAACCCTTGGATTTGGCATCCTCCACTAGTTTTGTGGTGAGTAAAAGCCAGCTATCCTGTAGTTTTGTGTTCTTGGCAGTTAGCTGTGTCACCTGTTCCTGTAGGTCCTCATTCTCCCTGGTCAGGATTTCCACTGCCTGTTTAGACTTAGAAACGGAAATGCTGCCAGATCGGGGGAAGGACTGGCCTCGGGATGAGTTAGGACGTTTTTCTCCTCCATCCTTCTTCATGCCTGGTTTCTTTGGTTTACTTGCCATGTGATGGATGTACCCTCATTGAAAAGGTCTATATATCACACTTCAGGACAAATTCATGGCATCACATCTTCATCTGTCAAACCTGAAACCATATGAGACTTGTACAGTATAACTAAGTTCAGTAAAATGCATTACAGATAAATTGTCGTCTGTGAGCAGTAGAAACATTATTGCATTGATTGATACCTATGATGATGACAAATTCTCTTATATTTGTATGAATGTAAGGAAGATTAATCTTTTCCAACATTCCATTCGCTCTCAAAGAACAAGATATACCACACTTTCTGCATCCAAAGCTAATATTGTCTTATGAATGATATTATAGAAGCAACCATATTGAAATAAAACAGAGGGGTACATTAGGGGGGGGGGGGGGGGGGGGGGGGGGAGATGATGGGGGAGGGGGGTACATAATAGGGGAGATGGGGGGTGGTTACAATGGAGGGGAGATGGAGTGTCTAGGGGGGTGCATTGGAGGGGAGATGGGGGGGGGGTACATTGGAGGGTAGATGGGGGAGGGGGTTGTTATATTGGAGGGGAAATGATGGTGGGGGTACATTAGAGGAGAGATGATGGTGGTGGGGGGGGGGGGGGGGGGGGGAGGGGGTACATTGGAGGGGAGATCGGGGGAGGGGGTTGTTATATTGGAGGGGAGATGATGGTGGGGTACATTAGAGGAGAGATGATGGTGGTGGTGGGGGGGGAGGGGGTACATTGGAGGGGAGATGGGGGGGGGAGGGTTGTTATATTGGAGGGGAGATGATGGTGGGGTACATTAAAGGAGAGATGATGGTGGTGGTGGGGGAGAGGGGGTACATTGGAGGGGAGATGGGGAGGTACATTGGAGGGTAGATGGGGGGGGGGTTGTTACATTGGAGGGGAGATGGGGGGTACATCGGAGGGTAGATAGGGGGGTTACATTTGAGGGTAGATTGGGGGGGGGGTTGTTACATTGGAGGGGAGATGGGGGATACATTGGAGGGTAGATGGGGGGTTACATCCGAGGGTAGATGGGGGGTACATTGGAGGGTAGATGGGGGGGGGTTGTTACATTGGAGGGGAGATGGGTTGTTTACATTGGAGGGTAGATGGGGGGTTACATTGGAGGGTAGATGGGTTGTTTACATTGGCGGTTAGATGGGGGGGGGGGGGTTGTTGTTACATTGGAGGGTAGATGGGGGGTACATTGGAGGGTAGATGGGGGGGGTTGTTACATTGGAGGGTAGATGGGGGGTTACATCGGAGGGTAGATGGGGGGTACATTGGAGGGTAGATGGGGGGTTACATCGGAGGGTAGATGGGGGGTACATTGGAGGGTAGATGGAGGGGGGGGGTTGTTACATTGGAGGGGGGATGTGGGGTACATTGGAGGGTAGATGGGGGGTTACATTGGAGGGTAGATGGGGGTACATTGGAGGGTAGATGGGGGGGGGGGTTGTTACATTGGAGGGTAGATGGAGGGAGGGGGTTGGTACATTGGAGGGTAGATGGGGGAGGGGGTTGTTACATTGGAGGGGAGATGATGGTGGGGGTACATTAGAGGAGAGATGATGGTGGTGGTGTGTGTGGGGGGTATATTGGAGGGTAGATGGGGGGGGGAGGGGGTTGTTACATTGGAGGAGAGATGATGGTGGGGGTACATTAGAGGAGAGATGATGGTGGTGGTGGGGGGGGGGGGGGTATATTGGAGGGGAGATGGGGGGAGGGGTTGTTACATTGGAGGAGAGATGATGGTGGGGGTACATTAGAGGAGAGATGATGGTGGTGGTGTGTGTGGGGGGTATATTGGAGGGGAGATGGGGGGGGGGGGGGGTTGTTACATTGGAGGAGAGATGATGGTGGGGGTACATTAGAGGAGAGATGATGGTGGTGGTGGTGGTGGGGTATATTGGAGGGGAGATGGGGGGGGGGGGGGTTGTTACATTGGAGGAGAGATGATGGTGGGGGTACATTAGAGGAGAGATGATGGAGGGGGGGGGGGGGGGTGGTTACATTGGAGGGGAGATTGGAGGTGTAGGGTAAGATGGAGGGTGATGGAGGTAGTTTACGTTGTATCCTTGTGTCCTGTTCAAGAGATTAACGTGTACAGTAATGTCAGAAGTGTTTTACTTTACATCAATATTTTTTATCAGTCTTACCCTTAATACAACCTAGGTGAGTTGCTGTAATCAATAATTCAGCAGAGAAAATCAATTTAACCTTCCTTCATTTCATTATGAGGCAAGTTTGTAGGAATTTTATGTGGCAGTCAATAAACTTAGAATAATGTTTACAAAAATGAACTTAATCATTACATGGTCTTTTATACAGAATGATGGTTATACAAGTATGAAATTATAATCCTCCTCAGTCAACTTCATTGATTATGATAGTGTATTGAGATTCTATACTGACCTATATAACATGTTGTATTACCAAACTAATAATGAATAGTGTATGGAGATTCTATACTGACCTATATAACATGTTGTATTACCAAACTAATACTAATAGTGTATTGAGATTCTATACTGACCTATATAACATGTTGTATTACCAGACTAATACTAATAGTGTATGAAGATTCTATACTGACATATATAACATGTTGTATTACCAAACTAATACTAATAGTGTATGGAGATTCTATACTGACCTATATAACATGTTGTATTACCAAACCAATACTGAATCAAAGTGTATTGAGATTCTATACTGACCTATATAACATATGTTGTATAGAGCATGTACTAAACAGTAACACATTATACATAGCATAACTGTACTTTAATCCATATTTCAAAGCCAGAATTTGACATGTTATAACACTCAGATAAATACTGATACTGTACAGAACCTGTGTGAGGTAACTAGCTTTAACACTCAGATCAATATGGAGGAGAGTTTAAGTGTTCTGTTGATGACTTGTGGAGCAATAATGAGAGAGTATTCAGTGTGCAATCACCCGCTGGCCTTTCCCTAGGCTTTAAAAACACAACTTTGTAACAGCTACAATTGTCCATGATAGTGGCTGTTATATTTCAACTGTATTTTATACACACATTTATATACACATTATAGCTAAATATCAAATTTAGTAACCTGATTCATTTCCAATTGATAAAAAAATAGCAAACCTTCAAGATAGTTAAAGTTATAATCGATCAAGATCACTTAGTATCAAAGTTGGTATATAGACAAATACATTGTGTGTTGTTATGTAAATGGACACAGACTGGAATAAGTTGAAGGATTAAAAGTTTTACCAATTATTCATTTCATGGTAATTGAAACCATAAAGCAGATACATTAAAACTGAACCATACATTGTTATCAACTGAGCCTATGCACCAGTTATGGTCCACTGGGTGGTATTGAATTACACTATTCTACACAGTAAACTTTGCTACAACTGTAACCAAAACAAAATAATTTATTTACAATTACTCTCTGATCATGGCATCTCTATAATAAAAGTCAACATTTACCCATGAATAATAAATACAGTTCTCTATTGTCAAAACTAAACTGCTCAGATGAATTAAAAACTGACTGCCGCCCAAGAACAGGCACAGACATGCAACGTACTGTACAGAAATCCAATTAACAGATTAATCTTAATTAAGTTTGGTGATAAAGGCCTCCAGCTTGTCAAAGCCTTATCAACTTCATATGAATTTATGCTTTTAAAATATAATTATTTTAAAGCATATCAATAATCCTCAATAATTCTTACTTTCTTTTCTTTTTTTTAAATTTTAAGACAATTTACCAGGGTATTGACTATCTTATATTACACAATATCTATTGTATCTCACAACAGTAAAACCTGTGTAAACTGAACACTACAGTGACATGTGTGTAAACTGGACACAACAGTGACACGTGTAAACTGAACACTACAGTGACACCTGTCTAAAGTGAACACAACAGTGACACGTGTGTAAACTGAACACTACAGTGATACCTGTGTAAACTGAACACTACAGTGATACCTGTGTAAACTGAACACTACAGTGACACCTGTGTAAACTGAACACAACAGTGACACGTGTGTAAACTGGACACTACAGTGACACCTGTCTTAACTGAACACTACAGTGACACCTGTGTAAACTGGACACTACAGTGACACCTGTCTTAACTGAACACAACAGTGACACCTGTGTAAACTGAACACTACAGTGACACGTGTGTAAACTGAACACTACAGTGACACCTGTCTAAACTGAACACTACAGTGACACCTGTGTAAACTGAACACTACAGTGACACGTGTGTAAACTGAACACAACAGTGACACCTGTCTTAACTGAACACTACAGTGACACGTGTGTAAACTGAACACTACAGTGACACGTGTGTAAACTGAACACTACAGTGACACCTGTCTAAAGTGAACACAACAGTGACACCTGTGCAAACTGAACACTACAGTGGCACCTGTATAAACTGGACACTACAGTGACACCTGTGTAAACTGGACACAACAGTGATATCTGTGTAAACTGAACACTACAGTGACACCTGTGTAAACTGAACACTACAGTGACACCTGTGTAAACTGAACACTACAGTGATATCTGTGTAAACTGAACACTACAGTGACACCTGTGTAAACTGAACACTACAGTGATATCTGTGTAAACTGAACACTACAGTGACACCTGTGTAAACTGAACACTACAGTGATATCTGTGTAAACTGAACACTACAGTGACACCTGTGTAAACTGAACACTACAGTGACACCTGTGTAAACTGAACACTACAGTGATATCTGTGTAAACTGAACACTACAGTGACACCTGTGTAAACTGAACAGAACAGTGACACCTTTGTAAACTGAACACAACAATGACACCTGTATAAACTGGAAACTACAGTGACACCTGTCTAAACTGAACACTACATTGACACCTGTATAAACTGGACACTACAATGACACCTGTCTAAACTGAACACTACAATGACACCTGTCTAAACTGAACACTACAATGACACCTGTCTAAACTGAACACTACAATGACACCTGTCTAAACTGAACACTACAATGACACCTGTCTAAACTGAACACTACAATGACACCTGTCTAAACTGAACACTACAATGACACCTGTCTAAACTGAACACTACAATGACACCTGTCTAAACTGAACACTACAATGACACCTGTCTAAACTGAACACTACAATGACACCTGTCTAAACTGAACACTACATTGACACCTGTATAAACTGGACACTACAATGACACCTGTCTAAACTGAACACTACAATGACACCTGTCTAAACTGGACACTACAATGACACCTGTCTAAACTGAACACTACAGTGACACCTGTGTAAACTGAACACAACAGTGATACCTGTCTAAAGTGAACACTACAGTGACACCTGTGTAAACTGAACACAACAGTGACATCTACATAAATATCTAAATAAAAACATAAGTGTAATCTGTCTAAATACAACACATAATTTAAACCTTTATAAAATGGAACACATACCATTATTTTAAACCTGTATAAAATCAATGAAACCTGTCTGACTTCATGAAATCTATCATAATCAATGCACTGGTAATGGCCTTGTTGTTTAAGTTCATCTGGCCATTAAATACATTATTGTCACTCGGTGAGAAAAAATACAAGTGTTAACAGTACATACTACAAACAGATTAAATCTCTTGATAATGACTTTATACAGTGTACATGTCCAGACATCAGATTACATTGTATGGCATACCATTTGTTTAGTAAATAAATTAGATGTATACACACTCAATCTCAATCACCAATTAAGTTTTAATGTTAAGTCTCTATACTGTTATTATTGTAACTGGACTTTTATGACTTAAAGGCCATTTTATGTACAATGCACAATGTATGTATACATATCTATCACTGCATACAAATATTTCTCAGTTGTACACATATTTATCTTCTGACTGGAGTTTCAGTGGATTCTCTCATATACATGTATGTGTTGTTTCAACCTGCCAAATTGATTGTCTTTTTTTTTTTGTAAATACACGTACATGTAGGCCTATCATATTATATTTTTTATTTGATTTTTATCAGAGAATGTAACTTCCAAATATGTTCTAACCGTGAATCTACGCTGAGTTCACTCAGTAGTAAAACACTGCTACATGATGTGTACACAGTGACCTGTATGTGACACAAGTCGGTGATTAATGATAGATGACTAAATAGGTATATAGTACACATACATATGCACAGTTTACATGTATGCGACAGATGGTGGGTGGGATTTAGTGTACTGATGGTTCGCTTGAAAGAGAACAATAACATGTATACCAGTCGTGGAACTAAGCTAAAACGATGATGTAAATAATCCTACCTTTCCTCGGTTAAGTGGTCAATAGTTATCATCTGGCTTATCCACATGCCACAAGACGTTGGTAAGGAAGCTTGACATGCGCATTCCAATTTAACAGGTACTCGTACGTCACTTCCGTAAACATTGCATATGGCTGCCCAAGATGAACTGTCAAACGAGACTAATCGATAATGCAGTCTGATGCCAGTGTTGGTGTTCCCCGCTAGTATACACAGAAAGTAAAGCTACCAAGTTATGCCCTTCATGTATTTTACATCGATGATATTGGTTTTTGTTCGTCAGACTCCAAGGTAGCCTCGGCTCTGTTGCTTTCAGCCGAGCTTGGAAGATGCTGGCATGCGTATAGTTATGAACGTATCGAGATTCAGCGGACTTAAAGAGGCGTGGGCTGTCACCGGTGCTCCGTACCTCGGCCACATGTAAACCACTAACATTACTCTGACACGTGATTAAAGTGAATATTAATAGAATTGTGACGACCCAGGGATACATACCAGCCAGAGAACCAATCAATGATTGATCCATATACATCTAAAGCCATCAGGATCTTAAGTAAAAACACGCAATTCATTTGTGGAGGACAGAGTAAAAGCGACTGAGATACAGCATTGTGTAGGTGGGATTTTACGATTGTATAACTTGACAGTAAGTAATGTGTGAAGGATGTTCTTCATTATGTTGGGCAGGATCATGTTGGTCTTCTGCACAAAATGCATAAGTCTTTAGTTTCCAAGTCTGAAGGTCGTTTTGATGTGAGGGCACCTCTCGCTACGTTTGATACCATTGATCTTGGGGAGGATATTGCATTCATTCAGTCCAACAGAAATAATGAAAGTGTCAGTGAATCAAGTGATGAGGCCAACAAATTAGATGTCATTAGAAAGCGACAGTTTTTTGGAAAGCATGACAGTTCTAAATATGAACCAACTGACAGACATGTGTATGAGAAATTAAGTGAGGGACAGAGTACAACAAATAATGTAAAAGAATCAAGGCCAGAAAACAGCGAGTTTATGAATCAACGACCAAGTCCAGATGATTCCTTCTCTGACAGTTCAGATTCTGACAGTGGTTATATACAGGGTGGATACCTGTCTATGACAGATGGACGAATAACCAAGAACGACTTCCAAGCTAAAATCCCCACTTCACCATTCCCTAGTCGATACTCACGTGTGGTTGACCATGATGCTTCTCAGGACAACACTCCCACCTCCTCCCCTAGTTTACAGCGCAGTCCTCTGCCTGTGCTTCTGCAAGAATTGGAACATGTCAAGTTAGAGTCCAAGCGAAAAGCATTGGAGAAACGTATCCAGAGGCTACAGGTGACTACACGACCTGTGGAACGCCCACGAAGTACGACACCCATCAACGTGGTCACGCTAGATGAATACAGAGAAATTAGCTCTCCAGAGAAACATCAGACACCTGAACATTTAGAGAAGCTGAAGATCAAGCTTCCCGCAGAAGACTTTGGCTGTGGAAGGCAGAAAAGTCCCTGGAAGGCTAGAGGAAGTATCAGTGAAGCTTCAAATGTATTTAATTTCAATGAGGAACATTTATTTACCCACACAAAGTCAGCATTCCTGCTTCAGAATGATGGGTCGGTAGGTCAGTCCCCGAAGCGGATCCTCATTCCTCCTAGTCTTTCACCTGCACTGTCACCTGCTGCCTCTCCAGTCAAGTCTGTAGTGCACGCCAATATCCCACCCCAAACTGCTTCTCCAAAATTCTATTACAGTCCTGGGCTAAAATCCCAATCAGGGACACCAAGTCAACAAACCACCCCAGCTGTGTCCAGTTGTCGAGACAACTGGATTGCTTTTGACGACAACTGGGGATCACAGAACAATACTCCTGCCAAAATCCAGTCCATAACAGAAAGTGCCAAAGACTCAATTGATAAACAGTCATGTGTTCAAGGGAATAGTTACTCAGATTCTGAATCAGGGAAATTAAACAAAACTGTTACTGAGAATTCAGATGTGAAATTGAACATCCCAGATATCATTGAACATGCAGTGTGTGAAAGTGAACAAGAAGAAATCTTAACAATCAATATAGAAGAATTCAAAAATGGAGAAAAAGTCTGTAATATAAATGTATCAGAGTCCTCTAGCAAAGATATTGGCAACGAATCAAGTGAGAATGTGTCTGTAGTAGAAATTCCAACCAAGGAGACTGTGGCTGGAGATGTAGATATTTGTGGTGTGGACCAGGGAGTGGTCCAGAGCCAGCATGAAGGAGTGAAACTCTGTACCCAAGGAGGCTGCTTAGAGCCCACACACAACTATAACGAGGATACAGTGGGCAAAACTAATATTTTATTACACACCAGCACAGAAACACAGTGTTCAAATTTTCTCCCAGAAAATCAATCCCCAGATTTGGTTAGTCAGACAGACAGGAATGGTACCCAGGAAGCAGGCTTACCTGGCCAGCTGATTTCTTCTGGTGCTGATACAATCTGTAAAACCTTAACTGATATGACCTTTGACCCTGCTGCTGATTCAACCTCTCGGCCCGAACCTGGGGACAGCCAGGTTGTTGACAACATTAAATAAGAACAGCATTATTCCTTGTTAGCAGGTAAGACTTTTTAATATCAACGCTGCTTTGAGAATTTCTTGTTTATTATAGGTAGAGATATGTATTTTGTCTCAAGAGATTGCCAGCGCTAACGGCGTGATAGGGTCCTGGCATTATATGGTTTCTGGTGATGACAGATTAGTGGGATGACTGCTGACCTGTACAGAATCCAAGTGGGTGGACTGTCTGGAGAGCTGGCTGGGGATGATGATGAGGACATTGTCTCACAGGGCTTCTGGTTCTATACAGCTTCAGTTTCAGGCTCTGTCATATTTCTCCAACAAACAGATTTGGAAACATAGAAAAAAAGGGTCATATATCTCACGTTCTGTTATAATTTAGTTTAACCTGACTGTTGTTTCAGTCTTTAGATTATATCAGTTTTTTGGGACTCCTCCATCTATAACCATCTGCTGTTACCTGGTGACAATATCTCTGCAACTGCACATTTAATCTACTGCTTGGCATATTAAATTGAATTTTGTATGAATCATTGATGGAACCTTACATGGGACAACAATTA
The DNA here is from genome assembly GCF_902652985.1 of Pecten maximus. NCBI lineage: Eukaryota > Metazoa > Mollusca > Bivalvia > Pectinida > Pectinidae > Pecten > Pecten maximus. Next base: position 33,387,054 of record NC_047017.1, on the reverse strand, counting down.
GATTTTGTACAGATATGCCAGCCTTCTGTCGGTGGCCTGATTCATATTTAAAGTATTTTATCATTTCTGGTTGGCTATAAAGGTTGCTATATCAGATATCTAGCAGTAACATCAGAAGATTTCTGTATTTGGGATACATGTGAAAAATGTTGTACAGGAGAAATTAATGCATGTTGGGGATATAGACTGGTCAATACATTTAGGATGGAAGTTGTTAGTCTTGTCAGGTTATTGGACACAAGGTGTGAACACATAGTACTGCTGTATTACCAGGGGAGGAGATTTGTGTTGTTGTGTGACTCATGTAAACATGTACAAGAAAATACCCACTAGTATGGTCTAATAGAGGGACCATTGTCTGTATATGGCCAGATAAATATCAAATACCCTACAAGGCCAGATAAAGCAACCCTTGACACTTTAAGGGACTGCTGCTCTGTAAGACCAGGTAAAGGGACCTTTTCCCTGTAAGGCCAGGTAATTAAAGGGACATCTACCCTGTGAGGCCAGGAAATTAATATATAAAATAAAGGAACGTCTATCCTGTAAAGCCAGGTAATTAAAGGGACATCTACCCTGTAAGGCTAGGAAAAGGGACCTCTGCCCTGTAAGGCCAGGTAAAGGGACCTCTGCCCTGTGAAGCCAGGTAATTAAAGGGACCTCTGCCCTGTAAGGCCAGGAAAAGGGACCTCTGCCCTGTAAGGCCAGGTAAAGGGACATCTACCCTGTAAGGCCAGGAAAAGGGACCTCTGCCCTGTAAGGCCAGGAAAAGGGACCTCTGCTCTGTAAGGCCAGGTAAAGGGACATCTACCCTGTAAGGCCAGGTAATTAAAGGGACATCTACCCTGTAAGGCCAGGTAATTAAAGGGACATCTACCCTGTAAGGCCAGGTAAAGGGACCTCTGCCCTGTAAGGCCAGGTAAAGGGACATCTACCCTGTAAGGCCAGGTAATTAAAGGGACATCTACCCTGTAGGGCCAGGTAATTAAAGGGACATCTACCCTGTAAGGCCAGGTAATTAAAGGGACCTCTGCCCTGTAAGGCCAGGTAAAGGGCATCTACCCTGTAAGGCCAGGTAATTAAAGGGACATCTACCCTGTAGGGCCAGGTAATTAAAGGGACCTCTGCCCTGTAAGGCCAGGTAATTAAAGGGACATCTACCCTGTAAGGCCAGGTAATTAAAGGGACATCTACCCTGTAAGGCCAGGTAATTAAAGGGACCTCTGCCCTGTAGGGCCAGGTAATTAAAGGGACATCTACCCTGTAAGGCCATGTAATTTAAGGGCATCTACCCTGTAAGGCCAGGTAATTTAAGGGACATCTACCCTGTAGGGCCAGGTAATTAAATGAACCTCTGCCCTGTAAGGCCAGGTAAAGGGACCTCTGCCCTGTAAGGCCTGGGAAGGGATATCTACGCTGTAAGGCCAGGTTATTAAAGGGACACGGTAAGGCCAGGTAATTAAAGGGACCTCTACCCTGTAAGGCCAGGTAAAGGGACCTCTGCCCTGTAAAGCCAGGTAATTAAAGGGACCTCTACCCTGTAAAGCCAGGTATAAAGGGACCTCTACCCTGTAAGGCCAGGTAATTAAAGGGACATATGCCCTGTAAGGCCAGGTAAAGGGACCTCTACCCTGTAAATCCAGGTATAAAGGGACCTCTACCCTGTAAGGCCAGGTAATTAAAGGGACATATGCCATGTAAGGCCAGGTAAAGGGACCTCTACCCTGTAAATCCAGGTATAAAGGGACCTCTACCCTGTAAGGCCAGGTAATTAAAGGGACATATGCCCTGTAAGGCCAGGTAAAGGGACCTCTACCCTGTAAAGCCAGGTAATTAAAGGGACCTCTGCCCTGTAAGACCAGGTAAAGGGACCTCAAGCTCTGCCCTGTAAGGTCAAGAAAAGGGACATCTACCCCGGTAAGGTCAAGAAAAGGGACATCTGCCATGGAAGGCCAGGTAAAGGGACCTCTCCCCTGTAAGTTCATGTAAAGGGATTGATACTCCTTGTCAATTCAATTCAATTCATTTCCAAATACTACATAGCATATAGGATTCCAAGATACATATATATCATATTAATATAACAAATGATGCATACAAAATAGCGGAGAACACAGACGAATTAATTCTGACTAATACTGAACCACACAAAAATTATAAAATACAGGTGACATGTCTATAGTATGCTAATTACACTCTGACTTTGTTGGCATCATATACAAGTCATATCTTGCTAACTTGCGAATTGCGCCAATATTATTGACACACATGTAATTGGATAAGTTTATACATTGATGGTTTGCGTTAGTAAAATGGTTTTATGTATTTTTTTCTTAAATCATGAAAGCTTTTGCATACTAGATTAAAATGATACTCGTCTTCTATATCTAGTTGACATTTAGTACAAAGTCTTTGTTCTCCTGGTAAGTGAACATATCTACCTGTCATGATAGCTAAATTATGAGCAGTAAGTCCATGTCCTTGTGAGGCCAGGTAAAGGGACCACCGGTACCATGTCCATGTAAGGCCAGGTAAAGGGATTGATACTCTATAAGGCCAGGTAATAAAGGGATCATTATCAAGTAAGGCCAGATAAATAAAAGGACTTCTGCCCTGTGAGGCAAGGAAAAGGGACCTCTGCCTAGGCCTGTAAGGCAGGTAAAGGGATCACCATGTCCTTGTAAGGCCAGGTAAAGGGATCGCCGCATCCTTGTAAGTCAGGTAAAGGGACCACTGTCCTTGTAAGGCAGGTAAAGGGACCACTGTCCTTGTAAGCAGGTAAAGGGATTGATACTCTATAAGGCCAGGTAATAAAGGGACTTCTTCTGCCCTGTGAGGCAAGGAAAAGGGACCTCTGCCTAGGCCTGTAAGGCAGGTAAAGGGACCACTGTCCTTGTAAGCAGGTAAAGGGATCATCACATCCTTGTAAGGCCAGGTAAAGGGATCGCCGCATCCTTGTAAGTCAGGTAAAGGGACCACTGTCCTTGTAAGGCAGGTAAAGGGATCATCACATCCTTGTAAGGCAGGTAAAAGGAGTGCCATGTCCTTGTAAGGCTTGGTAAAGATATATCAATGTCTGTACTTATTAGACCAGGTAAAGAGACCTTGCCTTGGTAAGGGACCAATGTCCTTATAAGGTCAGATTAAGGGAACACCATGTCCTTATAAGGCCAGGTAAAGGGATCAATGCCAAGTATTGCCAGGTAAAGGGATGATTGCCGGGTAAGTTCAGGTAAATACATTACATGGACCACTCTACATGTTCAGTTACCTGAACTTACCAGTCCAGGAATTAATGCCCCCTAATTAGACCAGGTTATAAAACCAATGTCAAGTTACATTGTAGAACAGGCAATTAATAGAGACCACTGTGTCTAATTATATTAAGGTCATGAAAACTTTTAAAGGAAGCACTATCCTATTTGAGTGAACATCCATATGATAAAAATTATATACCATCACTATAATGAGGTTGTATGTCTAGATCTGTTTATTTTTGTCAAGACTCATTAAAAAAAAAAAAAATTGACATTCAAGAAACCATTTGTTATTGATCTATGATGTATGAATATGTCACGTTCCAAGTGTTAAGGTTTGTTATAAGGAAAGAAATTGGAGGATGTGATAAAGCGATTTGCCCTGTTACAGGAAACAGAGAGTTATCTGATTTGTGGATTTCCTGTCTATGTTGTCAAGATCTGGATATTAATATCATTTATAAATGCTTTACTGACAAAGTCTGTGGTCTGTTTATTATCAGAAATCTGAATCTATAAAACTGTGAAACAGATAAATAACTGACATTTATGAAGTGTAATAAAGACTTAGTGGAATTCATTTTTGTGTAGAATTCTTAATTTAGATAGAGTAGAACTTGATTCCAAAAGATAGAAACAATTATGGCAACCATAAAGTTCTGTCCTTAAAAGGAAGTGCTGATCATAAAGATATATGTTGATGGGATTTAAATACTTGACAAGTGGTAATCTTCTCAGCTGATTTATGTGTTTATTAGATAGTCGTTCCTAATCTTCACTACTCCTGGTTCTTTACCAGTCGATTATAATGTCCATATGGATACCATACTTAACTGCTTACTTGACAATCATATTAAGTACTCTGTGTAAGGCCTGTAGATATAATGTTACCTTCTAAACCAAACCAATGCACAAAGTATTTTATTGAAATTTTACTGAAACAGGAAAGTGTAAAATAATCACTTTGTCTGTGTGCTTGTGTCTGACCATTTGTCTGTGATTATAGTTTGGGTTTCCAACCCCTGGTTAGATTTTAATTAGTCTATATTCACACCATCTGTAACATCACAGCACAAAAGTTGATACCTGTTATAATATATAGATTATTTGTCAAGTAGTAATACAGACAGAACAGACAAGTAAATTGTCGAATTTTCGAGGCAATCTGCCCCTTTATCAATTCAAGACATAAGTAAATTACAAATGATCATATATAGACATAGAACAGAGACACAAATATAATGGGTATAAACAACAATAGATATCGTTATGTTGTGAAAACGATCCCCTCGGTCGATAATTAATTCGCTGAGGGCCTATTATAATTAATCAGAAAACATCTTAGGTGGTGTACAGATGGTAAAAATAAATAAATAAATAAATTATAACTAAAAGGTTTAACAAAATAACGCAAGTTGAATCGATGTAATGGCAACACGTGCTATGTAGTGAATGTTTTTGTTTTTGTTTTTCTACGCGGTAGGTTCATTTCGTCCCGCAAATCTCCGCCCAAACAGCAGGTAGCAGTGACAATTTCGGATGGCAAATCCCATATTACTGACTAAAATTAGTTTGTTTTAACGAAATTGAATAAATATCTAAATGATATAAATGTATTTATGTAGAAATGCATAATTTAAGCATTAAAAATCAAACAGAATGGTGGTCGAAAAAATCCTATTTGGGTAACGACAACTGGGTCATGGCTGTATCAGGACGACTCGTCACAAACCAACAACATGTACTCACACAAATTATTCAGCCAATCAGCTGCTGTTTCATGCAAACCAAGTTCCCTAAGGAAAGTGTGTTTCTGAGGTCTGTAGGGGTTGGTCTGATTAATAAACATATGGAGTGGGTACTTCTTCTAAGCAAGACTAGAGAATAGTGCTATAAGGTTTGAAGAACAAACATATACATCCCTACTAAAAATAGGATGGCGTAGGACAACAGGTGGAAAAAGGCGGGAATTCCCCAGATGGGGGATCCCCCCGTCCGCTGTAAGGTCCTATGAGAACCCATGTGCTCCTATATGCTATGAACCTGTGCAAATTACATATTAATTTGTGTGTGGCGAGTACTTCAAACTATAATATGGAATAAATATTTATTCGATCATTTGAACAAAATTAATGATAGAGGCGACTAAATTTCCAGTTTTGACATATAGTGGGGAGTTTCTATTGTGAGAGTCCCTCAACTACGTAACATGTGGAGGATTATTTTTCATTCATGCCGAGTGGGTAGCTGGTTGATCCAACGTCATTCCCTATTCAGGTGTTGCTGATCATCCCAACCCCTGCAGTGGTCAATGGGGATCACCTGCGTGTTATGTATATATACATGTATTTACATTTAGGTCCACAGTCTCCCATTACCTGAATGGTAATCTGGCTGCATCTGTGTCTGTGAGCAAATGGATGTAGCTAGTATATCACATGATGTGATTGTTACACCATTTTGATCATCATAATAATGTGCTAATTAAAGGATGAATCAAACGCAGTAAGGATTCTGATTGAGAACAATTACCATGACGTCATTTTGTTGGTGCTATGTTGAATTGATCTTTACTGAACTGCATGTTAGATGGGTTGTGAATCACAGAAATGAATTTGATTTAAAGTTGCTATTCTTTCAAGTGAGCATATACAGTGAATTGGATGTAAGATTTCCTGACTTTGTGTTGGTCAAAGTTTAAATACACACATTGTACGATTTCAATCAAACTTGGTATGAAGGTGTATCATGGGACAACAATCACTTCCATGAATTAGGTTTCACATTTCAACAAAATGGCTGTCAATTCCTGTCCTCTGATTGGTCATGATCAGAATTAAAGCAATTGTCCAATTTTGATGAAATTTGTTGTATATTGTAGAGGTGTAGAATGGCACTACAGAAACAGTTGTGTTTTTTTGTGTTTTGGTGCCAAAATGAAAAAGTGGCATTATCTGTGATTTCATGTAATACAATATTTGCATGGGCAGGGGATCTTGATGACTATGTCCTTGTTTGAACCTTCAAATAAACCATGGTGATCCATTGACTTCAGGGCATATGTCCAAGTGCTTTGGTAGCCATCTTTTACCTTAAAAGATTTATAAAACTGACAACATATATACATGTCTGCCACTTTATAATGATTTGCAAGTGGTCTGTTAACTTATGATTTTTTTTCCTGAATTATTTCTTAGGGGTAATTTAACTTTGGAAACTTTTGAGAATGATTTAATTTGTTTCTCCTAAAGATCTATTAGTGGTCCATTAGCTATATATATATTTATAGCTACCTGCCAAGCGTCATGGGTTATTGGAATTTTCCCTCTCAGTTTGAATTTAACATTCAGTGTAGAAATAAGCATCGAGATGTGACTGTCGATCGTGGAATATTTACTATATTTCACCAGATCCAACAGGTCAATGTTTAGTTTTATGATTACATACTGACATAGTGTACTAATACAATTTACAAATTGTTTTAAGGTTATAATCTATATAAAATGCTGACCTTATTTAACATTAACATCAAAGAAATTTAAATCTCAAATCATGCTTTTTCAATTTAAGAAGGGCGAGACAATTAAATTTATATATGATTTGGGAGGTTGAAATCAATGGCAATTGTAAACAAGTTAGACTGTATGGCCTACATTCTCTATATTAAAATTATCAACAAAACAGCTTTATAACTGACATGTTTAAAAAAAATCAGAAAAAAAGATTTAAAGGTTATTAATGATCTGTTGATGGTTCATTAGTGATCTGTTAATGGTTTATTATTGATCTATAAGTGATCTGTTAATGGTTTGTTAGTGATCTAGTAGTGACTTGTAAGTGATCTGTTAATGGTTTATTATTGATTTATAAGTGATCTGTTAATGGTTTATTAGTGATCTGTTAATGGTTTATTAGTGATCTATTAGTGATTTGTAAGTGATCTGTTAATGGTTTATTAGTGATCTATAAGTGACTTGTAAGTGATCTATAAGTGACTTGTAAGTGATCTGTTAATGGTTTATTAGTGATCTATTAGTGATTTGTAAGTGATCTGTTAATGGTTTATTAGTGATCTATTAGTAATTTGTAAGTGATCTGTTAATGGTTTATTAGTGATATATTAGTAATTTGTAAGTGATCTGTTAATGGTTTATTAGCGATCTATTAGTGATTTGTAATTGATCTGTTAATGGTTTATTAGTGATCTATTAGTGATCTATTAGTGATTTGTAAGTGATTTGTTAATAGTTAGTGATTTGTAAGTGATCTGGTAATGGTTTATTAGTGATATATTAGTAATTTGTAAGTGATCTGTTAATGGTTTATTAGTGATCTATTAGTGATTTGTAATTGATCTGTTAATGGTTTATTAGTGATCTATTAGTGATTTGTAAGTGATTTGTTAATGGTTAGTGATTTGTAAGTGATCTGGTAATGGTTTATTAGTGATATATTAGTAATTTATAAGTGATCTGTTAATGGTTTATTAGTGATCTATAAGTGATTTGTAAGTGATCTGTTAATGGTTTATTAGTGATTTGTAATTGATCTGTTAATGGTTAGTGATTTGTAAGTGATCTGTTAATGGTTTATTAGTGATCTATTTGTAATTTGTAAGTGATCTGTTAATGGTTTATTAGTGATCTATTAGTAATTTGTAAGTGATCTGTTAATGGTTTATTAGTGATTTGTAAGTGATCTGTTAATGGTTTATTAGTGATCTATTTGTAAGTGATTTGTTAATGGTTAGTGATTTGTAAGTGATCTATTAATGGTTTATTAGTGATCTATTAGTAATTTGTAAGTGATCTGGTTATGGTTTATTAGTGATATATTAGTAATTTGTAAGTGATCTGTTAATGGTTTATTAGTGATATATTAGTAATTTGTAAGTGATCTGTTAATGGTTTATTAGCGATCTATTAGTGATTTGTAATTGATCTGTTAATGGTTTATTAGTGATCTATTAGTGATCTATTAGTGATTTGTAAGTGATTTGTTAATAGTTAGTGATTTGTAAGTGATCTGGTAATGGTTTATTAGTGATATATTAGTAATTTGTAAGTGATCTGTTAATGGTTTATTAGTGATCTATTAGTGATTTGTAATTGATCTGTTAATGGTTTATTAGTGATCTATTAGTGATTTGTAAGTGATTTGTTAATGGTTAGTGATTTGTAAGTGATCTGGTAATGGTTTATTAGTGATATATTAGTAATTTATAAGTGATCTGTTAATGGTTTATTAGTGATCTATAAGTGATTTGTAAGTGATCTGTTAATGGTTTATTAGTGATTTGTAATTGATCTGTTAATGGTTAGTGATTTGTAAGTGATCTGTTAATGGTTTATTAGTGATCTATTTGTAATTTGTAAGTGATCTGTTAATGGTTTATTAGTGATCTATTAGTGATTTGTAAGTGATCTGTTAATGGTTTATTAGTGATTTGTAAGTGATCTGTTAATGGTTTATTAGTGATCTATTTGTAAGTGATTTGTTAATGGTTAGTGATTTGTAAGTGATCTATTAATGGTTTATTAGTGATCTATTAGTAATTTGTAAGTGATCTGGTTATGGTTTATTAGTGATATATTAGTAATTTGTAAGTGATCTGTTAATGGTTTAATAGTGATCTATTAGTGATTTGTAATTGATCTGTTAATGGTTTATTAGTGATCTATTAGTAATTTGTAAGTGATCTGTTAATGGTTTATTAGTGATTTGTAAGTGATCTGTTAATGGTTTATTAGTGATTTGTAAGTGATCTGTTAATGGTTTATTAGTGATTTGTAAGTGATCTGTTAATGGTTTATTAGTGATCTATAAGTGACTTGTAAGTGATCTGTTAGTGATTTATTAGTGATCTGTTAATGGTTTATAAGTGATCTATTAGTGATTTGTAAGTGATCTGTTAATTGTTTATTAGTGATTTGTAATTGATCTGTTAATGGTTAGTGATTTGTAATTGATCTGTTAATGGTTTATTAGTGATCTATAAATGACTTGTAAGTGATCTGTTTATGGTTAGTGATTTATAAGTGATCTGTTAATGGTTTATTAGTGATCTATTAGTGATTTGTAAGTGATCTTTGTCAGTGGTTTGTTAACTCATTTGCATGTGAAATTTGACTATTGTCAACTCATTCCAAAATCATGGTTTCAACATGGTTTTATTTGTTAACATAGATTTGTTCCTGGATTTGTTTTGTATGAGAATGGTCAGATTTTTGTACTGAGGCTCTGATCATGATGTACTGATGATGCTCATTGCACTAGATAAAAGATTATCTCATAGGTACTCAGTTATCAGGTATATGTACTTCAGATATACTCTAGAGGTCAAATATTCATACAAGGAGTCATGGGCCCATGTTGGACGTGTGGTTAAGGTGTCCCGACACTTTATCACTAGCCCTCCACCTCAGGGTTGTGAGTTCGAAATCCACGTGGGGCAGTTGCCAGGTACTGACTGTAGGCTGGTGGTTTTTCTCTGGGGTACTCCGGCTTTCGTTTCCTCCACCTCCAAAACCAGACACGTCCTTAAATGACCCTGGCTGTTAATAGGACTTTAAACAAAATTAACCAAATTAACCAAATAAATACAAGGAGTCATTATAGTTATACATTTGTTGTGTATTAATAAGATGTATATATATATTAGATGTTGTTTGTATATGTGGATACTAGATGTCAGATATTGTTTTACTATAGATATCTAATATTTATATGAAAGGAAAGATATGTATTAGAAATCATATTTTATCATAGAAGTCTTCAGGAGAGACATGATTTATTTTAGTAAGGCAAAATATCTTTTTTCTGGAGTCAGATATTTGTAGTGGTTGTCTGTTTTATACATTTAGTTTACTATAGATCGAGCGTATCATTTCAAGTTAGAATTTTGTATTGGGAGTCAGAGGTTTCAGAGATGATGTGAGGTTAGATAAACCCAGCTGTACAATGTTTATGACATTTTTATATCATGTGAAGTTCTGAGGTTTGTGTGCTATGATTAAGATGTCAGAACAGAATTACTAGTTTTTTAACAGATACCTAACTGATTGCACTGGGTAGGATTTAAAAAAAAATTAATTACCAGAATAACTTCATTATTGACACACAACAAGCCTGATAAATAATATGTCCATAATTTAATCAAAGAGAATTACACGAAAGTTGTTTATATATAATACCAGTTAGATTCCAGTAGATACTGGAATGAGCATACCAAGGGCAGTAACTCTTACTTGTGTACCAATCCCCCATCACGCCACAATGTCATTCAAGCTTATATTTGTATGTTGGTTGTATGTTTTACATATATTTCCAGACTTAAAATTCTCAAACTTTTTTCTTGTGTTTTTGATGTTTTACAGTACAGACAATGTATTTATAAATTGACTGTGAAGCGATACTATTACTGTGGATAACATTTTGACTGATCTGCTGATCAGACGAGTGAATACATGTATTAACAGGAGTAGAGTGCTGTGATAACCACCAGGGATCAAACCCATGACCCTTATAGCTTGTCAGTCCACCACTCTGATCAATCAAGCAAATTAAAGGGAAATTTCCTCTAACATGAGGCTAGAATGTGACTAATACACGTAAAAGGAACAGGTTGTTGTGGCTTAATGTACATAATGTACATAGTGTTAAATTAAAGCTCTGTCACTCGATCTGCTGATGTTCAAGCATGCTCCTTTGGTTCCAGAGGTAAGAGTCATGGATAAAAACATCAAAGGTCATCACTGGTTCAATACTGGTCTAATCATTTGGCAGCCAACTAAATACCCACAAAGGTCTTGTGTATCTTGGCAGTAAAATACTTTGTTGAAAGAGGGAGGAATGTGTACATGTGTAACTGCAGCATGCAGGCCTGGGCTGAGCACCAGTGGCCAGGTAGCGCGAATGGTTTCGAGAATCTGTCTAGAGGTTCTGGTGTTTGAGTCCCGGTCTGGTCAATGCCTTTTTTCCTGTCCTATTACATTACTATGTGTACAATACTACTCCTGTATTTTTAAATGTGTGTGCCTCAAACCACAACATCAACCCAGGAGCTGTATCATACTCATCAACAAATATAACTGAAAAGAAAGTAGTGTGCTTCTAGGGGATCAAACCGACAACCCTTGGATTGCCAGTCTGCTCCTAAGCTATACACCAATCAAGCTAAAAGGAAATTCCCTCAGGTGTGAAGATAGAAGGTGCCACATGGACTAGTACATTTTATATGAACATTATATATAATTTAAACCTGCTTCATATACTCAGCAAAAGGGTTCAGCAACTTAGAACTACATTCTGATTTATTTTTATTACCTCAAACATATTTGTGTTTGTTTTACCGGTACGTTAAGTGAAGTATAATAACACTTATTGTAAAAAAAACACTTTGACAGCACACCTGATTCAAACATACATGTAAATGTCATTTGTATGATACATCTTTGACGAATATAGGGGATCAGTGTGAATGTATCAGAGGTGGTTTACAAAACATCATTGGCCTGAATGACTGAAATGGTTGATGGGCCATAATACAAGGCAACAAATTAAAAAACGTCAAATGGATTGACATCGAGGCTTGATAGAAAACCACCATATCATATGACTGTTGGGGTGCATGTTGTCGGTAGGTCTATAATAAAGGTATCATTTTTCACTTGCATGTTCATTGTTCAACAATTTCATGACCGAGGACACTTTATCAGATCCATCTGGACATCCAATTCAAGGAAAATATGACAGCACAACAGGACTGTTTTATTGTACCAAAAATTGCTGATGATCTTCACAGAGCTGCAGAATCATCTACACCCCACAAGATTGCTTGGAAGATGTCTGGTGACCAGCGTTTGTTGACCCAAAGCCATTGGCTAAATTGTGTCTGTTGGGTAACAACACCATTGGTGGGTCCAGTATCAATGGAACAAGGTCGTTTTTAGCAATGAACCACTCTTCAATGTCCAGTTTGCTGACAGAATGAGTCGTGTGTAGAGACATCTTCAGGAAAGTTGTTATGCTAGCTGACATCATTAAGTACCATCAGCAGTGTGAAGGTATGGGAAGGGATAATTATATATAAGCTGCTAGGAAATGACTGATTTAGTGACAGGAACACTAACTACATGGAGGTGCTGTGGTGAAATTTTTATTCTGGTGTTTTGATGTACTGTTTATTCAACAATTCATGGAGATAGTATTTCAGCAAGATAACACTCAGCCGCACACTGCTCTTATACAAACTGTTATGTCAGAACAATTATTATTATGTGGATACACATGACTGGACTGCAAGATCACCAGATTTATCAATTGAACATGTGATCTCTTGGCCATCATGTTCAACAGCGCCGTGATGTCAATTTGGTTTACGAACTAACACAATAGTACTTCATTAAGAATAGCATAAGGATTAGAATTGTCGATGTCAGACACTGCTCGTGATTTGAAGTATGAGGTGGCGTTGTGAAGCTGTAGTGGCGGCAAATGGAGGACATATTCTTCTTATTTATCTTTGGCATGTTACTTACACCTGTTTAGCTCGATGTAATTTCACAGCAAAGAGCCATGCCAGACACTACTGAAAAAAAACTGGCTGAATTTGATTACTGAGACATCCTTACTGCCATCGATACAAAATGAATTTTATTGCTATTTATAACTGATATTTTCTAAAATCAGATGCATGCTACACAACATTTTTTGCTCAGCAAATAGTTTTTATCATTACATGTATATATGAAGTAAAATCTACAGACATAATATCATAAAGCAAATAAAAATATATTTTAACTAAAAAGTCACGTTGAAAGAATTATACTTTTATGAAATAAAGACATATTCAAGAGAATGCTGAAACAATTCCTAGATAAAGGGGAAGCAACTCCTTGTAACAGTTTGGTCGTTCATACCAATGCTTAGTGCTGATCTTGAGGCAGACACTAAACGGGAAGGAGGGTTCCGATCTATATTAAGTGTGGTGGCAGGGTCAATACTGGTGTAACAATACATCACTGTTGGGAAATGGGGGACAATGGCATTATGACTGTGGCAGATTCCACTGTATCAGTCCTTATTGGGTAACCGAAGAATTGAAAAATAAACATTGAATTCAAAAATGGATTTCTGTTGGACACGCGTAGAGCACACTTTAATTTGTGGACAGAAGGGGAGTATTTGTGTAGCCTTTATTCCTGGCCCAGTAAATACAAGTGTATACAGAATTAACCAAAGCAAACACATCTAACCGAATGAGTATTGATCTGAAGAGATGGAACCAGTCTATGATTGGCCTGGAGCTCTGTATAATCAGCTATACAATGTTTCTCAATGGAAGCAGTTAGCCTGACAGATCCATACTGTAGGTTTATAGACAAATCTATAAGTTATTACTGCTACAAAAAGATTCCAGCTCACAGAATGAAACACAGTATATCACTTAATGGTGGTTAAAGTGTTGGGTGGGGGTGGTAGATGAGGAGGAATTAGGACTTTTGATGAATCATTTGTACTTTAGATTTTAGTAAGTTGGCAAAAAATTAAAAAGGTATGGTGCAACCTTTTTTGCATTGCAAATATCCTCCCACAAAGTTTGGAGTGGATGTGTTACGCTGGAATCGCCTTGTGTAGACTGTCTCTCCCTCTTGTCTTATATGTAGAACATTCATGAGCTAGAACATCTCCTCCTTAACTTTAGGTTCAATGTCAGTAAAAGCTTAGTACATTTATATCCAAGATCAGTAAACCATACATAAATATATATTCTGGAGTATTACGATGGTTACAGAAGTAATATTTCTATTCTGGCTATAAAATCTGTAATATTTCACCCATATGTCTTCAAGCGGGTGTAGAAGTTGTAAAAGGGGAAATATAAAAACTACGCCGGACATCACCATGGTAACTAGAAGAAAGACCTCTGATTGGTCAAAATGTTGGCTGCATCTGCAAAATCCTTTCTGGACAATTTCTGCTAAACTTACATACTAATGTTATTTTAATGATGGCATCAGTTAGTGCCAATCAGATGTCACTAAATGGTGGTAGCTATATATAGACTATATAGAAAAACAGGTTTGTATTTTACCCTCTAATTTGTGAGGATATCTTTATCATGTATTAGCTTGTGATTGTGGTAGATTATCAGTATGTTAATAACTTGCATCAATAGAGTGAATTGGAGTCTGATTTTTCTTCATCAGTGGATAAGGAACAATTTAAATTGTTGAAGTCTTCGTTGTTGGTTTACATGGTATTTGAAGATGATATGATTTATCTGACAGGGTAAGGTGAGTTTATGATATTTGTTTGAAGATATATACATGTACAATATTTGTGATTGATTTCATTCAGGGATTGTGGTTTGTATGATATTTGTTTGGAGGAGTTTGTTGGTTTGTATGGTATTTGTTTGGAGGAGTTTGTTGGTTTGTATGGTATTTGTTTGGAGGAGTTTGTTGGTTTGTATGGTATTTGTTTGGAGGAGTTTGTTGGTTTGAATGATATTTGTTTGGAGGAGTTTGTTGGTTTGTATGATATTTGTGTGGAGGTTATGTTGTTTTTTTGACAGTTAAGTGAGAAGTTGGTTTATGACATCATTGAAGAAGTCAGAAACCCTATCATTATAACAGTGTACGTGGCTCAAAGCATGTGATTTCCCATTGTTTCTGTATCAGTTGGCTCCAAAATCAATATTCCTAATGAGAACTCTATGTGTTCTTGGCCATTCATTGTGCAACCAGGAAATGCTTAAGACCAGGGTTTTACTAGTTATGGACTTTCATTTCCGCTAGAGATCGCAACACAGATAGAAGTAAGCTGGCTGTCACTAGCTGCAGTACTGCCAGCAATATATTATCGGTACACCTCAAAATAGACATGTCTCCAAGTCACTTAAGGAGGAACAGTCCGACTTTGTCCCAGGCCTTAGGTTTGAAGCACGGAGATCAAATCAGTTATTATGTTCCTGCAGACACTTTGGTTGGGATAATTTAATATGTCCCAGGTCTGGGTTGGGAGCTTGGTTGGGATAGATTAATATGTCCCAGGTCTGGGTTGGGAGCTTGGTCGGGATAGTTTAACATGTCCCAGGTCTGGGTTGGGAGCTTGGTTGGGATAATTTAACATGTCCCAGGTCTGGGTTGGGAGCTTGGTTGGGATAATTTAACATGTCCCAGGTCTGGGTTGGGAGCTTGGTTGGGATAATTCAACATGTCCCAGGTCTGGGTTGGGAGCTTGGTTGGGATAGATTAATATGTCCCAGGTCTGGATTGGGAGCTTGGTTGGGATAATTTAACATGTCCCAGGTCTGGGTTGGGAGCTTGGTCGGGATAGTTTAACATGTCCCAGGTCTGGCCATGGGTTGGGAGCTTGGTCGGGATAGTTTAACATGTCCCAGGTCTGGCCATGGGTTGGGAGTTTGATTGGGATAGTTTAACATGTCCCAGGTCTGGCTTGGGAGCTTGGTTGGGATAATTTAACATGTCCCAGGTCTGGGTTGGGAGTTTGATTGGGATAGTTTAACATGTCCCAGGTCTGGCTTGGGAGCTTGGTTGGGATAATTTAACATGTCCCAGGTCTGGGTTGGGAGCTTGGTTGGGATAATTTAACATGTCCCAGGTCTGGGTTGGGAGCTTGGTTGGGATAATTTAACATGTCCAAGGTCTGGGTTGGGAGCTTGGTCGGGATAATTTAACATGTCCCAGGTCTGGGTTGGGAGCTTGGCTGGGATAATTTAACATGTCCAAGGTCTGGGTTGGGAGCTTGGTTGGAAAAGTTTAACACGTCTCAGGTCTGGGTTGGGAGCTTGGTTGGGATAATTTAACATGTCCAAGGTCTGGGTTGGGAGCTTGGTCGGGATAGTTTAACATGTCCAAGGTCTTGGTTGGGAGCTTGGTAGGGAAAGTTTAACATGTCCCAGGTCTTGGTTGGGAGCTTGGTTGGGATAATTTAACATGTCCCTTGTCTGGGTTGAGAGCTTGGTTGGGATAATTTAACATGTCCCAGGTCTGGGTTGGGAGCTTGGTCGGGATAGTTTAACATGTCCCAGGTCTGGCAATTGGTTGGGAGCTTGGTTGGGATAATTTAGCATGTCCCAGGTCTGGGTTGGGAGCTTGGTTGGGATAATTTAACATGTCCAAGGTCTGGGTTGGGAGCTTGGTCGGGATAGTTTAACATGTCCCAGGTCTGGGTTGGGAGCTTGGTCGGGATAGTTTAACATGTCCCAGGTCTGGCCATGGGTTGGGAGCTTGGTTGGGATAATTTAACATGTCCCAGGTCTGGGTTGGGAGCTTGGTTGGGATAATTTAACATGTCCAAGGTCTGGGTTGGGAGCTTGGTTGGGATAATTTAACATGTCCCAGGTCTGGGTTGGGAGCTTGGTTGGGATAATTTAACATGTCCCATGTCTGGGTTGGGAGCTTGGAGATCAATGTATATCTGCTTTTATGTCCCAGGCACTTTAGTTGGTACAATCTGACACGTCACTCCACGAGAGCTTCTGGGTGAATCTACATTGAGTTTTTGTCAGGCGTATGTATGCATATGGAGGATAAAGGGCTATATTGTTAACTATAGCTAAATAGGTACAGAGGATTGAGGTAGATTTGATGTTTAATTGTCTGCTGAATATTTAATGTGACATCCTTGTTTCTGATAGGCATCACAGTCATGCTGTATTGTTAATTAGTGTTTAGCATGAAAATTCATTTCGCTACACCATAACATATTGTTATCATGTTGAGTTATAGTATTAGAGTTCACCAAGTACAATACTGCATAACACCAGCCCTCACAGCTATATTACCTAGTACAGTAGTCTGTAATACCAGCCCTCACAGCTATATTACCTAGTACAGTAGTCTGTAATACCTGCCCTCACAGCTATATTACCTAGTACAGTAGTCTGTAATACCAGCCCTCACAGCTATATTACCTAGTACAGTAGTCTGTAATACCTGCCCTCAAAGCCATATTACCTAGTACAGTAGTATGTAATACCAGCCCTCACAGCCATATTACCTCGTATAATTCTCTGTAACGCCAGCCCTCACAGCCATATTACCTACCTAGTACAATAGTCTGTAACGCCAGCCCTCACAACTATATTACCTATTACAACAGTCTGTAATACCAGCCCTCACAGCCATGTCACCTAGTACAAAAGTCTGTAATGCCAGCCCTCACAGCCATATTACCTAGAACAATACTCTGTAACGCCAGCCCTCACAGCCATATTATCTAGTACAATAGTCTGTAATGCCAGCCCTCACAGCCATATTACCTAGTACAATACTCTGTAACGCCAGCCCTCACAGCCATATTACCTAGTACAATAGTCTGTAACGCCAGCCCTCACAGCCATATTACCTAGTACATTAGTCTGTAACGCCAGCCCTCACAGCTATATTACCTAGTACAATAGTCTGTAACGCCAGCCCTCACAACTATATTACCTAGTACAAAAGTCTGTAACGCCGGTCCTCACAGCCATATTACCTTAGTACAATAGTCTGTAACGCCAGCCCTCACAGCCATATTACCTAGTACAAAAGTCTGTAACGACGGCCCTCACAGCCAGCCACCATGTTGTGCTGGTTAGAAGTCTTATGTGTCCGTATGAATAAAATTATGCTTAATCAAGTGTATGGAGATATATACTCGTGTGACCTGAGGACCCTGATCTTTATTTGTCATATGTGTTTGTATAGATACAGGCATTGATGTACATGTACTACTGTCTATTCTTAATGGCAATGTCCCTGTCTGTGTCCCTAACTGTGGTGATATAAAATACTCTGTGAAGCAGTGAATGTCCCTGTGTCCCTAACTGCTGGGGGTCACGGTGGCCGAGTGGTTAAGGTGTCCCGACAGGGGCCACGGTGGCCGAGTGGTTAAGGTGTCCCGACACTTTAACACTAGCCCTCCAGTTCTGGGTTGCAAGTTCGAAACCTACGTAGGGCAGTTGCCAGGTACTGACCGTTGGTCGGTGGTTTTTCTCCGGGTACTCCGGCTTTCCTCCACCTCCAAAACTTGGCATGTCCTTAAATGACCCTGGCTGTTAATAGGACGTTAAAACAAAAACAAACCAAACCCTAACTGTAAAGCAGTGTGTTTAATTCTTCTCCTTTCCCTTTATTTGCAATGTCAGATAATAAGTAGTTTCGATTTAAACTCTCCTTCACAGGTAATGTTGAATAATGTCCCACTCTCCTTCACAGGTAATGTTGAATAATGTCCCACTCTCTTTCACAGGTAATGTTGAATAATGTCCCACTCCCCTTCACAGGTAATGTTGAATAATGTCCCACTCTCCTTCACAGGTAATGTTGAATAATGTCCCACTCTCTTTCACAGGTAATGTTGAATAATGTCCCACTCTCTTTCACAGGTAATGTTGAATAATGTCCCACTCTCTTTCACAGGTAATGTTGAATAATGTCCCACTCTCTTTCACAGGTAATGTTGAATAAATTTTAAATAATGTCAAATAATGTTCCTCTATGGCAATGTCAAATAATGTTCCTCTATGGCAATGTTAAATAATGTCCCTCTATGGCAATGTTAAATAATGTCCCTCTATGGCAATGTTAAATAATGTTCCTCTATGGCAATGTCAAATAATGTTCCTCTATGGCAATGTTAAATAATGTCCCTCTATGGCTATGTCTAATAATGTCCCTCTATGGCAATGTTAAATAATGTCCCTCTATGGCAATGTTAAATAATGTTCCTCTATGGCAATGTCTAATGATGTCCCTCTAAGGCAATGTCTAATGATGTCCATCTATGACAATGTCTAATAATGTTCCTCTATGGCAATGTCTAATGATGTCCCTCTATGACAATGTCTAATAATGTCCATCTATGGCAATGTCTAATGATGTCCATCTATGACAATGTCTAATAATGTTCCTCTATGGCAATGTATAATAATGTCCCTCTATGGCAATGTATAATACTGTCCCTCTATGGCAATGTATAATACTGTCCCTCTATGGCAATGTATAATACTGTCCCTCTATGGCAATGTATAATACTGTCCCTCTATGGCAATGTCTAATAATGTCCATCTATGGCAATGTCTAATAATGTCCATTTATGGCAATGTCTAATAATGTCCATCTATGGCAATGTCAAATAATGTTCCTCTATGTCAATGTTAAATGCTTTTCCCCTCTTTCTTTATATTGATACATGTAATGTTAGATACATCTCTGTCCCAATATACATGTAGTAATGTTAAAAATTGTCTATCTCTGCTTATATGATGTTAGATAAATGTAAAATGATAATATGTTCTTCTGTCCCTTTATGGTAATGTTAACGAAATGTAAGATAATGTCCCTCTGTCCCTCACTGGTAATGGTAAATAATAAGTAGTAATGTCCCAGTTTGATGCCTGCCCCATTGATAAGTTGCATCATGTTCCTGTTTTCACTGCCCGGTATTCCTTGGCTGCAGAGAGAGGGTTATTGATCAGTGAATTGATTTGCCTGTTCCTGGAGTGCTTGGCAGTAGAATCAATGACAGCACCTCTGTCTACAGTAGAGCCTTCCGACACTCCCTCCACACTGAGACGCCATTTTGGGTTCTATCTCAGTTCCAGAGTCAAAATAACTAAAGCGGTTCTATGGAAGACGTGTGTTAAACCATTGGCCATGACGAGACTGGACGATGGTGGACAGAAGCTAATGTGACTTTGGAGAGCTGAAGGTCAATGCTCTGTGTGGTAGAGGATTTGTTGTTCCTAAGTTATTGATCCTGTTGGAGAATGCACATGAACACATGAACATGGATGCTGAGGTAAAAGTCTCATTATTAAATACTTCATCACCAGGTGATGAATCATTAACATACCAGCATTAGCCAGTGTTACACTGTACACCAGTAATTAACATACAGAATCCATTAGGTTTTCATGTTTGGTTGATAGCCTGCGTTTTTAGGTTCCCCTAGCAATGTTATGTAGTGTCTTACTATGTCATCTAGTACAGTTGTCTTGTTTTCATGTAAGAATATCTTATGGTGTAGCTATACACATGAACCTAAGCAAAGTGTGACTATTTTCTTGTGCTGTGGTAGGCATATATATCAATGTCCCCCACCCTGTAGGTATATATAAGTGTGACCTGTAGACCTCTATATCAATGTCCCCCACCCTGTATGTATGTAAGTGTGACCTGTAGACCTCTGTATCAATGTCCCCACCCTGTAGGTATATATAAGTGTAACCTGTAAACCTCAGTATCAATGTCCCCCTCCCTGTAGGTATGTATAAGTGTGACCTGTAGACCTCTGTATCAATGTCCCCACCCTGTAGGTATGTATAAGTGTGACCTGTAGACCTTTGTATCAATGTCCCCACCCTGTAGGTATATATAAGTGTGACCTGTAGACCTCTGTATCAATGTCCCCACCCTGTAGGTATATATAAGTGTGACCTGTAGACCTCTGTATCAATGTCCCCCACCCTGTAGGTATATATAAGTGTGACCTGTAGACCTCTGTATCAATGTCCCCCACCCTGTAGGTATATATAATTGTGACCTGTAGACCTCTGTATCAATGTCCCCCACCCTGTAGGTATGTTAGTGTGACCTGTAGACCTCTGTATCAATGTCCCCCACCATGTAGGTATGTATAAGTGTGACCTGTAGACCTCTGTATCAATGTCCCCCACCTGTAGGTATATATAAGTGTGACCTGTAGACCTCTGTATCAATGTCCCCCACCCTGTAGGTATATATAAGTGTGACCTGTAGACCTCTGTATCAATGTCCCCACCCTGTAGGTATGTAAGTGTGACCTGTAGACCTCTGTATCAATGTCCCCCACCCTGTAGGTATACCGTATAAGTGTGACCTGTAGACCTCTGTATCAATGTCCCCCACCCTGTAGGTATATATAAGTGTGACCTGTAGACCTCTATATCAATGTCCCCACCCTGTAGGTATATATAAGTGTGACCTGTAGACCTCTATATCAATGTCCCCACCCTGTAGGTATATATAAGTGTGACCTGTAGACCTCTATATCAATGTCCCCACCCTGTAGGTATATATAAGTGTGACCTGTAGACCTCTGTATCAATGTCCCCCACCCTGTAGGTATATATAAGTGTGACCTGTAGACCTCTGTATCAATGTCCCCACCCTGTAGGTATATATAAGTGTGACCTGTAGACCTCTGTATCAATGTCCCCACCCTGTAGGTATATAAGTGTGACCTGTAGACCTCTGTATCAATGTCCCCACCCTGTAGGTATGTATAAGTGTGACCTGTAGACCTCTGTATCAATGTCCCCACCCTGTAGGTATATAAGTGTGACCTGTAGACCTCTATATCAATGTCCCCCACCCTGTAGGTATATAAGTGTGACCTGTAGACCTCTGTATCAATGTCCCCACCCTGTAGGTATATAAGTGTGACCTGTAGACCTCTGTATCAATGTCCCCCACCCTGTAGATATATAAGTGTGACCTGTAGACCTCTGTATCAATGTCCCCACCCTGTAGGTATATAAGTGTGACCTGTAGACCTCTGTATCAATGTCCCCCACCCTGTAGGTATATAAGTGTGACCTGTAGACCTCTATATCAATGTCCCCACCCTGTAGGTATATATAAGTGTGACCTGTAGACCTCTGTATCAATGTCCCCACCCTGTAGGTATATAAGTGTGACCTGTAGACCTCTGTATCAATGTTCCCACCCTGTAGGTATGTAAATGTGACCTGTAGACCTCTGTATCAATGTCCCCCACCCTGTAGGTATATAAGTGTGACCTGTAGACCTGTATCAATGTCCCCACCCTGTAGGTATATATAAGTGTGACCTGTAGACCTCTGTATCAATGTCCCCCACCCTGAAGGTATATAAGTGTGACCTGTAGACCTCTGTATCAATGTCCCCCACCCTGTAGGTATGTAAGTGTGACCTGTAGACCTCTGTATCAATGTCCCCCACCCTGTAGGTATATATAAGTGTGACCTGTAGACCTCTGTATCAATGTCCCCACCCTGTAGGTATATATAAGTGTGACCTGTAGACCTCTATATCAATGTCCCCACCCTGTAGGTATGTATAAGTGTGACCTGTAGACCTCTGTATCAATGTCCCCCACCCTGTAGGTATGTATAAGTGTAACCTGTAGACCTCTGTATCAATGTCCCCCACCCTGTAGGTATGTATAAGTGTGACCTGTAGACCTCTGTATCAATGTCCCCACCCTGTAGGTATGTAAGTGTGACCTGTAGACCTCTGTATCAATGTCCCCCACCCTGTAGGTATGTATAAGTGTAACCTGTAGACCTCTGTATCAATGTCCCCCACCCTGTAGGTATGTATAAGTGTGACCTGTAGACCTCTGTATCAATGTCCCCACCCTGTAGGTATGTATAAGTGTGACCTGTAGACCTCTGTATCAATGTCCCCACCCTGTAGGTATATAAGTGTGACCTGTAGACCTCTGTATCAATGTCCCCCACCCTGTAGGTATATATAACTGTGACCTGTAGACCTCTATATCAATGTCCCCACCCTGTAGGTATATATAAGTGTGACCTGTAGACCTCTATATCAATGTCCCCCACCCTGTAGGTATATAAGTGTGACCTGTAGACCTCTATATCAATGTCCCCACCCTGTAGGTATATATAAATGTGACCTGTAGACCTCTGTATCAATGTCCCCCACCCTGTAGGTATATAAGTGTGACCTGTAGACCACTATATCAATGTTCCCACTCTGTAGGTATGTAAATGTGACCTGTAGACCTCTGTATCAATGTCCTCCACCCTGTAGGTATGTATAAGTGTGACCTGTAGACCTCTGTATCAATGTCCCCACCCTGTAGGTATATAAGTGTGACCTGTAGACCTGTATCAATGTCCCCACCCTGTAGGTATATATAAGTGTGACCTGTAGACCTCTGTATCAATGTCCCCCACCCTGTAGGTATATAAATGTGACCTGTAGACCTCTGTATCAATGTCCCCCACCCTGTAGGTATATAAGTGTGACCTGTAGACCTGTATCAATGTCCCCACCCTGTAGGTATATATAAGTGTGACCTATAGACCTCTATATCAATGTCCCCCACCCTGTAGGTATATATAAGTGTGACCTGTAGACCTCTGTTTCAATGTCCCCACCCTGTAGGTATATAAGTGTGACCTGTAGACCTCTGTATCAATGTCCCCCACCCTGTAGGTATATATAAGTGTGACCTGTAGACCTCTGTATCAATGTCCCCCACCCTGTAGGTATATATAAGTGTGACCTGTAGACCTCTGTATCAATGTCCCCACCCTGTAGGTATGTATAAGTGTGACCTGTAGACCTCTGTATCAATGTCCCCCATCCTGTAGGTATATATAAGTGTGACCTGTAGACCTCTGTATCAATGTCCCCACCCTGTAGGTATATAAGTGTGACCTGTAGACCTCTGTATCAATGTCCCCCACCCTGTAGGTATATATAAGTGTGACCTGTAGACCTCTGTATCAATGTCCCCACCCTGTAGGTATGTAAGTGTGACCTGTAGACCTCTGTATCAATGTCCCCCACCATGTAGGTATATAAGTGTGACCTGTAGACCTCTGTATCAATGTCTCCACCCTGTAGGTATATATAACTGTGACCTGTAGACCTCTGTATCAATGTCCCCACCCTGTAGGTATGTAAGTGTGACCTGTAGACCTCTGTATCAATGTCCCCCACCATGTAGGTATATAAGTGTGACCTGTAGACCTCTGTATCAATGTCTCCACCCTGTAGGTATATATAACTGTGACCTGTAGACCTCTGTATCAATGTCCCCCACCCTGTAGGTATGTATAAGTGTGACCTGTAGACCTCTGTATCAATGTCCCCCACCCTATAGGTATGTAAGTGTGACCTGTAGACCTCTGTATCAATGTCCCCCACCCTGTAGGTATATAAGTGTGACCTGTAGACCTCTATATCAATGTCCCCACTCTGTAGGTATATAAGTGTGACCTGTAGACCTCTGTATCAATGTCCCCCACCCTGTAGGTATATATAAGTGTGACCTGTAGACCTCTGTATCAATGTCCCCCACCCTGTAGGTATATATAAGTGTGACCTGTAGACCTCTGTATCAATGTCCCCACTCTGTAGGTATATAAGTGTGACCTGTAGACCTCTGTATCAATGTCCCCCACCCTGTAGGTATATATAAGTGTGACCTGTAGACCTCTGTATCAATATCCCCCACCCTGTAGGTATATAAGTGTGACCTGTAGACCTCTGTATCAATGTCCCCCACCATGTAGGTATGTAAGTGTGACCTGTAGACCTCTGTATCAATGTCCCCACCCTGTAGGTATGTAAGTGTGACCTGTAGACCTCTGTATCAATGTCCCCCACCCTGTAGGTATATAAGTGTGACCTGTATACCTCTGTATCAATGTCCCCCACCCTGTAGGTATATATAAGTGTGACCTGTAGACCTCTGTATCAATGTCCCCACCCTGTAGGTATGTAAGTGTGACCTGTAGACCTCTATATCAATGTCCCCCCACCCTGTAGGTATATATAAGTGTGACCTGTAGACCTCTATATCAATGTCCCCACCCTGTAGGTATGTAAGTGTGACCTGTAGACCTCTGTATCAATGTCCCCACCCTGTAGGTATGTATAAGTGTGACCTGTAGACCTCTGTATCAATGTCCCCCACCCTGTAGGTATATATAAGTGTGACCTGTAGACCTCTGTATCAATGTCCCCACCCTGTAGGTATATAAGTGTGACCTGTAGACCTATGTATCAATGTCCCCCACCCTGTAGGTATATATAAGTGTGACCTGTAGACCTCTGTATCAATGTCCCCACTCTGTAGGTATGTAAGTGTGACCTGTAGACCTCTGTATCAATGTCCCCCACCCTGTAGCTTATAGGTATATAAGTGTGACCTGTAGACATCTGTATCAATGTCCCCCACCCTGTAGGTATATATAAGTGTGACCTGTAGACCTCTGTATCAATGTCCCCCACCCTGTAGGTATGTAAGAGTATTATTTTTTAAGAGTGACTCTGTCCTTCAAGTGAAATAAATCCTGAATCGTTTCTTTGATGATTTTGTCTCGTTATCATGGAAATGATTTATAATATGTAGCTAGGAACAATTATGATAAAGAAAAGTCCATGCGACTCTGAATCTAATTTCTTTGTAAAGTCAACAAACATTCCATTAACATCTACGATAGGAATAAGATTTCGGGATAATTTTGTTTCATTCTGTCAGACTTCAACATTATTATAAAATATTATGCTAAAAAAGAAAAAAACAAACAAACAAAAAAACCAACCAACCAACTGTAGCATGAGGAATGGCTTGATTACTGACCAAAAGTTCATTCAAATTTATCAAGACCAAATCAGAACAATGATTTAATCAAGCCATGGTCACTACTAAGTGAGTTGTCTTACCAATACCTTAGATGTGTAAAGTGGTTCTAGATAAGGGTGTGCAAAGAAGGCTTTAGGAAGATACGACCAGTTAATCTTAAATTTACCCTTATACTTAGGTGGATACATGTACTTTCTAGTGACACCCTTGGTAATTAATCCAGTAATAAGATGATCTTAAGGCCTAAGCCAGCTTTTAGTTACTGGCCCCTAGTTTAATAATAGTATTTAAAGTAGCTTCTGCTGAGAGAAATTGTTTGTACCAATACATAAGATCCACATATAAACTAGGTGGAGAGTACTGTACATAGCTATCACACAGTCCACATATTATTCATTGAATTCGCCCATGTAATATTTTTGATAATTATGTCACTAGACATGTGTATAGTGTTTTCTACCACAATACCCTGTGTTATTCAACTCTCAGACCATCAGTTAATCATTACAGCTGTTGATTAACAATCTGTTTAAACTCTGTAAACATTTTGATTGGCTAACACTGTGAACTTTGACCCAAGCTGCAATTGTTATTGACGTCATCAATAATCTAATGACGTCACATCACCGGGTCCCGGACGTCACCGGTACACTTTATTTGCATACGCGAAATTATACTTGGCCACGTTTCCCTTTGATTCAAGCCGATATCATTGTGGTAGAAACAGGTCACACGACTCGAAATTGTTGGATATGGAATTTATTTCACACTCGTAAGTTATTTTTTAAAAGTTGCAAAAAACACTCGCTAAAGCTCGTGTCTTTTGTAACTTTTAAAAAATAATTAACTCGTGTGAAATAAATTCCATATCCAACAACCACTCGTTGTGTAACCTCTATATATATAACCTATACCTGGAGTGTTTTTCATTGGTTTTCATCAGTCAAAAAATTATTGTGTGTCATTACACAGACAATGATATCATGGTTTCATGATTTGAAACTGGTGCAAATAACTGGATGCATATCTTTGATTTTGTCATCCACATTTTGACCTAAAAACCTGTCATAATGTTGTTTTTTTAATTTTTAGTTGAAAAGTATCTTAAATGATTTTTAATTTCATATGAGATTTAATGAAGATTATACTCAAAGTTTTAATTTTTGCCCACTAAGGCTCGCAAAAAAAAAAAGAAAAAGAAAAAAAAGACCTTGACTTAATTCATTAAATCTCTTGAAACGAAAACTCATTTCAGATCCTATTGCTAAAGCTGAATAGCTTGTCATAATGTATGAAAGTACAAAACAGTTCATCTAAATTAGAAACTAATACGACCAGTAATTTATAGTGTACTTGGAGCTGAAATTCAGGTTTTCCAATTATATATTTGAACTTTTCTGATGTTTTTTGTTTGTTTTAATTAAATGTATTAATTTTTCTGATCATCCTACGTGGTGAATTCTTGCCTTAGTGATGAATTAGAGATGATCCTACCGGTCAGTGAGTGACTGATACATTTTGCTAATCCTCATGCTATCTCAATGTTAATGGTTCTGTCACTACTTACGGCTATGCAGATGTCAGTATTCTGTCTATAATTTGACATAGTCAAAATGGCAAAAAGCTATCTGTATAAAATTGTCTACAGCCTCTGTTGAGGACAGCATAAATATTTCATCTCTCATTGAGACTGTGTGTCGGTCACCTCTATAGCCAGGAACAGTCTGTTACAAAATCACACTGGCAAAACCTTATCAAATATTTATACATGTATCACTGTTATTTGTCTCCAAAAAACAGTCTGGGATTATCCGTAGTTATTGTAGTGTAAATGAAGCACTGTTTATAACACTGTAGTAAATAAAGCCAATTTTATTATACTGTAAATAAAGACTTGATCATCATGTAGTAAATGAAGACTAGTTTGTCCTGTAGTAAATGAAGACTAGTTTGTCCTGTTGTAAATGAAGACTGGTTTGTCCAGTAGTAAATGAAGACTGGTTTGTCCAGTAGTAAATGAAGACTAGTTTGTCCTGTTGTAAATGAAGACTGGTTTGTCCTGTTGTAAATGAAGACTGGTTTGTCCTGTAGTAAATGAAGACTGGTTTGTCCTGTAGTAAATGAAGACAGGTTTGTTCATTAGTAAATGAAGACTGGTTTGTCCTGTAGTAAATGAAGAACGGTTTGTCCTGTAGTAAATATAGACCAGTTTGTCTGATAGTAAATGAAGACCGGTTTCGTTGTCCTGTATTAATAAATGAAGACCAGTTTTTCATGTAGTAAATGAAGACAAGTTTGTCCTGTAATATTATGAAGACTAGTTGTCTGATAGTAAATGAAGACTGGTTTGTCTTGATTGATACATATATAAAAGAGCTTGTGTGTGCCTGCTTGACTTGTGATATTGATTAAAATCAAGGAGGCTATAGATGCTATTGTCAGAGTATCTGAATGACTACATATGCAGTCCCTACCTTTTCATGGCTATTAATAAGACTACACTAGTATGTAGTAGATATGGCCTTAGTGATGACATGTACAGTGTCTATAAGGCCGTGTAGTAGATATGGCCTTAGTGATGACATGTACAGTGTCTATAAGGCCGTGTAGTAGATATGGCCTTAGTGATGACATGTACAGTGTCTATAAGGCCGTGTAGTAGATATGGCCTTAGTGATGACATGTACAGTGTCTATAAGGCCGTGTAGTAGATACGGCCTTAGTGATGACATGTACAGTGTCTATAAGGCCGTGTAGTAGATATATGGCCTTAGTGATGACATGTACAGTGTCTATAAGGCCGTGTAGTAGATATGGCCTTAGTGATGACATGTACAGTGTCTATAAGGCCGTGTAGTAGATACGGCCTTAGTGATGACATGTACAGTGTCTATAAGGCCGTGTAGTAGATACGGCCTTAGTGATGACATGTACAGTGTCTATAAGGCCGTGTAGTAGATACGGCCTTAGTGATGACATGTACAGTGTCTATAAGGCCGTGTAGTAGATACGGCCTTAGTGATGACATGTACAGTGTCTATAAGGCCGTGTAGTAGATACGGCCTTAGTGATGACATGTACAGTGTCTATAAGGCCGTGTAGTAGATATGGCCTTAGTGATGACATGTACAGTGTCTATAAGGCCGTGTAGTAGATACGGCCTTAGTGATGACATGTACAGTGTCTATAAGGCCGTGTAATAGATACGGCCTTAGTGATGACATGTACAGTGTCTATAAGGCCGTGTGGTAGATATGGCCTTAGTGATGACATGTACAGTGTCTATAAGGCTGTGTAGTAGATATGGCCTTAGTGATGACATGTACCGTGTCTATAAGGCCATTTTCTAAGGTTGGTAATCAAGTTAACCTTCATTTGTCTATTACTGGGCCTTACAGCAGCTCAGCAGACATGCTGTACTGGAATATAGGATGTCTGTATGTCTGGCCAACAACCTAGTTTATATACTGGTAAGGGAACTCTATAAATTCATTCTGTTCATTTCTAACTGTTTCCAGGTTTAGGAATTGACTGTTATCTGATGCACTGCTTCCTTCCCCCTCGATAAAGATTTCCTATTGTGTTTGCAATTCATTTTGTCTTGCCTGCGATGGATATTCTTGAAAGCAAGAATTATAATTGTGTTATTTCTGTAGCAATGGTGATGGCATTGTTGTTGTCACCATTTCAGTTTTAGGTCTGTTGCTCAAACTTTACCATAACCAATTTGGTATATTGATCACATATATAGTGGGCATCTCAAAACACCCTTCAATTAAATGTCACCCAGAATTTATGATCCGGTGACTCTGAAAACAGTGATGCTCAGGGAATCTAGACTTTAAGACTTTTGTGTTTAGCTCAGTTTTTTCAAAAACATATGTCAAAATTCTACTAAATATGAAATATAGTTGCAGTGATAGATTGGACATCTCAACACACCCTGTAGGTTACAAGGATTTGGTTACTTATTGAATATGTTACAAGGGCTGATTGATATGTTGTGAGCCTCATATTGAAGGATTTGAATTTTGCCGGATATATTGTATTATTTTTCAACATAATCCCCTTCAGTATCTATACACTTTTTGCCAGCGGTGTTTCAGGGCCTCAATGCCACTTTTATAGAACTCCTTTTCTTGGCTGTTCAGATAATCATCCACTGTATGTTAGGGTTAAGGTTAGGGTTAGGGTGCCTGAAATAGGTGTTTTCAGTTTTGGAAATAGATGAAAGACTGATGGAGCGAGATCAGGTGAATAAGGCGGATGCTCAATCAATTTAAAGCCACAATGGTGAATGGCAGTCATGGCAATGACAGACTCTTTCACCTTAACCCTAACGATTTCGTCCATTTTGCAAAAGCTGCTTGTCTTGGTTCCTTTAGAGTACTACCTCGTCGATATAAACTAACCAAATGAGACCAGTCCTTGGGTACACTGCCTATATAGTCAGGGAATAGTAGGACTTAAAAAGAACATCCTTGAGTACCTCCTTCAATACGAGGCTCATAACTTATCAATCAGCCCTCATACATATCCCAGCTATGTTACCCCATACCCCCAGTTTAAGATCATGTGTAGCCTGTTCTGCTATATAGCCATATCATAAATACTGTATGACACACTTGTCAATTACATAACTGTGACATCATAAATAAGTGATGTCACTCAATTGTCCCGGTGAAGGAATCCGTATCATCTTATAAAAAAAATCATTTTTAGGGGTTTCTTCTCCTTATTTTCATATCAATATTCTTTAATCTGAATCTTACTCTCTTGTTGCTGTTATATACTGTACTTATTTAACATGGCCACTCATGTACGATTGTGGAACTGTTTACTCATGAATCCTAATCTTTCTATGTTACAGATTCCAGCATAGCGATGTCTGCCAGCTTTGATGAGTCATCCAACCTTGTAGATATAACCTCTCCCACAACCACTGAAGACTTTAATAAACTTACTGTTGATCATCTCTCCGCAGAAAAGCCTGAACAACATGACAAGTCTAAAGGATTTGGATTTATAAAGAAGCGCGCAAAGTCACCATTTAGATCTCCACTAAAGTCCCCTCTGAAATCTCCTCTTAAGTCACCTTTCAAGTCCAAAGCCAGTAAACAGGCTGCTAAGGATGCTCAAAAAGATTCACTCAAAGACACATTTAAAGACACTTTCCCTGATGATGTGAAAGATGCTTCAGAAAAAGAGGTTGTTGATAAAAAGTCAGATGACTGGCAAGCGTTCCAGCAGATGCAAGATAGAATTAAACAAAACGTCCTTAAGACACAGACTAGTTTAAATAAATTGTCATCAGACAACTCAGAGACTTCTAATGGTAATAACATAAACAACGAAAAACGCCAAAAACTTGATGATACGTTTTGGTCGAGTTTTGATGACACCTCCTCCTTGATTCCTCCAAGTCCTCATGGTGTTAACAAAGAAAAGGCTAAATCATCTGACCAGGACACGGATCTCAGTGTAACAAGCTTTCCCAACCTTAAAGTCACTCCAACCCCCTCACCACGAGGAACTCCCTGTCCACCAGCCAACAGCTTACGGACCAGCATGGAAAACCTGATGGGTGACGACCCTGTAGGGAGTAAGGAAGAGGTGGCCGACCTCCTGGGACTGTCCAGTGGTCCTACAGGCACTGACCAGGCTCCAGCTGACTCAACATATTTGATGAATCAGGATTTACTTGGACTTGATAATATTCTGTCATCAACAGGTGAATCACAGCATGGCAGCAGCATGTGCAGCAGCTTCGATGGCTCTGACATGGTGTTTGGAACGATTTCCCACAGTGAAAGGTCATCCCAAAGGTCAACACCATTGGGGTTTGACCCTTGGGAAGATGACCAGCGGATCCCAATGGGAACACTTTCTTCAACATTTGTTAGCAGTATGGTGGATGAATTCCTGCAGCTGGACACAATGAAAGAAGTTTCTCAAGCTGATCTGAACCCATTTGATTCTTCTGCTGAAAAACCAGCACCAAAATCTAACATTATTGATTCTCTTGACCCATTCTCTGCTAAAAAGGTGAAGGAAAAAGCACCTCTTCCACCTACAAATAAGGAAGTTTTGCCACCACCTACCACAGATATTTTGTCACAACCTTCTTCTTCAGAATTTCTGCCACCAACAACTCAAAACTTTCTCAGTCAAAGTGAGTCTGACATTGTGCCCCCATCAGACACTGACTTTCCTGCACCATTGCCTATAGACTTCAGTCAGGCATTTGGGGGGAGTGTGAACCTGTCTGATGAGGCAGCTTCCTCACACTTTGATGCCTTTGGTCAGCTGGATGAGGACTTACTTCCTCCAGCAGTTGTCCCCTCGGGAGTCGGTACCACTGGAGATTTTCTGCAGGGGTTTGGGGATACAGAGGGTGAAAGCACAGAGGTAAAGGAAGGATTTTCCCATATCATACCAGTAGAAGTGTATGACAACTTGGGTTTTGGTGTCACAGACCCCTCAAAGGATGCCCCCCTTGACCAACATGAAGAGCCTCCAGAAACAGCAAATGATGTAGCTGTTGCTAACAATCCATTTCTCACATCAGACATCAGTGAGCAGCCTCCTCCAGTGACCTCTGACCTGTTTGATGACAACTTCTTTGAAACCAAAGGTGCTTCACAGTCCCAATATTCACAAGATGCATTTTCCAATATCTGGGGAAATGCTCCCGCTGACACCATAGGTCAAAGTGTCAATCCATTTCAGGAGGATTTCTTTTCCATTGATAAAATTCCGGACACTAAATCTGATTTTCCTGGAGATGCTGCTGACAACTTTACCACCAATACAAGCAATAACCCATTTCTACAGGATGATTCGACTGCTGTTTTCTCTACAGTCCCCACAACATCCAATGCCAACCCATTCCTAGATGACTCTGTACCATCTACTCAGACAGAGCTCTCAGACTTAGACAGTTTCCTACTTGGTGATTCTGCTAAAGAAAGTGTTCCGCAATCTGTCAAATCCCCAACACTAGATGATTTTGATCCTTTTGGAATGTCTGCCCAAAAGGTAGAAGAGAGTCAGTCAGACCAGATTGTACCAGTAGAGGGAGCCATTAATGATGCCTTCACAGCAGTGGCGACCTCTGGTGAGGATCAGCTAGTTCAGCCTGACGATGATGATGATGAAGATAACGCATTCATGTTAGAGATAAAACCAGTTAAACCAAACAGTCTAGGATCAATGAGGTCATCAGAACCCCCACCTGCACTAAAACCCCCTCCTAGACCCCCTAGGTCTCCCCAACCACCTAGGGAAAACCCCTTCAACAGGGACTCACCTCCAGAGGAGAACTTTGCTGAATTTGAGATTCGTGGTGGAGATGACACTCCCCGCGAGAAGGACAGTAACTTGAACAGTCTGCCAAGTTTCTCCACAGAGGACAACACTCCTGAAGAGGAGCTAGCAGCTCTCCCTCCTCTAGAGCCGTTCTACCCAACTACAGACCAGGATGTCTGGAGTCTAATGCTGAGACAACCCACCAAGAAAAAGCTTACCACAAATAGGTTCTGGAAACAAGTGTATGTAAAGTTGGTGAAGCAGGCAGATGGACCTATTCTTAAGGTGTATCAAGAAAAGGATGATAACGATCCCTTCACTGAGCTGATTCTCCAACCTTGCTACTCGATTTCGGAGGTGGCCCTCCAACAGTATGACCAGTATGGGAAAATCTACACAGTCAAGGTCCAGTACATCTTCTACAGAGAGCGAGTCGGTCTGCGTGCTGAGAGGATCACACCAGCATTTGTTAAGAAGCCAAAGGCTACCATGATTCTTGCCCATTCACCGCAGGTATCTGAGATGCTCAAATTTGGCAGTTTAGACAAAGAAGAAATAACATTGTTTGTACGTGAAGTTGAGAATGCATTAATGAACATGGAGGCTAGGAGAGAGAAAACACTCACCTACATTAAGGATGAGGCCTGTGCTGAGGTGTGGGATGAATACAAAGCAGAATTAGACAAGCAAGGTCGGGTTATTAAACAGAAGGCACGTGTCAGGGCTTTCTTCCTTGCCTTTGTCACTGGCATGCCAACATGTGAACTTGGGCTAAATGACAAACGGAGGCGGGGTAAGGAAGTGGTTGGTCGCCATGACATCATCCCTATTAAGACAGAGGAGTGGATTCGTCTAGAAGATGTAGAGTTTCACTGCTGTGTTGATAAAAATGAATTTGAAAAAACAAACAATATAAAATTTCATCCTTTAGATGCTTGTCAGTTTGAACTGTTAAGATACCGCGTTCGTCTTCGAGAAAACAAAGAATTGCCATTACAGCTCAAAGTTCAGCAAATTTTAAAGGAATCTAAAGTAGAAATCCGCTGTGACATACTCGTAACTGGCTACCATTCCTTCAGTAAAAAGCATGGACAGTTTCCCTGTGAAGACATTGAGATTCGCTTTCCCATACCTGAGCAGTGGGTGTACCTATTCCGCTATGAAAAGCGGTTTGGATATGGTGCATTTAAGTCGCAAACTCGCAAACCTGGTAAAATCAAAGGCTTGGAACGTATTACGATGATTGCTCAGGGACTACTGACTCCGACACTGATGGAGGCTGATGTGGGTGTCGCTAAGTATGAACACCTGTACAAGGCTGTAGTGTGGAGAATCTCCCGACTCCCAGAAAGGAATGAAGGTAAGTTCAGATCTGAGGAAAGGTATGATGTACTAGTTCATCGGGCTGTTGTGGGGTCAAGGTAAATATGATCTAGTAGATGACATTTTATAGGGGCTTGAGGCCTGGTGTTGGGCAGAAGTAATAACTTGATAATGGTAACATAGATCATATGTCATACTACAGGAGACCTGGAGAAAAATAGGTTAATAGCTATAGGGGGAAGAGGAAGAGATTTGTTAATGTTAGGGAGAGATGTGTTAATGTTAGGGAGAGATGTGTTAATGTTAGGGAGAGATTTGTTAATGTTAGGGAGAGATTTGTTAATGTTAGAGAAAGATGTGTTTATGTTAGGGAGAGATCTGTTAATGTTAGGGAGAGATGTGTTAATGTTAGGGAGAGATGTGTTTATGTTAGGGAGAGATTTGTTTATGTTAGGGAGAGATGTGTTTATGTTAGGGACAGATGTGTTTATGTTAGGGAGAGATGTGTTTATGTTAGGGAGAGAAGTGTTAATGTTAGAGAGAGATGTGTTTATGTTAGGGAGAGATGTGTTTATGTTAGGGAGAGAAGTGTTTATGTTAGGGAGAGATGTGTTTATGTTAGAGAGAGATGTGTTTATGTTAGGAGAGATGTGTTTGTGTTAGGGAGAGAAGTGTTAATGTTAGGGAGAAATTTGTTAATGTTAGGGAGAGATGTGTTTATATTAGGGAGAGAAGTGTAAATGTTAGGGAGAGATTTGTTAATGTTAGGGAGAGATGTGTTTATGTTAGGGAGAGAAGTGTTAATGTTAGGGAGAAATTTGTTAATGTTAGGGAGAGATGTGTTTATGTTAGGGAGAGATGTGTTTATGTTAGGGAGAGATGTGTTAATGTTAGGGAGAGATTTGTTAATGTTAGGGAGAGATGTGTTTATGTTAGGAAGAGATTTGTTAA
The DNA here is from genome assembly GCF_902652985.1 of Pecten maximus. Classification (NCBI taxonomy): domain Eukaryota; kingdom Metazoa; phylum Mollusca; class Bivalvia; order Pectinida; family Pectinidae; genus Pecten; species Pecten maximus. The sequence continues at coordinate 33,351,835 of NC_047017.1, read as the reverse complement.
TGTTAGGGAGAGATGTGTTTATGTTAGGGAGAGGGTTGTTTATGTTAGGGAGAGATGTGTTTATGTTAGAGAGAGATGTGTTTATGTTAGGGAGAGAAGTGTAAATGTTAGGGAGAGATTTGTTAATGTTAGGGAGAGATGTGTTTATGTTAGGGAGAGATGTGTTTATGTTAGAGAGAGATGTGTTTATGTTAGGGAGAGAAGTGTAAATGTTAGGGAGAGATTTGTTAATGTTAGGGAGAGATTTGTTAATGTTAGGGAGAGATGTGTTTATGTTAGGGAGAGAAGTGTAAATGTTAGGGAGAGATGTGTTTATGTTAGGGAGGGATGTGTTTATATTAGGGAGAGATGTGTTTATGTTAGGGAGAGATGTGTTTATGTTAGGGAGAGATGTGTTTATGTTAGGGAGAGATGTGTTAATGTTAGAGAGAGATGTGTTAATGTTAGGGAGAGATGTGTTAATGTTAGGGAGAGAAGTGTTAATGTTAGGGAGAAATTTGTTAATGTTAGGGAGAGATGTGTTTATGTTAGGGAGAGATGTGTTAATGTTAGGGAGAGATTTGTTAATGTTAGGGAGAGATTTGTTAATGTTAGGGAGAGATGTGTTTATGTTAGGAAGAGATTTGTTAATGTTAGGGAAAGATGTGTTTATGTTAGGGAGAGATGTGTTAATGTTAGGGAGAGATTTGTTAATGTTAGGGAGAGAAGTGTTTATGTTAGGGAGAGATGTGTTTATGTTAGAAAGAAATTTGTTTATGTTAGAGAGAGATTTGTTTATGTTAGAGAGAGATGTAGTTATGTTAGGGAGAGATGTGTTTATGTTAGGGAGAGATGTGTTTATGTTAGAGAGAGATGTGGTTATGTTAGGGAGAGATGTGTTTATGTTAGGGAGAGAAGTGTTAATGTTAGGGAGAGATGTGTTTATGTTAGGGAGAGAAGTGTTTATGTTAGGGAGAGATGTGTTTATGTTAGGGAGAGATGTGTTTATGTTAGGGAGAGATTTGTTAATGTTAGGGAGAGAAGTGTTAATGTTAGGGAGAGATTTGTTAATGTTAGAGAGAGATTTGTTAATGTTAGAGAGAGATGTGTTAATGTTAGGGAGAGATTTTCATACTATTTCAGTCATATGATATAAATTTACAGTAGTAAATCAGTTCCATGTCAATGTGAAGTTTAGCATGTGTTTTTCATAATTTCAGGAGCATACAAGAGCCATCTGTTCAGAATGACCCTGGAGTTCGGGCCACATGATGAAATTCCAGAGAGTTTTGAGTCACATGCAGAGGTAGAATTTACAATGCCCTCGTGTACAGTGTCACAGTCTCAGGTGCGCTCCATCACTGTGGAGAACCCGAACCCTCCGGACAAGTGGGTACGCTACATAGCCAAATACCAGTACCGCATAGAGATTGACCACATCAATGAGGTCTGCAAGGCCAGTCCTAGCAGTGATGGCTGACCGTACAAACTGACCAGTTATTACCACGGAAGTGTCAGATATGTGAATGATGGATGGTATCTCAGATTTTACTGTGGAACTAGGACCATCCAGTTACCACCTGAGGCTGACCTGGTGTACTAAAGTGTTAGATATGTGTATGAGGGATGGTTTCCCAGATTCTGTGTGCTACAGTGGACTGTTCAGCTAATGTTTGATGGACCCTTCCCCAACACTTGTACCTCAGATGTTGTGTGTCGTAGCATGTGCTCTGAAGATTAGATTGTAGGGATGTAATTAACTCGAAAAGAACTATGTAGAGGTATAGGAAAGTACATGATATAATATGTTACCCTACAGATCTATAGGGTACCTGGATAGTACATGGTATAATATGTTACCCTACAGATCTATAGGACTATAGGGTACCGGGATAGTACATGATATAATATGTTACCCTACAGATCTATAGGATTATAGCGTACCGGGATAGTACATGATATAATATGTTACCCTACAGATCTATAGGGTACCGGGATAGTACATGATATAAAATGTTACCCTACAGATCTATAGAAATATAGGGTACTGGGATAGTACATGATATAATATGTTACCCTACAGATCTATAGGGTACCTGGATAGTACATGAGATAATATGTTACCCTACAGATCTATAGAACTATAGGGTACCGGGATAGTACATGATATAATATGTTACCCTACAGATCTATAGGGTACCGGGATAGTACATGATATAAAATGTTACCCTACAGATCTATAGAAATATAGGGTACTGGGATAGTACATGATATAATATGTTACCCTACAGATCTATAGAACTATAGGGTACCTGGATAGTACATGGTATAATATGTTACCCTACATATCTATAGAACTATAGGGTACCTGGATAGTACATGGTATAATATGTTACCCTACAGATCTATAGAACTATAGGGTACCGGGATAGTACATGATATAATATGTTACCCTACAGATCTATAGAACTATAGGGTACCTGGATAGTACATGATATAATATGTTACCCTACAGATCTATAGGATTATAGCGTACCGGGATAGTACATGATATAATATGTTACCCTACAGATCTATAGGGTACCGGGATAGTACATGATATAAAATGTTACCCTACAGATCTATAGAAATATAGGGTACTGGGATAGTACATGATATAATATGTTACCCTACAGATCTATAGAACTATAGGGTACCTGGATAGTACATGATATAATATGTTACCTTACAGATCTATAGAACTATAGGGTACCTGGATAGTACATGATATAATATGTTACCCTACAGATCTATAGAACTATAGGGTACCGGGATAGTACATGATATAATATGTTACCCTACAGATCTATAGAACTATAGGGTACCGGGATAGTACATGATATAATGTTACCCTACAGATCTATAGGGTACCGGGATAGTACATGATATAATATGTTACCCTACAGATCTATAGAACTATAGGGTACCGGGATAGTACATGATATAATATGTTACCCTACAGATCTATAGGGTACCGAGATAGTACATGATATAAAATGTTACCCTACAGATCTATAGAACTATAGGGTACCGGGATAGTACATGATATAATATGTTACCCTACAGATCTATAGGGTACCGGGATAGTACATGATATAATATGTTACCCTACAGATCTATAGGGTACCGGGATAGTACATGGTATAATATGTTACCCTACAGATCTATACGGTACCGGGATAGTACATGAGATAATATGTTACCCTACAGATCTATAGAGTACCGGGATAGTACATGAGATAATATGTTACCCTACAGATCTATACGGTACCGGGATAGTATATGATATAATATGTTACCCTAGAGATCTATAGAGTACCGGGATAGTACATGAGATAATATGTTACCCTACAGATCTATACGGGTACCGGGATAGTATATGATATAATATGTTACCCTACAGATCTATAGAGTACCGGGATAGTACATGAGATAATATGTTACCCTACAGATCTATAGGATCATAGAGTTCCAGGATAAGTAAGCCTTTGTCGCTAGATATAGAGAAGGATTTTATCTTACATGGAAGTTGGACAGCAAAATTGTCACTTGGTGCCCATTCTCACCACAGTGCATTTTTGTCTCATACAATTATTTATAAAAGTTTCTGATTTTTCCAATGTCTACATTTTGTTCTTCGTTCCTGTGGGTTGAAGATGTATGTGACATGGAGAGAATAGGTACTTGGTTGGAATAGGCTAGTTGAACAGTGTGCCTCAATTTTAAACACACGACTTCCTATTTGGTCATTTTATCATCCTTTTTTCTACTTACAAAAGAGATAAATTATGTCCATTGTATAGACCTATCTATATATATCAATGAGATCTGAGTTTACTGTTATATTACATTATACATACATAGATCTGACTTTTAATATTCATTACGTATTACACATACATGTGATATAATTATTTACATATGAGATAATGTACAGCTGAGTATCTGTGAGGATGTAGGATGATTTCCACATAATGTACCGGTAACCGACCCTTCCAACTATTAAGTTCCTATTACGTTCATTTTGGTTCTTTGTTTTTTTTATTTTGTATTTTATTTAGCATTGTTTTAGCAAGCTACAGGCATTGTACCAGACATGGTTGTCTATAAAACATTAAACATTAACTAACATCATAAATTATTAGCATGTTTTTCTATATTAGCTACAAATATCTAACCCCTAACACTTACAAAGGTCATGTGAGATGTTTGACAGTAATAACAGTATTTCTGTTGTCTACAATGCATTTTTTGGCATTCTTCAATTTGGTGCAACTTTATCATGATTTGATTCAAAACAGATGTATATCCAGTTCTGAAGTTATACCTTAAACAAGGGAGGTAATCATATAGTTTATATCCTGTTCTGAAGGTTTACCTTAAACAAGGGAGGTAATCATATAGTATATATCCTGTTCTGAAGGTTTACCTTAAACAAGGGAGGTAATCATATAGTATATATCCTGTTCTGAAGGTTTACCTAAAACAAGGGAGGTAATCATATAGTATATATCCTGTTCTGAAGGTTTACCTTAAACAAGGGAGGTAATCATATAGTATATATCCTGTTCTGAAGGTTTACCTAAAACAAGGGAGGTAATCATATAGTATATATCCTGTTCTGAAGGTTTACCTTAAACAAGGGAGGTAATCATATAGTATATATCCTGTTCTGAAGGTTTACCTTAAACAAGGGAGGTAATCATATAGTATACATCCAGTTCTGAAAGTTTATTATAAACAGGGGAGGTAATTATGTTATACATGTACATATCCAGTTCTGAGGGTTTACCTTAACAAGGGAGATGATTATGTGGTATATATACTGTTCTGAAGGTTTACCATACACAAGGGTGGTAATGATATAAATAAACAAGACAGGAAATCTTATTACATATATCCAGTTCTAAAGTTTTACCATAAACAGGAGAGGTAATCATATAGTATATACAGTTATGAATGTCTATCATAAACCACAGGATACTTCTTTTTTGCAAATCTGGTGATGAATTACTGGCCAGAAAAAACAAAGCAGAATCAGTGTTACAAAGTTTATTTAACCAGATCTTGACATGTTCAAATGTTAATGTTCAAAGTCATTTTGCAGAACTTATTCAAATTCATTATTCTTATTCTCACATCACCAAGTCTATCCTAAAGTTGTGTGTATATTACTGTATGTAGTGAAAAAGTTAAAAAAAAAAAAAAAAAAATAAGGGACCTAGAGGTACCAGAATTAGGTCAAAACCAGTCACCTAAAGATGATAGGTCAAAACCAGACATCTAGAGATGATAGGTCAAAACCAGACACCTAGAGATGATAGGTCAAAACCAGTCACCTAGAGATGAGTGGTAGGTCAAAACCAGTCACCTAGAGATGATAGGTCAAAACCAGACACCTAGAGATGGGTGGTAGGTCAAAACCAGTCAACTAGAGATGATAGGTCAACCAGACATCTAGAGATGGGTGGTAGGTCAAAACCAGTCACCTAGAGATGATAGGTCAACCAGACATCTAGAGATGGGTGGTAGGTCAAAACCAGTCACCTAGAGATGGGTGGTAGGTCAAAACCAGACACCTAGAGATGATAGGTCAAAACCAGTCACCTAGAGATGGGTGGTAGGTCAAAACCAGTCACCTAGAGATGATAGGTTAAAACCAGTCACCTAGAGATGATAGGTCAAAACCAGTCACCTAGAGATGATAGGTCAAACCAGACACCTAGAGATGGGTGGTAGGTCAAAACCAGTTACCTAGAGATGATAGGTCAAAACCAGACACCTAGAGATGGGTGGTAGGTCAAAACTAGTCACCTAGAGATGGGTGGTAGGTCAAAGCCAGTGATCTAGAGATGGTAGGTCAAAACCAGTCACCTAGAGATGATAGGTCAAAACCAGACACCTAGAGATGATAGGTCAAAAGAAGTGATCTAGAGATGATAGGTCAAAACCAGTGATCTAGAGATGATAGGTCAAAACCAGTCACCTAGAGATGATAGGTCAAAACCAGTGATCTAGAGATGATAGGTCAAAACCAGACACCTAGAGATGATAGGTTAAAACCAGTCACCTAGAGATGATAGGTCAAAACCAGTGATCTAGGGATGATAGGTCAAAACCAGACACCTAGAGATGATAGGTCAAAACCAGTCACCTAGAGATGATAGGTCAAAACCAGTGATCTAGAGATGATAGGTCAAAACCAGACACCTAGAGATGATAGGTCAAAACCAGTGATCTAGAGATGATAGGTCAAAACCAGACACCTAGAGATGATAGGTCAAACCAGACACCTAGAGATGATAGGTCAAAACCAGTCACCTAGAGATGATAGGTCAAACCAGTCACCTAGAGATGGGTGGTATGTCAAAACCAGACACCTAGAGATGATAGGTTAAAACCAGTCACCTAGAGATGATAGGTCAAAACCAGACACCTAGAGATGGGTAGTCACCTAGAGATGGATGGTAGGTCGAAACCAGTCACCTAGAGATGATAGGTCAAAACCAGTCACCTAGAGATGGGTGGTAGGTCAAAACCAGACACCTAGAGATGGGTGGTAGGTCAAAACCAGTCACCTAGAGATGATAGGTCAAAACCAGTCACCTAGAGATGAATCAGGTCAAACCAGTCACCTAGATATATGATAGGTCAAAACCAGTGGCTTAGAGATGATAGGTCAAAACTGGAGACTTCATGCATAATGGGGACATGATTCTAGTTAGCATTAGTTTGATGGGAACATCAAGGAGTTCTGTTAGTATTAGTGGACTACGTGCAATATAGACTTCAACATTACCTTGGAATGTGGTTGAAGATGTTTGTGTGCTGTATTAATCAACGTTGATTGTTACTATGTTTAATGTTCCTTGTTATATTGCCTCCTTGTAATAGACATCGCAGGTGAAATGTGATAAATCTTACTCATGCTTCATATGAACTCATATCACTTATCATGTTTAACAAAAATCTTGAACCATGATCAGCCATTAATAATTACTTAGCTGCACTAATCTGGAATTTTTTTCTATAAATGTGCAATGTTATATTAGAATTATATCAAGTTTTTTTTGTACAATGTACAAGTTAAGTGTGTTCCAGTTCTATCATGTCAGAGTAATTTAATTAATTTCAGTATCCCTAGGTGATGTGTATTAGTGATAACAACCTTGTAATACATTTCAGTATCCCTAGGTGATGTGTATTAGTGATAACAACATTGTAATACATTTCAGTATCCCTAGGTGATGTGCATTAGTGATAACAACATTGTAATACATTTCAGTATCCCTAGGTGATGTGTGTTAATGATAACAACATTGTAATACATTTCAGTATCCCTAGGTGATGTGTGTTAATGATAACAACATTGTAATACATTTCAGTATCCCTAGGTGTTGTATGTTAATGATAACAACATTGTAATACATTTCAGTATCCCTAGGTGATGTGTATTAGTGATAACAACATTGTAATACATTTCAGTATCCCTAGGTGATGTGCATTAGTGATAACAACATTGTAATACATTTCAGTATCCCTAGGTGATGTGTATTAATGATAACAACATTGTAATACATTTCAGTATCCCTAGGTGATGTGTGTTAATGATAACAACATTGTAATACATTTCAGTATCCCTAGGTGATGTGTATTAATGATAACAACATTGTAATACATTTCAGTATCCCTAGGTGTTGTATGTTATAATAATTCAATCAGGTTACAATGTTAAACCTTCCGGCTGACTTGTGATAGCTTGACTTTGTATTATGGTATCATACCAATATTGTATGTAATATAAAATCATAGGTAATAATATAGATATTGAATGTTACATGTACATGTACATAAATATGTATCACGGTATGAAAGTTAATTTGAGGACATGTAAAACTGCTCTACTGAGCTAGAAATTTGTATGACACTGGAATGCATGTGAACTATTGCGAGATTAACAGTAGTCTTATTACCTATTTAACATCATGATAAACATACACAAGTAACCACCCAACATCATTGTTTCATTGTTGTTTGCTTTTGTACATAGTGTTTCTTGTGTTTAGGAAGGGGAGTATTTAATCTATCGGTGACATACTGACATTTTCTTCTTATTGTATCAGATTAGATGTGGGAGTGTTTCTGTGGGTGACACACCCATATTTTCCTCCTATTGTACCTGGTTAGGTGTAGGAGTGTTTCTGTGGGTGACACACCCATATTTTCCTCCTGTTGTACCTGGTTAGGTGTAGGAGTGTTTCTGTGGGTGACACACCCATATTTTCCTCCTATTGTACCTGATTAGATGTGGGAGTGTTTCTGTGGGTGACACACCCTCATTTTCCTCCTATTGTACATGATTAGATGTGGGAGGGTTTCTGTGGGTGACACACCCACATTTTCCTCCTATTGTACCTGGTTAGGTGTAGGAGGGTTTCTGTGGGTGACACACCCATATTTTCCTCCTATTGTACATGATTAGATGTGGGAGGGTTTCTGTGGGTGACACACCCACATTTTCCTGCTATTGTACCTGGTTAGGTGTAGGAGGGTTTCTGTGGGTGACACACCCATATTTTCCTCCTATTGTACATGATTAGATGTGGGAGGGTTTCTGTGGGTGACACACCCATATTTTCCTCCTGTTGTACATGATTAGGTGTAGGAGGGTTTCTGTGGGTGACACACCCACATTTTCCTCCTATTGTACCTGATTAGATGTGGGACTGTTTCTGTGTATGATAACCCTACCTTTCCCTCTTGTTTTGTTATACTTAAGTCTGTGCCTACCAACACGGTCATGGAGTATTAATGTCCGAATCATTTATTGGCTTGTGACAGCAACGAAGCATAATTTTGTGTCTTTAGCCTCATTTTCTGTCTATCTGTTGGTCAAATTATCTGAGTGACATTTGGAAACATTTGTAATATGATTTATAAATTACTGTTTTGGACTAGATAAACTTGTTATTGTAATATACCAGTGCTCCAACACAGAGGTTGATGACACCGTACCATTACTAAGGTTAGCTCTATGTGTTCTGATTTTGTTAGATTTCCATTGCCATGTATACTTATCATTTTTTACTTACTGTTATAAAATTGTATATTTTGTTTACTTAATATATAATTAACTTAATCACTGGTACACTTCTATTATAAAGTGAAATTAGGTATTATTTACAATATTATTTACAATTGGTATTTTTACATTATTTCACTAACATATTTAGTGTTATTGTTGTTGCAGATTTATTAGATTTTGTTCATGTTGTTGTACCTGCTTCCTTCATTCAGTATTTAAAATACTCAGTTACAGTCATATTGCAGTCAGTGACTGGTCACCATGGCTACCATTTGTTGATTGCCTTTGGTATCACTTCTCTGACAATTGTTGCTCCAGGATTGTTTGTAGACAACAACATTCATAAGTAAAATTTCATATATTGCAGATAGGTTTGTGTGGAGGCGGAGTCACCACCCCAATAACTATACACTGCAGTAAAATTTTGTATGTGGATGCTACCTTGCCTAACGACTTTTATAGGCGGTATTTACCTATGTCATTATTGAGGTCAGTTTAAGGTTTGTTTACCCTGTATAATCAGTCACAACAATAGAGTATGATCACAATTTGTAAGCGTGGTATGATGTAAGTTAAATAAATATAGTAAACTCAAACTGTTTTGTGTCCTTTGTCTTCAGCCTGGTTATGGAATGTGGTACTTAACATAAAGAGATGTTTCGCTACACAGCAAGTAAGTTATAGCCAGATAAATAGATATAAGACTCCAAATGTATGCCTCCTCATCAGGCCAACCTATTGATAATACAGGGAAACAACAAGAGGCCAAATGGGTTGTATCGCTCACTCAATTTTAATGCAACTTTAAAATTGATCTTGAGGTGATTACTGTAAGTGGGTCAAGGTAATTCATTTGAACAAGCTTGGTAGCACGTTATCCCATCATGCTATTGGCCCATCATCTTGACCCTTGACCCTTGGTTGTTGACTCCGGTCTATGGCACGAGATCATAACCATCCTAATATAAAAAAAAAAGCACGCATGCGCAGGCACATGTATTGAATTGTGCAAGTAATATGTCAAAAGGGACGAGTGAAATGTCACGAAAATCTTACATTACTTAAAAACATTACATTACCTTAAACGAGCTGACTACAATTTCTTAGTAAAATCAAACCAACCTCGTCTTGTAGAGACAACTAAATAGACATGCAACATACACGGGCATTACCTGTATGTAAGACCCGGATGAACGCCTTCCGAACTATATACTGTAACATTAAATCAGAATGAGAGTAATTCAAATTGTTAAATCGATAATACATATAAGATAACAGAACAGAAAATGACATGGTGACAATTCAATAAGATAGATAATTGCGCCTGAAAATGCGTAACTAGGCAGATTAAGCGAGATGCGTTCATTCCCTGATGAAGCCCTAATTCTGAAAGCCTTTATCACTCAGTCCCGGATGGAGAACTACTACGCCTGCGTCAGGAACTAGAGTGACTACGTGAAGACTTGTACGAGGAAAAACAATCTAATTAAAATCTAGATGATCATTACAGTTCATGTATCTTAGTGAGAATGACCATCTAGATTTTAATAAGATTGGAGGAAAAATAACAAATAGCAGGGAAAATAAAAGAAGAAAATAAAACACAAAACAAAGGACAATAAATAACAAGTGCAATAAAACCTGCAATGTTAGGTGAAAGACTATCTTTCGATAGCGGTGGCAAGAACCCTCAAAGTCTCGGTAAATCGAAAGAAGCAGGATCCAGTAATATGTACAATAGAAACTCGGGCATCGCAGTTGATACATGTAGTAACGTTTTTTTGTACCAACCAACAAATAGAAGACGAATATTATTTTGTTATCATTATTAATCGTTAAGATCGTGCTACAGTAAATCAGATATCACGAGGGAAACTGAATGTATAAAGTGTTGGAATATTGGGTTATCCGATCATTTGAATAATTTAATGCCTCTAAACAGATGACAAAGAAGAAAGCGCAGCACTTAGACCAGAATTATTTGACTCTTCCTAAAGTTTGTACTTAGATACAAGGCAACTCTATCTCTGTTTCCGCAGTGGATTAGTATCAATGAAGACCATCTGTATTATAATATAATGGAAAAGGAAGCAATTGGACATATGATATGTATATTACGTGGGGAAACATCCTGGGTATATTCTAGGTAGATCCACAGGCGCTTGCATAGAAAAATGTGATGTTAAAAAAAAATTATTTGACAGTGGTATGTGTACTGTCAAATAACTCAAATCCGAACAAGCATAACTTGTAACCAAGGAAAACCCTCACATGAAATTTTAGAACAGAATATGAGGAACTTCCAGAGATTTAGCAATAACAATCGTGAACTGTTAAAAATCAAAATGGCATGTTTTCTAATCAGCCTAAACATTTAACATAGACAACTAAGAACTAAGGGAAAACAGAACGATCTATGAAAAACTTTCTGAGAAATAGCGATAACTATCTTCAACTTTCAAAATGGTCGCCTGTAGGCCATTTTTTTTCGGTATGCGTCTCAAAAGTTAACATGTACCATGATAGGGACCAGGGGAAACTTACATATATTTGAGAATGATCCATGGAGAGCTTTCTGAGAAATAGCGAAAACAATCTTTAATGGTTAAAATTAAAAATGGTTTTTACGTGTATCATGTGTCCTAAACAGTCCTAAAATTGAGCATGCATAACTAGGGACGAAAGGTAACCTACATACGGAATCTGGGAGAGATGTGTCTCAGAATGGTATCTCTCAAAAACAGTAACAAAGGTTGTTTACGGACGGAAGACGAGCTATTGACTACGGACAAAGGGCGATTTGAACAGCCTACCGTCTGATGATGACGGGCTGATAATCTGATTACAAGTTTGATAATTATATAGCATATGATAGTCATATATAGCAAGAGGTAGATCGTCTTCCTCATCATAAATCGTGGCCAGAGTTTCCATCAGGAATAAACAGTGTCCTTATCAATGACCTTGGTGTTTAATGTCATGGTGATGCGACCTTAATGAGAGAGTTCCTTGGTGATTGGTATCATAATATGATATTTTAGTGAGAGGTGATCATGGTGATTGGTGTCATGGACATGGCACCAACTTTATGAGACATGACCTTGGCGATTGATATCATTAATAAGCAACCACCTTCATGAGAGATGACCTTGGCGATTTATGTCATTGAAGTGCGACCAATTTTATTAGAGATGACCTTGACAATTGATGTCATGGACATGCGATATCCTTTATGAGAGATGACCTTGGCGATTAATTTATTTGACATGCGACGTACGTGTACTTTATGAGAGATGACCTTGGTGGTTGATATCATTGATAAGCGACATCCTTTACGAGAGATGACCTTGTCGATTTATGTCATTGACGTGCAACCTACATTATAAAATATTATCTTGGCTATTGATATCATGGACATGCGACTTGATGAGAAAAGGCCATGGCCATGGTATATGTCATTTGCGTGCGACCTTAATGAGAGAAGACCTTGGTGATTAAGCGACCTCCTTTATGAGAGATGACCTTAGTGAGAACGTTGCCATACGATCTCATTGATTAAAGATGACCTTAGCGATTTATGTCATTGACATGCAACCTCCTTTACGAGAGGTGACCTTGACGATTTATGTTATTGGCAAGCGATCTCCTTTATGAGAGGTGACCTTGACGATTTATGTTACTGACAAGCGATCACCTTTATGAGAGGTGACCTTGACGATTTATGTTATTGGCAAGCGACCTCCTGTATGAGAGGTGACCTTGACGATTTATGTTATTGGCAAGCGACCTCCTTTGTGAGAGGTGACCTTGGAAATTGATATCAATGACAAGCGACCTCTTTTATGAGAGGTGACCTTGACGATTGATGTTATTGACAAGCGGCCACCTTTATGAGAGATGACCTTGGAGTTTGATGTCATTGCCATGCAACCTTATTTACGAAAGATTATCTTGGCGATTTATGTTATGGACGAGCGACCTCCTTTATGAGCGGTGACCTTGGCAGTTGATGTCATTGTTATGTAAACATAATGAGAGATGACCTTAACGATGTATCTCCTTATCTATATGTAAATGTCATGTGGACTGACAGTTGTAGGGTTTCAGCCACAAGCTAGCAGATCTGGTGGAGTATTTAAGCAATTTTAGCGAATTCAGTTTCTTGTCTTCTCAAAATAATTTCTTTCCCATATGATTTAGTCATTGTGGATGTATCCACACCCTTCAATAGGACATATGTTTTGCACTATTATGCGAAAATTATTTCTATATTTGGTATGACTCTCAGTGTATTGCTATGTCTTACCAAACTGTGTTTGTCATTAGAACAAGATTTTAAATCAGCTATTGATTTTACGCAGGCCCATATGCATTATTTAGCGTACCGACAGGTACTGCAATGGCTGCGATGTACCAGCACACATTATCACATCACATGTTTAGAGGGTTGGACTCTGGGCTGACGGACAATGGATAAGTCCCTCATGCCACCTAAAACAGGATGACCTTGATCCATTACACTGATTCCAGACTTTATGAGTGGTGTGTATGCTTGGTGGTAGATATAGCTGAGCTCTGCCATTGGAGTGTATACGTCATGGTTACTCCTATTGATCCTGGTGTGTAAACTTGAGAGATGGCCCTGAGCCGTATCATGCCTATTTTCGTATATAAACTCCTTTTTTATATAACTCTTTTATTTTTTGACGATTTTTCACATACTAAACAATATAATAGACATATGTAACAAAGGCAAAAACATACACACACATACTCTCAAACTTACATGCTGTGCTTTCATCATCATCATCATCATCATCATACACGTGCTTCTTTTACTTTCTACACACAGCTCACTGATGTACATTCACACCCATTCTCACACACATAGTTGGTATATAAGCTTGAGAGATGGCCTTGGGCCGTATCATGACCATTTTGATGTGTAAACTTGAGAGATCTCATGGTCCTGAGCCGTATCATACCTATTTTGGTATACAAACTTGAATATGGTCTTCAGCCGTATCATGCTTATTTTGGTATCCAAGTTGAAAGATGGTTCTGAGCCGTATCATACCTATTTTGGTATACAAACTTGAATATAGTCTTCAGCCGTATCATACCTATTTTGGTATACAAACTTGAATATGGTCTTCAGCCGTATCATACCTATTTCGGTATACAAACTTGAATATAGTCTTCAGCCGTATCATACCTATTTTGGTATATAGTCTTCAGCCGTATCATACCTATTTTGGTATACAAACTTGAATATGGTCTTCAGCCGTATCATGCTTATTTTGGTATCCATGTTGAGAGATGGTTCTGAGCCGTATCATGCCTGTTTTGATATGTATACCTGGCAATGATGCCTTGGATCTTTGTCATTTAGATGTTGTGACCTTGAGTCGTATTATAAGTTTACATTATGACCTTGGGATGTGTTTGTGTGTATGTGTTAATTAAAGGATAACTTTAGCCTTGTTATTTAAATGTTGTGACCTTGAATTAGATCTTGTGTTTACACAATGTAGATTAGAGTGGCCTTAGCACATCTTTGGGTGTGTGTATATGTTGATTAAATGATGACTTTCAGCCTTGTTATTTACGAATTGTGACCTTGAATTTGATAGTGTGTTTACATGATGTATGGAAATCACAAAATGTTGACTTTAATGATATTCCGATAATAAAGCAAAGGGTTTTTGATACGCACATATGTAAGAGAGATCAGGAAAAAAAATCGATTGTCTTCTAAAGAAATCCAATCTCAACACATGTACAACAGTTAAAAGTCGACTATCATCACACATATTGAAAAAATGTAGATATCACAACATTGAGCGACGCCAAAGAGTTTGTCATTTATGTGACATGAATGATATTGAAGACGAGTTCCAGTTTGTATTAGTGTGTCCTTGTTTTGCAAATACAAAAATGTATAAGAAATTCATTCCTGAAACGGTATTATGTAACAAATTCAAGTGTGTAAAATTAGTGGAATTACTTTCTACAGGGAACCCCAAAAAATTGACAAGTTTGGGTAAGCATAAAGGTTAGATATTATTACCTCGATGAAAAAGCTCGTGCGTACACATACATTTTAATATGATTTTGCTAATTAACAATACATGCAATTGTGATGTGACGAATATATAAATACACTCTCCAATCATTGTTCTGTATAAGCCATTTTAACATGTATATATGTATAAACTGATGAGCTAATTAGCTCAATGTAATAAAAAAAAACATGAACTTTACATTAGAGCTTGTTTTGGTGTGTGTATGTGTTAATTAGAGGATGACCTTATCCCGTTTATTTGTTGTTTTATTTGAGAGGCGACCTTGAACACTGTATTTAATCTAGCATAGTACTATAACCAAGGACTTTTTGATAGGTATATTTTCTCGTGTATTTGTTAATAAATGCTTAGCCGTGTCTACACTATATACCCATCTTAAATATATTATATTGGAGAGTCCTAAATAAATTTCCCTTTTGTTCCCAAGTAAATGATTAAGTCTCTGTATTAATTGCTAATTAGGAAGAGCACTCGAACTGTCCAACTGTTTTATTGGCTAAATACCTACCCAAAGCCATTACGTCACCTATTTCATAATGTTGGATTTTCATTGACACATTTTGGATCATCAATATATGTGGATTTCATTAGCAAAACTCGCCAAACTAGTGTTATCATGTGTGACCAATTGGTCCCCAAACTAGTGTTATCACGTGTGACCAATTGGTGGCCAAACTAGTGTAATCATGTGTGACCAATTGGTCCCCAAACTAGTGTTATCACGTGTGACCAATTGGTCCCCAAACTAGTGTAATCACGTGTGACCAATTGGTGGTCAAACTAGTGTTATCACGTGTGACCATTTGGTGGTCAAACTGGTGTTATCACGTGTGACCAATTGGTCGCCAAACTGGTGTTATCACGCGTGACCAATTGGTGGCCAAACTAGTGTTATCACGTGTGACCATTTGGTGGCCAAACTAGTGTTATCACGTGTGACCATTTAGTCCCCAAACTAGTGTTATCACGTGTGACCAATTGGTCGCCAAACCAGTGTTATCACGTGTGACCATTTAGTCCCCAAACTAGTGTAATCATGTGTGACCAATTGGTCGCCAAACTAGTGTTATCACGTGTGACCAATTGGTCGCCAAACTAGTGTTATCACGCGTGACCAATTGGTGGCCAAACTAGTGTTATCACGCGTGACCAATTGGTCGCTAAACTAGTGTTATCACGTGTGACCAATTGGTGGCCAAACTAGTGTTGTCACCTGTGACCAATTGGTCCCCAAACTAGTGTTATCACGTGTGACCATTTAGTCCCCAAACTAGTGTTATCACGTGTGACCATTTAGTCCCCAAACTAGTGTAATCATGTGTGACCAATTGGTCGCCAAACTAGTGTAATCATGTGTGACCAATTGGTGGCCAAACTAGTGTTATCACGCGTGACCAATTGGTCGCTAAACTAGTGTTATCACGTGTGACCAATTGGTGGCCAAACTAGTGTTGTCACGTGTGACCAATTGGTCCCCAAACTAGTGTTATCACGTGTGACCATTTAGTCCCCAAACTAGTGTTATCACGTGTGACCATTTAGTCCCCAAACTAGTGTTATCATGTGTGACCAATTGGTCGCCCAAACTAGTGTAATCATGTGTGACCAATTGGTCGCCAAACTAGTGTTATCACGTGTGACCATTTAGTCCCCAAACTAGTGTAATCATGTGTGACCAATTGGTCGCCAAACTAGTGTTATCACGCGTGACCAATTGGTCGCTAAACTAGTGTAATCATGTGTGACCAATTGGTCGCCAAACTAGTGTTATCATGTGTGACCAATTGGTGGCCAAACTAGTGTTATCACGCGTGACCAATTGGTCGCTAAACTAGTGTTATCACGTGTGACCATTTAGTCCCCAAACTAGTGTTATCACGTGTGACCATTTAGTCCCCAAACTAGTGTAATCATGTGTGACCAATTGGTCGCCAAACTAGTGTAATCACGTGTGACCATTTAGTCCCCAAACTAGTGTAATCATGTGTGACCAATTGGTCGCCAAACTAGTGTTATCACGTGTGACCAATTGGTCGCCAAACTAGTGTAATCATGTGTGACCAATTGGTCCCCAAACTAGTGTTATCACGTGTGACCATTTAGTCCCCAAACTAGTGTAATCATGTGTGACCAATTGGTCGCCAAACTAGTGTAATCATGTGTGACCAATTGGTCCCCAAACTAGTGTTATCACGTGTGACCATTTAGTCCCCAAACTAGTGTAATCATGTGTGACCAATTGGTCCCCAAACTAGTGCTATCATGTGTGACCAATTGGTCTATCGTGTGTGACCATTTTGTCGCCAAACTAAAACTAGTGTAATCATGTGTGACCATTTGAACAAAAATGATAAAGAAATCATTACAAACCGATTGGTGTGATTTTTTTTTATCAACTTTGTGCTGAGTAGAATAAGTAGGAAATATTGTTTAGGAATCGGAGCGCAATTCATGTGTTACTCAAAACATACATAACATTACCTCTTTTTGTTTGAGTCTTTCATAATTTTATGGAAGTTCAAGCTTAATAATGTTCAGAAGATTACGTTGCTATGTTGTCCATTGTCCACCGTATGATACGCATATTTTCTTCGAACTTAACATAAGTTATCCTCGCGTGTTAACAATCCTATCAAAATAAAATTTGGTCTAACTTAACTCTCTGTCTCTGTCTCTCTCTGTCTCTGTCTCTCTCTGTCTCTGTCTCTCTCTGTCGCTGTCTCTCTGTCGGTCTCTGTCTCTGTCTAATGTCATATCTTTTTTAATATATCATATAATGATATATATCTAGATATGTATATAAAAGTCGTATAAAGAAAAGTACATGTTATATAAGATTTATTCTATATAAATATAGTAGAAATAGAATCCAAGATATTTCATTCATTATATAACATACATATATCTTCTACATTATATAAATTGTATATCTTATATAATTCTTGTAAAATTTAGTTTGATAGTGCAATGAAGGGTGATGTTCCACCAAATACGTAAGTGATATCACTTATAATTGCGTGAAATGATTTCAGTCCTAGATTTTCTATACAATCAACATATAGCCGATATTGATCGTGTAGGTATTTTCAGGACATTACTCTCTGCCCAAGTAACAAGGGGAGATAACCTATGTAAACTTCCGGTACATAGTTCATAAACATGGAGATATATCTCTGTAATCAGGTTTGAGGTTAATCCCACCAGGAGGATGAGCTTGAAAGGGATTCTTTTCGTAATATTACTAGGGTACAGCAGTACCCTAGGAGCCATCTTTTTTATCGGACCTTTGATACCCCTGGTCTATTTCCAACCTGCTCTGGGAAGACGATTATTGGACCAGATGATTTGGTTGTGGCAGGTTTACGCCGTGGTAAATATATTACACATGTATTCATGTTGTTGTGGCAACTATTGTCCGAATGTCAACCTTGAAAAGCGATTAGATGCTTAACTGAACACTGGACATCTAATATGTGCATTGTGCATTGTTACGGCAGTAGCGGATCACTTTATTTACATACAATCGCTGCACACGATTTTACGTTTTATGTTTTTGTCGGGTAATTACCTGATTTACCTGATCTTCGGTCTGTATAAGCATTCGCTTCTAGACCACCTTTATTCTTCAAACTTGATTATGTTGTGGATCGCGCATGAATATCCACAACATACATTGTATATGTCCAGAAAGCAAATTTCATTACATTTCTTGTGATATATATATATGTTAAAGAGGCTTGCCCGCAGAGAGATCAGAAAAATTGGCTAATAGAAAAAGATTTTTTACACATGACAGATTGTTGGAATTGTTGAGTTTTTCATTTTATTTTCCTTATAAAACGCTGAAAAGTGATATTAAAACCTCATTTTTTAAATATTATTTATTTAATCGCAACCCGCAATAAGTCCCCGCTATAAAGTGGAGTCTAATTTGATTGACACATCAAAGAAACAAGCACGTGCACAGTGCCCCACAGTGATAACTTCAAAGGCAGCGACGATTTACAAAGAAGATTTGCCGTTATATTCCATACATTTCCCTCTCAGATTGAGTTTTAAAACGTCTTTTAAATACATATTCTGTAATTGTTTTCAAGAAATAAAGTCGGAAAGCCTCTAATTTTATCACATAGAAACGTGTACTGAAGTTTATTTAGTGATTGGAGATGTGCCGTTTACCGGTCCGTCTGCGGGTAAGCCTCTTTAAAGCCACATACTCCCAAACAACCTAAAATTTGAGTTGCGCACATGTATTAATGGCAATCCCAGATGCTCATTCATGCTCTCCTAACATTAAAAGACCACTGGCCTGGACGCTTGACGGGGGGAGTTCTTGAGACATCAATGTATAAAAATAACTTGCCACATTTATATTTATCACGAGATTTATCACGGAGCCGAGAACGAGGCTATAAGAACGTGCACTGCACATAAACTACACACATGGCCGTTGTTTACATATCGAGCATACATGAACTTTGCCTAATAATGCTTTCATTTAAACATATTAACGGAATATTGCGTAATAACTGAACAAAATAAACAAACATAGTTTACATTTAAATTCTTCATTTTAAAATGTATCAATATGCATACAACAAAACATTGATAAAAAATTTAGATCAGTGAAGTTGACAATGTTCAAAAGCTAACCAGCAATCCAATAAACGTCCTGCAAAATTGGAATTAGAGTCTATTCCCTTTTCTTCTCTCGCTAATATATTTTCCAACAAATCATCTCCTTTCCTAAGGAAATACCCGGGTTTTGCAGTTCCACTCACTTTTGTGTCTTTTTTGGCAGAATCTGTCTGCGTTTTCGTAGGTCCACGCTTTCGGCATTCCGCAATTTTGTATGGAATATACCACAATTTTGTATGGAATATACCACAATTTTGTATGGACTGTAAAACCTGCCGTTACATTGTGGGACTTATTTTCAGAGAAATTGGTCCGGCAGCCACAGTTATTATTTTTGGGAATTCCCTGTATTCTTTCACAAATACAAATTTTCTTTTGGTTTCTGATTCACGATAATCTGTTAGGTATGTATCAAGTCCGAAAACTGTAAAAAGCTAAAAATGTAAACATTGATATATGTTTCCTCGGGAGTATGTGGCTTTAAAGGTTAAATACATATCAGTTGCAACTCATTTGAACTTGATAACTTGTGTGCGATCCACAAAATTTGCCCAAGGGGTTTGGCAGATCTGTTAATATATGTACATTAAAGCCTACCTATGATTTATATGGATTGCACATGTACATACTGTACACACTATACTACAATGTTCTGCCATGGCATGGGATAGCTAAGATTTTTGTAGATTATATTTTTCTGTCCAGTTTTTTTTCTTTGTCCAATGATCATGAACACTCATGATCAACAGACTAAGTTTTAAAATGCAAAGTTAGATATTCATCAGATCTGATATACGAGTAATTAAACACCAACGTCATTAGATTTATTTTTATACTTCATACATTTATTATAAGTAATTCTAAATTACTGATACTTATGAGAGACTGAATGCATATTTGTTCACATTGTATAAATAAATAGCATGATCTTATTAGAGATGAAATGTATTAATTCTGTTTGTTGGTGATCATGTTTCAGGCTGTGGTTGAAAAAGTCTGTGGTGTAAATATTGTCATCACAGGAAAACCAATGCCAGAGCATGAAAGTGGACTAATTTTAATGAATCACAGAACACGATTTGATTGGCTGTTTATGATGTCTTATCAGCTACGTTGCGGTTCCCTCAGACATTTTAAAATCAGCCTTAAGAAAAGTCTAAAGAATGTTCCAGGCCCAGGTAACTACATCATAGATCTTGATTATATAGTGATAATTAACTTATTATAAGTCAGTGGACTATGTACCCAATAGATTCTTTTCTTATCTTGATGGTACCGGTGTATGAAGAAAATTTAAACCTGATGAGTGAATTCTTGAGTCTTACCAGAGATTATGTTGATGGTTGAATATCTAAAAATCTCAACTGGATGTATGAGAATTCTTTTTGTACGGAATGAATTTGACCTACTTTCAAGGTCACAGGGGTCAAATTTCTTAATATCTTCATGTTCTTCTCAATAACCAAGAGGCCCAGGGTCATGATATTGGAGTAGCATGCCGAGATGAAGGACTAATAATAAACATGTTTGTTCAAATGGATGACGTCTGTGTGTCTATCAGCAGAGCTTTTCCAGGACACAACTTAACCGTTAAATTTATCTCTATCAAACATACATGTAGCTAACATGTCAGGCTAGTGCCCTAGGTGAGCCTTTTACTATTGGCTTAATTTTATTTTTGATATATTCTTTGTTACCATTAATTGAAATGTATAAAGATACATATCGTGCTATATCTGGAACCTTTAGTCAAATTCGGGATTTTCACTTACATTGTAATGAGCATAAATACATCAAGCCTATTTGTGTTAAGAAATGTTTACTGTAAAAATATTTGTTCCATATGGTGTATGGCCTATGTTATGTTTCAGGTTGGGCTATGCAGAGTGCTGGTTATATATTCTTACACAGAAAATGGGAAATTGATCAGAGAATCATGACTAGATGTATATCATACTTCCACAAGGTCAAACACAAGCCACAGGTATGTACAGAGATTATAGATTATATTGTGTCTGTCCAGGTTACTGATTACTTGTTTATGTGTTACCAGGTGTTACCATGACCTGTTTACCTGTCCAGGTGTTACTATGAATTTTTTTACCTGTCCAGATGTTACTTTGACTGGTTTACCTGTCCAGGTGTTACTATGAATTTTTTTACCTGTCCAGATGTTACTATGAATTTTTTTACCTGTCCAGATGTTACTTTGACTTGTTTACCTGTCCAGATGTAACTATGACTTATTCACCTGTCCAGGTGTTACTATGACTTGTTTACCTGTCCAGGTGTTACTTTGACTTGTTTACCTGTCCAGATGTTAGTTTGACTTGTTTACCTGTCCAGGAGTTACTATGACTTGTTTACCTTTCCAGGTGTTACTATGACATGTTTACCTGTCCAGTGGTTACGATGACTTGTTTATCTGTCCAGGAGTTATAATTACTAAAGACTTGTTTACCTGTCCAGATGCTACTAAGACTTGTTTACCTGTCAAGGTGTTACTAAAGACTTGTTTACCTGTCCAGGTGTTACTAAGACTTGTTTCCTGTCCAGATGTTAGTTTGACTTGTTTACCTGTCCAGGTGTTACTAAGACTTGTTAACCTGTCCATGAGTTACTAAGACTTGTTTACCTGTCCAGGTGTTACTAAGACCTGTTTACCTGTGGAGGTGTAACTGTGACTTGTTCACCTGTCCAGATGTTACTTTGACCTGTTTACCCGTGGAGGTGTTACTATGACTTGTTTACCTGTCCAGGTGTTACTTTGACTTGTTTACCTGTCCAGATGTTACTTTGACTTGTTTACCTGTCCAGGTGTTACTAAGACTTGTTTACCTGTCCAGGTGTTACTTTGACCTGTTTACATGTGGAGGTGTTACTATGACTTGTTCACCTGTCCAGATGTTACTATGACTTGTTTATCCGTGGAGGTATTACTATGACTTGTTTACCTGTCCAGGTGTTACTTTGACTTGTTTACCTGTCCATATGTTACTAAGACTTGTTTACCTGTCCAGGTGTTACTAAAGACTTGTTTACCTGTCCAGGTGTTACTAAGACTTGTTTACCTGTCCAGGTGTTACTAAGACCTGTTTACCTGTGGAGGTGTAACTATGACTTGTTCACCGGTCCAGTGGTTACTATGACTTGTTTACCCGTGGAGGTGTTACTATGACTTGTTTACCTGTCCAGGTGTTACTATGACTTGTTTACCTGTCCAGGTGTTACTTTGACTTGTTTACCTGTCCATATGTTACTAAGACTTGTTTACCTGTCCAGGTGTTACTAAAGACTTGTTTACCTGTCCAGGTGTTACAAAGACTTGTTTACCTGTCCAGATGTTACTAAGACTTGTTTACCTGTCCAGGTATTACTATGACTTGTTTATCTGTCCAGGTGTTACTAAGACTTGTTTACCTGTCCAGATGTTACTAAGACTTGTTTATCTGTCCAGGTGTTACTAAGACCTGTTTACCTGTGGAGGTTTAACTATGACTTGTTTACCTGTCCAGGTGTTACTAAGACTTGTTTACCTGTCCAGGTGTTACTAAGACTTGTTTACCTGTCCAGATGTTACTAAGACTTGTTTACCTGTCCAGGTGTTACTAAGACCTGTTTACCCGTGGAGGTGTTACTATTATATGTTATCTTGTCCAGGTGTTACTGAAGTCTACAGTGCATTTATCAGTTATTTACCTGTTAACACCTGTTTATTTGTACAGGTGTTGCTGTTATTTACCTGTTTACACCTGTTTATTTGTACAGGTGTTGCTGTTTCCTGAGGGTACTGACCTGACAGCTAACACCATGAAGAGGAGTGACAAGTATGCCAAAGACAATGACTTGGAGAAGTACCATTATGTTCTCCATCCACGTACCACAGGCTTTGTCTTTCTTGTAGAGAAAATGAGAGAATGTAAGTTTTATTTCTGACCACATCAATATGTAGTTATATATTGCAATTGTTATTCAAACACTGTTACAATGATGAAATGCATGTTGTTTATTATAGATATTTTATTTTTCTCCAGTTTCACCTTTATTCCTAGGTAGTATTGATTTTGAATCACCAGACACTTTTCTTGTAATGCTGAATTCAAATCATAAGTACATTGTCATCAAACAGTGTGTATGGTAAATAATAATGTTTGATTGTATCTTGTAGATGAAATAAAAAATATACAGTATACATCGTATCATAGCTGTACTCTATCTCCTACATTTGTTGTAGATAGGCAACTTTATATATAACACTGTACATATTGTAGCACAGGAGCTTGACATGTTCCGATGACCAATAATGAAACATTAACCCTAGGGTCCGACTCCTAGATCACTTCTTATTGACGAGGGCAATAATAAGTGATATAGGGGGTGGACCCTGTGATTAATTATGTAGTAATATAACCATTTTTAGTTCACCTGCAGTAAGGACAAGTGAGCTGATGCTGTGGTGCGGCATCCGTAATCTGTCCATACATCTGGCTGTCCGGTGTCAACTTTTTCTTTAAACAACTTCTTCTCAATAACCATGAGACACAGAGACTTGATATTGGTCCTGTGTCATGTTAGGGTGAAGGGCTACCAACTTTGTTCAAATGCATGACCTTGACCTACATTCAAGGTTACATGGGTCAAATAGACTAAAATCTTTAAACAACTTCTTTTCGATAACCAAGAGGCTCAGAGACCTGAAACATTTTATCATGTAGCATGCTGGGATGAAGGGCAACCAAGTCTGTTCAAATGCATGACCTTGCCTACTCTGTTACTAGAGCTTAGTATCTACATTAATGACATAGATCAACTGCAAAGTTGCTCTGAAGCAGGTGAGGGATACAGGCCCATTGGGTCTCTTGTTTTTTTGTAGATATTGACAAAACCGTAAATTTGTAGTTGTACTGTACCCCCTTACTTTTGTTGTAGATAACCTACTGGACTCCGTATTAGATGTAGATGTTGGATACCCTAAATACATCCCACAGGGAGAGGAGGATATCCTCAAGGGTAACTTTCCATCTGAGGTCCATTTCAATGTTAAACTATACAGTGATGTTGATGTGCCACTCGACAAGGACGGCATAGACAAATGGTGCCGCGACCGATGGGAGCAGAAGGAACAGAAACTGAAGGATTATTACCTTGGAGACCGACAATTCCCCGGGCCCCCTGTCGATCCTGCTATGCAACAGAGAGAAGATTATGTACAGCATCTGTTTACATTCTCACTTGTATTCTGGAACATTTTCCAAGTAGCTGCCACAATCTTTTTAATTTATGCCCCTGTAGTAAGGTGGTATACCCTTCTGTGTGGCTTAGGTTTTGTTTTAGTCAGTAAGTATGGTGGAATGGGTAAATTTCTCGCAAGTACTGTCACTCAAGTGGAACCGTAGTCTAGGATCATACTATCGTACCTCGTAGGGTCACTTTGTTCTTAGTAGATCTAAGGTTATACCCATTGGGGTGAGACAGTTCTTGGTAGGTCTAAGGTTATTTCCATTGGGGTGAGACAGGGAATTTAACCTGAGGGGAAAAAAAATTCTTCATTTAACAAACCAGAGACTTGTTAAATGTTTGGCAAATTTATAATCTTACTCCAAGGGTGGAGATTCCTTTGTCTCATCCTCAAGAGGATGAATGATGATTTTTCTCTGGCCTTGGTTGCCCTTTTATGTATGCTATGGTGACGTTACACCAGTACTTAAGATATTATTGGCCTGACAATGGCATTATTGTGGTGACATCATACACTTGTTCTAATTAAGGAATCCCCAAGTTTAAACCATAGGGTGAGATCATGAAATCATTACAGTGAGGATACACCTGTCCAGGGTTAGAAATCATTAGTGTGGATACACCTGTCCAGGGTAAGAAATCATTAGTGTGGATACACCTGTCCAGGGTTAGAAATCATTACAGTGAGGATACACCTGTCCAGGGTTAGAAATCATTAGTGTGGATACACCTGTCCAGGGTTAGAAATCATTAGTGTGGATACACCTGTCCAGGGTAAGAAATCATTAGTGTGGATACACCTGTCCAGGGTAAGAAATCATTACAGTAATGATACACCTGTCCAGGGTTAGAAATCATTACAGTAATGATACACCTGTCCAGGGTTAGAAATCATTACAGTAATGATACACCTGTCCAGGGTAAGAAATCATTAGTGTGGATACACCTGTCCAGGGTTAGAAATCATTACAGTGAGGATACACCTGTCCAGGGTTAGAAATCATTAGTGTGGATACACCTGTCCAGGGTTAGAAATCATTACAGTAATGATACACCTGTCCAGGGTTAGAAATCATTACAGTGAGGATACTCCTGTCCAGGGTTAGAAATCATTAGTGTGGATACACCTGTCCAGGGTAAGAAATCATTACAGTAATGATACACCTGTCCAGGGTTAGAAATCATTAGTGTGGATACACCTGTCCAGGGTAAGAAATCATTAGTGTGGATACAACTGTCCAGGGTAAGAAATCATTACAGTAATGATACACCTGTCCAGGGTAAGAAATCATTACAGTAATGATACACCTGTCCAGGGTTAGAAATTATTAGTGTGGATACACCTGTCCAGGGTTAGAAATCATTACAGTGAGGATACACCTGTCCAGGGTAAGAAATCATTAGTGTGGATACACCTGTCCAGTGTTAGAAATCATTACAGTAATGATACACCTGTCCAGGGTTAGAAATCATTACAGTGAGGATACACCTGTCCAGGGTAAGAAATCATTAGTGTGGATACACCTGTCCAGGGTTAGAAATCATTACAGTGAGGATACACCTGTCCAGGGTTAGAAATCATTAGTGTGGATACACCTGTCCAGGGTAAGAAATCATTACAGTAATGATACACCTGTCCAGGGTAAGAAATCATTATAGTGAGGATACACCTGTCCAGGGTTAGAAATGATTAGAGTGAGGATACACCTGTCCAGGGTTAGAAATGATTAGAGTGAGGATACACCTGTCCAGAGTTAGAAATCATTACAGTAATGATACACCTGTCCGGGGTAAGAAATCATTATAGTGAGGATACACCTGTCCAGGGTTAGAAATGATTAGAGTGAGGATACACCTGTCCAGAGTTAGAAATCATTACAGTAATGATACACCTGTCCAGGGTTAGAAATCATTTCAGTAATGATACATCTGTCCAGGGTTAGAAATCATTACAGTAATAATACACCTGTCCAGGGTTAGAAATGATTAGAGTGAGGATACACCTGTCCAGGGTTAGAAATCATTACAGTAATGATACACCTGTCCAGGGTTAGAAATCATTACAGTAATGATACACCTGTCCAGGGTTAGAAATGATTAGAGTAATGATACACCTGTCCAGGGTTAGAAATGATTAGAGTAATGATACACCTGTCCAGGGTTAGAAATCATTACAGTGAGGATACACCTGTCCAGGGTTAGAAATCATTAGTGAGGATACACCTGTCCAGGGTAAGAAATCATTTTCCCCTTGGTAGATACTAGGACGATTTTGTCCTTGATTTAATCTAGGATCACTTTGTCCATTGTAGATATTAAAATCACTTTGTCCATGGTAGATATTAATATCACTTTGTCCATGGTAGATATTAAAATCACTTTGTCCATGGTAGATATAAAAATCACTTTGTCCATAGTAAATATTAAAACCACTCTGTCCTTGGTAAATATTAAAACATCTCTGTCCTTGGTAAATATTAAAATCACTCTGCCCTTGACACATGTCGATTCCTTAGCTGATACTGGGATAACTCTTGATATCAATTTGTCCTGGATCATTTGTTTTGGTGCAGCTGATGGAAAAATAATGTATCACTACTTTAAAGGTTAATTTCGATGATAGGTTTAAAACAGAATGATAGGTTTACAGCTTTCTTTTATTGTGATCCCAAATGTTGGACCGATTGGCCGGAGGTCTTCATGTGTGAAAGAACAGGGAAAAACATTCCTGTCAAGTGTCCAGATAGGAATTGAACCAGGGTCTCCAGTGTGTTAAGCCAGGGCTCTTCTTCTTTAGGTAATGAAGCATATCCCATCAGCTTAGTGACATTATCTACCACAATGTAAAAACCACACCTAATCACCCCATCAGCTTAGTGACATTATATATATCTACCACAATGTAAAAACCACACCTAATCACCCCATCAGCTTAGTGACATTATATATATATCTACCACAATGTAAAAACCACACCTAATCACTCCATCAGCTGTGTGCAGACAAAGACTGTATTTAATACTATGTACAAACAACATTTACCCGATCCTTTATAAAACAAGGACTGACCTAGTGATCTTAGTTTCTGAGTGTCATGGATAAAGACTTTCTAGGCCTATATTGAATTCAGATCTGTCTTCATCTATGCTAGAAAGTCAACAAACTAAAAGACCATGGTCACATTTAAGATTATTCAAGAAAACGTAATGACAAAATGCAAATGGATAGCATGACATGGATCTTGAAATACAATTCAAGTATTTTCTGTTTTAAATATTTTATCTTTTGACAGGTTTAATATATATTTTGCCATTTGAAACCTGGTAAATAATAGATTTCAAATACAAGACATGTACATATGGTCAAAGGTAAACATGTGGAATCATGCCTTGTAGAATGGTTATTAAGGCTAGGAATTAAAATTGTAGGTGTATTGTGAACACCTGCAATAGATGGTATGATCTCCCACCTGCTGTTCTGACTAGATTTTACACTCTTTCCCAGGATCTGTGTTTTTTTTTATGTACATAATGCCTGGCATTTCTTTGATTGGTTGGCTAGACTGGCTGTATATGTGTCATGTGTTGATGGTCTATTGAAGTATCATTTACCTGATAGTGACATAATTCTGTATGATGTTTTATGTATTAATGCAATCATTTTGTTGACCAGTGTCCTCGATCTGTCATCTCAAACTTGTATACAGTGGCTGCTAGACAGTGTAAAAACACCATTGTAAGTTTGTGTGTGATGACACATCTATCATTGTAAGTTTGTGTGTGATGACATGTCCACCATTGTAAGTTTGTGTGTGATGACACGTCCACCATTGTAAGTTTGTGTGATGACACGTCCACCATTGTAAGTTTGTGTGTGATGACATGTCCACCATTGTAAGTTTGTGTGTGATGACACGTCTACCATTGTAAGTTTGTGTGTGATGACATGTCCACCATTGTAAGTTTATGTGTGATGACACGTCCACCATTGTAAGTTTGTGTGTGATGACATGTCCACCATTGTAAGTTTGTGTGTGATGACATGTCCACCATTGTAAGTTTGTGTGTGATGACACGTCCACCATTGTAAGTTTGTGTGTGATGACATGTCCACCATTGTAAGTTTGTGTGTGATGACACGTCCACCATTGTAAGTTTGTCTGTGATGACATGTCCACCATTGTAAGTTTGTGTGTGATGACATGTCCACCATTGTAAGTTTGTGTGTGATGACATGTCCACCATTGTAAGTTTGTGTGTGATGACACGTCCACCATTGTAAGTTTGTGTGTGATGACACGTCCACCATTGTAAGTTTGTGTGATGACACGTCTACCATTATAAGTTTGTGTGTGATGACACGTCCACCATTGTAAGTTTGTGTGTGATGACATGTCCACCATTGTAAGTTTATGTGTGATGACACGTCCACCATTGTAAGTTTGTCTGTGATGACATGTCCACCATTGTAAGTTTGTGTGATGACACATCCACCATTGTAAGTTTGTGTGTGATGACACGTCCACCATTGTAAGTTTGTGTGTGATGACACGTCCACCATTGTAAGTTTGTGTGTGATGACACATCCACCATTGTAAGTTTGTATGATGACACGTCTACCATTGTAAGTTTGTGTGATGACATGTCTACCATTGTAAGTTTGTATGATGACATGTCTACCATTGTAAGTTTATTGTTTAGGGCATCTCTAGATCTACAATTAGTAAATTTGTGTGTAATATGCCAGGCATCATTGTGTCTGTGTGTAATGAAATGCTCACCATTGTAGAATGAAGATCCATATCATTGATCATGTGTTATTGATGTAAACCCTATCTGGACCACCATCTTATGAAAACTTGAAATACTCACGATATCATGTTTTAATGTGTAACGAATGTAAACCTACCCGGTACCAATAGGAAGATCTCACATTTTAAATCTGTGTCTTGTGTGCTAGATTAATTATTTATGATGATTGGTGTAATGAATGACTGGGTGTTTTAATTTGGTATGTTAACTTAATGGTTTAACTACTTCTGCATGTACATACTTGTATCTATTAAATAATTATTGGAATGATTATCAAATGTGTGTGTGTGTTTTTTTATGTTACTGGAGACCTATTCTAAACGCCTTTAGTCTGTCTTCATGCATTCGTAAACAATTTACAATTTTGACTTCTTCTCAGACACCCCTATCATTATCATTTGTTTGATTTCTTTTGGAATTAATCCGAACTTATGAGAGAAGTTATATAACACAACCAATATGATATTTAAGAGTGTTACATTTTGATGACTACACTGTCACCTTCATCAGACTAACGAACAATGTGAAGCGTGCTAGCATCTATAATGATCCTATTTTCACCAAGTTCGAAAAATAGAGTGACAAGATAGTAATAATAACAAGAGGCCCATCAGCCTGAACGGTCACCTGAGATTTGAAATATTTCGGTTGATTTAATTGAACCTTTTTGGCCCCAACCATCAGTACAAGGGATCAGACAGGGTCAACCATGTGTATACCATTAAGCTGTCATTCCATGCTGATATTATTAATAAAGATAGAATGAATTCCAATAGGAATCAAACAAGAGGCCCAGAGGGCCTGTATCGCTCACCTGGATTTCATGAGATATGAAACAAGAATGATGATTAAGTATATTTGTCACTGGTATTGCTATGTCAATATATCATAGGCACTTTATATGGGAAAATGAGGATTTGATGTCAAAAAATGCATTAATCCATGAAATAAAATTAACTTTTGGCACAACCCCATAGGGATGCTACCACACAAATGTGAGTGATATCCATTGCTTAGTTTCAGAAAAGAAGTTGTTTAAACCAATTGACCCCTTTTGACCCGGCCTTCTGCACCCCGGGGGGAGTGGGGGTCAGTTCCTTCCTTTATAAAATTTTGAATCCCTACCCAAAAGGATGCTACCAGGCAAATATGAGCGATATCCCTTGCTTAGTTTCAGAGAAGAAGTTGTTCATATCAATTAAGCCAAATTGACCCCTCTTGGCCCTGCCCCTCAGGCCCCCGGGGGGGTCAGCCTCACCATTTGTACAATTTTGAAGGCCCACCCAATAGTGATGCTACCAGGCAAATATGAGCACTATCCATAGATCAGTTTCAGAGAAGAAGTCACTAATATCAATATAGCCTAATTGAACACATTTGGCCCCGCCCCTCAGGCCCCCGGGGGGTCAGCTCCATCATTTGTACAATTTTTAATCCCCACCCCATAGTGATGCTTCCAGGCAAATATGAGTGATATCCATCGCTTGGTTTCAGAGAAGAAGTCGTTTATATTAAGAGAGCCAAATTGACCCCTTTTGGCCCCGCCCCTCAGACCACTTGGGGGTCAGCCCCACCATTTGTACAATTTTGAATCCCCACTCCATAGGAATGCTACCAGGTAAATATGAGTGATATCCATTGCTTAGTTTCAGAGCAGAAGTCGTTTATATCAATTCTGTAAAACTGACCCCTTTTGGCCCCACCCCTCACACCCCAGGGGGTCAGCCCTGTCATTTGTACAATTTCAAATTCCTACCCCAAGGTGATGCTACCAGTAAAATATGAGAGATATCCATTGTTTGGTTCCAGAGAAGAAGTCAATTATATGAATATAGCCCGATTGACCACATTTGGCCCCGCCCCTCAGGCCCCTGGGAGGTCAGTCCCATCATTTGTACAATTTTAAATCCCAACCCCATAGTGATGCTACAAGGCAAATATGAGTGACAGGCATTGCTCGGTTTCAGAGAAGAAGTTGTTCATATCAATATAGCCAAATTGACCACATTCTGCCCCACCCCTCAGGCCCCTGGGGGGTCAGCCCCATCATTTGTACAATTTTGAATCCCCACCCTATAGTGATGCTACCAGGCAAATATGAGTGATAGCCATTGCTTGGTTTCAGAGAAGAAGTCGTTTATATCAATAGCGCAAAAATGACCCCTTTTGGCCCCGCCCTAGAGGCCCCCAGGGAGTCAGCCCCATCATTTGTACAATTCTGAGTCCCCTACCCATAGGGATGCTTCTGACCAAATTTGGTCAAATTCTGATGTGTGGTTATGAAGAAGAAGTCAATTGTTGACGGACGGACGGACGGACGCAACGGTATGGCATAAGCTCACTTTGGTCCTTCGGACCAGGTGAGCTAACAAATGAGAGTCAAAAATGTGATTTCCCTATATAAACTATAGTAAATTTTAACCCCTCCCTAGGGGCAAATGTGTGACCCCAGGGTCATGAAATTCACAATATTGGTAAAGCGCCTTAAGACCCTTCCATCTATGAAGAGAATCTGATTCTACCTTATTTGGGTCTTGAGCAGAAATTTTTTGAAATTTCAGTCCATTTGACCCTTTCTAGCCCACCCATCAGCCCCTGGGGGTTAGTCAGGGCCATCATGTGCATACCATCAAACTGTCATCCCATGCTGATATTGTTAACCAAGTTATAATGACCTCCAATAGAAATGACACAAATGATAGTCAAAAATGTGATTTTCCTATATAAACTTAAGTAATGTTTATCCCCTCCCAGGGGCAAACATGAGACCCCAGGGACATGAAATTCACAATTTTGGTAAAGCACCTTAAGACTCTTCCATCTTTGAAGAGTGTTTGATTCTATAATATCTGAGAGTAGAGAGGAAGATTTTTGAAAATTGATTTTTGGTTGATGAGCCAAAAAAGATCTAATTAACTGAAATTTCAAAAAACATCTTCTCAAAACCAAAATATGGTAGAATCAAATACTCATCATATATGGAAGGGTCTTTAGGTGCTTTACGTACCAAAATCATAGATTTTGTTATCCTGGGGTCTCCTGTTTGCCCATGGGAGGGGGTAAAAATTACTATAGTTTACATAAGAAATCACATTTTTGACAATCATTTGTTGGATTTCTTCATTCCAACTTTGTTAGAATTAGCAGTTTTTGAAGGTATTTTAATGAATGCAAATGTTGGCCCAACTGACCCCCAGGAGCTGATGGGCGTGGTCAAAAAGGGTCAAATTGACAGAAATATTTCAAAACTCTGATGACTGGTAAGGCCAATGAGCTTGTTTTTATAGAAATTACAGTGTATGCACATGTCGGAGAACTATTGTATATATGATTTGAACAAGATCAATTTGTAGGAGGTTCTATCTTAATGAACGAGAACCCCTTAAAACTCTCATAATGATTTTGCAATAATGAAATGATTTCATGAAAATATGATTAAGTGGTTTGAGGAATCTGACAATTTTGATACAACTGCTTTTTTGTGACCATGTTTACATGCAACAACAAGAAAAAAACATTGCTTTATAATCCAACAATATATTTTATTCACCATAAATTCTGTGAAACATTTATAAATTAAAATGCTTTAAATTAATTTAAGATTGTTTTGTGGATAAATGCGAGTGTTTTAAAGCTACCTTGTAAATACAATCATGACACATAATGCAAAAAGGAAATTAATTTTCAGTCCGACTACTTTTTAGCCTTGACCATCATCAAAAGTGGGCTCTTCAAAATGCCCTTCCTCAATCTGTAAATCATCTGTTATCACTATTTCTTAATACTACATGTAATGAAAGGATTGATCTCAGACTTGATGTGTAGGTTCCCTTGGTCCCTTTTTGTACCCTTTTTTGTAAAAGTCCATCAACTCTCTGACTTAGTATCCATCACAGTCCATCAACACTCTGACTTAGTATCCATCACAGTCCATCAACACTCTGACTTAGTATCCGTCACAGTCCATCAACACTCTGACTTAGTATCCGTCACAGTCCATCAACACTCTGACTTAGTATCCATCACAGTCCATCAACACTCTGACTTAGTATCCGTCACAGTCCATCAACACTGACTTAGTATCCGTCACAGTCCATCAACACTCTGACTTAGTATCCATCACAGTCCATCAACACTCTGACTTAGTATCCGTCACAGTCCATCAACACTGACTTAGTATCCATCACAGTCCATCAACACTCTGACTTAGTATCCGTCACAGTCCATCAACACTGACTTAGTATCCGTCACAGTCCATCAACACTGACTTAGTATCCGTCACAGTCCATCAACACTCTGACTTAGTATCCATCACTGTCCATCAACACTCTGACTTAGTATCCATCACAGTCCATCAACACTCTGACTTAGTATCCATCACAGTCAATCAACTCTCTGACTTAGTATCCGTCACAGTCCATCAACACTGACTTAGTATCCGTCACAGTCCATCAACACTCTGACTTAGTATCCGTCACAGTCCATCAACACTGACTTAGTATCCATCACAGTCCATCAACTCTCTGACTTAGTATCCATCACAGTCAATCAACTCTCTGACTTAGTATCCGTCACAGTCCATCAACACTGACTTAGTATCCGTCACAGTCCATCAACACTCTGACTTAGTATCCGTCACAGTCCATCAACACTGACTTAGTATCCTTCACAGTCCATCAACACTCCGACTCAGTATCCTTCACAGTCCACAATACCTATCCATTTAGACAATTTGTGTAATTCACCATGATTAATAATTTACAACAACTGTTACAAATCCAATCATTAACATTTCATGTGATATACACAATCTACAAGTAATATCAATTCAAAGATCAAAAGAACAAAATTAATGCAAATATGTTCACCCAAAAAAAATCAATCCAAAACTAATTGTGAAAATATGTATCACAAAACATGGAATGTGACAAAGCATGGATAATACATGAGCAGCATGTTAGGAAGGAAAAAAATAACGCTGACACGACAGGTCATATTCTCAAATTATGACCAAACTGTATCAGTAGACATGCAGTTCCAAACCTCAGCCAAGGTCGGCATAGTCATGTAAGTACATTTGTAAAATGGTCAGTTTCCAACTTTAACTAAGGCCAGAACCCAATGTATAAAGGTGGCAACTTCAATCAATGGTTTCACAGAATTATTATGAATGAGTTCCGAGATGATTGATATTAGCAACTAAAAATAAACTTTTTCTTGATTTCATACATAAATATTAATGATTTTATCTATAATAACCTTATGATACATCATTATAATTAGTGCTGTTTCCCATCTCAAATGTCATTTTAATACAGACATATAATTTTACATACATTCTATCATAAAAATATCTTATATTGAAATTAAAATAAAATGTACATAAAAAATTATATAGTAGTCTCACAAAATATTCAAACAGTAATTGCATGCTTAAAATCTTACAGTGTTCTTGCACTTCATACTAAACACTCTATTAAAAGAACCTCCAAGGTCCATCAAGTTCGTTATGCTATCAAAATATAGTATGCAGTATCTCTAAGGTAAGAACAGTATAACTACTATCAGGCAGCAATATTGAGAGGCACAGTTCAAAAAATAAAATCTAACTCAAATACAGACAGGTAGTAGGAAAATATATACAGTATTATATGCTTAGACTATGGTGAAATAGAAATCTAATCATTTATGAAAATTAGATTTTACTTCTTGTGATGCAATATTTGTGTAATATTTCGGTTTATCAGAGGCACATGGTTTATAATTATATAATTTTGATACCTATAAATCAGGAACAAGGTTAAACTTTGTAAAAGATTTCAATATTTCTCTAACATGGAAAAATATGGCTTGTTAGTGAACAATATACTGTACAATAAACAATGGCTATCAGTATTTAAGTAGACACTTCCATTGGTAGCAGCCTACTGACTATAATTAGAGAATATATCTGAAAAATTTGGGCATCTTATCTTAATTGATGTGAATGATGCTGTTACCTTTATAGTGAGAAATGTACGCAACCTCCCGAAATGTTGAAATCTATACATGACAAGGTCATCTAGTTTTGACCTTTCTTGGCTATATGATTAAATTCATGCAGTAGTTTACTATTGAGTGGGACAAGAAAATTTCCCACCACAGAAATCATAAAATGACATTATATAATGCTTTTCTTGGTTAAGACAAAACTTGTTCCTACATGTAATTTTAGTTATAAACACAACAATGTTATCACAATAAAATCAGAAACTAGATATAAAGTACCAGACATTTACATGTTATTACTGATATATTACAGATAAACCGATGGGCTTTATTGTTTCACAATCAATGTAGTATAACAACATCTGACAAAACATCTGTACATTTCATGAGTCGTGCATCAACAGTATGAGGAATGGCCTTGTTCATTAAACCTGATGTTACCATGACATTCCTTGATGTACCAAATCTTGTCGATGATCATGCCATCCTGGAAAAAAATAAAAGTACAGAGTAAATATGGAAATGACATATCA
The DNA here is from genome assembly GCF_902652985.1 of Pecten maximus. NCBI lineage: Eukaryota > Metazoa > Mollusca > Bivalvia > Pectinida > Pectinidae > Pecten > Pecten maximus. The sequence goes on along the minus strand of NC_047017.1, from coordinate 33,315,438 downwards.
CACTGACATCAACAAAACACTTATCATTTTTATAAATACAAAACACATCTCAAACTGATTTGTTTAACCCCAATATTGATTGCCATTTGAGATAATAAGATATCGCTGTCTGAGAACCAGCAATGTGAATACCCTGGAGATGACTGACCTTGTCATCGGAGACCTGCTCGATGTATATGTGAGTGGCATTGAAGACCTTCATGCGTGTGTATCCATAGTCCGTACTGCGGAAGGCTGACCATTGATTTGCATGGCCGAAGTTGTCATGGTCCTCAGAACATCCCTGTCAGGTGATCAATAATCAAGGTTACACTTATTAACTCATCTTACAGCTAAACAACATAGAAAGTAGCTTGAACTTCACTCCCATTTACATTATCTTAACTTCTGATTAAAACCGACAATCTGATAACTTTAAACAGAAACTGGTGATAAAACTATATATCTTTTATAATTTCATGGAAGACATATGGAACACAAACTCTTTAAGGAATAGAAGAGGCCCATAGGCCTTAATGGTCACCTAAGTTTTGAAATGTTTCTGTAAATCTGACCTTTTTTTACCCTGCCCATCAGCCCCTGGGGGCCAATATAATTGCATACCAGTAAACTACCTTCCAAAACTGCTAATTCCAAAAAAAATGACATCAATGATAGTAAAAGATGTGATTTCCTTAAATAAACAACAGTAAAGGATACCTCCTCCAAAGGGGCAAACGTGAGACCCCAGGGCCACGAAATTCACAATTTCAGTAAAGCACCTTAGACCCTTCCACCTATGAAAAGTATTTGATTCTACCTTATTTGGGTCTTGAAAATTTTGAAATTTCAGTTAATTTGACTGTTTTTGGCCCCATCCATCAGCCCCTGAGGGTTAGTCAGGGCCAACATGTGCATGCCATCAAACTGGGCTGGGGGTCAGTCAGGGCCAACATGTGCATGCCATCAAACTGTCATCCTGTGCTGTTAATGTTAACCAAGTTGTAATGAATTCAAATAGAAATAACACAAATGATAGTCAAGCATGTGATTTTCCCATATAAACTAGAGTAAAGTTTACCCCCTCCCCAGAGGCAAATGTGAGACCCTAAGGTCATGAAATTTACAAATTTTAGTAAAGCACCTTAAGACCCTTCCATCGACGGAAAGTATTTGATTCTATCTTATTTTGGTCTTGAGAAGAAGATTTCTGAATTTTCAGCTGATTTGACTGTTTTTGGCCCCACCCATGAGTGGCCCTTGGGGTCAGTCAGGGCCAACAAGTACATACCATTAAGCTGTCATCCCATGCTGATAATGTTAACCAAGTAAGAATGAATTCCAATAGAAATGAAACAAATGACAGTCTAAAATGTGATTTTCCTATATAAGCTATTATAGTAAAGGTTACACCCTTCCAAGGGGCAAACATGAGACCCCAGGGTCATGAAATTCACATTTTTGGTAAATCACCTTTAGACCTTTCTATGTGAAGAGTATTTGATTCTACCATATCTAGAAGTTGAGAAATTTAAGTCAATTTGGTCCCCACCCCTCAGTCCCGTGGGGGTTGGGCCCATATAGTTCACAATTTTGATCCACATTTGGCCATGGAAGCTTCCTGCCAAATTTCATTGAATTTGGCTGAGAGGTTTTGGAGATAAAGCTGAAAAAGTGAATTGTTTATGACAGACGACGAATGCCGGACGATGCCAGACAAAAGGCAATTGCAATAGGTCATCTGAGACGAAAGGTCATCTGAGACGAAGGTCATCTGAGACTTCGTCTCAGTGACCTAAAAATACAGATACATTGTGTATATATATCTACAGTCAAGCTTGCTCATATTACTGTCAGGCCAGGTCTGTCAATGAAAACAGGGAAAGTGGCTACAATAGAACTTACTGCGGAACCAGTGGTGATGTGGACAGGGGCCCCGGGATTTGTGTAAGGATATTTGGTACCATTGAACACCTGTAAATAAAAAAACACATATATATGTACAGTCATATATACACATATACAGTATGTATAAAACAATGCGTCTACTGGGTGTACACAATAATGCGTCTACTGGGTGTACACAATAATACATCTACTGGGTGTACACAATAATGCGTCTACTGGGTGTACACAATAATGTGTCTACTGGGTGTACACAATAATACATCTACTGGGTGTACACAATAATGCGTCTACTGGGTGTACACAATAATGCGTCTACTGGGTGTACACAATAATGCGTCTACTGGGTGTACACAATAATACATCTACTGGGTGTACACAATAATGCGTCTACTGGGTGTACACAATAATGCATCTACTGGGTGTACACAATAATGCATCTACTGGGTGTACACAATAATGTGTCTACTGGGTGTACACAATAATGCGTCTACTGGGTGTACACAATAATGTGTCTACTGGGTGTACACAATAATACATCTACTGGGTGTACACAATAATGTGTCTACTGGGTGTACACAATAATGCGTCTACTGGGTGTACACAATAATACATCTACTGGGTGTACACAATAATGCGTCTACTGGGTGTACACAATAATGTGTCTACTGGGTGTATACAATAATGTGTCTACTGGGTGTACACAATAATGTGTCTACTGGGTGTACACAATAATGCGTCTACTGGGTGTACACAATAATGTGTCTACTGGGTGTACACAATAATGCGTCTACTGGGTGTACACAATAATGCCTCTACTGGGTGTACACAATAATGCCTCTACTGGGTGTTTAACATGTCTTCTTGTATATACAGTGCAACTTCCGAAAACCGAACCTTCTAAAAACTGAACACCTCTGAATACCGAACGAATTGTCTTTGCACTTTATTATAGTATTTAAAAACTTCCACATATCTATACTTCAGAACAGAAAGTTAGTAAAAGACATTGTAAATCAATTATTAGGTCAAAGAAAACGATGTCTGATATGATCTGGGAAACCACGACACCTGTGGCTTAATAAATAGAACACAAAAGAGTTCCATTTGACCATAAATGATGGAACACACGTTCTCTGGCCTAAAGATCAGCTGGCATGGTTTACAAGTTTACAAGAATATTCAAGTGATGTTTAGGCTTAATATAATATACACTGTATGATAATGAATTGATATCTTCATCTGGAATATTTTCATGACTGAATATTTTACCGTTTCCACAGCCTTGGGTATTCTGCTATAAGGTATAGTCTGTTTCATAAAACTTCAGAATAACTAAACTAATCTTAATAAGGGCGCCCCCACTGTTAATTACCCGCGCCCTGCGCCCTTATTAGGTCAAATACGGTATAGTATTTAAAAACTTCCAAATACTGATCCTTCTGAATTCCGAACACCGGACCGATTATGTGTCTGGTTACTGTTAAAGTATACCAAAAGTTACTTCTGAAAACCGGTCTTACCTCAGCGATTATGACATGAGGTCCGGCTAGTCAACAGTGAAACAACACCTGTGACGGGTATTGTGTGAAGCCTTATTGTGTCTCAATTGGGACTTATGTTTACAGGTAGGTGATTTGTACAGGTATCCAATAAATAACCCAAGAGGCGTTATGCATTGTAGTGTATAATCAACACGGTAATTAATACTAATGATGAAACAATGCCACACTTCATCAAAGCGCATTCAATGTTAATCTTCGCAATACAATTAGAGCTAGAAGCCTGAGTGCGGAATATATAACATGTACACTGGGTATATATTATAAGACTCTATCATATGTGGTCATGTAGGATAGGGATATTCCACCCGAGGGGTCACAAAATGTGGTAAAACCTGAGGCTCCGCCGAGGGTTTTACCACATTTTGTGACCCAGAGGGTGAAATATCCCTATCCTACATGAACCACATATGATTGAGTATTTTTCTCTCATTCCCCAACCTAAAATATGCAAAATAGGCACTATCTGTCGATAGCTTTCTCAGATAGATGCCATTTTTTCTCAATCCAAACTTTTTTTCTACTGCATATAATAAAAAAAGAACAGCGCCAATCGATTTACCATACCCCATATATGCAAACAGCGTATTGCCTAAGCCTCGGGTTTTACCACATTTTGTGACCCCTCGGGTGGAATATCCCTATCCTACATGACCACATATGATAGAGTCTTATAATATAACATGTCTACTGGGTATATATAACATGTACACTGGGTATATATAACATGTACAGTGGGTATATATAACATGTCTACTGGGTATATATAACATGTCTACTGGGTATATATAACATGTACACTGGGTATATATAACATGTACACTGGGTATATATAACATGTATACTGGGTATATATAACATGTACACTGGGTATATATAACATGTACAGTGGGTATATATAACATGTACACTGGGTATATATAACATGTCTACTGTGTGTATATAACATGTCTACTGGGTATATATCACATGTCTACTGGGTATATATAACATGTCTACTGTGTATATATAACATGTCTACTGGGTATATATAACATGTACAGTGGGTATATATAACATGTCTACTGTGTGTATATAACATGTCTACTGTGTGTATATAACATGTCTACTGGGTATATATAACATGTACAGTGGGTATATATAACATGTACACTGGGTATATATAACATGTCTACTGTGTGTATATAACATGTCTACTGGGTATATATAACATGTCTACTGGGTATATATAACATGTCTACTGTGTGTATATAACATGTCTACTGTGTGTATATAACATGTCTACTGGGTATATATAACATGTACACTGGGTATATATAACATGTACAGTGGGTATATATAACATGTACACTGGGTATATATAACATGTCTACTGTGTGTATATAACATGTCTACTGGGTATATATAACATGTCTACTGTGTGTATATAACATGTCTACTGGGTATATATAACATGTCTACTGGGTATATATAACATGTCTACTGGGTATATAACATGTCTACTGGGTATATATAACATGTCTACTGGGTGTATATAACATGTACACTGGGTATATATACCATGTCTACTGGGTGTATATAACATGTCTACTGGGTATATATACCATGTCTACTGGGTGTATATAACATGTACACTGGGTATATATAACATGTCTACTGGGTATATATAACATGTCTACTGGGTATATATAACATGTCTACTGGGTGTATATAACATGTCTACTGTGTGTATATAACATGTCTACTGGGTATATATAACATGTCTACTGGGTATATATAACATGTACACTGGGTATATATAACATGTACACTGAGTATATATAACATGTCTACTGGGTATATATAACATGTCTACTGGGTATATAACATGTCTACTGGGTATATATAACATGTACACTGGGTATATATAACATGTACACTGGGTATATATAACATGTCTACTGTGTGTATATAACATGTCTACTGTGTATATATAACATGTACACTGGGTATATATAACATGTCTACTGGGTATATATAACATGTCTACTGGGTATATATAACATGTCTACTGGGTATATATAACATGTCTACTGTGTGTATATAACATGTCTACTGTGTGTATATAACATGTCTACTGGGTGTATATAACATGTCTACTGTGTGTATATAACATGTCTACTGGGTATATATAACATGTCTACTGTGTGTATATAACATGTCTACTGGGTATATATAACATGTCTACTGGGTATATATAACATGTACACTGGGTATATATAACATGTCTACTGGGTATATATAACATGTACACTGGGTATATATAACATGTCTACTGTGTATATATAACATGTCTACTGGGTATATATAACATGTACACTGGGTATATAACATGTCTACTGGGTATATATAACATGTCTACTGTGTATATATAACATGTCTACTGTGTGTATATAACATGTCTACTGGGTGTATATAACATGTACACTGGGTATATATAACAAGTCTACTGGGTATATATAACATGTCTACTGGGTTTATATAACATGTCTACTGGGTATATATAACATGTACACTGGGTATATATAACATGTCTACTGGGTATATATAACATGTCTACTGGGTGTATATAACATGTCTACTGGGTGTATATAACAAGTCTACTGGGTATATATAACATGTCTACTGGGTATATATAACATGTACAATGGGTATATATAACATGTCTACTTGGTGTATATAACATTTCTACTGGGTATATATAACATGTCTACTGGGTATATATACCATGTCTACTGGGTATATATAACATGTCTACTGGGTATATATACCATGTCTACTGGGTATATATAACATGTCTACTGGGTATATAACATGTCTACTGGGTATATATAACATGTACACTGGGTATATATAACATGTCTACTGGGTATATATAACATGTCTACTGGGTATATATAACATGTACAGTAGGTATATATACCATGTCTACTGGGTATATATAACATGTCTACTGGGTATATATAACATGTCTACTGGGTATATATAACATGTACACTGGGTATATAACATGTCTACTGGGTATATATAACATGTCTACTGTGTATATATAACATGTCTACTGTGTGTATATAACATGTCTACTGGGTGTATATAACATGTACACTGGGTATATATAACAAGTCTACTGGGTATATATAACATGTCTACTGGGTTTATATAACATGTCTACTGGGTATATATAACATGTACACTGGGTATATATAACATGTCTACTGGGTATATATAACATGTCTACTGGGTGTATATAACATGTCTACTGGGTGTATATAACATGTACACTGGGTATATATAACAAGTCTACTGGGTATATATAACATGTCTACTGGGTATATATAACATGTCTACTTGGTGTATATAACATTTCTACTGGGTATATATAACATGTCTACTGGGTATATATAACATGTCTACTGGGTATATATACCATGTCTACTGGGTATATATAACATGTCTACTGGGTATATATACCATGTCTACTGGGTATATATAACATGTCTACTGGGTATATAACATGTCTACTGGGTATATATAACATGTCCACTGGGTATATATAACACGTCTACTGGGTATATATAACATGTACACTGGGTATATATAACATGTACACTGAGTATATATAACATGTCTACTGGGTATATATAACATGTCTACTGTGTGTATATAACATGTACACTGGGTATATATAACATGTCTACTGGGTATATATAACATGTCTACTGTGTATATATAACATGTCTACTGGGTATATATAACATGTCTACTGTGTATATATAACATGTCTACTGGGTATATATAACATGTCTACTGTGTATATATAACATGTCTACTGGGTATATATAACATGTCTACTGGGTATATATAACATGTCTACTGTGTGTATATAACATGTACACTGGGTATATATAACATGTCTACTGGGTATATATAACATGTCTACTGTGTATATATAACATGTCTACTGGGTATATATAACATGTCTACTGTGTATATATAACATGTCTACTGTGTATATATAACATGTCTACTGGGTATATATAACATGTCTACTGGGTATATATAACATGTCTACTGGGTATATATAACATGTACACTGGGTATATATAACATGTCTACTGTGTATATATAACATGTCTACTGGGTATATATAACATGTCTACTGTGTGTATATAACATGTACACTGGGTATATATAACATGTCTACTGGGTATATATAACATGTCTACTGTGTATATATAACATGTCTACTGGGTATATATAACATGTCTACTGGGTATATATAACATGTCTACTGTGTGTATATAACATATCTACTGGGTATATATAACATGTCTACTGTGTGTATATAACATGTCTACTGGGTGTATATAACATGTACACTGGGTATATATAACAAGTCTACTGGGTGTATATAACATGTCTACTGGGTATATATAACATGTCTACTGTGTATATATAACATGTCTACAGCTTTGCCTAATCCAGATGAAAAAACATTCAGCATTATTAACACTATTCTATTTGAATTCCTATAGAACAGTAAAGTAGACAAAATCAAGAGAGAAACTGTTGTCCAAGATATCATAAATGGCGGTTTAAAAATGGTTAATATCAAGGCTTTCGCGGACTCATTAAAACTAAGTTGGATTAGAAGACTTTATCGTACACCAGGCAAGTGGTCCTTGATATTAAATACTAGTGTAAATACTAATGTTTTGCTAAATATTGGAGGTGAGTATATACAAAAATGCCATAAGAATTGTACTAATAAATATTGGAAGGAGGTTTTTAGAGCATGGTATAAATTACATATTTCCTTAGAAACTACTATTAATAAGGATAATTCAATTTTACAAGCACCTATTTGGTTTAATAGGAATATTACTATATCAGGTAAACCATTTTTTTACACTCAGTGGTACAGAAAAGGAGTAATAAATGTAGTGGATATGTTGGAATCTGATAGTATTGAATCTTTTCTAAGTTATAAAGATTTTGTTCAAATATATGATATAACAACTAACTTCCTTCAATACCAAGGACTTGTATCTTCCATTAAAAGATTCATTGCTGATAGGTTACCATTTGAAAATACGGTTGTGCGGCCAATAATACCTTTTTATATTCAGATTATTTTGAGGAACCAGAAAGGTACAAAAGATTTTTATAAATTGTTAAACATAACTAAAGCAGAACCAACTGGTAAAGCAAAATGGGGGGGACAATTTGAACTAACTCGTAAAGATTGGGAAAATATTTACAAATTACCATTCCAGGTAACAAAAAATACTAAGCTTCAATGGCTGCAATACAGGATTACTCATAACATTTTAACTACCAATTCAAGACAAGTTAAGGCAAGACTAGTTATCAGTCCCTTATGCAACCTATGTAACTATGAAAGAGAATCAGTCAGTCATGTTCTATGGGAATGCCAAGAAGTTCAAAAACTCATACAGACACTAGAATCACTTCTTGATGCATTGTTTATTCCCTTTTCTATCAATAAACAATCCTTTCTGTTTGGAATTACTAGTTACAATAGCCCAAGTGTTCGAGTTGATAATGAAATAATTTTGATAATTAAACACTACATCTACACAACACGATGCCTGCACAGTTCTCTGAATATCAATACTTTAGTAAAAACTATACAAAGTCATTATTCTGTGCAAAAATATATTTCAAATAGCAAAAATAACACTTTAAGATTAAAATTTATGAATGAATGGAGAAAATGGGAAAATCTTATTAAACTTGAAATCTAATCCTGACATTGTGCTGACAATAACACCTGTACACTGTAATTCGGATAAGAAGGAATTCATCATCCCATGACCTCACTCTATCTCTCTCTGCTTTATCCCTTTCCTTTTTTGTTGTCTCCTTTTTTTTTATTTTTTTATTTTTTTTGCTAAATGATTTATATATAAGTCAAATCAGCAAGTAGACTATTAAATGCAAGTATGTGTGAATATGCATGAGTATGTGTGTGAGAGTGTATGTTAGTGTGTGTGTGTGTGTGTAGGTAAGGTAGTTAGTTAGTGCACATTTAAGTAATTTTGAATGTGTATACATATGATATTGTTTTGAATGTGTATGTGTGTTTTGTGTGTATATGCTAGATCTAAATGGTGCAGTCAGTGTGGAGCCTGGTCAATGGTGCCGATGACTCAGTTGATGTGGCAAGAGTTGATATGACCAACACAGAAGCTGAGCCCTGGACAGGATTGATCAGGCTACCAGGAAACTGAATATGTATGTATGTGTGTATGGATGTATGTTTATCAGAATATGTATACAGGTATAGGAGTATGTTTGGTTTGTATGTATTTATCCTTGTAGTTAAATTGATGTTGATGATGAGTATGATGATGATGATTATGGTTATATGATGATTAGTATGATGATGAGTAAAATGATGATGATGATGACTATATATACATGATATCATGATGAGATTATGATGATGATGCTGATGATTTAAGGTTTATTATTATCATTATGATGATGAAGAAGATAAGAATATGATGATGATGATGATGATGATGATGACTATGATGATGATGATATCAGGATGAGATTGTGATGATGACTAATGATGATGATGCTGATGATGATGTTATGATGGTAATGATTCTTAGGATGATATGATTGTGAAGATGAGAATATGATATAATGATGCTGATATGATGATGATGATGATGATGATGATGATTTTAGGATGGTTATGAGTATGATGATTATGCTGATAATGATTTGTAGGATGATTAGTATGATTATGATGATGATGATGAGATTATGATGAAGATGACTTTGAGGATGATTATGATGATGATGATGGGGATGAGTATGTTGATGATGACGATTAGTATGATGATGATTAGTATTACGATGATGATTTTAATGTTTAAGTAGGATGATGAGACTATGATGATGAAAAATATAAGTAATGATGACATTGAAGATGATATTAAGACTATATGTTGATAACAAACCAGTCATACTGGAATCGATGTGCGTTTGTGTTTGTGACTTTTATATATTTATGTATTGATAATGTCTTAAAAATAAAATAAATATAAAAAAAATATATAACATGTCTACTGTGTGTATATAACATGTCTACTGGGTATATATAACATGTCTACTGGGTATATATAACATGTCTACTGTGTATATATAACATGTCTACTGTGTGTATATAACATGTCTACTGTGTGTATATAACATGTCTACTGTGTATATATAACATGTCTACTGTGTGTATATAACATGTCTACTGGGTATATATAACATGTCTACTGGGTGTATATAACATGTCTACTGGGTATATATAACATGTCTACTGGGTGTATATAACATGTCTACTTGGTGTATATAACATGTACACTGGGTATATATAACATGTACACTGGGTATATATAACATGTCTACTGGGTATATATAACATGTCTACTGGGTATATATAACATGTCTACTGTGTATATAACATGTCTACTGTGTATATATAACATGTACACTGGGTATATATAACATGTACACTGGGTATATATAACATGTCTACTGGGTATATATAACATGTCTACTGGGTATATATAACATGTCTACTGGGTATATATAACATGTCTACTGGGTATATATAACATGTCTACTGGGTATATATAACATGTCTAGTCTACTGGGTATATATAACATGTACACTGGGTATATATAACATGTCTACTGGGTGTATATAACATGTCTACTGTGTGTATATAACATGTCTACTGTGTGTATATAACATGTCTACTGTGTGTATATAACATGTCTACTGTGTGTATATAACATGTACACTGGGTATATATAACATGTACACTGGGTATATATAACATGTACACTGGGTATATATAACATGTCTACTGGGTATATTTATTACATGTCTACTGGGTATATATAACATGTCTACTGGGTATATATAACATGTCTACTGTGTATATATAACATGTCTACTGGGTATATATAACATGTCTACTGGGTGTATATAACATGTCTACTTGGTATATATAACATGTACACTGGGTATATATAACATGTCTACTGGGTGTATATAACATGTCTACTGGGTATATATAACATGTCTACTGGGTATATATAACATGTCTACTGGGTATATATAACATGTCTACTGTGTGTATATAACATGTCTACTGGGTATATATAACATGTACACTGGGTATATATAACATGTCTACTGGGTATATATAACATGTCTACTGGGTGTATATAACATGTCTACTGGGTGTATATAACATGTACACTGGGTATATATAACATGTACACTGGGTATATATAACATGTCTACTGGGTATATATAACATGTCTACTGGGTGTATATAACATGTCTACTTGGTGTATGTAATGTGTCTACAGGGTATATATAATGGGTGTGTATATAATTGGGTGTCTAAAACAAGTGTACTGGGTGATTTCATTTCTTCGTGACATATACAGATGTCATACTTACAGTTCTGTCATAGACAGGCCAAAGACGTTCATAGGAATGTTCATGAGCCCAGAACATCAAGTCCACATCATACTTTTTAAAGAGTTGTTCCAGGCTGTAGGCATGAATGAAGGGTATCCCAACTCGTACCTGTAAATGTAATAAATATAAACACCTGTTAACACAACTCGTACCTGTAAATGTAATAAATATAAATGCCTGCTAACACAACTCGTACCTGTAAATGTAATAAATATAAATGCCTGCTAACACAACTCGTACCTGTAAATGTAATAAATATAAACGCCTGCTGACACAACTCGTACCTGTAAATGTAATAAATATAAACGCCTGCTAACACAACTCGTACCTGTAAATGTAATAAATATAAACGCCTGCTAACACAACTCGTACCTGTAAATGTAATAAATATAAACGCCTGCTAACACAACTCGTACCTGTAAATGTAGTCCACACACACATCTGTTAACACAACTCGTACCTGTAAATGTAATAAATATAAACGCCTGCTAACACAACTCGTCTGTTAACACAACTTATACCTGTAAATGTAGTCCACACACATCTGTTAACACAAGTCGTACCTGTAAATGTTGTCCACACACACATCTGTTAACACAACTCGTACCTGTAAATGTAGTCCACACACACATCTGTTAACACAACTCGTACCTGTAAATGTAGTCCACACACACATCTGTTAACACAACTCGTACCTGTAAATGTAGTCCACAAACACATCTGTTAACACAACTCGTACCTGTAAATGTAGTCCACACACACGTCTGTTAACACAACTCGTACCTGTAAATGTAGTCCACACACACGTCTGTTAACACAACTCGTACCTGTAAATGTAGTCCACACACATGTCTGTTAACACAACTCGTACCTGTAAATGTAGTCCACACACACGTCTAGATCTGTTAACACAACTCGTACCTGTAAATGTAGTCCACACACACGTCTGTTAACACAACTCGTACCTGTAAATGTAGTCCACACACACGTCTGTTAACACAACTCGTACCTGTAAATGTAGTCCACACACACATCTGTTAACACAACTCGTGCCTGTAAATGTAGTCCACACACACGTCTGTTAACACAACTCGTACCTGTAAATGTAGTCCACACACACATCTGTTAACACAACTCGTACCTGTAAATGTAGTCCACACACACGTCTGTTAACACAACTCGTACCTGTAAATGTAGTCCACACACACGTCTGTTAACACAACTCGTAACTGTAAATGTAGTCCACACACACATCTGTTAACACAACTCGTAACTGTAAATGTAGTCCACACACGTCTGTTAACACAACTCGTACCTGTAAATGTAGTCCACACAAATTTATTATCACAACTTATACCTGTAAATGTAGTCCACACACACGTCTGTTAACACAACTCATACCTGTAAATGTTGTCCACACACATCTGTTAGTTTCACTATGGCCTATGACAGCCAAAGCATTTGTATAAGTTTAAATACCAGCCACATAGGGATTCTTCCTACCAGATTTGGTTAAATTCTTATTAGTGGTTAAGGAGAATTCAATTGCTGATTGAAGGAAGCTGGACACTTGACCCTTGATGCCATGGTAATTATATATATATGGCATCAGTTCACTTTAGTCGTTTGGACCAGGTGACGTATTACATCCCCGATAAAGACACATTAAGACCAAAGGCTATGCTGCCTATTAACATGTGCTTCATGTCGTTTCAATCATCATACACTTGTGTAATAGTAGTAATTACCAGATTTTTTTTGTCTGAAATTGATTTTCCTACTTCACATTTTAAGAGGCAAAAACATGTCTTCAAATATGAACATTCATTTGCCAATTGCTGTTGTATTAAAACTTAGGAAATACATGTATGACTAAGTAGCGTATAATTGATGATATCCTGTCTGCTTACTACTGAGTATGTACCCCTAATGTGTTTTAAAATACAGAAAAAACTTTATTAAAAGTATCTATAATACTCCACATATTTACTGTGGCATTTTAGATAATTTACTTAATGTTAACTGTGATTGAAAGTCTATTAGCTTCGATATCATTCTGAAAAATTACCTTAATTGGCATCATTTTTTAGATTAGTTTAAAAACATACTTTTTATAATTTATACATGCATGTACGTTACAGGTAAAAGAGTCTTATAAGACATTTTAACAAGTCAGTTCTGATAGACGGTTGTCAGAAACACAGGAAATTTCAAAAAACTAAAAAAAATTATTTTGTGTATACTTTTTGTTACTGACTGCTAATAAAAAGATCTTCCACAGTTGAGTTTAACAGATCATTAGACAATATTGAAACAAAATATTATTTTAACTCAGGGAGATAAATAATCAGGATGGGAAATCATTTTTCTATAGCAAATTATCTCCCCTTTCATTTTGTTTGTTTGTATTGCATGCCAAATGTGTTGCTCAGTTGAAAATGTTGCTCAAGTGTTTATCTCCTGCAAGATATTTCTAGTAAAGTTGGCAAGTATGGATAACAGTTAAGTTTATAATTATATATATTACAAACTTTTTCTGCTTGTCCCCCACATATATATTACATGCTCCCCTATGATGTGACTATTTCATCAAACGTCCTTACCAGACTTTCTTCATGGGTACAGTCATCGCGGTCATTGTTACTACAGTACATTGGTCTGTGACCCATTGTCATTATCCAGGGCGTTTTAGTACGATTGGCTTTCTGTAATGAGAGAATTCATTGTAATATATCATCAGACAATCAATATCCCATGCATTTCATTGTCACAGGCATACAAGTATTCTGTTTAACTTGGCCAAGTAACATTAACCTAGGTCATTAAGTTCAGTTCCTGTTCCCTACAGCGTGAGTCAAAGTAACAGATTTAAATTCTAAAGCCAATCACCTTTGATAGCTATAATAGAAGTATGACTCCACACTTTGTGGTTTATGCCAATGAAAAGATAAATGTTGACTTTTGAATGTCCATCAGGGTCAATTAATTGAACAACATAATTTTGTTAGACACTGCACTCTATCAATAAACTTGATAAAATTGTTTTAAACCTCAATGATTAAATTGGTCATTTTAAGATTAAAACCCATGGAACCTATGTGAGATTGAAGTGATTGTGTGGTTGAGCTTTACAGTATGTCAAGGTTATTCAATTAAACAATGCTGATAAAATAACCTTTCATGATTTAAGGCCTTATGATTTTTTTTTAGAATTGGTTGCTATGACTGTTCCCACTGCATTACCTCTAGATCCTGTTTCAGCCAGTTGTATTGATTGAGAATCTGTTCAAAACCAAACTGCAGGAAAAACAGGTACTCCGTGGAAAAGGATATGACATGTATGGGACCCATGTCAAAACTGTAATAATACAAAATTACAGCTTAAGATTTCATTTTTCATGACTGGCCATTTTATATACCAGCTTTACAACTAAATATCATCTGAAAGGTAAACTAGAACACTGACAAGTCAGCAAGGGCAAAATTACATACATATTATATCCCCAATAATCAATAACATTGTATACTTCAAATTCTGTACAATTGTCTTACCTGTAAAACATGCGCTCACTAAGCTCATCTGTTGGCATGGTAAACCGGTTCTTGTAGTTAGAAAAGTTTCTAAAACCAACAAAAAAATTAAATCAAACTATGTTTTAATCATATTCATTTCACAATGGACGTAATATAATCAGTGTGTATTGTAAGATGGACAAGTTATGTAACACTAGAGGCGTGTTCAGAATATACAGAGTGCTTGCTAGTGATGATTGTAAGCACCAGAGTGTTCGCTTGCGTCAAATGTAATTACAATCGAGAGGTTGACACTGTAAAGTGAGATGAGAGATGTATGAATTGATCTTAAAAAGGAAGCCCTAAATCACTGTTACTCCGGGTTGAAGAACAAAAGGCCAAATGGGCCTGCATTGCTCAGCTGCTTCTAATGTAACTTTGAAGTTGCTGCAGATGCTAGCCTGAAAGCCACTTGATTCAAATTTTATATTAGACTAGGTTTATTCATTTCAATTGATTTTGTAGCCCTTCATTCCAGTACAGTACACTACAGGTATCTGGGTCTCTTGGTTACTGAGAAGTCGTCATTTTAAGATTTGGACACATTTGACCCCTATTATCCAAACTTTGTAGCCCTTTACCCCAGCATGCTACTGGCCCAATATCAGGATTTTGGCCCTCTTGGTAATTGAGAAGAAGTTGTTAAAACGAATAGTTGATGCTGGACAGATGGACATATAGACGCCCCACCATGGCATAAGCTCACTTGCCCTTTAGGAAGATGAGCCAATTGTATTTGAATAAATACTGATAATCGTTGACTTTTTCTTGTAATAAGCAAATAATGCAACTGCATCTGTCATTTACACTGGGGGTTGTCATTTTGAATACAAGAGGCCCAGTGGGCCTGTATTGCTCACATGAACAGCAACTTTGAAGTTGATCTGTTTGACTCACTTTACCTTGAAAATAGACCAAGGTCATTCATTTGAACAAAATTGGTAGCCCTTCACCCCAGCATGCTACAGGATCAATATCAGGTGTATATGCCTAATGGTTACCGAGAAGCTGTTTACAGGAGAAAGTTGATGCCGGTACAGGTACAGCACCACAGCATAAGCTCGCTTGCCCTTCCGGCAATTGAGCTAACAAGAGCAAGTGTCTAATTCTGTAGAATAGTTTCAAGATATCTTGTCACATAAGCACTTCAGGTAGTGCTCAGCATCCTGAATAAGCTGCAGATTTGTGTGAGAAGCAATTTCTTACCCTTTCTCCTCGTGGTTACCTGGACAAGTCATGTAAGGCACATGTGCTGCAATTGGCTGAATGTTCCTCATAAAACTATCACCAACTTGACCATTATCCTATAGATACAAAATTAAACCTTAGTTAACTTAGAATGTTGACATTACATGATACTCAGATGTGAAAGAATCCTATATTTTGTGTTTAACACATGAATCCTAAATGAAAATTTAATGAAAATATTTGCAGGTCTGAAAAGGACTAAGCAGAAAATTGAAGGCTCTAAGAATGAACTAGTCTTATATAATAGATTATTTATCAATTTTGCCTTTTCATGGACAGATGGATCGACAGATAGAAAAGAAACTGACACAACCATATTTCCTTTTAATGCTATTGCTGAGGTTATTATCAGTGAGTATATACCAGTACTTAAATTGTGAATACATGTTGGCACAGAGACTTACCGAGTCCATGTCATAGGCAAAGTCACCTGCAAAACCACAATCAGTACTTTAGTTAAAACAGCAATTTTCAGGAATATGTATAATATAATCCTGTTAATTATTTATCAATATACTGATAATGAAATGTCAAGGGTTAAATTTAGATGTAAAGTTATTCGGGCATTTATTCAGCTGCCTATTAAATCTTATACACTAATTCAGCAGTACTTATCAAAAATCTTCCATCTTATTGAATTGCCAGTGTTTAATATTTTGAAACAAGTGCAATCAATGATTGCGAAAGCTCACCGGCGGCAGCAATCACACTATGCATTCATTTTTTATGTATGTATAAGCATGTCAATTTGAAATTGTATGTCACATAATATCGCTCCTAGACCTCTAATGGATGCATAAACTAAATAACAAGGGCCCAATGGGCCCAAATCGCTCACCTGTAATGCAGTGATCTTTTCATATATGGATCCTGCAGTTATTTGAAAGCATGCTACAGGACCAATATAATGTCTCTCTGCACTTTGGCTTTTCACTAAAAGTCATTTAAAGATTTAAGCATACTTGATCGACGTGACCTTGAATGAAGGTCAAGGTCATTCATTTGAACAAACTTGGTAGCCCTTCACCCCAGCATGCTACAGACCCAATATCAACTCCCTGGGACTCTTGGTTATTGAGAAGAAGTTGTTTAAAGATTTTAGCCTTTTTGACCCCTGTGACCTTGAATGAAGGTCAAGGTCATTCATTTGAACAAACTTGGTAGCCCTTTACCCCAGCATGTTACAGACCCAATATCAACTCTCTGGGACTCTTGGTTATTGAGAAGAAGTCGTTTAAAGATTTTAGCCTTTTTGACTCCTGTGACCTTGAATGAAAGTCAAGGTCATTCATTTGAACAAACTTGGTAGCCCTCCACCCCAGCATGCTACAGACCCAATATCAACTCCCTGGGACTCTTGGTTATTGAGAAGAAGTCGTTTAAAGATTTTAGCCTTTTTGGCCCCTGTGACCTTGAATGAAGGTCAAGGCCATTCATTTGAACAAACTAGGTAGCCCTTCATCCCAGCATGCTACAGACCCAATATCAACTCCCTGGGACTGTTGGTTATTGAGAAGAAGTCGTTTGAAGATTTAAGCCTTTTTGACCCCTGTGACCTTGAATGAAGGTCAAGGTCATTCATTTGAACAAACTTGGTAGCCCTTCACCCCAGCATGCTACAGGCCAAATATTAGGTCTCTGGGACTCTTGGTTATTGAGAAGAAGTCGTTTAAAGATTTTAGCCTTTTTGACTCCTGTGACCTTGAATGAAAGTCAAGGTCATTCATTTGAACAAACTTGGTAGCCCTTCACCCCAGCATGCTACAGACCCAATATCAACTCCCTGGGACTCTTGGTTATTGAGAAGAAGTTGTTTAAAGATTTAAGCCTTTTTGACCCCTGTGACCTTGAATGAAGGTCAAGGTCATTCATTTGAACAAAATTGGTAGTCCTTTACCGCAGCATGCTACAGACCCAATATCAACTCCCTGAGACTCTTGGTTATTGAGAAGAAGTCGTTTAAAGATTTTAGCCTTTTTGACTCCTGTGACCTTGAATGAAAGTCGAGGTCATTCATTTGAACAAACTTGGGAGCCCTTCACCCCAGCATGCTACAGGCCAAATATTAGGCCTCTGGGACTCTTGGTTATTGAGAAGAAGTCGTTTAAAGATTTTAGCCTTTTTGACTCCTGTGACCTTGAATGACGGTCAAGGTCATTCATTTGAACAAACTTGGTAGCCCTTCACCCCAGCATGCTACAGACCCAATATCAACTCCCTGGGACTCTTGGTTATTGAGAAGAAGTCGTTTAAAGATTTTAGCCTTTTTGACCCCTGTGACCTTGAATGAAAGTCAAGGTCATTCATTTGAACAAACTTGGTAGCCCTTCACCCGAGCATGCTACAGACCCAATATCAACTCCCTGGAACTCTTGGTTATTGAGAAGAAGTCGTTTAAAGATTTTAGCCTTTTTGACTCCTGTGACCTTGAATGAAGGTCAAGGTCATTCATTTGAACAAACTTGGTAGCCCTTCACCCCAGCATGCTACAGACCCAATATCAAGTCCCTGAGTCTTTTGGCTATTTAGAAGAAGTCGTCTAATTTTTTTTTAGCCTTTTTGACTCCTGTGACCTTGAATGAAAATCAAGGTTATTCATTTGAACAAACTTGGTAGCCCTTTACCCCAGCATGCTACAGACCCAATATCAACTCCCTGGGACTGTTGGTTGTTGAGAAGAAGTCGTTTGAAGATTTTAGCCTTTTTGACTCCTGTGACCTTGAATGAAGGTCAAGGTCATTCATTTGAACAAACTTGGTAGCCCTTCACCCCAGCATGCTACAGGCCCAATATTAGGTCTCTAGGCCTTTTGGTTATTGAGAAGAAGTTGCTTGAATGGAAAGTTGACGCCGGACGGACGGCCGGACGGCCGGACGGCCGGACGGACGACGGACGGACGACGGACGCCGCGCCACGGCATAAGCTCACTTGCCCTTCGGGCAGGTGAGCTAAAAAGGATGTGGACTTACAAGCTTTTCAAAACTAAGTCCCAAAATGGTAAAATGCGAAAAAATCCTAAAATTTTCTGCATGATTTTGCCATAACCTCACTCCTAGACCTCTAATGAATGTATAAACCATTCTAAAAGGGCATGAGGTGTACACTTTTTGACTTACAAACTTTCCAAAAACTGACCCAAAAAACTTTAAAGTGGGTTTTGGTGCCAAAAAAGTTAAGTCCATAAAATGGTAAAATGCGAAAAAATCACAATTTTTTCTTCATGATTTTGCTGTAATATCATTCCTAGACCTCTAATGAATGTATAAACCAAATAAGAAGGGCATGAGGTGTATACTTTTGGACTTACAAGCTTTTAACAAACTTACTCCAAAAACTTTAAAAGTGGGTTTTGGTGCCAAAAAAGTTAAGTCCACAAAATGATAAAATGTGAAAAAATCACATTTTCTTCTGCATAATTTTGCCATAACATCACTCTTAGACTTCTAATGAATGTATAAACCAACTAAGAAGGGCATGAGGTGTATACTTTTGGACTTACAAGCTTTCAAAAAACTTACTCCAAAAACTTTAAAGTTTTGGGTGGGACGCCGAGGCCAACACTGACGAGGACGCCGGGGTGACTCGTAACTGGTGAGCAAACTAGAATCATTCCCACCCTTACTTACCTACATGGAAAATGGCATCATACATGTTCTTTTGAACATCTTTCTCCAGTCTGATGAGTGACTGGGCATTCGTTTTACCCATGTCACCAAACAGGGCTATAGATGGACTCCATTTAGTGTCTGTCCTCTTAGAAAAGAAGTAAAGCTCGGGACTCATCTGGACCCCATCACCACAACGATAGACTGAAAATATACCAAACATGGTCAAAACATTTACAAACTGGGGACTCACTTGGACCCCATCACCACAACGATAGACTGAAAATATACCAAACATGGTCAAAAAATGTACAAACTGGAGACTCATCTGGACCCCATAACCACAACGATAGACTGAAAATACATTGTCTTGAGAAGAAGATTTTTGAAATTTCAGCCAAATTTACCATTTTTAGCCCCATCCATCAGCCCCTCGGGGTCAGTCAGGGCCAACATGTGCATACCCTCAAACTGCCATTACAAGCTGATAATGTTAACCAAATTAGAATGAATTCCATTAGAAATCAAACAAATTATAGTCAAAAATGTGATTTCCCTATATAAACTATAGTAAAGTTTACCCCTTCCCCAGGGGCAAACCTGAAACCCCAGTGTTATGAGATTCACTATTTTAGTAAAGCATCTTATATATATATATATAATTAAGACCCTTCCAACTATAAAGAGTATTTGATTCCAACTTATTTCGGTCTTGAGAAGAAGATTTTTGAAATTTCAGTCAATTTGACACTTTTTAGCCCCATCCGTCAGCCCCTAGGGGTCAGTCAAGGCCAACATGTGCATACCCTCAAACTGCCATCCCAAGCTGATAATGTTAACCAAATTAGAATGAATTCTATTAGAAATCAAACAAATTATAGTCAAAAATGAGATTTCCCTATATAAACTATAGTAAAGTTTACCCCTTCCCCAGGGGCAAACCTGAAACCCCAGGGTCATGAGATTCACAATTTTAGTAAAGCATCTTATATTTATATATATATATATAATTAAGAGACTTTGTCTCAGGTGACCTAATAAAAAGAAGCCACACAGATTTTAATACATTTGACCCCTGTGACTTTAAAACTAGGTCAGTATCCTTCTTAGAATATCCCAGCAGGCACCAAAATGAATGATGGATGTGTGAAAAGACAAATGCTGGCGTGGTACGTAGCTCCCTTTGGGAATGTGTTGGTGAGCTATTACAATGAACATTTTGGTGTATACTTACAATACTTCACCCCTGGCTTGAGGTTCACCAGTGTTGTTCTGTGTATGTACTGTGTGTGGTTAACACTTGACCCTGAACTGGACTGAGAAAACTTGACAGAGAATCCAGTAGCAGTAGAAGCTAGTGATGAGTCGAGTCCGTAGGCACACATGGTTCCATTTGAGATTTTTTGGGTACTCCATGTCACAACCATGTGACTTGGTTCAGCTGCAGGATAAAAATAAAGTGTGCGTAAGTTAATGAGAACTTTTAGATCATTGTTCACCATGCCATGATTAAACTATTATTATGTCATGATATATAACATTGCACAGTTCAGGACTTGATACATTGTAACCATCATGTATCATATGTACCCTTGTTTAAGATTAGTACTGGTTTAAAGTGTACCCTGAACGAAAAAATTATATTTAAATATGTTATTGGTATTGATTAATAAACAAGAATGCAGAAAACTGCATCAAAATCGGCCGACCCATTACCGAGTAATTGTGATTTTTCTCGAAAACACACCTGAAGCCCAAAGCTGAATACCTCGTTTTGGTGACCTCTAACCTGTGACGTCACAGGTTGAACACAATC
This sequence comes from Pecten maximus, assembly GCF_902652985.1. Taxonomy (NCBI): domain Eukaryota; kingdom Metazoa; phylum Mollusca; class Bivalvia; order Pectinida; family Pectinidae; genus Pecten; species Pecten maximus. Next base: position 33,293,184 of record NC_047017.1, on the reverse strand, counting down.
AGAGCCGCCATATAGGAAATATATAGAAACAAACGTGAACACGTGCCTGTAGTTAATGCGAATAAGACAACAAAAATGAAAGTGCTGAATAAACTCTCTGAGTTATATTTGTGAATTAGTTAATAACAAGTGCTACCGAAACCAGGTAATTTTCTTTTTAAACGGGCCATATATAACCTTTATTATGAGGGCATGACCGGTTTGTTACATACAAATGTACCAGTATTGATTTCAGTTATAATACTTCTATAGTGATACAAGTTTAAAATGCAATTCATACAAGATGTAAAATAAATGCTAATCATTTTGAATTTTTTATTAGCCAAAACAGCAATGATACTATTATTTGTGATTTTTGGGTAATTGTCCGCAATTGATAAAACGTGTCCATGAAAGATAAAGTAAATTTTCAATATCATGGGTATATATATATATATGAATGAGGTAACTTTGGTTAATTATTCTATAGACAAACCTTTGAGATACGAATATTTTCATTGGTAAGGAAAACGAAACTCACTGAATTCCAAAAATAATGAGTTTGATTTCAACAACTTGAAAATGTATTCCCTATAGTATAAATGCAATTTTTAATAGCATTCAAGCTCAATTTATGTACAACCTGTAAAAGCATGTTTTCGGAACTTTTTTGAATGCACAGAAACCAAACGCGTGAACTCACAAGCAATTATCGGCGTGTGCTGATTAGAACACCAGAAATCACAGACACCTTTGGTGCAGTGACAGGTGTGACGAGTCTGTGGATCGTAATTTCACACCTGGTTATTGTTTAGCGGTATACTAAACCCATTCAAACTTGAGAATTCGTAATTCTCCGAACATGTTTATACATGTACATCTGTTAAAGTCCCTTTTTAAGTGAAGATATGACTTGCGACACGAATGGAAAGCCAAAGCACAAGGATCTGGATCACTTCATAATAATGACACAATTAAAAAAATAATAGCAAAAAATACCTAAAATTTGAAAAAAAATCATACACGAAAATCATTGCGAGTTTATAAGTTTTTGTATTAATTATGATTAGTCACAATGAAATATATTGTATGTTTTTTATCATAAAAAATGGAGATGAAATGATGGTTTTAATAAGTACCTATATGCTTTCTTTATACCTGTACAGAAAGTATCAATTATATTATAATTGTTGCAAATCACTTTTATATAATTTCACTGACGATCGTATAAAAATTATATCTTTCTCAAGCATTTAATCGTCCTTAATCCCTGAGACCATGGCATGTAAAATAAGGGATAAAATCTGTATATGTAGAAGTTTGTTGTAGACTTCAACACTGGTATTCATATGGGAGAGAGATTTAGTCTATTGTAGATCATGATGATTATAATATATTACTTTCTAAATTAAGTGTCCTTCATGACTAGAAGCGGGTTTTGTATAGAATATAATGCATAGATTTACTGTACGTGTATTCGTCTTTTCTCACAAACCAGAGTATCCACAACTGTTGTATTGTTGGTATGTTTATTTGAATATTAATTTGCGAATGAAATGGCACATTCTTTTATTTGAAAATGTTGATGCTGTGTTCCTTTCTTTGGTAATGAGTAAGAATGGTAAACACATAACTAATGTACATTTATTGGTGATTGACCGATTATATTACACCAGTCTGTGTTAACCAGATTTCAGAGTCAATTTCACTATATATATTTTTTTTAATTCAAACATATATTGTTGGATTCTGACTTCTTGTCGGCAATATTCGCCAAATTCAACAACCTCAAATCTCATGTCCATATTGATCATATTCAGACATGTTTGTGCTGCTACTGTTCACACTGTCCTCTATATGCTACTGGCCACCATAACAGTCACTCCGTTCAACCTGTGACGTCATAGACTGAAGAGTTCCAAATCAGCGTGACTGACCGATACTCTGATTAGCTGTCGACCGACAGGTGCAAATCACGTACTTCGATGTGTGATATATCTCGGCACTCGTCCAACCGGTTTTGATGTAGTTTGCGACATTCTTCTTTGGTGGTTACAAATTAAAGAATAACATATTTGATTATCGTTTTTCGTTCAGGGTACACTTTAAATCAAATTATAGAGAAAAGACTGGTGACATACATTGGCAAATATTTAAAATACACAACCGTTAAGGATGTATTTTTGGGGATGTAAATTAAACGTGATTTGACAATATATATACATGTAGCTACCAAATAGAACTGATAAACATATATACATACATCACTGCTTGATCAAATTTACGTCCATGCTTTTGATGTTAAGATATTTCATTCAGACATAACAATGTACAGTTGAGTGTAGACTAAAGGTTACACAAAGTGCACTCCGAGTGCACTCCGTTTGGACTCGGAGTGCACTCCGTTTGGACTCCAGGTAAACTTGGAGTGCACTTGGAGTGCACTCCAAGTTTACCTGGAGTCCTATCAGGCCCCAATCCTACCTGGGTCCACATGTATCACATGTACCTGTAACCAAGTACATATATACATAATGTTTATAGATAGATGTATACTCTTATACATTTAGACTCCTTAAACATGTAACAATAAGATATGTGTTACTGTTTTATCTTTGTATATATATCATCTTATTATTTTGTTGGTTCATTTTTCGTTGGTTAACTAACAGCATCTTATAGAATTGATTTTTTCCATTAGTTAACCCTATATAAAATGAATAGATCTGGCACTTCGTTGAAAAATGTATGTGAGCATTCCTTTGATTTGAAGAGTTTTAACAAGCCACGTCAATTAGCAGAAAATTGGCAGTTTGTGGTCTCTCAAAATGTAGAGTTTGATTGTGTACTGGACATAACTTGTACTCGAAGTACTAAGTACTGTTTTATATATATTTCAAATACTTTTCTTCCAACAGTTTATACTTATCTTAACATACAATAAAAAAGAAAGTTGTTGGCTTTTTTTATCACCTTGATAGCATATTCCGGATCTAATGTCTAATTTTGATTTACAGTTTAACATCAGATTGACTAACATTTCTATTTGGTAAACCAATTTTTGTTTTGTTATACCTGACTCATTAAATCCAGGTCATACATGGAGTTCTTTTAACAGTTATATAAGATATATACAATCCCCCCTAAGTTGTTTGTGGTCTCTTAAAATGTAGAGTCTGAATGTGTACTGGAACTATCTTGTACTCAAAGTATTTATATTTTTATCACCTTGATAGCAGATTTACAGTTTAACATCAGACTTAAATTTCCATTTGGTAAACCAACTTTGTTTTGTTATACCTGCCTCATAAATCCTGGTCATAAATGGAGTTCTTTTAACAGTTATATAAGATACAATCTCCCCCCCCCCCCCCCCCCCCCCCCCCCCCCAACTTCCAGTTAAATATTTACCTGTATATCAAGCATGATTACAGGGGTGTGGAGAAAAGACAGACTTACACTGACCCCAACAATGACCCCTTCCTCCACGTTTACCTCATAAGGTGTGAAGATCTGGACAGGTGTACACACGGTCATCTAACTAGATAAAGACCCCCTTAATTGTTAAATGGAAACTGGTCATCACACCTTACCTTTACCTAGCCCGAGTTTCCTCTGGCCCTGACACCATGTCTGGTATGGTGTCAGGGCTAGCGGAAACTCAGGCTGACCTATACCAAGGTCATATAGAATATAGGTACAGACTTGTGACGGTCGATATCTGACACTTTTGAAATAATATGATTGTCCATTCCTATTACAGTATTATTAAAACAGTTATAAGTCATTATTATAAAAAAAAAAATATTTGAAAAAAAAAAAAAATTCAAACTGGTACTATTACTTTATGTCTTTGATATTATAATGGAAGCATGTATAGAGTATTAGAGGTCAATATGTAAATCAACATAGATTAATATAATTTTCATGTTTGAGTTAAGTAAATACTTATCAAACATTCCATACACCAACTGCAGCTGGCCTTATGTCATTTTTTTTTTAAAGTTTAAACATTTAACTTTATGATTTTATAATTGGCTTGAACAACCATTGTACATTCATGAACTGTATCTGTTACATATAATGAATGAGTGACACATATCATGATAGATATTGACTGAATGGGAATAGGAAATGATGTAGTTCCAACAGGTCAGTTTTACAGGTAAATGGTACATAGGTTGCCGTGTCCAACTGCCCTTAGGCAAATTTTACCTCAGGCTATATAATCTTATTTCCTGGATGAGAACAATGTGTACTAATTACGGGTATAAGGCTATAGGTTGGTTTGGGAAAAGGTGAATTTACATTCATTATACCATTTGGAATTACACTGAAATTATTATTATTTTTTTACTTTAATCTCTTTCTTTACAATCAATTTTTTAAAGCAATGTCTTTATATTTTTGAATATAACAAGATAAGAACTGCATCATTTCTTAATTTGATTTGCATTAATTTTTTTTGAACTTATATCATTCAACATTGTACCTCTACATACCGGACACCTGCATAAACCAGCCAATACGTTTGGTCTCAATGACTTATGGTTTAGACAGATTACAATGTAATAAATATAAGAAACAGCTTATTTTTACTTTCTAATTTCAGTATAGAATGACTTCATTTCACCTGTTAACCAATTTGTTAATGGTTTTACTACTTATCTTGACATTTCCGCCTTAATTTACACTGGTATTTCGTTTATACATGTAATTTTGGTCTGATTAAGGCCTCTCAAATGGAGAGCTACAATCCTTTCCTTCAAGTCAGGAGATAATCTTACTGTTCTGTTAATTGGCCTGAGGTTATAACACTGTGACCCTGCTTTGCACAGCTTCATCATTTGAAGCCATACAGTGACAGTATTGACACAGGTATTTCTGTGAACCCAGGACAGTACCTGTAGCTGGCTCCTAAAACTCACCTGGCACAGTTATCAGGGGTGTCAGGCCAGAGTCAGTCATGCATGGCCAATAATAATAGCAATTAAACAGATACTGTCATTCATTATGGGTAGTCCAGAACTACATACTTGTGTGTACGTTATGTCAGAACATTAATTTAACTAGGTAATGCTCGTAAATATGTACAGTTGTAAATGTATATTTTTCTGATGAAACTAAAATGATTGTTTATTTTATAATTACTTGCCTGAATTGAGTACATGTATGTAGAGAATGTCTTATTAAAAAACACATAATTCATTAAATACTGTAAACTTTCAATAACATAACATAATATAGATATATTATCTAAACTTCCTTTACAGTCATGATATATGTAGAGTAATAAATATTCTAATTGAAATAATTTTCAATTCCTTAATAAAATGAAATACAATTTACTTACATCTTAATGAAATATGAAATAATAAGCAATTAACTTTCATAGAAACCTGATTATAGCATAAATTGTATAACTGTCTTTTATGGATCTTAATAAATATAAATTTAACATGAAGGCATTATTACCATGTATTAACAATAAAAGAAATATTCCTAGTAGACTAAACAAATGTTAATAGTAATATTAACAAAACAAAAGTAATTTGTAAAAATCTATTTATTTATATGTAAATTATATTAAAAGCATCAAAGTATTAATATATATATATATATAGTCTGATTATAGAACTGGGGTAGGCATGGTGTCTTATAGGACTCCAGGTAGACTCGGAGTCCACTTGGAGTGCACTCCAAGTTTACCTGGAGTCCAAACGGAGTGCACTCCAAGTCCAAATGGAGTGCACTCGGAGTGCACTTGGGTGTAACCTTTAGTCTACACTCAACTGTACATGTTATAGATAATGACCAGAAACAGGAACTTCCAAACTCTAAATGAGTGAGCTTAATGTACCACTGGAGTTCAACCCTGTCCAGTTCTGAATGTTTCCTACTCATATTGATTAAATCTAGAGTGCATGCTCTTGACATCATGCATTACCAAAATTACTACTGTATTCAATAGTTTATTTAAATAAAATTACAGCTACTTTATGGAAAAGAGAGCTAAGTGAAATGCTTCTTCACTTAATCATAATGGTACAGTAATTAAGTGTACGGCCCCATCCTAAATTCCCTGATCTCTGTTACTTGCAGGATCCAACCTCTAGACAGAAGCTCTAAAAGGGCTTTTTCTGAAGGCTTCTTAATTTGGTGCCATTAATGGGCCCCATTCCCAAAATTTGCAGTTTATTGCTGAAAAAAAACCTTTCCCAATTCACCAATTTTCTTTCCAAATTGAGATAAAAAGGTACATCCCATTCCAGTGAGAAACTAGAACTGTCGCCAGGATGGCTGACTAATACCCCCGTAATCTGCACCATTCAATGGTGAATTGGAACTGTTAATTAGAGGCTAACTAAGATAACCCAGTAATATAGTGACCAGTTGCCACAGCAACCATAATTTTGAGAAAAAAAAAGTAGCATGGACATCTACACATGGTCCTCTATATTTGTGTGAAGTTTCATTGAAATCGGCCCTTCGGTTTAGGAGTTGCATTGTCCCGACAAACTTAAAATTATGGTTCTTATCGGAAAACCTGTTTATAGTGACCGTGCAGTTGCCATAGCAACCATAATTTGAGAAAAAGAAAGTGGCATGCACATCTACACATGATCATTAATATGTGTGTGAAGTTTCATTGGAATCAGCCCATCGGTTTAGGAGGAGTTGTCCGGACAAAATATGTCTAAAGACAGACAGACGGACAGACAACCTGATTCCAGTATACCCCCTAACTTCGTTGCGGGGGTATAAAAACTTTGCCTAACCATTTAAATTTGAGCTACATGTACCCGATTGGACAGCACTCAGCCCAGTCCCCCAGTATCACAGGAGTTTGAAGTTCTGACTATAAACTGAAATATAATACCATAAAAATAAGGGTATTTTAATATGGTATTATATATCTCAGTTTACAGTCAGAACTGCAAATGCCTGTGCCAATACGTAATGGACATCAAAACTGATTTCTGATGGGCATGTGCACAAGTGGCCAACAGTGGGCTGATGACATCATGTGATAAATAAATTACCTGAGCTATAATTATAACCGGTTTTGTAACATTTAACAGGTCAAGGCCATGTTCAAAATGTACGTATACTGTACCATTCTTCAAGTAAAAAGTTGAAACTGTTAATGAATGGTTTTTAATCATTTAATTTGTTAACGTCGTGTACTTACATTTGATGTATGTATGTTAAAAAAAAGGAATCCAGGTAATAATTAACACATTACATAAGTTTGTATTTTTTTTTACATGCCTTGTCATTTATAGATCATTATAAACTGACAATCTTATTTAACCAAGTCCTAGCTAAATTCAGATTTTTTTTTTTTATAATTATAAGAGATCATTATAGGTCTTCACTCTTGATTAGATTCTGCACGACCATTTCGATCGGCCATAATGCATTCATTAACTTGAACATTGATCTGCAACCGTTATGTATATATGTAGTGACAACAGCCTACGATAATTAATGCTATTAATACTTACCCCCATATGACAGGTGTATCTGCTCAGGGGCAGCATCCTGTGCCTCAACATGTACACAGAATAGAAGACACAGCAGATTGATGAATGCGACCATACTGTTTTGTTCCTGGTTGGCCTACCTATCAAAACAAAAAATAGGACCACAACAATGTCAACACTCGTGACTTAACGGGTCTTACTAAACTGCGGATAGAAAACAGGCCAGACTGGACTGATCGGACCAGACCGGACCAGAACTTGGATGGCTTCCATCAAGCATATATTGCATGCAACAAGAACTCAAAGATGAAAATCCCGAAGAAGACAGCGAAATGAATGCAAATCTCTCCTTATTGGTCGAGGTAACAGCTAAAGATGCATTTCACATAAAGGACACACAGACAGCAGTGGCGCAGGAAGCGAGGGGGGGGGGGGGGGGGGGGCAACATATCTTTTTGCCCCCCCCCCCCCCCACTTTTTGACATCCAAAATCTAAAAAAGGGGAAAAAACACGAATTTATATATTAATTTCGATAAATATCTGTATATTTTCGATCCGATAATGTTTTCTTGAAGGCAACGATAAAAACTTTATCTTGTACATCCGGAACATTCCGACTTTTATACTAGTATATCAATCCTCAGACCTGTGTGCCAGTTGTCTGCATAGCCTGGTAAGTCATTATTTATATCTTAATACGAAATTTTGCTTCGCTTCATCACATAGATTCAATAAGTTGATGATAATTTGTGAAGTTAATGGAGTTCATAATGAGAACAAGACAGAAACACAACATGAATAAGAATGCGCGGTTTTTTACGTGAATAGAGGGATACTAATTACCGACAGGTACGAGGAAATACAAAAAAATTTCGATCTGCGCCTGATCCCGAATTATTGGAAATGTGCTATATTCATTTTCCGCGGAGGTCTTAGACCCCCTTGAACCCCCTAGCAGGGCGCTGCCCTGGACCCGCTGGGCGGCCCTAGTTCAGACCCCTCGTAAAAAAAGCACAAAAAAAAAAAAAAAAATTTAGCTCGCGCCTACGGCGCTCGCATTATTACTAAATTACTGGACCCCCCGCTCTTTCGAAAATCCTGTCCGGGCCTGGTGATTCATGTTTTGCCATAAATGATATATCCTGATTTGCGTAAATAACTTATTTGGTACTACATAAATTATCAAAATTATCATGGGATGTTGAAATGATAATTATTGGCTAATGTTGCGGAGATGGCATACGATTTGTTTAGTGCGTAAAATTTAAGGTTAAAAGAAATGTTGCCCCCCCCCCCCCCCCCCCCCCCCCATTTTTTGATGACTTCCTACGCCACTGGACAGGAAGAACCGAGATTGAGAATTAAGAAAATCTCACCCCGGTAAAATTGCGTTTATACCTGTCCAGGGTAAGAGAATAATAAAATCCACAGTTTCGGGTCAAAAGTCTTTCCGCACAACCTATTTCTGCAATAATTTCTTTGCATTTACAACTTTTTTCAATCACTTGCCCCGCTTTCATCCATGGGTTTATTTTATTGAAATTGTATGTGTTGAAAAAGAAAAAGCTAGGCATTCTTCATGTAAATTTTGTATGCATAATACCTCCTATGTAGGGGTAGAGATTAAAAGTAACAATAAAACCAAATTTCCCGTGGCACTGTCATCATTCATTAACTTAACAAAATTTAATTATCATTAAAATGGCGCCACAAAAATCATATTCTAAAATAAATGTTAATTTCTCAAATAAATGACAACGGCGAAAAATAATGAAAACATTATCAAATGAAATGTAGATAAAAACTCTTTAAGCATACTAACTTTCACTAAAATCAGCCTATTAACAAATCAAGAAAAATTCAATGAAAACACGTTTAAATGGTAAGATTATATTAACAAAATTAGAATGTACAGAAAGACTCAGTACTCGACAAGCCTCGTGCTGACTGGCCAAACTTTTACACTTAGGTTGAAATAATCCTTGTTAGCGCAACAGACCAATGATTGATTATCTACATACTTGTAAGCAAATATAGGCGTTTATGACAGGTTTCATCGCGCTATCTTCATTGCTCCTTGGAATGTGCGTCAAAATTTATGACATCATTATTTACGACTTGGTTACTCTACGTAAAATGACGACGTTACGTTATTGCCAGCAGCGTCATATAATGCGTGCCGGTCCTCGTGTAAGAGTTTGGCTGGCCAGCACTCGGCAAGCCTCGTGCTGACTGGCCAAACTCTTACACTCGGGTTGAGTTTAATAGAATCTATCATGGGTCTGTTCATGGGCCGTTCATGTCAAAAACGAGATACATTTAACGCGTTAAAACTAGTTTTGATGTGTTTAACGCGTTCAACATAACATTTAACGCGTTAAAACTAGTTTTAAAACTAGTTTTAACGCGTTAAGACTTAAAGCGTTAAACGCGTTATATGTTTTCTTGGAATTTTAACGCGTTAAATTTGTTTCACGGAACATTGATTTAAACATATTTTATTTGTAATTTACAATTTGTTACAAAGGGATTGGGCACAAGTTTTCCAACTTATATTAAGCCCTCTCCCGATACAATTTTACATTGAGAGAAAATTCACATGATGGCAGTTTTATTTACATATTTACAATCTAATTTTATAAGAGAGAGAGAGAGAGAGAGAGAGAGAGAGAGAGAGAGAGAGGGGGGGGGGGGGGGGAGACGGAGAGAGTGACGGAATGAAAGGGGAAGAGAGGGGGAGTTGGAGGGGGGGGGGGGGGAGACAGAGACAGAGAGAGATTTTATAAGATATTGATACAAATAATCTTATATATATGGGATATACGTGTATATCTAAATACTTCATAAAGACAAATAGTTTTGTGGTAGACCTAAGCGGACTCGGGCAACAATCACTTTGGTACACACTTCGACTTTCCTTTCGTTCAAACTTGTCTAATGTCTATGATAATCCATGCCAGTGGTGTCTTCCTTCTTTTCTTTTCTGGTCCTTCATTTATAACATTTCACACACACCCGAATGTCACCCGAGTCCGCAAAGACAAAAATACAATGTACATTAATTTCCAATAAAGATATTTTTAAAATCTATTTGTATTTTTAATGAATAGTTGGGTTGATTGGCATATAGTTACATTTTCTTGATGAGAAAGTTCATTTTTTTCCGAATAGCAGAAGTTGCAGGTCTAGTGGGATGAAATAATTTAGACCACGAAACAGTTGCAAACGCTGAACAGACTAATTATTACATTCAAAAAAGAAATGATATGCATCTTCAACAGGGTGTCCACATTGGCAGTGTTTGAAATTAATCAAATTTGCATGAAATAATCGTTGTTTATGTCACCAGGTTGTTTATTATTATAAACACTGTGTGGCGTAACGAATGTGCGTATAGAGTTCGTATCGTGTGTAGTGACCCGTGTCTATATATATTGTATGTTATGTACGTATACAGTGTCCTGTCGCAGTCTTGTCGCAGTGTCCAGTCTTAGGTGTGACGTGTGTCCATGTATGGGTGATGATTGAGTATGGTTGTATATTTGTCCATATTGGGAATGAGTTCTGATTGGTTGTTAATGTAAGTGTGCGTGCATGCATGTTACCTGTCCTTTCCCTGTCACTTTGAAGCCTGGGGCTGACCTGTACGGACGTTCTTACACCATAGTTACAAATACAGTCAACTCATATCTATGCTCGCGCAAGATGAGATTATCCAGCTGTGCTGGGGTAAGTGATGGTCTTTACAAATATATTCAGAATATAAGCTAAGTAGAGTGCTATGTATATTTTAATTCAATTGGTGTAAATGTAAGGTTGATATTGATAAGTTTCGTTGTCGTACTGTAAGTTGTTAATACTTTGTCCGCGTGATTTTGTACATGTACCGCGATATACCTAGTGTAAGTCGTCGTATGAATTTCTGTATTTAGAGTTTGTCATTGTCTTATTATTTGTATCATTGTTATAGGTTGTCGAGAGGAAGGAATGAATAAATGTATGATGAAATATATTCAAGACTTGTTTCGTGAATGAAATCCCCGGAGTCACGTGACAAATGGCGCCCAACAAACTTATTCTTTACTTAGAGAAATTAGGGCAGTAGATCAGGAGATCAACCAGGACAGTGGTAAGAATAGTAAACCTGCAGCGAAGGTACAACACCAACCAGTACAGTTGTCACCTTCATGTGATGGTAAAATCGAACAACTCACCAACCAGTACAGTTGTCACCTTCATGTGATGGTAAAATCGAACAACTCACCAATCAGATGTCAATGTTGTTAGATAAAATGAAGAGTTTAGAGCAGAAAGTGGATAACAATTCCTTTCAGGGTAACCAACATGGGGGTTCTGGGCCCGGAACTCACCGTGGTAACTGGTCCAGGGGACGTGGAAGGAATGCTGGACGCGGCAATTTCCATGGTAACCAGGATACTCGTCACCCAAACGAGTACCTTCCTCTGTAGAAGGGCAACCAGAGGAAGTTAATGAGGAATTGAAGAGCCCTAAATGTAACAACACACAAAAAGGTAAGGAGTTGCATGATCGTATGGTTGGTAGCGTTAATGTAGGTACAGTTAATATATGTGGGAGAGCAACTGTTGCCCTCATTGACAGTGGGTGGATGGTGACATGCATGTCCAAGGATTTTTATGAAACTTTATCTCCTAAACCGCGACTCAGGAGTATTTCCGATTTTGATTTGGAAATATATGGAGCTGCTGGTTCAAGCATACCATACTTAGGCTACGTTGAGGCAGATATCGCTGTTCCATTTATTTCAAATGGTGCATTTTGTGTACCAGTACTAGTTACCCCACCCACGGATTTCAACTCCGGTGTACCTGTCATTGTGGGAACTAACCTACTTAGAATATGTAACCAGTATGGGGTGCAACATGAAGATACAAAGATGGAAGCTGCGTGGAGAATGGCTATTGATACCATGACAAACATTCCTACCGTAGCAGTGAGGACTACGAACAATGTTCCAATTACATTGGTTCCTAATAGAGTGATGACAATCCATGGCATGGCCCGAGGTGTAGAGGGTGTGGAAACCGCTGTGACTGAACCCAGTCTCACGATGAAGAATGACTTGACGATCTGTCCTAGAGCAGTCCGTTTAGGAGCGTCTTCAGGTAAAGCAGTTAGAGTACCCGTGCGGGTTTGTAACATGACTACCCGTACCATTCGGATACCACCTAGGTCGCCATTATACTCCCTTAGTAAGGTTAAGGTGGTGGACACTTGGAAACCAGAGGGTTCACCTGAGAGGAGTACAGCGGGCACACAAGACTTTGCGGAACTAGGGGTTCACATCAACAAGGAAAGTCTTACTGAGGAGCAGATGGAACGAGCCACCCAGATACTAGGTAAGTGGGATCACATATTCTCGAAGTCAGCGAATGATCTTGGACGAGCAACTGTTGTGGAGCACGCCATAGACCTAACTGATAACACGCCTTTTAAGGATTCGTATCGTAGAATTCCCCCATCTATGTATGAGGAGGTACGTCAACACCTGAAAGGTATGTTGGATGCTGGAGTAATTCGTGAGTCCAAGAGTCCATTTTGCTCGAACGTGGTGCTGGTAAGGAAAAAAGATGGAACACTACGTTTCTGTATAGATTTTAGGAAGCTGAACAACAGAACGGTGAAAGATGCTTATACCTTGCCCAGGTTCGATGATACGATTGACACACTTATTGGTACCAAATATTTTAGCAAACTAGATCTACGATCGGGATATTGGCAGGTTGAGATGAGAGAAGAGGACAAAGCGAAGACAGCATTCTCTGTAGGACCGTTAGAATTTTACGAGTGCAACAGAATGGCTTTCGGTCTTACCAATGCCCCAGCTACATTCCAGAGACTTATGGAAACATGCATGGGAGAACTTAACCTGAGGGAGTGTCTAATCTTCATAGACGACATATTGATATTTTCGAAGACTTTTGAAGAGCACTTGAACAGACTTGAGGCGGTGTTTGAAAGACTTGAACGATATAATCTGAAGTTGAAACCCTCGAAGTGCGAGTTCTTTCACACGGAAGTGTGCTATCTCGGACACATAGTGTCGGAAGAGGGAATAAAGACAGATCCAGCGAAGACAGAGGCATTGAAGTCATGGCCCGTGCCAACATCTGTGAAGTCCTTACGTACATTTCTTGGATTTACGGGATATTACCGTCGTTTTGTGAAGGACTACGTCAAAATAATGAAGCCCTTGAATGATTTGCTAGTTGGACATCCTACTGACAAGAAGACGGCTCAGTCGAAGAAGAAAGTTCCATGGAAATGGGAAACACCAGAACAGGAGGCTTTTGAGAAGATTATCGAGATGCTTTCTTCTCCACCTATACTTTCATATGCAGACTTCTCAAAACCATTCATTGTTCATACCGATGCATCTCTTGATGGCTTGGGAGCAGTTCTCTATCAACTGCAGGACGGAAAGGAAAGGGTAATAGCTTATGCCAGTCGAGGATTGAAAAATAGTGAGAAGAACTATCCCGCTCACAAATTGGAGTACCTATGTCTGAAGTGGGCTTTGTGCGACAAATTTCACGACTATTTGTACGGGAATACTTTTGAGGTAAGAACTGACAATAACCCGCTCACATATGTTTTGACTTCAGCAAAACTTGATGCTACGGGACATCGCTGGCTAGCGTCCTTGTCCAACTACAATTTCAGAATCGTTTATAGACCAGGCAGGAACAATGCTGATGCTGATGGGCTTTCTCGACGTATAGACAGGAAGGAAGTGATGTTTTCCGATGTGGTCAAAGCAGTGTGTTGCTCGGCGTTGGTACAGAAGGGGGCGTTAGCACTCGCGGAAAGCCTTGTTATCACGAGCGAGACCCGTTTGGAACCTGAACCGAGTGAGGAACCGACAGGGCCCCGTAAGTTTTGCCATATGAATTGGAAAGCGGAACAAAGAAAGGATCCCATCTTCGCCAGAGTCATAGGTCTACTGGAAGACGGAGTTCGACCACAGGCTGAGGATCTGCAGGCGGATAATGTTGAAGTAAAGAAGATGCTTCGTGAGTGGAAGAAGCTGGAAGTATACCAGGGGATTTTGTACAGGCTGACTAACCTTGATGGAAATTCTACAAAACAACTTGTGCTTCCCTCTACCCACCGGAGCGTGGCATTAAAAGGGTTACATGACGATGTCGGACACCAGGGGATAGAACGGACCCTATGGTTGGTAAAGAAACGGTTCTTTTGGCCAGGAATGGAGAGAGATGTTATAATGAAGGTGGAAAACTGTGGACGATGTATCAGGCACAAGAGGCGTGTGCAGCCAAAAGCTCTTCTAGTTAACATTCGCTCATCACGTCCAATGGAATTGGTGTGCGTGGACTATCTGAAACTGGAGAGGTCTTCGGGTGGATATGAGAATGTCCTAGTGATTACGGACCATTTTTCTCGGTATGCCCAAGCCATCCCCACACGCAATCAGTCAGCACGGACAACAGCTAAAGCACTATTTAACCAGTTTATTTGTCATTACGGCTTTCCGGAGAGACTGCACAGCGACCAAGGAAGGAACTTTGAGGGAACAGTTATCAAAGAGCTTTGTAAGATTGCAGGAGTGGTCAAGTCGAGAACAACACCTTATCATCCCATGGGAAATGGCCAAGTAGAACGCTTTAATCAGACCTTGATTCAGATGCTTGGGACTCTTGATGACGAGAGAAAAGCTGACTGGACGACGTATATACCGCCGTTAGTACATGCGTACAAAGCAACCAGGCATGATACTACTGGGTGTTCGCCACACTATATCATGTTTGGCCGGTATCCACGTTTAGCCATAGACGCATATCTGGGTGTACCAGACACTGAGGAGACTGTCAGTAGGGAGAGTTATGCAAGACATTTGAGAACAAGGCTGGAGTTTGCTTACAAGGTTGCAAGCGCTGAAGCTGAGAGGAAAGGGAAAGGATATAAGAAGAACTACGATGCGAAAGTGCGGGAGTCAACACTTGATGTCCAGGACAGAGTTCTAGTGAGGAAGGTAGGAGTAAAGGGAAAGCATAAACTGGCGGACCGGTGGGAAAAGGATCCCTACATAGTGTTGGAGATTCCTAATAGGGATATTCCGGTGTACCGAGTGCAGAAGGAGTCTGGTAAAGGACCTGTAAGAACTCTTCATAGGAATTTCCTACTGCCATTTATGTCTATTCCCAGGGAAGATCACCAGAGTGATGGGGAATCGGAGTCCAGATTGCAGACGCGACGAGAACAAACTATTCAAGTGGATAGCAGCGAGTCAACGGAGGACACAACAGATGGTGAGTACGAAATTGATATACCCCGATATGTCATTCCGGCCCGACGGAGATCGTATAATTCACTTGCGAGGGAAACTGGAAATTTACGGGTAAGACCAGTACGGGATACTCGTCAGCCAGACAGACTTGGAAGTTGGGTACAACAACTTGTTGGTCAGAGTAACGTGTCTGACAATGAGGAGATATTTGTGTAAATAGGCTTCCTGTAGTATAAGAGTACAAGAGTACTTGTTGTTTTATTTAAGTGACGATGTCGAGGTTTTAAGCATTTTGCTGTTTCTTTTTCTAGGGAAGCAGGCAGATACATTTATATCTTGTGGATATGATTATGATGTGGTGGATTTGTATGATGAATTCCACAGCAAACTCCTTAATTGAATGTAATAGTGTTTAATTGAGGTACATGTATAGATAATTCCTTTTCAGCGTAGATGCTAGGAATCTACTGTACTCAGTTGGGTGTGATTTAAGTTCATCCTTGTTATGTGACAACACTAATTTTCAATTCTAACTAATTCCCCATTTGCATTTACAGGGTGTGTTTGTTAGTAATTGCATTAATGACGGTTTCTTGTTTTCATTTCAGAGCCAGTAAAGTTTGATTATATTAATCAAATAAACATTTATTTTTGTTTACTCACAGGTTCAACTTTGGTACAAAATCATGTTTGTGCTTGATTACCGAACATTTTTAGATTCCAGGTTAGATGCCAGGAGGCATTTACTCTAAGAGGGGGAGGATGTCACCAGATTGTTTATTATTATAAACACTGTGTGGCGTAACGAATGTGCGTATAGAGTTCGTATCGTGTGTAGTGACCCGTGTCTGTATATATTGTATGTTATGTACGTATACAGTGTCCTGTCGCAGTCTTGTCGCAGTGTCCAGTCTTAGGTGTGGCGTGTGTCCATGTATGGGTGATGATTGGGTATGGTTGTATATTTGTCCATATTGGGAATGAGTTCTGATTGGTTGTTAATGTAAGTGTGCGTGCATGCATGTTACCTGTCCTTTCCCTGTCACTTTGAAGCCTGGGACTGACCTGTACGGACGTTCTTACACCATAGTTACAAATACAGTCAACTCATATCTATGCTCGCGCAAGATGAGATTATCCAGCTGTGCTGGGGTAAGTGATGGTCTTTACAAATATATTCAGAATATAAGCTAAGTAGAGTGCTATGTATATTTTAATTCAATTGGTGTAAATGTAAGGTTGATATTGATAAGTTTCGTTGTCGTACTGTAAGTTGTTAATACTTTGTCCGCGTGATTTTGTACATGTACCGCGATATACCTAGTGTAAGTCGTCGTATGTATTTCTGTATTTAGAGTTTGTCATTGTCTTATTATTTGTATCATTGTTATAGGTTGTCGAGAGGAAGGAATGAATAAATGTATGATGAAATATATTCAAGACTTGTTTCGTGAATGAAATCCCCGGAGTCACGTGACATTTAGAGTACTAGATCTGTCTCTTAATCTTGCATGCATAATGTTCTGTTTTCTGTCACCAATTTGAAAGTAGAAGGGAACTTTTGTGTCTGTAAAATTTTGAAGAGAATGTTTAAAGGCCGAGTACGTAACACTTTGTCGGATTCCGTTATCTAAATGATTCCATAGTTGGATAGTAGAGGGAAAGAAAGGTGAATTAGTAAGATGTAAACGGTAATTCGGTAACGAGTTCACGGAACAGACCCATGATAGATTCTATTAATCTTTTCCCTAGCAACCGCCGGATAACCCTGTGAAGTATGGAGAATTTCTTTTATCACATTTTTACCAGTGAAATATCAAAAATAATTCATTCTATAAAAGTGATATTTTCACTAGTGAAAAATATTTCACAAGTGAAAAATATCACTTTTGCTGATTTGACCAATCAAATTAATGATTAGAAAATACCAAAATAATTGACCAATCAGAAACCCCGACATATATGTCAGCACCTGGACAGGGAGAACTACTTTTTAACGTCAGGGTGCCTTTGGCACCTGCCGTTATAGGCGTGGTGGGAAAATGTTGTTACTGACAGATCTGTTCCGGCTAACTATTCCTCTTTTCTGTCATACAAATGATATACATCCGCAACCTAATATAGCTCCTATTTTGATAGCAATTATTGACTCAATTTAAGTGATGTAAACCGTGTTTACTGCAATTATTTAAAATGAAATGTGAATGTTTGTTGTTCTAGACTATTTTAGAGTATAAATATCAACCTTTTTCCTCGTCAGTATATGCAATTTTGTTGGCGTAGGATTACGTAGTTCTGTCTCGATACTGCCTTGAAAACGAAAGTAGAAAAATCAGTTTGATCGTCGTGGAAATTTACATGCATTCACAGAGAAACTATCCACATCTGTTCATCCTGAGTTCATATGCAGGAATATTTGATAGCTTAAACCCAATCCTATTTACGTAGTAAATTGCACCCGAGCATTCCACGAGATAACATCAGCTGTCACGTGACTCATCACTAGTCAGCCAAGATGGCGGTTATGTCTGCTGTAACTACATGTAAACCAACGACCGTTCGCAGTTTCATATTCATTTGTATGTGAGGTATGACCAGGAATTGAGGGCAAGTTGTAACAAACTACATTGCCGTTTTTCGTGAGGATTTTATTAAATAAGGTTATTATTTGTTGTTTGAAAAGAATCTAATGCTTATGATCCGTGACTGATCATGAAGTTACATGATGTACTGGCGTCGGTGTCAAAACTAGATATGTCTCGTCGGACAACACGACCGCAGTTTTCTATCGGAGTGAAAATGTGTTACTACGGGTCATAAAATAGATGTTTGATAGGCCTTATTAATGACTTATAGTATAAATAAAATTTAAAAAAAACTTCGGCTGTGTACATCTTGGATTTTATCTTTAGTTGTAGTTACTTGAACAACATGTTCTGTTAATAGACCGATTTGTCGTTCAGTTGATTCTTTTTTCAAAGTTTACAAGCAGCTTTACTGATTCAGGAGTATATCAATAATCTTCCACAAGCATTAAAGAAATGGGGAAACAACTATACTCAGCTATTGTAAAGTTGTCAGCTGATATATATGTTATACATGTTTTCTTGAATATATATAGAATAGAAATACCAGGGCCAGATGAAGACATTTCATCTGATACAAATGTAACTGTCTGGCTGTAAAGTCCAATTTTAAATTTCTTATAATATGACCTCAGACCCTGACGTTTCTCAGGGCCTTTGGCCCTTTGATTTTTTGTATGCAAACTTTCGCTGTAGGCCTAGTTAGCATACGGGGTAAGACGTTTCACGAGCTACCATGACGTCACGGCAACAGTACAATGATGTCACAATCACGTCACGTCAACATTTCCTTGCATCTCAACCCTCGGGGTAAGATAATTAAGCTGCCAAGCAATCGGCAAGCCTCGTTTTTGGCAACTTTAGAATCTTCCCCTCGAGTTGAGATCCCCCTGTCTCACACCTAAGGGAGTGAAAGATTCTATTAATCTTTTCCCTAGCAACCGCTGGATAACCATGTGAAGTACATGTATGTGAGAATAAAGTATCAACTTTGTATAAAAAGGGGATGAAGTATTATAAATTGGTATCTAGGATGAGTTTATAAAAGGTAGTTCTGCTATTTAAAGTGTGCTTTAGTATTAAGGATGAATCTATTTTTTTTTTGTAATTGGATCTATATATTTTTCCTTTCATGTGCTGAACTCCAAATATTAGTTGTCAAAGGTCCTGTTTCCAAAATGGCCCCTTCTCTGATTCAAATTTCCTGTTGGTGGTGCATTGCCCATGCCGTTGTGGTCACAAATCTATAAAGTATAAAGATTTTGGTCACTTGGTTTGTTTTTTATGGCTCCTCAAAGTTGTACCTTTCAGAAGCTGTCTAATTGTTGATAAAATGTGCATGTTATGTAAAATATTAATGAAAATCTAATCAAATGGTCACCGTAAAGAATACATTCATGGCATGATTGTGACAAAAAATCATGTTTCCATCGCGCTATTTGGCTGTTTTATGGAAGAAACAATCTCAAAAATGCCATTTTCGATGATAAAATTTTTGGACACACCTTTTATGGGCGTTGCATGCAAACCAATTTTTATCCTATTAAACAGTACGTAATATGCTATTAATGAGAGGAAAAATCATCAACATGTAAGTGGTTGAACATTTTCAAATCTTGGGTTGAATTAGCCTATGGTTGAATTGCCGATTTTCGACTTTCTTTAGATAATTAACAAAAGCACGAGAGTATTTGCTCGGTATGTTGAGAATATGTACACAGATATGAAAAAAAAATTAAGAGAAACACTTTTTCATAAAAAAAAAAATCCAAGATGGCTACTTCACAAGTCCCCGTGGTTGAAGACATTGGCTGACAAATAGACAGAACAACAAACAAAACGTGTTCCTTATGATTTTGGTTGCTTTTCGCATTTACGGGAGTGTTCATAGCTACGGACGATTGTATAATACCTATATTTATAAGTTTGGTTAGTCACATGGTAACGGGGATCTTTCATATCGAGCCCCAAACATCCACATGGAAAACTATTTCAAGTTTTGTCGGAATTTCTTCATCTGTGGTTGTAATGGTCGAGGGTTTTCCAGCGCCCTGTAATACCCAAGGTAGTACAAGATACTGGAGATGTGCACACACATTCCAATCGTTCTCTCTCCAACTGGGCACTGGCAGTAGTAGTCCTTTATTGGGGCCTCATCATCGGGTGAAACGGTGAACCGTATCCAAACGTTATATTTCGTTTGGCTTTTGTGTCGAGAATGTATTTGACATCGGAGAAGGTCTAGGGAGTGCTGGTAAAGTCACACCTCATAGTCTCCGTCATCACTTAAATGTTCGGCGATGCAACCAGGAGCCAGAGATATCTGATACGTTCCACACGTAATGGTTCTCAAGTAATCGAGATCGGTTCGAAGCAACATATATTGTGATTTTGATGGTAACTGAGATTCCAAGGAACCTCTACCATCAAGGACAACCTCTGTAGACGGATCTAAGTCATTACAAATGACGAGGGATGAGGTGGGACACCACAGTTTGTGTGAATAGATCAGGTGATGTCTTACACGTTTTGGTAAGACTGATGATTTTGTTCCATTTATTGCAAAGGTAACAAGACAGAGACAGCATTTTTTGTGTGAAGATGATCCATTCAAAAGATCATGAAGGGTCAGCAACGGCAGGATATGGGACGGGAAGTCGTCTTCTTCCTCTATTTCCTGGTTCTGCTCGGGTTCAGGTTCAGGCTGATTTTTGTTCCGAATATACTTCATGTAACACTTCTGGCAAATAAGTGCTTGTTCCTTTGCTGACATCAATCCTTGTTGCACCAGCGTATCTAGGAGCCATTTGTATTGTGGACTATTTAAATTGCGTGCGCTTCTGTTCTTATTGCCACTACGTTTCTTGAAGTATAGTTGACAGCCTTCTCCAACACATTTACCCTCCATCTTGAAACAATAACGATTGGTGTATGAAGCGTCGATAAAGTAACAAAATAGCAAGCCACCGATGATTGCTGTAAACAGCTAATACTTAGTAGTTTGGTACAATTATGAAATGTGTGATAAATAACGAACAACTAATTACAAAAAATAACAAGACAATATAATAAATCACATTCAATGCCTCCAAGAGGCGTAGAATTGATTAATTACTTGGAAAAAAATAAACTGTTTCATATGGATAATCTTTCTATTCGATGTGGCGTGGTCGGCAGGAACAAAGAAAGTGAGACAAGTCAGGGTCCCAACCCTGATAGAGCCACAACGCTTTGGAGATAGGACAATACAACAAGGAAAGTGAGACAAGAATAGCTATCGTCGAGTCAATGATTCCGTAAACGTATAGACAAAGAAGATACGGATAAATGTACAAGGCCACACGATAAGAAAATTCAAAAGAGGACAACTTGAGATAGAACAGTATTCATGTATCAAGGTGTCCTCAGTGTAAATCTTTATATCGATACTGTTTATTTAGTCGTTATATATCATAAAACTGTCATGAAAATATCCGCTCTGATATTCAATATAAAATTTTGTATATAATAAGCTATATAATAGAGTTTCAGACAAGGTTGTTACTCATTTCCCCTTTTCTTTCAATTTACAACCACATTCAGGCGGCGATATGAGAACGTTCCACTACATGGAATTAGCTGATTTTTGGTACACATATGAAACAAGTAAAGCTCTATCCGATTTTGTGATGGAAATTTGCACCCAAAACTATATAACGGGAGAAAATTGCAATTTTATGGCATTTTTCTTCATAATTGTGTCTCTGCAAGTGCACTTTCATCCGAGAAAATGTTTGTTTTATGTTTTATAAATAAACACGATGTTTTGGAAATATTTATCAAAAGAAATTTATACTATGTTGCGAATTACCATTTCGAGATAACCTTCTTTCATTTACGACCTTATGTCTTTGATGCTCAAAATGACAACTTTATAAAAGTACATGTTCACTGACATTATGAAATCTGGGTGTCGGAAAGGTGTAAAATTATTCTTCGGAAAAGAAAAAAACTGTAGTTGAGCTAGATAAGAAATTATACGGGGACAGGCTCCTGGAGAATTAACATTACTGGAAACAGGCCCTTTGATGCATGCATAAATGTAATATTTATTTGCCATGTTTATATTAAAAAAAAACTTTATCAAGATTTCGCTTCTTTTGATAACAAAAAAAGAAAGAAAAAATAAACAACAAAAAAAAACCCCAAAAAACAATAATTTAGATTTAATGTCCAAAGATATTTTTTTTACATAAAGATTTTTTTTTATATAATGCTAATGCTTTTCTGTTACCTAGATTTTGTTTATATATAAAAGCTGCTAAAAATGGTTTAAGAAAAACAAATTAAAACAACCCCAAACATGGATTATTTACTATAAAATCAAAATATCTCCCTTTTTCTCTCAACATAAAGTTAAGTTAAACCCACAGGACCGATGAGTTCCTTGCCACAAAAGAAAATTCCAGTTGCAGCAACAAAGCAGGTAGCAACATCACATCCCGACACATACGATCCCCGTCACACTAGTGATAGGGTTTTCAATATTCAAGAATCTCTTCACCATCAAAGAGATCTTAAGGATTTTTTCCCAATGCAGGTCAGTTAAAAAATATAACAAAAGTTTAATTTTCAACTTTTTATGTAATTGGAAACTTTGATAACAATAACACATCAAATATAATTCAGCAGAAATATACAAATCAATACTATGCAACCAGTCAGAATATATGTATATTAACTGCTAGGCAATGACACTGTCTCTTTGAACCTGAGTGAAATTGACCCATATACCCATTTTTCAATACACCTGACCAATATGCTTATATAAATTTACATGCACTGTATACAGAAACCACTGAAGAACTTATGCTTAATAGATGATTAAAAAATGCTGAAAATTTTGCATTTCAATACCTTTAACTTTCAATTATTAACTTGAAACGTGTGTGTAAAGATACGCGTAAAAACACTTCCTGTTATTATAGATCATATTGACAGTTTTTATATTATCTGGCAATGCTGACAATTTCTAAAAATGTAAATTTGAATACAGTAGTCAAGGTAATCGTATCACCTATGAACATGTACATTCTTTACACGCCTAACACTGAATGGTATGTTCAGGAATGTCTAATTTGTGGAATATTGGTGACCATGTTCCAGAGGCCATTCAGGAAGAGGAGATAGAGGCTGTGGAAAATCCAATGTTTTTAAAGATGGAAAACATCGTCTACTCTAACAGCAATTGTAAGATTTATTTACATGCTAAATGTTATTTATCAATAAAACGGATTAAAATTAGAGTTTTGTTTTGTAATTTAATGTGAATTTTTTTTAAAAGAGATCATTAGACCCATACTTATGTCAGTAAATTACACAGCCTACATGCATACAACAGACAGCAAATAAATTAAGAGAATTTTACTTCAATGTTTTGAAATCCGTTTTTGATATAAAAAGTATTCCACATAAGGTCTCAACACAGTTGCAGATGTACAAAAAAGGGAACAATGAGTTTACTTGTTTAAAACAGTTTACTTATATATTTCTTGTAGTACCCCCACTTTCAATTGACCAGGACCTGGTAGCGTATATTGAGATAAATACGCGTGGTCAGAGATCTTCAGACATTTGGCAGCATATTGGGCGGCTGACTAGCTCTATCTTTGGTGAGCCTTTATGGGGTCTTCCCCGAACACCAACTCTGGTTAGGGCGGGGTGTTTACATAGGGATTAAGGTGTGTTGGTAGGGAGTTATAGTCTGTTACAGAAATGTTCTCAGTGTAAATCAGAAACACAGGTAAATCAACTCACCTGATTCAAGATTTAAAGATTTTATTCACTATTCACAAAGTGTGTAACAAGAGGTCAATATGACAAAACAATGTACAAAGCTTACAGGGTAATAACATGAAAATACAAGAGTGTATATACTAACGATGTTATAAACAATGTTATCTCACTATACATATAATAACTACAATACAACATATGAAATAATATACTTATCTATTATCTACTTGAAATACAAAGTTTTTCTACAATTTTCAGGAAATGACTCACTCTAGATAATAATGACTTGTTACATATTTCAAACATACCTTCCATTTTAGTTAAACTTGGATTTATATAGTAATAATTTGGAATGTATCTGTGTCTAAACTCTGTCACTAAAATATCATTGCATTGAAATAAATAGTGGTATTCATCACCAATACCGTTATGACATAATAAGCAATTACGATCATTACATGGTCAAATGTTGTTAAAACCAGTATCATTAAGTATTTGTTTTATATAGCTAAGCCATTTAAAGTCTGCTACTTGATTTTCTTGCACTTTGTAGCCCTTCAGGAGATTCGGACATCAATACGGTATCATCTGCATATAAAATAACAAATAATCTAACATATACACCAAGAGTATGTTCACATGAACTATCAATTTCTTGCAAACAAGAACCATTATTTTGTTGAAGATAATCTTCTAAATCGTTAAGGTATATAGAAAAAAAATGGTGACAAATTTTCGTCTTGTTTTAAACCGACGTTACACATGAACAAATCAGATGTCTCACTTCCGTTTCGAACACATGATTTAGTGTTATTATATAAATTATTGATAACTTTGAAAATTTCACCCGTGAGGGAAGAGGTCTGCATTTTCCTCCATAATCCGATACGCCACACCGTATCAAACGCTTTTTAAAATCAATAAATGAACAGTATAGTTTTTTATTTTTAGAGAAATAGATAGAGATAAGAACATGTAGTATGAAAATATTTTCAGTGGTTGAGTATCTTTTTCTAAAACCAGATTGTGCTGGAGATATACTACTTATTTTTTTTTTTTTTTTTTTTTTTAGTTTACATGTTTACATATTTATATATATTTTAATATAATATTGTCATTATAAATAGTAATATATATATATCTAGTGCTTTGAATTTAGGAAATAGCTTCTGATTTTTATTTGTTTTTATATATATATTGTAATCTGATATTGTTACTATTGATAATAAAATATATAGTTAGGCATAGTGCTTTGGAAATTTGATTTTTTATTTCATTTTTATTACTAGTAAAATCATCTATATGATAGTGCTTTGTATTAGAAAACTATATATCTGATTTATTTACCTGAGTTGACCCTTTTTTTTTTACCTGAGTTGGTATTCCATATTGAAACAGGCTATAACTAAACTTCAAAGAACTTCCTACAATAACACCTCCCTTTGTCTTCACCAGAGTTCGTGTTCGGGGAATGAGCCGGTTTTACATGCTGGGCACCAACCAAACTTTTTTGTTAAACATATTGTAAAAGGGTTAAATCTTAATAGGTGAGTTGTTGTTTGTTGTTTAGCCAGGCACGTCTTTAAAAGATCCTGGCTGTCAATCGGACATTAAACAAAAACAAACAAACAAAATCCATTGTAATTCATGTAGAAATGTCTAAGAAATATGTAAACTAGTAAGGAGGTCATAATTTGTTTATAAAAAATGACTGGGAAGTAGACACTGCTGAGTTTCTATATGTCCACTATAAGTTACCTGTCAGATGTCAAGTCTAAGGAGTCTGTGGTTCTTTATATTATCAGACTGACATAAAATCTAAAATGGTGACATTCTCTCTTCATTCGTCTTTCTTTGATGATGTCAGAATGCATGTGATGTCAAGATGGCACGACACAATAACTGATACAATAGAAACCCATAACCAGGCAGATGTGACAGGTATTATAACGTGTGTTCACAGTTCATTTATTTATGTGATAATCCCTAGTCATAACCTTAAATCTATGTGGTTTTCAACATGGTTTACATAAGATACTGTTGGTTTGTGATGAAAGGAAAACATGACATGTAAGTAGGTTGAATACAGTTCAATTTTGCAAAACTATACAAGTACAATTTCTCTTCCATGAAGCAATTCAAAATTGTTCTGAATAAGCTCTTACAATCATAAATGTTTAGTTGGTGACTAGTGGACATCTAGATTTGTGAGCCCACATGCAACTTTGAAATATTTTTTTACTAGTGGCGACAGGGTCAAAGGTAAAATACCATCGAGAATATGAAAGTTCTTCACTCTACCTATACACTGTACTTCCCCCCACATGTATTCTCAAATCTGCTTAGTAGTAAACTGTGGACTATTACCTCTATATGGAGGAATATTCACTTTACATTTTTTTCTTCTAAAGCATCTCTGATTGTAAATCTTTTGTCAGCCATTTCAAGGTCATTTTCATCTAAATGATCTAAAATACACGACTCGATAGTTAATAATCTATCAGATGTTTTGCCCGGCCATCCTTCTGATACAAAGGAAATAACACCTGATGGTGTGATACCAACACGAATTTTCACAGTTGATAAAATCCCAAATTTAGTCGCCTCTTACGATCACGCAATGGGGCAGCAGTTCAATTTTTATGCCCTACCTGCAGGGCTATTTTGAAAAATGCCTCCCTGCAGATTGTTGTATATATGTCAACTTTACCGAATTTCAATTTTTCTATAATTTTCACCAAAGATATTTAACATACTGGTCGAAATAATCGCCAAATATTTTGGGTGTAAAAGAACCGGAAGTAGTTGTACCAATTCTGTAAAAAGTGAACATGGCTTAAAATTGGCTTAAAAATATAGTTAATTTTGGGGTTTAAGATTGTGTGACTTTTTTAATTGATATTTTTTGTTGCATAAATGCATCTATGATTTGCAGTAAATATCACTCTAAAGAAAATGATAACCTTTTTGAAGCAAAAAAAAAAAGTTGAGTGTGCGTAATTTTGACTAAAAATGGAATCCTGTCACACTCCCATGTAGGGTGATATTAAAATGGTCACAGAACTGGCCCTTGGGACCTTTTGGATTTTTAAAACATATTTCATGGGTTGTCTCATATAGTACTACAAATATCACCAAGTAATTATTAAATTGGCTCATGGGCAAAAATCAATGTAACCTGTAACAGGTCCTTAATCAAACTAATGAAACGTATATATTTCACTGCAGAAATGGGCAGTGAAAATATAAGATTTTGCAGTGAAAATATAAGTTTTTCTTATATAACCAATCAGAGCTAACCATTGTATTCATTTCATTGAAACTTGCCGATTTTTTCCCAATCGAAGCGGAGATGGATAAATTGGTTCTTTTGCTGTATTTCTGAAATATTCAGACTAGCTTTTGACAAAATACTCACTTGACTTTAGCTATTCATGCATAGATCAGATGACGTCATGAATTATGTTACTGATTCCAGCAATTTTTGACATTATTACGTATATGCACCAGTGTAATTCACAAAATTAAAAAGACCATCAACATTTTTATTCAATACATTTCACGTTTTTAATCAATCGATGTATATACAATCTGAAATTTCCGTCTCTGATAGGTATGATTGTCAAGCACAACGTGTATTGACACATATTTAGTAGTGACGTGGTCCAATGTTCTATGAGCTGTACGCTTCAGCCATTTGTTGTTAGCATACCCCACGGAGAAGATAAATATGCACCCATGCCTTTCCACAATATTCAGTTTAGTTTTTGGCAAAATGCTCACTTGACGTTAGCTTTGTGTACAGAGATCTTCGTTTAAGAGGAGAAAACGCTAAAATTGCGTTGATAAGTCCTTTCAAAATGTCGCCGTCTAGTTGACGTTTCGTAATGTCATGAAGATAAGATGTCATCATTCCGATGAGCCCTTTTTCAATACAAATACGCTAATTTTATTCGCAGTAACATTTTACTAATTTACCAATAAACGGGTCCTCCTAAAGACTTGAATGAACCTGAATCTGGATATGGATGGGTTTTAAAGGTGTTTATCACTTCTAAATGTGTAATTTCCCAGTGTTTTATGAAAGAAGGGATGCTATTGCATATTTAAAAACCATTTTTTATTAAAAAAATAATTTCATTGAAGTATTTTAAAGCTCAATAAATGAGTTGTTGATCGAACCGACAAACACGCGCGGACCTGAACGAGTGAGCGGGACCTGAACGGGGATAATAGCTGTATTATGGCTAATTTTGTGTCTTTGAAACAGGTGTTTGTATGTTGTTTTTGTAACCCCAGTACATCCGGCTTGTGGCCAATCCATCAGGAGGATGAACTTGAAAGGGGTTCTTTTCGTAATATTACTAGGGTACAGCAGTACCCTAGGAGTCATCTTTTTTATCGGACCTTTGATACCCCTTGTTTATTTCCAGCCTGCTCTGGGAAGACGATTGTTGGATCAGATGATTTGGTGGTGGAAGGTTTACGCCGTGGTAAATATATATTACACGTGTATTCATGTTGTTGTGGCTACCATTGTCCGAATAGCTGTCAACATATCTCATTCAAATACTCCTAAATGTACACTATCACCGTCATCAGACAATGACTGGTATGGTATATGTATATGTACACTATCACCGTCATCAGACAATGACTGGTATGGTATATGTACACTATCACCGTCATCAGACAATGACTGGTATGGTATATGTACACTATCACCGTCATCAGACAATGACTGGTATGGTATATGTACACTATAACCGTCATCAGACAATGACTGGTATGGTATGTACACTATCACCGTCATCAGACAATGACTGGTATGGTATATGTATATGTACACTATCACCGTCATCAGACAATGACTGGTATGGTATATGTACACTATCACCGTCATCAGACAATGACTGGTATGGTATATGTACACTATCACCGTCATCAGACAATGACTGGTATGGTATATGTACGCTATCACCGTCATCAGACAAATGACTGGTATGGTATATGTACACTATCACCGTCATCAGACAATGACTGGTATGGTATATGTACACTATCACCGTCATCAGACAATGACTGGTATGGTATATGTACGCTATTACCGTCATCAGACAATGACTGGTATGGAATATGTAAACTATCACCGTCATCAGACAATGACTGGTATGGTATATGTAAACTATCACCGTCATCAGACAATGACTGGTATGGTATATGTGTACACTATCACCGTCATCAGACAAATGACTGGTATGGTATATGTACACTATCACCGTCATCAGACAATGACTGGTATGGTATATGTACACTATCACCGTCATCAGACAATGACTGGTATGGTATATGTAAACTATCACCGTCATCAGACAATGACTGGTATGGTATATGTACACTATCACCGTCATCAGACAATGACTGGTATGGTATATGTAAACTATCACCGTCATCAGACAATGACTGGTATGGTATATGTGTAAACTATCACCGTCATCAGACAATGACTGGTATGGTATATGTACACTATCACCGTCATCAGACAATGACTGGTATGGTATATGTACACTATCACCGTCATCAGACAATGACTGGTATGGTATATGTACACTATCACCGTCATCAGACAATGACTGGTATGGTATATGTAAACTATCACCGTCATCAGACAATGACTGGTATGGTGTGTAAACTATCACCGTCATCAGACAAATGACTGGTATGGTATATGTACACTATCACCGTCATCAGACAATGACTGGTATGGTATATGTAAACTATCACCGTCATCAGACAATGACTTGTATGGTATATGTACACTATCACCGTCATCAGACAATGACTGGTATGGTATATGTACGCTATCACCGTCATCAGACAATGGCCAGGACAGCATGTGTACACTAAGATGTAAAACGTGAACGAGTTGTCCGAAGCAACATTTACGAGCAACGCTTCGGCACTGCCATGGGGAATCCAGTGTCACCTGTTGTGGTAAATTTGTTCACGGAGGATCTGGAGCACAGCACCAATATATAATGCAAGCAGAGACTATGTAAACGGTACGTTTGATGACCCACTTGAGATAATATGCCTTTCATGGACACTCTACTATTAAGGAAAGAAGACGGTACTGTAAATGTATTGGTTTATAGTAAAAAGGCCCACACAGACCAATACCTGAACTTCAATTCTAATCATTCCTTACATCAAAAAGTGAGTGCATTGCTTAACAGATGTGAGACTATAGTCACAGAACAGCGGAACACAGCAGAGCCAAATAGCTAGGGCAATAAAACATGTGATATCTGGAATGGGCCCTACAACGGGTACAAAAACAGCGTCAAAATAAAGGGGGAAAAGACCGACTAAGGACAACAACAGAACTAAAGGCCAAGTAGTCATCCCGTATATCAAAATTATATCTGAAACCAAATTAAGGATACCGCGGTAGTGGCATAACTATATTTAGGAAGCCACACAAGACACTCCAAAGCATCTTAGATCATCCAATGGATAAAACACCACAGGAAAAACTACGGAGCATCGTATACTGTAGAGACGGGGAGATGTTTTGGGGTCCGCCTTGAGGAACACTGGAAAGATTAGAAATCCCAGTCAGTTAAGAAAGGTGTGTTTTCAGCAGATGTTAACGAGGGGGTACGTACATGACCAGGTATTAGGCAAAGTGTAACAAAATCGAGTCATTTCAGTCCAATTACAATACTAAGCATAGTATTGTACACTGCAACATAGCCGAAATCGACATCAATCAATCGAGTTTCGAAGACAACTCGCACACCTTTGTGTACACATGCTGCCCTGGTCTCTTGTCTGATGAAGGTGTACATACCGTACCAGTCATCGAAACGTCACGTATAAACTTTCATTGGATATCTTACAAAAATTCTTACATAAACAGCTAAAATCTTTATTTAACACTGGACATCAATGACAACGGTTTTAAGCATCTACGTGTAAGGTGTGTCCTTCTGGGCTATAGCGGCCACGTTCGGTTACAGATAAAAAAAAAATCACTTACCTTCTGTACCTGTACACCAATGTGTCCCAGTTCATAGGGGTTTTAGGTCACCTGAGACAAAGTCTAAAGTGAGCTCAGTATTGCAATCGCTTTTCGTCCGTTCCTCCGTCTGTGAACAATTAACATTTTCGACTTCTACTCAATAAAAAATAGGCCCTAGGACATGATATTATTTGATCATTAGCATACTGATAAGAAGGGCTAGGAAGCTTGTTAAAATTAATGACCTTGACCTACTTTCAATATCACAGGGCTGAGATGCGTTTCATTTTGGTTTGAAACAAAACACCATCTTTTGGTGTATATATTAGAACTTTGGCGTCTGGTTCTCCTGTTTAACATAAATGAGGGCACCACTGTAGATTCAGTGCATCTTTTACAAATCCAAGAAAACTCCCAACCTGACAAACATGTCCAGCATACGAAATAATGATAAGAATGCATGGTTACTGATAGTGATAATATAATATATATATTTGAACATGCGCTCCAGCATCCTGATTTATTTTGCCGTAGGGAATTTTTTTACTGATTATTGGATTGTTTTCCCTGACAGATATAGAGAAGATATGTCTCATGTGGATTTCTACACACGTTATCTGATAATCTGAAGATGTTCCTGTTTCAGAAGATATGACTAAATAATTATTACTTTTATTCATTTCATAACTTAGATTCACATGAGAAGGCCAAATCAGCCTACATTGATAGACAATTAGTTACATATTTATATGTATCCGCTTAACCTAAAAAGACTTTGACTTCTGACCAAAGAACATTGGAAGTACAAGCAAATTGCAAGTCATTCGAAATTGATAACTTGTGTTTGATCCATAAAATACGCCCAAGTTGATCTGAATATACAGTAAAGCCGACTTTTATTTAATTGCATTAAGTTCAAGATTCAAGATTCAAGATTTATTCACCTAAGACACAAAAGTGTGTAACAAGAGGTCAATATGACAAAACAATGTACATGGCTTACAGGGTAATAACGTGAAAATACAAGAGTGTATATACTAACGTAGTTATAAACAATGCTATCTCACTATACATATAATAACTACAATACAACATATGAAATATTATACTTATCTATTATCTACTTGAAATACAAAGTTTTTCAGGAAATTACTCACTCTAGATAATAATGATTTGTTGAATATTTCAAACATTTCTCTCATTTTAGCTAGATTTATATAGTAATAATTTGGAATGTATTTGTGTCTAAACTCCGCCACTAAAATGTTATTGCATTGAAATGAATATTGGTATTCATCACCAATACCGTTATGACATAATAAGCAAACACGATTATTACGTGGTATACCTATCCATCTACCAGTTTCAACAGGTAACTTTAAATTTTACATTCTAAATTTGCTGATAATAATGCGCTCTTGGGAATTAAGTTTAATTAGAGAAGACTCAATGCTTAACTGTTTTTAAAGATAGAGTAAAATTGTCCACGAGACGATGATTGGATAGTAGAAAACCAGTTTTGAATGAATTGGTCACATAAACGTCTTTTAAGTAATGTTTTAAAAACAGTTTTATTTAATGTACAAGTGTTTTGGTACATTTTGTATATCCAAATATTGTTAAAACCAGTATAATTAAAAATTTGTTTTATATAGCTAAGCCATTTAAAGTCTGCTACTTGATTTTCTTGCATTTTTAGTATTAGGGACCAACCAACCAATTGTTTTCCCGTAGACTTTAGTATTAACGTTTTGGAGTATTTCATTCAAATTTTTGAATTCAATATGACAATTATGATTTATAACAAAAGTTTAGGGTCTGATATAACACCTAATTAAAAAAAAAGTTGGGTCCTTCAGCTCAAATTTTCTCCAGGGTAGCCATTTTGAAAATAGGTGAATTTCGCAGTGAAAATTACCAAAAATCATAACTGTTTACCTGTTTATTATTATTACCTGAACTTTTGGGGAAAAAATCAATCGGACTTAACATTTCTTATTGATAGTTACCTATCAGGCTACACATCTATTTTCTCACTTCATAACATACTGGCCAATCAGTGGCTGCCAGACATTTTATCCTTGGCTCAACTTTCTATACACAGGGGCTGTTTCAAAAATATATTTTTTCATTTGGTTGGTTGTTCCCTATTAAGCGATAGAATGTAGAAGAAAGTATGTCGCCTCCTGTGATTAATTTATGCCAAAACATTAACATCCTTAATTTTATTTAAATTTCAAGTGGAAATTTTCCAAGTTCGCCATAAACCATGTAATTTGTTGTACTACTTCTTATATTTAGAATTTTTTCTTACAAAATTGTAAATGATTTTTTTTCAATTATACTTACGTTTTCATATCCCCAGATTTCGCAGCCATAAAGTTGATTTGGGGTAACCAGTGAATCGAACAATTTAAGTTGCAAGTCTATAGATAATGGGGATTTTTGTATACAATACAAATAAAGCTTTCTTTGCTTGTTCAGCTAATTTTGTCCTTGTTTTAGCAAATGAACCGTTATAGTTAAATAGTATGCCAAGATAAGGATAAGAATCATCACGATGTATTTACTCATCAAATATGGTAAAATGAATTGTCTTTTTTAAATTACAATTTTGTCTTATTGGTATTAACTGTTAATTTCCAGTGTTCACAATAATTTTGAAAACAATCAAGAGCACTTTGTAGCCCTTCAGGAGATTCGGACATCAATACGGTATCATCTGCATATAAAATAACAAATAATCTAACATATACACAAAGAGTATGTTCACATAAACTATCAATTTCTTGCAAACAAGAAACATTGTTTTGTTGAAGATAATCTTCTAAATCGTTAAGGTATATAGAAAACAAAAATGGTGACAAATTTTCGCCTTGTTTTAAACCGACGTTACACATGAAAAAATCAGATGTCTCACTTCCGTTTCGAACACATGATTTAATATTATTATATAAATTATTGATAACTTTGAAATTTTTTCCCGTGAGGGAAGAGGACTGCATTTCTATCCATAATCCGATACGCCACACCGTATCAAACCCTTTTTTTAAATCAATACATGAACAGTATAGTTTATTTTTTATTTTTAGAGAAATAGATAGAGATAAGAACATGTAGTATGAAAATATTTTCAGTGGTTGAGTATCCTTTTCTAAAACCAGATTGTGCTGAAGATATAAGATTACTTGCATCTGCTAGTTTATTCAGCCTATTGTTAATAATAGATGTAAACGATTTCATGTTTATCGCCTTTGGTTTTATAAACAGGTTTAATAATTCCAATTGTCCAATCCGTTGGAACTATATCTGTATTAAGTATAACATTGAACAATTTCGAATATATGGGTAGAAATATTTGTAGAGTGTGTTTAATATGTTCATTAACGATTCCATCTAAACCACAAGCCTTATTATTCTTTAGTTTATATACATCTTCTTCAATTTCATCACTGTTAATATTTTCGTTTAACATTTCATATGTTATATCGTCATTTACATCAATAATTGCAAATTCTTCTTCCTCCAAATCACTACTATTCAGATTCTTAAAATAATCAAACAATATTAAGGTCAGCTTTATTTTCCTATCCCTACCCGATAGTTTATTTAAGATAGTCCACAGATATTTTGGATCATCTTTAGAAGCGTTTCTAATTTTATGTTCTATTGTGTTGAGGTATTTTTTGAAACACTTATATCTTTCTTTCTTATATTGTTTACTTTTCGATTGTATTTCCCCCCTATTTGCTTCATTTTTATACCTGCTATATTCCTTTTTAGATCCACGGAATTCCTTCCTCAACTGGTCACATTTATTAGTATATCATGGGTTTTTGTTTTTTTCTTATAGTTGGTGTTAGTATGTTTATACATGTATTTCTTACCAAATACATTAGAGGCAGCCGTTGCAAAAATATTACACATATTTTGTATGACATTATCTATTTCAGCCCGAGAGATTTGGTCAGTTTGTGTATTAGCTAATCGATCAAGTACACTATTTGATAGATCAATATTGTTATTTTGGTTAATTGATATAAAGTCTATGAAATTATTTATAAAGTCATTTTTCCATTTAACATAGTCATCATTTACTGTTTCTGTATTATGAAAGTTTTGGGCATTGTTGTAGTTTGTTTCTGACACACAGATATTCAATTCAATCCTACAATGTACATCCGAAAACAAGGGGTCAAAGTCTGAAATTTCAAATTCATTTATACAACGAAATAACTCCGAGGAGACCAAACGATAATCTATAAATGTCGAGTTATTACATGTAGTTTTGCCGATGTACCGGTCTTTCCTATTCTACCATTGGCAATATACATATTATTTTGCTGACAAAACTCAATTAATTTGATTCCAAAATTATTCACAAGTATACTGTACACATTGTACACATACTCTACTACAGCGTTCTTTCTATGGGAAAGCAAAGAATTGTTTAGATAATATTTTTCTGTCCATATTCTTCCTACGACCAATGAAAACACAGCAGTGTCGTGTTTTATTCATCAGATCTGATATATAACAGTAATTGATCACCAGCTTCAATTAAATCATTTTCATTATTCATTCATTTATTACAAGTAATTCTAAATCACTGATACTTATGAGAGACTGAATGCATATTTGTTCACTTTGTATAAATAAATAGCATGATCTTATTAGAGATGAAATGTATTAATTCTGTTTGTTGGTGATCATGTTTCAGGCAGTGGTTGAAAAAGTCTGTGGTGTAAATATTGTCATCACAGGAAAACCAATGCCAGAGCATGAAAGTGGACTAATTTTAATGAATCACAGAACACGATTTGATTGGCTTTTCATGATGTCTTATCAACTACGTTATGGTTCCCTCAGACATTTTAAAATTAGCCTTAAGAAAAGTCTGAAGAATGTTCCAGGTCCAGGTAACTTTAAACTTACCATAAGTCATCGGTCTATGTTCCAAATAGATTCTTTTCTGATCTTGATGGTGTATGAAGAAAATTTTAACCTGATGAGTAAATTCTTGATTGTCTTACTAGAGGCTGTGTTGAGGGTTGAACATTTTTCTTTGTTATATATATGGTAATATCGCATGTCAAGGCATATTATCTCGCGCTTAAATAAAAGTACACATCAAAGTATTGTAAAATGATATTGGTCTAATATAATATTTGTCTGACATAATTCAGATATGTTACATACCTTCAGTTCCATTTATTGTGGTTTTATACAAACAGAAATCAGATTTACTTAAAGTCAAGAGATATACAACATGTTACAGTACATAGCATGGTTGCAGTCATCATAAAATACTTCAGATGCAGACAAAGTTTGCTAATTACGAAGTAATTGACCCGAGACGAAAGCTAAAGTGACCTATTATCATCGCCTTTTGTCGGCGTCGTGTATCATCTGTATTGTGTCATCTGTCCTGCGGCAGACCTTGAAACACCTTGGTCTACTTTCATGGCCACAGGGTCAAATGCTTCTTCTCAATAACAAACGGTCCAGGGTCATGGTATTTGGCCTTCAGCATGCTGGGATGAAAGCCTACCGTGTTTGTTTAAAAGAATGATCTTAACCTACTTAAAGGTCACAGGGGTCAAATGTCTGAACATTTTTTGTAATCTCATGTTTTATCCCATATGGTATAATGCCTATGTTTTGTTTCAGGTTGGGCTATGCAGATTGCTGGTTATATATTCTTACACAGAAAATGGGAAATTGATCAGAGAATCATGACTAGATGTATATCATACTTCCACAAGGTCAAACACAAGCCACAGGTATGTACGAGATTATACATTATATCGTGTCTGTCCAGGTTACTGATTACTTGTTTATCTGTCAAGGTAATACCAATGACTTGTTAATCTGTCCAGGTGTTACTGGTAATTTTTGTACCCGTAAGGAAAATAATGGTGACTTGGTTTCCTGTCCATGTGTTACTATGACTTGTTCACCGGTCCAGGTGTTACTATGATATATTATCCTGTCCAGGTGTTGATATGACTTTTTGACCATGCCCAAGCGTTAATATAACTTCTTTTCTTGTCCAGGTGTTATTGAATTCTACAGTACATTTTTCAGTTATTTACCCGTTTACACCTGTTTATTTGTACAGGTGTTGCTGTTATTTACCTATTTACACCTGTTTAATTGTACAGGTGTTGCTATTATTTACCTGTTTACACCTGTTTATTTGTACAGGTGTTGCTGTTTCCTGAGGGTACTGACCTGACAGCTAACACCATGAAGAGGAGTGACAAGTATGCCAAAGACAATGACTTGGAGAAGTACCATTATGTTCTCCATCCACGTACCACAGGCTTTGTCTTTCTTGTGGAGAAAATGAGAGAATGTAAGTTTTATTTCTGACCACATCAATATGTAGTTATATATTGCAATTGTTATTCAAACACTGTTACAATGACGAAATGCATGTTGGTTATTATAGACAACATAAATGAAGTTATTGGATATTTGATTTTTTCCCCAGTTTCATCTTCAACCAAAGGTTGTATTGATTCTGAGTCACCAGACACTTTTCTCGTAATGCTGAATGCAAATTACAAGTACACTTTCATCATACGGTGTGTAGATATGGTAAAATAATGTTCAATTATATCTTGTAAATGAAATCAACAATATACAGTATACAATGTATCATAGCTGTACTATATCCCCCACGTTTGTAATAGACAACGATGTATATTGTAGTTATACTATACCTCATACCTTTGTTGAGGGTAGACAACTGTAAATGTATATATAACAATGCATGTTGAAGTTGTACTGTATCCCCTACCTTTGTTGTAAATAGACAACTCTATGTATAACAATGTATGTTGAAGTTGTACTATATTCCCTCCATTTATTGTACATAGACAACTCTATGTATAACAATTTATATTGTTGTTGTACTTTTCCCCCTACATTTGTTAAAGAGAACAATGTATAATATTTATATTTCCACTCAATTCAGACTCAATGAACCTACCACAGTTAACTCGAGTCATTTTTCAATGAACTATATCAAGTCCGGCGTAGGAATACATTTGTCGAGCTTGGACTATATTTTGTTTAATTCCTTTTCAAATGTGATCATATTTATATGAAATAAATTCCTTTAAAACTAATATTTGTTTTACATATGTAGACGAAGAGTGATGACGTACATTTTGGTAGTTCATAAAATTTGTCTCAAGACCTATTGAGGTTTATACCCCCATACACCTCAACATAACATTATTCAATCCTTAATTGAAGTTAGACTTTATTCCCTACATTTGTTGTAGATAGACGACTCTATATATAATAATGTATATTGTAGTTGGACTGTATCCTCTACTCTTTACAGTAGATAATATCAACAACATATCGTAGTACAGGAACTTGACTTGTTCCTATGACCCATAATGGAAAATAACCCCACAGTCTGACCTAACGACAACCCTGTAAATATGTAGTTGTAACGTAGCCTTTACTTTTATTATATATAAAGACAACACTGTATTTGTAGTTGTACTGTACCCCCATACTACTCGTTGTATATATTATAAAGGCAAAACTGTAAATTTGTAGTTGTAACGTAGCCTTTACATTTGTTGTATATAACGACAACACTGTAAATTTGTAGTTGTGCTGTACCCCTTAGGTTTGTTGTATATAGCCTAAAGGCAACACTGTCAATATGTAGTTGTACTGTATCCCCCTTACTTTTGTTGTAGATATCATAAAGGCAAAATTGTAAATTTGTAGTTGTACTGTAGAATTACTTTTATTATAAATAACAACAACACTGGCAATGTTTATTTGTACTGTACCCCCTTCCATGTGTTGTATATAACGACAACACTGTACATTTGTAGTTGTACTGTACCCCTTACTTTGTTGAATGTATTATAGAGACAACACTATCAATCTGTAGTTGTACTGTTTCCCTTTACTTTTGTTGTATATAAAAACAACAAGGTACCGCCTTACTGTTGTTGTATATAACGACAACACTGTAAATTTGTAGTTGTGCTGTACCCCCATACTTTCGTTGTATATAGCATAAAGGCAACACTATCAATATGTAGTTGTACTGTTTCCCTTTACTTTCGTTGTATATATTATAATGGCAAAACTGTGAATTTGTAGTTGTACTGTACCCATTTACGTTTGTTGTATATATCATTAAGGTAAAACTGTTAATCTGTAGTTGTACTGTCCCCTCTTACTTTTGTTGTAGATAACCTACTGGACTCTGTACTAGATGTAGATGTTGGATATCCTAAATACATCCCACAGGGAGAGGAGGATATCCTCAAGGGTAACTTTCCATCCGAGGTCCATTTCAATGTTAAACTATACAGTGATGTTGATGTGCCACTCGACAAGGACGGCATAGACAAATGGTGCCGCGACCGATGGGAGCAGAAGGAACAGAAACTGAAGGATTATTACCTTGGAGACCGACAATTCCCCGGGCCCCCTGTCGATCCTGCTATGCAACAGAGAGAAGATTATGTACAGCATCTGTTTACATTCTCACTTGTATTCTGGATAATTTTCCAAGTAGCTGCCACAATCTTTTTAATTTATGCCCCTGTAGTAAGGTGGTATACACTTCTGTGTGGCTTAGGTTTTGTTTTAGTCAGTAAGTATGATGGAATGGGTAAATTCCTCGCCAATACTGTCACTCAAGTGGAACCGTAGTCTAGGATCTAGGTTACAAAAAACCTCATTTGACAAACAAGAGACTTGTCAATATTGTTTGGCAAATTTAGAATCTTACTCTAAGGGCATAGATTCCCTTGTCTCGTCCCTATGGGAGTGAATGATGATTTTTCTCTTGCCTTTTTCTACTTTCCTACATGCTATGGTGAAGTAACATCAGCACCTGTTATCATTACACCTCCCCCTCCCCTATACTGGAATCAGGTTGTTCATCCGTTCGTCCGTCCGATTTACCGTCTCCTCCTCCTAAACTAAATAGAGAATTACAACGAAACTTGCTGGCAATAGTCATAATACATTGTTGATGTGCGTAAACTTATATCAGGTTGAGTTACCTCCCTTTTTCTGAAAGTTTTGTCCCTTTGGGGTGGCAGGGGGGCTATGGTCCCCCTTCGATAACTTCAATAATTTTAATGGATTAATTCAAAACATCATATGCAGGTTTATTAACACAAGCGTTCATCACGGTAAGGGTGTGTGCAACGGACATATTTTGATCGGTCAACCAAGATGGCTGCCATGCATGTTCTACATGTTAAATCAAACTGTTGAAACTTGATATCTGTGTTGTTAATTATTACTGTGACACATGGAACCCCAGACTAGAGCCTGGGTAAAAGTCTGTAAAGACTGAGAGGTCATTTCTCCTACAATTTTGTTTAAAAGTAAAACTGAGATTGTCAAAATAATCGGTGTCCAATGGTGTACATATATACCAAACTTCATGAAAATCGGACAATACAAAAATTTCGACTAATCAGAAGCCTCCGTTTGGCCACCGTTTTGTCTTTCCAGTCTCAGGTATTTTTCCTTAACAAACGCAATCCCATTATCAACCTATACACTAAGGTTTATTGGATCTATCAAATAAAACAAGAGTTATTACTGAATATAAACATTGCTAATCATGGATAGCAGATCTACAAAAAAAAAAGAAAGAAAAAAAAACAAAAAAAAAACACGTTGCACACATACTGATTATGCATGCAAAGCGTTGTACAAGTTGCATCAGTAGTAACTGAGATATGCCGAAAACATTACAAAAAATGACTGGATATTAAAATTATTCACGGACATAATATTGCTGGATTGCAGCATGAAATGGAATTTCTGTTTAAAAAATATCAAAATTACTAATAATCAGGATGCCATTTTATTATTCATATTACTGGAATAAGATATAAACATTTATCAAATATACAAATAAGAGGATTCTGTCTTTATAGCCGAACAAATAGCAAATGTTATCGGTAAATCAAGTTTTAATATTAATATCACCCTTCCCACTACATACATCAATTATAATATGGCAGTTCTAATGCGTGTCTCTTATCCAGATATAGAGTCCATTGATGAAGTACTGTCGGTGATGTGACCGACTCGTCTATTTGAACGAAAGTCTTAGTTATCTGCTCGTCTGCCAAGAATGGAAACTGTAAGATAAGCAATATAGTTTCAATTTTCCATTTCTAGACAGCGATATTCCTGCATCCTCTTCTTTTGGTGTTATATATCCTAGCAGACTCACTACTCGAGGGCTTGTTCCCATAACCATGATTTCCACGACAGATGTCGACTTAGATATGTATGGCTAGTATCTTTGATTCGACCTAGATTTGTATGGTCAGTATCGTCGATTTGACCTAGGTTTGTATGGCTAGTATCGTCGATTTGACCTAGATTTGTATGGCTAATATCGTCGATTTGACCTAGATCTGTATGGCGGGTGTCTCCGTGACCTAGATTTGTATAGCTAGTATCGTCGATTTGACCTAGATTTGTATGGCGGGTGTCGCCGTGACCTAGATTTGTATGGCTAGTATCGTCGATGAAGCAGAAGACGCTGACCCCTTCGGAATGAGTCTCCATCGAAATTTATATTAGTGTTTATATTTTGCCCTTGTTTAGCGGAATTTGAGGTCAAATCATGGTTTCTTTATGTCTATATTCTTTTTTGTTTCTGTTTTGTCTTCAAAATTGTGTATATACGGTGTGTACAGAAATGATATAACGAATGTAAAGGTAAATATTACAGACTACAGTAGGTATTTAGGTGAATTGATACGGAAACAAGTGACACCATTACCCTTTCTGATAATACTGACGCAATAATCACAAAAGATAAATTCTGTATTTCGGGACTTACCAGTTAGATTGTAAGAACCTCATTTATTGGTCTCAAATGCATGCCATTGTAGGCGTGTAACATTACATAGTACTGGGCTGTGCGAGCATTCCTTTAACATAAAACCTTACTGTAGTTGATTCAATGTTAGATAACACAATCGTCTACAAAGTCCCTTGTCCGTTTTCACTTTGTCTATAGCTGACCGACAAGCAGAACGATCCATATTTCCTTTCTCTGTTTCCGTAATATTGCTTCCGTCTGTTTGTAATACACTGGATCCTGTTGTATTATTTTTCAATTTGGCAGATAAATTGTAGAATATGGAGAAAATACCTCAAACTCGCACCCGGGCAATCTTTAGAATATTTCCATGCCCAGACTTTAAAGGGTAAACGAATTGAGAAGTCTGAGAGAGACATACTTTATCAGTTTACTGAAGGCCTCCCTCCCATGCTTGCCCTTATGGTTAGAGCTGACAGGGCTAGGTGTAACGCTAAAATCTGCCTACGTTGCTGTAAAGTCTGGCGCTGCAGGATATCGTTCACACAGTCCCTTGTCAACGATGCCAACAACTTATGACTCATTTCCATCGTACAGTCGAGTACCCATGGATAACCCGCCGTTGCAGACCTCTAGACAAATGTTCAGAACTTTCAAATATTGTTAAAGGTTTAAGCATATTTGTGTTCGACAAAGCAGCAGAAAGGACTGCCAGCAGTGCTCGCTCAGTGTATACCTGTTCCGGGGTAAGGGACAAAACCACCGTAAGCGATTGTCTATGGTCGGTACACATTTTCAAATTTGTAAGCAAAATGGACATACAGCAATGAAATGTAAAAATTGTGTGCCCTACCTTTCCCCACAGCCCCCAGTTCAGAACATTAAGTTTTCTCGTCCTGCCCCAGCGTCTCCGTGTTATATGTTTCCCCCACCCAACCAACCTCAGACTATACAAACCAGGGAATATAGCTATTGTACACATGTCCATACATATATAGATTTTTTTCATGCCAGTTTATTCAAGATATCTTTTCTTTGTGATCTACATATTATGTATGATGTTATAATAGTATGTATAATGTATTTGCCAATTTAACGTACATGCTCATAAGTAAATGTATATCTGTGCTTGAATTGTCCATTTATGATATTCTTTGGAAATCATGCAGTTAACAGTTGTCCATATGAGTTTCCTTTAATTCAACTAATGAACTTCTATTCTAGGGGTTTAAATTCAACATTATTCATTTGCTATTTTTAACTCTTGATCAAATTGTTGCATTTATTGTCAATGTTTTGGATCAATTGATTTTTGCTGT
Source organism: Pecten maximus (assembly GCF_902652985.1). NCBI lineage: Eukaryota > Metazoa > Mollusca > Bivalvia > Pectinida > Pectinidae > Pecten > Pecten maximus. The sequence goes on along the minus strand of NC_047017.1, from coordinate 33,249,878 downwards.
CTCTTATCAATGCATTTCATTTATTGTATAATCTTAATTCTTTCCTGATACTACTGAGGGTGAATTGTATTTGGGTGCATCTTATATACAGGTTTTGACAGTAGGCTGTTTTCTGTTTGATATTATACATACCGGGTAGTATATATATATAGTATTGATTAGCTATAGTTATGTATTTTGTAATCAAGGTGACTCATAATCCAGTGTGTATACTCTGCGATGACTATTTTTGCATATGTACTGATATTAATTACCTGTGGCCTTTGTTTCCGCAGGTAAATTATTATTGTTTGCTAGATTGTCCCCCTAGCCAATTTTTTTCATGTTTTAAAGTTTCAACACATTCAAACGATTTGATCATGTTGTAATGATTACACCATCAAAAAAATAATGTCTTATTTAAACATGTATTTGGTTTGCTTTACCCAAGTAGGTGTACAGTTATACTGTTTCTTATCTAGGCCTCCTAAATGTACATTTGTATTTGCTATAATGGTATAATTACGTTGATGGTCAAATGCATGAAGGTATGTCACAGAAGTAACATTATGGTATGTCACAGAAGTAACATTATGGTATGTCACAGAAGTAACATTAAGGTATGTCACAGAAGTAACATTATGGTATGTCACAGAAGTAACATTAAGGTATGTCACCGAAGTAACATTATGGTATGTCATAGAAGTAACATTAAGGTATGTCATAGAAGTAACATTATGGTATGTCATAGAAGTAACATTATGGTATGTCATAGAAGTAACATTATGGTTTGTCATAGAAGATCATTAAGGTATGTCACATAAGTAACATTTGGTATGTCACAGAAGTAACATTAAGGTATGTCACCGAAGTAACATTATGGTATGTCATAGAAGTAACATTAAGGTATGTCATAGAAGTAACATTATGGTATGTCACAGAAGTAACATTATGGTATGTCACAGAAGTAACATTATGGTATGTCACAGAAGTAACATTATGGTATGTCACAGAAGTAACATTATGATATGTCACAGAAGTAACATTATGGTATGTCACAGAAGTAACATTATGATATGTCACAGAAGTAACATTAAGGTATGTCATAGAAGTAACATTATGGTATGTCACAAAAGTAACATGTAAAGCTGTACAGAAACAGATAATGTGTCTTACATTGGTTCATGTTATTTGGATGGTTGTATCTGTGGCAATGATGCACATTGATTTCCAAAGGTTATGAAATGGTTATGATGGAGTTTTCTTGAAATATATTCAGCTTTATGGCATCAGATATTACTTTGTTATTGCAACATTCAAGTACAATGCAATATTTTCTTTACAATGATGAAATGTTTTAGAAACTTTATGACAGTGATTGTGTGTGAACATTTTGGCGCTACCTCTAAATTGTATACTAGATTTTGTAAGTTGAGGTTATAATGATTTCTTCATGTTTTACTATTGTCCTTTTAACAGTGATATGACATTTTACCTATCTGCTGGTTTGAAAGTCATCAGTTGGTTACTGTTTTTGCACAGTAGGGCTGGTGTTTTCTGCTCTCACAAGTGTCTCTACGAAATATTGTTGTACATAAGGGAATATTTTGGCTTTCTGTGCTTTTGAGCCATCAACTGTATTCCTGTTTTACCAGCAATTATTGGTTTCTATTGATTAATTATATTTTCGATATTGATGTATTAACTCTCCCGCTGCTTAATTGTTTACATTTGTTTGCCATTTTGTCCAATTTATCGCCAAAAGTGGGGCGGGATGTTGTATTATTCGCAATTTGGCAGATAAATTGTAGAGTATGGAGAACCTTTTAATTATGGTTTTCTAATTTTAAATTTGATTTTATAATATCCGGAAATTTCAACCGGTGACCGGATCCATCTTATGTAATAATTATGTAATGATGACCCGGATGCTGGGAGTAAATAAAAAGGAAGCAATGGATGCGAAGCTTGATGTGTTTGAGTGCTGATTCCCAATAATCCCTACTAACACATATTTGTAGGATGAAACAAAAATGAATTCTAACAATGTGGAGAATATTAAGTTCTCAGTTTTTCAGGTAAATATGTCATGTTGTATATGATTATCCCACTAGTAATCATTAAAGTGGCTTCATACTGAAGCTGGGTGTTTATGGTTAATAGTGATTTTTCCATCCTCGGTATCTCTTACTTACTTCCGTGTTTATCTACTATCGTTATATCTCTTTTTTTGCCATATATTGAGTGTCAAGTTCTTGTGGTCAGCACCTCCAAATATGAAGAAGTTTTCACTCCAATTCACCAAATCCAAAAATGTGCATGTATTTCTGCTTTCACTTGGTGCAATATGACCGTAGTTGTCGACGGACCGTTAAACACAATCAGTCAGATATTATTAGTAACTCATGTAAACAACTTAGAATCGACACCAGTCACAACACATCATCAAGCAAATATATGTTACTGACACGAGAAATGGAGCTCTTCACAAAATATCGGCATTCGTAAAGAACCTGCGTATTAATTATAGTTGAGGCTGATAAGGGATACTGTTTCTAACCATACCTATAGTACATTTGCCATTGCTGAGGTGTAGCAGTTGTATCGCAATTGGTATGTACCAGATCCCAGTGTCATCAATGTTGTTAAGGAGTAATGAGGGGGCCAGGCACATGTGACGAGGGCGGTATAGAGAAACCCCGACTGTAGGCTACGTAGCTTATTTAGCCACAATCTGCAGAACAGTGTCTTAGCCCGACACTGACATAAATCGATCCACCTTTCTTACATATTGTATGTCCAGGATAACTTCTGAACCGTTGAAGATATTTGATGAAACTTGGATATTTGCACCACCAATGACGAAAATTTGCGGTCAAGTCAAAAAAGTAATCATAAGTAAATCATTTCTTGTCCGGGCCAGAAGGTAAATGAAACTTGTAGCATAGTTGTATGGTAAGCCATAGCTGTCTTAAGACCAAAAGTCTTATATTATCATGTCACCATATTATATCATCATGTCACCATATTATATCATCATGTCACCTTGTTAAATCATCGTGTCCCCATGTTAAATCATCGTGTCACCATGTTATATCATCATGTCACCATGTTATAGCATCATATCTCCAAGTTATAGCACCATGTCACCATGCTTCGTCATCGTGTCGTCACGTTAAATCACCATGTTACCATATTATATCATCACGTCACCATGTTATATCATTATGTCACCATATTATAGCATCTTGTCAACATTTTATATCATGTTACCACGTTATTAAGGGATACTGTTTCTACCCATACCTATTGAGCATTTGTCATTGCTGAGGTGTAGCAGTTATAGTTGTATCGCAATTGGTATATACCAGATACAAGTGTTATCATTGTTCACCATGTGACGAGGACGGAATAGAGAAACCCCGGCTGTAGGCTACGTAGCTTATTCAGCCACAATGTGCAGAACAGAAGAGTTGTCTTTCTTAGGCCGACACTGACTTTGTATGTCCAGGACATAACTTCTGAACCGTTGAAGATATCTGACGAAACTTGGACATTTGCACCTTTTGCAGTGTACTCCCGAAAAGTAACTGTAACATTGACAACTTCAAAGGTCAAATTTGCGGTCAAGTCAAATAAGTGCTAGTCTTGACAATAATTTCTTGTCCGAGTCAGAATGTTCTAGGTCACTTTGACCTTGGCCTTAAGGTCAAATATTTATATCTTGATAAAACTGGCTTTACCTAAAGTAGATGTGCAATGCACTACCGGACAATCGCTTTGACATTAATCTCATGATCAAATGTTATAGTACATATCTTTTTAAAAAAATAATTAATCATCCGACAATGCCTTTTTAACAGTTAGAAGATATTATGATGATAGTTCCTGTATATTTTGACCGAGTACAATACAGGTCAAAGGTAAATGGAATAATAAAAATATAAAATCTATTAAGGGCTGATTCCAGACCCTTTATAGTGTACACGTTGGTACGGATTCTGCCGAAATGTGACTAGAGAATAAGGGAGAAGGAGAAACATACGTTTTTGTTCTTTCTCCGATGTGTCGTTCAAGTATTGCAGACTTTCGAAATACCTAGCACTGAGCAGGATGTGTATCTACCTCGTGTATATTCAATGCCTAAACCTAATCTGAATCATATCAATAAAGTTTCATTGCGGGCGCTATGATGTTCTACTGAGTCTTTATTCTACGTCTTACTTGTGCCTTTTAAAGAATATTAACCCTACCTCTGTACAACCTGCTTCAGACTCTCCTACTCACATTGACCTATCATTATACTATCCTTCCATTTTACTCGGATATGATTGGTAAAGTAAATAATGCTTTATGTGAGAGTGACCACTTCCCTATTTTTTTTTTAAAGAATATTGGGATCCTCTTGATGATCATATACCTCGATTGAATATGCACAAAGCAGATTGGGTCCAATTCCAACACATATGCAATGAGGAATTTACCACAGAAAGATTGGTTAACCTCGACGACCTAATCAAATTACTTCTATTACACCAAAGGAAATTTCAAAAAAGGAACCAAAAACCTACAAAGTTCCTTTTATCAGAAGAATCTTTTAAAACACGCAGTAATCGGGCAGCTGCTCCAAGGAGCTTGTTGGATTGCCCAATTACTTCAAACTACAGTTATGTTAAAATGTGTAGGGCAGAAGCTCGGCGATCAATTAAAAAAAGGTAAGAGAAAATAGGTATCCAAAATATCATCAAACACGTCCTCCAAGAAAGTATTGATTATGATTAGGTAAATAAGCGAGAAAAAGAAAATTTAACATCCTAACATGACACTGCTGCAGTTCCAGATAAAATTTCATATCAATTTCTTAGACACTTACCGGACTCGCACTATCATTTCTTTTTTGCATTTTCAACAAAGTTTTTGCTTCCGGAGAGATTTCAGATTCGTGGAAGAACTCCACAGTTATACCTATCCTAAAACCGAGTAAGGATTCTACTGACCCAAACAACAATCGCCCCTTTTTCTCCGACTAGCCATGCATGTAAAACTTTAGAACGAATGATAACCAAAGTGGTTTTAAAAACAGAAGAGGAGCAAATGATCTCATCAGACTAGAGGCATTCATTTGAGAGGTTTATGCCAAGAAGGAACACCTTGTTGCCGTGTTCTTCGATCATAAGAAGGCCTGTGATACAGCTTGGCAGTATGGCATCATGAAAGACCTTGGCGTACGTGGAAACATCCCCAATTTTATATCTAATTACTTATCAAATCGACACTTCAAAGTCGGTGTCGGCTGAACTTTTTCTGAAACTGTCAAACAGGAAATGGGAACCCCACTTGGTGGAATCCTATCAGCTACCTCGTTTGGTCTTAAATTCAACGATATAGTCAAATGTCTTAGTCAGTCAACAGAAGAGTCGTTATTCTTGGATGACGTTTTTGATCTGTTACAGGTTTAAGAACATGCACACGTTAAAAAAACTACAAAATTGGGAGACGAAAACGGCTTCAAATTTTCTAAATACGAAAACTGTGCATGCATTTCTACCAAAAACGAAGAACACACAATGACCCAAATCTTATACTTGATGGCGCAAACATCCCTGTTGCCGAACAAACAAAATGTCTAGGTATAATCTTTGGTGTTCTAAAGTCTCCTTCCTACCACACATAAAGTATCTAAAGGATAAATGTTCTAAGCCGTTGAACATAATACAAGTCCTTTCTCGTACTGATTGGAGAGCGGACCGTAAAATTCTTTGCGTATTCATAGATAATGTAACATGCAACCCCTGGTAGCGTGCGTGCACGGTTTAGATCTCAATAATGATAGAGTAACCTGCTCTAGAAGCGATTAGTTGAACATTAACATATACAATATAAAGAACGTGATTATATATATAAGTATAATAATATGGTCATGGACAGTACCCCTGTCTTCAGCCCTTGCTGTCGTACTTCGACATACGTCGCCTAAACGCACACAATCATTCCAACCAGTAGTCACACTTAAAAATAGCAACCACGTGACAGTCAACCAGCTTCTCATCAAGCTCGCCACCAACAGTTACGGGGCGCCCTGTCACTGCGCTGATCCCTGTCAGCTCCGAGGTAACTAGCAAATGTCCATGCCGTAGCTCGCAAGTTCCCGACCAGCTGCAGACTTGGATTACCAGAGTATACAAAATATGCAATGAACACAACGTACAAGATAGCTACCAGAGTAGAATTTGCAGGCAACCCCTTTATGCAGGAGCTTTGGGTATAGTATCTAAACGTGTTCTTAAATGTGCTAGTGTATCTGTGAAAATGCCAGGATCTATAAAAGCAGTAGTTGCTATTCTCGCTTAACGCTCAGAATTTGGACAAAGGTAAATGACCAATTCAAAATTAAATGTAGATTAATCACTGACATGCTACATACATTTAGTACAACTATGATAAGATTATGTGAAAAAGTCAGTCCGTCCTCAGAATGCTATCCTGGACATATTGTCTCACTACAATTGTTCAGTGGGTACACACCATTTTTTTCTCCATTTTTTTCTCAAATGCATTTTTACGGGGATACGAACAAAAGCACATTGACCGCGATAAATGCACGGTAGCGCCTATCAATATACGCTACACACTCCTTTACATCGATGTGATCCTGTCTGTGTCTTTTGCGTTTTCCTTTGGAGGCAATACAGAATAGGGTTACTGTCTTGCATGTATATACCAACATATTATGCGAAACAAAAATATGTCCGTTTCTAGCAATGCGTGTGGCAACAGAAACGATGATAAAATAATTGATGAACATTTTTTTTTTTTGGGAGGACATTTTATTGATAAACGAAACTTTAACAAAATGTCTCCTCACGGGTAGCTCCGATGATATAAGTTAATTGAACCCAAATAGTATAATCTTGTTGTTGGTGAAATTCCAGACAAAACAAATGCTAGGATTCCGCTTACCTGTTTTCCCTGCAAACCGTGTACTTACATGTACTCAGAAAGACGCCAATCGGTAAACTTCGATAGATTCCGCTACCCTACATCTCACCTCAACTCTGAAGTTCACGGATAAAAAATGACGGCGACTTTGAAGTGTGTTTTATCTCAAGATGTTATTTAATAATATAGACTGAATTGCGTGGGAATATGCATGGGTGTGAAAACTGCTTTAATAAAGCGTACAGTCGCTATCAGTTTCAAGCAAATATGTACATTATTTATAATATTTACGGATTTATTAACATGCATAAACAACAGAAACGAATGTCAATAACTCCATCGTTAATAGTAAGACGTAAGTCGCCAGTGAAAGTTAGCGTTCTATGGAAAACATACGAACGTCAACAACTCCATCGTCCATTAAGAGGTCAGACGCCAGTGAAAGTCAACGTTTTGTGGAAAAGTTTAAATGACACTGAATCAAAGCAGGTGAGTTGGAAATTTGACACAGTAACAAACCTAGTCTCACCGACTGACATGGTTCTGTCAACAAAATTGTCCTTAACACCTGATGCATGTTATCGCTCCTATCCTACATTTGCCCACACCTGCAGCAACGTCCAGCGTTGAGCTCTTTGGCAAACCACGATTATAGTAATTATTACCAATACATCGCAAATAGGTGAACATGATACAACCCAATCATTTGCCCACGATTCTATTCAACAGCTACGTTGTGATATCGTCCAACTACAAAACAAAATTTGTAGAAATGAATCTTTTATTTGTGAAAGATCCAAACAAATTGTGGAAAAAATATGGTCCTGAGATTTTACTAAGGAAATGCATGGAAATTATCCTGAGCTCTTCAGAGTTTCAATTTTTTCCATTGGTATGTACGTTATTCTTTTTACAGTAACTACAAACTTACAGTGTCAATATCATAAAGAACCAGAATGTCTGTATCGGTCAGTAATGCACCAGTACAACAGCAAATTTACATGCAGATAATAGTCATATCTTACATCTAAAAGAACAAAATTCAATGTAATGTTTTGACTTACAGGTGTTTGCTTACGAATTTTGACATCAGGATATGATAGAAATTATATAGCACAACCAATATTATAAGTAATGTTTCATATTAAATATCATATCGGTTGTGTAATATAATTTTTACAATATTTACATTATTAATCTGAAAAAAATGTTCTAGAATATTGACATCAGGATGTTTTCCTGTAACAACACGAAGTTAAATCCCAGTGAATTAAATATACCGGTAGATTTTGTCAAGAGAAACAAATGTTGGTTACTTTTGGCAACAATTTTCTCAAAACATTTCGATAACGAATAAAAGTCGGCCCTCCCTCCTCTCCCACCCCCACTTTTGTGCAAAACATAATCTTAAATTTTCTAATTTTAGGCGAGTTTATACGGTACATATGGTCTGCAGTAGGGGAGAGTAGAGTCGACTTATCGGGTATATCGTTCAATCATTTTTGTTTTACATTTTATTTGGTGTTTTGAAATTATACATTTACAAGCAACTATTTGTCAGTAGTTATCAAGAAAACTTAAAGGTTTCATGTTTTATCTGCTTACTATTGCAGTTTTGGTTCCTAAATCAAAAATTGCATTAACTACATGCTCATGTGTTGTGTTTCATAACTTTATACTTATTTTGTTAATTTCCTGGTGTCATTTTTGTTGAGGAAGCGGTTTTTTTGTAATTAAGTAATCTGTAATTTATAAGCAAAATAATTTTCTTGCATATAAAGAGGGAGGAATACGTGTACATATGATTGTGTGGGGTGGCTGTACATGTCACATTCAATGTAAACGTAAACAAATGAAAACATTTTTTGCTTCTTCATGTTCATGTTGAATTTGATTGAAGGGCTTTCATTGAACAACTGAGATATCACTGTTGGTCAGATCTCATTTGAACAAGTATCACAGTCCATAAGTATTTCCCTCACTATTGTGTTTTAACAAGAAAATAAGTCTCATTTAAGAAATATTTATTTAAAATTCAATTTTCATTGATGCACCAATGTATAACTATCCATACAAACCCATGTCAGAACCAAGTCCATGTTGCTTTATCCAACTAAAGACTCGGAGCTGACTGAAAGACTGTTTAGACTACTTTTGCATCATAGAGAAAGTGAGGCTGGAAAAGATGCAAAATAAATCATTTGGATATCTATGTTACCATAATTGGCATTCGGACACAAAAGCCAAACGACAGTGGAGAAGCAAAGTATTTAAGAATAACAGCCATGTTCACGACGTCCAGGTACATCCAGTGAACGATGAATTTACTAATTGCGTGGTTAAATGTTATTCCTTCCTTTCCTTACAGAAACAAAAAGGAGAACATAGACTACACTGAAAGGACTTGCCTTGATAAAGGTTCCGGAAATGTTCTATCTGCAGATTGAAATTGCAAAGCAGTTTGGGTGACTTAATATGAGTACATTTGATAAATGAATAAAACATTTTACCAATCAATCACGATATGCAATGCACATTAATCATACATGTATATGGAAATGTAAATGTAAGTATTTCAAATATGCTACAGCGCCGACAGCCTATACTTATTACAAAAATGCATAAAATTGCACTTATGGTATAGAAAATATCAAATCAATACTATCAAATGAAATAGAAAATGTCACGTTAACTTGGCCACGGGTCATATGATTTCATCTAACGGTAGCTATGGTTCCTATGTTATATCATTATATCTGACATTCCAGACAGGCCAGCCATGTTTCTGTCGGACTAGTTGTCATCTAATTCTTTTGATGGATCACTCGTTTCTTGCAAAATTTACAATATAATCTTATATATTCAGCGGTTTCCTAAGGCCCGTTATTAGTACGATCTACATGCACAATAAAAGTACAGAATCTACCATAGACTACGTTCTCTCCTACAACAACACCATCAGAAAATGTTTGGCATTGTTTGAAATGCTTTCTTCAATACGATATAGATATAGAATGAATCGGGCTTCAATTGTGGTCAAAGCCTTCAATTTTGAAAGACGACGATTTTTCCTGTTTCAATTTTAACGTAACTACGCGTAATTCTCGTGCTGACGTTACTAAGTGACCGATATGTACTTATTGTTAAGTCAAATGAATCCAGAGGCCGTATATTTTTTTCTAAATAGTAGTGTTTTCATTCAGTCCTAAAACAGCAACATAGATTTGTAAATGTACCACTGGCGAACCGGATACACTGTCAGGTTCGAAAGCCTAATTTGACTTCAGAAACCATCAAGTGTCCACCATGTTCGAGCCCAGTTACATATGTATATTCGCTTCCTTCGTCTGTGCAACGCTTCCTCTGTCGCTGTAACACTTCCTCTGTCGCTGTAACACTTCCTCTGTCGCTATAACACTTCCTCTGCCTGAGTTACGTTTCCTTTGTCTCAGTTACGTTTCCTTTGTCTCGGTTACGTTTCCTTTGTCTCAGTTACGTTTCCTTTGTCTCGATTACGTTTCCTTTGTCTGCATTATGGTCATTACAAGATGATTTCTCTAAAATTGGCACTGGTGTTCTTTGGGAACTAGCTTGGAGATGAAAAGAAAATTTAAAAATATGGCCCAATTCAGACTAAAGTACTTGATATTTAAGCCTGCCAATAGGTAATATCCTACACAATATGAGTCTGTCAAAACTAACATAGCACAATACTAACGATACGGAAATACCCCTGTAACTTTCTGCATTTACTCTAAGTCAACGGCTTCTAAGTATTCAATTACGAGACAAAGCTACAATCACAATGACATGTCCCACAATCCTGGTGGAAATGCAATAACTGGCGATCTTTGCACAATTCGAAGTGTCAAGGTTAAACAAGATTGTTACAAATAAATAATGTATAAAGGAGGAGACTATTGAGAGACTACATTCATTTCATAGAACTGCAGTGGAACACTGCACCAGAGAATGGACAAAGATAAGAACATCATGTGTTGGTTAACAGGGTCGTTTTTTCCCGTGGTATCGCCATTTTCGTCTGTCTTATTATGTATTAGGGAAATAGTGATGTTGTGGATAAAGGATTAGAGATATAAGAAACATCTGATGATCTCAATCCAGTAATGTTTAATCTGGAAAGGGCTATCCGCTTCAATAGCTTTTCTAATACACTGGTGCGCTAAATGGCAATTCGATAGTTATCAAATTCATAGAATGAAACTAAAATATCATGCGGAATATTAAATATCTCTTTTTAACCGAATGTAGTTATTACTTATCCTGATGCTTTAAAACAAAAGACCACTATTTTTTTACCTACTATAACGACGTGAAGAATTAACAAGTATGACCACCGTGACTCAGAGCGTGGGATTATAAACCTGGTATTAAAATAACTATAAAAGTTGTGATATAATTTATCGAATTAAACCGAGACAGATGCTCCTGTACTACAGATTTTACATGTACGAAGGTTGTTTGCCACCAATCAATTTGATGAAATAATCCAAACTAGGAAAAAGGTGTTGGCCGCCCAATACTATAGTGTCATCAGTTTTTGGTCATTTGAGAAAATTGATTGACCATGGTCTTCGTTGCTGTGGCAACCCATGTATTTATATGTTAAGAGCATCTTTATGTCACATTACTGCCAGAAAGGACTCACATCTTCACACACTGGTCCCAAGGGATCTGAAGGTTTCCAGTCGTTCTCGTCTCGCTGACATCCTGACTGTGGTAAAAGGACCCAGAGATACACAAGCTGTGTAGTGTTTTCTCTGTGTCGTTGTACAAGATGCAACTTGTAGACTGGTTACGATTGTTTATAAGTTGATGTGTTCGCCTAAATACAATCTATAATTATTTATCACTGAAGGTTTGGACAGTTATCTTATTTTGATGAACAAACTCGTTAAACTGTTACTCAAACCGGCATTGGTATTCCTTTTATTACCACCATACATAACATTAAATGTCTTCGCGACTTCCACGACATAGTACGCATTTATCTAAAGTAATCATGGTGAACGGAAAAGGAAGGGCGTATGACACAAGAGACCAAACTTTATCTAACCAGTTGTGTCATCAATACATGTCGTTAGGAAATATTTTATATTAAAGCGACTTAACACGCTTATTTGTATAGAGCAATGTATTGATTTTTCCGAATTTCCCCTATTGATTCAGTGTAAGCGACCCTAACTTTCACGCCTACTTACCCAACGTGCCATATACAGATAGTCAAGATGACTTGCCGTCATGACATCACGCCTAATGATATCAGAGAACAGAGAAAATTGTTATCCCAGATGATTTGAAGATTTCATTTGGCGTCTAAAAGTTTCAACTCGTCAAATCCTATAAAGTTGATATAGACCAGAAAATAAACAGCAGACTCGTACAGGAGATGCTTGTTTTAGCAGAGTTTATCATCGGGGTGTGTTCGGGGATTGCCAGGTTGACAATGCATCAAACCTGTGTTTGAGGATTGCCAGGTAGTCAATGTAAGCAAACCTGTCTTCGAGAATAGCAAGGTAGGCAATACAGCGAACCTGTGTTCAAGTATCGCAAGGTAGAGAATGCAACAGGTATGTGTTCGAGGATAGCAAGGTAGACAATGAAACAAGTCTGTGTTCGAAGATAGCAAGGTAGACAATGCAACAGGTATGTGTTCGAGAATAGCAAGGTAGACAATGCAACGGGTACATGTATGTGTTCGAGGATAGCAAGGTAGACACTGAAACAGGACTGTGTTCGAGGATAGCAAGGTAGACATTGAAACAGGTCTGTGTTTGAGGATAGCAAGGTAGACACTGCAACAGGACTGTGTTCGAGGATAGCAAGGTAGACATTGAAACCGGACTGTGTTCGAGGATAGCAAGGTAGACATTGAAACAGGTCTGTGTTCGAAGAGATTTTAACGGAGACAAACCAGCAGACCTGTGTTCGCAGAGATTGATCGAGATTCCTGTTATGTTGTTTGTTGAAGTATGCTTTGCTGACGATTACGTCATCTGTAAATTTCAATAAGCGAAGCGAGACTACGGTATTACTTTTATAGCGGCGACGGCGGTGGCGAGGTCAACAGCATTTCACTGTTTTGCGTTTAGATTCATTGCTCTCAATTCTAACCAAACTTGGTGTATATTTAGATCAGATACTGGACATCTCAGTACTGCCTTCATTTACGAGTGAATGTCCAAGGACTTTGGGAATTACGGATGTCGGGAATCTTGACTTTACAGTTTTGCGTTAAAAATGTATACCTCTGTGATGTTAAACATTGCTGTATAATTTTTTGGGGAAATAGGAGTTAATGGCATAGGAGAAAAATACCAGAATAATATGTCCGTGTGCTTGTTTTTTTTTTATTGTTTTGCTTTGACAGGTCAAAGATACCAATTTGACATAATATGTGATTTTAATTGAATTTTGTTTTTGACCTTTCACAGGACAAATCCATAAGTGTTTCTAATCCATCATCTCCATATGTGTTGTTAGATATATATGGTTTCTTGTAAAACTAACAAAAAAAAGTATTTTCTTTAGAGTTATGGAAGATTTTTTAAACCTGTTGATTTATACCAGAATTAAAAAAATATGAATGTTATTTGAACCGAACCTGGAATTTAGTTGCGTTGTAGTATAGGTAATATGGACAACTCAACACACTATAAAGATTACCTGAATTCTTCCCCCCCCCCCCCCCCCCCCCACCTCCCCTCCTGTATTTTTGATTGAAACAAAAATTATATTCAAATCGGAATATTCTTCGACTGTGAATTTTGGTGTAAACATTATAAATTAAGGTGAATTTTGAGAATAAGTGATTTTGTGACATTCGATACTTGCTTTGGAATGCATAAGTATTGACACGTCTAGTGCTATCAAGTGGATGTTTTCCGGTTGTTTTTGGAAAAATGATAAAATAAATAATGAAATGATTTAATGGTGAATTTTGGAATTCGCTTAAAAAGTGATACATATAAGTATGTTATATCCTTGTTTTGTATAGGGGATTCCTATCAAAAGTCGTATTGGACGTTAACAAGTGATATAAGGGTATATGGTGATACATGATATTCTCAAATCGAGACTTGTATACAGTTAACTTCAGATTACAGACCGATATAACAGAGATGAATGTCTTATTTAGCCAGTCTATAGGATCTAAAATGTCTCAACACCACATAAATATGGCGGCTTGGTATTACATTGTGACAGCATCCATCATGATTAAAAAAGTTTTTGTTTTTTGTTTTGTTTTTGTTTGTTTGCTTTCCCCCCAAGATATGAATGGACACTAGCGACATATCGTTACAGCATGATTTAGAGCTGTCTGTACCAGGCAATTAACAGATGATCTCAAACATGTTTGGACATCGTCAAGGCTGATTAAGGAAAAACAATGACACAAACGTGAAATATATTGTTATATGTGTATGCTGAATGGCTTGGTTGTTGTCGTTGTCAATGGACGACTGTTATAGAGCAATAGAGGAATACTTTGCTTAGGTTTGAAGACTGTTGTCGGCGCTACATATATCAGACATGGTTCCATTTAAGGATCTCTTTAGGGAATATTTGTCCGGGTGATAAGTCATTTTCGCGAAGTAACGGGGAAATAGAACGTCTTAACGTCTGTATAAACGACAGGCGACCACATTGTCTTGTCGGTATAATGCGTCACCTATTGTAGACATCCTCAACTGCCACGTCATATTTAATTAAAGCTACCTGTAATCATTGCATAGCATGTTTTTTCCTGACAAAATGAAACATAAAGTTGTCTTATAAACAGCTTTATTCATTTTTATTCCGAACCCCGTCAGACGTTCTTGAACTGTCTGGATAAAAATAGTCACATATTATGCAATAAAAACAGCAAGAGAAAGCTGAGGTGAACACAAAACCGCGATTCTCGCTAAAATCAATGAAGAGAAGGCATATTATGGGGAAATATTTACACAGATATCGTTGAAAAGTTTTAAGGATAAGATCAGCTGTCATTGAAGGGTACTTATCACTTGCTGTAAATCTGAAAATTTTAGTCAGATCCGGGTAATTTCACCTTCCCACTACAATAGACGGGTTAGCGACATCGAAAGATACTACCCTAATCTTTAGCAAAGATAAAACACATTACGTACATATATATAAGGTGATTCTACTTCCATATAAACCGAGTAAAATTGAGTTCTGGCACAATTCTCCCTTTTACTTTAAAAGAACACAAAAAAAACATATATATATATATATATATATTTACTAATTTAAGACTTAATTGCAATAATTATCAGTTTATGTATCAAAATGTAGTATGAATATTTGATGACATTAGATACATTGAAATCAGCAGCCACACGCTTAATATGTTTACTTTGAGGCATTGATGGGAAAAAATTAAGGTCGGTTAAAAACAACCCAAAGAATACCGACATAACAACGAAACCATAAAACATCCTCAATATCGGTAACACGAGGGCAAGGCAAGAACAAAAGTATAGTTTGCGTGGAGACCATTGAAAAGGTACAATGAGAATAAGACCATGCACTCAGGAATAGTAAGCGTCTTCTAAAGGTGGTCATCGTTTACGTATTGAAATATAAGAAAACTAGATTTCTCTTATAAGCATTTAATTCATGTTCATTTCTTCTTTCTCTGACAACAGTATATTCAAACGTCTCGGACCTTCTACGGAGTGATCAGTATTTGTTGGTGATTTCTTGATTTGTTACAGATCCTAACATATTTATACAATTGAACGACAGTTACTGCAGTACTTAACTAAACGTCAGACATGGACAGATGAAAACGGTTTCAGGTTTAAAAAAAAAAATAAAAAAAATATTCCATGCATTTCTTTCAAAAGTGGAAAAAGAAAAGATACCCATTCTTCAATCGAAATGGTAGTCAAACCTAATTCCCTGCACCGATATTCATCGTGGAGTTGCGTGCTTTGTTTTAGTCGGCGCTGCGCAGGTATCAGAGGGAGCGTGAATCGAGAACAGATTGAAATGTACAAATGTAAGTTAACTAAACTCAATGTTTCTATGTTAACCATTGTATGGGTCAAATGTGATGTTTTGAGCGACTGAATCAATTTGGTGCAATTTTATTGAAAACATTATACTTGTATGAATTCCACATCACACTTATCACCAGTCATCAGTCATTCCTCTGTATGGATTACTGGTGTCTCGTCAAGCCACTGTAATGTTATACTTGTATAAATTCCACATCACACTTATCACCGGGTATCAGTCCTTCTCCTGTATGGATTACTGGTGTCTCGTCAAGCCACTGTAAACCTACTTAATTTGACATACTCAGTTTTTTGCGCAAAACCAAATTAAAACAGATTAGCTGAATGTTGAATTGGAGCACCAACAATGATTGACATAGAAACTAATGTAGATAAACTACAATTAGCGAAATCATCATATTGCGAAATACTTCCCGCGCGAAAAACGCTAAAATTAAGTTTACCGCTATAATATGTATCTTTACTTTGCGAAAAAGTTACCAAAAAATGTATAACACATCTTTTCTGGATCAATTGATCAAAGTCTGTTGTGAGGACCCTAAGGCCAATACCACTATTAATTGTGTCCTGCCTTGATAGGTTAATGGACTGTAATTCATCATTAAATCATACAACTGACTCTTCACTTCCAGAATTTAGGCAGTGAAACATCGATATGAATGCATCACTCATCATGCTGACAAAAATAAATACATAAAAAAAAAAAAAAAAATTAGATAAAAAATTTAAAATAAAAAATGAAAAAACCCCCCAACATATATGAGTAATACCATACACTGACTGGAACCTCGGACAATTAAGACTTGACCAAATGATGTTTATAACGGCAAAGACTTTTAATCTAGTGTGTTATTTTTAATCAACAAACGCCAATTAATTCCGATTGGCCACCTTGATATTGTACTGTAGGTTGCTTGGACAAAAAAATAAAAACATGCAGTGCAATACAATGGAGGATAAACATTCTGTTTGTTCTAAGAAAACATCTACCATAGTTTCCATTCTAAGCGTAGTGTTCAATTATTACTTTGACGATATCAGGTGTATCCGTTCTCTGTACTGGTAATGTCACTTTGGCGCCACCTTGTGGTATGACGTAGATATCTCCCTAACGACAGTGTCATTTTGGCAATACTTTGTACTTGATTTGATTGAATACTATCAGTGGAAACATACATGGGTCATTTTGATTCCCGTTCTTTTCATTCATAGAAGACAAGGTTCAATCCTGTCCACGTTGTGGTAAACACCAGGCTCGCCTTCATATATATT
The DNA here is from genome assembly GCF_902652985.1 of Pecten maximus. Taxonomy (NCBI): domain Eukaryota; kingdom Metazoa; phylum Mollusca; class Bivalvia; order Pectinida; family Pectinidae; genus Pecten; species Pecten maximus. The sequence goes on along the minus strand of NC_047017.1, from coordinate 33,232,638 downwards.
CAGTATGTCCAGTCAGGATTACTGCTTATAGTCCAGATATGATAACTGTATTTATTTGATTTCTAACAATGTGTAAACTTGTGTGTAACATAGGGAAACAAATTGATGAATATGCATTAGCCTCGGCGATAGCCCGAGTGATTGGCCGCCAGGGGGCGCCCCGTAACTGGATTTGATTCCAGGGAATATCATTATGATTTCCCCGTCACTCGATTCTGCGGGAATGATTGCCACACTGGCTAATTTTCACACCCATGAGGACGTTATGACGTCACTTTAAACCACTACCTCTGATAAGTTTGCGTGGCGACCTGTAGAATGGACATTTAACCTACTGGGGGAGGATGATTATGTTATTATTTCTGACAACTTCCGGGCGTAATTACATCCAGTATGACAGGACAGGAATCCTGCCTTATTGTTAACATGATGTTCCACTTAATGATGTACGCCTTATGTTTTACTACAGCAATGATGGATATCAATAATTTTGTAAAATGTAATAACAAAGTTTCACCTGTACGTAATGATGACAAAGTTATACATTTACGTAATGATGAAAACGTCATACATGTACGTAATGATGGTACTGTTATACATTTACGTAATGATGAAAACGTCACATCTGTATGTACTAATGATAAAGTCATACCTGTACGTAATGATGATAAAGTCATACCTGTACGTAATGATGACAACGTCACACCTGTACGTAATGATGGTAAAGTTATACATGTACGTAATGATGATAAAGTCATACCTATACGTAATGATGATAAAGTCATACCTGTACGTAATGATGATAAAGTCATACCTGTACGTAATGATGATAAAGTCATACCTGTACGTAATGATGATAAAGTCATACCTGTACGTAATGATGACAACGTCACACCTGTACGTAATGATGACAACGTCATACCTGTACGTAATGATGATAAAGTCATACCTGTACGTAATGATGATAAAGTCATACCTATACGTAATGATGACAACGTCATACCTGTACGTAATGATGACAACGTCACACCTGTACGTAATGATGATAAAGTCATACCTGTACGTAATGATGATAAAGTCATACCTATACGTAATGATGACAACGTCATACCTGTACGTAATGATGATAAAGTCATACCTGTACGTAATGATGACAACGTCATACTTGTACGTAATGATGATAAAGTCATACCTGTACGTAATGATGATAAAGTCATACCTGTACGAAATGATGACAACGTCATACTTGTACGTAATGATGACAACGTCATACTTGTACGTAATGATGATAAAGTCATATCTGTACGTAATGATGATAAAGTCATACCTGTACGTAATGATGACAACGTCATACTTGTACGTAATGATGATAAAGTCATATCTGTACGTAATGATGATAAAGCCATACCTGTACGTAATGATGATAAAGTCATACCTGTACGTAATGATGGTAAAGTTATACATTTACGTAATAATGAAAACGTCATACCTGTATGTACTAATGATAAAGTCATACCTGTACGTAATGATGATAAAGTCATACCTGTACGTAATGATGATAAAGTTATACATTTACGTAATGATGATAAAAATACATAACTTTATGTAATGATGACATCGTCATACTTGTACGTAATGATGATAAAGTCATACCTGTACGTAATGATGACAACGTCATACCTGTACGTAATGATGATAAAGTCATACCTGTACGTAATGATGATAAAGTCATACCTATACGTAATGATGATAAAGTCATACCTATACGTAATGATGACAACGTCATACTTGTACGTAATGATGATAAAGTCATACCTGTACGTAATGATGACAACGTCACACCTGTACGTAATGATGATAAAGTCATACCTGTACGTAATGATGACAACGTCATACTTGTACGTAATGATGACAACGTCATACTTGTACGTAATGATGATAAAGTCATACCTGTACGTAATGATGATAAAGTCATACCTGTACGTAATGATGATAAAGTCATACCTGTACGTAATGATGACAACGTCATACCTGTACGTAATGATGATAAAGTCATACCTGTACGTAATGATGATAAAGTCATACCTGTACGTAATGATGACAACGTCACACCTGTACGTAATGATGATAAAGTCATACCTGTACGTAATGATGATGAAGTCATACCTGTACGTAATGATGACAACGTCATACCTGTACGTAATGATGACAACGTCACACCTGTACGTAATGATGACAACGTCATACTTGTACGTAATGATGACAACGTCATACCTGTACGTAATGATGATAAAGTCATACCTGTACGTAATGATGATAAAGTCATACCTGTACGTTATGGTGGTAAAGTCATACCTGTACGTAATGATGATAAAGTCATACCTGTACGTAATGGTGGTAAAGTTATACCTGTACGTAATATGACAAACCTGTTCGTGTTAATAAAGCAAACATACCTGTATATGATGGCGAAATTACTACTATACGGAATGGGATCAAAGTTACACGTTTTGTCGTATGAACGAACACCAAACACCCCAACTTGGTATCGGAAACGGAAATACAAAATGTAAAATATTTCCCTTTGACATCCTGGTGGCGACTATCCGCTTATATACGATAACTATCTCTCAAGCTATGTTATATTTTTGTCCCGTCAGCATCTTTCAAATTACTATCATCAGAAAAGATTGCAATGATCGTTACATTTCCTATAATGAAATGGTAATTTGGAGATGAGATACAAAACATAATGGTGCCAGTCTTCACAGGGGCGACTCTGGCTAGAAGTCGAGTTATAGAGGTTCCCCAACGAGTGGAGATTGTTTATCATTTTTATCCAACTCGAGTTAGTTAATTTTCTAATTTTGAAAAGACACGAGCTTTAGCGAGTGTCTTTTCAAAATTAGAAAATTAACTAACGAGAGTTGGATAAAAATGATAAACAATCGTCACGAGTAGGGGAACTTGTTTATCCCATAACTTCTTTACTTACAAATGTAAGCATGTCAAGTTCAAATTCTCCCAACGTAGCAACTAAATTCCGTGAACCAAATCACTACGGGACAAAATATAGGTCGTTATGAACGAAAGCTTATCATCTATTTTAGATGCACGACTCATATCTTCTGTACTATATTTGCAAATGATATTATTTCACAAAACGAAATATAAGTTTGAAAGTCCTTGTATCTGTGTAATTTATTAATAGGTAACTTGTTTAAATAACTCCGCTCGAAATATTCGAAGACGACACCGTCATCGCGAAGTTGAACGTCACCGCTGAATATTAGACTAATCATTGTCAGATTCAATTATCGGTCCTTTCCTGGATTTCGTAGGTATGCTATTACTGGTTATTGTGATGTTAAATGTTCATTCTGAGATTTATTCATTCAAGACATCGTGCATTTCAACAAATATTTCGGAAACCGAGCTGGAGTGTTGAGCAATATAGGCCTAACAGTTATGTAACGTTAGACCTAGTTTACGTTTGTCAGTGTATTTACAAGAAATCTCGTCAGTTTAGTGACATGAGACAAATGTTCCAAGATGATTTTTAAATTTTTGTGTTTGGGATAAATATATTCGTAATAAAGGGGTCAGTTTTAATTCGCTACTTGTAGGCCTATAATCGATGCAATATCTCGCTTCCGTCGTCTATTTTACCATCAAATTATATTTCGTACGACTCAAACCCCAGATTAATCGACATTTCCATGAGGACACCCGGGGACCCCTCTCACCCAGTTTAATATGCTAACGTTGAGCACCAAAAAATCATCAAAACGTGTCCATGCTGATCTTTTGAAGACAGACGGCAAAAAAAAAGAGAAGATAAGTGAGAGTAGTAAAAATAGTCCGTGGTCAAAGGCCAGAGGTTAGCCAATCAGATTCGTTGGAGGTCACAAATGACCAATCGGAGGCTTAGAAAGTGGTTACACACTGCGGTGTGTAAACAAAAACAATAACACACTGCTACGAATTTTATCACGTGCCATATCAGTTGTGAAACAAGCGTGGTTATGGGATAAAATTTGATAACCAACACCAGTATTTATAGCTACCTACTAGCTTGGTTTCTAAGTTTTGTTTGTTTGATGGGTTAATCACCCCTTAAAACAAACAGAGCCAGTTAGAGATGAAGTTTCCTTGTGGGAGGCGGGCGTGGCAATCGCACTAAACATCATACGGCATGGCCGCCCAACGCTTTCTGGAGCAACTTAAATGTAGAATGTCTTATCCAAGACACAATCCCCGCAGCACGGCAAAGTCTTTGAGCCAAGCTTCCACAGAAATACATGTGCAAAGTGTCTCCGGTAGGGATCGGACCACAAACCTATGGAACCATCACATGATATTACATTTGTCGAATGTTCTACCATCTGAGCAATCGGAGGCCGCTAGAAGGTTATGTAGCATGCAATGCATAAAGAATGAATAATTTCTTAGAGCCAACACCGGCGAAAAGCTTATTTTCTTCCGATTTGGTTAGAGGTTTTTTTGTTAAATTTGATTATTGTTGGTTGTTGTAAGTGGTAGACTATTACACACCGTACAGGTATCAGGTATAAATGATGAATCCGCTGTAGTTGTAAATGGTGCCAGTTGAAATGTTGTAGACCCTTTAGTGTGTAGAGTTAGAAGTAATTGCGATACTTATATAGTCAGTAGTCAGGACTTTTTTTTATCAGAAAGGAGAAAGGCTCCAAACACTGTTCCCGATACACATACTGAACACAAGGAACACATGTTAGTAACTATTTTTCATCCAGGTACGATTTAGTTACCAACCCATTCGGATTATGTCGTCAAAAATATTTCACAAGTAATTTTCGTGTTATTTCTGTAGTATTTGATTGTATTTGATTTGGAAAAAGAGCTAACACTACTGTAAATGGTAATGTTTTCATGCATATCTTTTAAGTAACTAAAATGTTTAAGTTCTGAAATCTGTTCAATGTTACGTGTATTAGAATTTAGATAAAGAGTTTGAGTGATTGTGTATTCCCAGTGAAATAGTTGTGGTACTAATGGCTTGCTCAGCAGAAATCATGTAAGACATTCGAAACAGAATGTTAACACGAAGGATATAACAGGCCAATAGGGGCTCAGTATTTTGGTGTTCTTGTGAAATACAATACTGAAAATTATAAAATATATTGAATTATGGGGTTAATAACCTCTCCATTCATATTTTGACATTTCTTTTTATCTACCTTTAGTTTTCTATCATCACCTACATGTAGGTATCGACACTTAAGGTCCCTTTCATCACTGTCTTCTCCTGGAAGGACGACATAGCTGTATGATACAATTCGTTCAGGTTTGGCTCTACTGTGTCTATTATTTGTATTGGAAGGTGCTAGCATCTTGTTTGTCTTTTGTATAAACATTGCTAGTAATAGATATGTGTAAACATGAAAACATAGCAATTTTCCCTTTTATGGTACGAAAACATAAACGACTGCGATAGTTATACACGGACACAGCGATAATGGGTTTGTAAGGAACCGTAAGGTCAATGTCCACAGGGACATACATATATAGGTATATACGGACACAGCGATAATGGGTTTGTAAGGAACCGTAAGGTCAATGTCCACAGGAACATACATATATAATTATACACGGATACTGAGGCAATGGACTTGTAAGTTATCCGAGAGGTCATTGGCCCCGAACATAGACATGGATACTGAGCTAATGGGTTTGTAAGAAATCCGTAAGGTCAATGGCCCCGAACATAGACATGGATACTGAGCTAATGGGTTTGTAAGGAATCCGTAAGGTCAATGGCCCCGAACATAGTTATATAATTATTCTGAGGTAATGGGTATGCAAGCAATCCGTAAGGTCAATGTCCACACGAACATACATAATAATTATGTAGTTACCTATATACGGATACTGAGGTAACTTGTAAGCTTTCTGAAAGGTCAGTGGCCTACGAACATAGTTATACATATAATAGGTCTGAAGTCTACCTGGTATACAGATTACATCCGCCGATAGTCTATTGCTACTTCTAGTTGTCAATGACGTCCTCTTGTTGTGTATCACATCCTCTAGTTGTCAGTGATATATAGTTGTCAGTGACATCTTCTAGTCGTCATACCCTCACAGAGGGTGGCCTTCTTCATTCACATGATGTGTCAGGTTTTGTTATGATTAGTAGATGTATACTACTAAGGGTTCGTTGGCATTTTGGAGTGAAGACCTATCAGAGAAACCTGTATCTCTCAATAGGTTGCGATATACCAAGCCCCGAGAACATGAAAAGTGACAAACGCCGGCTGCCTATGAAGGAGATATGATTATTAGGATTATCGTGCCGCAATAACCGTACATAATTGTTTGAATGCTCACAGAAAGTAGTGGAATACATATTTGATCATGGCCGGAATTTCAAACAAAACAACGGGTTTCGCTGAAGGCATGTTTATCAGTATAATGACCCCGGTCTTCGTGTGAATTTTGACAGGATAATGGCAATGCTCAACGGCATCACATTCATGTGCATTTGTTGTGTGTCATAAGGATTGTCTCCTTTGTGGTTCGAAAAAAGTATGGAGGCTTAGAAGCGTCATATTGAACTGTGCCTTCGGAAATCTTGACAGTATGAAGTTTTGTCGTATACAGTGAGTCTGAGACAGAGGATATCATGCATGCATAAGAGATTCAATAGGACTGATCATTGTGCTATGCGCTACGGAGACCTTGATGGTTATTGTGTGGTGAGCTACGTAGACCTGGTTATTTTGGAGGGGCAGCTGTGTAGTGAGTTGTGCATACCTGGATGGGTCACTGTGTGGTGAGCTATGGAGAACTGGTTGGGTCTTTTTTGATAAGGTACGAAGAACTAGCTGTGGTTGGGTGATTGTGTGGTGAACTACGGAGACATGGTTGGGTGATTGTGTGGTTAGCTATGGAGACATGGTTGGGTGATTGTGTGGTGAGCTTCGGAGACATGGTTGGGTGATTGTGTGGTGAGCTATGGAGACATGGTTGGGTGATTGTGTGGTGAGCTATGGATACATGGTTGGGTGATTGTGTGGTGAGCTTCGGAGACATGGTAGGGTGATTGTGTGGTGATTTTCGAAGGCATGGTTGGGTGATTGTGTGGAGAGCTACAAAGAACTGGTTGGGTGATTGTATGGTGAGCTTCGGAGACATGGTTGGGTGATTATATGGTGATTTTCGAAGACATTGTTGGGTGATTGTGTGGAGAGCTACGAAGAACTGGTTGGGTGATTGTGTGGCGAGCTTCGGAGACATGGTTGGGTGATTGTGTGGTGAGCTACGAAGAACTAGTTGGGTGATTGTGTGGTGAGCTTCGGAGACATGGTTGGGTGATTGTGTGGAGAGCTACGAAGAACTGGTTGGGTGATTGTATGGTGAGCTACGAAGAACTGGTTGGGTAATTGTGTGGTGAGCTTCGGAGACATGGTTGGGTATTGTGGTGAGCTTCGGAGACATGGTTGGGTGATTGTATGGTGAGCTACGAAGAACTGATTGGGTGATTGTGTGGTGAGCTATGGAGACATGGTTGGGTGATTGTGTGGTGAGCTTCGAGGACATGGTTGGGTGATTGTGTGGAGAGCTACGAAGAATTGGTTGGGTGATTGTGTGGTGAGCTTCGGAGACATGGTTGGGTGATTGTGTGGTGAGCTACGAAGAACTGGTTGGGTGATTGTGTGGTGAGCTTCGGAGACATGGTTGGGTGATTGCGTGGTGAGCTATGGGGATATGGTTGGGTGATTGTGTGGTGAGCTATGGAGACATGTTTGGGTGATTGTGTGGTGAGCTATGGAGATATGGTTGGGTGATTGCGTGGTGAGCTATGGAGATATGGTTGGGTGATTGCGTGGTGAGCTATGGCGATATGTTTTTTTGTTAGCTACGAAGAACTGGATGGTAATTGTGTGGTGAGCTACAGAGAGCTTGAGGGATCTTGAGGTACCCGGAGAAGTCATTTTGCAGTGAGCTACGGAGGCCCGGAGGGAACAGTGAAAACTAGCATCAAGACAAACTGTTTACCGCTATGCCGAGAACAAAATGCTATCCTGGATGTCCATATACATGTATACATATAATACTAATACTTAGTATGAACGCTGCATGTAGTGATATTTGTTTTGAAAAAGCGAAAAAAGATCAAATCTAACAGCTTACAATTGATTTATTGTTTCGATATCAATAAGAACTAGCATAACTGCTTAGCAGACAATTTAATTCTTTTTTATGTAGGCCTACATCCAGGGACACCTTTTTTGTCATCACAAGAGGTTTTGAAAATGTTCACTATACCTTTGGTTACATACTTTGTTCTCAGTGAATCACTCTTTTCTGATAATTCCTCTCGATAGTCTCAATTATTTCCTCAAACCTTGTACTCGCCAATGCGTCGTCTGCGTAAATAATACTGAGTCGGAGTCATCGGAAGGCTTGAATGAGGAACTTCTGTGCATCAAATTCTCGCCAGGTAACACTTTGGACTTTTTAACCTTTGCAGCCGATATTTGACAAAAAAAAACAAAAAAAAAACCCCAATAAAACCCAGGAACAGTCAAAATGACTAATTGTCATTTAGATAGAGCATTGGGTAATACACTATTACACATGCACGTGCTCCCATATATACACAAAAAAACAAGACCACAAAAATCATCTATGACGATCATGTACTTGTAGATCATCAATGTTTGACAGGACCGAATGTTTGAAATAGTGTAACACGTGATTAATGATTGGAAATAAAACATGTACGCGCGTTTCTATTATCCAATAAACCATTATTAGGTTATGCAGCTACAACATCGACGTGGTAGAATAACAATTTAAAACGTTTTAATAATACAGTAGGTGAGTAAAAATAATCTAGAGGATAGGCATTCCACGCGTTGGGCAGCAACTTAGTACCTTGGTCACATTAACTGTTGGCCGTATGTTGGTGTAACGACAGGGCAACACGGGTATAGTAATAAACTACTGATTACAACTCTACAGAATTAGAAATAAACTCAATACAGAAAATAAAAATGAAACTTTTCAACTGGGGATTTATTGCTGTACTGTAATGTAGTACAACATTCATTTGATTGGTCAGACAAGCCTACGTCGTTATATGGTTAGAGTCTAGTCAGTCTCATCTTGCTAAAGTGGCCGTAATATCGGTACTGACTGATTTAAAAGTGCTTTTCAGATAAAAGATGGCTTATTGTTCATGTTATATGGACGTACTACACAGGTGACAACGTGTCAACCCATGCTTTTTTGACCGCTTTCTCTAATTCGAATGCCTCTTTTTAAAGGGGCATCTAAATAGCAAATCCAGGAAAAACAGTGATATGTTACAAACCTATAATTCCTTCTATAATTAAATTTAACAGAATCAACTTGATCAAGTTTTAGCATGTATCGTGGCAAACAGTGGGCTTTGCTGTTGACATATAGTCTGTTGAGCTGATTATAAATTTCAACAAGACATGTAAAAATGCATGCTTAAAGGGGATATTATTAGCTTCTTTGGATGTCGTTTTGCGTCTAAAGCACACAATAGTAGCATTTGTTTGACCAGATTAGACTTTATGATATGTATAAATACTGAATCTATTTTGACCATGAAAAGCAAATGGCGAACACAAATATTGCCATTTCAAGGTAAAAACAAAGTAAGTGTTTATACGTACACAATGTCCGATCCTGTCAATCAAATACTCCCGTTCGGTACTTAGACACTTGTGAACATGACAGCATTACTATTTTTCAGGTTTATTCCATGCTACATCTTACCACAAAGTAAAGAAGGAACTGTTAACATCCGCAGCAAGTAATCGGTGATTTTAAGAACCTACATATCCAAACAAACATTTTGGTATATGACATGACTATTTTTGTGCAAATCTGTAGATATTTATTTGCGGTTGAAATTTAACATTATTCTCCTATATAGATCTATATGGCCCTTAAATATATTGATGGTAGTGTCTGCATCCTCAGGAACATCCCGCACAGACTAGCATCTCAGCGTCTACCGACATTTTCCCTGCCCTTCTATATGATTTCAGTACCATTTTATATTGTATAAATGACGCTGTACATGTTAAAACAGTCTGATATCCACCACTCTAAGCAATATAGTATTACCACCATTACCAGCTGTAGTCAGACATCACAGTTATTTCCCTTTGACTATCGTGTGAGGGTAACGCGATGTGAAGAGGTTTGACATTGTCCTTTTACAATGATTGCATATCTTTTATACTGAAGACCACAGTTACACCCGGAAGATTAGTTTGGTGTTATAGCATCCCGTGTTAAATATACCAAACTTCTCTTATAATATGTGGATTGCTGACTATTGTTACCTCTGCGAAATAATGATTTCTCGAGATCAGACTCTGTTATCCAAATCAACAGCATTTGACCTGAGCTATCTGCGCATGTAATACACGTTTTATTTATTTGAAAAAAAAAGAAAAAAAAACACAATAAAAGTTATCTACTTTATTCGCACTATACATGTACAAATACTCAAATTACCACCGATGAAGGATTTCTCACTTAAATTACGAAAATATTTACCGGCTGGTTCAAACCCTTTGAGAAGATTTCAATAGTACACTGTATGATTTGGAATTCGTTCGTTTCCACTAGCCAGACTTACGACTTTTCGATAAAAATCAACACCCACCAGCGATATGTGGGGATTCACAAATTATCATTAATTTAATGAGGTCACGAGATATAGCAGAACATCAAACACCCCTGGTCATCAATTAATCATACTCACGTTACAGTTTGTAAACAGTCTAGATGATAAATACGACGAAATAACAATGTCGTTTAAATAACAATGTCGTTTAAACATAAATAATGTATGTAACATGTATTGATAGGCCCAGGTGTCTACATATGATTTTAAACAACGACACCCCCGGGATTCCGTATCCTCGTTACATCATCTATCGCCGGCTTATATCACAAACGACACCTAATTGATCAGATGTCATCCTACATTATACCTGATCAAAGGAAGGAAGCGCTTTTCATTTCCTGGTAATATATTTGCATGCCATCTAAATGATTTAACCAACTAGAATTCCACAGAAATGGATGTGTCGCCTTCGCCAATTTAATTAAAAGAGTGTCATTTTGAAAATATCACGGTCACCATATGATAAACATGATGCTTTCTGTTTTCTGAATAAGCCAGATACGAAGATTCAATTTGCAGTGGCGAGTGTAGTGGGAAACACAGATGAAAAATCGAATGATTGTGATAATAATCTGCGTGCGAAGGAAAAAAATAGAATTTTGCCATAGGGTTGAAACTCAATCTGTAATCTAATATATAAGGCCACATACCAAGTAACAAATTGATGTACAAATGTAGCAAATGTGGCGAAAAAAGTAATCACGAGACAGTACTAATGCAAAGGGCAATGACTCCAGCAAAAAAAAAAAAAAGGAATGCTGACACGATGTCCGAAATAAAACTGTAATTCATTATGACCAAGCTCCTCTGCTATTTTACAAAAATGATGTGGCACGTGGTAGAAAAAAATGGTGCAAAGGTCCATAACCCCGTCAAGAAATAGAATTATGACACAGGGTTCAAACTGGACGGAATTAGTCAATAAACCAAGGAATACTTTTGTTTCAATGGAAATGCTCGTGCTTTAGTATATGTATACTGGTGCCTTATCCTTGCGTCGTATAAGGAGGAAGAGCCACATTGATGGTCCTTATAAAGCCAGCCGGCAGTAGTCTCATCTGTCATTTTGTTTAAGTTATAGGCCGATGATCGACAATCCTCTTTTGTGATTGGTCACGAATACTGAAAGCTAAGGAAGTCCCCTGTTACTATTTATAGTTAAGGTAACCAAAGTGCATTATTATACCCTTATGTTTTTTTCTCTAGTAAAAGTAATGTAATAATTTGAGTGTCAGCCTCGAGAGGATTGCGCATGTGTTTCCAGGACTATCACACGGCGAACTGTCACACCTCTGTTGTAACGTCGTCAGAACGTTTGAAAGACACAACGACATGCAAGCGCTTAATTGACACAGATTGTTTGTTGTTGCAGACGGTAGCCAAACATTTTGTTTTCTCTCACGAAACTGTCAAACATGGATCAACACTCGCGTTTTCAAAACGCCACAGACGTAGAGATCGAGTCATTATTAACGGACATAGATAGCAAACACACTAAAAGGGTCATACAAACGTCTGTCAAGTTAATGGAGGACTATATAGCAGATTCTCATACCAGCACCAACATCGCAGATATCTCAGCATTATACCGACAACGGATTTTCACCTATTTATTAGAAAATTTTACGCAGATATCCGAAAGGCTAATGGTGAGTTTTGTGTCAAGAAGTCAATGATTAGTGTCCGATTTGGTTTACAAAAACTTTTGTGAAAAAAAACGAGGTGAAGACATCATAAATGATGCAGATTTTAAAAGTGCAAATGACGTATTCAAGGCTGTTCTTGTTCGGATATATCCAAACTAATTATTTCAGAATGGACTGATCTTAAATTTGTGATCTTGTTAGTTGTTGAATAAACTTATTTTGTTGAATTTAATAGAGTTTTGTCATTTCCTGAGAAAAAGTGATCAAATGAGTTTTATCGGCGGGAGGGGGGTTAGCGAATAACTACTTTTATATATAGAAAAAAAAACGTAAAGGTATAATAAAACTGTTATTAAATGGGGTAATTCGGGCAATAGTAATTTTGTCAGCACCTCGTCAACAACTGTTGCCTCGGGCTAAAGCCCTCGTGCAACAGTTGTTGCTTCGTATCCGGGGCTGACAAAATTACTACCGCCCTCATACCCATTTGATAACTGTATATTGTTAATCTCGGAACATGTGAGCATTGATCTCAAGTTGATATTGCACTTTTCGACCAATCAGGCAACGGCAAAAATCACACTCATATTCAAAAATTGTAGGATTACTGAACAGTGGTAATTGTAACCTACTATTTCAGTTGCTGAAGATAGAGCCCAAACAAAAAACAATGCTGTAGGTTAATTCTAAATAAAAGATGGAGCGTCAAAGAATATTCGAATATTCGTTCGGTAGTTGGTAGAAAAAGTAATCAAACTTTATGGAGTAGACTTTGTCAGGTCGTAGCCTCTCGGTAGTCCCTCAAATTAAACTTTGACGTTTTGGTGACCTAAGAGGATGCTTTTTTAAAAATAAATTTAATGGCAAAATAAGAGCACGCATGTACTCGAAAGACAGTACGCCTGGCATTGACAGTAGACGGGGGAACTCCCACCGTGGGGATTCCCGCCTTTTTTCACCTGTAGACATACATTATCTATTTTCAGTAGGGGTGTATATTTTTGTTTTTCAAGTCTTAAGACATAAGTCATCATTCTCGTATGTAAGAAGTACCCATTCCTTATTATAATTACTAAAAATAGCCACAAACATCAGAAAGACACTTTCGTCAGGGACTCAGTTTAGGAGAAAAATCAGCTGATTCAGGTTTCTGAGTCCTTCAGGTGTGTGCCCAATATGTATGATGGGGGTTTGGATTTGCTTGGGTGAAATTGAATGCACCACGTTGTCAAAGAATAGGTGTCGTTTTGGATTTGCAATGCGTCCTCGGCGGAGGGGATATGCCTACAATAAATCACCAAAGAGACTATTTTCGAATGAACGGAGGAAATAATATTATAGGTGAATACCAGCAACAAGTGAGAACCGAGGGACTGAGCTTTGAGGAACAAAACTGATTACAGGTAACTGACTAGATTGTTAGCCATCAAGAATCGGCGGTCAAACGCACAGGCGCTTGCATAGAAAATGCGATTTACAGATTACACATACCACTGTCATATCATTTTTTTTTTATTTTGAAAATCACATTTTCTATGCAAGCGCCCGTGGTCAAACGTGAGCCAGGCAGATCATTTGTTATATGTCGAACTGTAGCCCCATGTCTTCATGATGCGTGAGATAAAATAGAGATAGATGTGGCAGACAAATCGTGATACCGACCGATACCGGGTATCTGGACATCAGGTTGTACCACATACAGCCTGTATTATTGACATGATGTTCAAACTATGGGATGTGATTGGAGACCAAGGCAGCGACGATGTAATGAAATATGCCGCCGTTAAATTGCGTCGTAATCGAATCTCCGACATGCACACCAAATGCAAGTCTTTTAGAAATAGCCCAGCTGTGTGACACAGTGACGCAACAATGGCATAACAGTGACCACACCTGGCCGGAGAAGCACGTGCGGCGGCGTGGCGTGTGGCACAGGATAACGTTAAGTTGATGATAGGCCTATTATTTCTCTATCAAGTGCATTCTATCGTTCCGATGGCGATGTACCTTATCAAATTTAAAACGGATCAACGTAGAAACAGATCTTTGGCCGGCGAGATTTCGTCGCCAATTCCAAACCAGACGAGCTCAAGTAATAGGGTTAAACATGGAGCGTGGAGACGAGATGACAATTAATTTATCATTGACGTCCAAAGTAGTTATAAAAAATTGTGATATTGAAGTAGCCCCTGACCACATCAGACAACGATCGGATTGGTGGCGAACTGGTATCTGTTTACCATCAGCCTATAGGCCTAACAGAGTTTCTCTACACGTCAACGTAAAGAAACCCGACCACTCCAGGAGCTCTCTCCAGGGACTCATTTCTGCAAGGCTTGATATCAAATACAAAACGCTTCCCATCACTCACATTGTCTATAAAGTAACCTTTATGAATAAATCGTACCACCTCCCTTTGCCTCGTCCAAACAGAGACTCTTTGACACATTCGAAATCCAACGGTTTACCTCTCCAAATAGATAGTCTTACTACACAAGATTGGACATGTATGCATATAGTTTATATAAAAAGAATGTGGATGTGGCACATTGGTATAAGCTGTGGACATTTCTTGCTAGGCGATAAGGTGTCGTAGGTCGTGATTTCGAGGCCCGGTCAGGGAACGAGTCATAAACTTCGAGGCCCGGTCACGGAACGAGTCATAAACTTCGAGGCCTGGTCTGGGAACGAATCATAAACTTCGAGGCCCGGTCAGGTAACGAGTCATAAACTTGTCTTCATTCGTCAGTTTTGTTACTGTGTTTTATATAGAATGTAAATATATATGAACGGCAAGGAAATGTTACTGCGAGGGTTGATTAACCATCGTATTCAGCGGAAAACAGATTAATAACTGTTTTCTTATATGACATTTTCACCTTTTATAATGATCAGTCCGACCAGATAGAAAGAACGTGAATGATCGATAGTAGGAAGTGAAAATGCTGAGAATTACGATAAAATAAAGACTCAATGATTAATCAAAAAATCATTTACATTCTAATATTGTTTTAAACTCAACTGGCCTTAATGAATATGCAATTTATGAAAAACAGGTTTTCAGATGGAAGTATAGCTGTAAAACACTCTTTTTTAAGACTCTAAAATGTCGCAGATTGAAAAGCCTTTTTAAGGTATTGAATTCCGGACCGTGAATAATACCCAAATTGATGTCAGAATGGATGGTGAAGGACCGATTAATCGCCGCAACGAAAACAGTAACAATCATTTGTAATGTGAACCGTTCCTACCGTTGTTAGCCTCGGCCTCAGATTAAGACAACATTCTATATAAATCAGCGGCTGACAGAATGGCACTAAGCTTCCTTTTCCCTGTATTACATTGTTTACAAAACAATGAAATTATTTCGCTGAGAAGTCCGTCGCTTGACTATGTTTTGGAACCCCTCGCTTCTAAAATGAAATAAATGTTTTTCGTTTATTGTTGGGATTGTTATATTGTATTGTCTGATATCAGCAAATGTTTTAAGCACCGCCGTTCTAGAAGTGCACTGATTGGTTAATTTACTACTTTTGACGTCATGGAATGGAAGTGAGGATGTTTCTTGTTACTATATTTGGTACCGTAGCGTTCATTTATGGTTATATACTATTTGAGCAAAATGAAAATGTTAAGAATCGACCAATCAGAAAACGTATACAACACATTCATATATGTAATAAATATAATAATAATATATAGAATATATAATAATATTTTATCACTGCTTAGAGCAGCACTAACTTTTGTTTTTGACCAATCAGAACGGCACTTTCTATTTACCGCACTGAAATCCGCCAATTTTTCTATTTAGATACGAACAAAGCGAATGTAGAATAAGTGATTATTTTGTGTGCACTTTTCCATTATACGTTGCAGTTTTTGATGAAATATTCATTTGACAAAATACGTTGTCAAAGATTTCTCTTTAATCTGGCTTTAAAAACTGAAATAAAAAAATATGGAATGGTTTCCGGTTGAATATAACATACAGTGTATATTTTATTGTATTCCACTCGCATAGCAGAATATACCGGTAAAAGTTGCGACGTTCTGTCATACAGGTGAAATACATGTTAGATTCAACGGGAAACCATCAAATATCCTGAAACCCAATAATTATCTATTGCAGTGACTTGCTATTATTATCAATTCATCAAATGAAAAATACATATGAAAACCGTATATAAGATATTAACAGGATATCTGCCCGATGTCAAGTGTACACCGCCAAGATTTGTACACCAATGTAATCCAAGCTACCCTTGTTTTCATTAAAATTAGCACAACTTGTATGATATACAAAATGTACACCTTCTTGAAAATATATCAAATTAACCACACGCATTTCAAGTATAGTTCCATACAAAAAAATGAAGTTAAAAATAAATCAATCGAACGCATCAATACACCGGTACAGATGTACTTAATATCAGCTACCTCTAATTCCATCTATGTCCGTCACCAACATACTCCTGTTAAATGTCTCCGCCGTTCTTTACACCCTCCATTCACACCGAGATACCAGGCCTTCCCTTTTCCACATGCCCTATTTTCAGCATCACCCGACCTGCTTTAAATCACATTTTACTCCTGTTGAATTTTAACTAGAAATGTATAATTGCAATTACGATTATTAGCATCCGAAAGCTGTGCACATGCATGCTGGCAGCATCCCCATAACTGACACGGATGCTTATCAATTACCCTAAAGTCAATCAATTAGTCGTTGCAGATTCATTCTGCATTGTCAAAGCCATACATCTGGATTAAAGCTGACAATATTTCTTGGTTAAAAGCAGATATTCCATCAGCTAATCTGGCCGTATTTTGCCTAAATGTATTAGCTGGTGCCCGTGACGGTGTTATTGCGAGATGGATTGTTGGCGTCATCGGACGGAGAGCCTGTTTCCTGTCCAGTGCGCACCCGTCTAGAAAATTACATAAGGTCTAATAAAATCTAAAACATTGTCTCACACAAGTTATCGGGCCCCAGACTGACAATAGATCATGTCACACAGGGTATCGGGCCCCAGACTGACAGTAGATCATGTCACACAGGGTATCCGGGGTCCCAGACTGACAATAGATCATGTCACACAGGGTATCCGGGTCCCAGACTGACATTAGATCATGTCACACAAGTTATCGGGCCCCAGACTGACAGTAGATCATGTCACACAGGGTATCCGGGCCCCAGACTGACAGTAGATCATGTCACACAAGGTATCCGGGGTCCCAGACTGACAATATATCATGTTACACAAGGTATCCGGGGTCCCAGACTGACAATAGATCATGTCACACAGGGTATCCGGGTCCCAGACTGACAATAGATCATGTCACACAGGGTATCCGGGGTCCCAGACTGACAGTAGATCATGTTACACAAGGTATCCGGGCCCCAGACTGACAATAGAGCATGTCACACAAGGTATCCGGGCCCCAGACTGACAGTAGATCATGTCACACAAGGTATCCGGGCCCCAGACTGACAGTAGATCATGTCACACAAGGTATCCGGGCCCCAGACTGACAATAGATCATGTCACACAAGGTATCCGGGGTCCCAGACTGACAATAGATCATGTCACACAAGGTATCCGGGTCCCAGACTGACAATAGATCATGTCACACAAGGTATCCGGGGTCCCAGACTGACAATAGATCATGTCACACAAGGTATCCGGGCCCCAGAATTACAATAGATCATGTCACACAAGGTATCCGGGCCCCAGACTGACAGTAGATCATGTCACACAGGGTATCCGGGCCCCAGACTGACAATAGATCATGTCACACAAGGTATCCGGGCCCCAGACTGACAATAGATCATGTCACACAAGGTATCCGGGGTCCCAGACTGACAATAGATCATGTCACACAAGGTATCCGGGTCCCAGACTGACAATAGATCATGTCACACAAGGTATCCGGGGTCCCAGACTGACAATAGATCATGTCACACAAGGTATCCGGGCCCCAGACTTACAATAGATCATGTCACACAAGGTATCCGGGCCCCAGACTGACAATAGATCATGTCACACAAGGTATCCGGGGTCCCAGACTGACAATAGATCATGTCACACAAGGTATCCGGGCCCCAGACTTACAATAGATCATGTCACACAAGGTATCCGGGCCCCAGACTGACAGTAGATCATGTCACACAAGGTATCCGGGTCCCAGACTGACAATAGATCATGTCACACAAGGTATCCGGGTCCCAGACTGACAATAGATCATGTCACACAGGGTATCCGGGTCCCAGACTGACAGTAGATCATGTCACACAAGGTATCCGGGTCCCAGACTGACAATAGATCATGTCACACAAGGTATCCGGGTCCCAGACTGACAATAGATCATGTCACACAGGGTATCCGGGTCCCAGACTGACAGTAGATCATGTCACACAAGGTATCCGGGTCCCAGACTGACAATAGATCATGTCACACAAGGTATCCGGGGTCCCAGACTGACAATAGATCATGTCACACAAGGTATCCGGGCCCCAGACTGACAATAGATCATGTCACACAAGGTATCTGGGTCCCAGACTGACAATAGATCATGTCACACAGGGTATCCGGGCCCCAGACTGACAATAGATCATGTCACACAAGGTATCCGGGTCCCAGACTGACAATAGATCATGTCACACAAGTTATCCGGGGTCCCAGACTGACAGTAAATCATGTCACACAGGGTATCCGGGGTCCCAGACTGACAATAGATCATGTCACACAAGGTATCCGGGCCCCAGACTGACAATAGATCATGTCACACAAGGTATCGGGCCCCAGACTGACAGTAGATCATGTCACACAGGGTATCCGGGCCCCAGACTGACAATAGATCATGTCACACAGGGTATCCGGGTCCCAGACTGACAGTAGATCATGTCACACAAGGTATCCGGGTCCCAGACTGACAATAGATCATGTTACACAAGGTATCCGGGCCCCAGACTGACAATATATCATGTCACACAGGGTATCCGGGCCCCAGACTGACAATATATCATGTCACACAGGGTATCCGGGTCCCAGACTGACAGTAGATCATGTCACACAGGGTATCCGGGTCCCAGACTGACAATAGATCATGTCACACAAGGTATCCGGGTCCCAGACTGACAATATATCATGTCACACAGGGTATCCGGGCCCCAGACTGACAATATATCATGTCACACAAGGTATCCGGGGTCCCAGACTGACAATAGATCATGTCACACAAGGTATCCGGGCCCCAGACTGACAGTAGATCATGTCACACAAGGTATCCGGGCCCCAGACTGACAATAGATCATGTCACACAAGGTATCCGGGTCCCAGACTGACAGTAGATCATGTCACACAAGGTATCCGGGCCCCAGACTGACAATAGATCATGTCACACAGGGTATCCGGGCCCCAGACTGACAATAGATCATGTCACACAAGGTATCCGGGTCCCAGACTGACAGTAAATCATGTCACACAAGGTATCCGGGTCCCAGACTGACAGTAGATCATGTCACACAGGGTATCCGGGCCCCAGACTGACAATAGATCATGTCACACAAGGTATCCGGGTCCCAGACTGACAATAGATCATGTCACACAGGGTATCCGGGCCCCAGACTGACAATAGATCATGTCACACAAGGTATCCGGGTCCCAGACTGACAATAGATCATGTCACACAAGGTATCCGGGCCCCAGACTGACAGTAGATCATGTCACACAAGGTATCCGGGCCCCAGACTGACAATAGATCATGTCACACAAGGTATCCGGGTCCCAGACTGACAATAGATCATGTCACACAGGGTATCCGGGCCCCAGACTGACAATAGATCATGTCACACAGGGTATCCGGGTCCCAGACTGACAATAGATCATGTCACACAAGGTATCCGGGCCCCAGACTGACAGTAGATCATGTCACACAAGGTATCCGGGTCCCAGACTGACAATAGATCATGTCACACAGGGTATCCGGGCCCCAGACTGACAATATATCATGTCACACAAGGTATCCGGGTCCCAGACTGACAATAGATCATGTCACACAAGGTATCCGGGCCCCAGACTGACAATATATCATGTCACACAGGGTATCCGGGCCCCAGACTGACAGTAGATCATGTCACACAAGGTATCCGGGTCCCAGACTGACAATAGATCATGTCACACAGGGTATCCGGGCCCCAGACTGACAATATATCATGTCACACAAGGTATCCGGGTCCCAGACTGACAATAGATCTTGTCACACAAGGTATCCGGGCCCCAGACTGACAATATATCATGTCACACAGGGTATCCGGGTCCCAGACTGACAGTAGATCATGTCACACAAGGTATCTGGGTCCCAGACTGACAATATATCATGTCACACAGGGTATCCGGGTCCCAGACTGACAATAGATCATGTCACACAGGGTATCGCAGGTTTTCCCCTACATCTGATTTAGGCTATTCTCCAATTACCCATGAAACTATTGTTTATTATACAGAGCATGCTATATAAGGTCTTAGGATCAGTTCCAGGGCAAACTTCTGGGGTCAAACTATGTTACTTATGACTTATATTTTATGTCTTTTATTACTGGCGAATGTAGGGGCAAATAATCAGGATATTGATTGAGGTGTTAGAATTACGCCAAGACCACGTGACATGCGTTGGTTGCTGACCCTGGGATGCCTAGTACACGTGCTGTGTTTGCATTAAACAAAAATGACGTGACATTACTTAGTGCGAGATGTAGAACCTGGGTAGTCTGACAGGTGTAGGATGGTTCAATTTAACCTAAACTATGTGACAGAAGTTTAAAGTGGGTGCTGTTAAATTTTCAGTGTGAGGCCGCACGTGTTTACCTGGTGAGAAGAAATCAATTTTCACCATCATTCCAAACCAGAATATATTAATAGCATGACATGTAACATTCGAATTACTGAACCCGCTTCCCTGATACCGCAGTAATTCCACAATCTCTACCTTATTTATGGGATCTGCTAGGCTTTTAACTTAAAAAGAATGCTCCGTAAACGAAACAAGAACAATATACTGCCATTTCCAGAAAACATTTCTCGACAAACAATCATAAAAATGGAATGAAATATAGAGAGTGATCTCGTCACCAAATCATTATCTTAGTTAACTAGAATTTTATAGTCATGGTACCACTTAGCTCACATTGTCTCTGTCTTCCAAACAATGGATAATTGATAATGAAAACCGTGACAACGAGTGGAATGTCCCATTGGTGACATCACCATGTAACAGGGAGTACCATACGACATCACTTCATTTCTCTTTATGTCCCCGCCCTGGTGTGTGCTGAAAATGTGTCATCATTGTGTTCAATTCCATTGTCCATCATTTTCATGTGTTCCATTGCTGACACACGTGTTCTTGCCGGCCTGTCTATTCCCGGAGTTGATGGCCTCCTCCTGTATGCTCTTAGTGTTACCAATGTGCTGTGAACGAGTCCCGTGTGTCGAGTCCCCTACACGTACTTATATTCTGTTATGGGAAGGAGTAAGGAAAAGCTAGCGGTCTCTCGCTCTCCATGCGTACATTCAACCACTAGGAGAAATGGAAATTCTGAGCCCGAGCTTTCAACGTGACCAATTCTTCATAACCTTGGTCATGATGTCACCAGAGTTCCCTAGACTAGATTAACTGTCTTAGTACCTTTTCTCTCTATTAGACTGCCCCCATGAATACTCGAAAGATCATTAGCTGTGGGAAAACGTCAAGATACATCAAAGAAGTCAAATAAGACTTATATCGATGTCTTCCAGTGATTCAGTGATTAAGACAGGTCAAGGCGGCCATCTTGGTCAGGGTCCTCACCAAGTAAGCGCTGATTGGTTTATTCGATCAAGGAATCGTGTGTTTGATTTCAGGTTCGGGATTCTTTTTTGTTCACAATTGATACGTTTTTGAGATGTTCAGCGTGGATAAAGGATTTGTAAATAATTCAAAGGCGTTTTATTTTATATTCAATGTCTACTTACAGGTGTATGCAGTATTTCAAATAACAGGTTTAGTTTTTAAAACTACCGTGATGTCGAAACCTTGAGCGACTGCTTGATAGATGTACTACCATGTTTTTGAACATTCAATGTAACCAACATTATGTAGAATTGTTTTCCGTTTCGATTACTGGCCCTTTTATGTTAGACTAAAAATCAGTTACACTAAGAAATAGATTTTTGTATTATGCGCAAAAATCCAAAAACGCCATTTTTGAAAGGAATGTCGCCGAGCCTATTTACATATTAGCCAATCAAAATGGCAGTATCGATTTACGTCATCTCTCAATTACGTCATGAGACATTTGATCTCATTATTTTATTTGCACCCGTATGGGTATGCAGTATCCAATTCTCCACTTATTTGAGGCTAAATGCAGTCATGCAGATAAACAATATGATTTATCACTCCACATAAAATCACATTACCAAATCGTCAGGAATTCTCACAAATATGATGAACGAAATCATTCGTAATCCCTTCCAAGCCCCATTTACTGTTTGCTGAACTCGTAGGATTCACAATCAAACATCCGACACTATACTCACCTTATCCACTGCCGAATCTACATACCAAACTTTAGCCTACCACAGTATGATATATCAACAACGTTAAGTCTGTCAAGACATATACGCTGACTGTTTTAGTTCGTAGTCGATAGCAGCGGTAAAACAAATATAAAAAAAATCAGCAAAACAAACAAAAATATGGAATAGCTAGGCAAAGGCATTTCATCAGTTATATACAACAGACATACATAAAACAGCCAAAACAGAAAAAAATCGATAGAGCAAGGGAAACAAAATGACAACCATACCTGGATCTGTAAAACAGGAAAGATTGGCAGGGCAAGGAAAACAGTCGGGAACCATACCTAAATGGGTAAAACAGGAAAGATTGGTAGAGGAAGGGAGACAGTTGAGAACCATACCTAAATGGGTAAAACAGGAAAGATTGGTAGAGGAAGGGAGACAGTCGGGAACCATACCTAAATGACTAATACAGGAAAGATTGGTAGAGGAAGGGAGACAGTCGAGAGCCATACCTAAATGACTAAAACAGGAAAGATTGGTAGAGGAAGGGAGACAGTCGGGAACCATACCTAAATGACTAATACAGGAAAGATTGGTAGAGGAAGGGTAATAGTCGAGAACCATACCTAAATGTCTAATACAGGAAAGATTGGTAGAGGAAGGGTAATAGTCGAGAACCATACCTAAATGTCTAATACAGGAAAGATTGGAAGAGGAAGGGTAATAGTCGAGATCCATACCTAAATGTCTAATACAGGAAAGATTGGTAGAGGAAGGGTAATAGTCGAGAACCATACCTAAATGTCTAATACAGGAAAGATTGGTAGAGGAAGGGTAATAGTCGAGAACCATACCTAAATGTCTAATACAGGAAAGATTGGAAGAGGAAGGGGGACAGTCGAGATCCATACCTAAATGTCTAATACAGGAAAGATTGGAAGAGGAAGGGAGACAGTCGAGAACCATACCTAAATGTCTAATACAGGAAAGATTGGTAGAGGAAGGGGGACAGTCGAGAACCATACCTAAATGTCTAATACAGGAAAGATTGGAAGAGGAAGGGAGACAGTCGAGAACCATACCTAAATGTCTAATACAGGAAAGATTGGTAGAGGAAGGGAAACAGTCGGAACCATATCTAAATGACTAATACAGGAAAGATTGGTAGAGGAAGGGAGACAGTCGGAACCATACCTAAATGACTAATACAGGAAAGATTGGTAGAGGAAGGGAGACAGTCGGAACCATACCTAAATGACTAATACAGGAAAGATTGGTAGAGGAAGGGAGACAGTTGAGAACCATGCCTAAATGACTAATACAGGAAAAATTGGTAGAGGAAGGGAGACAGTCGAGAACCATACCTAAATGACTAATACAGGAAAGATTGGTAGAGGAAGGGAAACAGTCGAGAACCATATCTAAATGACTAATACAGGAAAGATTGGTAGAGGAAGGGAAACAGTCGGAACCATATCTAAATGACTAATACAGGAAAGATTGGTAGAGGAAGGGAGACAGTCGAGAACCACACCTAAATGACTAAAACAGGAAAGATTGGTAGAGGAAGGGTAATAGTCGGGAACCATACCTAATGGATAAAACAGGAAAGATTGGTAGAGGAAGGGAGACAGTCGAGAACCATACCTAAATGGGTAAAACAGGAAAGATTGGTAGAGGAAGGGTAATAGTCGAGAACCATACCGAAATGACTAATACAGGAAAGATTGGTAGAGGAAGGGTAATAGTCGGGAACCATACCTAATGGATAAAACAGGAAAGATTGGTAGAGGAAGGGAGACAGTCGAGAACCATACCTAAATGACTAATACAGGAAAGATTGGTAGAGGAAGGGTAATAGTCGAGAACCATACCTAAATGACTAAAACAGGAAAGATTGGTAGAGGAAGGGAAATAGTCGGAACCATACCTAAATGACTAATACAGGAAAGATTGGTAGAGGAAGGGAGACAGTCGAGAACCATACCTAAATGACTAAAACAGGAAAGATTGGTAGAGGAAGGGTAATAGTCGAGAACCATACCGAAATGACTAATACAGGAAAGATTGGTAGAGGAAGGGTAATAGTCGGGAACCATACCTAATGGATAAAACAGGAAAGATTGGTAGAGGAAGGGAGACAGTCGAGAACCATACCTAAATGACTAATACAGGAAAGATTGGTAGAGGAAGGGTAATAGTCGAGAACCATACCTAAATGACTAAAACAGGAAAGATTGGTAGAGGAAGGGAAATAGTCGGAACCATACCTAAATGACTAATACAGGAAAGATTGGTAGAGGAAGGGAGACAGTCGAGAACCATACCTAAATGACTAAAACAGGAAAGATTGGTAGAGGAAGGGAGACAGTTGAGAACCATACCTAAATGACTAAAACAGGAAAGATTGGTAGAGGAAGGGAAACAGTCGAGAACCATACCTAAATGACTAATACAGGAAAGATTGGTAGAGGAAGGGAAATAGTCGAGAACCATACCTAAATGACTAAAACAGGAAAGATTGGTAGAGGAAGGGAAATAGTCGAGAACCATACCTAAATGACTAATACAGGAAAGATTGGTAGAGGAAGGAAAACAGTCGAGAACCATACCTCAATGTCTAATACAGGAAAGATTGGTAGAGGAAGGGAGACAGTCGAGAACCATATCTAAATGACTAATACAGGAAAGATTGATAGAGGAAGGGAAATAGTCGAGAACCATACCTAAATGGGTAAAACTGGAAAGATTGGTAGAGGAAGGGAGACAGTCGAGAACCATACCTAAATGACTAAATCTGGAAAGATTGGTAGAGGAAGGGAAACAGTCGGAACCATACCTAAATGACTAATACAGGAAAGATTGTTAGAGGAAGGGAAATAGACGAGAACCATACCTAAATGGGTAAAACTGGAAAGATTGGTAGAGGAAGGGAAATAGTCGAGAACCATACCTAAATGACTAAAACAGGAAAGATTGGTAGAGGAAGGGTAATAGTCGAGAACCATATCTAAATGACTAAAACAGGAAAGATTGGTAGAGGAAGGGAAACAGTCGGAACCATACCTAAATGACTAAAACAGGAAAGATTGTTAGAGGAAGGGAAATAGTCGAGAACCATACCTAAATGACTAAAACAGGAAAGATTGGTAGAGGAAGGGAAACAGTCGGAACCATATCTAAATGACTAAAACAGGAAAGATTGTTAGAGGAAGGGAAATAGTCGAGAACCATACCTAAATGACTAAAACAGGAAAGATTGGTAGAGGAAGGGTAATAGTCGAGAACCATACCTAAATGACTAAATCTGGAAAGATTGGTAGAGGAAGGGAAACAGTCGGAACCATACCTAAATGACTAATACAGGAAAGATTGTTAGAGGAAGGGAAATAGTCGAGAACCATACCTAAATGACTAATACAGGAAAGATTGGTAGAGGAAGGGAGACAGTCGAGAACCATACCTAAATGTCTAATACAGGAAAGATTGGTAGAGGAAGGTAAACAGTCGGAACCATACCGAAATGGGTAAATCTGGAAAGATTGGTAGAGAAAGGGAGACAGTCGAGAACCATACCTAAATGTCTAATACAGGAAAGATTGGTAGAGGAAGGGAAACAGTCGGAACCATATCTAAATGACTAAAACAGGAAAGATTGTTAGAGGAAGGGAGACAGTCGAGAACCATATCTAAATGACTAAAACAGGAAAGATTGGTAGAGGAAGGGAGACAGTCGAGAACCATATCTAAATGACTAAAACAGGAAAGATTGGTAGAGGAAGGGAGACAGTCGAGAACCATACCTAAATGACTAAAACAGGAAAGATTGGTAGAGGAAGGGTAATAGTCGGGAACCATACCTAATGGATAAAACAGGAAAGATTGGTAGAGGAAGGGTAATAGTCGAGAACCATACCTAAATGTCTAATACAGGAAAGATTGGTAGAGGAAGGGTAATAGTCGAGAACCATACCTAAATGACTAATACAGGAAAGATTGGTAGAGGAAGGGAGACAGTCGAGAACCATACCTAAATGACTAATACAGGAAAGATTGGTAGAGGAAGGGACACAGTCGGAACCATACCTAAATGACTAATACAGGAAAGATTGGTAGAGGAAGGGAGACAGTCGAGAACCATACCTAAATGACTAAAACAGGAAAGATTGGTAGAGGAAGGGTAATAGTCGAGAACCATACCTAAATGTCTAATACAGGAAAGATTGGTAGAGGAAGGGTAATAGTCGAGAACCATACCTAAATGACTAATACAGGAAAGATTGGTAGAGGAAGGGAGACAGTCGAGAACCATACCTAAATGACTAATACAGGAAAGATTGGTAGAGGAAGGGACACAGTCGGAACCATACCTAAATGGGTAAATCTGGAAAGATTGGTAGAGGAAGGGAGACAGTCGGGAACCATACCTAAATGACTAATACAGGAAAGATTGGTAGAGGAAGGGACACAGTCGGTAACCATACCGAAATGACTAATACAGGAAAGATTGGTAGAGGAAGGGAGACAGTCGAGAACCATACCTAAATGACTAAATCTGGAAAGATTGGTAGAGGAAGGGAAACAGTCGGAACCATACCTAAATGACTAAAACAGGAAAGATTGGTAGAGGAAGGGAAATAGTCGGAACCAGACCGAAATGACTAAAACAGGAAAGATTGTTAGAGGAAGGTAAACAGTCGGAACCATATCTAAATGACTAAAACAGGAAAGATTGTTAGAGGAAGGGAAATAGTCGAGAACCATACCTAAATGGGTAAAACTGGAAAGATTGGTAGAGGAAGGTAAACAGTCGGAACCATATCTAAATGACTAATACAGGAAAGATTGGTAGAGGAAGGGACACAGTCGGAACCATACCTAAATGGGTAAATCTGGAAAGATTGGTAGAGGAAGGGAAACAGTCGGAACCATACCTAAATGACTAAAACAGGAAAGATTGTTAGAGGAAGGGAAATAGTCGAGAACCATACCTAAATGGGTAAATCTGGAAAGATTGGTAGAGGAAGGGAAACAGTCGGAACCATACCGAAATGACTAAAACAGGAAAGATTGTTAGAGGAAGGGAAATAGTCGAGAACCATACCTAAATGGGTAAAACTGGAAAGATTGGTAGAGGAAGGTAAACAGTCGAGAAACATATCTAAATGACTAATACAGGAAAGATTGGTAGAGGAAGGGAGACAGTCGAGAACCACACCTAAATGACTAAAACAGGAAAGATTGGTAGAGGAAGGGAGACAGTCGAGAACCATACCTAAATGACTAATACAGGAAAGATTGGTAGAGGAAGGGAGACAGTCGAGAACCACACCTAAATGACTAAAACAGGAAAGATTGGTAGAGGAAGGGTAATAGTCGAGAACCATACCTAAATGACTAAAACAGGAAAGATTGTTAGAGGAAGGGAGACAGTCGGAACCATACCTAAATGACTTGGCAGAGGAAGGGAGACAGTCGAGAACCATACCTAAATGACTAATACAGGAAAGATTGGTAGAGGAAGGGTAATAGTCGAGAACCATACCTAAATGACTAATACAGGAAAGATTGGTAGAGGAAGGGAGACAGTCGAGAACCATACCGAAATGTCTAATACAGGAAAGATTGGTAGAGGAAGGGTAATAGTCGAGAACCATACCGAAATGGGTAAATCTGGAAAGATTGGTAGAGGAAGGGTAATAGTCGAGAACCATACCGAAATGGGTAAATCTGGAAAGATTGGTAGAGGAAGGGAAATAGTCGAGAACCATACCTAAATGTCTAATACAGGAAAGATTGGTAGAGGAAGGGAGACAGTCGAGAACCATACCTAAATGGGTAAAACAGGAAAGATTGGTAGAGGAAGGGTAATAGTCGAGAACCATACCTAAATGACTAATACAGGAAAGATTGGTAGAGGAAGGGAGACAGTCGAGAACCATACCTAAATGACTAATACAGGAAAGATTGTTAGAGGAAGGGAAACAGTCGGAACCATACCTAAATGGGTAAAACAGGAAAGATTGGTAGAGGAAGGGAAACAGTCGGAACCATACCTAAATGACTAATACAGGAAAGATTGGTAGAGGAAGGGAGACAGTCGAGAACCATACCTAAATGACTAAAACAGGAAAGATTGGTAGAGGAAGGGAGACAGTCGAGAACCATACCTAAATGACTAAAACAGGAAAGATTGGTAGAGGAAGGGAGACAGTCGAGAACCATACCTAAATGACTAATACAGGAAAAATTGGTAGAGGAAGGGAGACAGTCGAGAACCATACCTAAATGACTAAATCTGGAAAGATTGGTAGAGGAAGGGAAACAGTCGAGAACCACACCTAAATGACTAATACAGGAAAGATTGGTAGAGGAAGGGAGACAGTCGAGAACCATACCTAAATGACTAAAACAGGAAAGATTGGTAGAGGAAGGGAGACAGTCGAGAACCATACCTAAATGACTAAAACAGGAAAGATTGGTAGAGGAAGGGAGACAGTCGAGAACCATACCTAAATGACTAATACAGGAAAAATTGGTAGAGGAAGGGAGACAGTCGAGAACCATACCTAAATGACTAAATCTGGAAAGATTGGTAGAGGAAGGGAGACAGTCGGAACCATATCTAAATGACTAAAACAGGAAAGATTGTTAGAGGAAGGGAAATAGTCGAGAACCATACCTAAATGGGTAAAACTGGAAAGATTGGTAGAGGAAGGGAGACAGTCGAGAACCATACCTAAATGACTAATACAGGAAAGATTGGTAGAGGAAGGGTAATAGTCGAGAACCACACCGAAATGACTAATACTGGAAAGATTGGTAGGGGAACGGAAACAGTCGGGGCCCATACCTAAATGACTAAAACAGGAAAGATTGGTAGAGGAAAGAAAATAGTCGGGAACCATTAAAACATAAACATAAGCTTCACATTCAAAGACTTGATTCCGAACAACTCCGAAATGTTGAAGATGTAAATGTTGGAGATGTAGGAAAGCTGGAAGATGAGAAAGATAAAAAAGAATCCATTTGATTAAGGATTTGAGATGAATCATAAAAAGTACAATTTGTCTCCCGAGCGAGCTGCTAAAGGAAGAGACATGACGAGGAAATGCGCTTCGGCATCAATGTAATTGTCAACACGAGTTGTAAACGGAAGTACAGAACATTACAAGCTATTTAGTGAGATGCGGGTGAGAGAGTTCGCAAAGGAAAACTTGTTTAAAGTTTATCTCGCGTTATCCTCTTGAGCACACATAGCCAGCTAATGACGATTGCAGTTTGCAGTCTCGTTAACAATCAATGAACTAAAAACATGGCACGTTTAGTTTTTATTTTCGTAACAAAGTAGGGATATTGTATCGACCACAAACTCCAAACTCTCGATACATGATCGCAGGCCATTGGCACATTCGCTCAGCAACATTTTAGGTCGTCCCGTCTCCTAATTACGGCTTGTATCATCCCGTTGTAACGTCGTCCGTGCTCTCCTAATTACGGCTAGTGTATATCATCCCGTTGTCAGGTCGTCCCGTCTCTCCTAATTACGGCTAGTGTATATCATCTCATTCTAAGGTCGTCCCTACTCTCCTAATTACGGCTAGTGTATATCATCCCATTGGCATGCCGTCCCTACTCTCCTATTTACGGCTAGTGTATATCATCCCGCTGTCAAGTCGTCCCGTCTCTCCTAATTACGGCTAGTGTATATCATCCCATTGTCAGGTCGTCCCTACTCTCCTAATTACGGCTAGTGTATATCATCCCGTTGTCACGTCGTCCCGTCTCTCCTAATTACGGCTAGTGTATATCATCCCATTGTCAGGTCGTCCCTACTCTCCTAATTACGGCTAGTGTATATCATCTCATTCTAAGGTCGTCCCTACTCTCCTAATTACGGCTAGTGTATATCATCCCATTGGCATGCCGTCCCTACTCTCCTATTTACGGCTAGTGTATATCATCCCGCTGTCAAGTCGTCCCGTCTCTCCTAATTACGGCTAGTGCATATCATCCCGTTGTCAGGTCGTCCCTACTCTCCTAATTACGGCTAGTGTATATCATCCCGTTGTCACGTCGTCCCGTCTCTCCTAATTACGGCTAGTGTATATCATCCCGTTGTCAGGTCGTTCCGTCTCTCCTAATTAAGCCAAGTGTATATGATCCCATTGGCATGCCGTCCCTACTCTCCTAATTACGGCTAGTGTATATCATCCCATTGGCATGCCGTCCCTACTCTCCTAATTACGGCTAGTGTATATCATCCCGATGTCAGGTCGTCCCGTCTCTCCTAATTACGGCTAGTGTATATCATCCCGTTGTCACTTCGTCCCTACTCTCCTAATTACGGCTAGTGTATATCATCCCGTTGTCAGGTCGTCCCGTCTCTCCTAATTACGGCTAGTGTATATCATCTCATTCTAAGGTCGTCCCTACTCTCCTAATTACGGCTAGTGTATATCATCCCGTTGTCACGTCGTCCCGTCTCTCCTAATTACGGCTAGTGTATATCATCCCATTGTCACATCGTCCCGTCTCTCCTAATTACGGCTAGTGTATATCATCCCATTGCCATGCCGTCCCGTCTCTCCTAATTACGGCTAGTGTATATCATCCCGTTGTCACGTCGTCCCGTCTCTCCTAATTACGGCTAGTGCATATCATCCCGTTGTCACGTCGTCCCGTCTCTCCTAATTACGGCTAGTGTATATCATCCCGTTGTCAGGTCGTCCCGTCTCTCCTAATTACGGCTAGTGTATATCATCTCGTTGTCAGGTCGTCCCGTCTCTCCTAATTACGGTTAGTGTATATCATCCCGTTGTCAGGTCGTTCCGTCTCTCCTAATTACGCCAAGTGTATATGATCCCATTGGCATGCCGTCCCTACTCTCCTAATTACGGCTAGTGTATATCATCCCATTGGCATGCCGTCCCTACTCTCCTAATTACGGCTAGTGTATATCATCCCGATGTCAGGTCGTCCCGTCTCTCCTAATTACGGCTAGTGTATATCATCCCGTTGTCACTTCGTCCCTACTCTCCTAATTACGGCTAGTGTATATCATCCCGTTGTCAGGTCGTCCCGTCTCTCCTAATTACGGCTAGAGTATATCATCTCATTCTAAGGTCGTCCCTACTCTCCTAATTACGGCTAGTGTATATCATCCCGTTGTCACGTCGTCCCGTCTCTCCTAATTACGGCTAGTGTATATCATCCCATTGTCACGTCGTCCCGTCTCTCCTAATTACGGCTAGTGTATATCATCCCATTGCCATGCCGTCCCGTCTCTCCTAATTACGGCTAGTGTATATCATCCCGTTGTCACGTCGTCCCGTCTCTCCTAATTACGGCTAGTGCATATCATCCCGTTGTCACGTCGTCCCGTCTCTCCTAATTACGGCTAGTGTATATCATCCCGTTGTCAGGTCGTCCCTATTCTCCTAATTACGGCTAGTGCATATCATCCCATTGTCACGTCGTCCCGTCTCTCCTAATTACGGCTAGTGTATATCATCCCGTTGTCAGGTCGTCCCTATTCTCCTAATTACGGCTAGTGCATATCATCCCATTGTCACGTCGTCCCTTCTCTCCTAATTACGGCTAGTGCATATCATCCCGTTGTCACGTCGTCCCGTCTCTCCTAATTACGGCTAGTGTATATCATCCCGTTGTCAGGTCGTCCCTATTCTCCTAA
This sequence comes from Pecten maximus, assembly GCF_902652985.1. Classification (NCBI taxonomy): domain Eukaryota; kingdom Metazoa; phylum Mollusca; class Bivalvia; order Pectinida; family Pectinidae; genus Pecten; species Pecten maximus. The sequence goes on along the minus strand of NC_047017.1, from coordinate 33,200,010 downwards.
TTACGGCTAGTGTATATCATCCCGTTGTCAGGTCGTCCCGTCTCTCCTAATTACGGTTAGTGTATATCATCTCGTTGTCAGGTCGTCCCGTCTCTCCTAATTACGGTTAGTGTATATCATCTCGTTGTCAAGTCGTCCCTTCTCTCCTAATTACGGCTAGTGTATATCATCCCGTTGTCAGGTCGTCCCGTCTCTCCTAATTACGGCTAGTGTATATCATCCCGTTGTCAGGTCGTCCCGTCTCTCCTAATTACGGCTAGTGTATATCATCCCGTTGTCACTTCGTCCCTACTCTCCTAATTACAGCTAGTGTATATCATCCCGTTGTCACATCGTCCCTTACCTTCATAATGTAATGCCTATTGATACCAATGTTCAGTCTGTTGTCATGTTGTCCCTAACCCAGATAATGTAATGCCTATTGATACCAATGTTCAGCCTTTGTTAGATTGTCCCTTACCTAGATAATGTAATGCCTATTGATACCAATGTTTAGTCTGTTGTCACGTTGTCCCTAACCCAGATAATGTAATGCCTATTGATACCAATGTTCAGTCTGTTGTCATGTTGTCCCTAACCCAGATAATGTAATGCCTATTGATACCAATGTTCAGCCTTTGTTAGATTGTCCCTTACCTAGATAATGTAATGCCTATTGATACCAATGTTTAGTCTGTTGTCAGATCGACCCTACCACAATGTCTATCGCCCAGTGAACAGTCATGGTCATTTCGAGGCGGTGTATCTTTGTAGTAGTTGGTGATTACTTCACCAAACAACATACGAGGCCGTGGCATGCCATTCAGAGCAATTTGGATAAAAAATGACACAATAACAACAGAAAGGACCACTCCGTTTCTCAGCTTCCCGAGGACACCCGGACATCGGCAGGGAGTGTCAAACCACGCACCTCGGATCTTCACCTGAGGTAACATTGCCGGCGCTCTAACCGACCGAGCTATCGCGGCCCCATAAAAAAGAAAACAATGACAAGTCCTTACTACTGAATAAGATTAGGAACAACGGTAAAACATAAAACGTGGACTTGTTACGTATTAAAGTACCAGGTCATGTCCACGGAGATCGAGGGTTGTCGGCTGCTCAGACTGATTGGTCCCAACGCGGCAGGCCATATACACATTCCTAAAAACAGTCCCTAAACACAATAGGAATGTCCCACATTATAAGTACACGTGTCATTTCATGTTACAATTAATTACTTTTACAGTATTTGTATACAAACAATCACTGACATCACTGATGTTCGCGATCGTAATGTGATGGGTTAGCAATGCAAATACAGAGATTACATTAAAATTAATCTGTAATACATATCTTAATAATTTACAGATACCAAATACATTCGACCACGATTGTTTAAACTGTAATTGGAAATGCTCATTATGGGCCCCCGGTTAGATCAGACTCCTGCTGGTGTCTATCACGATGGTCATAGCGACCCGACAGTTTAACGATAGTGATCAGTTTCCCATCCTTGTTTTTGTTATATCGACGGTCACAAGGGATCACAAATCATCTCTCGCTCTAATTTGTAGCATGCAGGGACAGGAAGACCCGGGGTGCTATTAAGACAATACCCAACACCCCTACCCCCACCACCCCTCCTGAACCTGTGTACGTGGTCGTTGACCTTAGACATGCAATATGTAAATGAGCAGGTGTTTTTAAGAGAGAGAATCTCCAAAATACGGAAGTTATACTGGCAGACAAACAATAGTAGTCCCCAGTGGGACCATCGAATCACTTGACACGCACACACTTTAATTTTCAATGAAATAAATAAATAATAAACTCCACTTCTAAACAAACAAAATGTTTGATTTTTACGTTTCTCGGACTCCCATTGAAGTCTTGACTAACAGTCAATCATAGCTTGGAGGCTTGGTGACTGATTCATATTGGACCACGGGAGGAAATGTGCGTGACAAAACTTTTGTAAATACATGTTAGCTGCAATATTGATAAATTTCCAGCCTTTTCTTGTGAGTCAACTTTATATCAGTGACTGTATTTTAATTGTTTACCACGCGTAGTGACTGTATTAAGTATTGAAACTTGTTAATGTCGATTTCATGGGATGATGAATTGAGTTAGTCCGGAGACAAATTGAATATGTTGAATATGTCTGTAGGCAATCTCAATACTTGTATTTTAATTCAACACGCCTGTTTTAACCGGAGCCCACACAAGTCTGCCATTGATAACTAACTGTTACCTGGTCGTCGACACCATTGTTAGCTTTAAGTAGTTACAACAGGCGCATCTTGTTAACATTAATTCCTGAAAATGCTCTATTTTAGAAAGATACGCCGAAGTCTTAGGTTAGATGGTATGATATTAAGCAGGTTTTCATAAGTTCAGACAATGTTAATCTGGTCTAATTCATTGCTAAATGAAACAGACCTAGTTTTGTAGTTTCATTTTTAAAAAGTTAAACTTTAACAAAAATTGAATTGTTTGATGTATATAAAAATGTAACTACACGTCCCGTAGTGACCTTGGTTAAATTGTTACACGTCTCGATGTTAAAAATTACAACTCTCGATTTTTTGTGATATCAGCTATGCTATCCTCCTTTGACTTATCTCTGTAGACTGTGGAAGTTATTTTTCACACGTTCTTACTCAAACCTATGCTGTATTGTGGTTGGTTTACTCAAACCTATGCTGTATTGTGGTTGGTTTACTCAAACCTATGCTGTATTGTGGTTGGTTTACTCAAACCTATGCTGTATTGTGGTTGGTTTACTCAAACCTATGCTGTATTGTGGTTGGTTTACTCAAACCTATGTTGTATTGTGGTTGGTTTACTCAAACCTATGTTGTATTGTGGTTGGTTTACTCAAACCTATGTTGTATTGTGGTTGGTTTACTCAAACCTATGCTGTATTGTGGTTGGTTTACTCAAACCTATGATGTATTGTGGTTGGTTTACTCAAACCTATGTTGTATTGTGGTTGGTTTACTCAAACCTATGCTGTATTGTGGTTGGTTTACTCAAACCTATGTTGTATTGTGGTTGGTTTACTCAAACCTATGTTGTATTGTGGTTGGTTTACTCAAACCTATGTTGTATTGTGGTTGGTTTACTCAAACCTATGCTGTATTGTGGTTGGTTTACTCAAACCTATGCTGTATTGTGGTTGGTTTACTCAAACCTATGTTGTATTGTGGTTGGTTTACTCAAACCTATGTTGTATTGTGGTTGGTTTACTCAAACCTATGCTGTATTGTGGTTGGTTTACTCAAACCTATGTTGTATTGTGGTTGGTTTACTCAAACCTATGTTGTATTGTGGTTGGTTTACTCAAACCTATGTTGTATTGTGGTTGGTTTACTCAAACCTATGTTGTATTGTGGTTGGTTTACTCAAACCTATGCTGTATTGTGGTTGGTTTACTCAAACCTATGTTGTATTGTGGTTGGTTTACTCAAACCTATGTTGTATTGTGGTTGGTTTACTCAAACCTATGTTGTATTGTGGTTGGTTTACTCAAACCTATGCTGTATTGTGGTTGGTTTACTCAAACCTATGCTGTATTGTGGTTGGTTTACTCAAACCTATGTTGTATTGTGGTTGGTTTACTCAAACCTATGCTGTATTGTGGTTGGTTTACTCAAACCTATGTTGTATTGTGGTTGGTTTACTCAAACCTATGTTGTATTGTGGTTGGTTTACTCAAACCTATGTTGTATTGTGGTTGGTTTACTCAAACCTATGCTGTATTGTGGTTGGTTTACTCAAACCTATGCTGTATTGTGGTTGGTTTACTCAAACCTATGTTGTATTGTGGTTGGTTTACTCAAACCTATGTTGTATTGTGGTTGGTTTACTCAAACCTATGCTGTATTGTGGTTGGTTTACTCAAACCTATGCTGTATTGTGGTTGGTTTACTCAAACCTATGCTGTATTGTGGTTGGTTTACTCAAACCTATGCTGTATTGTGGTTGGTTTACTCAAACCTATGCTGTATTGTGGTTGGTTACTAGCCACTGAGAATAACATTCCCCGAGCGTTTCTGTCCAGTAATAACAATCAGAGGATAACATCCGGTTTGTCGATATTCAGCTTTTGAGCAGTACCGAACAGCCCACATTTCCTTAATGTTGGAGCTTCCTGCATCCGGTTTGTGGGTTTATTGTGTAAAATATTGCAAAGATGTGTTTAAAGATTTTCTATTTTTTCCCCCCCTGCAATAGTTGAAACTAAGCGATAGAATAACAGGAAGATTAATAAAAAGAAAAAACTACAACCTGCTTCAACCTAATTTCCGTTGATTTCCCCTAGGTGTGAACAACCCCATTACGTAACCTGGATTGATTCTGACTTGTTAGCCAGATAGTTTTGTTTGTCTGAGAATTCACGATACATTGTATACCATGATATGACTGTTTTCAAAACATGTGTTTACATAATACTGTAGTTTAAGATCCTACATAGTATAGATAGACATAGCAATGTTAATTATCGGGTTTGGTGATTTTATTTTATATTTCATACAGTCATAGCCTTTCGATAAGGTTGATACACAGTTTTGTTATCCGGAGAAAATATAAACTGACGAGAAAGTCCTAGATTGTCTTCTCTCTGGTTAACAAAACCATGTACAATAATGTATCGACCGAAATCAAAAGGCTATGGTAGTTTTTTTTATTATAAAATGACAATTAAACTATTCAGCGATTGGAAGTAAATGCTCACTTAGTTTATAAGATACTGCGATATAAAACCCCATTACTATACAATGATTGTAGTATTCAACAGGGGTAATTGTTCTCACTGAATACGGGGCCGCGGTGATTAAGGTATCCCGACACTTAACCCTCCAAAAATGAGTCCGGTAGTTTTTCTCCGGGTACCTCGGGTTTTCCTCCACCTCCTACACCTGACACGTCCTATATGAATATTGCTGTTAAAAGGACGTTAAACAAAATAAACAAAAATCTCACTGAATACCAAGGACTAAGACATTATAATAATAGGTAAATAATAGGTAAATAACAATTAAAATATCATTTCAATTAATTTTATGCAGGTCAGTGCAAAGTTATATATTTTTTGTTGTGAAAAATTATGGACTATGTTTTTAATGGATAAGAGTTTGTTAACAAACATTTCGCGGAAGGGTCATCTGGAAGCTGGAGGTGATGGGGCTTCGCAGAATAATTCACCGAGAAAATGTTATCTAACAAAAACAAAGGATTATTGACTGGAAAAAAATGGATCTTACGTCGCCCACCTCCATCCCCTTGGCCCATCCTGCATTTAGATGACGATATACCTCAAAACGATCTCAGTTTAGTAGATTCTATGTCTGTCTCGGGAAGAGACCAAAGTCTTCATTGTATTTTTTATGTGGTATGTGTTGTCACGTTAATTCACAGATATCACAGTAAAAATTATGTAATATATAGTAGATATTATGGCATTTTTTTGGCCACCACCTAAGACCAAAATGTTCTAGTATGCTATGATGTCAAATTGAAATATTATATTACGAACTGGCGTTTTTTTTTTCTATCAATAAAATGACCACTTTCAATCTAATGAATATGTTAACCCTGTTGTTTTAACTATCATTGATCTTACTAGCTCGCTCTTGCCAGGATCCTGTATATATAACAGGTAAATAACAGGTAACTTTGAGAAACATTTATTATCTTACATATATTTTAGTACTACTATCCCTCTTTGAAGATAAGCTGGAGAGTGGCGAGAGTGTGGCAATAACTTGTACCGGTAATGTTATATATGCTCAATGTTTACTTTACCAAGCTTCATAAATTATCATCTTAGACCATCCCCTATAGGTGAAGCTATCCTAATTAGTCCGAATGACTGATAAGATGGCTCCCCGTCTGGTGTGACAAGCCCTGTAGATACCTCCGCTATACATTTGACTCCCTAAAATCACCAAGAAGTCATCAAACAATGAGATGTAAGGTAAAGAAAGGAATTAGTCTACGATTGCGTAAGAAAATGGGTCCCACAGGAGGGCGATTCGGCTATTGTAGCGGCGAATTCTGCCATAATATATAAACTTCTTGAGTAAAGACAATAAGAAAATAATTCAGGAATGAAGTTCTGTTTGGGGAATTCACCAGTATTACCGTAACCGAATCAAGGACTGGTCCCCTCTCTTACAATTTATTGCTGAATGCCTTTTTTTGACGGGAAAGGTTTGCTCATCAACAATTTACGACATGGAAATTTAGCTTCTATATCAAAGTATCATTTGATAGAAACTGAGTTGCCCTTTCGAAAGACATATTCTATAAAACTCCAGAAACATAAAATGGCAACAAACTCTCCCCCTAGCTCGTTCATTGGAATTTGGTGACATTTAACGCATTACACGATAGTGCCCATGTTGTATGTCATGCGACAAGACAACAAAATCCAATGACTCCATGAATGTAGCTCGATCGTGACATGTAAAACTACAAACAACCCTGTCTGTTGTAACTAACCATAACACTGAATATGTATGTTATAACAAACCGCAACACTGAATATGTCTGTTGTAACTAACCACAACACTGAATATGTCTGTTATAACAAACCACAACACTTAATATGTCTGTTATAACAAACCATAGCACTGAATATGTCTGTTATAACAAACCATAACACTGAATATGTCTGTTGTAACTTACCATAACGTTGTATATGTCTGTTATAACAAACCACAACACTGAATATGTCTGTTGTTACAAACCACAACACTGAATATGTCTGTTGTAACTAACCACAACACTGAATATGTCTGTTGTAACTAACCACAACACTGAATATGTCTGTTATAACAAACCACAACACTGAATATGTCTGTTGTAACTTACCATAACGTTGTAACTAACCACAACACTGAATATGTCTGTTATAACTAACCATAACACTGAATGTATCTGTTATTACAAACCATAACACTGAATATGTCTGTTGTTACAAACCATAACGTTTTAACTGACCATAACACTGAATGTATGTCGTTGCTAACACTGATCTTTGGGAAATAATGGGTTTCGTTGCTATTTATCGACATTACTGTGGTATCTTGGAATGGTGCAGATTACCCGTGACCTATAATAAACCAGTATGATGAGTTGTAGTGTTAAACCCCCGGGAGACAGGACCACTTCACTGTGAAAGCTGACCCATTGTTTTCCTGGAATGACGACGGACTAGTCTCGTAACAGTAACTAACAATTTCAAAGTCAAAAGCAGGGATTAGTTAAAGTTAAGTGTATTTTACATCAGTCCTCAGCTGGTCATATCCTAGTTGCCACATGTTGCTATGTCCCTTTGTCTCATCAAATTTTGTTCTCGTTAAAGCGACATACATAACTGTAAAAGTGTCTGCAAACGTGTTTTGTAAATAATCAAATCGGTGTCATTCGATACACCCTACAAGAATGTATAATTTTATCACTCCTAAGCAGAACACTGTGCGGACTTGTCTCTCTGATTCACGTATGAGAATAAGCTTTCTCTGTGTAGCAATATTTACAAACATCAACAGAGCTAAACAGTGTTTTTAAAATTTAAACTTACATTTATTGAATTCGTTAACAGTTTTGGCTCGAACTATTAACAGTTTGTTGTGGTCCTAAATTATAAACATGTCATTGTACAGAAAGAGTGTAGAGAAATAAATGTCTGTAAACTGGTTGGTGATGCGGGATCATTTCAATACACATTACTGTGGTGGCGGCATGCTTTACTTAAAGGGATTACATGCCACTGATACTGAGATAATGGCATGTCTTTAGCGGCTAATCACGTGATCTGACAGGGTACAAATTTAATGGAAGCAATGACCAAATCTCGTTACATTAACACACACGCGCCAATAAACCATTCTGTGTCGTAGAGCATTGCTTCCGGTACCACGTGACCATGCACTTATGATTAAGTTAGAATGATTTTCATAGTGCTTAGTCAAGCCAATGTGTGACTGGGAAACTATGAACTATGACCTATGAAACCAAAGGAAAGTGAACCTTTCTTCGTAAGCATGGCACTCGGACAAACCAAAACAAGTCCGCATTAAGACCAGTTTGTTTTTTCTGTTGTTGTTGCTGTTGTTGTGGTGTCAGTCTTTCTCTAAGTAACTACTCTTCAAAGGTTTGGATAGTGTACATGTATGTACTTGTACCTGGAATTTCGATCTATTAATAGTTGTTGTGCAGCGTTGACACATGACGTACGTTGAAGTCATCGATCACCTGTTGGGACCATCTACAAAAATAGCTCAATGTTATCAGTTTCGCAAATATTTCAGGCAACTTTGGCTCGCTGTGAATCCCCAAGGAGTCATAAAACCTATCAAACATGAGGTAAAGACGATTAAGGATGAGATATCGGAAGTGTCCAATGAGGCAAGCACTTGTATTGGCGCAGATATTAACAAGATTAGGCAATAGTGATCAGAAAAAACCCACGACATTGTTCAAAGGCGTCATTTATGTCAGCAGGGAGATGTGGTAACCGTCCAAGTGTGTGACATGAGTTGACACGCCCACCTCCGTTGAGGGTAAACACGTGACGTCACTCCCGCGGAGATCAAAGCGCACGAGCAGCCAGAGACTGTTGCTGATGTACAGAGCGAGTTACAGATAAAGATCCTATCGTCAAACAAACGAGCGGTAAAATCAATGTCCGGTAAAACTCCAACAAAATTGAATGTTTTATGGCGACTTGGTCCCTTATGAGTGACAAAGGTTAGGTGTCGGCATGTAAAATACATCCATCAAAACGTTGGCCAGACCAGCTAGCATTTAATGGATTGTATCGTGTTTAATAGTTGCACTGTTATGGAATAGATATCTCAGGCCAGCACCTCGGTCAAAGTTCCGTTAATCATGTTATGTAATCATTTGTAGAAGAAAACGTCTACATTGATTTGCTGTCGTAGTTTTTTCTCTGATGTGCTGCCTTTCCTTTGCTCACGGAATTATTGGTAGAGGAAGGTATATATTGTTCTGGTAAACAAATATATTATCTTAGTTAAGCGGAGAGAAAGCGTCGTGAACTAAACAACCTCACGCTGAACACTAAGCCTGTGTTATCCCTAAACAACCTCACGCTGAACACTAAGCCCGTGTTATCAATAAACAACCTCACGCTGAACACTAAGCCCGTGTTATCCCTAAACAACCTCACGCTGAACACTAAGCCTGTGTGATCCCTAAACAACCTCACGCTGAACACTAAGCCTGTGTGATCCCTAAACAACCTCACGCTGAACACTAAGCCCGTGCTATCCCTAAATAACCTCACGCTGAACACTAAGCCCGTGCTATCCCTAAACAACCTCACGCTGAACACTAAGCCCGTGCTATCCCTAAACAACCTCACGCTGAACACTAAGCCCGTGTTATCCCTAAACAACCTCACGCTGAACACTAAGCCTGTGTTATCCCTAAACAACCTCACGCTGAACACTAAGCCTGTGTTATCCCTAAACAACCTCACACTGAACACGTAGCCTGTGTTATCCCTAAACAACCTCACGCTGAACACTAAGCCTGTGTAATCCCTAAACAACCTCACGCTGAACACTAAGCCCGTGTTATCCCTAAACAACCTCACGCTGAACACTAAGCCCGTGTTATCCCTAAACAACCTCACGCTGAACACTAAGCCTGTGTTATCCCTAAACAACCTCACGCTGAACACTAAACCCGTGCTATCCCTAAACAACCTCACGCTGAACACTAAGCCCGTGCTATCCCTAAACAACCTCACACTGAACACTAAGCCCGTGTTATCCCTAAACAACCTCACACTGAACACTAAGCCCGTGTTATCCCTAAACAACCTCACACTGAACACTAAGCCCGTGTTATCCCTAAACAACCTCACACTGAACACTAAAGAAATAAATTACAAGGTTTTCTCGGGGTTTCTTTGCTGTTTTTCTATTAGAAAGAGGTCGATCTCAGAACTAAACAGTACATGGTAGAATAGAAATAATCAACTTTGACTCGTGTATTGTTGCGGGATATACAACTCGGACTCGGATATTTTGCAATTTTAATTAATAACTCAGGCCTGCGGCCTTCGTTATTAATTTAATTGCAAAATATCCTGGTCCGAGTTGTATATCCTGCAACAATACACGAATCATCGTTAATTATTTCTTAAACAACCTCACGCTGAACACTAAGCCTGTGTTATGCCTAAACAACCTCACGCTGAACACTAAGCCTGTGTTATCCCTAAACAACCTCACGTTGAATACTAAGCCTGTGTTATCCCTCGAGAGGAGGACATGATAAACCAAGCACCACTCACTACACCGCCGGATCAACTCGGAAACGACTCGGAAGCATGCAACAGGATACTGTCAAGAGCGTCTAACAATATATCACTGCACAATTAAAAGGTTGGTGAGGGTGGCGGTATGACGGTGTGGCTGCTGGTAGGTCGTCATAGGATTTGTACTAAACACATAAACTGGCACATCTCCCAGTACGAACCCATGATCTCAAAATGTTTCACAACACAATTGTCTCTCATTTTGTCTTGTTATTCAAAACAGTATCATGCTCGGAGTGGGATTGATCTATCGTAAATAACATAACAAAAAAAAAAAAAAACGTGTCAGAAAACATAGCATTTCTTGATCAGAAATGTATGTTTGTATTAGACTGACTACCAGTCCGGAAGTTTTTCGTTAAGAACAGTTCGACTTGATTTTAATACTAGAGTATCTCCCCTTAGTTTGGAACTCTATAATTAGACATATCATAGAGACCAAAATCATAAATATAAATATTATTTATGATGTTGATATTCTAGAGAGAGGGGACAGTCTGGTACTTAGTGTTTACCTGTCGCCAGGTATAGACACCAACAGATAAACTACCAAAACATCACGTGGTATTGACTGATGTTCCGGGTACTCTCCTCCATCTCCAAAACCTGGCACGTCCTTGAATGACCCCGGCTGTTGATAGGACGTTAAACAAAATAAACCAAACCAATTAAACCAATTGACCGATTTGGTGTATTTATTTGTATGTCTAGATCAACGATAGAGTAACGTAATGGATGTACACAATACTTTAAAAACGGGATTCACTGTGTGTAAGAGGCACACCCGCGGCCGTCCACTTTTTCCACTGAGAAAATTAAGCCCACACCGCCATGATGCATTTGGACACGAAAGAATGAAATCTAATGATATCCAGGTTCCGATCAATCATGCCAGGCAACAGTGACAATTTTATCCAAACGGAAGTTGGCATTTAGCTTCCATTGCCACACCAAATAAATAAAAAACCCATCAGAATGAAATACTGCTTTGTCCCCAAAACTGTGAGTGCAAAGATATATAATAAATAGTACTAGATTGATTATGTAGGATAACAGCTTTACGTTACCAACATCTTCATCTATCTATTATGATGTACCAAGCTTATTATTGGTTTCTACACATATGACTCGTGGTATGATTATGCCTGTGTTATGTATCATATTGTTATCGTAAACAGCTAATTAAATACCGCGGTACACAATGTGAAATAAGATATTTGCATCTTGTTACTTGTCGTTGAATATTCATGTTTATGTATTTAAAGAAATCAACCAGTTAACTCAGTGTGTGCTTATCAAATTTTATTTGAAGGGTTTCGTAATCGTCTCTGGCAACCTGTTTTTCTATCGGCGACTTTCGCTCGTCTGACCTTGAGGCTTGGCCGTCTCTCTGCGACATGTCCCCGACTTACATAGCCAGGCCTGTCTCCACATGTCCGTTCTAGGCGCTGAGAAGTCATATCAATTTCATGCTATTGATATACCAAATGTCTGGATTGAGTAAATCGCCAATAAAAGAAGACAATTACGTTCAGGCCGTAGATGCGTTTTGGCGCAGTATCCCTATCTTCAGTTCCGGCACAGCTCACACAACAGATCGACCAGTAAGCATCATTATTGCGTGTTGCTTTCTCGCTGAATTTTGCGATTCGCTGAATGTTAGTAATCTCATCGATGTGATAATTTTCAAGTCAATTGACTTTTCTTTCTTCTGAACTACTGCACGTGCACGGCCGTAACGAGAGTGGCGGTAATCTACAAAATCTTATATGAGGAGTGGCGTATAGGATCATTTGATGGACGCTTGGATTACATTGTCGTAAAGATGTCAATAGGCAGTGTATCCATCAAAATCACGTCAATTACACGTCTCTGTTAAGGAGAATGTTTACAATTTTCAAGCATGATAACATACAAATGTAATACTTATTAAGGGAATGTTTTGTGATCTGTCACTAATTGATGTAAAGGAGATATTCTGTACCGACAGGGCCTTGTAGTACATTCACTCGTCCTTCAGATTTTCTACCACTCCAGAATATAACATAACGCTAAAAGTTGAAGCTACATATTTTTGTAACTGAAGCCTGAAACATAGCATACATGTTAGACTGACCACCACAGCCTAAGTTCTGGTTGTTAAGAATTACCAAGCTAAATTCTAATTATCTCCCCCTAGTTTAAAACTTCTACAATCAGACATATCACAGGGACCAAAATCATAAAGCTCAATTTTAATATTCTAGAGAAAAGGGGCCAGTCTACATATATGTTTCATTGGTGTATAATCTAGATCACGTTGTAAATACGTGTAAGATTAAAATGGCCGTTATGGTAAAAAACATACCTATGTAAGAACTGATAGTCAGAACATTTTGGTCATCTTAATCATAAGGTGTGAACCATGTTCGAACTGCATTATTGTATATTTAATATTCCATTTGTTCTAAAACTGTTCCTGATGTGGTATCAATTAGTGTGGAGGCTTCAAAACATAAAACTGTTGATGATGTGTGGAGACTTCAAAACATAAAACTGTTGATGATGTGTGGAGACTTCAAACCATAAAACTGTTAATTATGTGTGGAGACTTCAAAAAATAAAACTGTTGATGATGTGTGGAGACTTCAAAACATAAAACTGTTAATTATGTGTGGAGACTTCAAAAAATAAAACTGTTGATGATGTGTGGAGACTTCAAAACATAAAACTGTTGATGATGTGTGGAGACTTCAAAACATAAAACTGTTAATTATGTGTGGAGACTTCAAAAAATAAAACTGTTGATGATGTGTGGAGACTTCAAAACATAAAACTGTTGATGATGTGTGGAGACTTCAAACCATAAAACTGTTAATTATGTGTGGAGACTTCAAAAAATAAAACTGTTAATGATGTGTGGAGACTTCAAAAAATAAAACTGTTAATGATGTACACATTAGACACATTAAACCAGTCTGAATGGATTTTATGTTACCTAAATTGCTTCCAAAACTGGTTAATACTGTACATAATGCCCGACAGGAGGATGCAATTATACCACTATACGTAACTTGTCCAGAAACAATACGATTTAGAACACCTTAACACTCCTTAGCATTTTGTTCTGTTGCTTCTCGAGACATGTAGGGTTCAACTGAACGCGTGGTAAAAATGACATTCTAAACCTTATCAATATGTACTGTTACCAGGGGCTTTATGAAGCGTCCATAATGTCTAGAGAACCCTATTATCAAATGGAATCTTCATTCCGAATACTCATGGATTCCGGGCGGAGTGGAAAAACGATATCTTGCAGAACTTCACTTGGAGTGAATATACCCATGAGACCAACGTGACAAACATTCTAAAACGAGGAAGCGTAAAATCCTAAATTAATCCAAACACAGAGCCGTTTTTTTATGGTGTGATCTTGATGTCAAAACCAGACACATAAATGACCAAAGATAAATTTAAATTTTTTGACAGGCAAAACACTATTCAAACTTCTTTGAGACAATAATAATCTTTATTTAAATAAAGAAATTGGTAACCATGCCGTTCATATACAAGAATACCTTCCTGGATTTGAGATTACAGTTTTTTCTTCCCCGTCGACTTTAAACATCAAGGTAGCCTATATGCCAGTAAATCTACCCAATAGCATAATTCAGGCAAGGGAAAACTTTAGCCATTTATCATGATCAACAGGAAAAACATTTTCATTTTGCCTAGCGCGAACTTTCCGTTCCGTGAGAGGAGCATTTCTGCTTACCAAAAATTTTAATGACCACAGTCGTGATCTTTTTGGTAGATATTTCATTACCAGGTTCGAAAATCATCGGTCGAATAAACAGGTAATGTTTGCCGGACAAAAAACACTTTGTATTGCTCCATTATCGCTGTGTACTTTGTATTGCTCCATTATCTCTGTGTATCGCAGTTAGTTGTAATAAGCTATACAACACAAATATATTTTATTTTAAGAAGCAATATCTAATCAAACAATAAAACTATCTAAATCCCCTTTGTTTATCATTATTTTATCATCATTTGTCAAACATGGTGCGAGAACAGAAAAAAGTAAGTTTGATTTGAAAGTGCGATAGACCAGATGCTATAAAGCGATCTGGGCTGTGAAATGCATGGTTCCTGGGGGAAATTTGGTAATCTGTGAGTGAGTAAACGGTCTTCTTTCATTTCCCATGAGCAACAATAATGGAGATCTATACAAAATAAATACCTCTTAATAAAAGTTATAAGTGCATCGGTATTCATGGAGTCATTGATTGGGACCAGGTGCGTTTACCACTGAGCTGTCCATACTGTTTCGTTTTAATTACAGACAGTATTTATTAAACGGCATTAAACAATCTTTTTGTCTTGCTATTTGATACGATCTTCTAATTATTAAGAATTATGCGTCGATATGGAATCAGCAATATGCAATAATGTAATCCGATAGAATTTGCAATACACCCATCACTGAGACCAACTTTTGAGGTAGAATTCAGATTCAGCTACATAAAGTGAACATATTTTGGAAATAATTAAAATTACTTTATAATAATTGCAATTAAAATCGGGAAACTATTCACTGACTACTCGGAATCTCTAATGTGGTGCACAAAACTCTATATGTAAATGAGCCGCGAAAAATATGGCATACACGCATGCGCAAACTAGTTTGTTTTGAAGAATGGTAGACTGGCGATCAAAGTCAACGTGAGTCTGTTAGACAAAATGAAAGATTGATTAATATTGAAAAGTCAACATGAATTGGCAGTAAAACTTCTCGGCATTTCTTTGATAAACAAATCCTTCCTATTATTTTTAGCATCGGAAGAAGTAAAGTAACTCGGCGAGGTTGGTTCAAGTTCTATTTTTAAATGTTTATTGCATTCTTTACTTATGAATTGGTGACGTAAGATCTATCGATAGGGGATTGTGAAGGTTATATATATAACTTGATAAAGTTTCATATCTATCAACAAAAACGCATATAGGATTTATAAGATCATTCAGACATATTTAATATATTAGAGATGGCATTCATTTTTCACAATTGCTATTTACCGTTTGACACAGGGTGTTACAATACTGTTACAATATATATTGTTTCCTGGACCTAGCACCTCAATGTCGAATGCTATATGGGTTTGTGAGATAGTGTTCTACTCATCTAGCACAAGGAACCATGGAAGTGCCATATATGCTACCGGTATTATTTGCAGGCGCGTTTTTCTGTACTTTGCAAAGTTAGCACTTCAGCTCCGTAACAATGAAATGTACACTCATGGTTGGAAATTATACTTACCTGTATACTAGCTCATATCCTGTTACTCGCCCCTGGCCTTCGTGATTTTGTGTCAAGGTACTGTATGCCATGTATTATTTTGGGTAACAATTTTATAGTTTTTATTTGTTTTATTGTTTTTCTCTTTGTAAAAATTGCCATGAATATATATATATATAAACATAAAACGAAAACATAAATGAAAACACTTAAAGAAAGTTTTAAAGTATTTTCCCGACAGTGTCTTATTTGAGCAAATCTGGGATTTTCTGTAAAATAATCTTTGAGACCAATTATCTTTGTTCTTTCAAATTTTGACCCTTCATAGCCTGGATAATCACTGAAAATAAATTGAAAATTTTCTATACACAGGGAAAGTTTCATGGTAGGTGAAGGCAACCATCTTAACTGACTAAATATTTTAACAACGTTCCGATGGTTCCGACGGCAAATCAAATATACAGAGGAATGGCTGACACGACTAATCAGTTTTTGGGAAAATAATAAAATTCTGAAACAGTATTAAAATAGTACTGATGTTAGGAGCGTGGAACTACACAGTAACATTGGGCGCTACACGGCGATATAGGGATGAGATTTATACGAACCTTTAGACAACGCGCCAAGTTAACATTAACAGTAATCCTCATGTGCGTTTTAAATCCTCCTTTGCTTCATCAACGTTACATGTTGCTATAGTAACGAAGTTGTGACGTGTCGGAAGTGTATGGTTATGTCTGATGTAACTTCTACAATAATTCCTGATTTAGAGATGCGTTTTCACAAATCTAGTTTTCTTTCTTGCCCGAAATGCAATTAGGCGAGAGAGACCTGTATGTCTAGGCGACATTCATTATAGGGGTTGTCCAGGAGGACAGCAAGAGTCGTTGTCAGTGGAGAACGGCCACGTGACTATAACAGCCAGTTGCTGGAATGAATACATTATTTTTTTCATTAAAATGGAACCTAATTGGATTTTAAGCAACTCGTAAACTCGTAAATATTATTCAATACCGCATTTGTGGATATTTACATTCCTTTCTACCACTCTTAGACAGACCAACATAATGTGTTGTTATAAACAAATATTTACCATTGTATAGCACTGCCACTATATAACCCTACCAATTCAGTTGCGAGTTCACCAGCTTATGAACTGCCAACTGAAATTTGAATTTGAAAATTTCAAAAAAAAATCGCACGACAAATAAAAAATCGCAGATGGTAAATATAAGCATTGAACGGCTTTCAGTTGGCATTCATAGTCAATATGAATGCCAACTGAAAGCCGTTGAATGCTTAAATGTTTCTATTTGCTCAAAATTGTTACTTTATAACCTTACGAAGCAAAATAGAAGTTACGAGACCATAATTCTACCATAGCATGGTTGCCGATTACGGCCATCTCGGGGTTGTGCCTTGTCGCGTTTCTTTGTCGCAGTTTAGAAACGCGACAAGATGTCATTTTATCTCTTAAATCGTACTATGGCGCTGTTTGAGAACGCGCAAAAGCGACAACACACAAACATGTCGAATCGCGAACACAAGATAACCGTAACCAATCCCTATATAACTCCCATTTGTGAAATGATATGAAGAAAAATGTTGGTGACGTCATCATCAAATATTTATATTTCCACTCAATTCAGACTTAATGAACCTACCACAGTTAACTCGAGTCATTTTTCAATGAACTATATCAAGTCCGGCATAGGAATACATTTGTTGAGCTTGGACTATATTTTTTAATTCCTTTCCAAAGTGATCATATTTATATGAAATAAATTCCTTTAAAACTAATATTTGTTTTAATTCGCTATTAAGTTTGTTCACGAAAGAAACCCTAAAAGTATCAACCATATGTAGATGGAGAGTGATGACGTACATTTCGGTAAGTTCTGTGGTAGACTTGCACAAGTCCCTATTTGTCAAAGACAAAATATTGTACAAAATATTAAAAAAATATAAATATAAGGATTGAAACCCCCATACACCTCAACATAACATTATTCAATCCTTAAATGACACCGTTTCTTTCTAACGTCGCTGTACTAGGTGTATTTTTGACGTCACGAAAATTCGTGCTACCGATTGATCAAGGTTACTCTCAACAATATACGTAGTTATGTTGGAATATATAA
The DNA here is from genome assembly GCF_902652985.1 of Pecten maximus. Classification (NCBI taxonomy): domain Eukaryota; kingdom Metazoa; phylum Mollusca; class Bivalvia; order Pectinida; family Pectinidae; genus Pecten; species Pecten maximus. Next base: position 33,182,249 of record NC_047017.1, on the reverse strand, counting down.
ACGGATGATCCACGGTGTAAGAGCGTAATCCAAGCTATGATATCACCTATTTTTGCAAATTGATATGTTCACCAGGTCCTGTATTACCTGTAATACTATACAGCTGACAGGTGCGGCGGACAATAGGTAACAAGAAAACTGGGTTAACATTAAATTAATGAGATAACATACTGTAATACTGACCTCGGTTGATAAACTTGTTTCATGGTTATGTGACAGAAAGTGTCGACATGAAAATGAAACATTCACTAAGAATGGACCAGCAGAACAGAAGACAGTAGGTTTAAAAATCAGAAAGATGTTGTTACTGTTAAATTACATATTTCATGAGTAATATCACCATGAACTTACTACAGTCCGGAGACTGTACAATGGGCCACGTGCTATTGTTGTTGTTATCTTCAGTTCGCTAAATAATTAATTTTCGGTAGCAGTCGACGCAATGATTGATTCCCGCCGGTAACAGACGATGGGATGCTGAATTTCCGAACGGGTCTGAAGTTCAATAATGTTATCGTGAAACATAACAGTTTCACAGCATATATATTGTACATGAGTATTGCGGTTGTTTTTGTAGCACCTATATTTTTATCCAATGAAATGGCCGGAATGGGTCGTTCTCCGTTCCAGTTTTGGAAGTTTAATGGCGGCCTTCAATGATGCACATGCAATTTACAGTGGCACACGAAATCGATGTTGATTAAGTAAGAATTTGTTTACTGATTGTACTGTTTTCTTGTGTATTCCCAGGTGTCAACAGAATGAGAGCTTTCAGCTCGTACGCCTTACGCTCTTATTAAAGGTGAATGTCCTCACGATAGAACACATTCATTAAAATGTTAAAATAAAATTGATGATTTTTGTGATTATTTCCACGAAGTACATGTACAAGATTTCTTTGCCGGGAACGGTCGCTTGTATTCGTGACGTTACAAGGTCATGTCCAAATATTTACATTTTCACTTCTCTCCGCCTCAATGAACATAGTAAACTCAGATCACTTCATTTCCCCTTGAAGATTTTGGGTCGCGTGCTTCTGTTCTGAGAGACGAACATTCACTGAGTTTGCAATGGCGATCGAGTTCTGTACCGCCTCGGACTTGAATGCACTTTCACTTTGTGAATTGTGTAACATTGTTATAAACGTATATGAACACAAGTGGAATAGCCGCTTTATGTGCTAATAAAAATGCCAGCATAATGCAGACAGTTTAGAAAACAAGATCTGACAAGCACTGACACTCCCGATAGCACCGAGCTCATGACATACGTAGCGCAGTAGGTCTAACGTTAGCTGTATCTCGAATGCAATGCTTGATACCATCTCAGTGGTCACAGAAAATAAACCTTAATTTAAACACTATTTAACAACACAAAACAGACTGGTAGCAGAAGTATGCTATTTCGAGAACAGGGACACATTATTGTCGTAATTTGACTCAATCTTAAAACTTAACATATGGAAGACACAAGTTTCCGGCCGTCGAATACCGCCAATTTTCAAATCAATGTTTCTTTACTTACTATTATCAGAATTTACATCCCAAAACGCCAGTGCGACAATGAAATCCAATATTTCAAGAACACCATGTACATCATCAGCTAACCTGCGACTAAAATCCACATTGTTACACTTTTTCTCGAGCGGCTATTAGACTGCATCACATACGGTCACAGGGGTTCGGCGTTAAATTTTGAGTAACATATGACATCTATAAATAATTGAAAGAGTAAAAATCCAACATTCATTCAAATTATAAAACCTTACAAAATCGATTTTTTTCAAGGCTTTAGAGAGTACATAAACACTGTTTTTAATGTTGTATTTCACTGAACTGTCGTCACGTTAACCTTGTGCTCATTTTATTTAACCGAGTCACTGTGTCTCGAGTGACCAAATCACACACATACTATACTGTAAACACTGCACTTTAAATTCGTATTTATATGGGTATTGCTAACTTTTTATTATACAATATCATAAATATTTGTTATAAATGAATCTTTTACCTTGAAAATATAGTACAATTTATGTGTATCAATATCGCAATAATCAAAACGTGTATGGCACTATATTTTGTGTTGCATTGGCGACGAGAATAGCTGACTGTCTGCTATTCCACTACTGTGCACACATGTACGATAAGTATAACAATGTTACAAAGTGACGCACTTACGTCACACTGTTGCGACCGAATTTTGCAATCTGGTGGCGAAGTTTTTAATTTGGTTTACGTAAATATAAGGATTGATTGTCAATTTTGTTACTCAAAATTGACAATCAATCCTTAATTGATAGCACGAAATATTGACCTTGGAATGTGATAACACTGTTACAGGCTGACTATATATAAATATAGAAAAAGAAAATGTAACGATGAAACTGCATTCTTTGGAAAGTTATTATTCTATAATTCTCATGGGATTGCAGTTAAACAACTCATAACACGCTGATGCGCGTTATTCAGTTCGTGTGTAATCCTGTGATAATAACAGGACAATAACTTTTCATTAATGGCAGTTTAATGTTCAAATAAATGCAGCAACAACATGTTTGTAATATTTTAAAGGGAATGGTTTCTGATCGTTTGTTGGAACGAGTCTACATATAGCACAGCATTGCTCCTTTGTTTCTGCCATTTGCTAAAAGCATATATATAGTCTATAGATATACACACTTCTGTGGCGGATTTTTACATCCCCACTAGGGCGAAATGTTGTATAACCTACTTGTAGGGGAACACATTGTACTTTGAATTTATAATGTGTTATGTAATGGCTATAAGTGTTTCTATGAATATTATTAAATGTCACCTATGGTGGCCATTTTCAATGTCTATATGTATTGTGTTATTTTTAAGTTTGAGGAACATAAAAGGCAGCTAATTAATTAGCTTAATATATGCTTGCGAGAACTTAAGAATAATTTCGTTTGAAAAGTTAAATATTAAATTTCGATTTTAATCTTAAATATTGGCCTGATGTCAGTCCGTATGCAATTTTGTTGAGTTGCGATAAGTAATGGGTAAGCATGAGAATAGTGGTACTATGTAAGGGGTAAGCATCTTTAACTTTGTTATTGTTTGTAAACATGGTACTATGTAAGGGGTAAGCATCTTTAACTTTGTTATTGTTTGTAAACAAAGAGGTATATATTTCTGGACAAATTGATTGGTTGAAATTCTAAGTTAAATATAAAAATCATCTTGCGCATGCGCATTTCATAGCAAGAAAAGAAAATCCTTTGTTTGCGCCATTTCCATTTTTATTTCGTTATTCTTAGTGCTTTCTAGATAATTTTGAATTACCTACCCACTTTCCAACCCCATTACTTAGAACTTACATTGTACATTGTTATGTACGTGTTTAGAATTTATTGTACTTGTTTAGATGTTAGTGGCGGATTTTTACATCCCCACTAGGGCGAAATGTTGTATAACCTACTTGTAGGGGAAAACATTGTACTTTGAATTTATAATGTGTTATGTAATGGCTATAAGTTTTTCTATGAATATTATTAAATGTCACCTATGGTGGCCATTTTCAATGTCTATATGTATTGTGTTATTTTTAAGTTTGAGGAACATAAAATCCATAAAAGTTTAAGTAAACAACGTAGAAAAAATGTTTCGTCTTACTTTTTAACATGATCAAAAAAATGTTTGAAAGCACATATATACCATTTATGATAAATTGCAAAAAACATATTCTCTAGGAGGCCCATTAGAAGGAATGGTAAATGAATGTCTATTTCAACTGATACGTACATGTAACACAGGAATTATATATCTCGGGTTGTGTAATAATGACATTCCATACAATACACGTAACACCGGAAGTGTATATTTCGGGCTGTGTAATAAGGACATTCAATACAATAAACGTAACACCGGAAGTGTATATTTCGGGCTGGGTAATAAGGACATTCAATACAATAAACGTAGGCTGTGTAATAAGGACATTCAATACAATAAACGTAACACCGGAAGTGTATATTTCGGGCTGGGTAATAAGGACATTCAATACAATAAACGTAACACCGGAAGTGTATATTTCGGGCTGTGTAATAAGGACATTCCATACAATACACGTAACACCGGAAGAGTATATTTCGGGTTGTGTAATAACGACATTCCATACAATACACGTAACACCGGAAGTGTATATTTCGGGCTGTATAATAACGTCATTCCATACAATACACGTAACACGGGAAGTGTATTTATCCTGCCACTGCCACCGCATTGTCGGAATACACCCACCATTTATATCTTTGCTGTAAACGGCAGTGACGGAAAACAGCTGTATTTTGGAATCTTAGCACGTGCGTCAATTCGACTGACTTACTTCCAAGCGAAATAACGTTTAAAAGGCGAACATATTTGGGTCATTGTTGATACTATTTCACTTCAAAATGATTATTCTTTACCCTCGCCAAAATACAGCTTACATTTTAAGACACTGACCACGTATTCTCTATATCTCGGGCTGTGTAATGACATTCCATACAATAAACACACGAAGTGTATATCTCTGATTGTGTAATAACGATAACACAGGACGTGTATATATCTGGTTGTGTAATAACGAGATTCAAGCAATAAAACAGGTGATTTTTTGAGGCCTCTCTCTTTCCTCTTTTTCACGACATTAACCTGCAACAATTGAATAACAAACGCACAAATCAAAATGTATATAGTTCCCAAGGTAGTAAGGTAGAAGAATGACAGGTTCGGCATTCATTTGATAACAGTCTTAGCTGGCCTTGTATAAGTTAGCAAATTATGATACACGCGCATTCGTATTCCCTGTTCCTATTGAGATTGCTTGATTGTTCACTTGTTAGTGGACAGTTGTATTCAGACGGAGTGTTATGTATGATATAATTATAAGGTTAGCATACATCTGATTGGATGCATTTTCCCCCATATATCCCCATAAATCTTAAATTCAATAACTGTTTTGAATTATGCAATATCGGAAAATACAAACACAAATTTACAAATATGTGTCCGACATTCACTATGTTAGAGGGCACTTTGATAGGATCAACTCCACATGGCATGGCCGTAGATTTATCAGTGTCCGGTTTTTACACCTATAATGATTATTTGTTTACCATACTGTCGGCTTGATTAATTTCAAAATAAAACATTAAAAGCCTGATTCACACGACAATGTCAAAAACAGGCTGTTTATGCATGGATGGGACAGCTTTACGGCAGTCGTAAATCAGAACGGTTTTAATTTAACAACTCATTAAATACAATAATTTCTCAAATTCCACGTTGTCTTTGACATTTGCTGCATCTGTTAGCATAGCAAGTGTTCTGTGATTATACCATGAGTAAAAAGACGCAGCCGTAGTAGCAGGAATATAATACAATAAAACGTTTTGTTGGGAGAAGAAGCCATCCAATCCTAACCAATACTGTAGGATGGATGCTCTACTCGACGTCACATGTCAGGGAAGAGGAAATACCTGGGGAATGATGTCAAACACGAACATATTTATCTTGTAATGTAGCTGTAGAGAAAATAAGGGTTCACGTGCGTTATTTCTTATAATTATGATTGTGGTGTAATTAATTGTAGATCCTCGTGTTCTCACAGTTTGATGAGTGGAGTACTCGATACAGACTAGTAAACTTAAACGTGATGTAGATGAGTGTATTAAGATTACAAAACTAAAAGCACAGAAAATAGACAAGCCGGAAGTGTCTTAGTCATATACGGAATCGAGCATTGCAGACCGGAAATGATACCATAAATCCTAATTTTGCCATTGACAAGTCGAGGAGAGAGAGTGGCCGTGGTAACTCAGTCAATGACTGCCAATAATTATTGACCACACGATATGACTAAGATCAAAACTCCCATGACGTATGTCTCAATATTTATAACGTTTCACGAGAAATATTGGTGGTTGGCATGACACACAATGAATTGGTATCATCTTGTCTGCTTTCTGTAGTGTCAGAGTAAGAGTACAAACAATGTATCCGAGTTAGGATTTTCATGATTTGGTGTACATTACCAAGTCAATATCGCATCTAAGGTCCATTCCTCATATTTCGAAGAACATGGAGTCAACTATCATATAATTATGCAGATAAGACAGTTTGCGTTTAATAATTACTATAGTGCTTATTCTAATACATTGTAATACATTATTCTGATACATTGTGATACATTATTCTGATACATTGTAATATATTAATCTGATTTATTGTAATACATTATTCTGATACATAGTAATATAATACTCTGATGCATTGTAACACAGTTTCATGTCTGTTACGTCCTTTTCCAACCACTTTCGTTATCCCTTGTGACATTGCATTCTGTCCTAATAACTTCCGTTGAGACGTCTGTCGCTGATAGCCGATGATCCACTCATGACCTGCATGAAGTCAGACACTAGCCCCACCTAGTTGTTTGCATGACATTTGGTGCTATGCCATAATACTTACTCAACCACCAAACTCTTGCCCTTTTTCAGCATGATATGGAACATCACAGAAGATATTCTCCAACTCTCAGTATGGCATAAGAATTACTCTGTGGAAGACTGGCAGTAGACGACTACCAATCCCGCCTTGGATGTAGAATCCATCCGTTTGAGGGAGATGTCTAGCCCAGAGAAAGTACTGAATGGAAATGACAAGAAAAGGGGGATACAGTCACCGACGGACTGGACTTCGTCATCCCTTATAATGACAGGGTTACTCCTCCATCTTCTACTGTGACTAAAGAAGTCAAGAACAGGGTTACTCCTCCATCTTCTTCTGTTACCTAAGGAAGTCAAGAACAGGGTTACTCTTCCATCTTCTACTGTGACTAAAGAAGTCAAGAACAGGGTTACTCCTCCATCTTCTACTGTTACTAAGGAAGTCAAGAACAGGATTACTCCTCCATCTTCTACTGTGACTAAAGAAGTCAAGAACAGGGTTACTCCTCCACCTTCTACTGTTACTAAGGAAGTGAAGAACAGGGTTACGTCTCCACCTTCTACTGTTACTAAGGAAGTGGAGAACAGGGTTACTCCTCCACCTTCTACTGTTACTAAGGAAGTGAAGAACAGGGTTACGTCTCCACCTTCTACTGTTACTAAGGACGTGAAGAACAGGGTTACGTCTCCATCTTCTTCTGTTACTAAGGAAGTGGAGAACAGGGTTACTCCTCCACCTTCTACTGTTACTAAGGAAGTGGAGAACAGGGTTACTCCTCCACCTTCTACTGTTACTAAGGAAGTGGAGAACAGGGTTACTCCTCCACCTTCTACTGTTACTAAGGAAGTGAAGAACAGGGTTACGTCTCCATCTTCTTCTGTTACTAAGGAAGTGATGAACAGGGTTACTCATCCACCTTCTACTGTTACTAAGGACGTGAAGAACAGGGTTACGTCTCCACCTTCTACTGTTACTAAGGAAGTGAAGAACAGGGTTGCGTCTCCATCTTCTTCTGTTACTAAGGAAGTGATGAACAGGGTTACTCATCCACCTTCTACTGTTACTAAGGACGTGAAGAACAGGGTTACGTCTCCACCTTCTACTGTTACTAAGGACGTGAAGAACAGGGTTACTCCTCCATCTTCTACTGTTACTAAGGAAGTCAAGAACAGGGTTACTCCTCCATCTTCTACTGTTACTAAGGAAGTCAAGAACAGGGTTACTCCTCCATCTTCTACTGTTACTAAGGAAGTCAAGAACAGGAATACGTCTCCACCTTCTTCTGTTACTAAGGGAGTCAAGAACAGGGTTACGGCTCCATCTTCTAGTATAGCTTCGTAGATCTACAGCATAGTTACTCCTCTACCTTCAAACGTGATAAGAAAGTCCATAGCAAAGTTATCCATCCACTTTCTAACCTTCTAGTATAAATAGGGAAGTATGAAGAAGAATTTCTCAACTACCTTCCAGTGTGACCAACGAAGTCTAGAGCAGATTTACTTCTCCACCTTCCATTACGACAATGAAAGTCTAAAGCAGAGTTACGCCTCCATCCTCCATTACGACAAGCGAAGTCTAAAGCAGAGTTACGCCTCCATCTTCCATTACGACAAGCGAAGTCTAAAACAGAGTTACGCCTCTATCATCCATTGCGACTAGAGAAGTCTAAAGCAGAGTTTCGCCTCCATCTTCCAATACGACAATGGAAGTCTTAAGAAGAGTTACGCCTCTATCCTCCATTACGACTAGAGAAGTCTAAAGCAGAGTTACGCCTCTATCCTCCATTACGACTAGAGAAGTCTAAAGCAGAGTTACGCCTCAATCTTCCATTACGACTAGTGAAGTCTAAAGCAGAGTTACGCCTCTATCCTCCATTACGACCAGTGAAGTCTAAAGCAGAGTTACGCCTCCATCCTTCATTACTAGTGAAGTCTAAAGCAGAGTTTCGCCTCCGTCCTCCATTACGACAATGAAAAAGTCTAAAACAGAGTTTCGCCTTCACCTTCCATTATGACAGGGAAGTGTAAAGCAGAGCTATTCAACAACCTTCCATAAATAAGGAAGTTTTGAGCCACCTTCTGGTATAACGCATTTAACAAAATCTCTGTTTTCTTCTAGATCTGTGATTAAATGTCAGCATATGAACCAAAACATCCAATCTTTGTACATCCGTGAGATTGAAAGTAGCCTTAAATTGCGTTGCTGTGTATTTATTACTTGTATAGCGCAGACATCGGCCACATCCCACGTATCGACAGCTTCATTGGCGAGAGGCAACAAACGTATCATTTATTTACCATACACGTCATGACTATCAAATGGTCTACAGTCTGTCGGGGACGTAGGACTTTACCATACACGTCATGACTATCAAATGGTCTACAGTCTGTCGGGGACGTAGGACTTTACCATACACGTCATGACTATCAAATGGTCTACAGTCTGTCGGGGACGTAGGACTTTACTAAACACGTCATGACTATCAAAATGGTCTACAGTCTGTCGGGGACGTAGGACTTTACTATACACGTCATGACTATCAAATGGTCTACAGTCTGTCGGGGACGTAGGACTTTACCATACACGTCATGACTATCAAATGGTCTACAGTCTGTCGGGGACGTAGGACTTTACCATACACGTCATGACTATCAAATGGTCTACAGTCTGTCGGGGACGTAGGACTTTACCATACACGTCATGACTATCAAATGGTCTACAGTCTGTCGGGGACGTAGGGCTTTACCATACACGTCATGACTATCAAATGGTCTACAGTCTGTCGGGGACGTAGGACTTTACCATATACGTCATGACTATCAAATGGTCTACAGTCTGTCGGGGACGTAGGACTTTACCATACACGTCATGACTATCAAATGGTCTACAGTCTGTCGGGGACGTAAGACTTTACCATACACGTCATGACTATCAAATGGTCTACAGTCTGTCGGGGACGTAGGACTTTACCATACACGTCATGACTATCAAAATGGTCTACAGTCTGTCGGGGACGTAGGGTTTTAACATACACGTCATGACTATCAAAATGGTCTACAGTCTGTCGGGGACGTAGGACTTTACCATACACGTCATGACTATCAAATGGTCTACAGTCTGTCTACAGTCTGTCGGGGACGTAGGACTTTACCATACACGTCATGACTATCAAATGGTCTACAGTCTGTCGGGGACGTAGGACTTTACCATACACGTCATGACTATCAAAATGGTCTACAGTCTGTCTACAGTCTGTCGGGGACGTAGGACTTTACCATACACGTCATGACTATCAAATGGTCTACAGTCTGTCTACAGTCTGTCGGGGACGTAGGACTTTACCATACACGTCATGACTATCAAATGGTCTACAGTCTGTCGGGGACGTAGGACTTTACCATACACGTCATGACTATCAAAATGGTCTACAGTCTGTCTACAGTCTGTCGGGGACGTAGGACTTTACCATACACGTCATGACTATCAAATGGTCTACAGTCTGTCGGGGACGTAGGACTTTACCATACACGTCATGACTATCAAAATGGTCTACAGTCTGTCGGGGACGTAAGACTTTACCATACACGTCATGACTATCAAATGGTCTACAGTCTGTCGGGGAAGTAAGACTTTGCCATACACGTCATGACTATCAAATGGTCTACAGTCTGTCGGGGACGTAGGATTTTACCATACACGTCATGACTATCAAAATGGTCTACAGTCTGTCTACAGTCTGTCGGGGACGTAGGACTTTACCATACACGTCATGACTATCAAAATGGTCTACAGTCTGTCGGGGACGTAAGACTTTACCATACACGTCATGACTATCAAAATGGTCTACAGTCTGTCGGGGACGTAAGACTTTACCATACACGTCATGACTATCAAAATGGTCTACAGTCTGTCGGGGACGTAAGACTTTACCATACACGTCATGACTATCAAAATGGTCTACAGTCTGTCGGGGACATAGGAATTTACCATACACGTCATGACTATCAAAATGGTCTACAGTCTGTCGGGGACGTAGGACTTTACCATACACGTCATGACTATCAAAATGGTCTACAGTCTGTCGGGGACGTAAGACTTTACCATACACGTCATGACTATCAAAATGGTCTACAGTCTGTCGGGGACGTAAGACTTTACCATACACGTCATGACTATCAAAATGGTCTACAGTCTGTCGGGGACATAAGACTTTACCATACACGTCATGACTATCAAAATGGTCTACAGTCTGTCGGGGACGTAGGACTTTACCATACACGTCATGACTATCAAAATGGTCTACAGTCTGTCTACAGTCTGTCGGGGACGTAGGACTTTACCATACACGTCATGACTATCAAAATGGTCTACAGTCTGTCGGGGACGTAAGACTTTACCATACACGTCATGACTATCAAAATGGTCTACAGTCTGTCGGGGACGTAGGACTTTACCATACACGTCATGACTATCAAATGGTCTACAGTCTGTCGGGGACGTAGGACTTTACCATACACGTCATGACTATCAAATGGTCTACAGTCTGTCGGGGACATAGGACTTTACCATATACGTCATGACTATCAAAATGGTCTACAGTCTGTCGGGGACATAGGACTTTACCATATACGTCATGACTATCAAAATGGTTTACAGTCTGTCGGGGACATAAGACTTTACCATACACGTCATGACTATCAAAATGGTCTACAGTCTGTCGGGGACGTAGGACTTTACCATACACGTCATGACTATCAAAATGGTCTACAGTCTGTCGGGGACGTAGGACTTTACCATACACCTCATGACTATCAAAATGGTCTACAGTCTGTCGGGGACGTAGGACTTTACCATATACGTCATGACTATCAAAATGGTCTACAGTCTGTCGGGGACGTAGGACTTTACTAAACACGTCATGACTATCAAAATGGTCTACAGTCTGTCGGGGACATAGGACTTTAGCATACACGTCATGACTATCAAAATGGTCTACAGTCTGTCGGGGACATAGGACTTCACTATACACGTCATGACTATCAAAATGGTCTACAGTCTGTAGGGGACATAAGACTTTACCATACACGTCATGACTATCAAAATGGTCTACAGTCTGTCGGGGACGTAAGACTTTTCCTTATACGTCATGACTATCAAAATGGTCTACAGTCTGTCGGGGACGTAGGACTTTACCATACACGTCATGACTATCAAAATGGTCTACAGTCTGTCGGGGACGAAGGACTTCACCATACACGTCATGACTATCAAAATGGTCTACAGTCTGTCGGGGACGAAGGACTTTACCATACACGTCATGACTATCAAAATGGTCTACAGTCTGTCGGGGACATAGGACTTTACCATATACGTCATGACTATCAAAATGGTCTACAGTCTGTCGAGGACGTAGGACTTTACCATACACGTCATGACTATCAAAATGGTCTACAGTCTGTCGGGGACGAAGGACTTTACCATACACGTCATGACTATCAAAATGGTCTACAGTCTGTCGGGGACGTAGGACTTTACCATACACGTCATGACTATCAAAATGGTCTACGGTCTGTCGGGGACATAAGACTTTACCATACACGTCATGACTATCAAAATGGTCTACAGTCTGTCGGGGAAGTACAACTTTACCATGCACGTCATGACTATCAAATGGTCAAGTCTGTCGGGGACGAAGGACTTTACCATACACGTCATGACTATCAAAATGGTCTACAGTCTGTCGGGGACATAGGACTTTACCATACACGTCATGACTATCAAATGGTCTACAGTCTGTCGGGGACGTAGGACTTTACCATACACGTCATGACTATCAAAATGGTCTACAGTCTGTCGGGGACGTAAGACTTTTCCTTATACGTCATGACTATCAAAATGGTCTACAGTCTGTCGGGGACGTAGGACTTTACCATACACGTCATGACTATCAAAATGGTCTACAGTCTGTCGGGGACGAAGGACTTCACCATACACGTCATGACTATCAAAATGGTCTACAGTCTGTCGGGGACGAAGGACTTTACCATACACGTCATGACTATCAAAATGGTCTACAGTCTGTCGGGGACATAGGACTTTACCATATACGTCATGACTATCAAAATGGTCTACAGTCTGTCGAGGACGTAGGACTTTACCATACACGTCATGACTATCAAAATGGTCTACAGTCTGTCGGGGACGAAGGACTTTACCATACACGTCATGACTATCAAAATGGTCTACAGTCTGTCGGGGACGTAGGACTTTACCATACACGTCATGACTATCAAAATGGTCTACGGTCTGTCGGGGACATAAGACTTTACCATACACGTCATGACTATCAAAATGGTCTACAGTCTGTCGGGGAAGTACAACTTTACCATGCACGTCATGACTATCAAATGGTCAAGTCTGTCGGGGACGAAGGACTTTACCATACACGTCATGACTATCAAAATGGTCTACAGTCTGTCGGGGACATAGGACTTTACCATACACGTCATGACTATCAAATGGTCTACAGTCTGTCGGGGACGTAGGACTTTGCCATACACGTCATGACTATCAAATGGTCTACAGTCTGTCGGGGACGTAGGGCTTTACCATACACGTCATGACTATCAAAATGGTCTACAGTCTGTCGGGGACATAGGACTTTACCATACACGTCATGACTATCAAAATGGTCTACAGTCTGTCGGGGACGTAGGACTTTACCATACACGTCATGACTATCAAAATGGTCTACAGTCTGTCTGGGACATAGGACTTTACCATACACGCCATGACTATCAAAATGGTCTATAGTCTGTGGGGGACATAGGACTTTACCATACACGTCATGACTATCAAAATGGTCTACAGTCTGTCGGGGACATAGGACTTTACCATACACGTCATGACTATCAAAATGGTCTACAGTCTGTCGGGGACGTGGGGCTAGGTTGGTCAGACCAGGTCGCACTCATTGCTGTGTCAGATTAGTCAATAATACTAATTAGACACACATTCACATGGATGTTGATTTCCATGAAACAGTCAACGATACCTGTCTTATTTTATTTAATCCTTATTGTTTATATCTTGCTAAGTGTTAATGGTTTTATATTTAAATTACGTTGTCTGTTCACGTCTTATTCGTTTGCTGTTTTCAGAGCTTCATATTCTATTACTTTTAATGTTCCATGTTTTCTGAGTTCCGTTGTTCTGTTGTTTTTAATGTTTTGTGTTTTCAGAGCTCCGGATATTGTTTTTATTGTTCTATATTTTCAGAGCTCTGTATATTATTGTTTTTAATGTTATATGCTTTCAGATCTTCTTATTCTATTGTCTTTACTGTATACTGATGTTCTATGTTTTCAGAGCTCCGTATACTGATGTTCTATGTTTTCAGAGCTCCATATACTGATGTTCTATGTTTTCAGAGCTCCGTATACTGATGTTCTATGCTTTCAGAGCTCCGTATACTGATGTTCTATGTTTTCAGAGCTCCGTATACTGATGTTCTATGTTTTCAGAGCTCCGTATACTGATGTTCTATGTTTTCAGAGCTCCGTATACTGATGTTCTATGTTTTCAGAGCTCCGTATACTGATGATCTATGTTTTCAGAGCTCCGTATACGGATGTTTTTGATATCAGGATGTTGTAATGTCCCATATGTATGTTGTTTTTAATGTTTCGTTTTTAGAGCTCCGGATGTTGTTGTTTTTAATGTTTCTTGTATGTGTTTTAAGAGTGCCTTAAATTTTTGTTTGGAATGTTCCGTGTTTTCAGAGCTCCGGATATTGCTGTTTTTAATGTTCCGTGTTTAAGGGTGCCGTATATTTTTTATTTTTTATGTTCCATGATTTAAGAGCTCCGGATATTGTTGTTTTTGATGATTTGTGTTTTAGACCTCCGGATGTTGTTATTTTTAATGTGACTTGTTTTCAAAGATCCGGATGTTGTTGTCTTTAATGTTCTATATTTTCACAGCTCCATATTCTGTTGTTTTTAATATTCCCTGCTTTTAGAGTCCCGTATAGTGTTGTTTATAATGTTCTATATTTTCAGAGCTACATATTATGTTGCATTTATTGTCGCGTGTTTTCAGATTGCCGTATATTGTTGTTCTTAATGTGCCCTAGTTTGTCTTTTAGAATGCTGTACAATGACGTCTTTCAGGACGCTGTGTATTTCTAGGGTACCTCTCGACTAAGATTAGGTTATCGCAGACCTTGTATTAAGAGGTCATGTGAAGTAACACGCGGAACTGATTGCATCATATGTTATCTATAACACGATCATAAATTGGTGTTGTTTTCCCAGTTGTTTCGGCGTCTCTGTGAGCTTCAACACGGGGCACACAATACCCTCAGAGCAAATTATTTGTTTCAATTTTGTCGTGCAGTTTTAAGCACTTTATTTTGAAATTTTAAGCGGTATCGTTTATCTAATATTACAACCTCTCGATCATTTATCAAAGTTATAATTCTCCTGTGATCGATATGTTTCTGAATGTCTCGATTATAGAAGGTTAAGCAGACCTTATTGCCACTGGAGGAGTCGTGATCAGTTTGCCGTCGATAATGGCTCTTATGGTTTGTAATTACGCTCCGATATCACAGAGGCACAATGCTCCGTTCGTGGGAACCTGTCAAACTGTCCTCCAGAAGACAATCATTTTAATATATTTGTTATCATAATTGGCTAACCCACGCGTTATTAGCGTAGATTTACAATAATATTAGTTAAAACACGTGATTTGTTGCAATATAGTGAAAACGACTAGTATTAGCTAATTTAGTAATTTAGGTAATATTTAAGTTTATTATCAATTATGTCATAACACCAGCTTAGATCATCTATCAAATCAGGGATCCCACTCGGTTCTGTCTGCATCCGGTATAACTGATAACAGATACCGTATATATGCATATATATTTGCATATTGTCAACTCTGCATCAAATTTCTTAAAGTTAGATGACCATTATATAACTCTATGTGTACAAAGTTCAGTTTTGTTTTGTATTATTTTGTTTACCTTCAGTTTGGTTATAACAATGTATGTTTACAAAAGTAAGATATATCTGTTTCTAAACATTCACTTATTTGCATAATGTCAAAGTTAGCAAAGATTGTTCTTTACTACAATGTATCTATGTATAAATTGTCAGTTTACTATTACCGATATGGTATTTTTTTTTTTTTCATAAAAAAAAAAAAAAAATTACAATTGTGTCACGACTCCTTAAAGGTTTTTGTATTTTTTTTAAAAAAATCTAAACTGTGTTACAAAGTTCAGTTTTGAACTTGTTTGTTTACCTAAAGTTTGATAAAAGTAATATTTCATGAAGTTTGATATATGTTACTAATAACTACTCTTTTTCATAAAGGTACATTTCACAAAGTTTGGTTAAAACTGCATTTGTATTCATGTACATAGTGTCAGTTTATACATTTACTTTACTATTATTTGGTATGTTCTCACACAAATATGATTATAAACAATGATTTATTTTTAAAATGTCAAACCACTTAAGTTTTGATAACCATTATATATACATGCTTACTATGGTGTTCTTTTTTGATAATCACCCCAACATTATATATACAGACTTCAAAAGTTTGTTTACTTTTACCTACTAGCTAACTCATAACAAAGTTGATAACTGCTATCAATGTTATTACATTCTAAAGTTTCAAGAAGCTTGCAATTATTATCTACTGCTTATTAAGCGGCATTATTTTGATGGTTTTTTCTGCTTCTGTTTTTCTTGTTTTGTTTTAAGTTTCGCACATGATGTGTCAAATTTTTCACAAAGTTTAACAAAAATTACTTATACCAAGTGGTGTTTTGAATACTATTATCTCACCTTTTTTATCACAAGGATATATAAAAATTATCTATTTGTGTGGATACTTGTACATTAAATATCTCGAAAGAATCTTTCAACAACTCAAAGCTGCAAAACTCACTAGCGCATGTAAATATTTTTTAAAAGTGTTTTCTTATTTGCTGTCAAACTGAATTATCACACCAATTTCTGAGTTATTTTCAATATGTATTTAATATATCCCTTATTTCTTCTCTCTTCTCTTCTTTCCTTTACTTACTTCTATATGTCTCTTGTAAATGTATCTGAGTGTTTTGGCTGCCTTTCTTTTTATACATGTATGCTAATTTTGATAGATGTTGCCGACTGCCTCCCAACTTTCTATGTAATATTTGATGACCATGGGTAATATTTGATACAAATAAAATATGTTTAAATCAAAAACAGATACCGTGTACATTACATCCGGTGTTACAGATAATAAATACTGGTACATTACATCCGGTGTATCTGATACTGCAATGTACATTACATCCGGTGTTACAGATAACAGATACTGTGTACATTACATCCGATGTTACTGATAACAGATATACTATGTACGTTACATCCGGTGTATCTAATACTACAATGTACTTTACATGCGGTGTATATGACACAACAATGTACATTACATCCGGTGTAACTGATACTACAATGTACATTACATCCGGTGTTACTGATACTACAAGGTACATTACATCCGGTGTATCTGATACAACAATGTACATTACATCCGCTGTAACTGATACCACAAGGTACATTACATGCGGTGTAACTGATACTACAATGTACATTACATCCGGTGTTACTGATACTACAAGGTACATTACATCCGGTGTATCTGATACAACAATGTACATTACATCCGCTGTAACTGATACCACAAGGTACATTACATGCGGTGTATCTGATACAACAATGTACATTACATCCGGTGTTACTGATACTACAAGGTACATTACATCCGGTGTAGCTGATACTACAATGACATTACATCCGGTGTTACTAATAACAGATACTGATGTGTAGGTTACATCCGGTTTAACTTATACTATAATGTACACATCCAGTGTATCTGATACTACAATGTTAATTTTATCCGGTGTAACTGAATCTACAATGTACATAGTATCCGATGATAAAAGGTAACTTTTGTTTGTGTCAGTTTTAATTAAACTAAGAAACAAATCTCGCTGCTTTTACATTAAGTATTAAACATCCCCTTGTGTATTTTCATATCAATTGTTTTAATTGATTTAGGTTTTATATAAATGAAATCACCCACATGTGTTCGGTAAATGATTCGATCTTTTTTGTCGTACATGACTGGTGCCCTTTTCAGTCTACATCACGTGCGTACTGTTGAGATGGTGGGATCGCTTGGCGTCAAACTAATCTAATAAAGCTTGGTAAATAAAAGATTTATCCTGGGTACAAACCCGGCGGACGGAGGCACAGTCATTCGTTATTATGTCGTAAACGATTTAGGAACCTCGCCATGGAAATAAATTAAAACAGTTAAAGTTTCCACAATCCATTGTACGTATAACATGTTACAGTGGTACCTCGCTGGCTACTCGAATTAAAATCGACCGTTGTTCTACAGGTTGCAAAGGTTGCGCAAAGAAAGATCAATGAAAATTGCTTTCAAGAGCGTACGTCAACCCCGCACGTGGAGCCATGGCGCGTGACTGCCGCCCATATCACTGGCTCAGCACTTCCTCTGTCTTTTGAATTCATTTCTTAACCTCACTGAAATCGTTTTCATATCATCCTTGATAACAATTATGTCCAGCGAGTTTGTAGTCTAATTATGGGCACGCGTTTCATTTCCCCTTGAGAATTCGCTAAACACGATTTAGTTTACTTCGTTGGAAGTATATATATATATGTGTTATATAGCAAGATAGCTATATGATTTGCCCCGTCTCTCCAAAACCAAGCGCTCCTGAGAATTATCCTTACACAGAGGTAGCACTATAAATCGGCAAAAGTTCCGGCCTATCACAAGGAGACTTAACACGAACATACCGCAGCCTCCCAAAACACACATACAATGTACGCACTCACCACACGCATGTATGTCGCACGCACGGGAGGCCGTCCTTAAATGACCTTAGCTGTTGATAGGACGTTAAACTAAATAAACCAAACCAAACCAAACCTTACACACCATTAATGTATGGAATTGTTGGAATTATGATTTTATCGGAGGTCATATCATGTTCTTTCAATATTACATACATTGTATTAATCATGATTATCTTTTTCATCACGAACATTTTTAAGAGACTGCCTTACATTATTTGTTTGCAAAACGCGATGAACAAGAACATCCTACGTACATATCCCTAGACAGCGTGATCATCTTCCCTATCGACATTTTCAGGGAGTAATCCTGAATCTTTCTCAGTTTGTATTACGTAACTAAACTTCATATAAATTCTCATCAACTTAACTGTTAATCTGCTAGCTGATCAACAAAACGTTTAATAAAACAGTTTACTTACGGTTTTGTTCAATCCTGAAAATTCGTTCTGAATTGTGTCTCTTCTATTATTATATCTAGTTGATATTTCGATTTTCTACAATACCATACCTCCTTCTAAACTACAGAGTATTCTGTACAATACCATACGTCATTCCCAACTATTCTGTACAATACCACACCTCATTCCCAACTATTCTGTACAATACCACACCTCATTCCTAACTATTCTGTACAATACCATACCTCATTCCAAACTATTCTGTACAATACCATATGTCATTCCCAACTATTGTGTACAATACCACACCTCATTCCTAACTATTGTGTACAATACCACATCTCATTCCCAACTATTGTGTACAATACCATAACTCCTCAACTATTGTGTACAATACCATACCTCCTCAACTATTGTGTACAATACCACCCCTCATTCCCAACTATTGTGTACAATACCACACCTCATTCCCAACTATTCTGTACAATACCACATCTCATTCCAAAATTTTGTGTACAATACCACACCTCATTCCCAGCTATTGTGTACAATACCACACCTCATTCCTAACTATTCTGTACAATACCACACCTCATTCCAAACTATTGTGTACAATACCACACCTCATTCCCAACTATTGTGTACAATACCACACCTCATTCCCAACTATTGTGTACAATACCAGACCTCATTCCCAACTATTCTGTACAATACCACACCTCATTCCCAACTATTCTGTACAATACCACACCTCATTCCAAACTATTGTGTACAATACCATATGTCATTCCCAACTATTGTGTACAATACCATATGTCATTCCTAACTATTCTGTACAATACCACACCTCATTCCCAACTATTCTGTACAATACCACACCTCATTCCCAACTATTCTTTACAATACCACACCTCATTCCCAACTATTCTTTACAATACCACACCTCATTCCCAACTATTGTGTACAATACCACACCTCATTCCCAACTATTCTGTACAATACCATACGTCATTCCTAACTATTCTGTACAATACCACACCTCATTCCCAACTATTGTGTACAATACCACACCTCATTCCCAACTATTCTGTACAATACCATACGTCATTCCTAACTATTCTGTACAATACCACACCTCATTCCCAACTATTGTGTACAATACCATACCTCATTCCCAACTATTGTTTACAATACCATACCTCATTCCCAACTATTCTTTACAATACCACACCTCATTCCCAACTATTGTGTACAATACCACACCTCATTCCCAACTATTCTGTACAATACCATACGTCATTCCTAACTATTCTGTACAATACCACACCTCATTCCCAACTATTGTGTACAATACCACACCTCATTCCCAACTATTCTATACAATACCACACCTCATTCCCAACTATTGTGTACAATACCATACCTCATTCCCAACTATTCTGTACAATACCACACCTCATTCCCAACTATTGTGTACAATACCATACCTCATTCCTTACTATTCTGTACAATACCATACCTCATTCCCAACTATTGTGTACAATACCACACCTCATTCCCAACTATTGTGTACAATACCACACCTCATTCCTAACTATTCTGTACAATACCACACCTCATTCCCAACTATCCTTTACAATACCACACCTCATTCCCAACTATTCTTTACAATACCAAACCTCATTCCTAACTATTGTGTACAATACCACACCTCATTCCTAACTATTGTGTACAATACCACACCTCATTCCCAACTATTGTGTACAATACCATACCTCATTCCTAACTATTCTGTACAATACCATACCTCATTCCCAACTATTGTGTACAATACCACACCTCATTCCCAACTATTGTGTACAATACCACACCTCATTCCTAACTATTCTGTACAATACCACACCTCATTCCCAACTATCCTTTACAATACCACACCTCATTCCCAACTATTCTTTACAATACCAAACCTCATTCCTAACTATTGTGTACAATACCACACCTCATTCCTAACTATTGTGTACAATACCATACGTCATTCCTAACTATTCTGTACAATACCACACCTCATTCCTAACTATTGTGTACAATACCACCCCTCATTCCCAACTATTCTGTACAATACCACACCTCATTCCTAACTATTCTGTACAATACCACACCTCATTCCCTACTTTATATATTCTGTACTGTTATGGGAGATAGTATCGTGTTACAGACTATTGATATACCTTTAGGAACGAACTTTGCCTCTCTCCTGACCAACTATTTTGGTTTCGAAGACATAATTTATGAGAGCTCCTCAGAACAAGTAACTGATTGCTCCTATTTCCCCCTGAGATGAATGCTAATTAATGGTGATGTACTGATGTTGTACTTTAAGACCTTTACAGACTGTTCCTAATCAGCAGTTAACAGTCATCTATAAAGTGTTTCCAAAAGGGACAGCTGATAACTTAACTGTATACTAAGGTTTATTATGGTAATATACGTGCAAATATTGATAGTGACAACCCTTCTTCACCAACCAGCAGTGTTAACATTTCTCATTGATTATATATCCAAATGTTTGTTTCCAATAACACGGTTGCCTTAATTCTAAATGGTTATCGATTGCCATGGGCAAGTCTCTAAAAAGGTTTATACATATGTTGATAAACACCAAAAGTAATATATAGTCGTCATCAAAAAATACATTATACCATATTTCTTTGTGCGCTATTAATATTGTATTGATGTGTTTGATGCTTGTTTACTTCGGTTTCCATTTTACCTAGAATTACGAAACATTATGTATATCTAACTGGCGGCTGTCGTTGCCGATGCCGTATGCTGTAATGTACCAGGAGTTTTATGTATTTTATCGCGTTTGAGCAAGAGTTAATCTTTTGTATACACCTGTGTGGCATAGTATTTTGTTTCAGTAAGACACATTAAGAATTTATTGTTAGTTCATTATGTTTATTTGATATGATAGGCCTTCCATATTGTGTAACATGGTTGTTCCAGGGAAATAGAAAACTAACCCTGATGTCGTCCATATGGTTGTTCCAGGTCAATAGAAAGCTGCCCCTGATGTCGTTCTTATGGTTGTTCCAGGGAAATAGAAAACTAACCCTGATGTCGTCCATATGGTTGTTCCAGGGAAATAGAAAGCTTCACCTGATATCGTCTATATCGTTGTTCCAGGTAAATAGAAAACTGCCCTTGAACCAATATCTATCGTTTGGGAGTTGTGGGACTGATTCACGTCAACGTTTGAAGGCTGGGAGTTTTGGGAGAAAAAACTGATTCACGTTAATGTTTAAAGGACTGGAAGCCTTGGGAGAAAATCTGATTCACATAAACGGTTGGAGGAGTGGGAGCTGTGGGAGAAAGACTGATTCACGTCAACGTTTGGATAGGTTGGAAATGTGGGATAATTCCCGGTAGAGTGATGGGGATGGACAAACGTTTTCTGACACCTGTGACAACCAATAATAACCTGTGTAAAAATAATGATAATTTTATATATAGCTGTTGTGTTGCCATATGAGGATTGTAACCGCTTTGTGTTGGGAACTATGCCATCAGTCATATACATTGTGCCTAAAATAGTGAATATGTGGGTGGAGAGTACGACCTCTATCCTAAAATGTCATTGTTGATTCTCACGGAGACACTTTCATGTGTCACTTAACACAAACATAATAAGTTAAGATAAATTGATATATAACGCAATATTATCCAATGGGAATTATATCACGAACTAAATCGTCATCAAAAGTATAAAGCCAGTATCCCTTAGGATCCAAAGGTTAGAATGGAAGCTAAGGTAAGGGGGTTGGTGTTGTAGTACAGTGCACCAGGACAGTGTAGAGGGACAAGCTTGGGTAGGATATGTTAGGCTTCGGCTGTAATGGCCCTGGGGTGCATAGATTTCCAGGCAGTCGCTTAACTTGATGGTTTCCAGATGTGACTTCAAATCCAAAGGGAGGAACTAGTCAGTGGCTGGAATATAAACACTGATCATAGCCAGTGGAATGCATACAAACAGCCCACCAGAGGACACAAGGAGATTCAAATTACCTAAAGGTCAATCATTTTACCAATAAGGCTGCTGATTGGTTAATCTTCTGTATCATTTATACTTATCACAGTGGAAGGGCTGTCCAGGTTTGCACGAGGAATTACAACCCATCGACAATGATTGTATATCAGTAAATACTGTGGTTGATCAAATCAATCCTCGGGTAGAAAGACTATACAACAACCAAGTCAACAGATCATATACGTTAACATGGACAAGCTCTAATATTGTCGTCAAAACAAACAATACCGACCTTCTTACGAAATCGTAACTCTCACTAATAATCGATAAAAGATATTAACAAAAATTTGATTAATACTGGGACCCTGGTAAAAATGCAACAAAATAAAGACCAGTTGTTCTAAAAGGTTATCGTCTTCTGGTTCATCGACGGTATCGTCATATAAATCTATTTCAAAAACATATTAATGTAAAGGTAATTAATTTGACGCACACTAATTTTAGCGCAAAACCAAATTAAAACAGATCAGTAGAATGATGAGTTAACGCTCCAACAATGATTGCCATATAAATCTTTCTACAATTAACTACAATTAATGAAATAATAATTTCACAGATTAATTCCTACGCAAAAACGCTATAATAATATTACTGCTAGAATGTGTGTCACATCCTCCAACTGATACCTAGGATGACATACACCGATATCACACAAGATAATAAAATGTTTTCAAATGAGGTCGATAAAGTTATTACATGGTTTTTATCAATCGGCATCTCTTGAAACCCTCCGCCTACATTTGTCGATATTGATCACAGGAATAATATAATAATTATGATTGAAAACATATAATTTAAATTGCAAACGAGTCGTCGAATATCTAATAAAATGTGACAAGGGAACACCGAAAGCAGGGAAAGCGGGGATGTTACTGTCTGGAAATGGGTAATTTACTATAGAAAAATCAATCACCCTTATTCAGATTAGTCTGTTGATGTTGAAGAATCTGCTGTGTTCTTGATTTTAATTTCTTATTGGCATACGAGATGAACACAGTCAAGTATTGCTTTGTGATTTTGTGACATTGCATCATGAATTTCATAAATCTGGAAATGGAATTCAAATCTTGGCTATGTATCTGTCAACTGACATCACAAGCACTTCGTTAAGAGAGAGGGAGAGACCGTTTAGTCCAATGAGGATACCAACAGTTTGCCTGAAGATGTTGAACAAACTCAAAGATTTTATGAATGAGTTTATATCATGGAACAAATTGATTTAATTAAGGCTCTGTACAGGCATCGTGATATGCCGCAAAGGCACAAAGAGAAATGGTTTCTCGTACTACCAAACATGACATTGTGTTCTCGAAGGAAATATATCTTTTTGGAACTACTAAAACTAAAAGATGGTGGCTTTACCATACCAAACTGTATCAGTGTGTTGCTGAAGATGTGTCACCAGAGCGTCTCTCGGGCTTACCACTGGTGATTGGCTTATGGCGGGTCTTTCTGGACAATGACGGATTTCGGAACACTTTGGTAGCCAGAGGGATTTCAGTCAGGAATATGTCACTACCTATAACACTAAGAACCCAGAGAATCTCGTATAGGGTGACACTGCTATATGATTGTCTCCTAAGATCATGAACGTTTAAGGGTAAACGGAGTTTTATGAATTGTGAGACAGGTGATATACACGTAACCGCCAAGATAATTGACTCACCATCACCGTTTTTGATGAACTTCGGCCGTTATAAGACACAGAGAACGCATTAATGAGAATGTTACTTGCAAATCTTGTTAGGTAAAAGGTCGAGTGGCTAAAGAATGCATATCTAAAACGTTTGTCGTGAATGTGACAAATCGGCCCATATCAAATTTGGGTGTCCTTAAATATCTGGTTCGCCGATGACGTCAATGATGTTATTGATGACTCATCGGCTGAAAGTATCCTTAGCTTAGTTCAGCAGAAACCCAGGTCAATTCAAGATCAGGTAACTCATTCGAGGGCAACCATAGGGTAGACAAGTACAAGCAAAAGTCTGAGAGAAAAATCAAAGAAAGACAAGAAAAATAAAAATGATAAAAAAAAAAAATGATAATAATAATAATGAGAGAAAATGGTAATTCAATGAGGAGATTGGGTTGATACCTCTCCCACGAAGAAGATTGACAAATATAAGTTTATGATTATGACTTGTTTCTCAATTGTTGCAAAACAAGTTAAGTGTGGCGTATTTTGTATGTGTACATGTATATCAAATTGTTTATGCATGCACCTTTATGTTTCAGATGTATGTATGTATGTATTATCTGTATTGTAAATGTAAAATAATAAATGTAAATTAACAGATACTTTTTTTTTCAATTTTAGTAAATGTCAGTATACAACTTTATAGTAAAAAATAAGCCACTCTTTGTACATACTCAGATATAATTAAGTTTATATGTATAATAAAAACATACAAATGTAAGAGTATTGCATCATTCCTTCCTATACAAAATGACATCAAAAAGGCTTGAACAAAAATAATAAAAAACGAGATAGATTATCAGTTAAATAAAATTGTGAAAAAAAGGGAAAAAAAAAAAAAAAAAAAAAAAGGATGTTAAAAGGCAAAAATTAAACGATCGTACAATGGTAATTCCCTTAAAGAAATATGTATGTTGTAAGGACATACTTTTTGCTACTGTACCTAAAAAGACAAGAGAGGATTTCGATCAGTGATGATCATGATCATGTTAGTTTAAAATTATCAGCAATTATGATTACTATCAATGAGATAAGAATCATAATAAAAGAATATAATGGCTTCAAAATCATCAAAACCACTGAAAAAACCCCACCTGGACCAGATTTTATCATCTGTGAACATTTTAAATATTTTACGGAAAATGTTAAAAAATGTGTATCTCGAAACAATTTTTTAAAAGGATCTAATGTGAATACATACTACAAATATATAAATGTGTAATATATATATATCACAAAAACATTCAAATTCCGGATAAAAAAACATTTCATTTTCCATTTCTTATTTAGAAAAAAAAAAAAAAATAAAAAAAATAAACTTAATAAACTCCTGACTAATCCTACCTATTTATTCATTGAAATACTGTTTACTGTATATTAATCTTTTATTTATTTAATTAACTAAATTTATTTATATATTTATTTATTTATTTACTGTCTACATTTATGTATTTATGTCTAACTGAACGATATATATAAATACATGTATACGGGTGTGAAAGAAGGAAAGTAATATAAAAATAACAAAGAAAATATCAATATAATATATGGATGCATGAAAGTAAAATGAATGTGGGAAAGATGAATGACGAGAGAAAGCCCTCCTGCGAGAGGACAATGCTTGTAATGTATAAACTACGTCTTGTCTGAATAAAAAAATGTATAAGACGGAAAAAGGATTCCCTTTTACTAAAGTAAAAGTAAAGATAAGACGAAAAGACGAGAATAAAGGTTTGTTAAATTTCGTGTTTTCGGGGCGAAAAGACGAGAATTAAGGTGTGTTAAATTTCGTGTTTTCGGGGCGAAAAGACGAAAATTAAGATTTTTTAAATTTCGTGTTTTCGGGGCGAAAAGTCGAAAAGACGAGAATTAAGGTTTGTTAAATTTCGTGTTTTCGGGGCGAAAAGACGAGAATTAAGATTTGTTAATTTTTGGCTTTTCGCCCCGAAAAGACGAAAGAACGAGAATTTAGATATTTCATTTTCGTCTTTTCGGGGCGAAAAGACGAAATAACGAAATGGTACAAATCAGCCACCGTAAATTCCCGCACTTTTTTTTTTTTTTTTTTTTTTTACACTTTTTCTTTTTTGATGTTTTCACTTTTGTTTTTAAGTATACACAATGCAATAAAAAAAAAATGAATGGTTTCCCGTTTAATATAACATATATTTCACTCTTATGACAGAATATTTCGATAGTTTTCAATCCTGCTTCGCACTCGTGAAAATATCGATATACTGTCATACTCGTGAAACATATGTTATGTTATACGGCAAACCATTCGATATCCTCTATATAGTTATATATGAAGAAGAATTATGGAGTGAAAGTATAGAAACATGCATGACTACGAACGGTTCCCTCTGACATATAACATTCTACAGGGACACTGTATACACTTTTGTTTTAATTTCGAGTGAAGACATCAGTTGGCTATTCTGATAAACATTTCAACTTTTCCATTTAAACTTGGTTTGGTTTATTTTGTTAACGTCCTATTAACAGCCAGGGTCATTTAAGGACATGCCAGGTTTCGGAGGTGGAGGAAGGCGGAGTACCCGGTGAAGCCTTTATGTACTACTTAATAATGAATATACCAATTATAGTGTACATTTATCTTTTTATTTTTTTAAAATTTTTTTATGCATATTGTTGTGCAAGATGACCGAATATACTATGTTAGATTCTCAATATTCATATTGCCGACAACGGATGTAGTCTACGATCACGCGAGTGAGGTACGTCTGTTTACTAGCTTGACCAGGTGTTGTAGACTACGCCAATAGTGGTCACGCACGGCCAAACATCAACTCCGGGACGAAGTGACATAAACACCTTCGCTCAGACAAGTCATCGCGTCACGTACATTCACAACAATATCATAAAACAGCAGTTATTTGTTTAACAAAAAATATCACCCATGGCCAGGCATTCTTTCTGTGGTGTGCTACACAGAGGAAAGAAGTGGAAAAAATTATTGAGTATAGATACACTAGTTGTTCATGAATCTGACATTGTTTAAGTCGATATGGTTCTGATTGTACATTGTATTTGTATTTTTACTTGGTGATATTATTACAGCAACAGAAAAAAAGATGAACTGTGAAATATATATAAAAAATTATCAAGCATATATATATATACTTGAAATTAAAAAAAAAATAAATAAAAAGCGAATAAGTTTGTCTACTTAAGCTTTATGCAAATGTTTGTAGATTAATGGGGAATAACAAAAACTAAAAAAAAAACCAAAAGAACTATCGCTTATTTTTTACTAGGAAACAAATTCATCGGTCGCTTTTCACAAAGTGTTAAGCAAACGCCAGATGTCATTTTCAACAAGCTTAATGATAACATACAAATGTATTTAAAAAATTCACATGGTAACTGTTAAAGAAAATCCTTACTATTATTACTATTATTTTTATTGGAAAATAATACCGAATTATCTGTGCAACAAATGTGGTTTAACTGAAGACTATGATAACTTTTCACCAAATGCCAATCTATACTATCTATACATCTTGTTAATAATATAGTAATGATATGATATGGTAATGATATGGTAATGATATGGTAATGATATTGAAATGCTATGGTAATGATATGGTCATGATATGGTCATGATATGGTCATGATATAGTAATGATATGGTATTGATATGGTAATGATATGGTAATGATATGGTTATGATATGGTAATGATATGGTCATGATATAGTAATGA
This sequence comes from Pecten maximus, assembly GCF_902652985.1. Lineage (NCBI taxonomy): Eukaryota > Metazoa > Mollusca > Bivalvia > Pectinida > Pectinidae > Pecten > Pecten maximus. The sequence goes on along the minus strand of NC_047017.1, from coordinate 33,153,933 downwards.
TATTGAAATGATATGGTAATGATATGGTAATGATATTGAAATGATATGGTAATGATATGGTCATGATATGGTCATGATATGGTCATGCTATGGTAATGATATTGAAATGATATGGTAATGATATTGAAATGATATGGTAATGATATGGTAATGATATTGAAATGATATGGTAATGATATGGTCATGATATGGTCATGATATGGTCATGATATGGTAATGATATTGAAATGATATGGTAATGATATGGTAATGATATTGAAATGATATGGTAATGATATGGTCATGATATGGTCATGATATGGTCATGATATTGAAATGATATGGTAATGATATGGTAATGATATTGAAATGATATGGTAATGATATGGTAATGATATGGTAATGATATGGTAATTACATGTATATGATTATGATATAATAATAATACGATCTCACTGAAACAAGAATTGTTATTGGATGTAAGAGATCACACAATCACTAAAGCGGAGTAAACAACCTTATTATCTATATAACCTTCAAAACAAAGCTTACCGTTAAAACTGAAAATCGTCCAAAACTGTTTTCGGCTCAAGGGGTTTTAATGTTTGATGTTTTTAGGTGAGATGAATCCTTTTTCAGTGTCTTTTTACTCCCGGTTCAGTAACTTACAGCTCTGATGTTGTCTGTTATATACTGTACAAAATAGAAATCAATCTATCAATGTTTCCAAATTACCACTTTGATTGCATTCATGCTCATCAGACGACCACGGCAGACTTTCCCTATACACTACCGACTTGTGTCCCTACGAATCATAGTTAAAAACACTCGACTAGCTCAAATTTTGAGATTTTATTGCCCAATCGTCACATTTTTCTGTTCTAGTCAACCACTCAGGTGGGCTCGTTATATATCCTCAGCGAACACCTAATATTTTGCGAAATAAAAATACGAAATGTGTTCCACTGCTTTTATATAAATATATGTACAATGCATATGTATGTAATCGTCACCCATCGTGTCCACTACTGTAAAGACATATACTAGGCTTTTTATCATTATTTTCATTATTCAATGATAATAAACTACAAAAATATGTGGTTAGAGATTAACTGCCTGTGAACGTGAAATGTAACTATTTTTGAGGTTATGTACTAGTTATAGCCCTTGCGTGTGAGCTGTGTTAACATATAGACAACTTCGGCCTGAAAGGTCGTCCATCAGCGTTAGGAGTTGCCCATCTCTCTACTGTATGTCAATTTGTGGACAGTTGGGAGCTCCCGTTTATGCTAAACAGTATATTCCTACACACATAAACTCCCTAATGGACAATTGTGAACCCCACTAATTATCGAGGACTCACTGTTTCTACGAGAGTTTCCGGGGCTGTAGGACAGGGAATACAAATCAAAGGTCGTCAGGCCATACCATATTCAAGCTGAAGGTCATACCACTGAACGTCCAGATAAATCTCATGGTAGCAGCATTCCATCCGTTTATATATTAGTGAAATGTTCTGTAAATTCATCCAATATTTATCAATTATTGTTTACAGTACATGTAATCAGAAACCAACTAACCATCTTGTAAAAATGTACGTTGTAAAAGTCTAAAAGGCTTTGTACAAGTTGGATAGCTTGTGTGCCACATTTCCTTGTATAACAAAGATACTAATAGAATATGATTAAATCGTAACCATTCATGATAGTACTAACAAAATGGACGAGGTAGGTTCAACAAACGTCTCGTGCCAACATGGCAGTTCATCTCTTAGTTTGAATTGTACCATAACGGTAATAACGACATCATTACAATCATAAACTAAAATGTGTTTCGGTAAATGGTGAACCTCATCTACAAAAATAATGGCACTGCACATTCGTGTTTTGCATGCACTGAATAAACCTACAAAAATGTTCAAAGGAAGACAGGTGGAAGTAATCAGAAAAATAAAAGGACAATGACCGAGACAATCGATAAACGTGTAATTACGACCTGTTATTGCCACCAACCCCGGATTTCCAGTGTGGTTTAATCAAAGTATATGTACTGAACAGAAACTAGATGTGATTGCATAAATCTAATGTCAACGAGACGGTTTTTATTTTTAAATAACTCTAATTAGCTTTCATATTCTTCCGTAATTTTTAATTGCCTTATTTAAGGCTAAGGACAGATTAGGACTTGTCTGTTGCATAATGAACTATTTAGTAACGAGGAAGTGGTGATTTAACTGATACAGGATGAAATCATGCACTGAGCCTGCAAATGTTAAACAAATATATCATGGGTGTCTGTGCAATAGTCCAGAATATTTGGCCTCGTGTAATAGAACATCGGTCGTTTACCAGTACCCATGATGTACTTGTTTCATTACATAATCACTAAAACACACTTAGAATAACTGAAATCTCGACTTTCCTTTAGGCCTAGAAGTCACCATAACTCGTCTGGCAGTGTTAATATCTGAGTGACTTAGACGCATGGAAGGGTAGACTAAATTCCGAAACGTCACAGATATTCAATAATTCGCACGTGACCAAATTTCGAAACGTCACAGGTTTTCTATTAGTCCGGGGCCTTAGGGACATCCGTGTGCATTTTTTGAAGAAAGAAAGAGACTATGTGCAATCTAATATATATGTGATGGCATTGAAGAAAAAGTATGCCTTGCCTCCTAAACCCGCGACTGGGTTTTTTTTATGACGTCATCAACATTTGGTGGTTAAGTTTCATACATAATATTTCGTTAACTCGTATAAATCGATCGATTCAGAAGATTTTTTTTATAATTTTATCTTTTATTATACAATATATGCTTTAGGGAAACATGAGATTAACTTTGGTGGTGTTAAAAGAGAATAAACATGATGAAATCACTTAAAAAAGGGAAAATATGTCATATTTTTTTGCTAAGAATTGGTTTCGTTTATGTGAAAAAACCTTAAAGACAAAAATTATTATATATTTCATGCCTACATTTTGTTATTTTTATATACAGCAATTATAAAGAAGGACATTTAATACATAAATGGCGAGTAAATATCATCTTAACTTAATAAATATTGAAAAAGATTTGCCCTACTCCCAAAATAATCCAATTTTGAATATTTAACAAAAATACATATTTTTTGTCCATCAGCAGGGATGTTAACATTTTATCCTATATGATATAAGAGTTGTCAAGTGGGTAAACTATAGTGGTAATTGTCTCCATAAAATCATAAACTAAGTAACTATAAAGCTAGCGGACCGTGTGATATTTCACGGACTCTATACACGAGGGTCATCAACGTAGTCATCGATGATATAATTATCTGGAATGAAGTTGGCGCAATCTTGCTCCTCGGCTCCACACTCACATAGTTCCGTGCATACCAGGTTGTTTGCCTTACACTTGCACCGGTTAGAGCAGCACCTTGTTCGCAAACACGAACACTTCACAAGCTCAATTAAAGCAATGGGTGCTGGCAGCAAAGTCGTCATGACTGGCTTGTAACGTCCATCGACAAGACTCCAACCATACCGTGCAGGGTCTGGCAGTGTTGCGTTGGCTTGGTTGTTGGAGCACCATACGACGACCTGGTAATGGGCTCTTTTAAATGCCTCAGTCAATGCTGCGCGGGTTGGTGGGAGTTTTTCCGATTCACTTTGCTTTGTTCGAAACAAGTGCCATCGGATGCTTGACACTGAAGTCATCTTGGTACTTGGACAATACACTTTACACACAAATGCTTCTAGTAATAGAAGTTGTTCCTCAGATAGAGTTGAACATGTGCCCATATCTCCAAGCACTTTCAGTGTATTTTGATCTGCCCGCTGATATGCTTTCCAGAATGACAACTTCCCTTTCCCAACAAAAGCGCCAGTGTTGTCCGCACCAGAGATAGCATGAAGAACCGGTAAATCCGACGCCTTAAGTTCTCCAAGGCTTTTATGTATTTCGTTCACAGATATATCACGCCGGTGTTCCTTCACTCCAGTACAGAAGTAGGTGTAGTTCGAAAGTTCGGGAGTTCTATGAACTGCAAGAAAAAGCACATCTGTATCCTGTGAAAATATGCAAGTGCGGACATCGTTTATACGGTGCTGGGCATAAACCGAATGTAATATCAGCTTCGTGTCTGCCTCATTTTGCGAACTTGCCAGATGGGTAAAATCTCCAAATGAACTCGAACACTTATCACGCCATGCAACCATTATCCGCAAATCCATCTGCTTACCAATCTCTATAAGCTTGGTCGACAGGTATGCTGTTAATTCATCTTTGGTGTCATTTGCCGATAAAAGCTGTTTCATCGTTATGTTTCCTATCTGGGTATTGTCTGCTATATGATATGATATCTCGGTTCCTTTTCCAAGTCGTTTTGTTCGAGTGGCTTGCTTGAGAGATGAATCGATATCATACCGATCAAAGACAACATGTGTTTCGTCGAATGCATAGAAGTACTTTCTTGACAATGAATTAAGAAAGTTGTCGGCAAGGTCCTCGCAGGATTTCACGGATGGAGGCCTGAACAGGCTTTGAACTTCTACCATACCATCAACGACAGCAATCCCCCTGTGTGCCGATTCTTTGATGTGCCCGCCAGTTTTGATAAGACCTTCTAGCAACTTCATTAACTGGCTTTTGCAGGAGATGTGTAGCATTGAGCCATCCATTGAAAACAGTGACCGCGGTACAACTGACAGTTCGTATGTGCCTAGTGTTTCTTGCAGTGGTATTTCGGGTCGAGAACGAGCAACAATGAACATCCTTGCAAATAAGTTTCTGTCCTCCCGTAGTTCAACTACTCTATCGCCGCTTACGATCGAGGCTTTTTTTGCGCTGTGCTTCCATGTCAATAACTTAAGCTTTTTAATAGGACCCCATACACTGATTCCATTCTCTGTTTTAAGCCTCTCTTCCACAAATCCCACATAAGCTTTTTGACCAATTTCGTTGACATTTGCGAGATCGTTTGTAACATCGATTGGCATGACAGCCCTGGTCATGATGTTTACCGCTGCCTTCTCTTCCGTTTTGAATGGATCACTGTGTGATTGAATGGTCGCCTTCAGAGCCTGCACATCCCTTTCCTGTCTGTGCATTCGGGGTAAGTTCAGGTCGTGATGAGATGTAGATTTATCTGCTTTCGTTCCTGACATTTCAGATGTTTCCTTTGCTAAAGCAGACAGGTGTGGCGAAACAAGGAAGAAGCGAGAGCGAGCATTTTCATTGAGGGTTATTCCGATGAGACCACCCGATACCTTCATTATTTTGTTGATAAAAAATGGTCCGGCCCGATTGCACAAAACGGCACTTGATTCTTATTCACAACCCAGTTGCCACTTTCAAATTCCTTCCATAGATTATCATCTTGTTCCTTTAGTTCTTTCATTTCTGCAAGATACAAGGGAACGTGTCTGGCGTAAACAAGTTTGTCCATCGCGTGATGAAAGATGACGCTGCCAATCGCCTGTATGAAATGCGCAAATAAACTGAAGCAACAGTAACACCATTTTCATGTAGTGTTTTACCACCTTGAACATCGGTCTTTCTGCGCACATTTCTCCATCAAAGTCGTGCAATTTTCCATCGATTCTCTCTTGTTCCATTGCACGTATGAATGCATCATGGGCTATCTGAACCTCCTCGTAATGCTCACGGTTTAATGACAGCTTCTGAAGGTTGAGAGACATGCTAAGCAAATCGAGCTCGAGTCCATTTCTGTCCAGAAATTGTGAAACATATAGGTCAAACAGAACCAAAAGGGTGGTTGTATGTGCATCTAGTGACCTACGGATATGTTTTGCGTCTAACACATGCTTACATGTGATATGTCCGTACATGCCACTCTCTACCCACGCAGCGTCGATGCCACTATTTTCGATATAGGTTCCTGTTGTACGACACATAGCCATCACTGTGTATAATTATCTTCATTGCCGGCTGGTAGAGTCCCATGTCCAGTGTGATAACTGTCTTTCGTTGTTCACCAACTACAGCTATGTTGATACATTGTGTCTGTTTTAGAACGGTCAACAGTGTTTGCTATTCATGAGCGGGGGCCGCGAGTAAAGGAGGAGTTGCTACGCGTGTAACTGGTAGAGCCTTCGTAAGGAGACTTGTATGCAGCCCATGTAGGAAGAGTTTAAAAATTGATTTTATACGAAATACTGATATATTTGATTTGATGATGTTTGGTTAATATCAATTGTGTATCTAACACCTTAATGACATCATAAAGATGATAAGTTTTGGGATATAGCGAAACTATACATACCCTAACCCTAATTTCAGCTATGAACCTGACACTAATATTCCAAATATTATATTATTGTCGGGATATATTTTAACACATTAAATTCTGCAAAATTGATCATATACGTGCTTACGATATTCAACAAGTTTAAACTTTTTAAATGGTAAAAATAACAACATAGTGTGGTTTATTTTTGGTCTTTTGTGTAACTGGTATAAACGTCATCGGCCATCTTTGTGACGTCATACTGACCACTGGCCGCGGCTTCAAGAGACAAGGCATTGTTTTTCTGACGCTAACAAGTGTCCTTAACAAAATGGTATATGCCTTGATATTTCTTCACGAAATGCACACGGGAGTATTTTTCACGACCTAAGGCCCCGGACTAATAGGTCGCACGTTATCGTGCAATAGTCATTTTAGCATTGCAATAGTTCAAAATATAGCTTATGCATATAGTTAAGGGAAATAAAACGCATTACGTTATAAATACAGTCAAACTTCGATGTTTCGAATCATGAGATGTCAATTACATATAATATCATAGCTAACGGGCCATGAAAAACGTTCGATACATCGAAAACTTCGATTTGTAAAAATTTGAATCATGCAAAGGTTCTTTAGTAGCGTTATATAGTAGGTAAGGAAATTTGGGACCAAGCAAAAAGTTCGGCACAGCGAGAAATTCGAATCAACGAAGTTCGAATCATCGAGGTTTGACTGTAGATATACATAATCTCTCCACGACGCAGGCTTATACATTACCAACATTTTATTGTTATACAGCTGGTTGCCACGTTGTGCAAATTAAATCTCCATATATTTTTGAAAAGTAAATTTAAATTTAAATTTAAATTTTAACATTTTAAACTTACCATGGTAGCTGTCATTTTTGTTTTAGTCTTTATTAGATATCTAGTACAGTATTGCAATATTTTTTTTAGGCTTCTATGCCTTAAACTGTGTATTCTTGTTTTGCGAGATTTGACATGAAATAATGTAAGTTTGATATTAACCCTTCAGTAACATACGGTATCCAAAGGCTATCCCGAAACGAGAAATGTTGACGTAAACAGATTGATATAATACCAAAGGAAATTAACTGATAGTAGGGAAGTCAATTGAATAACGGAGAGAAAATTAATAACCGGTCACGACCTCTGGAATGAAGTTAAATGTATTAATTAGATACTTGATCCGGAGATAGAGTCATAGCGCTCTCAGGCAACAGTAAGGCATTGATGCGGAATACCAAAACAATAGTTCTAAGTCATAATCGATAAAACCAGGAGAAAATAGCAACACAATGTAAATCTATATGGAGAGCCCCTGAAACAATACAAAGAAAGACCACGTGTAAAAGAGGAGACGCGTCTTCCGCATTGTCTAGTTCTTATATATGGTATGACAAGTGTTCAAAATGACTTATGTTGCAAATTTAATGAGACTCAAATAAAGTGCAGCTGTGGCGATAAGTGTGGAGATCCACTCAGAACAACCTTAGCTAATGCTTTAGTTGTCACTTTACTGTAATCTTATTTAAGTATTTGGACGCTTGTTGCGCGTGGGTGTTTATGCAATTATGACATATCAATTCAGTGGTGATTTGCCACGAGTCAAAGACGATGACTTACCTTTATAGATGAAATATCTCTGTTTGTTAGCCATTTTATATCATGATAGGTAATGTCGCATGGGTCAGTTGATCTTTCTACCTTATTGTTTGATATCTAACCTGCTGACATTACCTATAATTTCCTATGGCGTCAAGCTAGCAGACTTAGCCATGTCATTGCTGTTTGTTTTTTGTTGTTGTGTAAGTTGGGTGAAGATATTAGTTTATATTCATTTATACTGTGCAAACACCGAGATAAAGAATCCAGAGGCCTCGTTCCACACTGCAACCTATTTTGACTTTTATCCGGCAATAAATACCGATCAGCAATGAAAACCTAACAGAGAAGTTTATTGCCAGTATGAACAGAATTGGGCCCGGATTAACACAATTACCTTTAGCTGGAATCACTATTAGATGGGTGCATTGCCACTAATACTCCTATATCAGGCGGTATTCCTCTGACACGAGTGAAAAGCAAGTGCATCTCGTGGGTCGTCAAATACCGAGGGGAATATGTATAGATATACCTTGATAAAAGTTATATAGTCTACAACATACACCAGTAGGCGTTTAGTGTGATAAAATAAAGGTCGGTACTTTTATCACCTGCACAAGAATGGGTATGTATTGAATTATAAAGATATTAAAAGCATACCAGACCTAAATGTCGGTTGGTGTTGTCTTCATAAAATATATAGCCTATATATAATATACAGACAACATCAACCTAGTTAGATATCGATTTTCAGATGTTTTGTGTGGTGTTGATCTTACAGAGTGGTTTAGTTGTAGGTATTGTTATTCTGTTATTGGTGTGTGGTGTTGATCTTACAGAGTTGTTTAGTTGTAGGTATTGTAATTGGTGTGCGGTGTTGATCTTACAAAGTGGTTTAGTTGTAAGTATTTTTATTGGTGTGCGGTGTTGATCTTATAGAGTGGTTTAGTTGTAGGTATTGTTATTGGTGTGCGGTGTTGATCTTACAGAGTGGTTTAGTTGTAGGTATTGTTATTCTGTTATTGGTGTGTGGTGTTGATCTTACAAAGTGGTTTAGTTGTAGGTATTGTTATTGGTGTGCAGTGTTGATCTTACAAAGTGGTTTAGTTGTAGGTATTGTTATTGGTGTGTGGTGTTGATCTTACAGAGTGGTTTAGTTGTAGGTATTGTTATTGGTGTGCGGTGTTGATCTTACAAAGTGGTTTAGTTGTAGGTATTGTTATTCTGTTATTGGTGTGTGGTGTTGATCTTACAAAGTGGTTTAGTTGTAGGTATTGTTATTGGTGTGCAGTGTTGATCTTACAGAGTGGTTTAGTTGTAGGTATTGTTATTGGTGTGCGGTGTTGATCTTATAGAGTGGTTTAGTTGTAGGTATTGTTATTGGTGTGCAGTGTTGATCTTACAGAGTGGTTTAGTTGTAGGTATTGTTATTGGTGTGCAGTGTTGATCTTACAAAGTGGTTTAGTTGTAGGTATTGTTATTGGTGTGCAGTGTTGATCTTACAAAGTGGTTTAGTTGTAGGTATTTTTATTGGTGTGCGGTGTTGATCTTACAGAGTGGTTTAGTTGTAGGTATTGTTATTGGTGTGCAGTGTTGATCTTACAGAGTGGTTTAGTTGTAGGTATTGTTATTGGTGTGTGGTGTTGATCTTACAGAGTGGTTTAGTTATATGTATTGCTATTCTGTTATTGGTGTACGGTTCGAGGTGTTTCTTGTTTTTGGTCAGTAGTGTGAGTTTACGGTGAATTGTTTTTTTTTTTTATAACTGACCGTTAAGTTGCATTGTCAAGACAAGTCTCTATAAGAAGTGTACACTTCAACTATCAACAGTGAAAAATACTGTTTTATTATTTGTTTTTAAGTTGGGAAATAGTGTCATCGTTGTCCTTTTATGTTTCACAATCTCATGTTTATAGCTGTTTATAGTGAAGTTATTTGCAGATGATACTTATTGGACCCACTACTTACTAGAACAACAATCTACCCATATTCTCCCTTAATTATGAACAACGCTCTACGTACTAAAGTCCGACTGTATTCGTATTTGATCTATTGTTGAACATAGCGATATAATCTGGGATGATCTTACTAAATCTCAATCTGACTTGTTAGAAGATCTTCAATTAGAGGCAGCACCTATTGTTGCTGGAGACACTAGATTAACTAGTAGAGAGAAGTTTCATCCTAAAACATAGCTCTCTTCTAGAGCAAAGACACAACCATCATAAACACATTCATTTCAACATAATGGTTCTCCTCTCGGTATCTACAAGAAATCCTTCCTTTACAAAATATCAACATCCATGATAACAATACCGGAGTAGGTAACAGCGTTCGTTCACCTCTCTGTCGTACAAATCTTAACATCATTTCTACCGTCTGTAATTGATCGCTGGAACTCTTTGTCGGATTCAATAAAAAGTGACCCGTCAATAACGAAGTTAAAAACCACCTATATTGGCCTGACCACAAAGCTCCAGCTTCATTACTATTACATCAGAAGCAGACTAAGTCAGATTCGCCATTTAAGATAAAAAGTTCCCTAAAACGTTCTATCGTAGACACCTTGTAAATAGCACGGTGTGCTGATGAAATCAAGAAGATGAGACCCACGAACATTTTATACGCTATTGACTTTCCTCCTAACCTTACATTCCTGTTTTAATATAAGTAACTATCCTGTCTGAAATACTGCTTTTGTGTGACAATGAACAAACAAACGAGAATTGTTTTTTCTGTTCATTCGCCCAAATACCTAACTATGAAAGCAGGACACTGATCACATTTAAACATTGCACCATGGAGGAAGAGGAGTAGGAGGAGGGAGGAGGAGGAGGAGGAGGAGGAGGAGGAGGAGGTGGTAGATTATAGTTAATTGATACACTCGATGTAAAACACCAGTGTATAACGGAATATCTTTATGGCCACTGTAATTTAAAAACTAAAATAGACTGTTATATAATCCTTTATTTGTAACTACAATGTATTTATAATGCTGATTTAAAACATATTTATTAAAACAATATTAAGTTATGGACTCTTGTAACTTATTTCACTATACATTCTACTGATATAATGTTATGTCATTATGTCTAGTTCTATTTCTTCTGTACATGTATATCCTAGAGAGTTATCTTTGACTGTATACAAGTTTCTATCGTATGACAAGCTATATGGACCTCGCCCAAACAACCTTATAAGAATGTATCTATAAGTAAGTTTGATATTGATCAGAGAAATTGTACAGATTATAATAACATAGGACTACACCATGTGGACCCATATCATCAGATCAGGAGATAATGGCACACGTGGTCCAGATAGGTCGCACTTGATTATCTTAAGTGGGTTCTACAAGTCATAGAATTTAATAAAGAATTATGGAGGGATTTCACGCTGTACAGTGGAGCGGGTGCCATCTACGTTCTTATTGATCTTTCTCGATTTCTGTATAAGCAAAACAAGTGTATGAATGTTAATCTCGGATAAAATGGACAAAATACCCGAGGGACTCAGCCATTATCAAAGGTTATACGGGTCTGCTTTGTAAATACTAGCTCCCCTATCGATGTGGGAAGGTAAGGGTGTGTATGGAAGTTGTGTATACCAGAGTGCAGCCAGTGTCTGAATAAGTTCACGAATGATTCTTTGTCATGAGATGGCTGGTAATTAGAAGTATTCTATCAGTTTATGAACACCTTGTTCCATTTCCAGGTGTTTTAAATGAGCAGGACGTCTTTGTATTTGTCAATATTTCCTTTGGAAGAATATTGATATTTCACCCTCTGGATAACAAAACGTCGCAAGCCTCAGGTTTTACGGTATTTTGTGATCTCTTAGGTATGATATCCATTTCCTTACACTGCGTGATTTTGTTCGATATTGTTTAACGCCTTTTTGACAGCTAAGGCCATTTAAGGACGGCCTCATACGAACATTATCCCCTTCAGTATCTATACACTTTTTCCAGCGGTGTTTAAGGGCCTCAGTGTCACTTTTATGCAGCTCCTTATCTTGAGTCATCCACTGCATGTTAGGGTTAGGGTTAGGGCTAGGGTGCCTGAAATAGATGTTTTCAGTTTTGGACATAGATAAAAATCTGATTAAGCGAGATCAGGTGAATAAGGCCCCAATTTCGAAAATGAGCAGAAACTGCAATTTTTATATACTATGGTACGTCTCCGTCAGGGGACAGAACCATAAGCCTTCCTCACAGGAGCGAGCGCTCAACTGAAGGTCATGGAAGGGCAGCGTCAAGGGAGAAACGGAAAGATAAGATCCACAATTCAATTGTCTTTTACGATCACACATGGTTTATAATGTTACGTACATAATTGAATGTAGCAAGGTAATGAAGATACATAATTCATGCATGTTATGATAATATATATATAATAGATGCAAAACTTTATTGTGACAATTGGACTAATAGATATTCTGTAATATCGAAACTATTGTTATTCCGCCATGAACTATCCGATGTCTATCACGACATTTTGCTGTCCTGTATCATATACCACGACTTCCAAATGACCTGTCATATTCTGGTCGAGTACCTAGTGATGATGTGTCCAGTATCACATAATGCCGACCATACCTCCGTGGAACTTGTGAAGACATTAACTTAATTTCCCTAAGGGAGCAGAGTAAACAATAAATTATAACCTTTGTCGCCGCCAGAGGAGGCGCTAACGTCCGAGAGGGATACGTTTACACACCGCTATCTGATATGTCACGCTTTTACGTTATTACAGTTACATATATGGGTCGTAACGGTAATATTTTACTAAGAAGCATAATAATATCAATTTAACAGTTCAATAACCAGGCACCTGTAAGCTATCAACGACAACACACAGTTGGACGATCTGACATCAAGGACATCATGCAACTGGACGATCAACATACCTCGAAGATTGGCCACAATGTCCAAAAACTGAACGATGGACTGTTCGATTGAATAGATCAATTCATGTACATGATTTATGTTCTTGTAAAAGTCTCTTACAAAAATATACTAACTTTTAAAAGGCTCTGTAGGCATTTGTTTATAGATGTAAAACGTCATCCAACTTTACTTCACAATCCCTTATGTATCCATCTTCATTTAATTTCCTTCAAATCTGTTCATTTACGTCAACAAGTCATAACTTAAGTTGAAATAAACATCTAGACTTGCTCCTTCCTTAATTCTCTACTCTCCACCAGGTCTGCGCTCCGCACACAAAGGGCGCCGGTAGTGGGTAACCATGTTAATATTTTGCATATGTTAATTTCTGTATCCGCTGACGTACTCCCAATACGCAAGAAGCGATTGAATTAGCATCAGAAGTAAAACTTTAATTTGGTAGATTAACAAGCGAAGAGGATCTTGAGTTTTGCTTTCTTAAATGACATCAGGCAAGTCGCGTCCAATGTGCTTATGACAATGACACTATGGACGCGAGCTACCTCAGCGGAAGTTGTCATCTCCATGATGACATAACCTGCCTAATAACGATGCGCACACGCTTGAGTAGGAATTCCTACTCAAGATAGTAACTCCTCTGTGTAGTGTACACAAGGGAGGTAACTGAGGGGGATACCAGTCTGATAAACATCTATACAATGTAAAACGTGATCCAACCCTGTGCGCGCCGGACGATTAACAGAAAAGCTTTGGTTTTTTAAATCAAATGCCGAGAAGTTTCACTGCCAATTTATGGTGGCTGTTCATGTTTTACCTATCCTTTTTTTCGAACAGACACATGTTGACTCAGTAAGTCGTAGATGACGTTGTGATTTCCAACTCCTTTTCTTTGCCTTTGGGTCGACACCGGTAAATATGATCGAATTTAGGTTTCTAATGCATGGCTTTGATCGCCAGTCCGCCAGTCTTTAAAACAAACCTGCTTGTGCATGAGTGAATGACACATTTCCGCAACTCATTTACATATAGAGAGTGAAACACTGCATTAGAGAATCCCAGTGATCTGTTGGTAGTTTCCCGGTTTTGATTGCAATTATGAAATACTAGGGTATTGATTCTTGCATATATCATCATTATGGTATATTTTATATCATTTAACACATTTAAGATCTACTGAAATAAACGCCTAATAAAGGCTATCGAAACTTTTATACAAATTACATTCCAATTTTACAACACAAAAAGCATAATCAACTTCTGATACAAAAACAAGGATGGATAGTATTGCAACAGCAATACAAAGTCCCCTGCCTGACCCAGGAGTGCAACTATTTATTTCCCATTTTTTAAACTACGTGTTATACTGATCACGTATACAAAGTTTCGTTAAAATCAGAGTAGTACTTTAGGATTGTCCGGACACGCCTCAACCAATGAGAAACCGGCGGCCATTTTGAAAAATGTTTTTTTTTCGAAAAGAAAAATTGGGATGCTCAACTACATGTGATACTGATAATGTATACCAAGTCTCGTAAAAATCGGAGTAGCACTTTAGGAGGAGTTGTCCGGACAAGTCTCAACCAATGAGAAGTTGGCGGCCATTTTGAAAATTGGTTTTTCGGAAAAAAAATGTAGGATGCACAACTACATGTTATACTGATTATGAATACCAAATTTCGTTAAAATCGGAGTAGTACTTTAGGAGGAGTTATCCGGACAAGTCTCAACCAATGAGAAGTTGGCGGCCATTTTGAAAATTGGTTTTTCGGAAAAAAAATGTAGGATGCACAACTACATGTTATACTGATTATGAATACCAAATTTCGTTAAAATCGGAGTAGTACTTTAGGAGGAGTTATCCGGACAAGCCTCAACCAATGAGAAGCCGGCAGCCATTTTGAAAAATGAATTTTTGAAGAAAAAATATGTGGGATGCACAACTACATGTTATACTGATCATGTATACCAAGTTTCGTTAAAATCGGAGTAGTACTTGAGGAGGAGTTGTCCGGACAAGTCTCAACCAATGAGAAGTCGGCGGCCATTTTGAAAATTTGTTTTTCGAAAAAAAAAAATGTGGGATGCACAACTACATGTTATACTGATCATGTATACCAAGTTTCATTAAAATCGGAGTAGTACTTTAGAAGGAGTTGTCCGGACAACTATTGCGTGACAGACAGACAGACAGACGGACAGACAGACGGACGGACAGACAGACAGACAGACAGACAGACAGACAGACAGACAGACAGACAGACAGACGGACGGAGGGTAAACCTATAGTCCCCCCGTTTTTCAAACGGCAGGGGACTAATAAAGTAAAAAATCCACTGATACATGTAACTCATAAATTAATCAAAATTCAATTGGTTAGCACAAAACCTCTTGAGTATCATTCTTAAAGGATCAAAAATCGATACTAAAAAAAACCCCACATACACAAACAAACAAAAACACACAAACAAACAAGCAGCGCGTTGGTCTTAGATTGTAGCAATTTAGTCGATAACGAGTGCACTTAAAACCCGTACCTACATGTAACAACTGCTTTCAAATTCAGCGGACATGTCCCCGCAATGAGACGCAATAAACACGTGATGTGTCAAATACAATTATGTAAAAATGACAAGTATTAAATTGTAGTTTAATGTACATTTAGACAATAGCAATTCAAAAGTTGAAGTTGTTTCAACTGATTTACGATCAAATTCATTCTAAGTGAGTGTTTTTTTAAAGACTGGTTCCTTCCATTAATTATCTACTCTACGCTAGGGCTGCGTCCCCGGTAGTGGGTAACCATGTTGATTCATTGAATGATATCTATATCCGGTCAGGTACGTATTGCTGATTTAAGACGCGGACGCCCCAATACATATGAAAAGATGGTTCCAGCGGTAGGAGTAAATATTCCCTTCGTTTGATAAACAAATGAACAGGATTCTAATTTTCGCTTTATTTTGTTGTTGTTTTTAACTTTGATTTCAGGCAAACAGTGTCCGATGTGCTTATGATAATAGCAGCATTGACGCCTGTTGCTTCAGCGGAAGTAACCATCTCCATGATGCCATGACATGCGATATAAAGATGCATACACGCTTGAGTAGAAATCTTACTCAAGTGAAGCTTCTGTCACAGGAACAGAAACACGCGATATGAACTGTTGTGCTTATTTTGTTCGAATATGGTAAAGATCGGAACTGTAAACATACATAATAAACTATATTTAGCTATTTACCTGCGATGCAGTAGGCGTTCACATTGTGTATAACCCAAAGCATAATGCAGTGAAATGTACATGTCTTCATCATACACAGGTGTACAATTCTATTGTATTCTAGCGGATAGTAAAGAGATTTGTTCATCGTACACAGGTGTAAAATTCTATTGTACTGTAGCGGATAGTAAAGAGATCTGTTCATCGTACACAGGTGTAAAATTCTATTGTACTGTAGCGGATAGATTTGTGCAATTGTTTTCATTTGGTTGTGTAGGATATTTTATTTTTCAGAATGCACAATGTAGTATAGAGCTTTAAAGTACATTTGTATACGTAGTTAGTGAAGGGATACTATTTCAGTAATCTTATTATATCTCCCTGCAGCAACGAGCATGGCACGACATTTAAAAGATAGTATATATCTTAAAAAGTATTGAAGGTAGATCTGGGAAAACCTTTACGATGCGAAAATGGACATATTAACATTTCAATTCAAACACTGTCAGTTTTTCACACACCCAAGGGAGGCCACTCCTGCAGTAGACGTGAAGACAATGTACATAGAAGTAGTCTGTCTACGGCCGTAGATATAGGTTCTGTATGGAGAATATAACAGACCTATCATGCTGACATATTGGACGCTAAATAAAAGCGACACACGTCATAACCGATTGTATAATTGTCGCAGAGCAGCAAACAGGCTTTAAGAGAGAGTAATTCAGGAAATGTTTGGTGTATGGTACAGTGTACAGATGTAGACACTGTTATACAGGAAATGTTTGGTGTGTGATACATTGTACAGACGTAGACACTGTAATACAGGAAATGTTTGGTGTGTGTTACAGTGTATAGATGTAGACACTGTAATACAGGAAATGTTTGG
Source organism: Pecten maximus (assembly GCF_902652985.1). Lineage (NCBI taxonomy): Eukaryota > Metazoa > Mollusca > Bivalvia > Pectinida > Pectinidae > Pecten > Pecten maximus. The sequence continues at coordinate 33,137,084 of NC_047017.1, read as the reverse complement.
TGTGTGGCACAGTGTACATATGTAGACACTGTAATACAGGAAATGTTTGGTATGTGGTACAGATGTAGACACTGTAATACAGGAAATGTTTGGTGTGTGGTACAGTGTACATATGTAGACACTGTAATACAGAAAATGTTTGGTGTGTGGTACAGTGTACAGATGTAGACACTGTAATACAGGAAATGTTTGGTGTGTGGTAGAGTGTACAGATGTAGACACTGTACCCCAGGAAATGTTTGGTATGTGTTACAGTGTATAGATGTAGACACTGTAATACAGGAAATTTTTGTGTGTGGTACAGTGTACATATGTAGACACTGTAATACAGGAAACGTTTGGTGTGTGGTACAGTGTACATATGTAGACACTGTAATACAGGAAATGTTTGGTGTGTGGTACAGTGTACATATGTAGACACTGTAATACATGAAATGTTTGGTGTGTGATACATTGTACAGATGTAGACACTGTAATACAGGAAATGTTTGATGTGTGGTACAGTGTACAGATGTAGACACTGTAATCCAGGAAATGTTTGATGTGTGGTACAGTGTACAGATGTAGACACTGTAATACAGGAAATGTTTGATGTGTGGTACAGTGTACAGATGTAGACACTGTAATCCAGCAAATGTTTGATGTGTGGTACAGTGTACAGATCTAAACACCGTAATCTAGGAAATGTTTGGTGTGTGGTACAGTGTACAGATGTAGACACTGTAATACAGGAAATGTTTGGTATGTGGTACAGTGTACTCAAACCAACCTAACGAGGCATCCCATTCACTCTGAAAGGAATGGACTTGAATTTAACGACAAGCTGTTCAAAAAACTGTTTTAAACAATCAAATTATTCGACGGTTGCATCCGTTTATTTTGGGAAATTACGTATGTATCGTGTTAGAAGTGATCTGTATCACACACCTCACAATGGTTGGCCGAGATATTGGGCATCTGAGTTGATTAACAGTCACACTAATGGCGACAGGATCGCAATGAACATTGTGTGTAGATTAATACGGACAAACATTAGGGCGTGTCGGGAGAGAGTATTAATACACCAGTGAGTGATGATCATGTCTACTCCGGGGGTCAGGGGTCACTTGTACTCGAAATAGTGCGTGCGACTCCTACACCTCTCTGATTGGAATCAGTTCGGTCATAAATCGCGCACTGGCGCACACATCCGTTATATAATTCTTCAATTGTCCGTCCCAGGGAGGACCTTAATAGACTTGATATACAGCTGTGTCAGCAACATTACCATCAACTATGGGAGGAAGATAACCGGCATTGTCAACATTTACATTCCATCGTGATCTTTAACGCGTTTCAATCGCGTGGAGCGAAAAAGATCACTGCTATTAGTATTGGAATTTAGGCATCGTTGCTTTATTGAATATTTTACCTTTTATATTGGCATTTAAAACATTTTGTATGTGTTCCCAATCATCTTCTAGAAGAGTCCACTTGTCGAGCGTCTAGATCAAGTTTATCGTAACTTCACACAACACTTTGGCGTCGTCTTTCTTATTTACAAACACCCCCTCTTGCATGGTTTGTTTGTATTTTTCCTACAGTGTATGGCTAAAGGACTAAACAAAATGCTCACATATCAAATTAATATTTATGTTACCGTTGTACAGTCCTTCAAGTCACAAAAAGCAAAAAACTGAAGCTGTAGTCCACTAATGTCTCTGTTGTCGGCAGTTTTTTCTCAATCGGCGTGAAATCCGAATTACAATTGAAATTCCCGAATGGATTCAGATCACCTTTTGTCTCCAATCGGAACTCGTTATCATAAACAACACAACAATTCTCCCGCAAAATGATCCAATAATTGGTAAAAACGGTTAATGCTACTTCCCTGTAGTTTAGAAAGTCAAGATTGAACTATGTCTTCTTCAAGATTTATGCTGTAGCAACAAAATACAGTTCTATTATATCATGTTCACAATCATAAATGTAAGGAAAATACATTTTTAATCCTAAATTAGAAACATAACCGTAATTCCATAGTATATAAGTTGTGTCACCATTTTATTATTTGCCAGTAATGTCCACAAATATGGCTATCTGGGACATCTAGGAACATTTTAATTTACTTCACAAATAATACAATCAGGAGGATGTTGTGTATCTTGTTGTGGTTATTGAATCAGTATGATTAGGTCGGAAGGTATTATGTCGTTTATCACAACAATATATACCGTGCTCCAACATTTATACAAAATTAATCATCTATACTCAAGTGTCCAAGGGGCACTCTGCCTTGTTTATTCCCTAGTATGTTTTCTAAACAAAGATTAAAACGGGAAAAAGTATAAAAAATAGTACAATAATAATTCGACCTGGTATCCAGGAAGTGTATGCGTCTTTTCCTCGTCACAACACGCGTCACGTAATTCAAGGTCAAAATACTCGACATAACACCAATCACGTGAATCAAGGTAGAAATATTCGTCACAACACCCTTCACGTGAAAGGTCGAAATATTCGTCACAACACCCGTCACGTAAATCAAGGTCAAAATACTCGTCACAACATCCGTCAGGTAAATCAAGGTCAAAACACTCGTCATCAGACCCATCACGTAAATCAAAGTCGAAATACTCGTCACAACACGCGTCATGTAAATCATGGTCGAAAAAATCCACATCGACCTATCATACTGTCATCCCTCCATTTTACTCGATTATGACTGTAAGGTAAATAATGATTTATGTGGGAGTGACCACTTCCCTATTTTTCTAAATAATAGTGGTACTCCTCTTGATAAACCACTTCCTCGATGAAATATGCACAAAGTGGATTGGGTTCAATACCAGCAGCTGTGCAACGAGGAGCTTACTGTAGAAAAACTTCCTAGCCTCGATGATTCAATTAAAACATTCACCGAAACACTTACTTCTATTGCCAAAAAACAATACCAAAGTCCGTTCCAAAAGTTCCTTTTACCTGAACAATCTTTTATTAATAGATCCGGCCGAAAGGCAGCTCTAAGACCATTCTTGACTTCCCCTACTGTTGAAAATTACAATAATTTTAAAAGTAGGACGAAGGCTCAAATTAAGATATATCAAATCCGACAAAAAGAATAGTTGGAAGGAATACGTTTCTAAAATATCTTCAAACACCATCTAAAAAGGTATTGGATCAGATACGAAAAAGAAGTGAAAAAAGAAAAACGGCACCATCATCCAATCTTTTCAATAAAACCAAGTTTTCTCTTCTAAATCAGAAATTGCAATGCATTTGCCGAATATATAGTCAAAAACTCATCAGCTAAAAACCACTCCCAAAAAATTCAAACATTCAAGAAAGAGAAAGAAAAGAAACGTCTTAATTTTATATCCTCCAACACAGAAAGTTACAATAAACCTTCCGATCTACCGGAGTTGCTTTAATCCTTAAACAAATCACACGATTCAGCAGCGGGGCCCGATGAAATTCCGTACCAATTCCTGAAACATCTACCGGAATCATCATTACGTTGTCTCCTACATATTTTTACTCGAGTCTACGCTTCTGGAAAAATCCCAGATTCTTGGAAGGAATCTACAATCAATCCAATTACAAAACCTGGTAAGAACACCACTGAACCAAATAATTATCGTCCAATCTCTCTAACGAGCTGCATATGCAAAACACTTGAACGGATGATAAACACTAGACTAGTTTGGTTCCTTGAATCCAATAATATTTCGCAAAGAAGGAGCATCTTGTTGCTGTGTTCTTTGATCTGGAGAAAGCATACGATACTACATGGCAATATGATATTATGAAAGACCTGCATGAAATTGGTGTACGTGGGAATCTCCCAAAATTCATTTCAAATTACATATCTGATAGACATTTTAAAGTTCGCGTAGGTTCAACTTATTCTGAAACAGCCAAACAGGAAATCGGGGTCCCTCAGGGTGGGATCATTTCCGTAACACTTTTCAGTCTGAAAATCAACAGTATAACTAAATGTCTCGGTAAGTCAACTGAAGGGTCTCTATTCGGTGATGACTTCTTGATCTGCTATAGGTCGAAGAACATACACACGATAGAACGACAACTTCAACAATGTTGGGCAAACTACAACATGGGCAGATGAAAACGGATTCAAATTTTCTAGATAAAAAACTGTCTGCATTCACTTCTGCCAAAAATGAAAACCACATAATGATCCAGATCAGATATTAAATGGTACAACAAATTCCACTTGTCGAGCAGACCAAATTCCTCGGACTAATTTTAGATTCGAAACTTTCCTTTGTTCCACATATACAATACCTGAGGGATAAGTGCTTAAAGGCAATGAACATTTTACGCGCACTATCCCATACTGACTGGGGTGCAGACCGTGAAATGATTTTGCGCCTTTATAGGTCACTTATTTGATCAATACTCGACTATGGCTCCATCGTTTATGGATCAGCACGCAACTCCTTCCTGCAGATGCTGGATCCTATTCAAAACAACACCAGTACAGAGCCCGAAAGACCCGGCTTTTGATCTTGTTGTCAATCCAAACATATTCATTCAAAACCAAAATCTCTTACCAACATTTGGCATTACAATTTCAAACTTTCTTTAGGAACTTAACATCAGTTTAGACAACATAGCGAGTACACCGTAGCAGATGTACCACCGTGGCTTGTCGAAACACCTGATATTATCCTTACTCTGCATGAGAGGGAAAAGTCGAGTGTATTACCTGAAGAGCACAAATCTTCCTTTCGGGAGTGCATTGCAGTTTTTTTCCTGATCATGTTTAGATCTACACTGATGGCTCAAAAGATGGTGAGAAGGTCTCAGCAGCATGCTACACCGATCACCATTGTTCTTCAGTCCGTCTACCAGATGGCGCCTCCATTTTCTCTGCTGAAGCATGTGCCATCGATTTGGCCCTCAACCATATCAATGAACACTGCATTAAAAAGGCAATTATTTGTTCTGACTCTCTGTCTGTCCTTCAAAGTTTACAATTACGAGATCCTAAAAATGTACTCATACAAAACCTTGTCTTTCGAATATCTCGTATCTTAAATAACTTTACTTTGGAAAAACAAAGTTCACATAATCTATTCGTTATACATGTATATACATTGTACATATATATTTTTATTATTTTACCAACTCTTTTATCATAATGATCTAAATATACAATACGAATGCTTTTAACAATTACCAATTGTATCTGATTTTAAAGTCATAAAACAAAATGATTCTGTTTGGCCCTAAATGATCCTAGTTGTCGATGGGCCGTAAGCACAAACAAACAAACAAACAAACAAACAAACAAGGTCGAACTATTCGTCACAACACCCGTCACTTAAATCAAGGTCGAAATATTCGTCACTACACCCGTCACGTTAATCAAGGTCGAAATACTTATCATCACAGCCGTTATGCAGATCTTGGTAGAAATACTTGTCTCAACTCCAATCATATCATTCAAGGTCAAAATAAGGCAATGTCGTGGTCTCAAAGAGAGATTTGATTAAATGACAATATTTACATTCCCACTGCACAGTACCTATATATTGCTACTAACTCCAATGTATGATATATCCCAGTGTTGACAATGATTGGCATTTAGGCTGCTGCGCAGTAATGCATTGATCAGAGCTGTAGGGGTCATTTCGCGCAGTTTGGAAAAACAATTGTTATCAAATATTAAACTAGGTCAAAATAGGATAAATACTGGAATTAGAATATTTGAAATTGATAACAGTGTTGAAAGTATCGGTGTATAAGCAGTTTATCAGTGGGACTATTTTGTTTACTGTCATTATCAGTGGGACTATTTTGTTTACTGTCATTATCAGTGGGACTATTTTGTTTACTGTCATTATCAGTGGGACTATTTTGTTTACTGTCATTATCAGTGGGACTATTTTGTTTACCGTCATTATCAGTGGGACTATTTTGTTTACTGTCATTATCAGTGGGACTATTTTGTTTACTGTCATTATCAGTGGGACTACTTTGTTTACTGTCATTATCAGTGGGACTATTTTGTTTACTGTCATTATCAGTGGGACTATTTTGTTTACTGTCATTATCAGTGGGACTATTTTGTTTACTGTCATTGTTAAGTCGGTTGCCCGTGATAACAGCTGGAACCCACTGGAATTCCACGTTGAATCAAAGGCTGTTACATCAAAGTGATGTTTTTCAAAGCATGCGTATATATATTTAATTTTAGATTTTTTTCGTTACGACAATGACATTGCAAAATTTGAATATGGTCATTGTGCACCTCATTGGATATGCTGGAACACCCAATGTATGTGATACACAAATGCATATCAAAAATATGACAACCAATGCTTAAGTGACACCACCAGATACCTAGCAATATCATCACCAGACACAGGACAATAATACCACTAAACAACAATCAGTTCCTGTAATTGTAAACCGTTTCTCATGTCTCTGTAGGTTCTGTTAACGTACTTTTCTTGAGAACTGGTATATTTTCGTATCGATTTTATATTCAGATACATTGATGATGTGAAATATTTTTAAATCTTAATTTCAGTAACAAGGATATATATATTGTAATAGTTTATTCAGATTTGCTGGAGGCACGTTGCTTCACATTATCGCTTAACTATTCTTATCTTAGTTTTGATACCATGTATTTTCTCTTATGCCACCAATTATATTTGAAGCAAGATAGAATACCAGATAATGTCATCACACAAGAGAAAATAAAAACACAGAAACAATAACAGCAGAAAATAACGTTAAACATCACGACATGAATATCTCTCTGGAGGTTTTCTAAAACAAAATACTTTTCCCAATAACGAACAATTTCTAGGAATTTAATCGTTCTTTTTCCCCTTCAAAGGTTTCTTTTTCATTTTATTTCCTCGTAATAGAGCCTTATTTTTCTCTCTACATGTCCATTGTGTTTTCTAAATCACATATTACGACACCATTATCCCGTCAGTTCTTTTTCATTCCTGTATAACCTGACTATAATATTCGTTATTTCCGGGAGAATGTGACCTTTCATCAAACCATCCACGTCATTGTTTCTCAGTCTTCTGCACGTGCTGATGATAAGACATGCACATTTGTCTGCAAAAGAGGCGATGACGTCATTACATGTGTACGCCTATGAATTACATTGGATATGGATTATTCTCGTTGTATAACTAATTAGGTTTTTCATCTATACAAGTCATGCCTACGAAATACACTGGGTAACAGGTGAACACAAAGTCTGCCGTAATAATGACATACTCATAATCATGAATTATTTGTTCAAGCGTTACATAAAAAAAGTGTTGCCACCAAACACACTGTATCCTCAAACCATTCCAGTCAGGAGATCGTTTAAATAATTATATAAATGTTAGGTAGCAGACCACAGAAAGACTGGCTAGATTGCGGGAAAATTTAATGTACAATGTATGTCAAAACAAGATTAATTCTATCTTTTGGATAGAGATGTTTAATTTCAAATAGGTTTCAGAATAAGCATTATGTAGAGAATTGTGTCATTTTGGGTGAAATATCATGATATTTTGAAATTTTCAAGTTATTTTTAATTGATTACCATGGTATTCACAGGTTTGAAGAACATAGTAAAAATAAGTTTGCTTATCCTTAGGAGCTGTATTAAATATATATACTTTATTATAGGTAATATGTAGGGTTAACTGGCAATGTTTACATATCTAAAACATGTGTCTTATTTTTCAGAATTGGGTATCTTTACTGTACACTGCCTCCTTAGTTATTGTCAACTAAACATTTATTACACTTAGTACATACAGCATACAGCAATTATTTTTTTACTTTACATTTGTCGGACATTACAGTAGTCCACATTCTAAAATTATGTGCGGAACATGTTGTATAGATGCCATTATGTTACTTTCGGACGTTAAAGGCATGTCACTGATATAACGAGGATCAACAAAACTTGTTAATAAAATCGTGCATAATAGATTTTTTCAGTGAATATCGACAGGTAAATTATGGCATAGGATTACCAACACACTACAGAGTATTCAGAACTGGAATCGATGCCGAAACAATAGGAAACATAATCAATAGCAATGGAACCTCTACACATCTGTAATATAGACAAAGGAGCACCGGAAGTAAAATATCTGTTATACAGACAAAGGAGCACCGGAAGTAAAACATCTGTTATATAGACAAAGGAGCACCGGAAATAAAACATCTGTTATATAGACAAAGAAGCACCGGAAGTAAAACATCTGTTATATAGGCAAAGGAGCACCGGAAGTAAAACATCTGTTATATAGACAGAGGAACAACGGAAGTAAAACATCTGTTATATAGACAAAGAAGCACCGGAAGTAAAACATCTGTTATATAGACAAAGGAGCACCGGAAGTAAAACATCTGTTATATAGACAGAGGAACAACGGAAGTAAAACATCTGTTATATAGACAAAGAAGCACCGGAAGTAAAACATCTGTTATATAGACAGAGGAACAACGGAAGTTAAACATTTGTTATATAGACAAAGGAACACCTGAAGTTAAACATCTGTTATATAGACAAAGGAGCACTGGAAGCTAAACGTGTGACCTCCAGAAAACCTTTGATACATCTGTGTTCTGAAGAGTAAAGGTAATTTAACCTACTTCGTTGCGTGTGAATGTGGAGCAGTCAGATATAGCTTGACGCCATGAGCAATATGACGTAGTGCCTACATCACCTATCGACAGACAATGGCCTTGGCAGGACATCTATACCCACGATGTTACATCATTATGTTCACACTGATATGTTTTGTGGTCGTAAAGCAAAACATTTCTGTTTTTATAGTATTTAAACACAATAAACAGGCCGCGGTCGGTTGACTTTTGGACTTTTTCAGATTTTTGTACCAATGTAAGATAACTTACTACATGTAATCAATCTATTGACTCATAACTGTAACAGTTACTCTTCATTAACAAGTGCCCTGAGGCCGAAATCCACGGCTGTCTCTCCAAATCATGGAAGGAAAAACAGCTCGTATAGTGCTGCTGCTGTCACCTTACAAAGAAACAAGGCAAAACACATGAAAAATAACATTTAGATGAAACTTCGTTCCACCATACAACATCCTTTGATTTCCTTTATCAAATAAGACACAGTTTGTCAGACCATGGCACAGGTCGATTTACACGACTTGATAGGAGGATCAACAGTACTCATTTTGAATGACAGATCGCTCCCTCTGTGTGTAAATATTAACTGTGGTAGTAAGAGAATCCTGGTGGTCAGGAATCGCTCAATACTTGAACTGTGTTATAATGATTGACTTATTAATAGTTACAATAACGTGACAGCGTGATGTCTGTCTACTAAAGAATGAGGACTGTCTCACGTGACAGAATTCTAATATGGATGTGATACAGATACATCAGTGATCTGGTTTCTTTATTCAAAAGGTTCGAACCGTAGGTGTAAATCACGCTGTACGAGTCCAACATTAGACAGATACTTCTGATAGGTCTTTATTGACGAACCAGTCAGCATACACTAGGTAGAAAATCAGGGGTAACTATCTAAGCCATCATCTGGTTGCGTTTTGGGTGGAAAGGCGACAAGGAGCCGTGTACGGATTTGCGGTATACACGATGTAATCGAATAAAATTTCTTTCTTTTAACACCTATGACCGATAAAGATGACTGTCACAGTTACAAAAAAACGCCTTTCCACCAAAAGCACAACCGGGTGATGACGTAGATTAGTACTCCTGAAATACACTAAATCTAAGCAACGCACCTAGAGATATATCTACACATGGAGTTGTAGATGTGGTACATTGTGGTCCCGTCTGAGTTAGACTAACGCTTGAAAAGATTGTACGTCAGATAAATAGGGCATGTGTAAAAGACACGCAGAGCAGCATGACAGATTTATAAAACACCTATAAAGAAGTGCGGCTCGGAAGGAATCATCTGAAGAAGGACAGTGCAGTACAATATGTACAGATCTGGATACGTTTGGCAAGAGTCACTCGTGCTTAAGCAGGAACACATCAATATAAGCGGTGGTCTTTGAATCCGAGTGACAGAAACTGTCTTTGCATGGTTGATAGGTAATCGGACCCGAATGGTCATGAAGACATATCTCCATCGTGCTTCGTCCGTCTTCGTCCGTCGTTTCAGATTTTAAACTTTGTCTCAAGTTCCATCAGTAGAGATGAACTCTAACTTGCCAGAAATGATCCTTAGTTGGTCCTGATCAAGGTTTGTTATTTTTCGGGCCAGTCCGAAATTCAACATTGCCGCCATGACCACCATTTTGAAAAACACATTTTAAACTCCTTACCCAAACATTTGACACGACCGCCACGGTGGCCATTTTGTAACATAATTTTGAAACCATGGTTTTCCTGAACAACACGTTTTTATAAACTTCTTTTCAAGTTCCACTAGTAGCATTGAGTTCTTACTGTCTGAAATGATCATGGGATGGACCTGACAAAGTGTTATTATTTTTCGGGGAGCTCAGTAATCCCAGATGGCGCCATCCATAGCCAACATACATTATGTCACAATCCAAATTCTTGTCTACCACTACATTCCTAGTTTCACGTAACAGGTTTACTACTGTGTCACTAGTGTCTGTTAAAATCAGATGACCTTAAGTCTCAATGGCATGTCGTTTATCGTACGTCTTTAATTTTGTTTTCCCCCTAAATAATGCATAAAATAAACTTTTGTTATGTATGTTGTATTTAATTGAGTTCAGAATGTGTCATACATGTTCTATGCGTTCAGGTTTTGGTTTGCGTGTTGAACAGAGTCCAGATATGTGCCTGTGTGTTGAACAGAGTCCAGTTATTTGTCAGTGTGTTGAACAGAGTCCAGTTATTTGTGTGTGTGTTGTACAGAGTCCAGATATTTGTGTGTGTGTTGTACAGAGTTAAGATATTTGTCTGTGTGTTGTACAGAGTTAAGATATTTGTCTGTGTGTTGTACAGGGTTAAGATATTTGTCTGTGTGTTATACAGAGTCCAGATATTTGTGTGTGTTATACAGTGTTAAGATATGTGTGTGTGTGTTGTACAGAGTCCAGATATTTGTGTGTGTTATACAGAGTTAAGATATTTGTGTGTGTGTTGTACTGAGTTCAGATAGTTTTGTGTGTGTTGTACAGAGTCCAGATATTTGTCTGTGTGTTGTACAAAGTTAAGATATTTGTATGTGTGTTGTACTGAGTTAAGATATTTGTGTGTGTGTTGTACTGAGTTAAGATATTTGTGTGCGTGTTGTACTGAGTTAAGATATCTGTGTGTGTTGTACTGAGTTCAGATATGTGCCTGTGTGTTGTACAGGGTTCAGATATTTGCCTGCGTGTTGTACAGAGTCCAGTTATTTGCCTGTGTGTTGAACAGAGTCCAGTTATTTGTGTGTGTGTTATACAGAGTTAAGATATTTGTCTGTGTGTTGAACTGAGTTGTCTGTGTGTTGTACAGGGTTCATATATTGGCCTGTGTGTTATTTAAGCATTGAACTGTTACCAAATGGTAGTATACAGTCGGTATGAATACATTTGGGTGATAGATAAATATTTCATGTCGCCCGTTACTTATATTTACATTCATAAAGATTTTGTATTTACTGTAGGTTATGACGCGTTTAAATTTGCCGCTTACCCTATCACTGACGTCATCAAGTTCAAATACCGGAACAGAGAAATTTCCAGAAGAAATGATATAGTCCCCCATGACGTTATTAATAGCAAACACATAAAATGTTTTTTGCACAAATTTGGCTTTTTTTATATTTCATATACGTGTGCAGGTATCGTCAAATTGTTCACAATTACATAATTTCTGATTGTTTAAAATCGAAACCGTTTTTCTGCGCAATGATGTACGATTACCATTTAGAAGTGATGCGGCGTTGAACGGGCATTGCATAGGACAGACTCGATTCCTCGGAATGACTGGATTTACGTTATTTTCAGAAGAATAACAGCTCTTAATTCTTAATGAAAGTTGTCTTGATAGTAGGTGAAAACGATCCCAAGGATCGTTCGAAACAGATTCCAGTCTAGCCGGTCACATCAGTGTCGCTAACTTAGCAGACGATTTTCAACTTCACAGGGGCTCGATTTTGTAAGGTAGGTCTTTGTTATCAGTGAATAACCACAAAACTAAAGTTCCAGTATACATACACAACCGGAAACTATGTCGATACTCCCGATTTTTTAAAAAGATTTTTTTTATATAAATACTTGACTTTTAATGTTGTCGTGTCTTTTATTTCTGAACATTCGGAAATGAGCCCATGTGAGTGTGACGACATTGACAATTTGATAATTCCTAGATCAAGAATGGCGCTTATAGTAATTTCGTGTTGACTACATTTTTAGTATCATAAAATATTACTCTCATAACTTGTGACGTTGCTTTATTTTTTGTTGTGGCTTCTGTTAATAAATGCTAGCATTCGAAAGCTCTCTAGGCCGAAAGTAACTGGCGGCCATTGTTTAACCTTCAACACCTGGGGCTGTATTCCTCCACTGACCGAATCACTGTAAATTGTAGTATACAGTCTCATGAATACAATTTGGTTTACTAACGACATATAGACAAATGCAACACAGAATGTAAATATAAAGATTTAAATTCGGGTTTTGGCCTGTATGTTATACATATCTGAGTGCGAATATTTGCCTGTGAGTTGTTCAGATTTGAGTCTGGATATTGGCCTTTGTGTTGTCCAAGATTCAGATATTGGCCTGTGTATTGTCCAGGGTTCAGATATTGGCCCTTGTGTTGTACATGGTTCAGATATTGGCCAGTGTGTTGTATAAATTCTGGTCCGAATATTGGCCTGTGTGTTGTACAGATTGGAGGCTGGAGATATTGACCTGTGTGTTATACAGATTTTGAATTCGGATACAAACCTGTTTTTGTTTTACATTTTTATCTGACTTAATGTAAAAAAAATGTTCGGCCTGCTATCTTAAGGAAAATCTTCAACCAAGGTACAAGCTGACTTGATATAAACTAAATATCTGCGTTCTGATCTTTAAATGTCCATTCATGTAATTCAATCTGTACATGTACAATTGTATGCTTGAAGCGTGATATGCACTTTCTTCAGACGTAGTTGCTTTTTCCCGTTTGTAATTTCTTCTAATAATATTGAGACATTTGCTCAGTTTAAAATTATAATGTATTTAACCGAGCGATCAATTAAATAAAGACGTGGTATTGAATTATATCAAACATCATTAACCAGGCAGATGTCTTGTTTTACACCATTGGCTAACAACCGTGATATCGGCTAGACGCGGTGTCTTCATTGGTTACTTTTCTGCAGTTCTTGTTTCGGACGTTTATAACTTCGTCTTTCTATGTAGGTCCCATATGATTCATTTCTTGCTGATTCTGATCCGTTTTAAAAAGGAAAACATACAATGTATATAAAATCGTTCTAGGTGAAGACAATACAGCCTTTAATTACGTGTTAATAAAAACTACAGATAATCATTGATAAGGGCTTGCCAACCCAGACCGCCTTCATTGGCATTTCAGTAGTCATTAATGGCCGAAACACTTCTGACACGCACCGCGTCTAGACCTATTAGCTTGTAGACATGGAGGTGATCATTGTCCCCTAAACACGCCATTCAGTTAAGTAGCACATCTGATTAGTTTCCAATGTAACAGTGTTGATTCACACCCCTGGATATCCGGACTGGACACAGCACCCCTGTAAAAACGTCCGCATTCGGTGCCGGTTGTATTAAACGGTAATGTCTCATTTGAGTCGAAATACGCGCTTTATGTCTTTGGTTTGTCACGTCGGATGGAATTTACAAAAGGAAAGGCGTAAAGCAGACAGATAATTGTGTAAGGCAAAGAAGAGGTGTATGCATCGAGATAACAGTGTGAGGTACAGACGATGTGTATTCATCGAGATAACAGTGTGAGGTAAAGACGAGGTGTATACATCGAGATAACGTGTGAGGTAGAGACGAGATATATACATCGAGATAACAGTATGAGGTACAGACGATGTGTATACATCGAGATAACGGAGTGAGGTAGAAACGAGATGTTTACATCGAGATAACGGTGTGAGGTAGAGACGATGTGTATACATCGAGATAACAGTGTGAGGTAGAGACGATGTGTATACATCGAGATAACGGTGTGAGGTAGAGACGATGTGTATACATCGAAATAACAGTATGAGGTAGAGACGATGTGTATCGTCGAGATAACTTGTGAGGTAGAGACGAGATATATACATCGAGATAACGTGTGAGGTAAAGACGATGTGTATACATCGAGATAACGGTGTGAGGTAGAGACGATGTGTATACATCGAGATAACGGTGTGAGGTAAAGATGAGGTGTATATATCGAGATAACAGTGTGAGATAAAGATGAGGTGTATACATCGAGATAACGGTGTGAGGTAGAGACGATGTGTATACATCGAGATAACGGTGTGAGGTAGAAACGAGATGTTTACATCGAGATAACAGTGTGAGGTACAGACGATGTGTATACATCGAGATAACAGTATGAGGTAAAGATGAGGTGTATACATCGAGATAGCACTGTGAGGTAGAGACGATGTGTATACATCGAGATAACGGTGTGAGGTAAAGATGAGGTGTATACATCGAGATAACGGTGTGAGGTAAAGACGATGTGTATACATCGAGATAACGGTGTGAGGTAGAGACGATGTGTATACATCGAGATAACAGTGTGAGGTACAGACGAGGTGTATACATCGAGATAACGGTGTGAGGTAGAAACGAGATGTTTACATCGAGATAACGGTGTGAGGTACAGACGATGTGTATACATCGAGATAACGGTGTGAGGTAAAGATGAGGTGTATACATCGAGATAACAGTGTGAGGTAAAGATGAGGTGTATACATCGAGATAACGGTGTGAGGTAGAGACGAGGTGTATACATCGAGATAACGGTGTGAGGTAAAGATGAGGTGTATACATCGAGATAACAGTGTGAGGTAAAGATGAGGTGTATACATCGAGATAACAGTGTGAGGTAAAGATGAGGTGTATATATCGAGATAACGGTGTGAGGTAGAGACGATGTGTATACATCGAGATAACGGTGTGAGGTAAAGATGAGGTGTATACATCGAAATAACAGTATGAGGTAAAGACGAGGTGTATACATCGAGATAACAGTGTGAGGTAAAGACGAGGTGTATACATCGAGATAACGGTGTGAGGTAAAGATGAGGTGTATACATCGAGATAACGTTGTGAGGTAGAGACGATGTGTATACATCGAGATAACGTTGTGAGGTAGAGACGATATGTATACATCGAGATAACGGTGTGAGGTAAAGACGAGAAATTTACATCGAGATAACAGTGTGAGGTTAAGATGAGGTGTATATATCGAGATAACAGTACAAAGTTGAGATGATAATAATTACCGATTTTTTTTTACATCGGGTCAATGAAGGTTCATTGTTGAAGTAGAAAATATCAGTTATATATTTACAGTACACATATGATAGTTTGCATATACAAATATTGTTTGTATCTTCTCTTTCTCATTACTAAGAAATTCTATACAATGTACCTAAACCAGCGGTTACAGTTTTGCCTGTACTGGCTCATATCACGTCTCGCGTTCGTGAAACAAATACATTTACACAACTTCCCATGTGACCAGACGAAATAAACAATATGTCTATTTATGTAACGGGAGTGGATTTTGTGAGTTGTGTCCTTTCGTTAGAAATGTGTATTATTGTATATATGAAAGTGTTTTAACATATTTTAAAGAAATTATTGATGTTCAGTGCGTGGCTTTGTGTCCCGAGAATAGAGGATATATATAGCATGAGATTCTTTATTCAGTTTGGGAGAGTTGTGATTGATAACATTTGAGTATTTTTCATTTGAATATTGATATTGATATTTTATTGTAATATACATGTATGTGCACCATTGTGATTGCAAAAGTGTCAAAGTGTCTTAGTGTGATATGTGTGAGATGACAGTGAAGCAGCCATTGTCTGGAACATCATTGGGAGGGTTAGGTATACAATGTTAAAATAGAATGTTTGGTGTTTTTGGTGTATGTAGTTTGGACGCTAGTTTTACTCTCTCTGGTGCTATTTATGTTGTAGTTGTTGTGTACTGCCATTTAATAAAGTAAATCTTGTTGACTATCTATATTGACTATCTCCTGTCTTGATTGCATGGTGCCAAATGAACCTTGGTTGTACGTACGTAAAATCGAACCGTTACAGTTTTATGACTGTGAATTTTGCCGTTTTCTGATTGGTCGACAGCTCTCAGAGATGTCTTGACGAAGCAAAAAACTGGCGAGATCCTGCACGAGAGGTAACATTGTTGATTGGTAACCTGGGCTAAAATATAACAGGGTATTCTCGAATCTTAAGTAGTTTTGACTGATCACACATCTGCATAGTGCAAACGAAATGGTATTACAAAACTACTGTTGGACTCGATAAGAAATATATTGGCTGTATTTCGGATTCTGATCTACAAAATAGTATAGTAAACAAGTAGCAAAGACGCCAAAATCAGCAAGGAGATATAGGTGAAAATGTTCCGGGATTATTTGGCAAAAAAAAATAAATCATATTGTTCATTTTGAAAATATATCTGGTAGATGCCGTACAGCAGCTCTTTCAGTGACATTACATGGGACATTTGATAAGTGGTTTATGTAGGTTAAGATATTTCGGGATTATTTGGCGAAAAAATGATCATAACATCATAGTTAGTAGAAATGATTACTTCTTGTGTTTTATTTACCAAAAAAAAAAAAAAATAGAATTCTAAGGTATCGTTTCATATAACGAAACAGTTACTAACATTTATTTTGATAAATATAAGGTATTGTTTACCTGAGAAAGATGATATCCCCCGGGGTCGGTCTCAGGTTAACAATCCCTTGTATTAACCTGAATAAAGTCAATAATTGTATAATGCTCATAGGAATAGCGTAGAGCAGGTGTCTTTCTGAGTATTTTACGACACACAATGCTACATATCAACTATCTAACAAACACGCTCTACTTTATTGCGGAAACAATGTACGGCGTATACTATAGAACAATCGTATTGACTCCACATTGGTAGTTGTATATTTCTAACCTATGTACAGGGATGTGGTGTCTATTTGTTGCTTGCATGCTGTGATGAAGAAACAGCAGTGGATGCTAGCATCAGCATAGCTAAATCAAGTCAGGACGGCAGTGTAGCCAGTGTCCTATCTCACTCCCTGGCGAATCCTGAATATTGTAATAGCAAAGCTTAATGTAATCTCAATAAGCGTTGCAATCTAGAAAAACACAAAAAAAAACAAAAAAAAAATCATAATCATGTTTTTTTTTTTATTAAACGGTCGCAACGCTTTATGTACAATATAATTGTAATCACATTACGCGCTGTTATTACAATTAGAATTGCGACAATGCGATTTGTTTATGTGATACAGTAGTATTGTCTGGGTATTGATGTGTTTATGTGATACAGTAATATTTTCTGGGTATTGATTTGTTGATGTGATACAGTAGTATTGTCTGGGATGTTGATTTGTTTATGTGATACAGTAGTATTGTCTGGGATATTGCTTTGTTTATGTGATACAGTAATATTGTCTGGGTATTGATTTGTTTATGTGATACAGTAGTATTGTCTTAGATATTGATTTGTTTATGTGATACATTAATATTGTCTGGGTATTGATTTGTTTATGTGATACAGTAGTATTGTCTGGGATATTGATTTGTTGATGTGATACAGTAATATTGTCTGGGTATTGATGTGTTTATGTGATACAGTAGTATTGTCTGGGATATTGATTTGTTTATGTGATACAGTAGTATTGTCTGGGATGTTGATTTGTTTATGTGATATAGTAGTATTGTCTGGGTATTGATTTGTTTATGTGATACAGTAGTATTGTCTTGGTATTGATGTGTTTATGTGATACAGTAGTATTGTCTGGGATGTTGATTTATTTATGTGATACAGTAGTATTGTCTGGGATGTTGATTTATTTATGTGATACAGTAGTATTGTCTGGGTATTGATTTGTTTATGTGATACAGTAGTATTGTCTGGGATATTGATTTGTTTATGTGATACAGTAGTATTGTCTGAGATATTGATTTGTTGATGTGATACAGTAATATTGTCTGGGTATTGATGTGTTTATGTGATATAGTAGTATTGTCTGGGTATTGATTTGTTTATGTGATACAGTAGTATTGTCTTAGATATTGATTTGTTTATGTGATACAGTAGTATTGTCTAGGATGTTGATTTATTTATGTGATACAGTAATATTGTCTGGGTATTGATTTGTTTATGTGATACAGTAGTATTGTCTGGGTATCGGTTTGTTTATGTGATACAGTAGTATTGTCTGGGTATTGATGTGTTTATGTGATACAGTAATATTGTCTGGGTATTGATTTGTTTATGTGATACAGTAGTATTGTCTGGGTATTGATTTGTTGATGTGATACAGTAGTATTGTCTGGGATATTGATTTGTTTATGTGTTACAGTAGTATTGTGTGGGATATTGATTTGTTTATGTGATACAGTAGTATTGTCTGGGTATCGATTTGTTTATGTGATACAGTAGTATTGTCTGGGATGTTGATTTGGTTATGTGATACAGTAATATTGTCTGGGTTGTTGATTTGTTTATGTGATACAGTAGTATTGTCTGGGATATTGATTTGTTTATGAGATACAGTAGTATTGTCTGGATATTGATTTGTTTATGTGATACAGTAGTATTGTCTGGATATTGATTTGTTTATGTGATACAGTAATATTGTCTGGGATATTGATTTGTTTATGTGATACAGTAATATTGTCTGGATATTGATTTGTTTATGTGATACAGTAGTATTGTCTTAGATATTGATTTGTTTATGTGATACAGTAGTATTGTCTGCGATGTTGATTTATTTATGTGATACAGTAGTATTGTCTGGGATGTTGATTTGTTTATGTGATACAGTAATATTGTCTGGGATGTTGAATTGTTTATGTGATACAGTAGTATTGTCTGTGATATTGATTTGTTTATGTGATAAAGTAGTATTGTCTGGTGTTGATTTATTTATGTGATACAGTAGTATTGTCTGGGATGTTGATTTGTTTATGTGATACAGTAGTATTGTCTGGGATATTGATTTGTTTATGTGATACAGTAGTATTGTCTTGGTATTGATTTGTTTATGTGATACAGTAGTATTGTCTTAGATATTGATTTGTTTATGTGATACAGTAGTATTGTCTGGGATGTTGATTTATTTATGTGATACAGTAGTATTGTCAGGGATATTGATTTGTTTACGTGATACAGTAATATTGTCTGGGATGTTGATTTGTTTATGTGATACAGTAGTATTGTCTGGGATATTGATTTGTTTATGTGATACAGTAGTATTGTCTGGGATATTGATTTGTTTATGTGATACAGTAGTATTGTCTGGATATTGATTTGTTTATGTGATACAGTAGTATTGTCTGGATATTGATTTGTTTATGTGATACAGTAATATTGTCTGGGATATTGATTTGTTTATGTGATACAGTAATATTGTCTGGATATTGATTTGTTTATGTGATACAGTAGTATTGTCTTAGATATTGATTTGTTTATGTGATACAGTAGTATTGTCTGCGATGTTGATTTATTTATGTGATACAGTAGTATTGTCTGGGATGTTGATTTGTTTATGTGATACAGTAGTATTGTTTGGGTATTGATGTGTTTATGTGATACAGTAATATTGTCTGGGTATTGATTTGTTTATGTGATACAGTAGTATTGTCTGGGATATTGATTTGTTTATGTGTTACAGTAATATTGTGTGGGATATTGATTTGTTTATGTGATACAGTAGTATTGTCTGGGTATCGATTTGTTTATGTGATACAGTAGTATTGTCTGGGATGTTGATTTGGTTATGTGATACAGTAGTATTGTCTGGGATATTGATTTGTTTATGTGATACAGTAGTATTGTCTGGGATGTTGATTTGTTTATGTGATACAGTAGTATTGTCTGGGATATTGATTTGTTTATGTGATACAGTAGTATTGTCTGGGTATTGATTTGGTTATGTGATACAGTAGTATTGTCTGGGTATTGATTTGTTGATGTGATACAGTAGTATTGTCTGGGATATTGATTTGTTTATGTGATACAGTAGTATTGTCTGGGATATTGATTTGTTTATGTGATACAGTAGTATTGTTTGGGATATTGATTTATGTATGTGATACAGTAGTATTGTCTGGGATGTTGATTTGTTTATGTGATACAGTAATATTGTCTGGGATGTTGATTTGTTTATGTGATACAGTAGTATTGTCTGTGATATTGATTTGTTTATGTGATACAGTAGTATTGTCTGGTGTTGATTTATTTATGTGATACAGTAGTATTGTCTGGGATGTTGATTTGTTTATGTGATACAGTAGTATTGTCTGGATATTGATTTGTTTATGTGATACAGTAGTATTGTCTTGGTATTGATTTGTTTATGTGATACAGTAGTATTGTCTTAGATATTGATTTGTTTATGTGATACAGTAGTATTGTCTGGGATGTTGATTTATTTATGTGATACAGTAGTATTGTTTGGGATATTGATTTGTTTACGTGATACATTTGTATTGTCTGGGATGTTGATTTGTTGATGTGATACAGTAATATTGTCTGGGTATTGATTTGTTTATGTGATACAGTAGTATTTTCTGGGATATTGATTTGTTTATGTGATACAGTAGTATTGTCTGGGATGTTGATTTGTTGATGTGATACAGGAATATTGTCTGGGATATTGATTTGTTTATGTGATACAGTAGTATTGTCTGGTGTGTTTGTTCATTGTACAAAAATGAAGAAAAGCTAATAAAATACAAGATTGGTGTTTGATTCTTATCGTTAGAATTTTACATGGCTATATGTAAGGCGTTAACAATACCTTCATCGTAACCTCACCAGTTGATAGTGCCCGTTTACTTTGATTTCATGATATTTTGGTAACGTTTTCATAGACGAGAATTTTTTGAGCTCGCATATATGTTTGAAAGTAATTATTTGATAAGTGTACCTTTTGTGCCGAAATCAAAGAATTGTTTTTATCCATAACATTTTAATGTAGGTAAGACTTTCTTGATGTTCGGTATATTCATAAGACTCGTTAAATTGTCCCGCCTGTCTGATATTCTAAAGAGAAAACAAAATGTATTTGTATAGATGTTATTTGATTTCTTGATAACTGGTTACTGGAATCCTCTGTGGTCAGTTATTGACAGTACGAATCTCGGTGGTTTTACTTTGGTTGCAATAATGATTGTCTGTCCAGTCTTTGTCCTTTTAATCCCATCTTTTATTATCCTATATGGCTGATGTTACCATGTTAAATAAGGTCAATGTTCCTCTCGGTCTTACTATCTGTGTTGTACTTACTATGGTGACAATAATTCCTGTCACGTTTATCTAGGTATTTCTATGTTAAAGTTAATAAATAAACCTACAGCAAATGGCTTCTATATTTGTATCACATCTGTTTGATGAGTGAAAAAACAACACGCGTCATTTCTGTTTACATGCTCATTATCACAGTGTATATTTTTGCTATTTGACATTTCGGACCGAAAGGAGTGTCTAGTTTATGATTATACATTGTAACCAAGTATACATTGACTTCAACCTTCTCATATATCTAAGAAGAAATATTGTGATAACGCATCAATCAGATCTTTAAAAGCCGATTAGGTGTTCAATACGTGCGCGATTTAGGGTAATGAGTTAGATATATTCCAATGAAAAAATGCTCTGACGTCCAGGATAACGAGACTATCCTCTGTACGACTGGTAGTACATATCTAATTACACCAGTCCACACCATAAACAATATCACGACTGACAATGCCTAAGCTGACGGCAAACATTTTTAAGTCGGTGGTCACAGTATGGATTGGTTCGGGAAATTGTCAATCATTTGGAAGACAAGTCAGCATCACGGCGTCACGACTATACGTAATAGGCTAAACAGTAAATGTTGGCTCAGATCGACCAATCTGCAAATCATCTTATAAATGAACTAGTACAGGTAACATTTAGATGAACTTGATACTCATTAATTTATAACAAGTATATCATATATCATATTAATGACGTTATAGCAACAATGTTAAATCAAATGTTTTATTATACTATCTGCAGGATTCTGTGATATTAAATTGGAATACCGCGATGAAGCTATCAAGAAATGGAAAATTGTAGTGCCCTTAATTTCAAATCCAATAAGTTGACGTGATTAATACATTTAATGTTTTTTATTAAAAATAATCATACGGACCTCTTCCATGAAAATAATCCTTGTTTTGGTAGTGCTTTTTCCACAAAATATGTACAGTATGTATCACGATCTATTCGATATACGTTCAACATTTTTGCATGAAAGCTCTCATTATAGGAGTTCCTTAGCTTGAATGAGTGCATACATAGTGAAGCAGTCACGTTTACTGCATAACCCGACTATGTCCCTGACTCATAGAGTAAGACATTTTAAGGAGGATTGGACAAGCAGCTAGCTGAGCCAGCCATAACTCGCTGTTTATAAGGATTCAAGATACATAGGTGCGTATACGTATCCTAAACCGATAATCCAAAAGAATGAAACACAGAAATGTGATAAGCTAGTATATTGTCTTTAGGATAAGCGGTTTATGGATTAGTGGGGTTTCCTGGTTATCAGGCTAGCCAAGTTTCTTTTGAAAAAAACAACAAACCCATTGTTTGCTGCCACAATCGGAGATGTTTGTAAAACTCCAAGTGTAAAATTGCGATAAAAAATGTAGATTAAGATCGAAAGTCCGAGGTTCGAAGACGATCAGGCTCTGATTTCATCAATGTTCCCGGACTTAAGGAAAACATAACAGAATTTAAGGAAAGAACTTTAACAATTCTGCAATGCTTTTCTGTGGGAAAAAGATTACGTTGAAGGGATTGAAGGGGTTAAGGAATAATGATAAAACAGGTCCCGGATGCCCTCGTGGGTCTGACTCTACTATGACGATTCCAGCTAGCGACCCGCCAGAGTATATACATGAACTTTCGAATGATGGGACTTTCGGGTTTAATTGACAGATCATATTAACCATAACCTCGTCTCACATAGAATCTGTAAACACTGTGACAATTACTCAGCGGTAGTCGTTTCCTTTAAGTGACAGCACCTGTAAGGACAGTATACATTTCATCATTAGTATGTTAGCTTCGACATATTAGTGGTGTATGTTTGCCTGTGGCTGATATTATAGCATTTACCCATTTGTAAAATTTCGAGTTAGTTCAGCGGTTCGACTTTCTATATTGAAAAACGTGATGTTGTGAGGTATTATTACACCAATGTTTCCAGGAACTGAATGCCCCTGTTCCTTGGTAGCGTCAATCTAACTTCTGATTTTTCTATTTAATTTCTATGTGAACATTAAACTGAACACTTTATTCAGATAAAATTTGGTACATTGATGTACATGACTGAGTGTGATATGTTTTTACTGCCATTAAATGCCATTGCATCCACACACGGACGACGTTCATTGTAAAAGTTTGTGACCGAAGATATTACAAACCCATTGCATGTTACTTACTAAATACAATGTTGACAGTATCATGGGTGCAGTTTCCTATACTTATGTATGTTTTTTTTCTATTCAATGAGACTATGTGTACAATACTAGTTACCGTTGTGGTGTGGATAAGTCTATAAAGAGGAGCATTTCTGACATACTTCACAGGGTGATCGTGTTGGATAGGGACAAGACAACTATCTCACATGGAATAGGGAAGGCAGCTGGTGGATTGCGATATGACGCCACTCCCATTTGACATAACGTAACAACGTCCTAAAACGATAACGTCATAAACTTCGACGTACATTCAATAGGACATTGATGATGACGTGTTGGAGGATTCGCAATATCTTACAATTTGTGGCTTTTAGGAAAAAAATATTAAACATGGGCCTGTGCCATGGACAGGGATATCTCAACCCTCGTGTAAGAGTTTGGCAATCTCTCGGCAAAGAACCCCATGCAAGACTCTGTCAGTCCATGTCTGTAAGCCTTATATATCATTTAGGTTCATTCCCACTCGACCAACATGTTGTTTTTGCTATATAAGCATTACCTGAGTTTACATGTGGAAAATGTAGGTATAGTCTGTTTCAATATACGTATACATGGTACTCAAAGGTGACTAAAAATAAAAATGAAGAATACCTTTAAAAATAAAATATTCATTTACATTTAAGGATTGATTGTCAATTTTGTTGCTTGCATGGACTGATGAAGGGAAATGAACCTCGTGCAAATGAAGTGAACTGCGAAGCAGTTCATGTACCATTTGCACGAGGTTCACTTCCCTTCATCAGTCCATGCAAGCAACAAAATTGACAATCAATCCTTATATTTACGTTAACCAAATTTAAAACTTCGCCACCAGATTGCAAATTTCGGTCGCAACAGTGTGACGTAAGTGCGTCACTTTGTAACATTGTTATACTTATCCTACATGTGTGCACAGTAGTGGAACAGCTGACAGTCAACTATTCTCGTCGCCAAGGCAACACAAAATATAGTGCCATACACGTTTTGATTATTATGATGTTGATACACATAGATACGATATTTTCAAGGTAAAATATTCATTTATAACAAGTATTTATGATATTGTATAATAAAAACTTAGCAATACCCATTTAAATACGAATTTAAAGTGCAGTGTTGACAGTATAGTATGTGTGTGATTTGGTCACTCGAGACACAGGGACTCGGTTAAAAAAATGATGTGATGCAGTCTAATAGCCGGGATATTCAGAGCTCGAGAAAAAGTGTAACAATGTGGAGTTTAGTCGCAGGTTAGCTGGTGATGTACATGGTGTTCTTGACATATTGGATTTCATTGTCGAACTGGCGTTTTGGGATGTAAAATTGATTTGAAAATTGGCGGTATTCGACGGCCGGAAACTTGTGTCCTCCATATGTTTAGATTGAGTCAAATTACGACAATAATGTGTCCCTGTTCTCGATATAGCATACTTCTGCTACCAGTCTGTTTTGTGTTGTTAAATAGTGTTTAAATTGAGGTTTATTTTCTGTGACCACTGAAATGGTAATAAGCATGGCATTCGAGATACAGCTAACGTTAGACCTACTGCGCTACGTAGGTCATGAGCTCGGTGCTATCGAGAGTGTCAGTGTTCTGTCAGATCTTGTATTCTAAACTGTCTGCATTATACTAGCATTTTATTAGCACATAAAGCGGCTATTCCACTTGTGTTCATATACGTTTATAACAATGTTACACAATTCACAAAGTGAAAGTGCATTCAAGTCTGAGGCGGTACAGAACTCGATCGCCATTGTAAACTCAGTGAATGTATTCACACGCCGGCAAGAAAGTGATTCGTCTCTCAGAACAGAAGCACGCGACCCAAAATCTTCAACGGGAAATGAAGTGATCTGAGTTTACTATGTTCATTGAGGCGGAGCGAAGTGAAAATGTAAATATTTACGTATTAATAACAAAATACATATAGCGAAAATGTATTACTTTATTAATAATGATATTACATAACACTTTAAAAATGAAATAACGGAAAATCTTTCATAATTAAAAATGCACCATGTACAGGTAACAATGATACAGTTTACTTTCAATCATTTTTTTGTTGTTTTTTCCTTTCAATTAGATATGATTACTATATTATAATAAGCAAGTAATTATTACTAATTTAATTATTGTTTCAGCAAAAATAAAGGTGCATTTTGTTATAATCACATAAAGAGAGAACGGGTAGAAGGTGATAGGCAACACTGGAATCACTATAACAACGTAGAGGGCTGACACAGCAAGCTGAACAAGTTATGTCAGCGTCCGCATTCGAACATATTCGCCATGGCATTCAAGGTACCAATAATACAAAGATCATACATACAGTATAAAGCTGAAGGTAAACCATGTGCAAAGAAGAGGAAATATCGCCAACTGGAATGGAGACTCCAGACTCTCAAGATAAGACTATGAAACAACACGATGGATGTGACCGCATATGGTGATACAGCTTCACATCTTATCCACTTGGAGTAAGGAATCCAGGATAATGACACTTATATACCCGTGTATCATATACTTGTGTTTCCTGAACATGAACATTACATTTCATAAAGGGACCTAAGTGATTTTGATATACTTTGAGAAATTGAACTTGTGTATTCTAAGCATTATATAATTTAATAGACTAGTGTTTCTTTGTAATAAAAAGATTGAACTTTTTATTACGTGAATAATTTCGGATGTGAAGACTGCATATATACGTGTATGAGAACCGCATATATACATGTGTATCATATTCATTGATGTATACCCGTCTGTCCGACTACTCTATCAGTTATGTACCCGTCTGTCCGACTAATCTATCAGTTATATACCCGTCTGTCCGACTAATCTATCAGTTATATACCCGTCTGTCCGACTAATCTATCAGTTATGTACCCGTCTGTCCGACTAATCTATCAGTTATGTACCCGTCTGTCCGACTAATCTATCAGTTATGTACCCGTCTGTCCGACTAATCTATCAGTTATATACCCGTCTGTCCGACTAATCTATCAGTTATGTACCCGTCTGTCCGACTAATCTATCAGTTATGTACCCGTCTATCCGACTAATCTATCAGTTATGTACCCGTCTGTCCGACTAATCTATCAGTTATGTACCCGTCTGTCCGACTAATCTATCAGTTATGTACCCGTCTGTCCGACTAATCTATCAGTTATGTACCCGTCTGTCCGACTAATCTATCAGTTATGTACCCGTCTGTCCGACTAATCTATCAGTTATGTACCCGTCTGTCCGACTAATCTATCAGTTATGTACCCGTCTGTCCGACTAATCTATCAGTTATATACCCGTCTGTCCGACTAATCTATCAGTTATGTACCCGTCTGTCCGACTAATCTATCAGTTATGTACCCGTCTGTCCGACTAATCTATCAGTTATGTACCCGTCTGTCCGACTAATCTATCAGTTATGTACCCGTCTGTCCGACTAATCTATCAGTTATGTACCCGTCTGTCCGACTAATCTATCAGTTATGTACCCGTCTGTCCGACTAATCTATCAGTTATGTACCCGTCTGTCCGACTAATCTATCAGTTATGTACCCGTCTGTCCGACTAATCTATCAGTTATGTACCCGTCTGTCCGACTAATCTATCAGTTATGTACCCGCCTGTCCGACTAATCTATCAGTTATGTACCCGTCTGTCCGACTAATCTATCAGTTATGTACCCGTCTGTCCGACTAATCTATCAGTTATGTACCCGTCTGTCCGACTAATCTATCAGTTATGTACCTGTCTGTCCGACTAATCTATCAGTTATGTACCTGTCTGTACGTTTAATCTGTCAGTTATATTCCTGTCTGTCCGCCTAATCTATCAGTTGTATAAACATGTCTGTCCGCCGTAGAAGATCTTCCAGAAGCAGAAGAGCTACAAATCGAGTGACCGGAAGATATATTCTAGAAGGAGAAGAGTGCAAATCGAGTGGGGCTCCGACGACAGTCATGCTGATTTCTATGCCCTACAGGAAAGCGACATTTCAGTGATTCTAAGTGTATTTTAGTGATTAGTGTACAACCAGTGGTCTTTGTTCGAAATTGCTACCCACAGACTCCAAGTAGTCTTTTTTGTTGAGATTCCCATCCACGGTAACCGAGCATTTTTTCCTCGACATTCTTACACGTATCCACGACGACCAAGCAGTTTCTTTTGGTCGACATTACTATCTAGGGCGCCCGAACAGTTCCTTCAAGCCGACATTGCTATACACGACACTCAATTTAGCAACTTAGGACCTATCTACTGAAGGTGTGGGGTTGTCTGCAGTATTCCATGTAACATTGACAAATTTAGTATCAATTTCTTAATGTATTGTACGATCCTACATACAGCTGTGTCTTTGTTAAGCTTGTTTTCAATTTGTAATCTGCCATTCGACAATTGTGATTTTTATTATTGAGGAACAAGTAAGAATTGGACGATGAAATCACGCTTATCGATTAAGCACCGTGCCCTGTGTGATAGATTAATGAGATTGTGAGTATTGATCAGCATTTTAATGAAAAATGAGATTTTCACCAGGGTATATACAGAAAATAGGAATACAGTCGAAAAAAACAACTTTAACCAGATAACCACAGGTATTAAACCTTACATCCCATTCTACGTTTCGAACAATGAAGTGAATGTCTGTATTATTTGTGTTGTGGATTCCAGTTTCTGTTGTTATTTGATTATATTAAAGCTGATTTATCTTTCTTCTTTGTGGTAAAACTGAAAAATAAGGTTTGCATTGTTTTTGTGTTGTCGTAGTAACATACTGAGGGTGGACATTGTGTTGTCGTAGTAACATACTGTGGATGGACATTGTGTTGTAGTAACATTCTGTTGGTGGACATTGTGTTGTCGTAGTACCATACTGTGGGTGGACATTGTGTTGTCGTAGTAACATACTGTGGGTGGACATTGTGTTGTAGTAGTAACATACTGTGGGTGGACATTGTGTTGTCGTAGTAACATACTGTGGGTGGACATGGTGTTGTCGTAGTAACATACAGTGGGTGGACATTGTGTTGTCGTAGTAACATTCTGTGGGTGGACATTGTGTTGTCGTAGTAACATACTGTGGGTGGACATTGTGTTGTCGTAGTAACATACTGTACGTGGACATTGTGTTGTCGTAGTAACATACTGTGGGTGGACATTGTGTTGTCGTAGTAACATACTGTGGGTGGACATTGTGTTGTCGTAGTAACATACTGTGGGTGGACATGGTGTTGTCGTAGTAACATACAGTGGGTGGACATTGTGTTGTCGTAGTAACATTCTGTGGGTGGACATTGTGTTGTCGTAGTAACATACTGTGGGTGGACATTGTGTTGTCGTAGTACCATACTGTTGGTGGACATGGTGTTGTCGTAGTAACATACAGTGGGTGGACATTGTGTTGTCGTAGTAACATTCTGTGGGTGGACATTGTGTTGTCGTAGTAACATAATGTGGGTGGACATTGTGTTGTCGTAGTAACATACTGTGGGTCGACATTGTGTTATCGTAGTACCATACTGTGGGTGGACATTGTGTTGTAGTAACATACTGTGGGTGGACATTGTGTTGTAGTAGTAACATACTGTGGGTGGACATTGTGTTGTCGTAGTAACATACTGTGGGTGGACATTGTGTTGTCGTAGTAACATACTGTAAGTGGACATTGTGTTGTCGTAGTAGCATACTGTTGGTGGACGTTGTGTTGTCGTAGTAACATACAGTAGGTGGACATTGTGTTGTAGTAGTAACATACTGAGGGTGGACATTGTATCGTAGTAACATACTGTGGGTGGACATTGTGTTGTCGTAGTAAGATACTGTGGGTGGACATTGTGTTGTAGTAACATACTGTGGGTGGACATTGTGTTGTCGTAGTAACATACTGTGGGTGGACATTGTGTTGTCGTAGTAACATACTGTGGGTGGACATTGTGTTGTAGTAACATACTGTGGGTGGACATTGTGTTGTCGTAACATACTGAGGGTGGACATTGTATCGTAGTAACATACTGTTGGTGGACATTGTGTTGTAGTAACATTCTGCTGGCGGACATTGTTTGTCATAGTAACATTCTGTTGGTGGACATTGTGTTGTAGTAGTAACATACTGAGGGTGGACATTAAGATGTGTATTTTTTATATTTCTGTAATGAAAATGTAGTGGCGTTTTACGATATACATGCTTTTCCGCAACGATGGTATCTTTCTCTCGGAAAATGGTCAATGGAACGAGCATATCAACTATTTGATATCTCAGATTTCACCGAAAATAAATATGTTAAGAAAGTAAAAAAATATCTCTGTTCCGGTATAGTTTTCAAACTATGTACTTCACTCTCATTTGACCAATATTTGACTACATTGATATCATTTGGGACTTTCTTATTAAATCTTAATCACAGTTATTAGAAAATCTTCAATAAGAAGAAGCACGCATTATCACTGGTGGTACTATAATAACTAGTAGAATAAACAGTGTACTGAATCAGACTAGCTTCCCTACGAGGAAAGACAAACTTATTCTTTTC
This sequence comes from Pecten maximus, assembly GCF_902652985.1. Taxonomy (NCBI): domain Eukaryota; kingdom Metazoa; phylum Mollusca; class Bivalvia; order Pectinida; family Pectinidae; genus Pecten; species Pecten maximus. The sequence goes on along the minus strand of NC_047017.1, from coordinate 33,106,858 downwards.
CATAAAATGGTTCCTGGTCTTGCTTTTCAATATCTTATCAATAATCACAACCGTGATACTCACACGGGTAGTTGTTTCCGTGATCCAATGTGTCACATGAGTCTATATAATAAATCTTGTTTGCCATCTGTCATCAGTTTCTGGAACTCCTTGCCAAATTTTATTAAAAATAATCCTTCAATTTATAAACTTAAAACCTATCTACGCCCGCCCACTCAAAAGATTGCAATATTTTACTTTAATGGCACTAGACTAGGGCACATTCATCACCCTAGATTACGACTGAAATGCAGTTCCTTAAAGTTTTATCTCTTCCAAAGAAACCTTATTGATAGTCCTCTATTTTCATGCATGTAAGCAAATGAAACAAACGGACATTACCTATTACATTGTTGTCTATTATCTAAACTGCGAACTCGCACATTAAACGAAATCATCAACCCGCTTTCAATAGAATTACTCTTGTTCGGGAACAACGAGCTTTTAAATAATGAAATGCTTTAATTTTTTCCATTGCACAAAATTCTATTATCCTCTCCAACATATTTCAGATTTCAATAAGCACTTTTCATGGAACAAATAATTCTCTATTTTTATATCATCTATTTCATCTATTCTTATTGGCACTGACATCTCTCCCCTATCTCCTACTTCATCCCCTCTAACCCAAACCTCGATCCCGTTATAAGTAAAATACTGTAACAACTTTGTATGTTGATTTCAGTAATTAAGCCATCATGTCCAAATCAAATTAGATAATGTCAGGAAACGGATTTATATAAGTTACTACAGCTTGTTTCCTGATCCTATGCCTTTGTACTGTACTATGTGGTGTTATGAACATAACGTTGAATTATGAATCAAATAAAGTTTATATTAATTCACAACGCCGAATGTTTTGTTATATCTTACTAGTGAAATATACCAGTAGAGAAATATCAAATCAGTAACTGTCTTATATTTACATCCAAACATCGATGAGAAAACCCAACACTAGACACTGAACTACTGACCATCCAATCTTATCAGTGTCGTTAGTTAATATAGGAGACCAGCCAAATGTAGTCTGAGTGATTTGTTGGTTATCAAAATGTAATCAAAATAATATTGAACAGAAATATGTTTTATTCGTGTAGCTGAATGATATTAAAATGATATCAACACCGGTGAAATATATTTTGTATATTCTTTCTTTAGTTTGTACAGTGTATGATCCAGATGCTCGTTGCCTTGCAAACTCTATTGCATGGAGAAATGTATATCATTGACGAAGAAGGATTTCGCGACTTCGTGGGATAAATTTTTACCTGAGTTAGTTTCCATATATGAAATCTATCATAATCGTAATCAGACAGATGAAGATGTATCGCTATTGTTAGCTTTGCCTTCCTCAGGAATGACAGACTTTGTTCCTACTCATATAGTTTGAATGCCGCTTTTAATCAACACAAGCAGGATCATTTTGAAGTCCCCGGATGTACAATTACGGAGGGAGTCACTGATCAGGAACATGTCAAATCTGTCTCTGTAATAAGGCTATTTTATCGTCACATACAGTCTTATGCTTGGTTCATTGCCCTGTGAACAGTCATGGTAATTTTAAGGGGGTTTTCTAATAGTTGGCGACTACTTCACGGAACCACATAAAGGAGGTCGATCGTATGAGTAATAAGGGTAAGGTTTCTTGCATTTGGATACAACGACCACGGCAGCTTCCCGAGAGACACTAACCGACACGGGTAAGCAGCGTCCAACCACGCGCCTCGGATTTACACCTAAGTTTATATCGCCGGTGTTTTAAACCGACTGAGCAAATCCGGCCTCCATAATGAAAATTGAGTTTGTAGCATCTTTAAAGTTCAGTCTTCTCAGTGTAAAATTTGTTGTTTTCTTTTCGGGATTCTTGCTGTGAAAAATGAACATGAAAGTAATCGGCGGGTATGTGTTTCCTACCTTTCATGGGATACGAAACATTTCTAAAATTCTCACGAGAATTAAAAAAAAATCGGATTTATCTAGATTTCTCAGAATAGGATTCCTCCTGTAACTATTAAACAGTTTTTCATCTTTACCATATATTGAAGTGATCAATTTAAAAAAAAAAGCATGTTTTTTCAGAAATGGCAACCTTACCGTTTGGTTTGGTTTGGTTTATTTTGTTTAACGTCCTATTAACAGCTAAGGTCAACAAATGGCAGTGCAAAGATCACTCATGTACATTTTTATGACAGTCGGTTCATTATTTCCTGGCCGTGTCGTATCCCCTCACACAGGGACAGACAACGACCAAGTATGATCATTTGGATATTCGTCTTCCATATTTTGTAAACGTCCAGTTTTTGTTTCCCTGGTAGTCTCGTGCTGACTACAGAGATCTGTTTATGGGACAGCAGGTTGTTTGTGTGTAGACCTCTACTCAGTGGTATAAGAAAGCTGATGTATATTATGTAAGTGCAATTATTATCAATTTTTTTCTAGAACACCATGCAGAGCCTCTGATTAGCTAAAACATTTTGAGCTACATCTTTTGTTTAACATGAGGCATCAAACTAAAAAAAATGTGAAATAGATAAGTAAAAGACAAATAAAAACAAAATCCCCTTTAACCAGTATACCAGATATATTGGAACCGACAAAGTTATCTCCTATCCCGGTGGCACCATGGTTTGTGCTACATACGGGGCAGAAAACGCGTACACTGTCAGAACAGTGTTATGGGGCTTATGTTAGTTGATTTCCTTTCTGCAATATAGTCTAGTTCGTGGAGTATTTTTCTAATCTTAAACAAACCGATAGCAATATTACTCTCAAGGTTTATATGTAGATACATGGAAATTAAGCGTCGTGAAACAAAACAATAAAGCTGTTCATGTGATGATATTTAAATCGCCGACACATGCATGGTTGTCGTACTAAATTCGAAATATATTTGGTTTATTTATTGCCATTAATTTGCTTTGTATGTGAGTAGGTTACCCATGGGAAAACAAACAAGCCAACAAACAAGAGGAATATGTGTTTTAGACAGTTCTTGGCTAGGATTGAACACTTAAGGAAAATAGCTGATTTATTGTCACAGAACAATCAATTATAGTTTATATTGTAACCGGACTCTCTATGTAAATATGAATTAAACATGTTTGACTTCTGCACTGCGAAATTGTTTGAAAATCGTTACAAGCCTATCGTCAGCCAAAAATGTTAACCGGCAAAGAACATCCGAACCCACCCGAGCATTCAAATGATTATAATAAAGCGTCTTTCTGATCGCGATTGCCAATGTATCAGCAATTTCCTGTTCTCTTCTGATTTTCGTCTTGTTTCCATCAAAAACATTTTGTAATCATTTAGCATATTACATTGCGCAATGACGGTCAAGACTGTGGAAAGGTCTGTCTACATTTTTTTGTATTTTTGTGTTTAATACTTACATACAAAAAGTTAATCAAAGTTCATATAGTCATCAGCTAAGGTAGATGTAGTTTTGAGTTCAGCTATATACCAGTAGCTAGATGTTGTGAAATAACCCAGTTATGCAATCTCAATAAAGACATATTTCAGTATCTTATACACATTTTAGACATTCATTTTTAGCTCACCTGTCGAAGGGGGTGTGGGGAGGGTGGGGGTTATTTTCTTAACCCAGCGTTGGCGTCTGTGTTGGTTTCTAAATGTGAATGTTGCAAGTGTTGGAATGAAAATGTTTGGGGAAAGAAGAAAGTTACAAGACATATTGGACTTAGACTTTCCATGTATAATATAATGTTACCTTTTTAGTGCAAGTGTTGAAATGCATAGGTAGACTCCTTTATTAAGTGAACTAGAGTTCTAATATTTGGTTTGAGGGTTGCTGTGGGGATAAACTATTATTTTCCGGAGTTAATATGTTTCATGATAATGGTACTTTCAATGCTTTTCTACAATGTAAAACCTTATCAAAACGATGTCAATTTACCTTTAATTATTGCAATATGTTTTGGGTTAAAATGTCGGTATACGTGTTTTGCAATATATATATATATAGTCCTAGAGGTATGCAATCCGAGGTGGGCTTGTCCATGGAAGTCAACACCTATATTTTATGTACACCAACTTTCAAATGATATGCGTTAGTGTATTATGTTAATTGCCTATAGTGAATAGGTCCACAAATGGTGACTGGTATATTAACTACATGTATACAAGTTAAATAAAGGTATGATTAGTGTCAACATGAATATTCAATTGAACCCCATTCAGTTTCATTTAAGGATTGATTGTCAATTTTGTTGCTTGCATGGACTGATGAAGGGAAGTGAACCTCGTGCAAATGAAGTGAACTGCGAAGCATGTACCAAATGAAGTGAACTGCGAAGCAGTTCATGTACCATTTGCACGAGGTTCACTTCCCTTCATCAGTCTATGCAAGCAACAAAATTGACAATCAATCCTTATATTTACGTTAACCAAATTTAAAACTTCGCCACCAGATTGCAAAATTCGGTCGCAACAGTGTGACGTAAGTGCGTCACTTTGTAACATTGTTATACTTATCCTACATGTGTGCACAGTAGTGGAACAGCAGACAGTCAACTATTCCCGTCGCCAAGGCAACACAAAATAAAGTGCCATACACGTTTTGATTATTACGATGTTGATACACATAGATACGATATTTCCAAGGTAAAATATTCATTTATAACAAATCTTTATGATATTGTATAATAAAAACTTAGCAATACCCTTATAAATACGAATTTAAAGTGCAGTGTTGACAGTATAGTATGTGTGTGATTTGGTCACTCGAGACACAGGGACTCGGTTAAAAAAATGATGTGATGCAGTCTAATAGCCGGGATATTCAGAGCTCGAGAAATAGTGTAACAATGTGGATTTTAGTCGCAGGTTAGCTGGTGATGTACATGGTGTTCTTGACATATTGGATTTCATTGTCGCACTGGCGTTTTGGGATGTAAATTCTGATAATAGTAAGTAAAGAAACATTGATTTGAAAATTGGCGGTATTCGACGGCCGGAAACTTGTGTTCTCCATATGTTTAGATTGAGTCAGATTACGACAATAATGTGTCCCTGTTCTCGATATAGCTTACTTCTGCTACCAGTCTGTTTTGTGTTGTTAAATAGTGTTTAAAATGAGGTTTATTTTCTGTGACCACTGAAATGGTATTAAGCATGGCATTCGAGATACAGCTAACGTTAGACCTACTGCACTACGTAGGTCATGAGCTCGGTGCTATCGAGAGTGTCAGTGTTCTGTCAGATCCTGTATTCTAAACTGTCTGCATTATACTGGCGTTTTTATTAGCACATAAAGCGGCTATTCCACTTGTGTTCATATACGTTTATAATAATGTTACACAATTCACAAAGTGAAAGTGCATTCAAGTCTGAGGCGGTACAGAACTCGATCGCCATTGTAAACAGTGAATCTATTCACACGCCGGCAAGAAAGTGATTCGTCTCTCAGAACAGAAGCACGCGACCCAAAATCTTCAACGGGAAATGAAGTGATCTGAGTTTACTATGTTCATTGAGGCGGAGCGAAGTGAAAATGTAAATATTCGGCTATAAAACGTTTCATGATTAACTAAAAATCACACCACCATAGTTATAATTGATGGTCGTGTTCTCTGCAGAATCTGATGTGATTCTTGAATTAATCCATTCAGCTTATTGGGATGTCAGATAATAGGAGGATATTGGCATCCCGTGCATGTGATTGTCGTATCATTTGACGATGCAAAGTTGTTGTACACATAAATACATTTGATATTAATTGACATTAATTGACACATTATACTCTTCTGACATTAGTGACAAAATCGATAGAAATGTATTATCGTTTTGACATCGTTTCATATTTGGCATACAATCGAGCTAAAACTAGCGAACTGAAGTGTTCTTTGTAAATTGATCCTTATGTTTGAAGTTTCATGTCACAATCTACCGTAAATATTACCTTATTTTGGTGATAAATCATTGCTTTTATTTTAGAAACATTGATCTTGAATCTGAATTAATAGATACAATGCTATTTTGTTGAGTGCAAACATAAATTTGACGTATCCTTAAAATATGGAAGAAAATATGACCAATGAAGCAATGAAAATGACTGACAGTGAAACGATAGAATGTATTTGTATTAGAAGTAAAATGACGTTGACCTTTGACCAATCATACCGATATTTGTATAAGCCATACACTGACGTTGTCTTTTGACCAATCATACCGATATTTGCATTAGCAATACACTACGTTGTTCTTTGACCAATATTCAACCGATATTAAAACATTTCGTATGATACCATATTGCTTTTTACACGATATAGCTCTCAGGGAAAATAATTAAAATTCATAAATGTGTATCTACAACTATTATGAATTCGTTGTTATATAACCATATTTAATCTTGATATTACGTTTCACCACAGGCGTCTGTTTCCGGTTAGTATTAATAGAAAAAATACAGCTACTTAAAAGTCGGAAGTTTGGGGTGAGCTTCGATTCACTTTGAACCAACTAAACTCTTTCAAATGTACAAAAAAAACTTCAGTGTCCTACCTTTATTTCGAATCCTTACATGTCAATACATGGTATTACTTTGTCGTATGTCGTATGGCAATGATTTAAAGAAAATTGATCAAAAGCGGTCATGATAGCCGATGGAGAATCGACTGTGGAACGGAAGTAGTCTGTATATTTAGAGCAGTATGCAAAGGACAATCTGATTGGTCGACAGCTTTGTAAATTGTACTAACTATAATTGTCGACCAATCAATAGTTTTCTCCAATATCAATAATATTTTTGTTTCTATAAATACCAACCAGATTCAGACGCCTGTGGTTTCACTTAAATTGTCATATGATTATCAAAGATTTACGAAACATGCTACTATTTGACTAATTATACAAAAAAAAAAAAAAAAAAATTTTGTCGAAATGTTCGGTACAACCGAAAGTGGGTGTTAACTTCCTTAAAAGAATTTGAAAAATCTAAAAATTGGCATTGTCCTGGTACATGTTATTGTTATATACCATTATGGATCATCTATCTCTATAGATCAGTTTAAATTTTACATAAGATATAACTTATGACTATATGATTGAATTGAAAACTCTGAAAAAGAACATAGTCCCTATAATTTGTTTTTCTAAAATCAACCTTCCAGCAATTTTACCAATTCCCGATTTTTACGAACTTTTTAGCATCATTGCTCAACATTGTGTTCAAAATGATTACAAAGGATTTTTGGTGTACAAGTATCGGAAGTTAGTTCTCACTTAATGAAAACTTGAAAAAAAAAATTAAAATGCACCTTAGATATCGAAAGGTTTCTTGATTGAGGTTACACAACTCAATTATTTCACAACATCTTGCTTTATTGTTGAGCTCATAACTACTTCGAACATACCTGATGACCATATGAGCGGATTTGAAAATAGATTACTTTGATTAGTGTGTTTAATTATACAACGCAAAAATAGTCCTAAAATCATAAAATTTCTTATTTTTTCTAAAAATATACCTTCCTGCTATTTGAAGTTTAGTTGACAAATATACCGGTTCCTGATTTTCAAACTTTGTGTTTTTTATTGAGTTTTGTCTCGTACGACTTACTTTAGGATAATCACAAAACACTTAATGCTCAAACTAAAACAGGAACTCTGTTTTAGGTCTGACATTTAAAGGCAGTAAACCTTGGAGGAGTGAACCTAAAGGCAATTACCCATCTTAACAGTGATGTTTTTGTTTGCAGGAAAGGTCGCAAGGAAATGGTTCATGCAATATGTCACATGGATCAGTGTCTGTGAATGTAGAGAACATCCCTAATTGGAGTTGAAAGGACATCATTGTTTGTATTTACAAATGAACTGTGTCATTAAAAACTCCGACACATTTAAAGTTATCGTGTTATCAGTACGTTGATGTTGACTGCTGAGGTAAGTACAACACTAGGGTTGTGAAGACTTTAGACAGCTGAGATACGCTGGCGTGATATCTTCTCCAATGCTCAATTTGAGAAGTATCAGTGCCATCGACGGGACAGAAGACGCTTACACCTTTGGATACTGTTCCCAGTTTCCTGGAAGTCTTTCAGTGTTTCTGTACAACTCTTTCTTTAATTTATATTTTGATCGTTTTCCAATCTTGAGTAAGAATGTAGGTCTCTCCTTTATTTTTTCTACCAATGAAGAATTATAAAAATTCAGATCCGCATACAGCTCGTGAACGCATCAAATCACTTTGGTACTGAATGAGAATGAATACACTGTTAGTTAACGGCTTCGTTTCATATATATGAAAGTTTCCCACTGTTTTGCTTATGAATCGTGGCACTTTGCCAGAATATACACGTGTATTTGTAATGAAAACTTTATTTATTTTACATCACTTTTCAAATTAGTCAATATCACAAAGTTTCGATACTGTTTGTCGATTACTTTGTGGTTTATGGAGAACGGACGGTGGAGATTCCCGCTGAGTGTAAAAACAAAAATTTGATATGATTGGATTTTGGGCCAAAATGAAGTCCACAATTTACTACACTGTTGAAGAGTACAATTGCCAATACACTTTAAGAGTCGTACATAAATAATTTTAATAAAAACCCCACGATGTTATCCTTCCTCATAAAGGGACCAACTACGGTATGTATCACCAATGTTTAATTACTGATTGCATAAGAAAACAAAATGTAACCTCTATTATCAGAACGGAATTTGAGATAGATTTCAATTTTGCTTGATAATTATGGACAAATGTTATAAAATAGCGAGCAATTATTATCCAGGTGTTATTTTGAAAGAATTAATGCTTCTAAACTCAATGTTCTCATTAACTTTGAGGAATCAATCTCACTTGTCAAATACACCAAGCTTATAAGAGACTCTCAACCCTGTTAACAAACCATTTGGTATCAATGTATGTTTTCTCTATGTACGTATATCCTGTATATAACCTTCTACAATGTATCAAATCATTGCCATTGTCACTGTCGTTGTCACTGTCATTGCCACTGGATACATTTTACAGGTTATATATTTATAACATTTTATTACAATGTTTGGTGACCATTCGTCTAGAGAGACAAGGGCATGACTTTTTTTCAGTATTGTGTTGATCGATGGTAGGCGAGGACGTCGGCCGATGAAAGAAGGCGAGGACGTGACTAGTTTACACTGTATTGTACTGTCGATGATAGAAGGCGAGGACGTGGCTAGTTTACACTGTATTGTATTGTCAATGATAGAAGGCGAGGACGTGACTATTTTACACTGTATTGTACTGTCGATGATAGAAGGCGAGGACGTGACTAGTTTACACTGTATTGTATTGTCAATGATAGAAGGCGAGGACGTGACTAGTTTACATTGTATTGTACTGTCGATGATAGAAGGCGAGGACATGACTAGTTTACACTGTATTGTACTGTCGATGAAAGAAGGCGAGGACGTGACTAGTTTACACTGTATTGTACTGTCGATGAAAGAAGGCGAGGACGTGACTAGTTTACACTGTATTGTACTGTCGATGATAGAAGACGAGGACGTGACTAGTTTACACTGTATTGTACTGTCGATGATAGAAGGCGAGGACGTGACTAGTTAACACTGTATTGTACTGTCGATGATAGAAGGCGAGGACGTGCCTAGTTTACACTGTATTGTACTGTCGATGATAGAAGGCCAGGACGTGACTAATTTACACTGTATTGTACTGTCGATGATAGAAGACGAGGACGTGACTAGTTTACACTGTATTGTACTGTAGATGATAGAAGGCGAGGACGTGACTAGTTTACACTGTATTGTACTGTCGATGATAGAAGGCGAGGACGTGACTAGTTTACACTGTATTGTACTGTCGATGATAGAAGGCCAGGACGTGGACTAGTTTACACTGTATTGTACTGTCGATGATAGAAGGCGAGGACGTGACTAGTTTACACTGTATTGTACTGTCGATGAAAGAAGGCGAGGACGTGACTAGTTTACATTGTATTGTATTGTAGATGATAGAAGGCGAGGACGTGACTAGTTTACACTGTATTGTACTGTCGATGATAGAAGGCGAGGACGTGACTAGTTTACACTGTATTGTACTGTCGATGATAGAAGGCGAGGGCGTGACTAGTTTACACTGTATTGTATTGTAGATGATAGAAGGCGAGGACGTGACTAGTTTACACTGTATTGTACTGTAGATGATAGAAGGCGAGGACGTGACTAGTTTACACTGTATTGTACTGTCGATGATAGAAGACGAGGACGTGACTAGTTTACACTGTATTGTACTGTTGATGGTAGAAGGCGAGGACGTGGCTAGTTTACACTGTATTGTACTGTCGATGATAGAAGGCGAGGACGTGACTAGTTTACACTGTATTGTACTGTCGATGATAGAAGGCGAGGACGTGGCTAGTTTACACTGTATTGTACTGTCGATGATAGAAGACGAGGACGTGACTATTTTACACTGTATTTTACTGTCGATGATAGAAGGCGAGGACGTGACTAGTTTACACTGTATTGTAGTGTCGATGATAGAAGACGAGGACGTGACTAGTTTACACTGTATTGTACTGTCGATGGTAGAAGGCGAGGACGTGGCTAGTTTACATTGTATTGTACTGTCGATGATAGAAGGCGAGGACGTGACTAGTTTACACTGTATTGTACTGTCGATGAAAGAAGGCGAGGACGTGACTAGTTTACATTGTATTGTATTGTAGATGATAGAAGGCGAGGACGTGACTTGTTTACACTGTATTGTACTGTCGATGATAGAAGGCGAGGACGTGACTAGTTTACACTGTATTGTACTGTCGATGATAGAAGGCGAGGGCGTGACTAGTTTACACTGTATTGTATTGTAGATGATAGAAGGCGAGGACGTGACTAGTTTACACTGTATTGTACTGTAGATGATAGAAGGCGAGGACGTGACTAGTTTACACTGTATTGTACTGTCGATGATAGAAGACGAGGACGTGACTAGTTTACACTGTATTGTACTGTTGATGGTAGAAGGCGAGGACGTGGCTAGTTTACACTGTATTGTACTGTCGATGATAGAAGGCGAGGACGTGACTAGTTTACACTGTATTGTACTGTCGATGATAGAAGGCGAGGACGTGGCTAGTTTACACTGTATTGTACTGTCGATGATAGAAGACGAGGACGTGACTATTTTACACTGTATTTTACTGTCGATGATAGAAGGCGAGGACGTGACTAGTTTACACTGTATTGTAGTGTCGATGATAGAAGACGAGGACGTGACTAGTTTACACTGTATTGTACTGTCGATGGTAGAAGGCGAGGACGTGGCTAGTTTACATTGTATTGTACTGTCGATGATAGAAGGCGAGGACGTGGCTATCTTACACTGTATTGTACTGTCGATGGTAGAAGGCGAGGACGTGACTAGTTTACACTGTATTGTACTGTCGATGATAGAAGACGAGGACGTGACTATTTTACACTGTATTGTACTGTTGATGATAGAAGGCGAGGACGTGACTAGTTTACACTGTATTGTACTGTCGATGATAGAAGACGAGGACGTGACTAGTTTACACTGTATTGTACTGTTGATGATAGAAGGCGAGGACGTGACTAGTTTACACTGTAGTGTACTGTCGATGATAGAAGGCGAGGACGTGACTAGTTTACACTGTATTGTACTGTCGATGATAGAAGGCGAGGACGTGACTAGTTTACACTGTATTGTACTGTCGATGATAGAAGGCGAGGACGTGACTAGTTTACACTGTATTGTACTGTAGATGATAGAAGACGAGGACGTGACTAGTTTACACTGTATTGTACTGTCGATGATAGAAGGCGAGGACGTGACTAGTTTACACTGTATTGTACTGTCGATGATAGAAGACGAGGACGTGACTAGTTTACACTGTATTGTACTGTCGATGATAGAAGGCGAGGACGTGACTATTTTACACTGTATTGTACTGTTGATGATAGAAGGCGAGGACGTGACTAGTTTACACTGTATTGTAGTGTCGATGATAGAAGACGAGGACGTGACTAGTTTACACTGTATTGTACTGTCGATGGTAGAAGGCGAGGACGTGACTAGTTTACACTGTATTGTACTGTCGATGATAGAAGACGAGGACGTGACTAGTTTACACTGTATTGTACTGTCGATGATAGAAGGCGAGGACGTGACTAGTTTACACTGTATTGTAGTGTTGATGATAGAAGGCGAGGACGTGACTAGTTTACACTGTATTGTAATGTCGATGATAGAAGGCGAGGACGTGACTAGTTTACACTGTATTGTACTGTCGATGATAGAAGACGAGGACGTGACTAGTTTACACTGTATTGTACTGTCGATGATAGAAGACGAGGACGTGACTAGTTTACACTGTATTGTACTGTCGATGATAGAAGGCGAGGACGTGACTAGTTTACACTGTATTGCACTGTCGATGATAGAAGACGAGGACGTGACTAGTTTACACTGTATTGTACTGTCGATGATAGAAGGCGAGGACGTGACTAGTTTACACTGTATTGTACTGTCGATGATAGAAGGCGAGGACGTGACTAGTTTACACTGTATTGTACTGTCGATGATAGAAGGCGAGGACGTGGCTAGTTTACACTGTATTGTACTGTCGATGATAGAAGGCGAGTACGTGACTAGTTTACACTGTATTGTACTGTCGATGATACAAGGCCAGGACGTGACTAGTTTACACTGTATTGTACTGTCGATGATAGAAGGCGAGGACGTGACTAGTTTACACTGTATTGTACTGTCGGTGATAGAAGGCGAGGACGTGACTAGTTTACACTGTATTGTACTGTCGATGATAGAGGGCGAGGACGTGACTAGTTTACACTGTATTGTACTGTCGATGATAGAAGGCGAGGACGTGGCTATCTTACACTGTATTGTACTGTCGATGATAGAAGGCGAGGACGTGACTATTTTACACTGTATTGTACTGTCGATGATAGAAGGCGAGGACGTGACTAGTTTACACTGTATTGTACTGTCGATGATAGAAGGCCAGGACGTGGCTATCTTACACTGTATTGTACTGTCGATGATAGACGGCCAGGACGTGACTAGTTTACACTGTATTGTACTGTAGATGGTAGAAGGCGAGGACGTGGCTAGTTTACACTGTATTGTACTGTCGATGATAGAAGGCGAGGACGTGGCTAGTTTACACTGTATTGTACTGTCAATGATAGAAGGCGAGGACGTGACTAGTTTACACTGTATTGTACTGTCGATGATAGAAGGCGAGGACATTGAACTATTACGTAAATGTGTATGTTCAATTGGTCTATGAAAGTATGCCGGAGCGTTTGTTTATTGCATCTTGATAACATCTATTCTAATGTTTGATAGGAATATCTAAATTTGAGTTTGCTAACTGGAATTCGAATACACACAATAGTAACTTGTGATTTCAAACATGGAATGAATGACTTCCTAATTAGCTGTCAATATTTGGATAGATGTTCTTAGTCTTTGGAAGAGGCGAACAAAGTACTACTGCCCTCCCAGTTGTCAATATATCTTATCAATATAGCTGTTTTATGATAGTAACCAATACTGCCGCAAATAATCAAAACTAAAAGTAAACAATTTTATATGGGCTGACAAACAATCTTATTCCCTTGATATTGCTTCCTCATTGTCTTGTTAGTGTCTCCATTTTTTTAGTTTCAGTTCCCCTGTCATTGTTACGAACATCAAAGGTAGACTGAGATAAACCTGTCCCCTCCTGGCCATGGGATAACTGTTAGGAGGCATTACTATTGATGTGGTACAAATTAGACTGTTTTAGCCAGTACGCAGGCATTACTCTCCTCTGGCAATTTTGCCAATAAGGAAGTTATCAATTTTATCATCTGTGTATTTTTAAAGATCTCAGTGAAAATATATATTTTGTTTATAGTATGCCCTCGCTTTATTGATTTCCAGTTAGAAATCCAGTTTGGTTTAGCGTCGGTATTCCTCGGTTGTTGATTCTCTCTCCAACGTGTTCAGGACATGTCGCATCCATTACCACAGCGGGAGGGGGAAGTAGGATTGCGCAACAGCGGAAGTTCAAACACATTATCTCCCCTATCACCACTGTAAGCTGAATCTGTCATCCTTGTCGCACGATTAAATGATGACTAAAATTCACCGATGAATAACAAACTGGTGAACCCTGTAATCATTAACATCTAACCTGATCCTGATGACTCGTACAGCTACCCGATACATCGGCTAGGACACGTGAGTCAGGTGGCTGGTCGTACAGTCATCCGATACGTCGGCTAGGACACGTGAGTCAGGTGGCTGGTCGTACAGTCATCCGATCCGTCGGCTAGGTCATGTAAGACGGTTGTTGTAACCAGCTGTCGAACTCGTACAGCTACTCGATACATCGTGTAGGACACGTGAGTCAGGTGGCTGATGTTTCCAGCTGTTGAGACAAGGACACGTGAGTCAGGTGGCTGATGTTTCCAGCTGTTGAGACAAGGACACGTGAGTCAGGTGGCTGATGTTTCCAGCTGTTGAGACAAGGACACGCGAGTCAGGTGGCTGGTGTAGCCAGCTGTTGAGACAAGGACACGCGAGTCAGGTGGCTGATGTTTCCAGCTGTTGAGACAAGGACACGCGAGTCAGGTGGCTGGTGTTTCCAGCTGTTGAGACAAGGACACGCGAGTCAGGTGGCTGGTGTTTCCAGCTGTTGAGACAAGGACACGTGAGTCAGGTGGCTGATGTTTCCAGCTGTTGAGACAAGGACTCGTACAGCTACCTGATACGTCGGCTAGGTCATGTTAGGTGGTTGGTGTCACCAGCTGTCAAACTCGTACAGTTACGTTATACCCGATACGTCAGCTAGGACACGTGAGTCAAGTGGTTGGTGTTGCCAGCTGACTAAACTAGAGTCGTGAAGCTACTCAATACGTCGGCTAGGACACGCGAGTCTGGTGGTTAGTGCTGCCAGCTGTCTAGACTAGAGTCGTGAAGCTACTCAATACGTCGGCTAGGACACGTGAGTCAGGTGGTTGGTGTAGCCAGCTGTCGGACTCACACAGCTACCCAATACGTCGGCATGGACTCGTGATTCAGGTAGCTGGCGTAGCAAACTGACTAAACTCGTACAGCTACCCGATACGTCGGCTACGTCATGTAAGTTGGCTGTTGTAGCTAGCCGTCTATCGCTCCGTAACCAGTCTATCGGGCCTATACATAATCCTGACACTTTGATTTAGAATCTTTTATGGTATAATTGCAATTTGTAAATCTTTATATTTCGGGGAGAAATCTTATCAGGCGTTAGTTGATGTGCGAGGCCCGTATATAATGAAACACATTGGCTAAAAGTCTATATAACGTAGAGCGTGGAAGATACATAATGTAACCTTTAATAGCGCGTGGAATAACAGCAGGTACGTTTACACGTGATATACACCATATTATCCGGGAACTCATTTTTGCATTTTTGTTCTATTTGCTGAAGGATGTTTAGAGTCGAAACTTTGCACAGTTAGTCAGCCACGAAATCGACTTTGTATGGCAGTTAAATGTCCCGTGTCCATGTCCAACATAGAAACACTCAAACAGAATAGGACTGAATAGCTGAAACGATGCCAGAGAAATAGTTCAGAATTAGACGAATAATGGTTAATATGGATACTTATAATATTTATTGGAAAGGTACATGCTCTGAACTGGTTTTGGAAAGCAGGAGGTTATTACAGAATTAAATTTTCACAGTAACGCACAGCATGAAATGTGACAAATACATATACGTACGCTGCCTCCTTTTCACATACAGATGCAGTTTCTATTAATGACTCCAGAACGTATTCTGGTTTTGTTTACAATTATTAAGCTCTGAAATACACATGTATGTTTATAAGCATAGTCTCTGTTTTCCTACTCAGCATGTCACAAATGACCCCGTTTTACCGTTCCAGAAGAATAAACCGTGTCATCTCATTTCTCTCATCGTTGTCTCGGATTAGTGTCATTGTTGTAAGACTGTGGTACCTGTAAAGCCGCCAAGACAACATAATCGACCTTTTTATTGTTGTCGTAAACACATTGAAGTTTGTGCTGTTGATATGGCGGAGATTTCCTTTTCTATTTTTTTTTTTTTTTTTTTGACTTTGAGATGGAACGTGCAACGTAATGCTACCACTCCCAATATTTATCATCTCTTTAATCAAACAGAATGTTTAGTTTCCGTTCGGAGAAGAAGCCTGATGAGCTGTAATCTGATGTTTCCCGGGGGAAGGTACAAGTTATACTGCTGATTATTAACGATACATTGTGACAGAATCATGTCACGATAATATGTTGGTGTACCTTTGCATTTTGTACCAAGGAGTGATAGGAAACACTGATGAAATAATTAAAACTGGAATATCGAAAAGGTCATTGGGTACATATTATCAGTTGTATCGTCTGTACCTTTGTCCTATTTTCCAATGTGACAATTGATTTTAGATTAAACGCCGCGCCCACTTCAAAGCCGGGGATTATCCTCTGATAATCGCGTCAAGTCTGAACACCTTCACATACCCTTTGTGGGAGTCACAATTGTGTATTGAGACTTTCTTGGCAGCTTAATTCTGGGAACAATTTGTTATTTGGGACATCTTCATCAGTTTAAAATACGTTAATAACCTTAGTACCAATATAGGTAAAACTCTACATAATCCTCCCGTGTTTGTATGTGATTATGGCTTGTATATACCTAACTTAGAGCGGTTGTTTCTTTGTACAAGGTTTAGGATACGAATCCCGGTTTCCTGTTGTTGTACGAGGTAATTATTTGGATCTTGGTTTGGATATGTTGTACTTAGTCCAGAACTCGACTTCCGGTCACATGCCTATGGATGTGGTACAGGTTTCAGATATCGGTCTGGTCCCCGTTCTACTAGGTCCAGATTTCGAGTCCCGGTCTGATGACGATGTACTAAGTCCAGAGTTCAGATATCGGTCTGATCCCCATTCTACTAGGTCCAGAGTTCCAATTCCGGTTTCATGCCGATGTACGAGGTACAGAGTTCAGATATCGGCCTGGTATCCGTTCTTCAAGGTTCACTTCCGGTCTCGTCTCCTTGTAAGAGGTACTAAATGCGACTCGAAGTCTGGCCCTCATTAACTCTATGTACAGGATCCGAAACCTACTTTGGTCTTGTTGCATTTTTACTCTTCCAATAAGCATTGTAGTTGTACTGTGGCCTTCAATACACAAAAACACTGTATTTTCTTTACGTATCGTTAGTTGTTTTTAGTCATACCTATCCTTTATGCGATACGTTGTCAAAGTGAGAGTAATATTCATTTGACACTACCAAATATATTCCATCTAATGAAACAAGTTATATTTCGTTTTTGCAATTCAAACGAGAGCTATGCATACATTTACATATAGCTTGCAGGTTAAGTATGTCTTATCATACCGGTGATTAAGAATAGAGGTCCGATTTTAGCTGCCGTATCGAGAAGCTGTATGAGTTGTCCCATAACGGTTCACCGATTTGTTATTCAAGGGTCAACTTTAGTTGTTTTAATGTACGACAAGGATGACAGAATGCCAACACCGTACATACATGTAAGGTAGATAATGTGTCTGAACTTCCGTAGTTGCGCCATCACACTTCCTTCCCCCGCTGTGGTGACGGATACGACCAACCCAAAACGCGTGACGTCACGGAAATAGTGTGGTCTTTTTGTGAGTGCCTGCAAACTAGATATTAGGGGACAACGTTCTGTCGATGGCGGGTTAAACACTTGAATGATCATCATGTGTAAACTCACAAATATTGATAATATTTCCAATGCACAAAACACTTTCCTATCCTTATTACTATCGATTAAAGCCCCGGTTCATCTTAGTCTGCCTACACAGTAAATATTTAACTACAATTGTATGTCTGATAAGTTACAAATAAATAAATAAATAAATAAATAAATAAAAAAAGAAATAAAGAAAGAATCGTATTTGGAAAAAAATATAGTAAAAATGACTTAATCCTTTTTGTTTAATGTAATTAATCAAATCGCCGCCACCAGTAATAAGGATAAGCATATCCTCGGAGACATTATGATTTACCCGTTAACAGGCACGGTAAGATACCAGGGGTTTGGTCGTCGTAAAAAATGAGGTGTTTGATTGTCGTACAATAGCAGGGGTTTGGTTGTCGTACAATATCAGGGGTTTGGTTGTCGTAAAATAACACGGGTTTGGTTGTCGTACAATATCAGGGGTGAATTGGTTGTCGTACAATATCAGGGGTTTGATTGTCGTACAATATCAGGGGTTTGGTTGTCGTACAATATCAGGGGTTTGGTTGTCGTACAATATCTCAGGGATTGGTTGTCGTACAATACCACGGGTTTGATTGTCGTAAAATATCAGGAATTAGGTCGTTTAACTTATAACTGCTAGTATATATGATAAAATATCAAGGGATTGGTTGTTTGAGATAGGAAACATACACCGTAAAATATGAGGGGTTAAGTCGTCGTAAAATACCACGGGTTTGATTGTCGTAAAATACCACGGATTTGATTGTCGTAAAATATCAGGGGTTTGATTGTCGAAAAATATCAGGGGTTTGATTGTCGTAAAATATCAGGGGTTTGGTCGTCGTAAAATATCAGGGGTTAGGTCGTCGTAAAATATCAGGGGTTAGGTCGTCGTAAAATATCAGGGGTTTGATTGTCGTAAAATATCAGGGGTTTGATTGTCGTAAAATATCAGGGGTTAGGTCGTCGTAAAATATCAGGGGTTTGATTGTCGTAAAATACCAGGGGTTTGATTGTCGTAAAATACCAGGGGTTTGGTCGTTTAACTTATAACTACTAATATATAGTGTAAATTATCAGAAGTTTGGTTGTTTGAGATAAAAAAATACAATGTACATGTATACACCGTAAAATATCAGGGGTTTGGTTGTTTGAATAACAATTACATAATAATAAGGATATGTCTCCTGTAATACAGCATCCTTGGGAGATATGAGAGCGCCCCCTTTCGTCAGAGCAGGGTATCAAATAGATATATAATACTCATGTTCAAGGCAGCATGTGTTTCATCGCTATCTTTTATTTTCTAATGTGAGCTTCATGACCGGAATGAAGAGCTATTATTGGAAATATAGCTCACTAGTAAAAATGGGTTATGGTAGGATGTTTGTGGAATACAAATGATAGTTCATAAGAATGGCAAATTATGTATACTTTCCAAGAGTGTGAATCATATAAATCTAAAATACGGCCTTCAAGGGTTCAGTGACTAGAGAGTAGAAATGTAGTGTCGTGATTTGTTGATAATATAATTGCTATCTATAAATGTAAAGATAAAATACATGCTTATTCACTTACATGAGGATTTTAAATAACCACTGATGAAACGCAATACAGCTGTACTCAGTTTTAACCATTGATAAAATGTGATAAAGCTGTACTCAATTTTAACCATTGATAAAATGTGATAAAGCTGTACTCAATTTTAACCATTGATAAAATGGGACAAAACTGTACTCAATTTTAACCATTGATAAAATGTAATAAAGCTGTACTCAGTTTTAACCATTGATAAAATGTAATAAAGCTGTACTCAATTTTAACCATTGATAAAATGTGATAAAGCTGTACTCAGTTTTAACCATTGATAAAATGTAATATAGCTGTACTCAGTTTCAACCACTGATAAAATGTGATAAAGCTGTACTCAATTTCAACCATTGATAAAATGTGATAAAGCTGTACTCAATTTCAACCACTGATAAAATGTAATATAACTGTACTCAATTTCAACCATTGATAAAATGTGATAAAGCTGTACTCAATTTTAACCATTGATAAAATGTGATAAAACTGTACTCAATTTCAACAATTGATAAAATGTAATATATCTGTACTCAATTTCAACCATTGATAAAATGTGATAAATCTGTACTCAATTTCAACCATTGATAAAATATGATAAAGCTGTACTCAATTTCAACCACTGATAAAATGTGATAAAGCTGTACTCAGTTTTAACTACTTCTAAAATGTGATACAGTTGTACCAGGTTTTAACTACTTCATATATTAAACTTGATATAACGCAGAGCAGGTTACCGTTTTGCAGCGGTACGATATGAAAATTCACTAATTGATGTCATTATTTCATACAATTTAAATAAACACGACATGTTTGTATATATGTATAATTTCCATATTCACCTCTGGTAAACTTGGGAAAGGATAAACGCCGTGTCACGAAGACTCGAGAGACGTTTTACAGGGAGTTCTCTACATTCATGGTTTCGTCTATTTTGACTTTTCCAGTGGAATCATACGGGAAGTAGATAAGTACAAAGGTCAATGTTTATCATGTTAACGAGTAACGTGTACACTATAGACCTACATCGTGCTCAGATGCTAACAAACCTTATCTAAAAAGCGTATACCACCAAAATCAGCTCAAAATAAACTGCAGAAATACAAGCTGAAGGTTTTTTTTCTGGGAAGTTTTAGATGAAAACTGTTCTGTTTTTGAAGTTCGTTAACACCGGAGATACTCCAGGGCAATGATAACACGTAATCTCGCTTGTCCTGCTTTGTATGGTAATATTTAAGCGACTCCAAAAGCCACTAGAATTTAAAAGGGCCTGTTACAGCAACAGTGGGATTTTGCCTACAAACCAATTTGACCAAAACCAATCGTTATTTGTAGCAACCTTAGAGACAGCACATGCGATATGTATGAAAAGTCAAAAGGTTTTATGAAAACAATACCATTTGCTATCAAATGATCTTGATTTCTCAAGAGCATGATTTGCTGCAAATTTTGGGCTCAAATGTGCAGGTAATATATTGCACAATGAGTATGTCACACAATTTTTAAGAAAAAAAAATAAAATGTTCCAATTTCGGTGTAATTTTCTAACGGAAGTTGTACACCACTTTCGGTTCCTGTTCACCCAAAATGTTTTGCAGTTATTTGAAAAACAATGTTGAATTTCGATGATGATAATGTCAGAAAAAACAAATGTAATATTTGTTATCTATACCAGAAATCGATGGAGGGCATATTGATAAAAAAAATATATAGGACTAACGTTCTTCTTAAATAATAAACACCACCACCCCAGTAATTCATTATCGGCCGGCTGAAGACGGGCGATCTTTTTGTGGTTGGTTTAAAGCTTACACATGGGAAAAGGGTACGGTTTGTTATGTATGTTGATATATGCATTGTTTTCACGAGTTTGATATAAATTTAATCATTTATATTCTTGCTGATGTTTTTATATAAAATACAGTTGTGTATCTGAGGTAAAATCGTGAATTTAATAGTCATGGCGAGATAATAATTTGTTTTTAATTAATGGATAACGATCTATCCCTTTAGTCTAAACTAACCGATAACAAATACACTATCACAAACATGACATTCCTTCTTTTTAACGGGGTGTTTCCAGTAAAAAAATGTTTGCAATAAAAGTTCTTATTGAGTATTTTTGCCTTATCTTTGTCATCAAGATTGCCATTGTATTTCATTTCTGATCATGATATCTCAATATATCCAATACTAGTCATTTAAATATTGGTATATTTGTTTTCAAAGCATTTTCTTTTCAAGATTATTTCTTCACATGTTATTTTGTATTTTTTAGCCATAATATCATGGTCATACATGATTATCATTATATTAATTATTACTCAATATATGCAATACTAGTCATGCATAATATTGGTATATTTGTTTTAATTTTTTTTTATTACTATTAATCTTTGTCTTTAATTGATTCCAATATAGTCTCCATTCCCTTTTCTTGATAACACCGAATTGTATTTGTTATTCAAACATGCATTCGACAATACGGTATGAATATTTTAGTTCAGGTAGGATATTCTATAACTTTTCTTTTGTAAAAACATAATTACTATTTCAATGTTTTTCAACTTATCATATCAAGGATATTGGATACATCTACAAATGATAATGTGCCAAAACTTCTCATGAACATTATTGATTTATACTTAAAATGTTGTTACCAGGTTAATACATGACTTAGTCTATATGAATGACTCTTCGTTTTGCTTTTTAAGCTGCACAACTGCTTTCAATGGAAAATAAGACTTCCGTGTGAATTGTTGGCTCCAAAAATCTTTCCGACCGATTTGATGCTTTAGCATCAAGGTTTTCTTGTTTCTATTGATATAGAATTCATCAAAGTCTGATGAAAATTTTAGGCCCAACTATATATTATACAAATATATCATGGATGTCTGTGCAATAGTCCAGAATATTTGACGCGATGTACTGGTGATCGACCGCTGTTCTATTGCACGAGGCCAAAGGTCAATCAGCAGTACCGAGGGTCAAATATTCTGGACCATTGCACAGACACCCATGATAGACTTGTTTTATTTATTACATTATGATTAAAACACACTTAGAAGGTCTTGCAGTGTTGACATCTGAGTGACTTAGACGCTTGAAAGTGTTGGACTAAATTCCGAAACGTCGAAGGTGTTCGCACGTGACCACTGTGTGCGAACTCAACTGTACGGTTACCGGATGTTGCGATAGCTGAAGCGGTTGAAAATGGCTGCTGATTGCAGATGTGAGAAGAAAATAACATTTATGTACCGATAAAAGAGGGAATTGATACAAAGAATAAGTTTTGGTACATGTTTAGATTTCAATCTTGCCCTGAGACTATCGACATGTCTTTTAACTACAACCAAACTATCGCAAGGACTAAACATCACTTGCTCCTCATCGAAAATTTCATCTGAAAGATGTTATTATTTTCATTGATATCCTCTCGTTATGTGTTATGTCTTCTATTTTAGCTCTGAAACGAAAGTTTGAACTCCGATTATTCTATATAACCATTCCTACACGATACAATATTATGCAAACTTACATTTTATGAGAAAAATTACACGGAGTTGAATGCGGGAATATGTACGGGTTGTTATGAAAATACTGTAAGGGTTGTAGCGATTTACGAAAAATGATCCGTACGGGTACTTGTGATGGTTATCGATGCATTATAAGTAGTCTGAGCCACACTCTCAATGTCCACGATATTTTTGTAATTTATTCGATATTAAAAAATGTTTCTAATGAGATTACTTGTTTACTGTTTCAGATCAGGATGGAGTACCGTTGCTATTATTGTGATTTCAAATGTTTGCTGTTTGAAGAAGTTATTGAGCACAGTCAAATTTTACATGGACATGAAATACTTAAATTCAAAACTGCAAAACACTCACCAAAAGGAACTATAGTAGTTCAGACCAAAAATTTCCAAATTGTACCAGATGTAGTAGGAAGACAGGGGAAAAAGATAAAAGTAAATAGTGACACCTGTACTATCACATTACAGGAAAGTGATGGCTTTGCTTCTCCGTGCAGTAAAATTCATTGTAGATCTTCTACGCCATTTAAGAAGGTCAAGCAGTTATCGTTTGCTGCTAACACCTCTGAAGATGAGGATGAAGATGATGAACATGATTTAAGCGCTTTCTTCCAAGACATTTCTTTACTTGATTGTGACCAGTCCAAAGATGTTTCTACACAGACAGAAGAGAATGACGAGCTGTATATACAGATCACACAGATGCTCCCAGGCGTTATTCAAACTTTAAAGGAAAACAACATGACAAATATGTATGTAAAATTTAACGACCTGTTAAACCGTAAAGCATTACCAATGAAAAACATCGCATTTCTTTTGTTTTCTGATGTTGTGGATTGGTACTCCCATGACAATACTCATGCTATGCGGTATTCAGCCGTGGTGAAACAGTTTTGGAGAACAGGAATGAAACTGTTCAAAGGGAAATTCCTGAGATTTATGGGAAGTTGGAAGAATCAGGGTTTAAATCAGAAGGGACAAACCAGTTCACAGGATGCGAAAATAAATTTTGCTGTTCCACATCATTCATCTTTAGAGGATATTGAGCTGTCACAAAAACTAAGAAATGTAAAGCCAGGAATATTGCACGAGATGATAGAAATGGCAAAAGTGGACGACATGGAGCAGCGCAATACATTCAAACTCTGTATCGACGGTAAAAAAATCGACACAGGTGCAGTTGATCAGAAAGAAGGTGATGTAAATTTATGGGGCCATGAAACAGAACCTACATTGGCACAACGGAAAGATGAATTACAGAGAGACAAAATGCTAATTGAAACATTTGCAAATATATTGGAATCACTTGATGCAAGGGGTGTGACATACCTTTTTCGAACTGTTTTCAGAACAGAAGGAGCAAGTTCGCAAGATTGGTAGGAGCATATTGCAAATGTTCAGCAAGCGTGTTTGCAAACTGCGGACTGTAAAGCAAAGGAAGGTTGTCACGTTGACAAAGTTACAAACAGCTTGTGCAACACCACTGTTGAAAGAAAAGTATACATATGCCATTAGTGCCATCAAAACCATATTTACAGATTGAATATGACCATCAGTAGGACTATGAATGCGTTTGACTTACTTGGGAGTATAGTCGCTGAATGCAACGACATGGAACACGTGTATCAACGTGGGCAAAATTGTAATTGACCATCCCAAGAGAACTACATTTGCTTGACAGGACCTAATGGAATTAGAAGCGGAGAAGATCTCATAAACCCGTCCTTCATTAAGCAAAGAACAGATGCCTGGCAAGAAACGCGACAGAACGCCAAAGTGACAGGAAGTACTGCCCAGACAGCGCTTGGATTCTACGGTTTAAAAAAGACGAAAAGAACATTATGAAAATGTTTTCAACTCAAAAGAAAAACCGGCCCCCGGGGATGAGGCAATGCAAAGGATGGAGTATGGAACGTCAAATGAAATCAATGCCATTGCAACACTGGTATCAAAGGTTTTACCCGTTTTCTTTCCGTCGTTGTCCTATGAAGAAGAAGGATGTGAGCTAATTCATTACAAAGATGCTCCCTTTGCTGTTGTGAGTCCAGATGGCAGTGTCAGACAGACAGATGAAATGAAAAGACCACACGAGGAAAAAACGCATGCTATTGAAATAAAATGTCCCTTTTCTAGGTCAACTATTCAAAACACCAGTTGTTTACTCATTAGCATGGTATTACGTCGTTCAAATTCTGTTTGAGATGTTCGTTTTGCAAACACAGAGTTTACTCTTTCTATGCTACAGCACGGAAAGCACAACGACATTCCTAGCGAAATTCGACCATGAACTGTTTCGGGACATTTTTGCCTTGCTCGAGAGATTGTACGGTCAGGAAAGTTTACCTCCAAAGAAACTACCGGACGGAAAAGAGGAGTTGAAGGATAAACTGAAAAGATATTCCGAGACGAACGTGGAATTCTTAGTTGAAATGCAATCTGTTAGGGCTTCTGGAAACTAGCAACCACAAAGACACAACAGACCATGCTTTTGAGATCGGTCATAATAATCATTTAAACAACCAAAAACAACTTGGAAACAGACAGCTGCACATTACTCAAACTTCAGTCACTGGGACAAGAATTTGATGCATTGTTGGACGATTCATATATGCTTCAGCGACACCTTGCGAGCGAAGTCCTTGTTTTTCTCATTTCGGACCTGAACCGATGCACGTACGAGAAAGACAATATTCAATTCCAATTGGCTTTGCACTAAAAGGGTACAGTCTAACGTCTTCAGTCTTCCGCTGCTTAGTCAATGATATTCTAAAAGAATGTTTCAACCGTGGTCTGTATGTGCCTGTTATATCATATGATGGACAGTGGTCTTCTCTGGCCGTACGGGACAAAACAGGCTATCCACTGACATTGCTCCAATTGCACAAAGATGTCTTCAAAGAAGCACAGAAAACAAGCAAGAGTGCAAACCATCAAGCAAACTAACGTTGTGGAGTACTCAAACAACGAAGTTAAACAACATATCATGTGTTCATACGACAACAACACGCTGGGTAAATATGTTGGGCCAATTTATATGCAAAAGGCAGCTGATTGTTCGTACATTTTTCATACTTCTTGTTCAGTAACACAGGCGCTTGCATAGAAAATGAGAATTAAAAAAATGACATCAGTGGTATGTGTACTGTGTAGTACGGAAGGCCGGAAACTCCGTCAGGAGCGAAACGGCACCCCATCTCACTTCAATTGACTAAAAAACACATGTATTCAAGATGACACGGTGCACACTATATGCGACCGTCATCATCAGGAAACATTCATCTTTAACCTACCGTGTCACTTAATACGAATTGTTACATCCAAAACACAATAATCCGTGAAAACATCGCCGAATTCCTCGCTCAGAACGCCATTTTTCAAACTGTTCCCTTAGCCTGTCCAGATTCTTCATTTACATACGAGGTTGAAAGGCCATGCGATTATATAATCGTCAGTCGTCAGGTGCACTTTTGGGGGTCATCTCCGCATGCATTTTGTCCGGAAAACGCTTCGGCTCGCTGAAGATTTTCGTCTAATTTACGATTATTTGAAGAGTTTCGTCGATTAACGATGATTTATAATCATAAATTATTTAGAACGTGAGAGTACCATGCACCGTATATGACAGTACACAGGAAAAGCAAACGAAGTCAAGAATGCATATTCTGCAATCACAAACATGCCAGTGACAATGTCAAAGAGTTTAACGCATTGTAAAGTATTCTTCGTAATACTGATTATCTATGTAATTCCACTTTACATCGCATATATAATATTTAAGTTATTGATGAATTACCTGATTAATTGAGTGTGTAAGCATCCAACGCTACTCTAATAATAATCAAGCTGGCCTAAGGGCTTATAGATTAAAGAAACTGAATTGAAATGAGAAAGAAAAGAGAATACTTGAGGGGTAGTAGTAGTTATTTTGTGTCAACGCCAGACTTTTATAGTATTTAGGGCTAACGCCAGAACACCCAGCACAACCTCTTATTCTTACCGGTATTGTGTGTGGTCTATATATTTTTAACTAGTCATGTAGTGGTCCATTTAAAAAAAATGAAGATAGGCATAACCCTAAATAGATGGCAAGTTCAATTTAAGAACAAAATATCAAACAACTATCAGCTATTACCCCCATCCAAATTTTACGAAAAATTCAACTGATACTGCTAGTTCATGGTATACATGTACGTATAATGCCCCGGCTCTGTCTTGAACAGGTTATTGAACACCGTTACATGCAATCTTTCGATTTCAAAACGAAGTTCAACAACCACCGAAATGATGCAGTTGAAGAAATGGAAAGAATGATCTCATCACTGGCATTAAAACATGCTATCTTATTAGTCCGTGATCTCGCAAACGACGTCCTGTACATGCACCTGTAAAATAAAGTATGCCGAGATGACCCCAAAAAGTGCACCTAGTGACAGTCGATTATATAATCGCATGACCTTTCAACCCCGTATGTAAATGAAGAATCTGGACAGGCTGAGGGAGCAGTTTGAAAAATGGTGTTTTGTTGCAGGAATTCGGCGATGTTTGCACGGATTATTGTGATTTGGATGTACCAATTCGTATTGAGTGACACGGTAGGTTAAAGATGAATGTTTCTAGGTGACGGTAGTATATAGTATGCGCCGTGTCAGTTTGAATAAATGTGTTTTTTAGTCAATTGAAGTGTGGTGGTGTGACGTTTCGCTCGCGGTGGAGTTGCCAACCTTGTACTTAACAGATTACACATACCACTGCCATATACATTTTTTTTTTGAAAATCACGTTTTCTATGCAAGCGCCTGTATTCAGTAAGGGAGGCTTTGAACAAAACTGGAAAATGTACCGGAAATTCAACCGAACAGAACGATTCAGAAGATCAGCAAATGCTTCTTGATGATAATTCACCGAATGTAGCTAGCACTTTAGACGAGGACATTCTGTCAAATGTGGTGTCAGATGTGACAGCAGATCACTTCCCACAAAAGAAATTCCTAACATGTCGGGCCCTCTTGAGAGTTTGTTTTCAAGTGGTTTCAAAATGAACGACAATCGTGACGAAGTAATGGAAGTAGAAGGCCAAGAACCAGATGTTGGGGAGACAGCCTATCAAACTGATGGAGTTGATGAAGTAGTTGATACTCTAGTTTTTCTTACCCATTCCCTTCTGGAACTGATGTTACTTGTACAGCAGGCAGGTGAAAAGAGCAAAACTGTGAAATGGAAGGAGGTGTCAACGTTGGATTTCAAAGACAAATCGTTCAATTTGGATTCCATCCGTAAACCCTTCACAAGACTAAAGCTTGGGATATGCATTCGTTCTATTTCAAATTACTTGACAGCAGACAGCATTGAGTAGTCATTGTCAGAACGGAAGGAAAATTTAGTCAATTTAGAACTAAAACTGGCAACAACAAACAAGCAGGAACTTACGAAAAAGATTCCTAATCGACCAAACCGAAATTAACAACGCTGAAGAAAATATGTACAACGGCAATCAACAACTTTCCGAAAGCAGTTTTGAACATCATTTTCGCAGAGTATTTGTTCCCTCTTCGTTGGAAGGAATGGCAAAAGCATTCGCCGTTTTCAGCTAGTATTAACATATCCGGTTTAGCTGAGGAATCACAATGGTTTTCGCAGCCTGAATACGAACGAGAAACATTTACGTACCAATTCCATTTGCTTGACTGTCATCATTTATGTGTAAATGCAAGGGTCAAATGTTGTAGCACTGGCATACTTGAGTCTGGAATACGACGAGAGGCGTGGGTAAAGGTGGCAAAAGACAGTATCAACAATGACTCTGGCCTCAGCTTAGCCTTAGTCGAAGACCTCGTGGACAAACAAAGCAGCGCCAATGCACAAAAGACATTCTCTGAAGAGGTTGAAATAACCATGCGTAAAAACGGCGACACCAATGAGGCAAATTTCTGTAGGCTCATAAGACAGTGGTATGAAGCCGAAGACAATCCAGGAATCCCTGCTGTCGAAAGAATCCAACGAAGACTGGCTTTTAGAGAATGGCTTCTTCGCGATGTCAACGTTCTAAGATTTCCTTCATATTGCTCTCATATCAATGGCATCCTCCACATAATATTTGAAGGAATACTTACAAACATTGAAAGACGTATACAATTGTTTCCCTTTGTTAAATCAGGAAAGTACAATGTCCGTTCATTGGGGAGCCTTGAGGTAGAAAACTTTTTCGGGGCATTACAAGACTTAGACCAACAGGGAAGTGGAATCATTCGCCCAAGTGACGTCCCCAATGCTATCAGCATTGCGTGTGAATTAATTGGGACCCGCTTGGACCCGAACAGGTATTGAATTTTTTCACAACCTTCGTATTTTTTTTTTTTTCTAATTTTTTTTTTTTTTTTTTTTGCAATTTTATTTTGTTAAAAAGCAAGAAGTTTATCTTGCTTTATCCGGGTAATTATTTCATGAAACGTGTACATTGTATCTTAGATTAAATGAACTTATATGACTTCGCTTCATCCATAAATAATACATGAATATATTAACGTTCCATATGCATACCAGCAAGGCAAAGGTTTATCCTGTACATGACCTTACCAGCAGTCAACATGAAATTCCAGCAGGGATGTTTATTATGCCTACACATGTGACTGAAATTGTCCCAAGGTATTGTATCCGAATCACCAATGTATGTGCATTTTAAAAACAATAAATTTATCTTTATAACAAATAAAAACTTGCTGTGTCGTGATTAATAAGCAATAACAAAAAAATATCTTCCCTAGTGCTTTTACCTCTTCCTGAGGTCTGAAAGCGACAATGTTCTATTAATAGCTTTTTCGGGTTTTTTTCCAGGGACCATTATTTCGATTCATGTGAAAGAGCAGAAAGAAAAGGGAAGCGTAAACGCGGCGAGATCAGCAAACCGTCACTACCAAGTCGAGGTGCCAAACCCATTCGGCAGTACCATAAGTGTGACGAAGCTAAAGTATTACCTCATGTACGACTTGGAATTGGCATGGAAGAAATGGACTACTAGAATCGATATCAAGTAGTATTGAAACTACAGTAACACAGTAAACGAAAACGACACTAGTAAAACATTGATAACAGACACAAGTTTTAATTTGTTTATGTTTATTATCCCAAAGAACGAAACAATGGGTCCCATACACTGTCTAGTCGGGGATAATAGTTGATTTAAAGAAATATCACAATGTAAGTTTAATAAAAGAAAAAATACAACAACAATAAAAGCAAAAAAACAAAAACAAACAAACAAACAAACAAAAAAACAAATATAAATAGATGAAATAAAACAAAATAAAAATAAAATGCGGCACAATGGGTGTACATCGCTGACCTGTCATACTCAGCCATGTTATTGAACATATTTTATTGTCATAATTTGTTTGATTCATGTACATTTGTATATTAAAACAAATGTATCTGTATAAAATAAAGAGATCATTAGATTTGTATAAGTATGTAATACAAACATTAGGTATCGAAATGAAATAACAACAACAAAAAATAGAAAAAAACATCAATAAGATAAAGATTACAACTTTAAGATGATTTAAACGAGTGAACACTGAACTAAAGTGAGATTTACAGAGAAAATGATTAAACAATATGAAGAAATACACAACTTTTACTGTTGAAATTCTGTCAATTGATATCCAATGAATACATGTGTATTACTATGCATTAACTAGAAGTACATATTATATGATAATATGTTGTCTAACTTTGTAGAAGTATCTTTCAAATATTTGACAAATACAGAAAAGTAATCATAAAACCATAACGAATTTTCACCTATCAACCTGATATTAATGAAGATTCCATACCTAACTTGTACATACTGTATTAAAGGAGACACTGTAGTGACTAGAAATCACATGCAATAAGAAACACAATTCTCACTTCAAAACAATGATAGTATTCAACACTTAGTTGAAAGTTTGTTAAAATTTTGCATAAAGAAGATACACGTATTAATTAAAGTTCAGAACTGATAAACTGAGACAAACGCAAGTACAGCCAATCGATCAATGAGTTTTCTTATGATATCTCAAGCTTGACCTCCATCTATAAGTTTTCCCACATATCTCGCATATTACACTTTTGCCTTTATGGACAACCGCGTTGTGTTCTGCCAACCCCTTTACTGTCGCACATTCCGTGTTGCATCCTGAAGCTGAATGTAACTGAGTTCAAAACACAACTCGAATGCCTCTTGTCAGCTTCATGTTGGTTTATTGTAACCGTTCATCACGGTATTAAAAAACCCCCACATATCATGCGGAGGTTCCGTAATGATGTTTCAACATCAACACACAGCTGTTTTGGATTTGATTTTACAAATACATTGTACATCAGCAGATCTCTTTGAATATTCGGACAATGACTTCGTAGATGTTATGTGCTTGGATACCAAAGCAGAAGTGATTTTGAATATAGAAAAGTGATTAAAAGCATGCGTGTTAGGTAAAACTGTCCAATGAAAAGTCTATGTCAGGTCACATGACATACATACTCACATTCCTTACATACCTGTCCTACATACAAGACACACAGAACTTACTCTCCAAACAAGTCACACAAATACTTTGAACTAAAGACTATCGCACCAGAAATTAAAAATACATAATACACAATTTATTATTATACATTTTCCCAAAATATAACCCTGTCACATACTCCCCCTCGCAGATGAATGACCTCCGTGTCATCGCCATGGAGAAGCTTCAGCGACATCCAACCTGTGAAAACATTAAAAGTACAAATTATTTTAAATCAATGGATAAAACAATCAATTTGAGCCACTTACCACAGAGAGTAAAGACTCCAGAACTTTCTCTGGCATCCTGTCCAAATTTCCCTCAGTAGCTAAAACCTCTAAATACCTGGCTCTCGTCATCCAGTCTGGGGTTACGGATGATTGCACCATTACATACTCACCCGATGTTTGCCACTTAGGTTGTTGTTTTTTCCTTGTTTTCCTGGGTACAGGTACTGGCTTCTTCCTACAAGAATTTCCTTCAATATCACCATCCAGCCCTCGTATTCTGGCATTAACCGATGCCACCTCCTCCCCCTCCGAGAAGTTGAAGGCTGTCCCAGGCAAAGTCTGAACATTCTCTGCAATAGAGGACTGATCGTCATCAGCAACAGCCTTGCCCGCAGCTTCATCAAATGGAGGATCGTCATCCAAATCTGATGAAACTTCTGGATCCCTTTCAGCTTCCATAGCATCCTCAGCACTCGATGTAATGCTTGCCACGTCAGCTGCTGGACCAACATCATCATTAAGAATCAGCTTCTCAGCTTTCCCTGTTTCCCTGAATCTCTGTCTAGCCTGTGGTTTTACCGGAACGTCATCTAACTCCACATCATCCTTAACAGAGGAGAATAATTCCCCTACTGGCAGGAGTAGATTGCGATGAAGTTTTCTTGTTCTACCTGTTCCCGTCTCCGGCCTAATAGTAAAAACTGGGACATCCTTGTTCTCTTGGTCTGTCACTACATAAACCTCTTCCTCCCAGTTGTTGCCCAGTTTGTGTTTCCCTTCATGAACCAACTTCTTCACCAGAACTCTATCTCCACATATTATGCTGGAACCCCTCACGCGTCTATCATAGTTGCCTTTCTGCTTCTCCCTAGCCTTATCAGCACTCTTTGTAGCAGCATCATACGCAGAAAGGAGTCTGGTTCTGAGGTCATCAATATATTTACCTGGCTTAACACTCTTCTCACGCCTCTCTATTCCAAAAGCCAAGTCCACCGGTAATCGTGGCTTCCTCCCAAACATGAGGTAGAAGGGACTGCATCCAGTCTGCTCATGTCGCATGCAGTTATATGCATGGACAAGAGGTCCTACATGTTTTTTCCAATCAGACTTCTGATCTGGCTCCAAGGTCCCTAACATGCCAAGTACCGTCCTGTTAAAGCGCTCACACATCCCATTACAGCTTGGGTGATATGGCGATGTTCTTGACTTACGGATTCCTGCAACCTGGCACAGCTCATGAATCAATTTTCCGTCAAAGTTAGGTCCTTGGTCCGAATGAAGTCTAACTGGAAAACCATAGTGAAGAAAGAAGTTGTTGAACAGAACTTCCGCTGTTGTCCTAGCAGTCATATTCTTTGTAGGGTAGGCCTGCGCGTACCGTGTAAAATGGTCTGTGAGTATAAGAAGATGCTGGTATCCTCCTTTAGATGTCTCCAAAGTCAGAAAATCAACACACACCAACTCCAGAGGTTGATAGGTACGGATGTTCACCAGTGGGGCTCTCTGTGTTGTGGGGGTCTTCCTTAAAATGCAGCGCTGACAATTGGATACCCAGTCCTCAACATCCCTAGTCATTCCAGGCCAATAAAACCGTTCTTGCACCAATGATAGGGTACGGTCTCTCCCTGGATGTCCAACGTCATCGTGCAAGTACCGTAAAGTACGCTTGACCATAGATGTAGGTAGAACTAGCTGGCGAATCTTCTGAGAATCCTTAAGTGTCTCCCTGTATAAAACACTATTGTCTAGGATGAGCTGATTGAAGTGTCGCAGTAGAACTTGTTGTTTCGGGCTCAAATTCTGTCGATCGGGCTTTCTCCCTTCTCTAACAGCATGAATGAAAGGCTGTAATACCTGATCTCTTGACTGGACATGTCTCCAATCCCGTTTAGACATCTGCTCTAAATCAGCAAGATCATCATCCCATGTATCAACTGTTGACAGAATACTGGCTCGTCCATCTCCCTGTATACTCCCACATATGGCTCTGACCGCCTCTGAATCCAACTCTTCAGGAAGACGAGACATAGTGTCAGCATCCATGTTATTACGGCCTGGTGTATACCTTATAGTAAAATTGTAGTTAGATAGAGATGCTAGCCAACGGTGTCCTGTTGCGTCAAGTTTAGCTGTAGTCAATACATATGTTAAAGGATTGTTGTCTGTTAAAACAGAAAATGTAGTTCCATATAGATAGTCAGAAAACTTATCCGTTACAGCCCACTTTAAAGCAAGAAATTCCAGCTTATGTGCAGGGTATCTCCTCTCTGCTTTGTTTAACCCTCTACTAGCATAGCTTATAACCTTCTTCTTTCCATCCTGAGTTTGATAGAGTATGGCCCCAAGTCCTCGTCCACTGGCATCAGTATGTAACTCAAAGGGCAATGAAAGGTCAGGATATCCAAGCACAGGAGGAGTAGTAAGGATTTCCTTGAGCTTATCGAATGCTTCCTGCTGCTCTCTTCCCCATGTCCAATCCATCAGAGTTGTCTTCTTACTAGGCTTCCTAGCTTTCTTAACTGTAGGAGGTAACAGGTCGTTTAATGGCTTCGCAATTGTCGAAAAATTCTTCACAAATTTCCGGTAGTATCCCGCAAAACCAAGGAATTTTCGTAGTTCATCTGGATTTTCCGGAGTTTTCCATTCCGCAATCTTGGAAATTTTGTCAGGGTCTGCCTCCACCCCATGTTCCGAGACAATAAATCCCAAGTACTTGACTCTGGACTGAAAGAGTGAACACTTCTTGGGCGATAACTTGATACCACTCTCTCTCAGTCGCTGAAGCACTAAGGCTAGTCGGTCGACATGTTCATCAAAATCCTTGGAAAAGATAATGAGATCATCTAGGTAGATAAAACATATGGATCCAATATATCCCTCCAAACAATCTTCCATCAAGCGTTGGTATGTAGCCGGAGCATTTACCAATCCAAATGGCATACGATTATACTCCCATAGTCCTAAAGGTCCAACAGTAAATGCTGTCCTCTGTTTATGTTCCTCCATAACCTCAACCTGGTGGTATCCACTCTTCATGTCTAACACAGTAAAATGCTTGGAACCATGGAGAGAATCCAAGATTTCTTCTATCCTGGGTAATGCATATGAATCCTTGATAGTCTTGTTGTTGAGTTGACGATAGTCAATACACATGCGGAGGCTACCATCCTTCTTCCTTGCAAGCACGACACATGAAGACCATGGACTGTGTGAACGACGTATCACTCCACATGCTGCAAGCTGTCGTAAATGGTCTCTAACCTCCTCAAGCATGGCTGGGGGTATCCTTCTAAATCGCTGTCGGAAAGGAGTTTCATCAGTCAACTCAATCCTATGTTCAGTACCAGTACAGTGTCCCAAATCAAGGTCGCCTGATGAAAAAACATCTGAGAAATCCTGTAGAAGTTCATCTAATCTAGCCTGTTGATCAGTATCAAGTGTAGATTTGTCCAGAGTAAGTAAACTTCGGAAATCAGATTCCTTCTCAGGAGTGTGGTAATCTTCTAATGATCCTTCCACTGACACAGGGTGTAACTCTGCTATAATAGACCTGGATGGTATAGTAATATTCCGGATACTAATATTAGAGATAGTTACAGGTATACTATGATCCAATTCCCGGTAATCATAATGTAGCAATCCTGGTGTAATGTCCAAGTCTTGAGTAACATCCGAGTTAACAGGCTGTACAAGAGCACAGGTAGGTATATAGTTCACTGGCTTGTCCACAATACATCTGACAGTAACCTTGGAGTTTGAACCAATAGTGATATTACCTTTCTCCGCTAACTTCACCTTACCAAGGCAAAAATCCTTTCTCCGAAGCTCCTTGGAACGTAACATGAGGCAACGGAAAGTCAAGTACCATGGTGCCTCCATCTTCTTATCCTGTAGAAACCTTCCACCATGGGTACGTCTGCTACCATTCAAAGCTTCTATAAGAATGTTGGTTCCCAACAATAAAGGTACCGATTTGTTATACTTACTGTCAGGTATGACCAAAAACATACATCGGTGAGGGTGTTCATTAAAACCTGGAAGTCCATCTAACTCAGCTTCAATACATCCAAGAATGATCCAGGATCACACGGCAACCAACTCTCAGGTGTCCTGTCTGACCACATCACCAACAAACTGGAGGCTGGCGCTGTTCATCACTAGCATGTCGAGGATCCTGCCGCCTGGTGTCATTCCTTTGACGATCTGGTCTAGAGGTATGGTAATCAGAATTCCTATCAGTATCTCTAGTAAACGACTTCTTGTTGTCCTTCTGGTATCCACCTTGCCCGAACTTGTTGAAATCCGATGCTAGTTGATTAACCACAGCAGTAAGCTCTTTCAATCGGTCAGGTTCCTTAGAGTCTGAAGTAGTGGTGGCCATCTTGGAAGTAATTGGCTTCTTCTCAGGCTTAGATACCTGGTGGTCATACTCAATTCGTCTCAACGCCACCCGAAGCGAGTCAAAATTCTGGATGGTGTCAAACTTATGTCCAGAGACATCTCGTAATGTCTGCCGAAGTCCACTCCAGAACTTGGATCGCAGCATTTCCGAAAAATCACCAGAGGTTATCTCCCCTTTCTGCTTAGCCTTGTCAAGTAATTCCTCAAGTCTACATCCCCATGCTGAAACATCTTCAGTATCCTGCTGAGTCGCACTGTAAAATTTCTGTAAGAGAGACTCGCTAGACTCTACAACGCCATATACACTATCCATCTTATCCATGAGTCGTAACAATCCAGCATCAGGACCAAGACGTCGTGCAACGCCTGCTGCATCACCTCTCAAAGACTGTCTCACAGCGAAAGTAATCTCCTCAACTGAGTAGGCATGGTTGTCCATTAAACACTGAACCTCATACTTCCACTGTTCATAAGATACCTGGTCCTTTTTGTCAGACGGTCCATGAAACTGAGAAACCCTGGGCCTCTGATGAGTAACAAATCGTTGAGGACTACTGGTATGGTCATGATCAGATCCACTATGATGTCTAGTAGTAGAACCATGGTCTGATGCAGTAGCTCCATCTTCAGTCCCAGCTGTTTTCGGAATAGCTCCCTTCCTGGCATAATCCAATAACCATTTTCCGAAAGCTTCCTTGGATTCTAAGTTGGGTTTAACATCCATCTCTTCAAAATATTGTTGTAACTTGTCTGTATCCGACATGATGAAATTAACACAAGTACTATACTTACCAAAGAAAATGATAATGTACAAATATGATGTAAAGAAAAGAAAAGAAACAAACACAATATTAAATCTGAAATGTAAAGGAAACATGAAATACAATTGAAATGTAATTATCAAACAAACAACCAAATGCAATATTTATTGAATATTAACGAAAAATAATAAAAAAACCAATCTGCTCTGAAAAAGAGAAGAAAATTCTGAAAAAGATACAAGTAATACACAGTTGTAGCAAACAAATATATACTTACTTCCCTTGAAACAAAGTGATGAAAATTATCTCCCCTTGGTATCAACCAAAAGAAGTAAATAATTTTAATAAGAACAGTAAACAAAACCTAAATGCAATATAGATAGTAAGTACTAGAAACACACAATAATATATCAACAATCAACTAGACATTCACCCACTGACTCACAAAGCAAACAGTCATAAAATGTCTAAATGGTCAAAGTCGATTATTATTAGTATTACTATTAGCAAAAGAAAATGAAATAACTGCAAAGTAGAAAAAGAAAAGACTTGTGCTCAAAAATAATTTGATCTGGTCCTACACCGAATAAAAATAAACAATCGAGAAAGCTTGACTGAAATTACAAAAAAAAACTTTACAACACCAAAATATATTATAGAAAACTAGACTAAGACATGTTGAAAAAAAACTGAACACTGAAAACAGTGTAAGTTTATAGC
This sequence comes from Pecten maximus, assembly GCF_902652985.1. NCBI lineage: Eukaryota > Metazoa > Mollusca > Bivalvia > Pectinida > Pectinidae > Pecten > Pecten maximus. The sequence continues at coordinate 33,069,272 of NC_047017.1, read as the reverse complement.
AAAATATAAACTAGAAAAAATAAATAAAGAAAGATGCGATATTTCAAAGTGATGCAATTACTCTAAATAATAAGTATAACTGCAATAATAACTGAAGTAACTACTCAAAGGACAAAAAAAATATATCTATAACTTTACAACCCACAAAAGTTATAAAAAGTATGGCAAGTATAGAAACCTGAAAAATATATATTACATGTACATGATCACAGAAAAGTATATAATCAATGCAATAAATGAACAATCAAATATTACAATATATAGACAAATAATTACTGGACGGATTAATGAATTAATTTAATGGTAAACACAAAAAAATAAATGTCTCTCAAAGTTGATCTTCTAAGGGAATGTAAACAAAAGTCTCTGCACTCGACTTCCGGTCGCGTGAAGGTCAAGGTCGGAACTTCTAACACTGCCAATCACGTGTAAAGTGATCAAATGTGTCAATATTGCGAATAAAATTGTCTCACCAAACTGGACACAAGTATGAATTGTTCTTGTCATCAGACATAGTGGCGAACATGGAAATAAACATCACAGGAGCAATGGAAAGTCAAACATCACAGCTTACCACTGCAGCGTAACAGTCTCTTGACCGATTTTCAGGAAACCGGAAACACGTCACCTCTACTGAAATCAATCATCACGCCATCCGCCGGTGATCACATAAACTGTATCCAAAACACGTTGGGCGCCATTTGTAACTGAGTTCAAAACACAACTCGAATGCCTCTTGTCAGCTTCATGTTGGTTTATTGTAACCGTTCATCACGGTATTAAAAAAAACCCACATATCATGCGGAGGTTCCGTAATGATGTTTCAACATCAACACACAGCTGTTTTGGATTTGATTTTACAAATACATTGTACATCAGCAGATCTCTTTGAATATTCGGACAATGACTTCGTAGATGTTATGTGCTTGGATACCAAAGCAGAAGTGATTTTGAATATAGAAAAGTGATTAAAAGCATGCGTGTTAGGTAAAACTGTCCAATGAAAAGTCTATGTCAGGTCACATGACATACATACTCACATTCCTTACATACCTGTCCTACATACAAGACACACAGAACTTACTCTCCAAACAAGTCACACAAATACTTTGAACTAAAGACTATCGCACCAGAAATTAAAAATACATAATACACAATTTATTATTATACATTTTCCCAAAATATAACCCTGTCACAAACTGAACAAACGAATTTCTCATCAGAATGTGCTGACTGTTCATGTTCTCTCAAATTGTTTTGGAAGTTAAATGTCGCAGGACACCTAGAGCACTTTACTTTCAAAATGGTATGATGTGAGGATGGATGGCCGCGGTAGTGTGTCTGTTGGCTACACCCTCTACCGCATACATCACATTCAAAATGGTATGATGTGAGGATGGATGGCCGCGGTAGTGTGTCTGTTGGCTAAACCCTCTACCGCATACATTACATTTAAAATGGTATGATGCGAGGATAGATGGCCGCGGTAGTGTGTCTGTTGGCTAAACCCTCTACCGCATACATCACATTTAAAATGGTATGATGCGAGGATAGATGGCCGCGGTAGTGTGTCTGTTGGCTAAACCCTCTACCGCATACATCACATTTAAAATGGTATGATGCGAGGATAGATGGCCGCGGTAGTGTGTCTGTTGGCTAAACCCTCTACCGCATACATCACATTCAAAATGGTATGATGCGAGGATAGATGGCCGCGGTAGTGTGTCTGTTGGCTAAACCCTCTACCGCATACATCACATTTAAAATGGTATGATGTGAGGATATATGGCCGCGGTAGTGTGTCTGCTGGCTAAACCCTCTACCGCATACATCACATTTAAAATGGTATGATGCGAGGGGCCGCGGTAGTGTGTCTGTTGGCTAAACCCTCTACCGCATACATCACATTTAAAACGAAACTCTGAAAGGTGAATAGACTTGATATTTATGGTAAGGCCATATTTAGTCTTGAATGTACGACCACAATGGTCGCATATATACATGTCGTGTTGGCTTACTAGCGTATGGTCTGCGTCTGTATGCATGTTCTTCTTATGTCTTGTAGGATTGTGTTTGTATGACGTTTTGTAAGTACACTCCAAACAAGAAAAAGTTTCCCTTTCTACTTCCATGCTTTCATCCAGGGGATCGATGTAACACTTCGGAATTCATTTCTGAAAGAAAAAAAAAGGCATAAGAAAAATAGATTAATTCTCTGATTGCAAACATATATTGGGTAAATTCCTGTAGTTAAGCAACTGATTTAAAACATTTAAACGTTTAAAACATTATAATACATTTTCTTGACACGCGGTTGTATTGAATTGTGTACGCTGTATGTACATTACCAGGCCAAAATCTTTGTGTATACATAAATCACAACATACCGTCCAATCACATCGCTATAGACCGTACACAATCCTAGACTTGTTTGTGTTACAACCCGTACAGTCGATGCGAAGTTTATTTCGATATTTTGCAAAATGTAGTTAAGACAGAATCATGCTGAATGTCATTATCAACGCACGAGACGTATATGTTTCTACTCAAACAGTCAGAAAGTTATATTATCCGTGTTTATCTGTAAAATGTGCAAATTTGATACGACAGTCATATCGACAGCTGATTTCACGCAGAGTTTTGATATAAAAGTATCATTTCCCATGTGTATTTTTAACTTAAAAAATCAAGAGTTCATTTAGGAGACACCGTAACGCTGGGTATGTAAAATACATAATATAACTACCTAATTTCAGCTTTAAAACTTACCTCGCTCTCTGCTTTTGATCTTACCGCCTCGCTTCAGCTATCGCAACATCCGGTAGCCGTACAGTTGAGTTCGCACATAGTGGTGACCTACAATAGTCATTTTAGCCGTGCAATAGTTCATAATATACCTTATGCGTATAGTTAAGGAAAATCAAACCCATTATGTTATACATTTATATGAAGATGGATAGATATTGTGAAATTAAAGTTATTCATTCTCAAAAGCGTAAAATTTTGGTACAATTGTAGTTACCCTGAGAATGTGTCATATTTATTTTTTTTTCATTTTTTTTCATATTATTTTATGGAAATGATCACTCACTTCAGCTTATTGTAGTATATCGTGTTGATTAACTGTAGTGAAAATTATTCAATTCATTAACGGATTGTATCTTGTGTCATCGGGAAATGCATTCACTAAATCAACTGAAGAGGATAGGGAGGGATCTTTATAGAGATTAGGGCGATAGTTTACTTGACAAAAATTGTTCGCACTTCTGGTATTATAGGAATTATATTAGCGTGACGAGCAGGTAGAGCGTTGGTTAGGTAAGAAGGGCACTGACCATGGATAATCTTATGAAATTGGATAGTTTTATATTATGAAACACTTAACTCATATTAATAATACATTAATGAGACTACTTCTATAGATAAGTTTTTCGGTTATTAATTTTGTCAACTTTTTCACTATAGTCAATCAACATGTTATACTATATCACAAAAAATGATGGTGTACAAAACCAGAAGAGCGTAATGTTGTCCGTTCAAAATGAACATTGAAATGTGCATCAAAATGCTGAAATGTTGTGTGATATAGATTTCATAACTTATTATTTTACAAACTTTTGCAATAAAGTTGAGATAAAAATTTACATCGGACTTCAGTAATGAATATATGAACAGTTTTTCAAGAGAATTATTTGGGTTGTTTTTGATATAATTGATATACATGCAGACAGTACTATGAGTCATTGGATTATTGAAGAAATTGACACAATCAAAATTTGATCTTTAAATGACAAACTTACCGATTCCTGATTTTTTATGAAACATTTTTTCCATCGTAATTCAACGTAATTTGCCAAATAAATGCATAATTCTTTTTTGTACATAAACCAGAAGTGGGTATCACACATTAATGTGTACACGAATTACTGAGATATTCGGTATGGAGATTGCTATATAGTTGAAATTAAAATGTACATCAACCTCATCTGATGATTATATGAACAGATTTGAAAATAAATGACGTTTTATGCTCGTTTATTAACACCCAACATTTTGTTGTTGTGGGTTTTTTTTCTGTAAGTTTCAACATAGCAAAACATTTTCCTAAAAATAATTTATGGTTTTTGTGTTACCTATTCATGTAGCAATCTTTTATCGAATGTTTTAATAAAGACTGAGAGAAGTCAATGACTTACAGCAGACTCAATATACCAAAGGTCAACAGCACGACGAGGCCAAGGGAAATATAACGAAGTTAAGAAGAGGAAATACAATCCCAGATTTTCTTATACAAAAGTCAAATTTACCACTTTATACAAAGGTCACATTTACCACTCTATACAAAAGTCAAATTTACCACTTTATAAAACAGTCACATTTACCACTCTATACAACAGTCACATTTATCACTCTATACAACAGTCACATTTACCATCATATACAACAGTCACATTTACCACTTTATAAAACAGTCACATTTACCACTCTATACAACAGTCACATTTACCACCCTGTACAACAGTCACATTTACCACCCTGTACAACAGTCATATGTACCACCCCATACAACAGTCACATTTACCACTCTATACCACAGTCACATTTACCACTCTATACCACAGTCACATTTACCACTCTATACAACAGTCACATTTACCACCCTGTACAACAGTCACATTTACCACCCTGTACAACAGTCACATTTACCACTATATACCACAGTCACATTTACCACTCTATACAACAGTCATATTTACCACCCTATACCACAGTCACATTTACCACTTTATAAAACAGTCACATTTACCACTCTATACCACAGTCACATTTACCACCCTGTACAACAGTCACATTTACCACCCTGTACAACAGTCACATTTACCACTTTATACAGCAGTCACATTTACCACCCTATACAACAGTCACATTTACCACCCTATACAACAGTCACATTTACCACCTTATACAAAAGTCACATTTACCACTCTATACCACAGTCACATTTACCACTTTATACAACAGTCACATTTACCACTCTATACCACAGTCACATTTACCACTTTATAAAACAGTCACATTTACCACTTTATAAAACAGTCACATTTACCACCCTATACCACAGTCACATTTACCACTTTATACAACAGTCACATTTACCACTCTATACAACAGTCACATTTACCACCCTGTACAACAGTCACATTTACCACCCTGTACAACAGTCACATTCACCACCCTGTACAACAGTCACATTTACCACCCTGTACAACAGTCACATTTACCACTCTATACAACAGTCACATTTACCACTCTATACAACAGTCACATTAACCACTATATACAACAGTCACATTTACCACCTCATACAACAGTCACATTAACCACTTTATACAAAAGTCACATTTACCACTCTATACAACAGTCACATTTACCACCCTGTACAACAGTCACATTTACCACTCTATACAACAGTCACATTTACCACCCTGTACAACAGTCACATGTACCACCCTGTACAACAGTCACATTTACCACCCTGTGCAACAGTCACATTTACCACCCTGTACAACAGTCACATTTACCACTTTATACAAAAGTCACATTTACCACTCTATACAACAGTCACATTTACCACTTTATACAAAAGTCACATTTACCACTCTATACAACAGTCACATTTACCACTCTATACAACAGTCACATTTACCACGCTGTACAACAGTCACATTTACCACCCCATACAACAGTCACATTTACCACCCTATACCACAGTCACATGTACCACTTTATACAACAGTCACATTTACCACTCTATACAACAGTCACATTTACCACCTCATACAACAGTCACATTTACCACTCTATACAACAGTCACATTTACCACCTCATACAAAAGTCACATGTACCACTCTATACAACAGTCACATTTACCACTCTATACAACAGTCACATTTACCACTCTATACCACAGTCACATTTACCACTCTATACAACAGTCACATTTACCACCCCACACAACAGTCACATTTACCACCCTATACAAAAGTCACATGTACCACCCCATACAACAGTCACATGTACCACCCCATACAACAGTCACGTTTACCACCTAATACAAAAGTCACATTTACCACTCTATACAACAGTCACGTTTACCACTCTATACAACAGTCACATTTACCACCCTATACAACAGTCACATTTACCACTCTATACAACAGTCACATTTACCACCCCATACAACAGTCACATTTACCACTCTATACAACAGTCACATTTACCACTCTATACAACAGTCACATTTACCATCCCATACAACAGTCACATTTACCACCTGATACAACAGTCACGTTTACCACTCTATACAACAGTCACATTTACCACCCCATACAACAGTCACATTTACCACTCTATACAACAGTCACATTTACCACTCTATACAACAGTCACATTTACCACTCTATACAACAGTCACATTTACCACTCTATACAACAGTCACATTTACCACCCCATACAACAGTCACATTTACCACTCTATACAACAGTCACATTTACCACTCTATACAACAGTCACATTTACCACTCTATACAACAGTCACATTTACCACTCTATACAACAGTCACATTTACCACCCCATACAACAGTCACATTTACCACTCTATACAACAGTCACATTTACCACCCCATACCACAGTCACATTTACCACCCTATACAACAGTCACATTTACCACTTTATACAAAAGTCACATTTACCACTTTATACAACAGTCACATTAACCACTATATACAACAGTCACATTTACCACCCCATACAACAGTCACATTTACCACCCCATACAACAGTCACATTTACCACTTTATACAACAGTCACATTTACCACCCTATACAACAGTCACGTTTACCACCCTATACAACAGTCACGTTTACCACTCTATACAACAGTCACATTTACCACCCTATACAAAAGTCACATGTACCACCCCATACAACAGTCACATGTACCACCCCATACAACAGTCACGTTTACCACCTAATACAAAAGTCACATTTACCACTCTATACAACAGTCACTTTTACCACTCTATACAACAGTCACATTTACCACCCTATACAACAGTCACATTTACCACTCTATACAACAGTCACATTTACCACCCCATACAACAGTCACATTTACCACTCTATACAACAGTCACATTTACCACTCTATACAACAGTCACATTTACCATCCCATACAACAGTCACATTTACCACCTGATACAACAGTCACGTTTACCACTCTATACAACAGTCACATTTACCACCCCATACAACAGTCACATTTACCACTCTATACAACAGTCACATTTACCACTCTATACAACAGTCACATTTACCACTCTATACAACAGTCACATTTACCACTCTATACAACAGTCACATTTACCACCCCATACAACAGTCACATTTACCACTCTATACAACAGTCACATTTACCACTCTATACAACAGTCACATTTACCACTCTATACAACAGTCACATTTACCACTCTATACAACAGTCACATTTACCACCCCATACAACAGTCACATTTACCACTCTATACAACAGTCACATTTACCACCCCATACCACAGTCACATTTACCACCCTATACAACAGTCACATTTACCACTTTATACAAAAGTCACATTTACCACTTTATACAACAGTCACATTAACCACTATATACAACAGTCACATTTACCACCCCATACAACAGTCACATTTACCACCCCATACAACAGTCACATTTACCACTTTATACAACAGTCACATTTACCACCCTATACAACAGTCACGTTTACCACCCTATACAACAGTCACGTTTACCACTCTATACAACAGTCACATTTACCACTCTATACAACAGTCACATTTACCACTTCATACCACAGTCACATTTACCACTATATACAACAGTCACATTTACCACTCTATACAACAGTCACATGTACCACTTTATACAACAGTCACATTTACCACTCCATCCAACAGTCACATTTACCACCCTATACAACAGTCACGTTTACCACCCTATACCACAGTCACATTTACCACTTTATACAACAGTCACATTTACCACTCTATACCACAGTCACATTTACCACTCTATACAACAGTCACATGTACCACTTTATACAACAGTCACGTTTACCACCCTATACAACAGTCACATTTACCACCCCATACAAAAGTCACATTTACCACCCTATACAACAGTCACGTTTACCACCCTATACAACAGTCACGTTTACCACTCTATACAACAGTCACATTTACCACCCCATACAAAAGTCACATTTACCACCCTATACAACAGTCACATGTACCACCCCATACAACAGTCACATTTACCACCCTATACAACAGTCACATGTACCACCCCATACAACAGTCACATTTACCACCCTATACAACAGTCACGTTTACCACCCCATACAACAGTCACGTTTACCACCCTATACAACAGTCACATTTACCACCCTATACAACAGTCACATGTACCACCCCATACAACAGTCACATTTACCACCCTATACAACAGTAACATTTACCACCCCATACAACAGTCACATTTACCACTCTATACAACAGTCACATTTACCACTTGATGCAAAAGTCACATGTACCACCCTATACCACAGTCACATTTACCACTCTATACAACAGTCACATTTACCACTTTATGCAAAAGTCACATGTACCACCCCATACAACAGTCACATTTACCACCCTATACAACAGTAACATTTACCACCCCATACAACAGTCACATTTACCACTCTATACAACAGTCACATTTACCACTCTATACAACAGTAACATTTACCACTTGATACAACAGTCACATGTACCACCCCATATAACAGTCGAATGTACCATTTATACAACAGTCACATGTACCACTTTATACAACAGTCACAGTTACCACCTGATACAAAAGTCACATTTACCACTCTATACAACAGTCACATTTACCACTCTATACAACAGTCACATTTACCACTCTATACAACAGTCTCATTTACCACCTCATACAACAGTCACATTTACCACTTTATACAACAGTCATATTTACCACTTTATACAAAAGTCACATTTACCACCCTATACAACAGTCACATTTACCTCTCTATACAACAGTCACATTTACCACCCATACAACAGTCACATTTACCACCTCATACAACAGTCACATATACCACTTTATACAACAGTCACATTTACCACTTTATACAAAAGTCACATTTACCACCCTATACAACAGTCACATTTACCACCTAATACAACAGTCACATTTACCACTCTATACAACAGTCACATTAACCACCTCATACAACAGTCACATTAACCACCTCATACAACAGTCACATTTACCACCCTATACAAAAGTCACATTTACCACTTTATACAACAGTCACATTTACCACTCTATACAACAGTCACATTTACCACTCTATACAAAAGTCACATTTACCACTCTATACAACAGTCACATTTACCACCCTATACAACAGTCACATTTACCACCCTATGCAAAAGTCACATTTACCACTTTATACAGCAGTCACATTTACCACCCTATACAACAGTCACATTTACCACCCTATACAACAGTCACATTTACCACCCTATACAACAGTCACATTTACCACTCTATACAGCAGTCACATTTACCACTTTATACAACAGTCACATTTACCACTCTATACAACAGTCAAATTTACAACTTTATACAACAGTCACATGTACCACTCTATACAACAGTCACATTTACCACCCCAGACAACAGTCACATTTACCACTCTATACAACAGTCACATTTACCACTCTAAATAACAGTCAAATTTACAACTTTATACAACAGTCACATTTACCACTCTATACAACAGTCACATTTACCACTCTAAATAACAGTCAAATTTACAACTTTATACAACAGTCACATGTACCACTCTATACAAAAGTCACATTTACCACCCTATACAACAGTCACATTTACCACTTTATACAACAGTCACATTTACCACCTCATTAACTAGTCACATTTACCACCTCATTAACTAGTCACATTTACCACCCCATACAACAATTATACATTTGCCACCACTTACAACAGTCACAATTATCACCTTATGCAAAAGACAGAACAATGACTACTAGTACTTCATGCGAGTCCCATTTCCCATACAACACATACAACTGTTATAACATGTGCCTCCACATACAACAGTCACAAGATTGTCACTTTGTACAACACAATGTTTAACACGTTATACGTCAGCCAGGTTACCCACCTCGTGTAACAGACATAACGGTTACCAGATTTTAAGCCTGTGAACTCTGTTGTTTGCAGCATTGGCTATAAATGTACCATAAGCAGTAATGTGGAGACGTGGCATTGTAGACAGTGTGCGCGCTCTACTAACATATTGTCGTTGATATCAGACGCAAGATTTCCCGATACCTTTGCATATTTCAGGCTAACACGTCTCTTGACTTTTGTCGCAATTTTGTCAGTGTTGGCTTCCATAATTTCCCCCCTAATCTGATCAGGCGAACCCCCTAGGCATCGATTTGTCGGCGAATTAAAATGCTACCTTCTCGTTACGCCTCTGTGTTGGGATGCCGACCCGGTACTAGCGAGATTTATACCAGATTTAATACCCATGGAAAAATGCAGAAAAATTAATTTGATTTAAATTTTAAGTCTTCAATCCCTTGTGGAATAGAAGAAAGACATTTTCTACAAGATTTTCCTGGATACAATGTCACACCCTGACATCTTAAACGAAGATCTTCTGATTACGTAAGCAGAATGTATAACTTGGTTCAAACAAATTCCCGAACGTTCCCGAACATTACGGGGTTTTATCAAAGGTTGGCCAGTCCATACTTAAATGATTTTGACAAGTAAGGAGTAACTGGGGTTTGCTAGCAGGTGTTACTTAACACGAGACTTATCATGTGGTGCTTCAATCGTATATTCGTTAAGTATTATTCGTATACAATTTGGTGTCTCACGAGGGAGGGGGATTCGTTTCCGATACTGTCTTCTTGAGACAGAATATCGTATTTGGGTTGCCATGGTGACATGATGGTCCCATGGGCCACTTCCTGTGATCCGGTTTTCTCCCTGGGTATCATTAGCATTCGTATTTCACTAATATAGTTAACAAAAAATGTACATATGTTACGTATTAGACTAACTACGTATCCGCCCTGTCAGCAAACCTCGATACAGCCAGAGATATCTGATAGAAACATTCCCATTCACCTTATACAATCAAATAACTCCCCTCATGTATATGGATGTTTAAATGTCTTTCACTTCCATAAAACGAAAAATTGTCGGGGACAGGCCACTGTTAAATCAGTCAAACAAATAATTACCGACATTTCGGTTTCAGGTCTAATCAGGTTAAGTAATTAATCATCGTTCCGTCGCCATTTCATTTTAATTGACGTCCGTTAATCAGTTGATCAACGCCATGTTGTAACCAATACCTCTCAATACGGACAATTATTTCATTATATTAAACACGTGTAGTGACATCTAAAGTCTCAAATGTTTATGTTTCAGATGTAATCATTTTAGTTTTCTGGTGTGTGAGCGACTGTTATCATGTGACGTGAGTCCACACCAACCTACAATGTAATTTGAGATACACCACATCAATATACAATGTAATCTGATATACACCACACCAATATACAATGTAATCTGAGATACACCACATCAATATACAATGTAATCTGAGATACACCACATCAATATACAATGTACTCTGAGATACACCACATCAATATACAATGTACTCTGAGATACACCACATCAATATACAATGTACTCTGAGATACACCACATCAATATACAATGTAATCTGATATACACCACATCAATATACAATGTAATCTGTGATACACCACATCAATATACAATGCAAACTGAGATACATCACATCAACATACAATGTAATCTGAGATACACCACATCAATATACAATGTAATCTGAGATAAACCACATCAATATACAATGTAATCTGAGATACACCACATCAATATACAATGTAATCTGAGATACACCACATCAATATACAATGTAATCTGTTATACACCACATCAATATACAATGTAAGCTGATACACACCACATCAATATACAATGTAATCTGTTATACACCACATCAATATACAATGTAATCTGAGATACACCACATCAATATACAATGTAATCTGAGATACAATGTGGTAAAGATAAATGAATAGTATGGACCAAACTACTAGTTACTAGAAGCCATTGATGAACAGGCGACAGCTCTGGCCAACGGAATTTTTTTTATTTGTCATCACGTGAATTGTTGTTGATTCGAAATGGTTTCACCAAATACATGTATGATACTCAAACTATTGTGCAAACCAATTTCAATTGTTGTTTGGCCAAGACAGTGTCAGCTGAATATCACATTCATATATCAATTTTACTTGTATAGATTCAAATGCTGCTTCTTCAGTCGTATAGTCGATAACTCACATTATTTCATTGACAGAAACGTTCCGATTGCAGTAAAGTGTTACTTCTGACCAATTTTCTGTTTTGTAGTAAAAGGTAGTTCTTGACCATGATTGCAGTTAGACGGAATCAATCATTTAAGTTAAAACAAGATTTTATTGAGTTAACAAAAGGATTAGATAAAAACCAGGAATTAGCTAATTTGGCCCTTCACACATAATAAATAAAATATAACCATTGACACTGGGGACACAGTAGTCATTAATCATATATGTTCTATAAAAGATGAAAGTGACCTTCACAAGTAAAAATGTTACCGCATTTCTCATTATTATCTAGAGAGAAAAACTAGATTCTGTCCATTCAGACAAAGATATGTTTATTCCTTTAGACGACACGGAGTCTTTTAGTCGACACTTATTATCATACATGTAAGTTTAATCTTCACGATAAGCTTTCTATTGTTTCCTTTAGCAGACGCCGTCGTCTCTTGTTATGTTTACACGTGATCTTTGGAATAGGACTTCAATCATCTGATCTACATATAACCATTACAGTAGATTTGAAATCAATAAAATTCTGTAACATAAGGAGGAGGTGTGACATAACGATAAACTAGGGTGACAACAGTCTAATGCTTGCAGTTGATTGATTGCTTTTGTGGAAACTCGAAAAGAGGCAAAGAGAAAACTGTAATAACATCATGGGAAAACACTCAAGCACAAAAATGAAGCTGCATCATAAAAAAAAAACACGAAATTACTTTTTAACGTATTTCCGTTATATCACGTGGAGAATCAGCCTTGGCATCAAGTTTGTAATAGCAGATATAACATTAACATACGAGTCCATGACCTTCCTTCATTGAATGGTCGAGCAATACTGACAGCTGTAACAATGACAAGAGCATACACAATAGTAACACACACAACAGTCTCACACAACAGTAACAAACACAACAGTAACAAACAACAGTAACAAACACAACAGTAACACACAACAGTAACAAACACAACAGTAACAAACACAACAGTAACAAACACAACAGTAACAAACACAACAGTAACATACAGCAGTAACACACAATAGTAACACACACAGCAGTAACAAACACAACAGTAACACACAACAGTAACATACAGCAGTAACACACAATAGTGACAAACACAACAGTAACACACAACAGTGACACACAACAGTAACACATACAACAGTAACACACAACAGTAACACATACAACAGTAACACACAACAGTAACAAACACAACAGTAACACACAATAGCAACACACACAGCAGTCTCACACAACAGTAACACTCAACAGTAACAAACACAACAGTAACACACAACAGTAACACATACAACAGTAACACACAACAATGACAAACACAACTGTAACAACCACAATAGTAACACACAACAGTAACAAACACAACAGTGACACACAACAGTAACAAACACAACAGTAACAAACACAACAGTGACACACAACAGTGACACATACAACAGTAACACACAACAGTGACAAACACAAATGTCTCACACAACAGTAACAAACACAACAGTAACACACAACAGTGACACATACAACAGTAACACACAACAGTGACACATACAACAGTAACACACAACAGTGACAAACACAACAGTATCACACAACAGTAACAAACACAACAGTAACACACAACAGTAACACACAACAGTAACAAACACAACAGTAACACACAACAGTAACACACAACAGTAACAAACACAACAGTAACACACAACAGTGACACATACAACAGTAACACACAACAGTGACAAACACAATAGTCTCACACAACAGTAACAAACACAACAGTAACACACAACAGTAACACACAACAGTAACAAACACAACAGTGACACACAACAGTAACACACAACAGTAACACACAACAGTAACACACAACAGTAACACACAACAGTAACAAACACAACAGTAACACACAACAGTGACACACAACTGTAAAACATACAACAGTAACACATACAGCAGTAACCAACTGACCTACCGCGGACCCCTTACAATAGTTCCATAGAGACAAGAGTAACACATATTTACCCAGGAAAGGCATACACAGTTTCATTCAATGTATGTGAGTCAATTTTCGAGAATAGTTTACGGAAAAACATTGGATATCAGTAATTAATTATGGGTGAAACCATTAGAATTATCGAATTACTGGCTAACAATATTTTGGATGAGTTCGGGAGCAGCATACAAGGGGGAATATGAGAATGAACGTTCGTCAACTTATATGTTTTTCTTTTGGTATGACGCTGAGAACAGAACATTTGCTACAGAAACTTTCGAGAGATGCAGATAAATAGACGCGTTTGATGGCCGCCATTATTTCAATTCATTGCAGAAAGTTGTTCAGTTTATTTGGTTCATTACTGTGTCAGGTAGTATAACATGTCTTTCTGTTTGTGAAAATGTACCTAGATATATATATTGTATATCATTGACTACTCCGATGTCAGCTCCAGATTTGAGGGGTATTACGGTATTACATCATTGACGGGGGCTGCTTGGATGTAGACAACCAAACGACACAGAGCACCAAATCCTTACTTTATATAATGTAGTCATACATGTTTGTGGATCCCTGTATTGTCTTCCTGTTTCTCAATATGTTTTACATAGACATGCACGTATTCTCGCTTTTTGTTATTTTTTATATTTATTTCTTGCTTGACCTTTATCGAACTGCGGACAGAACCCCTACCCTGCCCGTCTCGGCCTGGTGACAGAACCCCTACCCTGCCCTTCTTGGTCTGGGGACAGAACCCCTACCCTGCCCTTCTTGGTCTGCGGACAGAACCCCTACCCTGCCCTTCTTGGTCTGGTGACAGAACCCCTACCCTACCCGTCTCGGTCTGGGTACATAGTCCATACCCTGCCCGTCTCGGCCTGGTGACAGAACCCCTACCCTGCCCGTCTCGGCCTGGTGACAGAACCCCTACCCTGCCCTTCTTGGTCTGCGGACAGAACCCCTACCCTGCCCGTCTCGGCCTGCGGACAGAACCCCTACCCTGCCCTTCTTGGTCTGCGGACAGAACCCCTACCCTGCCCGTCTCGGCCTGGGGACAGAACCCCTACCCTGCCCTTCTTGGTCTGCGGACAGAGCCCCTACCCTGCCCAACTCGGCCTGGGGACAGAACCCCTACCCTGTCCGACTTGGTCTGCGGACAGAGCCCCTACCCTGTCCGACTTGGTCTGCGGACAGAACCCCTACCCTGTCCGACTCGGCCTGGGGACAGAGCCCCTACCCTGTCCGACTTGGTCTGCGGACAGAACCCCTACCCTGTCCGACTCGGCCTGGGGACAGAGCCCCTACCCTGCCCTTCTTGGTCTGCGGACAGAACCCCTACCCTGCCCGTCTCGGCCTGGGGACAGAACCCCTACCCTGCCCGTCTTTGTCTGGGGACAGAACCCCTACCCTGCCCAACTCGGCCTGGGGACAGAGCCCCTACCCTGCCCGTCTTTGTCTGGGGACAATTCTAGGTATAGTTCATCAGTCACCTAAAACATATGGCACAACTCACTGTAGTCTTTACAGATCGCAACTAATAATGGAAAGGTCTGTTCATCGACGGACCAATTAATTTCCTAGCTCAATCCTTAACCAGCTTCAGTTTTAATTGCATAGTGTATTGGTAATTGAATAGTATGTTGTTCCCACCTACTCGCTACATACATGTACTCTTCATCATAAACTGTTTCAATAAACTCTAAAACACATTTTCTATTTTTTGATAACTACATCAACTGAACACCACCATGGAGAATAAGGCTCGCCCACACAAGTATAGTATTGATGATATAGGTATAATACCACCTTTGTGTGACTAACAGTTCTGACATCGTGATACAATGGTATTACTTCGTGTCTATTTATTGTCAAGGTAAGTTTGTAAGTAATAAAACAGTTATAACACTTCAATCGATACGTGGTTCCATAGATTACCCAAACAGAGGCTGATCGTCGGTCGCCTTATACATCACTCGTTTTTTCCCCATTAAACCTATAAAGGTTATAATATTTTAAATTCTTAATTTGCTGTATTCACGTGGTAAGTCATTGTGTTTTCTCTCTCTGGCTTTCATCTACTTCTTGATGTTGTCCTGTTATCAAATTGTACTTTTCAATTTTAATTCATGTGTAATATTCCAAAAGGTATTATTATAATTCCGTTTTATATCGATAGTTTATAATTAAGGTAGAAACTCATTAAACATCCAGGATATGATCTTTGGAAACGAACTCCAAATATCAGATAGATGATACTAATGACCATGGCTGATAATTGGACGTTAAACAAAATAAACCAAACCGAGCCTCCATTTGTGTGGCAATTTATTAGCTATATTCCAGACCCCGTCCTGGGTAGGAACAATTAATCCGCCTTATCTGCATAAGATGATTAGATCGATGGCTAAAGAGATGATACGGTCATCTTTGAATGATTTACAAATGAGATTTTTAGATAAAACCTTGGTTTAAGACCGCCTTATATCCGAGAGCATACATGGTGTACATCATGACACAGCATCGCCAACAACAAATGAAAAACTGCGGCATCATTGATACTCAGATATATACAAAAAATCATACCACACCTACCAAACTCTGACATATACAAAAAAACATACCATACATACCAAACTCTGACATATACAAAAAATCATACCACAACTACCACCCTCAGACATACAAAATCATTCCACACCTTTCAAACTCAGACTATAGAAAAAATCATAGCTAACCTGGAAAACTCGGACATATAGAAAACATCCAACCCCTACCAAAGTCAGACATACACAAAACCATACCAACCCCTACCAAAGTCAGACGTACAGTTGTATACACAAAACCATACCAACCCCTACCAAACTGAGACATACACAAAACCATACCAAACGCTACCAAACTGAGACATACACAAAACCATACCATACCCTACCAAACTCAGACATACACAAAATTATACCACACCGACCATATTCTGACATACATGTACACAAAATCATACCACACCTACTAAACTCAGACATAAACAAAATCATACCAACCCTACCAAATTCTTACATATACAAAATCATACCACACCTACCAAACTCAGACATACACAAAACCATACCAACCCCTACCAAACTCAGACATACACAAAACCATACCAACCCCTACCAAACTCAGACATACACAAAACCATACCAACCCCTACCAAACTCAGACATACACAAAACCATACCACACCTACTAAACTCTGACATACACAAAACCATACCAACACCTACCAAACTCAGACATACACAAAACCATACCAACCCCTACCAAACTCAGACATACACAAAACCATACCACACCTACCAAACTCAGACATACACAAAACCATACCACACCTACCAAACTCAGACATACACAAAACCATACCAACCCTACCAAACTCAGACATACACAAAACCATACCAACCCCTACCAAACTCAGACATACACAAAACCATACCAACCCCTACCAAACTCAGACATACACAAAACCATACCAACCCCTACCAAACTCAGACATACACAAAACCATACCAACCCCTACCAAACTCAGACATACACAAAACCATACCACACCTACTAAACTCTGACATACACAAAACCATACCACACCTATCAAACTCAGACATACACAAAACCATACCAACCCCTACCAAACTCAGACATACACAAAACCATACCACACCCTACCAAACTCAGACATACACAAAACCATACCACACCTACCAAACTCAGACATACACAAAACCATACCAACCCCTACCAAACTCAGACATACACAAAACCATACCAACCCCTACCAAACTCAGACATACACAAAACCATACCAACACCTACCAAACTCTGACATACACAAAACCATACCAACCCCTACCAAACTCAGACATACACAAAACCATACCAACCCCTACCAAACTCAGACATACACAAAACCATACCAACCCCTACCAAACTCAGACATACACAAAACCATACCAACCCCTACCAAACTCAGACATACACAAAACCATACCAACCCCTACCAAACTCAGACATACACAAAACCATACCAACCCCTACCAAACTCAGACATACACAAAACCATACCAACCCCTACCAAACTCAGACATACACAAAACCATACCACACCTACCAAACTCAGACATACACAAAACCATACCACACCTACCAAACTCTGACATACACAAAACCATACCACCCCTACCAAACTCAGACATACACAAAACCATACCAACCCCTACCAAACTCAGACATACACAAAACCATACCACACCTACCAAACTCAGACATACACAAAACCATACCAACCCCTACCAAACTCAGACATACACAAAACCATACCCAACCCCTACCAAACTCAGACATACACAAAACCATACCAACCCCTACCAAACTCAGACATACACAAAACCATACCACACCCTACCAAACTCAGACATACACAAAAATCATACCAACACCTACCAAACTCAGACATATACAAAATCATACCACCCCTACCAAACTCAGACATACACAAAAATCATACCACACCTACCAAACTCAGACATACACAAAACCATACCACACCTACCAAACTCAGACATACACAAAACCATACCACACCTACCAAACCCCCCCTTAACCCCCCCCCCACCCCCCCAAAAAACCCCCTAACAACCCCCCCCACCCAAAATCAGACATAACAAAACCCAAACCCCAAAACCCACCAAACCGGGCATTCCCCAAAAAAAATACCAAAACCCCCACCAAACTTAACATACCCAAACCATTCCAACCCCCACCCCCCCTCAGACATATACAAAAAACCATACCACACCTACCAAACTCTGACATACACAAAATCAAAACCAAAAACCCCCAAAACTTGGACATACCAAAAAAATACCAAAACCCCCCCCAAACTTAGACATAACAAAATCAAAAACCCAAACCTACCAAACTTGGACATTAAAAAAAACCCTACCACCCCTAAAACTTTGGGAAAAAACCAAAAAATACCAAAACCCCCCCCAAACTCAACATACACAAAACCAAACCCCCACCTACCAAAAATGACCTACACAAAACCATACCCAAAACCCCCACCCAAAAAGCAGCATACACAAAAACCATACCAACCCCTACCAAACTCAGACATACACAAAAACCATACCACAAAACCCCCAAAAATCAGCCCTAAAAACAAAAAAACCCTACCAAACCCCCTACCCAAATCCGAAATCCCCAAAAACCTTCCAACCCCCCACCCCACCATACAACCCAAACCCCCCCCCAAAACCCAACCCCAAAATCGACATTTCACAAAAAACCCCCCCCAACCCCCCACCCCGCCTCACAAAACCCCCCCCCCTCCCCCCCCAGGGCCATCCAAAAACCATAAAACCCCCCCAAACCCAAAACCCCCCTACCCCCAAAAAAATACCCCCCCCCCCCAAAAACCCCGCCTTCCCCCCCCAAAAAAAATACCAAACCCCCACCCCCTCCCCGGGTCCCCCCAAACCTCCCCCTCCCCAAAACAGCCCCCCCCCCTACCCCCCCTTCCCAAATCCGGCCCCCAAAACCCCCTCCCCCCCACCAAAAACCCAACCCCCCTTTCCTTCCAAACCCCCTACCCCCCAAAATCCCAAAACCCCCATTTTTTTCCCCCCCCCCTCGTCCCCAAAACCATTCCCCCCCCCCCGCCCAAAAAAAATCCCCCCCCTCCAAAACCCCGTCCCCCAAAACCCCTCCCCCCACCCCCCCCCGCCCCTCCCCCAATCCCCCCCCCCTCCCCAAAAAAAAACCCTCCCCAAAACCCCTCCAAACCCCGCCCTTCCCCCCCCTCCCAAACCCCCCTCCCCCTCAGACCCTCCCCCCAAAAAAAATACCCAAACCCCCCTCCCCCAACTTTTAACAAAAAATCCCCCCCCCCCCCCAAAACCCCAAATCCCCCCAAAACCCCCAACCCCCAACCCCCCCCCAAAATCCCGCCCCCCCCCCCCCCATACCCCCCCCTCCCCCTCTTCCCCCCCAAACCCCCCCCCCAACCCCCCCTGACCCGTTCCCCCTCCCCCCCCCCCCCCCAAAATCCCCCCCATACCCCCAAAAAAGACCACCCCCCAAAATCCCCCCGCCCTTCCCCCCCAAAAACCCCTCCCCCCCCCTACCAAACCCCCAGAAATTTACCCCCCCAAAAAAACCCCCCCCCCCTCCAAACCCCCCTCCCCCTCCCCCCTCCCCTCCCCCATCCCCCTCCCCCCTTGCCTTCCCCCCCCTAAACCCCCCCCCCCTCCCCCCACCCCCCTTTCCCCCCCTCCCCCCCCCCCCAAACCCCTGCTTATACCCCCCCCAAAAATCAACCCCCAAACCCCCCCCAAAGGGTTCCCCGGGGCAACCTCCCTTTCCTCCCCCCCCCCCCAAACTCGACCATAAAAAAAATCAAAAACCCAAAACCAAAACTTGGGCATAACAAAACATACCACACCTACCAAACTCGACATACACAAAACCATTACCACACCCCTACCAAACTAGACATACACAAAACCATACCAACCCCTACCAAACTCAGACATACACAAAACCATACCAACCCCTACCAAAACTCAGGCCATACACAAAACCACTTTTCCCACACCTAAACCAAAACCCCCCCCCCCTTACACAAAAACCTACCAACCCCCCCAAAAACCCCCCAAAAACCCCAAAACCAAAAACCAACCCCCCCACCAAAACCCCAAAATACCCAAAACCATACCAACCCCTACCCAAAATCCCTCCCCAAAACCCCCCCCCCCCCCCTACCAAACTCAAACCCCTCCCCCCCCCATAACCCCCCCCCTACCAAGCTTTAACATACCCCCCCCCCAAAAACCAACCCCCCCAAACCCCACCCCTTTCCCAAAATACCCAAAAACCATTCCCCCCTTTTCCCAAACCCCCGACCCCCCCCCAAAACCCCCCAACCCAACCCCACCACAAAAACCCTTTCCCCCCCCCAGAACCCCCCCCTACCAAACTAAAACATCCCCAAAACCCCCCCCCACACCCCCCCCCAAAAACCCCCTAAAACCCCCCCATAAACCCCAAAACCCTACCAAAATCAGACCAAAACAAAAACCCTACCAAACCCTACCAAACTCAGACATACACAAAACCATACCAACCCCTACCAAACTCAGACATACACAAAACCATACCACCCCTACCAAACTCAGACATACACAAAACCATACCAACCCCTACCAAACTCAGACATACACAAAACCATACCAACCCCTACCAAACTGAGACATACACAAAACCATACCACACCTACCCAATACTCAGACATACACAAAACATACCACACCTACCATACAAACTCAGACCTACACAAAAACATACCACACCCCTACCAAACTCAGACATACACAAAACCATACCAACCACCAACCAACTCAGACATACACAAAACCATACCAACCCCTACCAAACTCAGACATACACAAAACCATACCAACCCCTACCAAACTCAGACATACACAAAACCATACCACACCTACCAAACTCAGACATACACAAAACCATACCAACCCCTACCAAACAAAACTCCAAAAAAAACCCAAAACCAAAACCTACCAAAACCCCCGACATTTCCCCAAAAACCCCCTACCAACCCCTACCCAAAATCCCAAAAACCCCAAAACCCCTACCCCCCCCCCCCCCTCATCCCAAAAAAAAACCCCCTCCCAAAACCCCTACCCCCCCCCCATTCCCATAAAACCCCACCAAAACCCCTACCCCCGTTTCCCTCCCCAACCAATACCCCCCCCCACCCTTTTTTATTTCCCCCCCCCCCCCTAAAACCCCCACCCAAAAACCCCATCCCCCCCCCTCCCCCCCCACCCCAAAAACCCCGACAACCCCAAAAAACCCCAACCTCCCCCCTCAACCCCCCAAAAAACCCCTACCCCCCCTACCCCTCAACATCCCCCCAAACCCCCTTCCCCCCCCTCCTAACCCCAACCCCCCCAGGCCCTACACAAAAACCTACCCCCCCCCCCTCCCCCCCCCGTTCCGGCCCCCACCAAAACCCCCCAAACCCCCCTACCAAACCAGACATAACCCAAAACCCTACCAAAACCCCTACCAAACCGGGCATTTCCCCAAAACATTAAACCCCCCTTAAACCCGGGCATATCAAAAAAATACCCCAAAAAATTAAAACTCACCCTACCCAAAAACAAAAACCCCACCTTTCCAAACTTTGAATACACAAAACAAAACCACCCTACCAAAAAAGGGGAAAAACACAAAAAAAACCCTACCAACCCACCAAACCCAAAACCCCCCCAAACCTTTCCAAAATTACCACCCAAAAAAAACCCTACCAACCCCCCCAACCCCAAAAACAACCCAAAACAAAACCATACCACACCCACCAAACTCAAATACACCCCAAAAAAATACCCAAAACCCCCACCACCCTTCCCAAAATCCAAAAACCTACCAACCCCAAAATCCCAAAAAAACCCCAACCCCTACCAAAACCCCCCCTACACAAAACCATCCCAACCCCTACCCCCCCTCAACATACCCCCAAAAACCCCCCCCAAAACCCCCACCCCCAAAATCCAAAACCAAACACAACCCTACCAAAACCCCCACCAAACCAACATTACCAAAAACCCCACCCACCAAATCCCCAAAAAAACCCCCCCCCAAAACCCCCTCCCCGACCCCCCCCCCAAACCGCCCCACCCCCCCCAAAAAGACCCCCTCCAAAAAATTTCCCCCCCCCTCGAATTTCCCCCCTACCCCCCTCCCCCTACAGCCCCAAAACCCCCCCCCCCGGCCCCCCATCCCCAAAACCCCCCCCCCCCCCTCCCCCAAACTCCCCTTCCCCCCCCTCCCCCCCCTACCCCCCTCCCCGACCCCCTCCCCCCCATCCCCCCCTCCTCCCCTTCCCCCCCCAAAAAACCCCCCCCTCCCCCCCTTCCCCTCCCCCCCCAAAAACCCCCCACACCCCCCCAAAAACCCCATCCCCAAAAACCCCCACCCCTCCAAACCTCCCCCCCTCCCCATAAACCCCCCCCCCAACCAAAAAAACCTACCCCCCTTTCCCCCTCACCCTCCCCAAACCCCCCCCCCAACCCCCCCCCCCCCCCAACATTCCCCCCATTTCCCCCAAAACCCCCCAAAAACCCCGCCCCCCCCCCCCCCCCATCCCCCCCCCTCCTCCCCCCCCCTCCCCCAAACCCCTTTCCCAAAAAATCCAAAAAAATTACCCCCCCCTTACCCAAACCCCCCCCGACCCCTACCAAACCAAACCCATAAAACCCCCAACCCCCACCAAACTCAGACATACACAAAACCATACCAACCCCTACCAAACTCTGACATACCCAAAACCATACCAACCCCTACCAAACTCTGACATACACAAAACCATACCAACCCCTACCAAACTCAGACATACACAAAACCATACCAACCCCTACCAAACTCAGACATACACAAAACCATACCACACCTACCAACTCAGACATACACAAAACCATACCAACCCCTACCAAACTCAGACATACACAAAACCATACCAACCCCTACCAAATTCTTACATATACAAAATCATGTTAAAATCACACCTGATAATCTAACTGACTGCACGCTTCCCACTTTGTCAGTGCTAGAAACTAGTAATCACCCTCAGGTGACATGATTCATATCGGGAATTATCCTTAACACATTTTCATACGGAGAGAATTTATTTTGCATTACTTTAAATGTGTTATTGAAGTTGATCCTTTCATCTGTTACTTAACGTGGTAAACCTGGTAATTATTGATAATCATTTCTAATTTTAGCTCTCTGTTTTTGTATTTTCTTGGTTTTGTTTTTTGTTTTTGTTAATGTTTTTTTATTTATCAACCACGGACTTTGTCCTTGGCATTCCCTTTCTTACAGCATTTGGTATCACAGTCCACTGCCCTCAAACACCCCTCTCATTTTCATTTAACCATGTAATTCGTGTTGAAATACACTGTGGAACTAAAACTGAAGTTCACTCCATATGCAAATATCCTGATGCCCATTAGGATGCATACTGACAGTGTTGTTAGTATTGGGCCTAAATTCCCTAATACCGAGAAATACTCGTACAGATACAGGTAAATTTCACAGAAAACAATGAAGAAGTGGGGTAAGGGGGCCGACAATGTGATGTTTTTTTCCCAGCTCACTCTTTCTGTTAGCTTGAGGTGACTCGGGACTAATTACACAATTTATTTATTTATTTAAAGGGTTTTACGTCCGCTATTACCGCCTTACGGCCTTTCAGCTGACGAGTTACTACACAAAAGCCATGCAATAACTTATACAATTCCTCGGCCAATCAGAATTACTTCCGGTAAAAAGTGAACACATACACATATGGTCAGAGACAAAATATTCAGCAGACACAAATAAAGTAAAATACATATTTTAAAAACTGATGATACAGGTATCAATATTGATATTTTTACAACTATCAACGCTATATTGATGAAAAAGAATAGATTCTGACAAAAAGCCAAACCGACACATTGTGGTTGTTGTCAAAGAAATTTTACCAAAAGCAATTCTGATTGGTGGAATCATATTTGATGTAGCTAAGATGGCTGCGAATGTAAGCAGTCGACAACCCTAAATTGTACGATTCGCTACCAGGGAAGAAGTGTTGTCAATAAAAAAAGCGATTCATTCAAAGCTTCTTGATGAAAAAAAAAAAAACCCAAAAAACCCCCCAAAAACCCCCAAAACAAGAAAACAACAACAAAAAACAAGATCAAGCGATTGTACAAACGTTGAGAAGATTGTGATTTCTCTTACACTGACTTTCTGTATACTGTGTGAATATGTTGTATATCCCTGTATGTCGGAAGGGGCGACTAATTGTGGGGCCCTACAAAGTCGGATTGGGTTTCTGCTCTGTCTTCTGATCAAGAGGCATTAAAGAGGCCAAGAATAAAGTCCAATGTATACTACAATGTTGATCGTGCCTCACACTATTAAAATTTGATGGACTTTGAAAACAAGACTGTTCATTAACATCCGTATTGTATTCAAAAGACTGCTAGATTTAACCTTAAATTGAAATACATCAAAACATCGAATTATAATAATCACGCAATAACTAAAAAGCAATAAATAACACAGGTAATCCTGTTCGAACTTACATTCTGTTTGCACAAGCAGATGCTGAATAACAAGGAAATGGTATACAATGCGGCTAGAAGAATACTAGTATACCTTTCAAATTGAATCTTCAAAATATCTGGTTAAGAAAAAAAAAACAAAAAAAAAAAAAAACGTAAAGTAGAAATCGAACCGGACATGCGAATCCTATAAACCAACGTGGTATTGCTGGCTCGAGAAGTTGTACTACTAAGAATGTAGACCAGGTCACCACCCAAGAGAGACTTTGAAGTTGGTGCAGCCGCGTGCAGAGCAGCGCCCCCCCGGCACCAGCAGGCCACCCCGCGCGCGCCCAGAGCAGCCCCCGCGGACGGGGCAGCCACGGGGCAGGGATGAGGCCCACCCCGCGCGCTACAGCAGGCGACCCCCCAACCAACACCCAGCCCCCCGACAAAGCACCCCCCCGCAAGACAGCGCCCGCGGGGAGACAGCATCCCCCCACCCCCGCCGACAGCAGCAGGCGCCACCCCGGGGGAAGAGCAGGCGCCACCCCGCGCGACAGGAGCAGGCCCACCCCGCGCGACAGGAGGGAGAGCCACCCCCCGCTACAGAAAAGGCCCACCCCGCGCGACAGGAGAGGCCCACCCGCGCGACAGAGCAGGCGCCCCCGCGAAAGAAGGCGCCCCCGCGACAGGAGCAAAGGGGCCCCCGCGCACAGGAGCAGGCGCCCCCCGCGCGACAGGAGCAGGCGCCACCCGCGCGACAGGAGCAGGCCCACCCCGCGAGATCAGGAGCAGGGGCCCCCCCCGCGGACAGGAGCAGGCGCACCCCGCGCGACAGCAGCAGGCCCACCCGCGCGAACAGGAGCAGGCGCCACCCCGCGGACAGAGCAGGCGCCACCCCCGCGCGACAGGAGCAGGGGCCAGCCCGCGCGAAAGGAGCAGGCGCCACCCCGGCGACAGAGAGGCAGCACCCCGCTGGTACAGAGGAGCAGGCCCACCCCGCGCGACAGGAGCAGGCGCCAGCCCGCGCGACAGGAGCAGGCCACCACCCGCGGACAGTGATGCAGGGCGCCACGCCGCGCGACAGCAGCAGGCGCCACCCCGCGCGACAGGAGCAGGCGCCACCCAGCGCGACAGGAGCAGGCGCCAGCCCGCGCGTACAGAGCAGGCGCCACCCCGCGCGACAGGAGCAGGCGCCACCCCGCGCGACAGGAGCAGGCCCACCCCGCGCTACAGGAGCAGGCGCCACGCCGCGCGACAGAGCAGGCGCCACCCCGGCGCGACAAGGAGCAGGCGCCACCCCGCGCGACAGGAGCAGGCGCCCAGCCTCGCGCGACAGGAGCAGGCGCCACCCCGCGGACAGGAGCAGGCGCCACCCCGCGCGACAGGAGCAGCCCCACCCCGGCGACAGGAGCAGGCGCCACCCGCGCGGCAGCAGTGGCCAGCCCGCGCGACAGCAGCAGGCGACACCCCGCGCGACAGAGCAGGCGCCACCCCGCGGGGACAAGAGCAGCCCCAGCCCGCGCGACAGGAGCAGGCCCCACCGCGCGCGACAGCACCAGGCCCCACCCCGCGCGACAGGAGCAGGCGCCACGCCGCGCGACAGAAGCAGGCGCCACCCCGCGCGACAGGAGCAGGCGCCACCCGCGAACAGGAGCAGCGCCAGCCCGCGCGACAGGAGCAGGCGCCACCCCGCGGACAGGAGCAGGCGCCACCCGCGCGACAGGAGCAGGCCCCACCCCGCGCGACAGGAGCAGGCGCCACCCCGCGCGACAGCAGCAGGGCCAGCCCGCGGACAGCAGCAGGCGACACCCCGCGCGACAGGAGCAGGCGCCACCCCGCGTGACAAGAGCAGGCCCCAGCCCGCGCGACAGGAGCAGGCCCCACCGCCGCGCGACAGCAGCAGGCCCACCCCGCGACAGGAGCAGGCGCCACCCGCGCGACAGGAGCAGGCCCCACCCCGCGCGACAGGAGCAGGCCAC
Source organism: Pecten maximus (assembly GCF_902652985.1). Classification (NCBI taxonomy): domain Eukaryota; kingdom Metazoa; phylum Mollusca; class Bivalvia; order Pectinida; family Pectinidae; genus Pecten; species Pecten maximus. Next base: position 33,041,533 of record NC_047017.1, on the reverse strand, counting down.
CCGCGCGACAGCAGCAGGGGCCAGCCCGCGCGGACAGGAGCAGGCGCCACCCGCGCGACAGCAGCAGTCGGGCACACCGCGCGACAGAGCAGGCGCCACCCCGCGACAGGACAGCGCCACCCCGCGCGACAGCAGCAGGCCCCACCCGCGCGACAGGAGCAGGCCCCACCGCGGGCGAAGCAGCAGGCGCCACCCCGGCGACAGGAGCAGGCGCCACCCCGCGCGACAGGAGCAGCCCCACCCCGGCGACAGACCGGGGCCCCACCGCGCGCGACAGCAGCAGGCCCCACCCCGCGCGACAGCAGCAGGCGCCACCCGCGCGACAGAGCAGGCGCGACCCCGCGCGACAGGAGCAGCCCCACCCGGGCGACAGGAGCAGCCACCCCGCGGACAAGGCGACAGCGGCGCCAGCCGCGCGACAGAGCAGCCCCACCCCGCGCGACAGGAGCAGGCGCCAGCCGCGCGACAGCAGCAGGCCCACCCGCGCGACAGGAGCAGGCGCCACCCCGCGCGACAGAGCACGCGCACAGCCCGCGCGACAGCAGCAGGCGCCACCCCGCGCGAACAGGCAGGGCGCCACCCCGCGAACAGAGCAGGCCCACCCGCGCGACAGGAGCAGGCGCCACCCCGAGCGACAGCAGCAGGGCGCCAGCCACGCCGACAGGAGCAGGCGCCACCCCGCGCGACAGCAGCAGGCAGCACACGCGCGACAGGAGCAGGCGCCACCCGGCGCGATCAGGAGCAGGCGCCACCCCGCGGCGACAGAGCAGGCGCCACCCGCGCGACAGCAGCAGCACCACCACCGCGCGACAGGAGCAGGCGTCCACCCCGCGCGAAGAGCAGGCCCACCACGCGACGATAGAGCAGGCGCAGCCCGCGAAGCAGCAGGGCCACCCGCCGACAGGCAGCGCGACGGGCCAGCAGCTAGGCACCGCGACAGGAGCAGGCGCCACCCGCGCGACAGGAGCAGGCGCCACCCGCGCATCGGCCACCAATCGCGACGCAGCAGGAACCACCGCGCGACAGAGCAGGCGCAACCCCGCCGACAGGAGAGGCGCCAGCCCCGCCGGCAGCACCCGGCGCCAGCCCGGCGACCAGCACAGCGCCGCCCGCTGCGACAGGATGCAGCGCCAAGCCCAGCGTACAGCACCACGCCCAACCACCGCGCGACAGCAGCAGGCCCACCCGCTCGACAGATCAGCTACCACCGCGCTACAGTACATGCTCCACCCCTCTATACATATCATCTCCACCCCGCGCACGAGCTCGCAATCCCGCGTACATGACAGTCTCACCCGCTCACAGGATCAGCCCACCCCCGCAGATACACTCCACCCCGCACAGGGCAGCCCACCCGCTGACATTAGAGCTCCACCCCGCTCGATATCGTCTCACCCGCGCGACATTATCATTCCACCCCGCGAGACAGCACCCACCCTCCACACAGCCAGCCCACCCCTGGGACAGGCACACCCACCAGGCTACAGACATCAGTCCCCACCCCCTCACATTATCATTACCATCCCTCTCTACAAGATTCCGCACTCCTCTCACATGATCATCTCACACCCCTACATATCATTCCCACCACTCGAAACTCATCCTCGACGTCCCTATCGCATTATCATGCTCCATCCCTCCGACAGTCATCTCCACCCCCTCTACAGATCATTCCACCCCTCTACACGAGCAGTCTCACCCCTGCACGGTATCATTCTCCCCCCTCCAACAGTTCATTCCTCCAAACCCCCTGTCTACATTTCATTCCCACCCTCTACATCATCATTCCCCACCCCTCTCTACATTATCAAGCCATCCCGCCACAATCATTCTCCAGCCCTCACAGGATCATCTCCAACCCTTCTACAGATCATCTCCCCCCTCTACACATCATCGCGTCCACTCCTACATTATCATTCTCCATCCCTCCTACATTATCATTCTCCACCCCTCTCTACATTATCATTCTCCACCCCTCTCTACATTATCATTCTCCACCCCTCTCTACATTATCATTCTCCACCCTCTCTACATCATCATTCTCCACCCCTCTCTACATTATCATTCTCCACCCCTCTCTACATTATCATTCCCCACCCCTCTCCACATTATCATTCTCCACCCCTCTCTACATCATCATTCTCCACCCCTCTCTACATTATCATTCTCCACCCCTCTCTACATTATCATTCTCCACCCTCTCTACATCATCATTCTCCAGCCCTCTCTACATTATCATTCTCCAATCCCGCTCTACATCATCATTCTCCACCTCTCTTAACGTTATCATTCTCCATCCCTCTCTACATTATCATTCTCCACCCCTCTCTACATCATCATTCCCCACCCCTCTCTACATTATCATTCTCCACCCCTCTCTACATTATCATTCCCCACCCCTCTCTACATTATCATTCTCCATCCTCTCTACATCATCATTCTCCGTGCCTCTCTACATTATCATTCTCCACCCCTCTCTACATTATCATTCTCCATCCTTCTCTACATTATCATTCTCCACCCCTCTCTACATCCTCATTCCCCATCCCTCTCTACATTATCAATCTCCATCCCTCTCTACATTTTCATTCTCCACCCCTCTCTACATCATCATTCTCCGTGCCTCTCTACATTATCATTCTCCACCCCTCTCTACATTATCATTCACCATCCTTCTCTACATTATCATTCTCCACCCTCTCTACATCCTCATTCCCCATCCCTCTCTACATTATCAATCTCCATCCCTCTCTACATTTTCATTCTCCATCCCTCTCTACTTTATCATTCCCCACCCCCTCTCTACTTTATCATTCCCCACCCCCTCTCTACATTATCATTCTCAACCCCTCTCTACATCATCATTCTCCATCCCTCTCTACATTATCATTCTCCACCCCTCTCTACGTTATCATTCTCCACCCCTCTCTACATCATCATTCTCCATCCCTCTCTACATCATCATTCTCCACCCCTCTCTACATTATTATTCTCCACCCCTCTCTACGTTATCATTCCCAATACCCTCTCTGTATTATCATTTTCCTCCTCTACATTTCTCACCCTCTACATTATCATTTTCCACCCCTTTCATTCTCCTCCTCCACATTTCTCCCCCTCTACATTATCATTCCTCATTTCAAACTTAAGGAACGCATTCTTTCCTGATTAAAGAACTTAGGCCAAGATGAAAAACACCGGATACTGATTTAATATTGATTGTCTGGCGACAAAACCTCGCAGCAAACTATTTGGAACAAACCGTGCTTTCTCTAACATACTGAAGAGCATGTCAGAACAGATATTAACAATGAAGATACGAATTCCTTGGTGTTCATCTGAGGATGAATTAATGATGTGTTGTCTTCATAAAACAAAAGCACCTGTTTAACCTGATATGTTGTGTAACGTTTCCCTTTTGACCGTCGATTCGCAGGCTACCAGTCAAACAAGAACAATTGCTTTTCGGAAAACAATTCACACGTCCAATGTTTTGAGAGAGATCAATGTCTTCCCTAGTAATACAGCCTGACTCGCAATAAGATTCTGTTTTGTTCAATCAAAACCTCAATGGGTTGACAACTAAGATATTCGGAACAAGAAAAAGCAATCTTTAAAACAATGTTTCTCCCGATAAACTTCTTTAGATTGTTCCTAGCCAGGTTTTCCGATTATTACTAGTTCGATAATGTTATGTAGCTATAGTACCACGGTTCAAACCATTGCCAGACTAAGTGAATAAATGATTTGTCAGATAACAATCGTCAAAGGTATACAATCATTGTATAGGCAGTTGTCTGTTTATAGTATGGCAGTACTGAGGTTGGTAGTAAAATGTTTGGATAGATGCTGAGTTAAACAACTACTCAGCAATCTAACGTTATGTATGAGGCTTCTTATGTAGTTTGATAATATGATACAAATATGGTAGTCCATGTCCGTCCTAATGACCAGTATTTTGAAAGATTGTAATACTGAAGTATGATTGGTCAGTATTCCGTCTTTAAAAAAACCTGACAATGTAGGTATGGTTACCCTAGTTGTCAAACAAGTCTAGTTATTTTTGTTAACAGGAAATGCCAGTGTTAACAGGCCAGAATCAAATTATTAGATGACTTATAAGCATGTTCAACCACAAAGGGATTAAGAAATAAAGACTTTTTGTTTTGTTTTAGACTTTCAGCTGCTTATTTATTTAAGATTCATGTACCTAATGGACTTATTCCACCACTCTGACAGTTAATCAAGTGCATTATGTGCTCGTCTTACCATTCTCTGATACATTTTGCCTCAGAATCCATAAGTATGGAATGAGTGTCTCGTTTATTCATACCCTTCATGAAAAGTTTTCATACATTTTGTAGCTGATTAATGCGAACATCGCCAGTTATAACGTGTCCAACTTGATTTATTGAGATGTAGAACGGGAACATGCTGCAGGAAGAGTTGCTCGGAGGTCATCCCAATTCCTCTGTTGCTGCGTTTTCTTGTAAATAACAAGTTTGGAGGCAATATATTAAGGATAACGGTAAGAACTGACAGGGGTACTTGTGTATCGAAAATACGGACGTATGCCAACTCATTGTGAAGTTATCACTGATGTTAATAACAACTATTTCCTTGTTTGGCAAATTCAATTTTCAAAAGGTGTCGAGTTGCTCGGGTATTGTGGCTATCTGTACGGACAGACTTAAAAAGTCTAATTTGTCCAATATCATCAATTATTTTACAGAGTATCCGTGCTAATGTCCAATGGTCACCAGAAACAGTTTTAGCCGAAGCTTGATGTAATGAGGTGAATGCAAAATAGTTCGAACTATTATTTACTATACTATAATTTGTAATCTAGCCCCTCCCCTCTGATACATGCTTAATACACACTTGGTTAGGTTTAAATACAAATTAACACTTTATTTATCAGGTCTCCAGTGCATAGACTATAATGATAAATGATAAGGTGGGCGGATGTCTATTTGACTACATATTGGATTGAACAATGTAGAAGACTGTCGATTACCATTGTCTGTCATGAACATGTTATGGTACTCACAGACTTGCGTGTTTTATAACGATCCGTGATTTAGTCACACCCATTTGACGTGAAGCATTGGATACACGTTTAAACAGTAAAAATTAAAATTGTATCTGTTTTATTTGTTGTGCACGTGCACCACTTACACTACCAGCCACATGCATTCATTGCGTGGGGCAGCCAGGAACAGCTTTGTGTACCTTGGTGGTTGAACAATACCAGAATAGTTACTTGCAGAGGCTAATGATGTTTTGGTTGATTGTGTTATCGAGGTTTAATGTTGAGGAGGTGGGAGTCTATAGTGATTACGTCAGTAGGTATCAGACAAATATCGGTCAATACCTGACTAAGGCCCTGACAACGTACCGCTATTAAATTAACATCATATCAAAACACATCTAAAACAAACTTAATGATTAGCCAACAGGCAACTAACGAAATAAAAAAAAATCTCGTACATTATTGAGCAGAGGACGCTAGGATAAATTGAGTATCAAGTACTAAAAGATAAAATGTATATCCCCCTTACTGCGCATTTTACTGAATAAATTCACAGTAAGTCGGATACCTGCATTTAACACTTATATTCCCGAGTACTGCGCGTTTTAGTTAAATCATGTACATACTTATAACGATATAATGTATGCATCCCATGCTGAAAGTTGTAGACAGGAAACTACATTGAACCTGTCGAATACTTACACATTTAACCTTTACTATGTTATATGTGGTTGCTCGTTAGTTACCATGTACTGTTTTACTACCCTCGGTAAAGGACAGAGTCCATACTAAGGGGCGCTTTATGGTGCCATTTCGGTAAAATATCATGTCGCAGACCCATGATACCGCGACGTGTATAAACATCGGCATAGGTCACACATAATACAGTGACGTATACCAACACGACATAGGTCACACATAATACAGTGACGTACATCAACAGTGACATAGATCACACATAATACAGTGACGTATATCAACACCGATATAGGTCACACATAATACAGTGACGTATACCAACAATGACATAGGTCACACATAATACAGTGACGTACATCAACACTGACATAGATCACATATAATACAGTGACGTATACCAACACGACATAGGTCACACATAATACAGTGACGTATACCAACAATGACATAGGTCACACATAATACAGTGACGTACATCAACACTGACATAGATCACATATAATACAGTGACGTATACCAACACGACATAGGTCACACATAATACAGTGACGTATACCAACACGACATAGGTCACACATAATACAGTGACGTATACCAACACCGACATAGATCACACATAATACATGTACAGTGACGTATACATGTACCAACACCGATATAGGTCACACATGATACAGTGACGTATACCAACACCGATATAGGTCACACATGATACAGTGACGTATACCAACACCGATATAGGTCACACATGATACAGTCACGTACATCAACACTGACATAAGTCACACATGATACAGTGACGTATACCAACACTGACATATTTCACACATGATACAGTCACGTACATCAACACTGACATAGGTCACACATGATACAGTGACGTATACCAACACCGATATAGGTCACACATGATACAGTGACGTATACCAACACCGATATAGGTCACACATGATACAGTGACGTATACCAACACCGACATAGATCACACATAATACATGTACAGTGACGTATACCAACACCGATATAGGTCACGCATAATACAGTGACGAATACCAACACTGACATAGGTCACACATGATACAGTGACGTACATCAACACTGACATAGGTTACACATGATACAGTGATGTACATCAACACTGTCATAGGTCACACATGATACCTAAGCATTGAACTGTTACCAAATGGTAGTATACAGTCGATATGAATACAATTTGGGTGACAGATAAATAGAATATCGCCGTTAGGGCGACATGAAATATTTATCTGTCACCCAAATTGTATTCATATCCACTATATACTACCATTTGGTAACAGTTCAATGCTTATATTTACATTCATATCTTTTTTTTATTTACTGTAGCTTATGACGTGTTTAAATTTGCCGCTTCCCCTATCACTGACGTCATCAAGTTCAAATACCGGAACAGCCGAAATTTCCAGAAGGAATAATATAGTCCCGCATGTCGTTATTAATAGCAATCACATACAATGTTTTTATTGCAAAAAATTGGCTTTATATTATATTTCATATACGTTTGAAGATATCGTCAAATTGTTCACAATTGCATAATTTCTGATTGTTTAAAAATAAAGCCCGTTTTTCGGCGCAATGATATACGGTTAACATTTAGAAGTGATGCGGCGTTGAACGGGTATTACACAGGACAGACTCAATTCCTCGGAAACACTTATGTTTCTATCGACTGAATTTACGTTATTTTCAGAGGAATATCAGCTCTTAAGTTTTAAATGAAAGTCGTCTTGACAGTAGGGGAAAATGATATCAAGAATATTTCTTTCGAAACCGATTCCAGTCTAACCCGTCACATCAGTGTCGCTAACTTAGCAGACGATGTTCAACTTCACAGGGACTCGATTTTGGAGTAAGGTAGGCCTTTGACATCAGTGAATAACCACAAAACTATAATTCTATGCATAAACAACCGGAAACTATGTCAATAGGCCTACTGCCGATTTTTTGCAAGTTTTTTTTTTTTTTTTTTTTTATAAATGCTTGACTTTTAATGTTGACGTGTATAGCATTTCTGAAAATTCGGCAACGAGCCCCTGTGTGTGTATGACGACATTGACAATTTGATTACTTCGTATAGCTCAAGAATAGCGCTTATAATAATTTTGTATCGTCTTCAATTTTTTAATCATTAAATTTTACTCTCATAATTTGCGTTGCTTTATTTTTTGTGGTTGCCTATGTAGATAAATGCTAGCTAGAAGCTCTCTAACGTTAGGCCGAATGTAACTGGGGGCCATTGTTTTAACCTACAACACATGAAGCTGTATTCCTACACCGACCGAATCACTGTAAATTGTAGTATACAGTCGCATACATTTTGGTTTACTAACGGCATATGGGCAAATGCAACACAGAATGTAAATAAAGTGACGTATACCAACACCGATATAGATCACACATGGCACAGTGACGTATACCAACACCGACATAGATCACACATGATATAATGACGTATACCAACACGACATAGGTCACACATGATACAGTGACGTATACCAACACCGATATAGATCACACATAATACAATGACGTGTATCAACACCGATATAGATCACACATAATGCAGTGACGTATACCCACACCGACATAGGTCACACATGATACAGTCACGTACATCAACACTGACATACAGGTCACACATGATACAGTGACATATACCAACACCGGCATAGGTCACACATGACACAATGACGTATGACATACGTTTCACCAGAGAAAAGCATGCACTGTAATTATATGTAACCGCCCCAAGACAAAACCTATAGCCTTGTTCATCTTGCCGAGCGCTCAAACCAAACACCAAAAGTAAAACAGAGTCAAGGGAGGCATAGTAAGAATGGAATTTGAGTGAGAACATGTCACGAAACGGTGGACTTGACGGGCAATGAACTGTGATGAAATGTTAGGTACAAACTATTTCTGTTAATATTCTTGTTTAATCGATTTTTAGTTTGAATTGTGTTTTTTGTCTATCAACTAATGCACTGGAAAACGAGTGCATATTTGAATGACGTCATACACAAGAAAAAAAAAATAAAAAAAAATACATTGATTTTTAATGAGATCGTTCTGTTTTACATGGATATTGTCGACCATTGATGCGCCATTTTCGTTGAATATGCAAACATCATTGTTGGAATTGAGATGGAAATTAACTTCATTCCGGTGAATGGCGCGCAGAAAAATTTGAAACACGCCCTGTTGGTCAAAGTCAAAATTATATGCCATTTAAAAAAATTACTCTTGCTGTTGTAAATTAACAAACTTCCATTAGAGATTCTGAACTTGTTATAATTTCATTACAAGGATGTAACGAGACAAAAATAGTCTATTGATGTAAACACTGAAAACCAAAGCGCACTCTTTACGCAAACCATTTCGCGGTGTATTCAGAGTGCACGTTTGAATACAATCTGTAGATATAGAAAGTACAGTATTATAGCGATTTGAATTGAGATTAAAACTTTGAAAAAATGGCGCTTCGTTAGGGTAGCTGTATATGTGACCACCTTATTAACATCCAGTTATGCTCCATAGTCAAAAAAATAGCAGATATCATAGAGCTCTAGAGAATGTCTAAACTGAGGATCAGGCTCAGTGTTACATATCTTAGAGCTCTAGAGAATGTCCAAACTGAGGATCAGGCTCAGTGTTACATATCTTAGAGCTCTAGAGAATGTCTAAACTGAGGATCAGGCTCAGTGTTACATATCTTAGAGCTCTAAAGAATGTCCAAACTGAGGATCAGGTTCAAGGTTACATATCTTAGAGCTCTAGAGAATGTCCAAACTGAGGATCAGGCTCAGTGTTACATATCTTAGAGCTCTAGAGAATGTCCAAACTGAGGATCAGGCTCAAGGTTATATATCATATAGCTCTAGAGAATGTCCAAACTGAGGATCAGGTTCAAGGTTACATATCTTAGAGCTCTAAAGAATGTCCAGACTGAGGATCAGGCTCAAGGTTAGATATCTTAGAGCTCTAGAGAATGTCCAGGCTGAGGATCAGGATAAGTGTTACATGTCTTATTCTTGACTTAACTAGCCTACGTCACGTGTTGATATGAATCTCTGCCTTTGGACATGTATCTTGCATTTCACACATCTGTTCCATGTTTAAGTAATCAACGCCATCCACACTCACGAATTCCGTCATGCGATTATACACATGATCAAACTAAAAAGTCTCAATACGATTTGTTTGTATTTACGGGTACTTCGCCATATAGATTTAAACTGAGACCCACGAAAAAGTAAAAAGAGTGTCAGACCATCTGTTCCAAAAGGGGAAGCGTCTTCTACATCATCGACCACATCAACCATACAAATCTAGTTCGAATTCGGAGAAAGTTACATTGACAAAATGATATTTAGGGCGGTGACACGGAATCATAATGACATTCCAACATCGCACAAGGAAATTTAAGTGATTTAAGCATTGAACGGGTTTCAGTTGGCATTCATAGTCAATATGAATGCCAACTGAAAGCCGTGCAATGCTTATATTTACCATCTGCGATTTTTTATTTGTCGTGCGATTTTTTTTTTTTTAATTTTCAAATTCAAATTTCAGTTGGCAGTTCATAAGCTGGTGAACTCGCAACTGAATTGATAGGGTTATATAGTGGCAGTGCCATACAATGGTAAATATATCGTGATGGCCACCATAAAACTACGCTACCATTGTTTTCTTCAAACGTATAACTCTTGAAACCTTGAGACACAGCAATGTGATATTGGAACAATCCCTTAAATATCGAAACAACTGGAAGATGAAAACACCGTAGGTAGGAGAACCAGGGTATGTTACTATCTAGAAATGGAAAAATAAGAATTGGTAAAAAATAGAAAAGCATCACGCTTATCTGTACGTTGTCCATGTTGGTTACGCTGTAAGTAAAGAAAGAGGTAAGCGGCAGATGTTGAAAAGTCTGCAGTGTCCTTAATTTCAAGTCTGTTTGTAAGATGGTGAATAATATATTGATCGTGAGGAATATTACACATTTTGTATGCTTAACACCCGCCATGTGGAGATGTTTGAATGTTTGACACCATTTTATTTAACTCATATATATTGATAGGTATTTATATCATCTAATAGACGACTTCCACAATGATCATGTCAGGGTATCGGGCCGACCATCACTGCGCTATTGAAACGTTCTTTTTAGAACGCCGATTTGATGCAGCGGTATAATATGCGGGTATTTCTGGCTAGTCGACTGGGTGGCGTAGACCGTTCGGGACCCGGTCAGGGCACGAGCGCGAGTCATAAAGTTGTCTTACTGCGTCAATTGTGTTTCTATGTAATATATACAGTGTATATAAATATGTATATGGTTGAAGTTTGCAAGTCTCTGTGTTCTGTTGTGATAAGTTTTTCGATATAATCAACCTCGTATGAAAACAAAACAAGTCGTCCAACAGAGGAACATAGTGCGCTCCCATGGGTATGTCAATAAGCCACATGCACGGAGAAAACAGTTAGGTTACAGGGTGGAACAAGAACACTCGCTGAGATTGTGTGAAGACCCAAAAACTGGAATAGAGCAATTTTACGAGGAAGTTGGTAGACCACAAAAAAAAAATCGGTAGGGTTCAGTTCGGCCCTGGAACGAGATCAAATAAAGCTATCCACGCGTAACTGATTTAATTGTTGCCTATAGTACATCAATATTTTATCTAACAATTAAACACTTCAGCGAATCCTAGTCTGTTTGACAAATAAACACGTTTTCCTGTCACTAACCGAACATTCTCCAAAGCTTTCAGCAACGCGGCACGGCAGCAGTTCGACAATATGGCAAGGCAGCAGTTTGGCAACATTGATCTTATTTCTGGAACAATACAACAAGGTGAAGTCGCACACGTCAAGCACATGTCCCTGTGGATGGCCGCGCCGCTAGGGCTGTAGTCATCTTAAAACAACGAATTTCTAAATGGAATTTTAGGTAATATAAAACATGACCGAATATCAAATAGCTAGCATAATTGATATTGGACATTTGATACATGTTTTAAAGATATTCAAAATTAGTATTTGCCGATGATTTGGTTGCAACTGAGATTAATATACAGTACTTAAAAAGCGATGTCACTTTAGGCTTTTTATAGCCCCTCGTCAATCTGGTTCTTATCTGGTGGGATCAAGCCTCCAAGTCTAATAACTACTGAAACGAAAACATTCCTTGTGGATTTGTAGAGATATGGGAAGCAGAAACATAAGTCCAAATTATCGTAAATTTGAAAAAATTAAAATACTCCAATGTAAGTGTTACCCTAACGCCACAATTAGGCATCGAAATACCAAAGAGTTAGGTATTGAAGGGATGCTTATGATATATATAGACTTAGAAGCCTTTCAAAAAGTGCCCCAATAACTTTAAAAGTATTGGGGTTGGAGCCGACGCAGAGGTAACGGTTACTCCTGACCGATGAGATAAAAAAAAAAACAAATAACATTAAATCTCGCTAGCAAATGGATTAAAAACTATTAGAACACCCAGGAATACATAATGACGAGATACCCTCACTCTACTTTGTCCGTATTCTCGAGTCTGGCCACCTATTAACTGGAAGGTCAGCTTCCACACGTCAATTAAGCAGAATATTTGTTTTTAATCATCTGATTATCAGATCACACAGCAAGTATCATGATACCGAAACCGCCGAGTGTACCGCAGGTCACGACTCTGACTTCACGAGATGATATCTAGATGCATATTTTATAACATTGTACTGATTGGATCTTCTTGAGACTTAAACAGACTCCTGTAAACTGATATGAGAAACATTGCTTTTTTCAAATATTCTGTACAGAATTAAAAAAACAATGTGTTTGCATATTGCTTGTTTATATATCACTAAGCTACATATAAATAGTGCTCTTGAATTGTAATTAAGAGTATGTATATAAAAGACACGTTGACGGACATTGAGCTTAAAAACTTAATGTTTACCCCTTTGCCCCGAACCCCCGACCTCATAACCTCCCAACCCATTGTCGCCCTCTTCTCCGCACTCCTATTTGTGTCTATAAGATATTCTTTCTTTGAAAAGAAGAGTGTGTAGGGTTGAATAAAAGAATTGTTCGTTCTATATGGACGACCCACATTTGAAATGTCGAGGAAGCATTTGCATTACTTCATGTAACCAATGATAATCTGTACAGGGTTGTAACGTCTTCCGAAAACAATGAAAATATGGGATGAATCTACATATCATAATACATTATACTACTTGTACATTTGTGGTTTCAAAGAATAATGGGATATGTTGACTTAGGTTTTAAAATAGCGATTGAATATACCTATTAACATTCTCTTTAGGATCAAACAATGCATTATACCAATTTTCATTATGTGTATCACCAAGCAATGAATATATACATTAGTCCCAGACGACGTCATATACCGAGAAATTCATAGATGCTAATGAAGTGAAATACTTCTAGTGGACATACAACGTACGGAATGTACCGATCATATTGCCTCCAGGGAGGGAAAAAATAGAATCTGTTCATATCTCCATTGATACTATAATAACTGTAGTGTATTGGAACTATAATTTGAAAAAGAATTCAAAGAATTTTTGAAAATTGAATTATGATCACTTCTCAATAAAATAATTAAAGCAGTACTATTTTTAGACTATTAAGACGAAAATCAATTTAAATCCAAATTAATTTATTGAGTTGGTGCGGAGAGCTTTGTAATGGTCCAAATTGAATCGCCACGAACAGGAATAATTCCTAACGAATGCCTGGGTTTGTAATACAATGGTTCCATCTCCTAACAACAATGTAAACGGTACTACGCTAACATCGATATAGGACTATGTGTTGTTTGAGGGAGACTATAAAGGGTCTTTCAACAAAAGCATACTCATCAAATTATCCGGCAATCAATGTAAAATACAGGACCGATTTGTCCGATATTTTAAACTAATCAGGTAAAAGGATTATTAACATACTGGTATCGCCCTCCATCCCGTCCTTCTCGTTTTATCTGTCTAAACAGGGGATAAACTTGACCTCAGCAAAACCATGTTCCTGTAAAACCGGAAGAATCCAGATAGTATCTGATATTAAATATTGCACAATTAATTTCCGGAATCTGAATTTGCCTAAAGACATGTTTTACCATGTTAATATGAGCCCTGCTATGTACATGTAATTACGTATAATACTAATGGGTTTTCCTATTAAGTTCTATGACGTATGAAAGTAAGAAAATGCTACTAAAATAACTACTAAAAAGCTGTAAAACCGTAAGTGCTTTAAAATGGGGGCAAACGGAAGGAAATATGTCCCACTCTTATTTGGAAAGTGTGATTAAAGATTATCACTATGCTAAAAGGCGAAACATCTCGCACACTGTTTTTCATTTTAAATTGACAATCACTGTTTCGATGCAAGATGTTAAAAGTATTCTAAACAGTGTTGTTTTAACAATATCACTCAACGAACTCACGGGTAGCTTTCGTCTTTAATCCGGCAGATTAGTTAGCCATACTGATGGTGCTCAGTCACATTATTGGAGATTATCCCAAATCATGTGTCTGAACGAGGCTGGCGTGGGCAGTAGGCAGGTGTGTTGTCCTTTGCCCTGGTTGAGACCCAGGCGCTTGCATTAAAATGTTGATTTAAAAAAAATGACATGACAGGGGTCAGTCTGTTGCTCTTACCAGTAAGTGGCATTGACACCTGTTATTAAAACAATGTTATCTTAAATGTCAATTATTTAATTCACAGTTGACAATTTTCTATCTTGAAAATTTCGCAAGGAACAGTCACAGTTCAAAGATTATTTCTTACCTCGTTTGTTTAAAGATGTGGATTAAATTTAAAACTTGTTTTCCTTTACAATGCCTTCCAACCTAAATGCTCTGTTTGAACAAAATTCCGTTTATGTTCACATAAATGACATTGTGTAACATTAATTCAAGCTAAAAACCCTGAACTCACTTTGACCATGTCGATCGGATAAACCCTTTAAAAATCAAGGACACTTCTGACTCTTCAACATCAGCCACTTAACTCCATCACTACTTAAAATGTAAACAACAGAGACAGCTTACAACCAAGCTGTATGATAAAGGTGATGATTTCTATTTCCAAATTGATCATTTTTGTGTCGCCTTGAAAAGGTGACATATAGGTATTACTATGTCGTCGTCGTCGGTGTCGGCGTCGGCGTCGTCAGCACAATGGTTTCCGTGCAATAACTTTCCCTTTTCAGGTTCAAAAGTCAAAGGTCAAGGTCACTGTCATATTAATAGAAAATTGGTTTCTGTGCAATAACTTGAGTTCCATTTGGCCAATCAAACTCAAACTTCATACAATGCTTCCTTACCAAAAGTGCTTGCTAGGGATTGCTTTTCAGGTTCAAAGGTCAAAGGTCAAGGTCATTGTTACTATTAATAGGAAATTGGTTTCCGTGCAATAACTTGAGTTCCCTTTGACAAATCAAACTCAAACTTCATACAATGTTTCCTTAACAAAAGTACTTGCTTGGGAAAAGGTCTTACTACAGTCATCACGAACCAGTATGGGTAGCACTATGATGACATGTTCAGGGTAAGAAGTTCTGTACATAAGTGTAGTTAAATGTTCTTGCAATCAATAAATGCTATCAACGACTTCACTCATCATGTCTACAAAACCTCTTAGATCCACTACTCCAATTGATGTGTGTTCATAACGTCTTTAGAATTAGGACTAGGTTTAAGTGTTAGTCATCGGATGAGTTGGCAACAGGTGAGAAATCTGAATACACAGTTCACCTGTATATTCATAACACTGGTTAAAGAATAATCACTGCAATAATAATTAATCCACACAGGGTTTTGTGCAAAGATTGCATTTGATATCAATTTATTATTACTTCTCAAATTTATTAAATGTTTTGCACAAATAGATCCATCAGTTTTAAGTAAAAATAAAAACATTTTCAGGATCTGATTTTATTTCCCTTGGTAAACATTTATAAGCAGAAAAACATTCTGCTTATAAATGTTTACCAAGGGAAATAAAATCAGATCCTGAAAATGTTTTTATTTTTACTTAAAACTGATGGATCTATTTGTTTCCAATTTTTTGTCGCCTTTTTTCTGAAAAAGGCGCCATATAGGTATTACTATCAACCATGAGTTCATTCATTGTATGGGAATCCATCCGGCAAATCATACAAATTATACTTGGAATAGATAAAATGATTATCCGAGCTGGGTTTTTTTTTAAATTCAAATCCTAGCTTGCTGTGCAGGCGACAGCTCCACTTCCGTGGAATTCTTGTTCTATTTCTAGATAGTAACATCCCTGTTTCCCTACCTACGATATTTACATGTCTCCGTTGATTATATATTCTATTATCTCAATTTTTTTGACATATGTCGACTACAGAGGAGCAAATTCACAAAACAAGGTTTCCAGAGATGCGGGTTGGTGAAGACCACGGTAAAGTAGTTTTATAGTCGACATCGGGATCTAATTTTGAGATATTCTTTATGCATTCCCTTGTGCAATATGAAGTCAGTGGTGTTTGATGATTGTCGATTTGCTGTATGGTTCAGTTGTCACCACACTAGTTCCATTTTTGATAATGTAATTTAACCAGATTTGACCTAGGATTGTATTTCTGATGTCATCAATGAAGCAGAAGACGCTTTCCCTTCCAAAATATATGGTCTAATTCTGATTCAAAGGAACTCCATTCAAAGATATACTTTTTTTCGATTTCAAGTTAGAATTATGATTATAATGTCGGCATCATCTGGGTTTTTTTTCTTTCAATGGTAATACAAATGTAACTTGAAATTGTACCATCAAAACGTCAATAAAGGGTAAATGTTGTCTCTTTTCTCCAGAAAATGCTTTATAGTTAGTTTTTCTCACAGGCGTTCATTGATGTTTACGTTTTGGTTCTTATGAATTAAAATTATTTATCAAAAAAACTCGATAAGGAAAGAGAAAATCCATAATAAGGGGACACCAAAACATCAGTCTGCATACTTTGTTGGATCAGAACTTCTCACTAGACCTTGAAATCCTGACAATGAGTTCATTTTTAAATCTTTTAATTTAGCTATTGATAAATTATTTGTACATGTATGTTAATTACTGAAAATACAGGTTTCGTATACATAATGATAACATTGCAATGTGCTCTTTATGGAAATTCTCTATACATTAGGAGGTTTGCTGTCTTCATAGAGTGTATATAAATGTACATTGTAAGACAAGTGTAAATCTGCTTAAGTTTCATTCACGTTGATTTATCTGTTTTGTTTCTGACTATTTAAATGTCTTTCCCCTGTATTTCCGTTAGGCAAACTAAACCAGTCAAATACCCAGGGATATCTAACGTTTCCCACGCATTCTCCTACAGCTATCATGTGAATTTAACGGATTATATGCACTTTACGAAGTGGAGGTACAACAATTAAAAGTCCACAGCATTTACAGCGGTATAACCTAATCTTTTCTAAGATGTCTTTTCCGTATCATTCTAGTCTGGCCGTCAATGGTAATGTATGTAATCAGTCAACTAAGTAGTATATAGTGCGGAGTAACGTCAAACCGGGTTGTGTAACCAGACGTGTCCTGTTGAAATCACGTCTCGAAGATAATGTGTCGAGACATTTTCTGTACAAAATATTGTCCGTCCATAGTTCTCTCGAGACCTCTCGTTTTTCAACGTAGACTCCAGTACGTGTGACCACGTATGTTTCGTATGAACTGGGACATGAGGTATTCGTACCATAATAATCACACGTGCGCATAAAAATGAGTTAGCTAATACATGCATAGGCATAAAGTGTGTTTATCTAGTATAAATTGAACACTGACAATGATTGTTCTCACATGTGACATTAATTTCATCATGATGTCACTCTGGATAGTATTGTCCCTTAATAATTGCGATATCCATCAGTACCGCACTTAATATTTAACATGGATGAGGATGGCTGTACCGCGATGTTTGTTTCAGTTTGAGTTAATAATAGTCGTTTATGTATAGCATATTCAAACATTTCCTATCCAAAACTATCATTGCAAATTGTTGTTCGATAATAAAATATTAAAGGCAACGTCAATCATGGGCGCTAAATCCTCGAGAGAAAATGTGTTTCCGCCGCTTATTAATTAATGCCAATGGTCGACGCAGGACGCGTCATCCGATGGGGAATATTGTGAAACATGACATATTGTAGAGGAGTATCACCTGGCGGTCACAGAATATAGCAGGGCATTACGGGAAATGTACATGATAATATATGCTTCCCATTATTATGGTGACCGTTGATCATACAGTAGTGACCGCTGTTTATCACGTAGTGGTCGTTGATCATACAGTAGTGACCGCTGTTTATCACGTAGTGGTCGTTGATCATACAGTAGTGACCGCTGTTTATCACGTAGTGACCATTGATCATACAGTAGTGACCGCTGTTTATCACGTAGTGGTCGTTGATCATACAGTAGTGACCGCTGTTTATCACGTAGTGGTCGTTGATCATACAGTAGTGACCGCTGTTTATCACGTAGTGGTCGTTGATCATACAGTAGTGACCGCTGTTTATCACGTAGTGGTCGTTGATCATCATTTAGTGACCGCTCGAAATATTAACCTGGCACATCAACAGAACACTGATTATAGCTGTTGATATTGATAGCTGGTATTGTCTTTATCTAAGCATGGAACAATACATTTGTCGAAATGTTCAGCACCGTCTACAGAATTGTAAACCAAGCGACGATATTACCTGCGAAAAGCCTATCCAGGCACAACACACATCAGCTGGTCAGGAGACAATGCCTCACGCGAAACGTTCTAAATTGGTGAGTTTCACCTTTCATCAGGAGATGATCCCTATAGTCAAATGGCGTGGAGTGTTCAGCAGTGGTACAGAACCAGCATAACTGAATCACATTTCGATCTCCTACAATGTAAATGTACATGGGACCAATACGATTATACATGTACATAGAATTGATAGTTTGACTACGCATCACATTAAATCTGCCTTTTACATTCTACAGATTTAACTCAAAGTCATGTCTTTTTTAGCTATAGGTTTCCGTTTTGTTGTCAAGACTTTCGCATGTATCATGCATAATAAAAATGTAAACAGTAGTTACGGTTCATTCTCTCAATTTTGTTAGAAACGTTGACTGCCCTGAGTTGCAATCGCACCGCACACCTCGGATGTTTACCCGGGCTCACAGTGGTCTGATATTCCACCATCTGAGCTATCAATAGATTGTAGCAAAACAAGCGAGCTCGTTACAGCGATTGTTTGGTTTAGAGGTTTAATGTGCTCCAAACAGCCAGGGACTTATGATGACGATTTCCAAGGTCCTACCAACAGCCAGGGACATACGAGGACGAATGTCAATGCGATATCAACAGCCAGGGTCATATGAGGACGAGTGACAATGCGATATCAACAGCCAGGGTCATACGAGGACGAGTGGCAATACGATATCAACAACCAGGAACAGGTTCATATGAGGACGAGTGGAGGCATGCGATATCAACAGCCAGGGTCATATGAGGACGAGTGACAATGCGATATCAACAGCCAGGGTCATATTAGGACGAGTGACAATGCGATATCAACAGCCAGGGTCATATGAGGACGAGTGACAATGCGATATCAACAACCAGGAACATATGAGGACGAGTGGCAATGCGATATCAACAGCCAGGGTCATAAGAGGACGAGTGGCAATGCGATATCAACAGCCAGGGTCATATGAGGACGAGTGGCAATGCGATATCAACAGCCAGGAACATATGAGACGAAGCGATTGCCAGGTAATATAGATGACATGCGTATCACCCGTAACATAGAACGATGACGCGAAATCAACAGCCAGTGATATGAGGACGATGATACGACGATATGAAACGATGCGATATCAACAGCCAGGGTCATATGAGGACGAGTGACAATGCGATATCAACAGCCAGGGTCATATTAGGACGCGTGTCAGTGTGATATCAACAACGAGGGGCATAAGATGACGGCTGTCAGTGCGATATCAACAGCCAGGGACATACGAGGACACATGCCAGTGCGATATCAACAGCCATGAACATATGAGGACGAGTGGCAATGCGATATCAACAGCCATGGTCATATGAGGACGAGTGACAATGCGATATCAACAGCCAGGGACATATGAGGACGAGTGGCAATGCGATATCAACAACCAGGGACATACGAGGACGGCTGTCAAGGAGCCATCTATAGAAGCAATCAAACCACAGAAAAACAGAGCACACAGGGAAATGATAGAAAGATAAGAAGGAGGGGAGAATACAAAGGTCCGAAGTGTTACAATGGAGGCAGCACATCTATTTTAGTCTCTTAAATGTCCCCCATATAGAAGATATGGAAAGAAATCTAGTCGTCTTTTATTATCAACATGCAGTGGAATATAGCGGGCCATATTCTAGTTCTATGCAATATCTCCCAAACAGAAGACTAAGGTGAGACCACCCAAGACCATTCAGGGGGTCCCACAATTAGTCCTCTTTTACGACATGCAGTGCTATAAAGTAGGTCGTGCACGGCTTTCGGGAGGGATTGTTCACAGACAGGCAGTGGATGTTGGCTATTATGCCAATAGTGATTTAGACTATGTTGGTAATTATAATGATAATTTACTGTGGTAAAAATAGCATATATGCACCAGAAACATAGGCTTATTTCCTTCGAAGTCGAAATGTAAATGACCGTTATTATAAATAAGTAGCATAATCAATGTTTTGAAATTATTTATCCTTTACCATGAGGTATGAGGTACCTTTTCTTTGCCTTGACACTTAATGAAATTACACAACTTGTATTTTGATAAACCATGTCGGGTGTATTGTTTTTTTCCTACTCAGATTAAAAAAAATATGATGAGCTGTACAGACTTCCCTGTTTTTTAGATAGGCCAAATCGACTTAATATTTTATATGGACAACGCAACTGAGACAACCATTACAACTAAATCAAGATATACATTGTATGTAATGATATTTGTGGGTGTTTTTTTCCCCCCATATATGTAGCGTAGGATTGCCAATGTGAAATATCTCATAGAAGAATTGTTGTTTGTATTGTGAATGTTGAACTTGCATAATTACATCTGAAACCAATTTTGAAAGTTTCTGTGCATCTTATCCTGGATTTGTGCGAGGTTGATTTTGGAATCAGGTGACTAGCACGGCGTGTAATAAGCGAGAAATATTTGTTTGTTATTATATATCAAACGTATACACGACACTTTTATTCGGGAACAGAGAGATTAATTTGGTACATGTTCTCAATGTCTGCTGTAAAACATATTGTCGATCAATTTGATATACATTAATATTTGTTAAAACCTTAAGTTACAGTGTAGTAAATGTTAAAGTATACTTCCACTGGACACATTGCGATCGTATAAATATAATATAAAAGATTTGGCGATGTGCTTAGAAATTGTGTTTTAGGAGAATCTGAGATTAAATTAATGTTATTTGAATATATCTTATATATTTTGCATTAAGAATACGAACAAGGCTTTATCTCAATATATGTCAGATTTTCGCACTCATTTTTATTCCATAAATGCTTCACATACATGCATTGAAAATATATTTCACATCAGTTATAGAAATGAAATGTATGATACATATTATGGAAAACACATACTTATATACATGTATGCAGGATCGTTAATTATGGAAATATCAAATCATATCTGAAATGTAAAGAAACAAATGTAAGTATTTTAGAGTAAATCAACACGGTTATTGCGTTTCGTTAACGTGTTCAGGCCTGGTGGCCATATTCAGGCATTTGTTTTAAAATCCTATATATATATACCAATACATCAAAAATAGAAATGTACCATTTAATGGTAAGCACAAACAATATATATCACAAAATCATCATTGAAAATGTATGACATAATAATAATAATATATCAAACAGCAGAGGCGTTGCTAAGTAAATAATAGAAAAAGACAATAATAGCAGTAAATTATAAAAAAAGGAACAGAGGTAAATGATAAAAGTATACCTTAATAGATAAATAGAAATCGTGTTGATAAATCAACACTTTCAATGTATTAAAGCAGCTGTACCATCGTCATACAAATAAAAATAATAAAATCAATCTTAAAAATGGAAACACTATATACCATCTCGTTATCGCCAGAAAAACACAGTGATAGGAATAATTAAACAATATACCACATACGGGGACCGGCAACGTAAAAACTACCCCGAGGTAAACATCTTAATATACTCAGTTACATGTATATCAGTTATTAACCCAGAGACTCGGATAAGTAGCATATTTAGATAAGATAAGATAAGATATATTTTATCTAAGAGTCACACATTTTAAATACAGAAAAGTACATAATTCACATACATAGAGGATATCTAACAGTGTCTTCAGTAATACCAAATATATTTCACGAGTGGGGCTACTATTTTGATATTTTTCACTCGTGCTGTGCACTCGTGAAAAATATCAAAATATTAGCCCCACTCGTTACTCATTTGATATTTTTCACGAGTGCACAGCACGAGTGAAAAATATCAAAATATTAGCCACACGCGTGAAATATATTTGGTATTACTGAAGACACTGTTAGATATTCTGTTTATTACATTTTTTATCAACGAAAACCCTACCCCGTATGCTAACTAGGCCTACAGCGATAATTTGTAAACAAAAAAAAGTAGTTCCCCCTGTCCAGGTGCTGACATATATGTGGGGCTTTCTGATTGGTCAATTATTTTGGTATTTTCTAATCATTAATTTGATTGGTCAAATCAGCAAAAGTGATATTTTTCACTAGTGAAAAATATCACTTTTATAGAATGAATAATTTTTGATATTTCACTGGTAAAAATGTAACAAATATAATATATTAAAATGTCCAGCCTTATCAGACTTACGAGACACTAAAAACATTAACATGTCCAATATTATGCATAAAACCACCTTAAGTCACATTTTGTAGTGCATTATATTAAGTATGATCATATAAATCTATACATTAACATTCCATCATTGAAGGTAGGTGTATAATCATTCAAGTTATTTGTGCCAGACACTATGTTCATATTGTACTCATTTCCTACAATATCCTTATGACACAAAATGTCAACATAACTATACCCATATATAGGGGAGAGTTCCCAAAAATTATTACCAAGCATTGATATTTGAGAGTATCGAGGGCACTATATATATATGTATGACTCTACGCTTCATCACTTTCTTCATCAAAATACATCATATATAAACACATAAATAACTAAGTCAAAGTTTAAATATATTCATTTCTATTCTTATCAATATGGTTTTTTTCTGGTCATGATGAAGCGGTGTATTGCTTTGTTTGTTTTGGTAGTTTTTTTTGTTGTATTTTTTTTTTAACTTTCTTCTCCCTAATGTTTCTTTGACAGTGCCTCACTTTTGACCTACAGTTGAGCGTTCGTCCGTGAGGAAGGATTTTGTTTCCGTCCTTTGCCCGAGACATACTTTACCAAAGTCTCTAAAACTGGTAGTTTCTGCTACCACTTAACGTTCAGCATTTGTGAAGTTAGACGACTGGTTCGTCCATATCAATATCATGTGACAGGGTGGAGTTAGACGACTGGTTCGTCCATATCAATATCATGTGACAGGGTGGAGTTAGACGACTGGTTCGTCCATACCAGTATCATGTGACAGGGTGGAGTGTCCTGATGGGTGTCTTCGACAGTATGATTCAGTAAGGTAGAACTAAAAGTCATCACCAGTTCCGCGCTATCACAAGGAAACAAAAACGAACACACTCCCCTCACGCATGCATCTCGCAGACAGAGGAGGCCGTCCTTTAATTACCAAATCCGACAGTAGGACGTTGAACAATACTAAACCAAACCTCCTTTGTTTGACCTCTTTTTTCTTTCTATTTTACTTTTTTAATTATTCCCTCTTTTAGCCTTTAGCCTATTTCACTTTCTCTTCCTGTCTTTTTCTAAATTACCTATCCTATCTATGTCTGTCCGTCACCTCTCCCCATATAACCTTGGCTATTATGAGGACTGTCACTCGGACAACAATCACAAAGGGAAAACAAGTTTCTCAACATTTCTCCTACATAATGCATCAAGTTTGCAGTATTAAATCTGACTAAATAAGATTACGTTCTAAACTCGTTACACTCATAGGTATAAAACATCAATGGACGGCACAGCGGTCTGTCACCAAAACATCATTAATATTTAAACAACACACAACCGTCTCCTTAATTTGTGTTAAACTTGGCTATTGATCACAGCGGTAGTTACAGATACAGAATGTTCTATGGTTGTTTTCCAGTAGTCAAATGGATCACATAATTGCTGAAAATAATTTATCTTAAACCACACTACAATGTCTGTTACTTCATATTTCAGTACCAAGGCGAGTCTTAAGGAAGGAATTGTCTCACTACGTCATGCTTAATCTGCCATACCCTTGTCTAAGCCTAGTTATACATATCTATATCAGTCATTTACAAATATATCTCTATAAAACTGAAGCATAATTGATTCATTTTTAGGAATAAATCAAATGAGGTTCTTGTTTACAGCTTACATGCATTTAAAATAGATTGTTTATCATCCTTTCTGTTTAATTGTTCCCCTAATTTTCTTTGGGCTTGAACGATGTTTTATATGCTTTCCCTTCTTGTGAACGCAAGTAGATTACAGACATATAGCACATATGTAAATGATCTATCAAAAATGCCTTAATACCCTATCCACTGGTATACAAGCGTTCACGTTTTTTATACAAAAGTATGCATTAACACTTCCGATATAGTCGGTTATTACCACTGACACGTGACCGCCCCCTCCTCACGACTCCATTGATATTTGTTTAACCCCTTAATAATTGACGAGTCTCTACTCCACTAATTACATTCATTCCCTCATACTTGATGCACTACCTTATTGAGTTAAGGTTATTTACACATTTGCTCTTTTGCAATGCCCGTTATCAACTTCTTCCGGAATAGTTTGTGCTTTCTGCAGCTATGCTGTGTAGGACTCCTACCTTTGTTTGCGACACCTACCCCTCTATGTGGGACTGCTACACCTTTGTTTGGGACACCTACCCCTCTATGTGGGACACCTAACCCTCTATGTGGGACACCTACCCATCTATGTGGGACACCTACCCCTTTATGTGGGACTGCTACACCTTTGTTTGGGACATGTGACACTTACCCCTCTATGTGGGACACCTACCCCTCTATGTGGGACTCCTACATCTTTGTTTGGGACATGGGACACCTACCCCTCTATGTGGGACACCTACCCCTCTATTCGGGACTCCTACATCTTTGTTTGGGACATGGGATACCTACCCCTCTATGTGGGACACCTACCCCTCTATGCGGGACTCCAACAGCTTTGTTTGGGACATGGGACACCCACCCTTCTATGTGGGACACCTACCCCTCTATGTGGGACTCCCACCCCTTTGTTTGGGACATGGGACACTTACCCCTCTATGTGGGACTCGTACACCTTTGTTTGGGACACCTACCCCTCTATGTGGGACACCTACCCCTCTATGTGGGACTCCTACACCTTTGTTTGGGGACACCTACCCATCTATGTGGGACACCTACCCCTCTATGTGGGGACTCCTACACCTTTGTTTGGGACACCTACCCATCTATGTGGGACACCTACCCCTCTATGTGGGACACCTACCCCTCTGTGTGGGACTACTATCCTTCTGTATGGGACTACTATCCATCTGTTTGGGACACTTTTCCTTGTGTGCAGGACTTCTCCCATATGTCCCTCTGTGCGGACTCCTTCCCCTCTGTGTGGGACTCCTGCCCTATGTCCCTATGTATAGGACAACTATCCGTCTGTGTGGGACTACTCCCCTATGTCCCTCTGTTTGGGACCCATACCCCTCTGTTTGGGACCCCTTATGTATAGGACAACTATCCGTCTGTGTGGGACTACTCCCCTATGTCCCTCTGTTTGGGACCCATACCCCTCTGTTTGGGACCCCTACCCCTCTGTTTGGGACCCCTACCCCTCTGTTTGGGACTCCTACCCCTCTGTGTGGGACTCCTACTCCTCTGTTTGGGACTCCCTACCCCTCTGTGTGGGACTCCTACCCCTCTGTTTGGGACCCCTACCCCTCTGTTTGGGACTCCTACCCCTCTGTGTGGGACTCCTACCCCTCTGTGTGGGACTCCTACCCCTCTGTGTGGGACTCCTACCCCTCTGTTTGGGACTCCTAACTCATCAATGTTTGGACAGTTCCGTGTCTATGTTTGTCTTACTCGCGTTTTAATGACAATGGTACAGTTATCTTATAACAGGAGGCACGTCTGTAAAATACACTGTTATTGATATTGACCACATCCATAGGAGAGACTAGTACACTTAGATGAATACGTTGGTTATTATAATGATTATATTAAGACGATTATTGTTAATTATTTATATTCAAAAATACAAATATTGTCTCCTTTTGAACCATGGGATAATATTATCTCCTGAAAATGGATGAATTATCATTGCTAGCACCCTAATTTTCGAGTGAGATATCTCATAAACAGGTTTACTGAATCGTAATGAAGAGGCAGTGTGGCCTTGTAACAAAGTGTCACGAAGTGTCTATACCTAAATGGTATGTGTCTCTACCTAAATGGTATGTGTCTATACCTAAATGGTATGTGTCTATACCTAAATGGTATGTGTCTATACCTAAATGGTATGTGTATTCTATGACATCACTGATAACAGGTTGACCTCTCTGATCAGGGACCTGGTACTACTGGATAGTAAGTGTTTTAAGGTGTTATGATACTGTACGTATATTTACCATGGTAACATCGTATCATGTTTTAGGGTCTTTAATTCATTGACAACTTATCGCGTTTTCCCCATTTGATTTTTCGATTTTGAACGTTATGTTTTCAATGCTTTATGTGTGACACTAAATTCCGTATAGATCAATCAGAAAGCTGATCTTAGAGTGAAAAAACTAAAGGAAATATATTTTTTATCATTGATATCACTATATCCCTGTCATTTCCTAAAGTATCTACAATTAATGTTCAGTTCCTTGATATAACATATCTATCGCGAGACAACACTTTTCATAAAGCAAAACGATCGTATTCTTTTAATTTTTAATTTTTAGTGTTGGAGTTTTTGTTGTTGTTTTTTTTTAAATATAAATATACATATCATTGACGAATGTTTATTTCAAGCGAACAAAAACTACCTTTAGCCTAACTTGTCATATATAAAACATAGATTATTATCCATGCAGTGAAACCCATGTCTGACAATACAAACCTGATCACACCGTGTGCAATACCATTACATGTACAATACCATCACATGTACAATACCATTACATGTACAATACCATTACATGTACAATACCATCACATGTACAATACCATCACATGTACAATACCATTACATTTACAATACAATAACACATCAGACTAACTATAGCTATAGTCATGTCCTGGTGTCAAGCTACAGCTATACCTGTAACGTTCTCCAATAATTCACGGAAACAATGCAATACCTATAAAGTAGTATTGATATAGATTTAACTATAATATCAACGAAAACACGAAATGTCGATTAAGCTTTATTAGTATATGTGTGACGTCACGCGGTCAACATGCCAGAGGCTGCCCACGTGCTGTAACAGCTCCTTACTGTTGGTGATCATACTGCCTTGATCTCCGCAGCTGTACATGTATTGTTTGGTTTTGGTCCTTCCAGAACAGCTAATTTAACTTTTTAAGACGTCCGGTAATAGCCTGAATACGCTGACACCACACCACATTTTCACACGAAGAAATTTATATACTGAAGACAAGACATCACCCTGTCACATTATACTGAAGACTAAACCCAACCCTGTTACATTATACTGAAGACTAGACATCACCCTGTCACATTATACTGAAGACTAGACCCCAACCTGTCACATTATACTGAAGACTAGACATCACCCTGTCACATTATACTGAAGACTAGACCCCACCCTGTCACATTATACTGAAGACTAGACCCCAACCTGTCACATTATACTGAAGACTAGACATCACCCTGTCACATTATACTGAAGACTAGACCCCAACCTGTCACATTATACTAAAGACTAGACCCCACCCTGTCACATTATACTGAAGACTAGACCACACCCTGTCACATTATACTAAAGACTAAACCCCAGCCTGTCACATTATACTAAAGACTAAACCCCTTCCTGTTACATAATACTGAAGACTAGACCCCACCCTGTTACATTATACTGAAGACTAGACCCCACCCTGTCACATTATACTGAAGACAAGACATCACCCTGTCACATTATACTGGATACTAGACCCCACCTGTCACATTATACTGTAGACTAGACCACACTCTGTCACATTATACTGAAGACTAGACCCATCCCTGTCACATTATACTGAAGACTATACCCGACCCTGTCACATTATACTGAAGACTAGACCCCACCCTGTCACATTATACTGAAGACTAAACCCCACCCTGTCACATTATAATGAAGACTAGACCCCACCCTGTCACATTATACTGGAGACTAGACCCCACTCTGTCACATTATAATGAAGACTAGACCCCACCCTGTCACATTATACTGGAGACTAGACCCCACTCTGTCACATTATAATGAAGACTAGACCCCACCCTGTCACATTATACTGGAGACTAGACCACACCCTGTTACATTATACTGGAGACTAGACCCCACTCTGTCACATTACACTGAAGACTAGACCCCACCCTGTCACATTATACTGTAGACTAGACCACACTCTGTCACATTATACTGAAGACTAGACCCATCCCTGTCACATTATACTGAAGACTATACCCGACCCTGTCACATTATACTGAAGACTAGACCCCACCCTGTCACATTATACTGAAGACTAAACCCCACCCTGTCACATTATAATGAAGACTAGACCCCACCCTGTCACATTATACTGGAGACTAGACCCCACTCTGTCACATTATAATGAAGACTAGACCCCACCCTGTCACATTATACTGGAGACTAGACCCCACTCTGTCACATTATAATGAAGACTAGACCCCACCCTGTCACATTATACTGGAGACTAGACCACACCCTGTTACATTATACTGGAGACTAGACCCCACTCTGTCACATTACACTGAAGACTAGACCCCACCCTGTCACATTATACTGGAGACTAGACCCCACCCTGTCACATTATACTGAAGACTAGACCCCATCCTGTTACATTATACTGAAGACTAGACCCCACCCTGTCACATTATACTGAAGACTAGACCCCACCCTGTCACATTATACTGAAGACTAGACCCCACCCTGTCACATTATACTGGAGACTAGACCCCACTCTGTCACATTATACTGGAGACTAGACCCCACCCTGTCACATTATACTGGAGACTAGACCCCACCCTGTCACATTATACTGAAGACTAGACCCCACCCTGTCACATTATGCTAAAGACTAGACCCCACCTTGTTACATTATACTGAAGGCTAGACCCCACTCTGTCACATTATACTGGAGACTAGACCCCATCCTGTTACATTATACTGAAGACAAGACATCACCCTGTCACATTATACTGGAGACTAGACCCCACCCTGTCACAATATAATGAAGGCTATACCCCACCCTGTCACATAATACTGGAGACTAGACCCCACCCTGTCACATTATACTGAAGACTAGACCCCACCCTGTCACAATATAATGAAGGCTATACCCCACTCTGTCACATTACACTGAAGACTAGACCCCACTCTGTCACAATATAATGAAGGCTATACCCCACCCTGTCACATTATACTGGAGACTAGACCCCACTCTGTCACATTACACTGAAGACTAGACCCCACTCTGTCACAATATAATGAAGGCTATACCCCACCCTGTCACATTATACTGGAGACTAGACCCCACTCTGTCACATTACACTGAAGACTAGACCCCACTCTGTCACAATATAATGAAGGCTATACCCCACCCTGTCACATTACACTGAAGACTAGACCCCACTCTGTCACAATATAATGAAGGCTATACCCCACCCTGTCACATTATACTGGAGACTAGACCCCACTCTGTCACATTACACTGAAGACTAGACCCCACTCTGTCACAATATAATGAAGACTAGACCCCACTCTGTCACATTACACTGAAGACTAGACCCCACTCTGTCACATTACACTGGAGACTAGACCCCACTCTGTCACATTACACTGGAGACTAGACCCCACTCTGTCACATTACACTGAAGACTAGACCCCACCCTGTCACATTACACTGAAGACTAGACCCCACCCTGTCACATTATACTGGAGACTAGACCCCACTCTGTCACATTACACTGAAGACTAGACCCCACCCTGTCACATAATACTGAAGGCTAGACCACACCCTGTCACATTATAATTAAGGCTAGACCCCACTCTGTCACATTACACTGAAGACTACACCCCACCCTGTCACATTATAATTAAGGCTAGACCCCACCCTGTCACATTATACTGGAGACTAGACCCCACTCTGTCACATTACACTGAAGACTAGACCCCACTCTGTCACACTATACTGAAGACTAGACCCCAACCTGTCACATTATAATTAAGGCTAGACCCCACCCTGTCACATTACACTGAAGACTAGACCCCACTCTGTCACCTTACACTGAAGACTAGACCCCACTCTGTCACATTATACTGAAGACTAGACCCCAACCTGTCACATTATAATTAAGGCTAGACCCCACCCTGTCACATTACACTGAAGACTAGACCCCACCCTGTCACATTATACTGGAGACTAGACCCCACTCTGTCACATTATAATGAAGACTAGACCCCACCCTGTCACATTATACTGGAGACTAGACCCCACTCTGTCACATTATAATGAAGACTAGACCCCACCCTGTCACATTATACTGGAGACTAGACCACACCCTGTTACATTATACTGGAGACTAGACCCCACTCTGTCACATTACACTGAAGACTAGACCCCACCCTGTCACATTATACTGGAGACTAGACCCCACCCTGTCACATTATACTGAAGACTAGACCCCATCCTGTTACATTATACTGAAGACTAGACCCCACCCTGTCACATTATACTGAAGACTAGACCCCACCCTGTCACATTATACTGAAGACTAGACCCCACCCTGTCACATTATACTGGAGACTAGACCCCACCCTGTCACATTATACTGGAGACTAGACCCCACCCTGTCACATTATACTGGAGACTAGACCCCACCCTGTCACATTATACTGAAGACTAGACCCCACCCTGTCACATTATGCTAAAGACTAGACCCCACCTTGTTACATTATACTGAAGGCTAGACCCCACTCTGTCACATTATACTGGAGACTAGACCCCATCCTGTTACATTATACTGAAGACAAGACATCACCCTGTCACATTATACTGGAGACTAGACCCCACCCTGTCACAATATAATGAAGGCTATACCCCACCCTGTCACATAATACTGGAGACTAGACCCCACCCTGTCACATTATACTGAAGACTAGACCCCACCCTGTCACAATATAATGAAGGCTATACCCCACTCTGTCACATTACACTGAAGACTAGACCCCACTCTGTCACAATATAATGAAGGCTATACCCCACCCTGTCACATTATACTGGAGACTAGACCCCACTCTGTCACATTACACTGAAGACTAGACCCCACTCTGTCACAATATAATGAAGGCTATACCCCACCCTGTCACATTATACTGGAGACTAGACCCCACTCTGTCACATTACACTGAAGACTAGACCCCACTCTGTCACAATATAATGAAGGCTATACCCCACCCTGTCACATTACACTGAAGACTAGACCCCACTCTGTCACAATATAATGAAGGCTATACCCCACCCTGTCACATTATACTGGAGACTAGACCCCACTCTGTCACATTACACTGAAGACTAGACCCCACTCTGTCACAATATAATGAAGACTAGACCCCACTCTGTCACATTACACTGAAGACTAGACCCCACTCTGTCACATTACACTGGAGACTAGACCCCACTCTGTCACATTACACTGGAGACTAGACCCCACTCTGTCACATTACACTGAAGACTAGACCCCACCCTGTCACATTACACTGAAGACTAGACCCCACCCTGTCACATTATACTGGAGACTAGACCCCACTCTGTCACATTACACTGAAGACTAGACCCCACCCTGTCACATAATACTGAAGGCTAGACCACACCCTGTCACATTACACTGAAGACTAGACCCCACCCTGTCACATTATAATTAAGGCTAGACCCCACTCTGTCACATTACACTGAAGACTACACCCCACCCTGTCACATTATAATTAAGGCTAGACCCCACCCTGTCACATTATACTGGAGACTAGACCCCACTCTGTCACATTACACTGAAGACTAGACCCCACTCTGTCACACTATACTGAAGACTAGACCCCAACCTGTCACATTATAATTAAGGCTAGACCCCACCCTGTCACATTACACTGAAGACTAGACCCCACTCTGTCACCTTACACTGAAGACTAGACCCCACTCTGTCACATTACACTGAAGACTACACCCCACCCTGTCACATTATAATTAAGACTAGACCCCACTCTGTCACATTATACTGAACACTACACCCCACCCTGTCACATTATAATTAAGGCTAGACCCCACTCTGTCACATTACACTGAAGACTAGACCCCACTCTGTCACATTATAATTAAGGCTAGACCCCACTCTGTCACATTACACTGAAGACTACACCCCACCCTGTCACATTATAATTAAGGCTAGACCCCACTCTGTCACATTACACTGAAGACTACACCCCATCCTGTCACATTATAATTAAGGCTAGACCCCACTCTGTCACATTACACTGAAGACTACACCCCACCCTGTCACATTATAATTAAGACTAGACCCCACTCTGTCACATTATACTGAACACTACACCCCACCCTGTCACATTACACTGAACACTACACCCCACCCTGTCACATTATAATTAAGGCTAGACCCCACTCTGTCACATTATACTGAACACTACACCCCACCCTGTCACATTATAATTAAGGCTAGACCCCACTCTGTCACATTACACTGAAGACTAGACCCCACTCTGTCACATTATACTGGAGACTAGACCCCACCCTGTCACATTACACTGGAGACTAGACCCAACCCTGTCACATTATACTGGAGACTAGACCCCACTCTGTCACATTATACTGAAGACTAGACCCCACTCTGTCACATTATACTGAAGACTAGACCCCACCCTGTTACATTATACTGAAGACTAGACCCCACCCTGTCACATTATACTGGAGACTAGACCCCACTCTGTCACATTATAATGAAGACTAGACCCCACCCTGTCACATTATACTGAAGACTAGACCCCACCCTGTCACATTACACTGAACACTAGACCCCACTCTGTCACATTATACTGGAGACTATACCCCACCCTGTCACATTATACTGGAGACTAGACCCCACTCTGTCACATTATACTGGAGACTAGACCCCACCGTGTCACATTATACTGGAGACTAGATCCCACTCTGTCACATTATACTGAAGGGTAGACAACACCCGGTAACATTATGGATGTTTTCGACAGTGATAGCACTTATTTGGTCTCTGTAGCCGGATTATCATCTAAACCTTCCTCCTAACTCCATACTTGACAACAAAAACACATGTTTGAACGCATGTTTGTGACAGTGCGTTGGCTTGTGTCCTCCTGAGGACAGCACACCTCTATTAGTTGTCCCTGGTCTAAATAGTTAAACCCGAACCAGGGCGGAATGTAATATGTTTATTCTATGCTACTGTTAACGACCGATTCTGAGCCGCCTGCAGAATCAGGGGTGGTTTTAGGATGTGTAACGTCTGGGGAGACAAAAAGTGTTCTTCTGAAACTTTTTTTATGGTGATTTGAAAAACAAAAATAATAATCTGCACTCATTATAACTCTTTGGATCCTCATCTCATTGCACGAAATCTTTCTGCGTCTTATTTTGTTCTGTTGGTGTCTCATTGACATCCACAGTCAAATTATTGTTCTGACAAAGTTAATCTCCTTCCACAAAATATCTCCTTTGTTTCTATACTACAAATATCTTGGTGCCCGTACAATACATTGGCGCCTTAACAACACCCTGGCGCCTCAACAACACTCTGGTGCCTTAATAACACCCTCGCGCCTTAATAACACCCTCGCGCCTTAACAACACCCTGGCTCCTTAACAACAGCTTAGCGCTGCTACAACACCTGTGTATTCCCTACGATGTCACCTTGGTGTCCCAACAACAACACCTTGGTGTCCCCACAACAACACCTGTGTGGCCCCTACAATATCACATTGGTGTCCCCACAACAACACCTGTGTGGCCCCTACAATATCACATTGGTGACCCCACACCAACACCTTAGTGTCGCCACAACAACACCTGTGTATTTCCTACAATGGTACCTTAGTGTCCCCACAACAACACCTGTGTATTCCCTACAATGTCACCTTGGTGTCCCCACACCAACACCTTAGTGCTGCCACAGCAACACCTGTGTGCTCCCTATATTGCCATCTTGATAATCCAAAAACACACTTTTGTGCTCCCTACCATTACACCTTGGCGTCCTTACAACAACAACTTGATACCCCAATCCCCTACAACAACACTTTGATGTCTCTACAACAACACTTTGCTGCCCCTACAATAACAGCTTGATACCCAAATCCCCTACAAAAATACTTTGGTGCCTCTATACAACACTTTTCTGCCCCTGCAACAACACATTGGTGTCTGTACAACAATAGCTTCGTGTTTCTAAAACAACACTTTGGTACCTCTACAACAACATCTTGCTATCCCTACAACAATAACTTGTTGTGCCTACCACAACACCTTGGTGGCCCTCCAACAACACCTTGGTGGCCCTGGCTGTGACTGGAGTTTGTGACTAGGAAGCTTGTCCCCGGAGATTGCCCATACTTAACCGTGACGTTACCATTGGTGAATTCATATATAATTCATTGGAAATTGTGTAGGCGAAGCTCTCCACTCAGCGCGGCTGCTCGCTCCACACGCCGCGTCTTCCCTGGCCTGTATATAGTTAGAGCATTGGATCGCGACTTTTCTTACCAACGGACACGGAGGAACTCGCACAAACTTTTTAAACTGGACTTAATTTTTACAACTTTGATTTCTTTGGACGGATCTTCACCCGAAAAATAATCTCTGGATACGGGAACAAAAGGAGAAGAATTTTATTTTCGAAACCTCTCTTTTCAAGTGGACTTTATTGTTAACGGACAGTACACAACACCTAAAGGTATAAGGTAGGCTATGTTACAATGTCCGTTATCTCAGGGTTAGCGAAACAATTATCTTAGTATTAGAATTGTTTATTTTCAACCTTCATTGACAGTTTTCAGTTCTGATATTGAACGAATATTTACTATACAATTTATTTTTGTTTCCTCTTAATTGTGTTACATGAGAATACCTTGTGTTAAATATCGGCGATAAATATTGCATTACCTAAATCAAACTGTGTAGATTATGGGATTTATTAATGAAGCCTTTCATTTTTACATCTGTCTAAAATCTTTTATTTCATATAGATATAAATAAGTGTGATAATTCCTGTTTTCAATATACATTTAACGACACATTCCACGAAACACTAGTACTTCGAAAAAAACGTCGACACCATCACAATTTTGATTAGGCACAACGGTCTTTTTCACATAACTTGCCGCCATGTTGACAATTTGGAATTCTACTGGTTTAAAGGGTATGTTAATCATATCGAAAATTCTTTCAAAAAATATGTATGATGCGTTTTATTGGTATGTGATTTTCTCCTATGGCAGTATGAAATATAAAGTCGTCTAAAAACAAATTCTGTCTAAAAAAATACCGTAGCATTTATACATGAGTGTGAAAACTAATTTATGTTCAGTTATGGGTATATCCGCCGTTGATGGGAGTTTGGATCTATTTATCGTAGTCCACAGTTAATATAAATCTCCGCTGGGTTTTTTCCTCCCGATCTGAATTCTCGTATGGACTTTGTCGCCGCTAATTCTGGTGTACCGATATGTTGCAAATTAATTATGAATTTGGGTGATGGGTTTAGTTTTGATACACAAACATATCTTGAGAATGTTGCTGTGTATGACGTCCTCGGTGCTGAAGGCGGGGCCTGTTCTCATCACACTCGTAATCTACACAGATACTAAGGCGACAATGTTCTATTTCTTCTGTCAGACAAATTATACGTTGACGATTCGTTCTCGTCCTTTTAATGTGTCCGACTAATGGTCAGTATTCCTGGTTCGTCTGGTCAGTTTAGCTCTGCTGGACGCCTCTCGTCATCTTTGTCCATCACACTTTACTGTGGCTTCAGTACGTCAGTCCGGATAATCCTAAATTGTATCCCTAACACCGTAATTTACAGCCTCACTAAAACACGCTCACACCTTTTATGTGTTGTGACATAACTTTTGAAGGATTTTGATCACTATTTCGTTATAGCTGTTTCCATTCTGACTTCAGAGACAAAATGGGTGTTCTGGTGATATCGCCCGTTAGGATATGGCTGTAATTATTCAACAAAACTCTCAAAGGACCGGTAACTAAGATTTCGTCTCTGATAATCATGGATTGTGGATTATAATGTTATATATTGAAACCTCTTGTTCGAAAGATTCGTAAGGCAGTTAGTTGACTTATTCTGTTAGGGCAAAATCGCATATTCTCTTTTTGTTCTAGTGGTGCCAATCGTGTTACTGAAGAGACGGAAAATTTAAATTCGATATGGCATCAAACTTGTGCCTGATCAATCTCATTTCTTCAACTGGAATCGGTCTTTCAGATACTCATTTTTTTTAAATTGCTTTTGTAACGGACAAAAAAAAATCAAAGTAAGATTTACCTAATGCTTTTGGAAGAAAGTCTTTCTTGTTATATAAAAAACATAAAATAGACAGGGATTTCCAAAATCAATTATTAAAAATTATCAACAACTTGTAACTGAGAGGTTAATTCGAAGGCGAAAAATTATCATAATGCTTCCAAAGAAAGCTTTAACAAACTAAATCGTGAATGAAACAGCTGGATTTGGTGGCTGTGACGTCATTGTCACTGCCATGGTTACCAAGAGGTACCACTCCCACGGTGCGTGAGTGACAGGGGGCACAAACCTGTGACGTCACACTTTCCCATCGGTATCAATTTAATGAGCATATAAAAATTGTTCCATCATATATTTTGTTAAAATTGATGTCTCCTTTAAAATGACACAGCAATCCTCTTTGCCTTCATGTGAACGCAATTATTTTTCCAGATAACTAAAAAACTACAGAGAAACGTGGTACGGCCTTACAAATAGTACTTCATGAAACATATGTCCTATTGTCTGGTCTTTAAACTATTCTTTTCTTTTCCTTTTTTAGATATAGACAACGGGACTAATTGTGTTTTTCTTTGCTCTATATAACTATTATAAATAGTATGCGAAGTTTAAAACGAATACTTGATGCTGTCTACATTTTAGCTATCATTCCAATGTCATGGTATTTTCGGGTTTTGTTAGTCTCTATGATACTTTATTTTAGCTATCATTCCAATGTTATGGTATTTTCGGGTTTTGTTAGTCTCCATGATCAACTCATACTCACTGATAATTGTTTTTCCTCGACAAATTAATGTGAGATTCGTTATGCACTGAGCAAGAAATTGGCAATTTTCTCCTGAATATTGGGTTCGATGAATCAACAGTCAGGTATTGATTGTGAGCTGTCATAATTCATCGCCCAGAGGACGAGATCAACTGTGGTATCCCGGAGAGGTCCCGACTCGGATCGTAATCACTCTATCGCCTGATAGGCCACGCCCCCGGTGGGGAGTGTTAAAACAGATCTATGTTTGAACAGTACCAACTCGACTATCGATTTCTAGCCTGATTTGTCCTAGTACTGTATTCAAGTGGCTTTTGAAACGCTTCCATTTCTAATGCGACCCGTATTCCTCTGAATTAGGGAATTAATACCAGAACAATGCGATGCTATTTTCCGCCGTGCATAGTTAAACAACAAACTGAGAACAAAACGTTATCTTTGTTCTTTTTCATGCTTATAATGTGATATTGACTGTGGCTCTGGTACAGTAAGTACTCTGATGGTGACATTCATCAAAGAAGATGCAAATGAAAATTTTAAATAAACATATATAAATAAATATATCTTAAACAAACACCCCAAAAATTGCATCTATAAATATTGTTAAGCCTAGTCTTATTTCACCCGACATCGTGGTATAATCCTTGTTTGTATCGTGGTATTAACCTTGTTTGTATAATGGTATAACCTTTGCTTGTATCGTGGTATAACCCTTGTTTGTATCGTGGTACATGTATAACTTTGCTTGTATCGTGATATAACCCTTGTTTGTATAATGGTATAACCCTCGTTTGTATCGTGGTATAACCCTTGCTTGTATCGTGGTATAACCCCTGTTTATATCGTGGTATAACCCTTGTTTGTATAATGGTATAACCTTTGTTTATATCGTGGTATAACCTTTGCTTGTATCGTGGTATAACCCTTGTTTATATCGTGGTATAACCCTTGTTTGTATAATGGTATAATCTTTGTTTGTATCGTGGTATAACCTTTGTTTATATCGTGGTATAACCCTTGTTTATATCGTGGTATAATCCTTGTTTGTATGGTGGTATAACCTTTGTTTGTATCGTGGTATAACCCTTGTTTATATCGTGGTATTACCCTTGTTTATATCGTGGTATAATCTTTGTTTGTATCGTGGTATAATCTTTGTTTATATCGTGGTATAATCTTTGCTTGTATCGTGGTATAACCCTTGTTTATATCGTGGTATAACCCTTGTTTATATCGTGGTATTTCCTTTGTTTGTATTGTGGTATAACCCGTGTTTGTATCGTGGTATTACCCTTGTTTATATCGTGGTATAACCCTTGTTTGTATCGTGGTATAACCCTTGTTTGTATCGTGGTATTTCCTTTGTTTGTATTGTGGTATAACTCGTGTTTATATCGTGGTATTTCCTTTGTTTGTATCGTGGTATTTCCTTTGTTTGTATTGTGGTATAACTCGTGTTTATATCGTGGTATAACCCGTGTTTGTATCGTGGTATTTCCTTTGTTTATATCGTGGTATAACCCTTGTTTGTATCGTGGTATTTCCTTTGTTTATATCGTGGTATTTCCTTTGTTTGTATTGTGGTATAACCCGTGTTTATATCGTGGTATTTCCTTTGTTTATATCGTGGTATAATCCTTGTTTGTATGGTGGTATAACCTTTGTTTGTATCGTGGTATTTCCTTTGTTTATATCGTGGTATAATCCTTGTTTGTATGGTGGTATTACCTTTGTTTATATCGTGGTATTACCATTGTTCTAGCTCTCACCAATGTTTCCTAACTCTAATCTCTGCTGCAATTCCTCTTAAAACATCATTAATATTTGATGAGGTGTG
Source organism: Pecten maximus (assembly GCF_902652985.1). Lineage (NCBI taxonomy): Eukaryota > Metazoa > Mollusca > Bivalvia > Pectinida > Pectinidae > Pecten > Pecten maximus. The sequence continues at coordinate 33,002,095 of NC_047017.1, read as the reverse complement.
TTTGCCTGGCTCACTCCTAACCCCGTAAGGAGTCGTGGGGACGTCCGCCATGAACTGTCGATATGACTCGTATTTTACACACTGTAGTACTGTAGTTGGGACATCGACCAAGTGCTGTAAATATATCACGTGTTTTACATCCTCCATGTGCTTTAAATGTGACACTTGTTTTAAAGAGTAGGGGGGGTCATCCACCATGAGCTCTAAAGTGAAACGCCATTTTGGGGTTTTCTTGTATCAGGGGATAACGTTTCAAATGCGAGCTAACTGCAGCTTTAGATGTAGTACCTACAATATAGAGGACGATATCTTAACATCCATGAACTGAAGTCAACATGATATCACTTCTGTCCACACTCACTACGGCATGTACCTTGTTTGATTAGCTAGCTAAAATGTTGATTGTCATTGTCAGATTGATGTCCTTATTTTCCCAATAAGATCCCAAAACCCCAACGTATGACCTTAACCGTCACGAGATTAGTATGTATATTGTTATTTTATGGAGAAACATGCCATTTCTTTACGGTCGAGATGAATTATTAAACGACGAAGTATATCTCTAAAGCTGGTGATAATTGTGGATACAAATCAACCGTTCTTCTAAAACGATAACATTGCAAGTAGTTGTTATAACGATACCACGACAAACAGTTGTTATAACGATACCACGACAAACAGTTGTTATAACGATACCACGACAAACAGTTGTTATAACGATACCACGACAAACAGTTGTTATAACGATACCACGACAAACAGTTGTTATAACGATACCACGACAAACAGATGTTATAACGATACCACGACAAATGGTTGTTATAACGATACCACGACAAACAGATGTTATAACGATACCACGACAAACAGTTGTTATAACGATACCACGACAAACAGTTGTTATAACGATACCACGACAAACAGTTGTTATAACGATACCACGACAAACAGTTGTTATAACGATACCACGACAAACAGTTGTTATAACGATACCACGACAAACAGTTGTTATAACGATACCACGACAAACAGTTGTTATAACGATACCACGACAAACAGTTGTTATAACGATACCACGACAAATGGTTGTAATAACGAAACCACGACAAACAGTTGTTATAACGATACCACGACAAACAGATGTTATAACGATACCACGACAAACAGTTGTTATAACGATACCACGACAAACAGATGTTATAACGATACCACGACAAACAGTTGTTATAACGATACCACGACAAACAGTTGTTATAACGATACCACGACAAACAGTTGTTATAACGATACCACGACAAACAGTTGTTATAACGATACCACGACAAACAGTTGTTATAACGATACCACGACAAACAGTTGTTATAACGATACCACGACAAACAGTTGTTATAACGATACCACGACAAAAAAAGTTTCTTTGTAAATTAGTGCACGTTTTAAGTATTTTAATTTAATTTGTTTGGATATTTTGTTGTGTTCTTATCAAAGCCACACTTCATCTAATAGCTTCAGTACTTGTCAACTGTTATTTGAAAATACAAAAGCGAAAGCGCTTGTCATAAACAGATTCGTTATCCCTGATGTTGAGACGTCGCCAATTTATTTCCAATATTAATCGATGGTGACGGATATCTTCTATCATATTTTAATCTCCTAGTCAATATATTAACGATGTTTGCATCATGTTCAATTTTGAACCAAAGGCATATTTCAAATCCAAATCAAATTACCTAGAGCGCTACTAGTGAGGTATCAAATGGACCTTTCACTGACGAAATCCGGAACGTGGTCCATCGAACTAGGATGCTGGAAAAGTATTATTACTGGTGTAATAAACGGCTAATATGTGCGGCCCCAGGGGAGTTCAGGGTCCTAGCACGTATTACCGATAACACAATGGTATCCGTAGATTGCTGGATACAGACATGAAAAATGAATGAGGCAGGTCTGCAGTAAAAGAAGAATGGTTTCAACCGAAACAAAACAGTTATAATCCCTTTATAATGCCGTATCTTTATATAGGGCATGGGCGTGCTCTCCCCGATACAACGACACGGGCCCCGCTAGCCGATGCAACGTCACGGGCGAGCACTCCCAAAATACAACGTCACGGGCGAGCACTCCTTAAAACAACGACACGGGCGCGCACTCCTCGATACAACGACACGGGCTCGCACTCTCCGATACAACTACACGGGCGCGCACTTCTCGATACAACGACACGGGCGCGCACTCCCCGATACAATGGCACGAATGCACACTCATTTCATGATACAGCAGATCTGAGCATTAATTTAATCCATGATGCAACGCCACGGACACACCGCAAGGTTACGATCTCTGATAAAGCAACACGGGCGTACGATTCCCGATACTGCGCCACGGGCACATGTAAATCCCGATACAGAGCCACGGGCACATGTAAATCCTGATACAGAGCCACGGGCACATGTAAATCCTGATACAGAGCCACGGGCACATGTAAATCCCGATACAGACCCACGGGCACATGTAAATCCCGATACAGAGCCACGGGCACATGTGAATCCCGATACAGAGCCACGGGCACATGTAAATCCTGATACAGAGCCACGGGCACATGTAAATCCCGATACAGAGCCACGGGCACATGTAAATCCCGATACAGAGCCAAGGGCACATGTAAATCCCGATACAGAGCCACGGGCTCATGTAAATCCCGATACAGAGCCACGGGCACATGTAAATCCTGATACAGAGCCACGGGCACATGTAAATCCCGATACAGAGCCACGGGCACATGTAAATCCCGATACAGAGCCACGGGCACATGTAAATCCTGATAATACCGTGCCAAGGGCATACAATTCCTGATACAGCGACACGGGTGCAGTATCTTTAAATAGTTCATGTCCGCGAGGCTAGTTCACATGTACAGAGTCATACTCACGTGTTAAAGTCAGTGTGACATGGTCCCATTCACGCTTTGACCATTTTACACTCACGTGTTCAAGTATGTGCATCATTGTCATAGGCGCGTTTACTAGTATGTGATACTGGTATTTCACATCCACTTGTTCAAATCTGCATGACCTGTTCACATTCACGTGTACAAATCAGAATGATTTGGTCAGATGGGACACATTCACGCATTCAAGTCAATTTCACTGGTCCACAGTCACGTGTATAAGTCAATATGACTGGTCCACAGTCACGTGTACAAGTCAGTGTGACTGGTCCACAGTCACGTGTCCAAGTCAATGGGACTAGTACACAGTCAGGTGTACAAGTCATTGGGACTAGTACACAGTCACATGTACAAGTCAGTGTGACTGGTCGACAGTCACGTGTCCAAGTCAATATGACTGGTCCACAGTCACGTGTACAAGTCAGTGTGACTGGTCCACAGTCACGTATACAAGTCAATGGGACTAGTACACAGTCAGGTGTACAAGTCATTGGGACTAGTACACAGTCACATGTACAAGTCAGTGTGACTGGTCGACAGTCACGTGTCCAAGTCAATATGACTGGTCCACAGTCACGTGTACAAGTCAGTGTGACTGGTCCACAGTCACGTATACAAGTCAATGGGACTAGTACACAGTCACATGTACAAGTCAGTGTGACTGGTCGACAGTCACGTGTCAAAGTCAATATGACTGGTCCACAGTCACGTGTACAAGTCATGATCAGTGTGACTGGTCGACAGTCACGTGTCCAAGTCATTATGACTGGTCCACAATCACGTGTACAAGTCAGTGTGACTGGTCCACAGTCACGTGCACATGTCAATATGACTGAGTCACATTCATGTGAACAATACAATATGTCTAGGTCACATTTATGTGTACAATTCAATGTAGATTGGTCACATTCGAGTGTTCAAGTCAATGTAGCTGGTGCACAGTCGTGTGAACAGGTCAATGTGACGGGATCGCATTCACGCTTTCTATTTTTCACGGCCACATGTTCAAGTATGTGCCACTTGTTCAAAGTCACGTTTACAAGTCAATGTCTGAGTTCACAGTCACGTGTACAAGTATGCGCGGCATGTCCAATGCCACGTGTAGTAGCGTTTCTAAGCTCACAATCACGTGTTCCGAGGAGAAAGTCACGTTTATACGCCGGAAACACTCGAAACGTCACATATAGACCAAATTATTTACAGAATACTTCTATTATGCAAAATAACTGTTTTTAGAACTCTACACATCAACGCCATAACTGGATGAGTGACTTATATATTAACAAGCGTCCCAAGCGTGATGTCTACATCATAGATAACGGACGACACTGTGCAGCAGTGTTTGTTTTTATATCTTTGTACTTTAAAACAAGACCAGAGTTTCCCAATCGTGAACTGTTCATTACACGGTCCCTGACGTCTACCTTCACCCATTACACGGTCCCTGACGTCTACCTTCACCCATTACACGGTCCCTGACGTCTACCTTCACCCATTACACGGCCCCTGACGTCTACCTTCACCCATTACACGGCCCCTGACGTCTACCTTCACCCATTACACGGTCCCTGACGTCTACCTTCACCCATTACACGGTCCCTGACGTCTACCTTCACCCATTACACGGCCCCTGACGTCTACCTTCACCCATTACACGGTCCCTGACGTCTACCTTCACCCATTACACGGTCCCTGACGTCTGCCTTCACCCCGTGATCCCGGCAACACCACCTGGTAGGCACGACGGAAAAAAACTTAATCGAATATATGGCATCTTTACAGCGTCCACTCAGAGAGGCATTATTAATTGTTAATCGACACATTATTACATCACTTCCGGATTAGTAGTGCTGCCGACTCCCATGCTTGCATAATGTGTTGGGCTTACGTCGCGTGTTAACTACAACCATTTTATGGTTCTGAAAGCTTTAACATGTTTGACAGTTCCCAACCGGAAGTACAGTCACGAATCTTGTCACTGTAACGAGGAATGTATAGAGTAATTGTTCAATGGCAGCTGGGATTTCTTCGGCCCGAGGTCGACATGCTACCCCAAAACATCCACCCATTAATGGAAGCCATTAACACTTGAAATCAAATCGCAGTTGGGTCTTAAATATGATGAATTCCGATGAATTGGCTTTTCTGTTTTGTAATAACAGTGGAATATAGTGTTTCACATAGCGTGTCCAGTAGGATATGGTGTTTCACATAGCATGTCCAGTGGGATATGTTTCTTTCACATAGCGTGTCCAGTGGTATATTGTGTGTTTCACATAGCGTGTCCAGTGGGATATGGTGTTTCACATAGCATGTCCAGTGGGATATGGTGTGTTTCACAAAGCATGTCCTGTGGGATATGGTGTTTCACATAGCGTGTCCAGTGGGATATGGTGTTTTTCACATAGCGTGTCCAGTGGTATATTGTGTGTTTCACATAGCGTGCCCAGTGGGATACGATAAAATGTAGGCATAATGATAATGGAGTTAGGTACCAAAATTTGTCACGTTTAGCATAGAACGACACTGACAATTCCTAGACAAAGCCTAGGTTCGCCTAAAGAACATGGATATATGTTAAGTACCACCATATGTTTACATAACGGGTTCCCATACCATTTGCCCACCATACATCTTGCTGCCATATCGACAATAACAACACTAAAACCGCTGTTCATTGCTTAAATTAATGCTGTGGCTTATAAACTGCACTGTAGGTAGATCCGGTTTCTCTAAGCATCCCTTAAATAGATATTTATCCCCGATCACAATACTACAAGTTAATTTAAGTTAAGATTTGATTCAAAATTAGACAGCAATTTAATATTTAGAGGCTTAGTTGGATGTTTAAACAGGAAATGTTTTTACCGTTGGTACATGCGGATACCCATGACACACGTATAGCCGATACCATCGTGGGAATTCCAACATCAGAAGTTAAGATTAATTGTTTTCCAATGCCGTAATATTTTTCATTTGACCTCATTTATATTCCTGTTATCCATTTTCCGGTATTTCAAAGTCATTAAGTCAGATCAATCAATCCGGTATTAGGTTAACATCGTGTCGGTGCATTATTGTCAAATAACGACCTTATTCACATCAAGATGGCGGGAAATGAACAATATTTGTTTTTATACGTTCTAAAGATAATTACAATACACATTTAGCAAACCTTGTTGAGAAAACGATGTCGCATTCATTAGTTCACAGCCACAACATCAAACTTGTCACTACACATGCTGTTGTAATACAGGAATATAATATGTACCTGTATCTTACATTTTCTCATATTATGGTAACTCTAAGATATTGTTGTTTTTCTGTAGTTGTTTACTGTTAATTACAAGTGTAATTTAGTAGTTGTGTAAAGCTAGCGATAAGAAGAGGTAGATATGTTAGTGGGCGTGGTCGGTGGTGAATTAACTGGCTGAGAGATATAGCGGGATGGTGACAGTTTACGTAGTGCCATTGATGTATAAACGATTTCAAATGGAATTTGAAATATGTCTATATCCGCGTCGTTGTTCACCCAACCATTGTTTACGTATAAATGTCTGTGCTAAGTAAATGTTATGGATTCGTGTTGTTCCTTTTATGGATAATATGGAATATGAATTCAATAAAGCTGCTACAGTCAGGATGCGACTGGGCTGAAATTAGATTTAGATAAGTATTAGTGGAAGAATCATCAGCGGAGTCTCCCTGGAGCCGACCTCAATCAAGTTATACAGTTACTCATCAGGCCAGGCCAAATCGCAGCTCAGAGCGGAAACCAGCACCTTTATAAGGATCCCCACAACGCCTCAACTCCATATGTGTTCGTCACAGTTGTGTTAACAATCTTAAAGTTTGGTACAGTAGGGGAGAATGAAATTAGTGTTTATAAATGTAGATGTGTCTTCCTTGATTTGGAAATTGCAAATTCCCAGGAGCTGCCCTTTGCTGTCCAACCAAAGCATCATATTGGTTTCAATACAAGTATATAACGCTGCATCCCAAGAGCTCTTGTTTCCCTCACTTTTATTAGCCCTTAAAACTATGAACAATAATCAGGATCCCATAGGCGTTTTGATAACGATTCTGAGGAGATTTAGCTGTCTGACCTGTGTTTATGGTATTCCGATTCTCCCGGGCGCTTTATTAATCCTATCGTGTGATCAGAGTCGCGGAAATGCAGTACTTCCTGTCCAATAAACAAGTGCGCATCCAGGAGACGATAGAAGTCAATTTCGTTAGAAAGCGCCACGTGACATGCCGGAGGGATAAATAACGTTTCGAGATCACCATTAGTTCTAATTATCGTGTAGAGTGGCATACATCTGTAAGTTTAATGTTATGGGTGTTGATTAGGGGAGGAGAATCAACTTGTTTCATGTACAGCCGTGCAATGGAATGGTCTTGTTTACCATACTTGTCTCTACCTAGAAGGTACAACCACGGAATGCCGAGCACGCCAATGGCTGAATTACTTATGCTAAATAAAGATTTTCACAACAAAAAGTTTACCGACAGTAGTCATTATATCATGCCCTGTACGTTAGGATACTTGATTCAACGACGATTCTGTTTCCGGCATGATTTGCATTGTTGAACAGACTTAAATTATAACGCACAAATGATTGAAAAACTGGTAAAGGCGAGTTTGAATTCGGCTCGACACTTACTTTCACAAACGCCTCTTATTCGTTTTACAATGAAAACTCAGTAATTTAAGTCGTCCTTGCCCGACCCACAGAAAGCAAGTAAACAGTCCTTTGCAGTAGCAGGGTAACCCACAAAGATAATACCACGTTTGGACAGCACGGCCCTAAAGCCGGCTCGGAATCCGTGCAACACTTTCTGCTGTGTTGGACGACCGATCAGTCCTTCACTAGTCCGCCCCTTTACTGGCCATACCAGACACTATGAACATGTCTTACGACAGAATACAGTGCTGAACCATAACTAGTACAATTACACACTAGTAATTATTTCTGTCCAACTAATGAACGATATCCTCAGTCGCTCTCACTCCTGATATATTAAAGAACTGACGATGCCATAAGATGCTTCTTCACCATGGCCAGTAGTCGGTCCCATGACTTCACTCAAGAGAAACCACTGTTGCCAACATCACTGGTGTGACCCGATCACGACATCCATAGGAATGCATTATTGGATCAGGGGAAAATCTCAGCTAAGGAAAGTTTCTTAAATTCGGTAAATTCGGACAAGGGATTAAATAATGCTAGGAAACGTTGAGGAAACTGGGGCGAACCTACCACGAACGGAAATACTTTGTACACAAATCGTGTGTATGCAAAGATATCGCGTGTCTTTGTTACGTGAAGTTATAGAGGTCGCTGGGTGCTTCATGACGTATACTTGGCAGTTCCTCTACTCTAAAGTGCAAAACCACATAAATATGCACGCGCGAAATATAACAGATCTGTATTGTTGTTACGTCATTGAAAAGGACATTCATACAATCTGCGGCTCATAAATTATTCTATAACAAAAACAGAATAAATGTTGTCTGGAATATGTAATAAGACACTCAGCACATTTATTGTACAGTATTCCTCTGCATCTTCCTGTATGTATTGTTGTGACAATGTGAGAACTGGATTGTGTACTTGGATTATTGTAAACCACTATTGGACGTTCATGAATACACATCACTAGAACTTACAGAACATTGTAAAGTATAGGATTCTATTAAACATTAAATAACGACCGTAAATTATGAATATGTGTAGTTAACTGATGTCAGAGGCTAACATCACCAACTTTGACATGTAAGACGCAATAAAATGTCGTATGATATTGGAATGTTCCTTCATGATCCCTAATGGCTTCCTTACTGACTTCAAATTAACACCACGTGCAATGTTTCGATACGTGGTGACTGTGTAGCTACCATTTAGCAATGATTAGGTATAAATTTCACCTAGACGGCCGGGGTTCGATTCCCCGCTTGGACGTGAAAAGGTACGGGGTCACCTTCCCGACCATGTGAGTTTTCCCCGGGTACTTCGCTTTCCTCCCACAGCAAGATCCCTCGCGTGCTTCCATTCGGGCCAACAAGCGTGATAAATATAAGTTGATGAAACTTGTTGTCAAATCAATAAAGTTTACAGGTATGTACAGCCCCTAAACAACTATGACTAGGTAACTCATATTCTATAAACGATGACGAGAACTCTCTAGTGTTTATATTTAGGTTTATTCACTTATGTTATCAAAGCTTGTTCCATCAATAGTGCCTGGATATTCCTGCTCCATATCATGGTCATTGGATATCCGTAAATTGTCATCACAGCTAGAATGTCCTTTGTGTTGTCCCTGACATGGGTAGGAATCACATCACAATTGTGCTGCCTTTGGGGTGGATTACTGGTTTGTGATGGTTAAACCTGCCAGTTGACGGCATGCTGCTATAGATTTAGCCGTTACCATCAGTTTTTTCGACCAATGTGATAATACAGCTGTGGCAAGCATTGTCGTTTTCTATATGTTTTATTTTCTGCATGACAATGGACATTTTAGACTAATCATGTAAACACAGAAAAGCAATAGCTGTAATGGAAGGTGAACGTCAACGAGGACGGAATTATAGCCCATTGCTCACGGCTTGGATACCGAAATAGATTCGGTATTGCAGTTACTTAATGGAGAATTGTCTTTGGTTAGGCCCGGTCCGTGTACAAGCTATCGCCATAATGGTCGCCCTGGACGCGACTCTGTCTATACTCACTGTGCAACCCTGCTTCAGGGCTATGGAATACACCAATGCATTGAGAAGAGAGCAATAAAACAAGAAAAAGTGGGCCAATGTGCCGCGTGTACATTACTTGTCCAGATGAGGTAACCCATTTAAGACCCCAGACTGGCAGACCTACCTCTGGTCATCGTGAGGGTCAGAGTCATACTGGGATTATTCATGGAAAGTCTAAACTTGGTCCCAATTAATAGTGCATGCTGCATATTTGATGATTAGGAATGTAACAATTTCTCCTCTTTGCTCCTGTAGATCCACATGTATGATTGCGATATCGACTTTTAACCTCAAAAACTTTAACGAGAGTCTTTTAGATGTTTAATTAGCATGACGTTTCATGTTGAGCATACCGAGTATGCATTTAGTAACACAATGCCCGTCACCTTCTCTATTGATTAATTTAGTCAATTAGACAATGAGTTTAGCAGACTTAGGTCCCGTTCGCCCCGAGACCACCTGATGTTGTGAGCATGATCTAACTTCTGTCACCAGGAATCAAAATTACTTTATCGCAATCTTCTATCCAGGGAACACGCCGTCACAAGATGTCTGCTATGTATGTAAGAAAACACATTATTAGATCTCATTTGTGCAAATTTCTGGTGTATTTGCATTCTTTGCTGAATTATTCAAGGGGAAATGCAATAATGGTACATCGGCTTCTCGGAGCCTGCCGATTTATACTGGCCATCCATTATGGCTAAGGTCATTGATCATCTGGTCAGCACAAGTGATTTATCAGTTTATGAAATTGTCTGGACATGATGCTGTAATTGATGCGGCGATTGTTGCCCTAACGAAACATGTGTGTAACATCGAGATTACATGATGGGTAACAATTGAGCGGATCACCACCTCGCCCTGTGTCTCCTGCGTCATCAGCCTCCTCGTCAGTCAGAGTGGCGGGAGGTAAGACGCATTCTGATTTCCTCTCCAATGATTTCATGTGCTTCTCAGCTGTTTACATTTCATCACATTCCATCAGTCGCTCACAGAGGCAGAAACCCCAAGAAGCTGGTATACTACATCAATAGTAACGGCGCTGATGACTTTCAATTGCAAACATTTCTTATTTTGTCAACACGACCGGAAGTAATTTGTCTCGCAGCAATTATCCACATGGAAACGAGCGAAGAACTATCGAAAACTGATTCAATTTATCGTGTACTTGTTGCTGGTGTTGTTTGTGTAACATGACTGCTGTGTGATCTGTGTTGTATGTGGCTTTGTCGCGATGGCAGAGTAAATTAAACTAGAAAACAAGCCCGACTCACACGTATGTCTGTGTAAGATACGGGCATGGCTCGAGACTTATGATGGCAGCGGGCGGCATGTAATGCCCTTGATATTTTTTTGTTCATTTCCAAAACGTTTTCCCGCACAAACTACCCATATTCTTTTATTTCTTTTTTAATTAAGTGGAAAAGTCTAAATTTGGATCTTGATTAAGTGTAAAATTGCCATAGTTGAATCAGTTGGAAATGCGTCGCGAAACTCCGAGACATGCTTGGCACAGCGCTTTTCAAAAGAAATGTTAGTACTGGGGAGAGAAATAAAAAGACAGAAGACTGGTGGCCATGCTGATGTTTCACGTGCTACAAATTACACTAACTTCCGGTATTAGTAGTCAGCTCCAGAGACACCATTCGAACTTTAAAAACGCATAACAATATTCTTTGTTCTATATACCATTGGTAGCAGAGACAGGTCATGACGTTTGACACTGAACATGTTCTAATATAACACAAAGAATAACAGCAAATGGCTTGAGATTTGGTTGTGGAGTTTACGATGTAATCGCGCGCTTACTGTGAACGGGGTAACACAAACACCTCCATCACATCGCTGTAACGTTAGATATCGATCCACTAACAACTATGTTTGCATGCCTTGTTAATACACGGATCAAACCTTAATTGACACATCCCTCTGTGGTAACAGTACCCTACGAAAGCTAACGTAGTCTCTTAACAACAAGCACGATGGTTCCCGAAATTGATGAGGAGAGGTAACGGCTCTTCTCAGTAATTTCAAGAACAATCGTCAGATCGGCAATCGTGTGTTTTATTACAAAGATGTCAGCAGATTTCACCGCATCCCCGTATCTGACATTTCGTGTCAGAAAAGTTGGTTTGTTATTGAATCACTGTCAGTAAAATGAATATTCATGATCGGTTGTCCCGTCATAAAGCCCATACTACCGCGCGATGGTAACTAAGCGTCAGAGATTTGTCTGGTCTAGGTGTTTCCTTGTAGACACAGGCGTGATCGTCAGCCAGGGAATTGTCCAGGGGACAGTAGTAATCACGTCTACAATGAACTGGTCCTGAACCCTTCTGGTGCCATGTATGGGCATACCGAGGGTAAAAATACTATGGGTCCGACAGGTGAGGACTTTTTATCTTCATCAGTCGGACAGGTGAAAACTTTTCATTCTCATCAGTCGGACAGGTGAGGACTTTTCATTCTCATCAGTCGGACAGGTGAGGACATTTTATTCTCATCAGTCGGACAGGTGAGGACTTTTTATTCTCGTCAGTCGGACAGGTGAGGACATTTTATTCTCATCAGTCGGACAGAAGAGGACTTTTTTTTTCTCATCAGTCAAACAGGTGAGGACTTTTTATTCTCATCAGTCTGACAGGTGAGGAATTTTTATTATCGTCAGTCGGACAGGTGAGGACTTTTTATTCTCGTCAGTCGGACAGGTGAGGACTTTTTATTCTCATCAGTCAGACAGGTGAGGACTTTTTATTCTCGTCAGTCGGATAGGTGAGGACTATTTATTCTCGTCAGTCGGACAGGTGAGGACTTTTTATTCTCGTCAGTCGGACAGGTGAGGACTTTTCATTCTCATCAGTCAGACAGGTGAGGACTTTTTTTCTCATCAGTCGGATAAGTGACCTTCATCGCGTCGGACAGGTGATCGCCATCTCGTCGGACAGGTGATCGCCATCTCGTCGGACAGGTGACCTCCATCGTGTCGGACAGGTGATCGCCATCTCGTCGGACAGGTGACCGCCATCGCGTCGGACAATTTACCATTTACTGTTTTAATCCAAGTGATAGTATTGTACGACTACGCTCCAGCTCTTGAACTCGGGTCTCAGTAGTATCCTTATTTATTTAAGACAAAAGAAAACATGTTGATTAGGTTGAAATTGCTTGTAATTACATAATTTCCCTTTAAATTGTAAAATGAGAATGAGAGCTCCATTATTCCCTTGTTACCACTTGCGATGTAACTGCAGAAGTTCGCATCCCGATAACAACCATGGTGTCTTGAAGGTTTTAACAAATTACTGTTCCTCTGTGGTGTCCGGTTATATAATTAATAGCTGTCATATGTTGAGGGTGGTGTTATTGCACGTTGTTGGTGTTCCACAACACACATTTAGTTATTTATTCCGTAATATGATACCTCACCAATGAAAGAATAATTTGGTTAATGTTCTGCAAATCGTTAAAATTTAAATCTATTGCAACTGGATTATTGATTTGAAATACTATACCCTAAACCTAGTTATCTACGTTATTGTATTAAAACTGAACCATATTATATTTGATGTTTTCACCAACCACAAAAAAACCACATCCGTGGGTTGTCCAGTAAATACAGTGTACGTCGCACACTGAACCATTAATATCCGTTTGAAATAATGCGTTACCTAATGTGAAGATTTAGTTTGTTAACATGTTGATACAGATTGACATTAAAACACCTTGCTGAATGTACCCACATGAGTTCACAGTGCCATAATGGGTAGTGGGTCTGTCAGTATCCATCCACAAGGCGGTATTGTTAACAAAATATACCAAAGTTACGCCGTCTTGATACATAAGTGTTTACCCTATATGATACAGTATGTACCACATTAACTGTATAATACTCTTGGTTGTTAATACGGGTTGTCCTTTTCATGACTGACCAATCTAAAGATGAACGGATCATAACTGACCAATCTAAAGATGTACGGTTCATAACTGACCAATCTTAAGATGTACGGATCATAACTGACCAATCTTAAGATGTACGGATCATAACTGACCAATCTTAAGATGTACGGATCATAACTGGCCTATCTAAAGATGTACGGTTCATAACTGACCAATCTTAAGATGTACGGATCATAACTGACCAATCTTAAGATGTACGGATCATAACTGACCAATATAAAGATGTACGGATCATAACTGACCAATATAAAGATGTATAGTTCACCCTAGTGTAAAGTAATTCAGTCATGCCACCGTCTCATATATACCCTTTAAAGACAAACGATATGTTATGTGAAGACAGCATTGTGAAGACTGAAATTTTCTGTATAACGAATAAATATTGTTATTAGGATGTGAAAGGTAGACAGTTTAGTTAGGATTGTGATAGATAGTGTTATTAGGATTGTAATAGATAGTGTTATTAGGATTGTGATAGATAGTGTTATTAGGATTGTGATAGATAGTGTTATTAGGACTGTGATAGATAGTGTTATTAGGATTGTGATAGATAGTGTTATTAGGATTGTGATAGATAGTGTTATTAGGATTGTAATAGATAGCACCTCCGTTTTATTCAGTGTATGCACAGTTTGATTTTAATACAAAAACCGTCGACTATTTTATAAGCAACAACAAGAATTAGTAGCTCCATGATTTTGACTTTAACTAAAGAAAGGTCGTGTTTTGACTTTTCGCAAATCTGGCAATTTTCATTATCAAATCCAAATGTATTCCTCAGATAATCACAATATATAACGTAAGATAGTAGCAGTTGATTTGTGGTCATCGTAAATAGGAGTATATTTTTGTGAAATGGTTTTTTTTTTGTTTTTTTTTCATTCTATCCCTTCATAGACACAACCATTTCAACCAATGAAAATGCTTGTATCAATGACATTTAGATTATTGAACATCACAAGTTTCTACATACTTCCGAATAGACGATATTACGACCATTATATTTTATACAGACCCCGAATTGACGATAATACGACCATTGCATTTTAAACAGACCCCGAATTGACGATATTGCGACCAATACACTTTTAAACCGACCCCGAATTGACGATATTACGACCATTACAAATTTTCTGAACCCAGAGCGACTGACTATCAAGGTAACCGACATCCCTGCAAATGGTTATAGAAACACACTAGCATGTCTATTGTATCAATCAAGAACAACCATTTCATGTATTTATGACTTCAATTATGTATTTCCAGAAATTAGTTTCCATAAAAATAATGTTGGTGATGTTTTAGTCTGGCAGTCAAAGAAAAGCGCTGATTGCTATTCAGACGAATGTAAATTATTAAGGATCCTAATGACATGGTTAGTGAGATACCTACCGGGTAGTGTTACCGTGGGCGCTGTCACGCCAATAATGTCATACTGTAACATAATGTTTTACCAAAGTGATCAGCTCGCCATAACAACACATGAATTAACCAGGCACATGTCATCCCAAGTATTCCCAGACACAAATAAAATTGTACTTTAATCAGGATGTTTGAACCAGTACTTAGGCCTACCCAGGATTTTGTGTCTCGTGCCACAATGTCTGTGGGTTATAATGTTGTGCATAGTATACAGTCTTGGTGCTATTACACTCCGCCACTCTGCCACATTAAACAAGGAGTCATAGATCATTTACAACTAATTACAGATATTGGTCTTGTGTCATAATTTACTTTATATAGGAAAATATACTTTCACTAGATAGCCGAGTCCCTTTCAGAACTGAGTGTTATAACTTGTTTTATGTGAGGTAATACAGTTTCACTAGACTGAGAATGGTACACAACGTAATAATAATAAAAAAAAAAATTATATTGTCTTGTGTATCCTCTCCTGATTGTAAAACCTCGCTTAGCCTTTATAAGTTACATACAGTCAATACTCGTACGGATTTGATCATATTAGGGCGTGTAATATAATCCTTTGTTATATGTTTTTCTATTGATTTTTAACACAGGACTACCTTAACAGGTAGGGACATGTTTTGTGTTCTGATGTAACAATACATATTTCTATTTTTGATTTTCAGTACCAGATAATCATATTGATTAATTTGGGAATGAAAACTATGTTTTAAAGTAGCTTTCAACATAGGTATGCTTCTTAAATATGTTCTTTGATTCATTCATAAAACGTTCAGTCATGAAAAATTTAATATCGATATCACCAAGTTTTTCCATTTGTTTCAATAACATCATTTTTATGTAAATTATGCATGTATGTTATGAAGTCACGCTATTTGTTTGACAGAGTTTCTCTTGTAGTAATTAGTCGATACAAACAAATTAGATCGTCTATCAGTGGGAATCTCCTGGATCCACCACAGACCTTGTGTTATGTAGGATGTTGTGTTTTCCTGACATTTATATGTATCATATATTTATAGGACCTTTTTTAATAAGCTTGCATTCCTAATGTCCCGTATCTCACCTGAGTATATTAATGTTGGAACACTTTCACGGCTGCATGCTCATAAAGTTTATTGATGATCTTTCACGCTGATAACTGTTGTGTTCCATATAGAGTTTATTACGTCAACACTAATTGCTTACCGTCACCATACACGCTATATTTGCTCTACGACTTTATGCTACAATTAAATGTCATTATCATCAGCGTGTATTTATCTATTAGTCTCGCCATGATATATGAAAATTAAAAATTGAAGTAAGTTTCCTATAAAGAAAGCGACAAAGCTCTACATCGGATTAAAATTTAGCAATTGACTAAGATGGAGTTATAGTTCATTACCTCTGACTGTTGCTAATGTTATGCGAACAAGAATGAAACCGAGACAGATAGATTTTAGAATTGGGACTATTTCTTTTTCTGGGAATATGTGTCCAACGTTTATAAACTAATCAACATGGTACTCAAGACTCAGGCCGAAAATCAGACACAAAGATTCGATACGTTCCGCACTGATTGTCTCTCCATTAAAATTGATTTCCTACGTTAAAGCAGGCCCCTTTGCCCGCCTCTTCTATCAGTAACTGATGTAACAAGGATTTTTTTATATCTCAAACATTATTTCACGCCAGGCTAAGCTCTACATGACAACGACTCAGTTTTCGATGATTTCCAATATCAAACTGACGTCAAACTGTAACCACTTTACGATGTGAAAACTTCACAGAGAGCGTCATCAAAGAATGATTGTAATGTATTTATTATCGATCCAGTAGTTAGATTGCAGTCAATATGCAACTAAAACATCCACATTGGTATAGTATCTAATCGAATCGTGTCGTCCAACACGCATGTTAGACACATACACAACCGCTTCCGCCTTTATCGGCCGCCATCTTTAATCGCGATAATGTTGACGATTGTTCGAATGTTGTGTATTATTAGGAGCTGCTCGCACAGCCAAAGGTTCGCCACACAAAAGCCGGAGAACGCCTCGATGCGCGTATTCTTCGCTTGCGAATATTACTGACAGCGGTCTCTAGGGAGTGTTTCGGAAGACTTTGATGTCGTAGAGTTTCGGTGTTGCATTGGGTCTGATATTGTGAAGGGTTTGTTTTTATAATGACACTAAACGAGATTCTACAATTAAGTACATGTATATGTTACTCCCACTAGTCGTAAATTTGCTCCCCTGGCAACAGTGAGCCATTCCATTCTACTTGTACAAGTCGTACTTCTGACACTGTAGTAGGAATGACAACGATTCGAGTATATGGCTCTTAAACAAAAAGGCAGTGGTGTCAATACACTGTTTACGTCAAGAGGAGACTCAACAGTACACTGTGCATCATTACCAAAGGCAGTCAAGCGGAAAGGTTCGACGATACAATTGTACAGTTTTACTTAAGGCAGTCAAGCGGAAAGGTTCGACGATAAAATTGTACAGTTTTACTGAAGGCAGTCAAGCGGAAAGGTTCGACGATACAATTGTACAGTTTTACTGAAGGCAGTCAATCGGAAAGGTTCTACGATACAATTGTAAGTTTTACTGAAGGCAGTCAAGCGGAAAGGTTCGACGATACAAGTGTACAATATTACTAAAGGGAGTCAAGCGGAAAAGTTCGACGATACAATTGTACAGCATTACTGAAGGCAGTCAATTGGAAAAGTAAAGATATTTCTGAAGGCAGTCAAGCGAAATGTTTCGACGATACAATCTTACATCATCACTGAATTCAGAAGAAAGGAATAGGTCGACGATAAACGTTTCTGGGGGCGAATTCGGAGGACAAGTTCAATTGAAGCAAAATATCGTTAAATCACTGTATGTGTAAAATAAATGGCGGCATGTTGTGTCCGCTTGTGCCTTCTCCATTAACTTGAAATGAGTGATGGATGGTGACAGGTTCGGAACCAGATACTATGTAAACGTTTACTGGTCGATTGTTAAGTGGGAAAATTGCGTTGTAAACACAATACGCAAGCACACAATTGTCCTACCTGTAACTACGATGTTTATACACACCTTTCACTACAGAAACATACTCGTTTATGGCGTTCGAATGTTCCTATTAAAACTACACAAGAGCACATAGATCTGAATCATGAACTCTGGCACTACTTAATATTGTAATTCTCCCGATAAATGTGTTATTTCATGTATAAAACTATGTACTTGTTTTAGCATTTCTGTACGGAGACGGAGCAGATGATTAGAAGAGATATTTAAGTGTGGGATGGATAGGAGAATAATCGGAAGGTAAACGAATGTTACCTATCTATTACTAAGTACATTAGGACAGCCATGATGACATAACGCACCACCATGACGTGAGTGCATCGGGACGTCAGAATCACCAGACCATTTAATGGAGACAAAGAATCGATTTGGACTTTTTCAGGTTTCGATCGTAATAGATTGAAACAATGGCTTATATCTGTCAAGGTCGGTCAGTGTGATGGTGTGTAAACAGACACACTTTGTTCAGTCTGATTAGTCGCCAGGGTTAATTGGCCATGCCGTAACGTAATTGTGCCTTTAGGGAGGCAAGTCATAATATTCAATGGACGAATGAAGCGAACGGGGTGTCCGTAGCTGACATAAAATAAAGTTAGCTTACAAATATTAACACACCACAACCTATGTCTAACACGACACGAATGTTCCCGCTCCAGCATACAGACTTTACAGAGATGGGGAATAGATATATATGGTACCGCTGTGTATTCATACCGAGTACTGGTATCTAAAACGGAGACTTCCTAGTTTACCAACAGGGGCTTTAATGTCAATTATTTGACATCAAGAACGACAACTGTTTGACGTGTGGCTCATGAGCTTGTCGCAACAGTGGCTAAAGCTGTCACTTCCGGTAACATAAATCATGTGATATGTGATCGTTTCAGGCCCTCGTCAGGGGATACGGCGCACCTCGCCGTTGATCATGGGTACGCTAAAGAATAGGATTTGATACTTCTGCAAATGATCATACACATTTCATCTTCAAAGTGGATTTCATTAAATTCACTGATTCTATCATCTGGTTATATATATGTTTGTGTATCAATGAATTGGTTGGAGGAGGGAATGAATCTTCGAACGCTGTCATATCGGCACTGAATCCTGTGTGTTTGTTTCTAAAACGACTAATTGAGATAATTAGGGATTCCTGTTGTAGATTGTTTTAAGTATACGGAAGACTTTAAAATTATTTTAACCTTCCCAAATCTATTATAGTCCTTAATTACAAGAGAAGGAATGAAATCACAAGATGTAAATAAGGTTTGATAGACGTGGAGATCGGCCACAGTTGGGAACACTGGATGTTCAGAGAGAAGGTCTCGCCATATAATTAAGATCATGACTGCAGCTTGTATCGTTAACAGTCGTTGACGTGGTGTGAACGTACTGTTTGCATGACATTGGCGATACCATAGATTGTATTTGAATCCTGGGTGGTCAAATATCTAAATAAGTAATGAAACTGACAGATAAGTAATAATTGACATAAAAAATATACAAAAGCAATCTCGCTTTCCTATATTTTACGTTAATATATGCACACCTCTCGTCCTGCGTCTGTCAATGAAAGCAGAACTAAATGCGGTGTTTGCATTACATGAACTGCGGTTATCGCTATACAAAGTTGACTTTTAACAAGATTGCTTTGGGAATTAGTCGGTAGATGTTTCTGTTAACCTGTGTCCTATGGGAAACAAACATGTACGGATTCCTCGCACATAGGGAGGTGAGCACGCCATCTACTTCCTCGGGGTGTCCACGTCCGCACGAGGGGAGCGCATGCCAACTAATTTCGTGCAGCATAATAGATATGGGTGTCAATGAAAAACTTACTAGATATCTAAATATGACTGTATCGATTTCAGAAGTTATTCATTGGTATTGTTGTCCAAATTCCCAATATATTATGACAATCATGGATTATTGCTTCATTCGTGACAGAGGTTTTTATTGTCACCCATGTCTGTATCTAGCACGTCAGGTGTGTATCGTAGAAACAAGGGGCTCTGAACTGTCTTCATTGATGCAATAATGTTATTTTATTTCAAAGAATATTACAAGTCTTGTCCTTTACCGAAATGTATATCCTCTCGGCCTTAGTGATGACCCTGTGTTACTTCTCAGTTCTTCGTTCGACCTAATTTTCGTAATAAGGGAAAGCCTGCCATTATCTATATATCTATATCTTGTTAATGTGATTAATATTTCTCATCACGTCCTACCGTTAACCAATTATCGATCACAATATATTCTGCATGAAACCTGAATTAACACTGTGTACTTATAATGCAACAAATCGCTTATCAGAGGATATTCAGCTTACAAAGTGTCGTATCAAACGGTCATCTTCTCGATCTGGCTATTAATTAATTGACCAACGATCAGTGAGGATCTGTCCACCTCCCAATGTTCCAGGTTATAACAGTAATTGATAGTGCGGAGATCAATATGCCACGACATCGGTCCTAAGCCAGGCAGCTAGCGCATTGATGGGGCGGAGCTGGTCAGCCATCAACAGGCTCCAATGATACCTACTTATGAAAATATATCCTCCACGATACTCTCGTCAATTTTCGTCTTGGGAAATTATCTGGTATTGGCGTGCAATGATATCCTACTTTGTCCTCCCGGGGATTCCCTCTATAATTTCCAATACGCACTTTGTCCAAGACAAAATCTAATTCGGTTTAATGTCACCTTCCCGTTGACCTAGAAAGTGTATTGAGATAATAGTGGTTTGGTGGAAGCGGGACGACACCCACCTCCCGTCAGCAACCACACTAATCATTCTGAACTCCTCGGGGACGATTCTTTATTTTGTTAAGCAGTAAAAGACTAAACGGGCATTGTTCGTATCACGTGTTCACAGCTGCAGTGAATAGTTACTATGGGACATGTGTAAGGTCTATAGCCGAGGGCATCTAGTGCTTCACTTTACTACCTTACACAGGAGAATACTAACGCATAACAAATCAGACTTAAGTTCGAACCTTCCAAGATTATGGGCAAGATTATAAGCACAATAAAATACGTATCATTCTGTCTGCATGTAAAGGTGCGGAGATGGATCTTGAATGCACGTGTACGTATGTGCAAACATTCGTCCCATCTTTTACACACATACAAATGTTATACTAATGAATGACACATTCATCCAAATATTTTTTATCATCGTAGCACATGCATTTGTAGTTTATAAAAAGCGAAATTAGTTTCACATCTATTTTTATCATAAAATTACAAATGCCTGTGATCACAAGGCCTTGAAATATATACAATCGAAAAAATCAAAATTATTTTTTGATATCATAGAAAATTATATATTTTAACATTTGAAAACTGAAATTTGAAGAATTTCTATAATCATTTTATCTCGTTAATTTATAAAAAAGAATGATTGAGGCGTTTTATTTTGACACACAGTTTTGGATATTTTTCTTCCTACGACATGAGCACATAATTCATAAATACAGTATACTATACTGTAAAATGTTACTCGTGTGGATCATGTAAGTTTAAACTGATAACTAAAATTATCAATGCCACATTGCAATAAAAACGTTGTTTTGTGATTCATAGCAACGATTTTGTTGCCATTGTGTCATAGATAAAAGAAAAAATATATATCGATATCACGTCATGTTCAGACCATTGATCAACAGTATTGGTAATCTGAAAGCAGACAGCACATCCTTATCAGATGGTTTGATGTCGGAAACTCCAAGTCATTTATATAAATTGGTAGGTCTCTGAACACCTTGCAGACAGTTCCGGTGACGGGGTGGAGAGATCTGGACGTCTTTCAGGGCAACAGTCCTATACCATGCAGTTCACGTTTCGGTTTGTGACATCTCAATCTTCATCGTGAAGACACTTGACAGTCTGATCTCTGCTTTGGGGTGAAGTTTTTGTGTATAGAAGGAATCGAATCTTGCTATGTTAGACTGTATAGGAACGTGAGGGGAATACAAAAACCATCAAATCAATAAAATAAGTTAGACCTTGTCCATCATTTACCGAGAAATGCTCATTGTTAGAATGGTTCCCAGGTATTGTGACAGACTAGGCATTACTGACAACAAGCGTGTGCCCGACACAGATCAACAATTATCAGTCGTCACTTTCACATCTTCGTAGTTTTATCATGAACGGGATGCATTTGCATCATTGTTATGTAAAAGTTGATCTCATCATTGGGGCTACATTGGCTTTAAGAATCCATGTGGGTATATATGGCGTCAATGTTGGTCCATAGTTGGAACTCCGGGCACGTCCATCCAATGGCATGGGCGCCCCAAGCAGACTGTTATATACAGAAAGTATCTAATATTGTGAACAGGTTCACAACCGTGACTAGTTTTCCATGTTCCGTAGTATTAACGTTTAAACTCGGAATGTGCAAGAAAACAGCATATTGTAGTACTAGTATATTCCTTATGTATCGTTTCACTTGAGCTATATACAGTTTTTATATAGTTTCACCACAGTGTTAACCTCGATATGGAAGACAAAGACTTAGAAATGGATAGGTCAAGAGCAGAGAGAACACATAAAAAAGACTTTCGAGTTATAGACGGCAACTTAAGCAGATTGTTTTCTGATTGTATCGTTCTGCATTGGTCGATGATTTGTACTTATAAGGCAAAATCTGTATTCACGAATCTGAATACGACGAGTATTAGGAACCCGTACAAGAGATGTATAGAAGTTATTGAAACTCTATAAAACTATATCCTCGATGTTCAGACATACAGACGACTGTGAGTAGATGTGGTCTGCCTTTAAAGTTTTCAAACGATTTAGTCTATGAGACAAGTCTTGTAGGAGTATTTTAAAGGTTAGTATTTATGAACATTGAATAACATAACAAGGAATTGTGCAAAAACGATGCGAATTTAGACTTTAGTTTAACTCCTTGTTTTCCTGTATTTTAAAATAACAGAAATCAAAAACTACCTGGTAGCATCTATATTAAAAATTTAAAAAATTATGAACTCTTGATATACTTTTATAATATTTGGACGTCATTTAAATTAACAGCATGACGTCACGTTGCATGGCAATCTTTATTGTTACCCGGCTCTCTTTGTAAAATTTTCAATTTTAAAATCAAGAATTTTCGACTGTTGACCAGTCAATATTTTTGACTGTTAACTGGCGAGGAACAACCGCAAGCGTCCAAACAACCATATGATTACAATGAAACGTCTTTCATATCGTGATTTGTGAACAGTATCTCTAGCAACGCCTAGATTCAAAGTCAGAAAGGTTCGAAGAAATCTCCAGTCAGGGTTGTTGTTTCTAATTGAAAACAGGGATTTGCGACTACCACATACAATTTCATAAAGTTATCTGTATGAATGACATCAACTTTGGAGTTCGAAAATGCATCAAAGTCAGATTTAACAGTTTACTGAAGACATTTTACGCGTTCCTCAGCTTAACAAAATAGCCTATATGTGAAATCTTCAGATTATTCAGATAACAAAGCAGTTGTTTCATGCCGGGACCAACCTCGAGGGTAAGAGTTTTGACTGTTGACTGACAAGGCACGACATATCTGTATACTGGTACATAGCTACCCTGTGTCAATAGCAGGATCTTATCCAATCTTGCTTTATGTAATCAAACTACTTTAAAGTATGGCATACAAAATTATACAATGTATTAGACTTTAGTATACTATTTACACTGCCTTGTCGATGGATGCATACTCTTATATGTGCTGGAAGGATTCGGATTGTGTTTAGATCCACATCCATTAACTCTAACACGGTGATACACACACAGCGCCCTCTGATCAGGACTACAGGACTCAGTTGGACCAGTGCGTCCAGTGATCAGAGAGATCCCCGCCAGCGAGAGATGATTTAATACTAGTGGATGTTCAATGAATTGAGCACATACGGCGTGCTGTAGAGCAATGAAGAACCAATTAGTCGCTAACGTATGGAAGCGCCATGTCGGTTCATCCTCTACCACAGCCAGCGATAGTGCTACTTTACACATCATCAGTTGATCTGTACAGGAATTACAACGTTTAGAATACATTCTGGTATTATGGTTGTGCTGTATTGGCGATGTTCAACCTTCAACAGAAGTTTGGTTGGATGGGAACATCTTACTGTCTGCACAGTCTTGTTCTCTTGTCATTGTTAAATTCTTCCTGGAAATAAATTGAACATCTTTGGCATACAATTACCGTTTTAAGGTAAAAAATTAAACAGTCGAGATTTTTGAATTCATTTAAACAAGAAAATCATAGAATCTGCACTGTGATTGTTTCCTGTATATTGAGGAAGATACCGATTTTTATACATTTCACCAATCACACGAATCTGTGTTGCTTTCTAGATAACGTTTTGTGCGTGAAATCAGAACGAAACTTGCTATGACGAAATCATTTTATGTTGAACATTAAATTGAAAATTGCATCTCCTGAGGATATTTTGGTCCAACATGTTCTGATGTGAAATTGATTTTACGAAACCCGAGGGGTTTAAACCCAAGTAATACGAGACAAGTTACAATTAAATTATTAATCAATGAAGAACAATTGTGAAAATGTATCATTCAAATAAGAAATAACTCGCCGAGAACGTCAAATTTAAGTCCGAACATACTGATGTACACTAGTATATGGACAGACCCGATCCTTTACCAATACACATACATGTATAAGTCGCGACATTTAGATCGGATTATAAACAAATCTTCCGGATTCTGCTGAAAACCTATCTCTATTAAAATGTAATTAGTTTTGTAGCTTATGTCGTGGATAAATCTACATCTGAATAAAAAATCTGGGATGTAATTTGGTGGTAACAAGAAGAAAGAACAGTTCTATTACTGATTCTTTATTCGGACGGAAACAGATATTACTTTTGACGTCTGCCACTCTTTGAAAAAAAAGCAGTTTTGTTAAATCAATAAAATCCCTTATTTCTCTTACAAAACCTATGATCCGTACATTCTTACCATATTATAGTTTTTATATCCTTATGATTGTTGGGGAGTATCAAAAGGTCACACTGTGACTGGAACACGAGCCGATTAATTCAGATACATCGCGTGCTTTGATATAAAATCATTAACGAGGATTTGACAAAAGTCCGTACTATCATGTAAATTACCACGTGATCAAGGTCACATGGACAACTATTCCATTTGGGTTTATTACCTATTTTATTATTGTATTATGTACAATAATAATACATACACCTAATCAGTGTTAGAATCCCCTCTGGAAGATAAGGTATTTGTTATTAATGTCCAGTTAAATAATCTTGTTCTTTATAGTACTAGACATGGAAGTGTAGGTTGGTTGAAATGTTAAAGAATTACTCAAGGAAGTTCCGAAAGCTTGGGAATGTTACTAACAACACAACAAAATCTAACTTTACATGTACACATATCCTATCGATATACCTCTATTGTATAAATTCTATACAAAGTAACTGGTTAAATTGATTACATCCCTTTACTTCGCTTAGCTGTGTTTTAGTCATGTGTCTTAGTCTCGGAACTATATCACCCTTGCTGAACTAAAACACACTTGCACCTTTCTACCGAGCCAATCAGGCGAAAGGTGGGTGGAGTTTGTTACCGATCACGCCTTCTATGTTCAAACGATATTTTCTTAGTTTTTTTTTGCACTGTCTGTTTTCTGTGTGATGAATTCGATGCCGTTCTAGAAGAATTCAGACGAGATTGAGAGATACTATATTGGTTAATGCCATTTGGTACATGTAAGACGATTTTACGCTGGGAATGGAGATGGGTGCTATGTTACAAAATCACTTATTCGGACACGAACCAGAAAATCATGACTAATTATTAGCAAAGGCGTATCTTGGGTCATGTGATTATTCTAGTGATTTTTTGCCACTAACAGGCCAAATCTGAGTGCACCTAATACCCTGTCACTATCAATACATTATGTTATTGGCTCCTGATTGGCGGGGACGCATATTTCACCAGGTCATAAACTGATAGGAAAACGACTGTTGTTACACGATACATGTATACAATTCAATTACACATGTTTTGCATGTGCGTCCTCTGACGTCAAAGACATTAATCTAAAAGGAAATTTGAAGTAGACTTTTAGCTTATTAGGAAAGTTTTTTTTTTAAACTTCACTGTGTATGTAATCACTTTACTGTGATTCGATGCTGTAGGAAGGCCCCGCAGACATCCTGACAAACCATGCATGGATATATAACACTATTGGATTACCCTCACCACATCAATACTGTGTTATCACTGCCATAACACCTATTGTTTCAATTGTTACGTCACAATTCCATAGCCCAACAGTAACATTTTGATGTTAACATTTAAAAGTCTGGAGTCACGATGTTATTATTTTTAGATTCAAATCTAGATGAAAACATTATTCATTTATTTATTGGTTTTACGATCGTTGTAAAGCTTTCGCAAGCTTCCCTTTTTTATTCATCAAATGTTTAGGTTTATAAACTGATACCGTTCTGATATACCCTTCTCTTTTATTAGATTCGAAATTATTTTTAAAAAGTCTAAAACACATGTTTCTTTGCCGTAAACAAATGCCATACAAGGCGTTGTGATCATTTTAATATGGCGACGAGTGATAAATATTGTAATCAAAATCATGAATATTTACATTACTTATTTACAAACCTTTGGGGACTGAATCATAAATCCTACGATTCTTTTTCTGAATCCATTAGGAAATTGCCTAGAATCCAACAATGTTGCTATTTACTCTTAAATGTAATTATATTCAAACGATAAACCTAAAGCATGTCCAAAGTTATGTCATTTGTATACTTTCTGATCTTACAGAGAAATTTGTAAAGCAAAACTTACTGTTAAGAAAAATATGACAACGGTGTGTCTGTGTAGACGTCACGGCCGTGTTGTGTTCTACGTACAAATACTGTTATTCAGATTCCAAGGAAGCGAGAATAGACGTGACTGTCGCCAACATGAGGAGTATTGATAATTGTTTACCCATCGAACTGCTACCAGCTGCTAGTAAACAAATTGGGTGACAGATAAATACTCGTGTCACCTGTTACAGTTCAATGTATATATTTGCATTTTGAGGTATTTTGTTAAATCTGAAGTAAAAGGGGCGCTTAA
This sequence comes from Pecten maximus, assembly GCF_902652985.1. Taxonomy (NCBI): domain Eukaryota; kingdom Metazoa; phylum Mollusca; class Bivalvia; order Pectinida; family Pectinidae; genus Pecten; species Pecten maximus. Next base: position 32,974,806 of record NC_047017.1, on the reverse strand, counting down.
ATTTGCCGCTTACGAAAACATTTAGGTCAGCAATTTCAATCCCCGAATAATATTAGTTATCCATGCCATCATAAATGATGAGCATACAAAATGGCTGGAACAAAAATTTAACCAATATCTATTTAATATTTTTAAGATTTATCTTCATTTTGTCGCTGAAATCTTAATCATATTGTTTCATTTTTATCATTTTTATGGTTTGAATATAACCGTTATCGCGCTTTGATATATGATTTTAAAGGAATGAGACGGGGAGTGTTTCCAAGAAAAAAGCTCTTTCCATTGACTTGATTATGACTTGACAATAAAATATTACATTTGCAAAGTTGCTATTTTTCTTGTTGGCCAAGCTAATGCATTCGGAAAACTCTTTTATTGAAACCGAAAGTGACGGCGGCCATGTTTGTTTATACACTGACCACTACACTCATATTCTACATTGTACCGAATTTACTACCGAAAGAACGAAAAATGCCATACCGAATATACACAGTATCATAACTACAAAATGTCACGAGACTATGTCAGAATGACTTTACCAATAAAGATATATTAACAGCATGATTCTGTACGGTAAACAAGACAAGATCTATAATGTGAGACATTAAATATTCAGCTCCTGCGTTGTTAGAGCTGTGATAAATATTGCTCCTGTTTCCTTTGCTATTTATAATTCGATAAGGCGTTCTGTTATCCACACCTCCGCCAGGCTGGGTCCTTAATTAGGCCAATCCATTGTTCCACAAAGTAATATTCATGCCTGGCACACCCCATTACGTCTAATTAAGGGAGGTCAAAACTAATTTGCTGGTATATTTTTCTTCTGAATAATTCAAAATTCTTGCTCAGATAAATGTGTACATGTGAGAGGACGAGTCTCTTACGTTCTGTTTATGTGAAACATTGATGCGTTTTCTTAAGATCTACAAGGGAAGACACGAACGGCGGGTAATCAAATCACCGACACGAGTCATGTGATTGGTTCGTATAGATTGAACTCGTGTGCAAAGTAGGGTAGACCAAACACGAATGTGAGGTACAGCGATCAAGAATGTGAGGAAGAGTACAGCGATCAAGAATGTGAGGTAGAGTACAGTGATCACGAATGTGAGGTAGGGTACAGCGATCACGAATGTGAGGTACAGCGATCACGAATGTGAGGTACAGCGATCACGAATTTGAGGTACAGCGATCACGAATGTGGGGTAGAGTGATCACGAATGTGAGGTAGGGTACAGCGATCACGAATGTGGGGTACAGTGATCACGAATGTGAGGTAGAGTACAGTGATCACGAATGTGGGGTAGAGTAAAGTGATCACGAATGTGAGGTAGGGTACATCGATCACGAATGTGGGGTAGAGTGATCACGAATGTGAGGTAGGGTACAGTGATCACGAATGTGGGGATATAGTACAGTGATCACGAATGTGAGGTAGAGTACAGTGATCACGAATGTGAGGTAGAGTACAGTGATCACGAATGTGAGGTAGAGTACAGTGATCACGAATGTAAGGTACAGCGATCACGAATGTGGGGTAGGGTACAGCGATCACGAATGTGAGGTAGAGTACAGTGAACACGAATGTGAGGTAGAGTACAGTGATCACGAATGTGGGGTAGAGTACAGCGATCACGAATGTGGGGTAGGGTACAGCGATCACGAATGTGAGGTAGGGTACAGCGATCACGAATGTGAGGTAGAGTACAGTGATCACGAATGTAAGGTAGAGTACAGTGATCACGAATGTGAGGTAGAGTACAGTGATCACGAATGTAAGGTACAGCGATCACGAATGTGAGGTAGAGTACAGTGATCACGAATGTGGGGTAGGGTACAGTGATCACGAATGTGGGGTAGGGTACAGCGATCACGAATGTGAGGTAGAGTACAGCGATCACGAATGTGGGGTAGGGTACAGTGATCACGAATGTGGGGTAGGGTACAGCGATCACGAATGTGAGGTAGAGTACAGTGATCACGAATGTAAGGTACAGCGATCAAGAATGTGAGGTAGAGTACAGTGATCACGAATGTGGGGTAGGGTACAGCGATCACGAATGTGAGGTAGAGTACAGTGATCACGAATGTAAGGTACAGCGATCACGAATGTGAGGTAGAGTACAGTGATCACGAATGTGAGGTAGAGTACAGTGATCACGAATGTGAGGTAGAGTACAGTGATCAAGAATGTGAGGTAGAGTACAGTGATCACGAATGTGAGGTAGGGTACAGCGATCACGAATGTGAGGTAGAGTACAGCGATCACGAATGTGAGGTAGAGTACAGTGATCAAGAATGTGAAGTAGGGTACAGCGATCACGAATGTGAAGTAGGGTGCAGTGATCACGAATGTGAGGTAGAGTACAGCGATCACGAATGTGAGGTACAGCGGTTGTGTGTCCATACACACGGATATGCAACTGTCCAGTCACTTTATCAGGGCAATGATGCAGCAGCAGTGATTAAACCAGATTGTTGGGTTGAAACCCTCCGATTGATAGATGGGATAAAACACTTACATTTATTGGTATGATGGGCTCTTACAGATATTTCTGGGATGAAAGCCTAAGTCTAATTGATTGGGTGAAACCTTTAGTGTCATTGATGGGGCGACACCTTTAGTCTAACTGGTGGGTTGACACCCTCCGACTGATAGATGGGATGAAACCCTTACACTTACTGGTAGGATGAAACGCTTAAATCTATTGATAGGATGAAACACTTACACTTATTGGTATTTTGTACTCTTATAGGGATGAAACCCTTAGTCTTATTGGTGGGGCGAAACTCTTAGTGTAATTGGTGGGGTGACACCCTTAGTCAATTATATTGAATAAAACCTTAAAACTGAAAGCATAGATAACCAACGGCATTATGGAGTATCTAGAAAGCAAATATATAGTTCCTGCAAGTACAGAAAACATAAACGTGTTTGTACTATTAAGAAGAAACACAGATCCTGTAAGCAAAGAATACAAACACGCTTGTAGGAACAAAGTGTTTATCATTTTAAACCCGGAATCGCTCCGCTGGGAGTTCTGTTACTATGTAGGTACCAATTTTTCATTTTCGAGTAAAGTATCTTTAATGTTTGACGGAGAAAATGAGCTCGTATGTTTTATGGATAACTAAAACATTACGGTGTACTTAAAACCAACAATTGATGATACATGGCGGCTACGACTCTATTGGGTATCTTCTCACCAACGGTGTGTTTATCGCCTGTTTACACTCTCAAACATGTAATAGAACACGTTTGTTTGACTTCATATGAGGTTTGCATTTCCTAGATATGGTACAGTGGGTGCAAGTATCGTAGCAAGTCTACCATGTATGCACACAATTACTTGTGTCTGTATACACAAGTCAAAAACTTAACACGTTGTACCATCCACACACGTACATGTATACCTATGTTAGTATGCTGCATTTGTCATGCCCGTGAGGTATTTTTTTTATCTAATTTATTTTACATTATATCTACTTATTCTAATCAGTCTTGTGGAGGGAAGGGAGCGATGGATGGAAACCAATGTGGTCGGGCAGGTGACCCCCACACCTTTCATGTGAACGTCAGTTGGTAATGTCCTTACATATCCGATTAAATTTTATAAATTTAGAAACATGATCTGCTGTGTCCTTACATGACCGATTAAATTTTATAAATTTAGAAACATGATCTGCTGTAATTTAGACATTCTGAAAACATAATCACACGAGTTATTTAGGATGTTCAAGGTTATATGATAGGCTTATAATGTTGACAAATGGCCTTGGTGGTTAATTGAAGGATATTTTTGTGACTAGCCTTAGCCAGGTACAGAGGTAAAGCGTTATGTCAGTGTTAGGAACATATGCATTACTGTTGGTATCATTTCCAGGAGAACTTGAAAATAATCTACTTAGAATTTCATCAAATCAATATATGGAATTCATATGAAATAAACGTCATTTTTGTAAAAAAAAATTTTTGTCCAGTATTGTGAGTTACAAACGTGATAAGGGGATGGTGCTGAAATCTATAGTGGAGAAGGAAGCGATATCATATAGAAGTAAGGTGTGGAAAGCGCTGTAGTATGCTAGAAAGGACACAACAAATTCGTTTAGAAAATCTTAATTCATTTTTATTAATTTGTGTCGGAACCGCTACCTTTGTGTTAGGTCTACACTAATGACTAAGTGGTACCAGTTGTCCTGTTTTGAGTCTACAAGACGTTATTTGATTAACTTCACTTCAAATCACAACAATATCTCATTAAATAAATTTATCGTACGTGCTTCACTAGACAACATTGTACAATGTTGTATCACTTACTACACGTAATGTATAATATTGTACAATTATGTATAACGGTATCGTACGGGAATGTTTCGTTATAATTGAGTGTAATACTATATACATTTGTACCACAATGCATCATCATATACGGGCGTGTGTCGTTATAACTACAGTGTAAGCATAATATTATATACCACAATGCGTAACTAAAGTGTATCGTTATACTTGAGTGTAATAGTATATACCACAATACGTAAATATAGTGTATCGTTATACTTGAGTGTAATAGTATATACAACAATGTATCATATACGGGCGTGTATCGTTATAACTAAGTATACTATTATATACCACAATGCGTAACTAAAGTGTATCGTTATAATTGAGTGTAATAGTACATACCACAATACGTAAATATAGTGTATCGTTATAATTGAGTGTAATAGTACATACCACAATTCGTAAATAAAGTGTATCGTCACAATGTATCATTCTACATTCCAGCTAGTTTATTGAGACCTGTTGGTCCTTTGGTTTAGGAATGTCAATTTGTTCTCATGTGTCGGCGATCACAATTCAATTACATGCGATGATTTTTTTTTTATTTAACTGCCATGAGGAATGTCTGAGACATCAATCGCTAATAGTTCGTTGCTGAAAATGGCCTGTTTGGTGACGCTGGGTACGTTCGATTAGTCAATAATGTCAGCGACAAAACACAGCGGCCTGCCCCGATTATCAAATTAGCACCATGCCATCTATCGATTGTAACAGACAAAAGGAAAGATGAGCTGAAAATACCCCTCCCACTTCCCACATCCCCAAGATACATTCCCGCTCTCACCAACACAGAAAATGTATAGGGAAATATAGCTATCGAAATAATCCGCCATGCCAAGCTTAGTTCTGAATGCTACTTTGATAAATAACACATCACAGGTCAATTCACTAACAATAGCAATAAGAAAGCCAATTTTGTCCAACCAGAAAATCCCTCTATATAAAAGCTCCATTTATATAATATATTTCAAATATATCTATGGAATGATGTTCCGTGCCTGCAATAATATTAACTTCCCCGGCAATACACGTTTTACAGGAGAGCTGTTTTCCCATGTGTGATGTTATTTGCTATATACACTCTTGTGTAACACTCCGCTTGTGAGGTATATACCAGGAAATGTTCTGGTATTTTTGTGTTCAGATAGTACTTTCCAGAAATATATGTTGGGACAATAAGTGTTGGATTGTAATATCACATTCAATAAGAACAATGCAGGATTTCTTTTAATTCATTATTGATAATGCCCATTGTTTCTTATTTTTCTGTACGAGAGTTAAACGGTTATTCTATTCTAAAGATTCAAAAAAATTTATTATAAAAATAACAAATCGGTTTGTCGGGACAGCATGGTTACATGGGCACATGCGGTTAATACCAGCATATAAAGAGGAGATATCGACAGTAATCTGCTTCATCCATCATAAAACTAAAGGTCTTTCTCGTCTCGCCTCGTCTTTCTTGCCCATTATACGATTACATCTGACTCTGTCTCCCTCACACCCGTCTCGCCTCCGATTTGTATTACTCTGGCTGTTGCGAGCACGTTAATTGATTAATAGTAATTTTTGATGAAATTATAAATATCTTTAAAATATCGACTTTGTTGCTTTAATGTCAGTTGCTTTGGAAACAGCTTGTTTTATCTTCTGAATGTTCACTTCTTACAATACATGTGCTATAAGCTATCAAGTTAAGCTTAAAGATAACAAATGCACTTTTTAGTTTCATCACTGGTGAACATGTATTCCCCTGTTTACCAGGCCTTGCCCTCGACCCCAGCGGGTCCTGTTGGACGCAGCTAGTCGGCAGAGCTAGCTGCTGTCTCCTTATACTGATCGAGACATTCACTTGCCGGTCCCCACCGTTCTATTACAGCATTGTGTCTGTCATTAGTTTTCTACGTAATCGTTTAGCTTGCCGATTGATTGAGAAAAATAAATGTTAATCAACTGTCGCTTAGTGATAATTGAAGGAGCGAATACAATTAGTCAGGATGCGGCGTACACTGGTGATCCCCAGCGTGAAAATGGAAACGGCTGAATGGAGATCCTGCTACTGACAGTCCGGATAAAGGACCCTGGTACCGACAGTCCGGATAAAGGACCCTGGTATCGACAGTCCGGATAAAGAACCCTGGTACCGACAGTCCGGATAAAGGACCCTGGTACCGACAGTCCGGATAAAGGACCCTGGTACCGACAGTCCGGATAAAGGACCCTGGTACCGACAGTCCGGATAAAGGACCCTGGTACCGACAGTCCGGATAAAGGACCCTGGTACTGACAGTCCGGATAAAGGACCCTGGTACTGACAGTCCGGATAAAGGACCCCGGTACCGACAGTCCGGATAAAGGACCCTGGTACCGACAGTCCGGATAAAGGACCCTGGTACTGACAGTCCGGATAAAGGACCCTGGTACCGACAGTCCGGATTAAGGACCCTGGTACCGACAGTCCGGATTAAGGACCCTGGTACTGACAGTCCGGATAAAGGACCCTATATTTTGGAGAGGTTACGAAATTTCGTACCTGATACATGTATATCTTTTTTTTGTATTAAAACAAATAAGATATGTTTTAACTAAGAATAAGTAGAAAATAAATAAATAAATAAACGGCAATCCGTCGTACAGACCCGTGTACGTTCGCAGTTCCGATTGAAGCGTAGCGTTTCCGTAGCATTACCGTACCATTTCCGTAGCATTACCGTAGCATAACCGTACCATTTCCGTAGCATTTCCGTAGCATTACCGTACCATTTCCGTACCATTTCCGTACCGTTTGCGTCCACTCACCGTAGCATTACCGTAGCATTTGCGTTTACCTATTTTCACTCACAGACCGTCTCATAACCGTTCGGTAGAAAATTTTGCGGAATGTATTTTTTATCGAAACGAAATTTAGGTAAATATACTTACCGAACGCCAAAAAAGAAATGTAGCGACAGCAAATAATTTTATACATGTAAGGAGGTGAGAATTACATAGATACGGCTATAAATCTGTCTGTATCTTTGTATAGAAAAAATAGCACTCTCACAAAAAACAAGTCAAGTCACATGGTCCATCGATCTTAGTGTAATAAAAAATGGCGGATCCTAGTAGTAGTCGACGCATTACGATGGAAACCAAGATGAAGATCGTGTTAAATAAACAATATTACCTTTACTGTGCTATAGTCTAACCTTTAAAACAGTTTCATATAATATGCACTGGTCAGGCTACATGTATAGGGTACAAATGCTCCAGACAGTATCACACAGGTAAACTAGGGTAGTTAGACTTAATTGTCAGCAATGATACAAACAACAAAGCATGTTGTATACAGGTAAACTAAAGGTAAGGTATTTTGTGGACCAAGTGATATAGGTGTGAAAGGTAGAACAAAAAGAGATAATTATAGCCTACAGGTAATTAAGGCTATAGACTGATTCATAAAACGTACAACTTTAATGAGAATGTCATCGTGATCTTTGGAGTTATTCATTATTTATTTCAATTTTAAAACCCAAAGGTCTAATCACAGAATTGATAACAAATTGATAAAATCAGAGACGTATATATTACATGTGTGATATATATATATATGTCTCTGATAAAGTATAACAAGAGTAAATTAATTACATAGTAAGAGCAAATACGGTATATAAAGTGCATACACATGTGAAATAGAACTGATGTCCAAAATAGAAATCATCCAGACAATCAAGTAAGTCTTGTTATGAACAGTAAACAAGAGACCTAATTCTGAAAACAAATCTTCGTTCGACATAAATCTCTCAAGTGAAACGTTAAAAAACTGTCGGGAACATGACGAAGGTAGTTAAAATTAATTAGGACTCTTTTAAGAACATTACAATTTCTTACAATAATCCAGCATTTACAGGGATAAAGCAAGGTTGAGATACTCGACCTAGTCAAAAAAAAGATGTGGAACTAAAAAGTAGTATCTTGTAAAAGTTCGATCAAGCAGACTATGTACAGATTTGAATAAAAATATATGTATTAATGCCTTCATACCAGACTAGGTAAGTTGAATTGTGTACAAATTTACATGTAATATAGACTATTATCGTTTAATTTTGATTTAAAACATAGAAATAATAAAATAATAAAATAAAAAATAAAACCTGTACAACTTCAATCTGGTGTACGAGTATTTCTTGCTATGGTGACCATATTTCAGAGCAGTAATCTAACTGCCTGCACTAATGTACAGAGAGCGAATAACATTTTGAAAATCCAAATATGTAGATTGGCATGACCTTACCAACCACTTATCTAACATGAAATAAAAAGTTAAGATTCGGAGTGACCCATACACCCAAGTCTTTAGCATGTGTTTCTTTCTTTAGAGATTCCTCACCCAAGCTGTCGGGATACTCAGTTGTATATCTTTTGTTGCTAAACGTTATATAACAATATTTTTTTTTATATAAAACGTACATTTTAAAGTTTTACACCCGTCGTAGACTCTGTCAATATCGGATAGGAGTCTTAAATATAACGTGCTGCTTTACAAAATTTACCATCATCGGCAAAAAGGAAAGTTTTGAAAAAAAAAAATGTAAAAGAGAGGGTGAAACATTTGAGTCATCATTTTATAAGTCATATTCAATTTGACATTTTTATATTTTCTCTCATGAAAGTAAGAACAGGCTACTGCTATAGTTTAAACTCACTCAGGTGTAAAATTTGACATGTTGGCCTGGTAATACAGGTAAATTTCTATATGTTGGCTCAGTGAGAATGAGCCATAATAGGACCCCGGGGGTTAATTGGGGACAGGTCACCTGGCCAGGTATACCATGTGCCAGACACAAAAGAGCTAGACTGATCAGCATCTTACAGGTAAGGTGTGATAGGATGCATGTCCTCAAGGCTGTAGGGTTGCATATTGCGCCCAGTTGGCCATTGGCAACAGGCCTTTCCCAGATGTTTGGCTTCAATGTAATGTACATGTAGCCTGGACATGTACATTTATTTGTACATGTCTCAAGATCTGTCGACAGAACATACAATGTATAAATCATATAGATGACATGTACTGTAAAAGAAACTTTCAAGTTTCGAATAACAATGTAAAAGCCAAAACTTTAGTGAATTAACATTCAATAAAAATTTAAAATATTAATATTTTGTCCGACAAAATATTTACATGAAGTACATGTACACCTGAGTCAGCCATTATTAGGCCTCTGACACAAACTGATGTGTTTTAATAGAAGCATGTAAATGATTAAAATGATCGCATACAACATCAAAATTTATTTCAAAGGTAGATTCTTCACTCTACACTGTTGAAGTCTTTATATATTGAAACAATGTATTACCTGGTTATGTCCTTTGTGACAATAAGTTAAAAACAAAAACAAAAACAAAAAAAAACAAAAAAAAAAAAACAGAAAAAACAAAAAAAAAAAACCAAAAAAAAACCCAGTTGTGAACTAATTATCGTGCACTCCTCACTTCTCCTTGGGTGCAAAGGTTTACTGATTGTCACTCAACTGAACGTTAGATCACAACACAAGTCCATTAATAAAGATTTTCAGAGTGTTATCCATTATCAAGTAAACACACAGAGTCCGCTCCATTGCAGACGTGTGATATACACGTATCTGATTGCACATGTACATTGTATATTCTTAAGTATATAATTATTGATGTCTTGTTTTTAGTTTTTATCCCTCCCCTGCCAGAGTTTCCTCTGATCCGACATCAGACTTTAAAACAAATCGTCAATGCATGCATACACACCAGTAATATGTACCAGTGATTGTTATATATAGACTTGCCAGACATGTACATGTACTTGACTTAATTGTCCCCCTAACCTGTTGCCATGGGTACTAATCCCCCTCCCCACCACCGTCAACTTCACCTGATGGCCAGCCATGGATATACACTTGATTAGGAGTCATCGGGCTCAGGTGTATAAGTCATCACCACACCTGGTCAGTTTCTCCTTTTTACAATTAGCCCTATAGGGGGTCTATTCATAGCCTGGTCAATCTGTGTTCAGAAATCTTGATCTGTTTACCTGTACCTAAATTAACACTTTGATACAAGTTTTTCAATTCAATTAGTTGATTTCTTAAACCTTACGGTTTATCAGTACAAATGCAGTGAATAAATGCAGTGAAAATATAGATAAATACATAAAAACAAAACAATAAAGTTCGGACACACAGAGACAACACATACGCGACCGCAGCGCTAGTGTAGAGAGTGATTTTATTTTGAAATTAAATGCTATCGTCTTTTGTTGTCGAGAATAATAAATTTTCCTAAATTTGAAAGATCCTTATATGACCTTAATATTTCCGGTTTCTAAAAAGTTGTACAGTTTTTTGCATACGGAGGTTTTCTATAGTAGTACAATTTGATAAAACGTTCTTCCACTTCCCGATACAACATTCACTCCATCAAACACCATTGCACTGTCGTTTCTACGTGTTCGCTTCGTCTAGGATCCGCTTTTTATAAGAACCAGATAATTTATTCAGAAACGGTCGATTATTTGTGAGCGTCAACCGTAGCATTTCCGTAGCGTTACCGTAGCATTTCCGTAGCACTTCCGTAGCATTACCGTACCATTTCCGTACCATTTCCGTAGCATTACCGTACCATTTCCGTAGCACTTCCGTAGCATTACCGTACCATTTCCGTAGCACTTCCGTAGCGTTTGCGTTTAAGACGGAACAGCGAACGTACACGGGTCTGTATCAGTGTTTCTGGTATCGACACTCCGGATCAGATGCATGCCTGTGTTCAGAAGTCGGACAGGCGATGAAGCTGACTGTGAACAAAGATGTATTTTTGAATTTGTACTTTGTACATGTAATTTATATGCAGCTATGGCTAATCATGTTACGACAATCCCCAAGTATTACACTGATGGTTCAGGCTAGATTTTCTATAGAATCATGGTACCATACATTACCCAGTGTGACAGAATTAATTTGGTATTAATTCAGAATTCTAATTGAGTATGCATAGAGAATGTTGCCAGCGCACATGTTTTGAGTCCCATATCGTAATATGTATACAGGCAAGAAGACATGCCAAATACGGATTTCCAGCAACGTTGATGAAATGAAATTGTTTAAAAGTGTTCAAACACATTTTACATTGTTTTTATCTCTAAAAACTGACGTTACAACTACTACTTTCATTATTCTAACTCGGAAATACGTTATGACAGCATGTTTTTATCAACAGTGATTAACTGTGATATCCCTCACCTACGTCATCATTGACTGTCATATATTACACTACCCCTCACCTACGTCATCATTGACAGTCACTATTACACAACCCCTCACTTACGTCATCATTACATTGATTGTCACGTATTACACTACCCCTTACTTACGTCATCATTTGACAGTGATGTATTTCACTACCCCTTACTTACGTCATCAAGGCAGTGATGTATTTCACTACCCCTTACTGACGTCATCAAGGCAGTAATGTATTTTACTACCCCTTACTGACGTCATCAAGGCAGTAATGTATTACACTACCCCTTACTTACGTCATCATTGACTGTCACGTATTACACTACGCCTTACTGACGTCATCAGGGCAGTAATGTATTTCACTACTCCTTACTTACGTCATCATTTGACAGTCAAGTATTACACTTCCCCTTACTTACGTCATCATCAGCAATGATGTATTTCACTACCCCTTACTGACGTCATCAAGGTAGTAATGTATTTCACTACCCCTTACTTACGTCATCAAGGCAGTGATGTATTTCACTACTCCTTACTTACGTCAGCATTGACTGTCACGTATTACACTACCCCTTACTGACGTCATCAAGGCAGTAATGTATTTCACTACTCCTTACTTACGTCAGCATTGACTGTCACGTATTAGACTACCCCTTACTTACGTCATCATTGGCAGTGATGTATTTCACTACCCCTTACTTACGTCATCATTGACTGTCACGTATTACACTACTCCTTACTTACGTCATCATTGACTGTCACGTATTACACAGCCCCTCACCCACGTCATCATTGACAGTGATGTATTTCACTACTCCTTACTTACGTCATCATCAGCAGTCACGTATTACACTACGCCTTACTTACGTCATCATTGACAGTGATGTATTTCACTACCCCTTTCTTACGTCATCATCAGCAGTCACGTATTACACTACCCCTTACTTACGTCATTATTGACAGTAATGTATTTCACTACCCCTTTCTTACGTCATCATTGACAGTGATGTATTTCACTACTCCTTACTTACGTCATCATCAGCAGTCACGTATTACATTACCCCTTACCTACGTCATCATTGACAGTGATGTATTTCACTACGCCTTACCTACGTCATCATTGACAGTAATGTATTTCACTACCCCTTTCTTACGTCATCATTGACAGTGATGTATTTCACTACTCCTTACTTACGTCATCATCAGCAGTCACGTATTTCACTACCCCTTACTTACGTCATCATTGACAGTCATGTATTTCACTACTCCTTACTTACGTCATCATCAGCAGTCACGTATTACACTACGCCTTACCTACGTCATCATTGACAGTAATGTATTTCACTACCCCTTTCTTACGTCATCATTGACAGTGATGTATTTCACTACTCCTTTCTTACGTCATCATCAGCAGTGATGTATTACACTACCCCTTACTTACGTCATCAAGGCAGTGATGTATTACACTACGCCTTTCTTACGTCAGCATTGACAGTGATGTATTTCACTACTCCTTACTTACGTCATCATCAGCAGTCACGTATTACACTACGCCTTACTTACGGCATCATTGACAGTGATGTATTTCACTACCCCTTTCTTACGTCATCATTGACAGTGATGTATTTCACTACCCCTTACTTACGTCATCATCAGCAGTCACGTATTACACTACGCCTTACCTACGTCATCATTGACAGTGATGTATTTCACTACCTCTTTCTTACGTCATCATTGGCAGTGATGTATTACACAACCCCTCACTTACGTCATCATTGATAGTAATGTATTACACTACCCCTTACTTACGTCATCATTGACTGTCACGTATTACACAGCTCCTCACCTACGTCATCATTGACAGTGATGTATTTCACTACCCCTTACTTACGTCATCATTGACAGTGATGTATCCCACTACCCCTTACTTACGTCAGTTTGGCAGTGATGTATTTCACTACCCCTTTCTTACGTCATCATTGACTGTCACGTATACACTACGCCTTACCTACGTCATCATTGACAGTGATGTATTTCACTACCCCTTACTTACGTCATCATTGACTGTCACGTATTACACAGCCCCTCACCTACGTCATCATTGACAGTCACGTATTACACTACCCCTTTCTTACGTCATCATTGACAGTGATGTATTTCACTACTCCTTACTTACGTCATCATCAGCAGTCACGTATTTCACTACCCCTTACTTACGTCATCATTGACAGTCATGTATTTCACTACCCCTTTCTTACGTCATCATCAGCAGTCATGTATTACACTATCCCTTTCTTACGTCATCATTGGCAGTGATGTATTTCACTACCCCTTACTTACGTCATCAAGGCAGTGATGTATTTCACTACCCCTTACTTACGTCATCAAGGCAGTGATGTATTACACTACGCCTTACTTACATCAGCATTGGCAGTGATGTATTTCACTACGCCCTACTTACGTCTTCAAGGCAGTGATGTATTTCACTACCCCTTACTGACGTCATCATTGACAGTGATGTATTTCACTAAACCTTTCTTACGTCATCATTGGCAGTGATGTATTTCACTACCCCTTTCTTACGTCATCATTGGCAGTGATGTATTTCACTAATAGAATCTTTCCCTACCTTGAGGGTGTGACAGAAAAATCTCAACCTGAGGGGGAGATTCTTGAATGTCCAACCCGAGGCTTGCCGAGGGTTTGGACATTCAAGAATCTCCCCCGAAGGTTGAGATTTCTTTGTTACACCCTCAAGGTAGGGAATGATTATTTTTCTCCAACCTCTTTTCTTTATGTGTTTTCCCATCGGCGATCTCCGTCTGTTTGTAAACAAGTACACAAAAACCGCGGGAAATATGCACACATTTCCATTCATCCATTTCACGTGGGGTGACGTCACTCACTCATCACTGTCCGACTCGGAGTAAATCACACGAGGTCGCTTTGAAATCGACTTTGTGTTGTCATTATGGCTGTGGAAATGGATGTTAAATGTCCCCCCACTGATTGTGGATCCATAAAATACCGATCTTGTGACATCGGACGGAGTTGGGCACAAGGAAATGCTGTTGTGCGATCTTTTTACTTGTGACAGTTGAACAATTTTGTCGCGATCGGTGCAGGTAGGTGCACTTGTGCTCTCAGTTTCAGTTGTGGGCCTACAGGGGATTCATTTGTATTTGAAAGAATTGCCGACATTTTAGAGTTTAGAGACTGGGGATTTTTGTGTCCAGTGATGTGGACTGCCTGAGTGTCAATGCTGAGTGTAAACAAAAAAAGTAGTTCCGGTAGTACTTCCGGTGAAGAAAGTGAGCGCGTGCAATCTGTCACACCCTAGGGTATGACAGATTGCACGCGCTAAAAAAGACAGAGAAATCTTGTACACTCAAAACGGGAGACAAATCAGTGAAAGGTGGGAGAATACCCCTTTCTTACGTCATCATTGGCAGTCACTATTACACTACTCCTTACTTACGTCATCATTGACTGTCACGTATTACACAGCCCCTCACCTACGTCATCATTGACAGTCATGTATTTCACTACCCCTTACTTACGTCATCATTGACAGTCATGTATTTCACTACTCCTTACTTACGTCATCATTGACTGTCACGTATTACACTACCCCTTTCTTACGTCATCATTGGCAGTGATGTATTTCACTACCCCTTACTTACGTCATCATTGACTGTCACGTATTACACTACCCCTTTCTTACGTCATCATTGGCAGTGATGTATTTCACTACCCCTTACTTACGTCATCATTGGCAGTGATGTATTTCACTACCCCTTACTTACGTCAGTATTGGCAGTGATGTTTTAAAAAGTTGTTGCATTACCAAACTCCCAATGTCAATGTAACTAAAGAATTTAAGATAGTTTCCTAGGAAAATTGCTGGAAAATCGTAATCAGTCAATCCACGGCCAAAAGTAAGCCGTTGTTTCATGCCTTATCAGTTAACATTTCAAAAGACTCTTGTTTGATATAACATTCGAATGCTTGGGCGCGTTTGAATGTTCTCGCTTTACACGTGACTTAACTTTCTCCCAAAAACCTATCAATGCATGTGTCTGTCTGTTGTCGCTAGATTCTGTCTGAACATACGGCTTTGTTATAGACTGTAGTCTAACCGTACATTTGCACGTACGGCAGTGTGTTCCGACATTCCAAACACATGTACCTTGACGCCCTGGCGAGCTTTTACGGATAATAACACTTACAGTATTAAGGGTTCATTTTCCTATGTAGGCGGCTTATACTCGTGATGTTCAAAAATTAAATGACAAGGAAATGTAGGAGCATGAATGCAACCTAATCGTGCTTCAGAACTATCTCTTTCTGCACGACATCTCCTTATTTGTCCGTGCTTTTCGAATGAGTTTATAGGAGGTGACAAGACCAGCGCGAGGAATCAGATACCGATACAATTGTCACAAAACGGTTCGCCAATGTTGTACTGTTGTGGTAAAATGCTGGCCATCACAATAGCATTCGAACACTGGTTGTGTATAAGACATCCCGCTGATAACAATACCGTGTAATTGGTTTATATGTTTTCTGGAAATATGAAACCTAATGTGATTTCTCTGACGACGGGAGTTTGAGTAATGTTTTAATAGAAATCTGAATGCATTCGATAAACAATTTGTTTCCATTCCGTTGGATCAGTACATGGTAAGGATATGGATTTAAAAAGAAATATAATGTCGACACAGCTAGTCTGGGAGATAATTGGAGTGCGGGATTGACTAGGCGATTCCATGCAGGTACATGTACCCGGGTCCCCTGGGACGTCATGATCGAGGCATCCTTATACGCCATGACGAATCCCTTCCCACGGGGGCTTCCTCTGTAATAAGATCTAAAAAAAAAAGTATATATAAGTTTCCTCCAAGCTTCCTAATTTCTGGAAATGTTTAGAGAATATTTCGAAAGCTATTTGCATGCGTCGTGCACTACCACCTGATATTATTGCTAGGTGTCGCTAGTGACGAGAATAATTATTGCTATCGACATCTTGTAGAAAACTCGTACAATTAATCACCTGTCTCGCATCGTCTTGTGCAATAATAACCAGCTTTGGTGGGTTAATCGATAGGGAATGATCGTCCCACCGACACGCCCTCTACTAACACGCCCCACGTCTGTCAACAAGTACATTGGTAGCTGATTTAAACTGTATTTCTCTATTTCACCAAACTGTTACACGTGTAAGATGTTGAAACATTGCATCATACATTACTTACAAATAGGACAGGGACACCGGTTCAGCGACGAAGTATTTGGTTTGGAAATGTTAACTTAGACTCGCAAACATTCTTTGCATGAAAAAAAAGCGAAATCCAGAACAAATTTTGGAATTAAGAAAACAATAGATTCCGAGTAGAGAAAACAATTAGTGAGTTTCTCTTGTCTTTGTGTTGCTACATTTGATCTACTCCACCAGAGATCGCATGTATTCATCTTAACGATATAAAATTACACTGCCTACAATCGGTAATCTTCAGGGATGGCACCAAGACATTGACGCGAATCCCAGAAATTAATTGCTGTTACAGGACTTGGGTTATTGGCGCGGTGACGGTAGGGTTACATTACTAAATAAACAGTGGGAGAAAAGACAAACATTGAGAGTACTCGGCCATATTGACAATGAGAAGCGGTAGTGTAACCCTGCAGCATTTCATCAAATACATAGGGAGCTTTATACAGACAGTTTAACGTGTATCAGTTCTGGTCTTCACAATATTTATTTACATAATCGAAGCTATATGACGTGACGTTTACGATTGAGGTGGATGGGATCTACAGATACCGACGTACTATACTTCCTTTTCGGATCTTTTTTCGGTTAATTTTGCTTTGTGTGATTTTGTTTTATCTCATAAGAAATCATTCAACTGATTCAATATCATCGAACAATGTACAATGTCGATGACCAACAAATTCAACATCATTGTACAATGTCGATGACCAAATTCAACATCATTGTACAATGTCGATGACCAAATTCAACATCCATGTACAATGGCAATGACCAAACTCAGTATAATTGTACAATGTCAATGACCAAATTGAATATCATTGTACAATGTCAATGACCAAATTGAATATCATTGTACAATGTCGATGACCAAACTCAATATTATTGTACAATGTCGATGACCAAATTCAACATAATTGTTCTAAGAAACCTACAATGGATATTGTTTTCCAGTAAAATGACATTCAATAGTATTTTTATGCCAACGTTCAGTCTTCTCGGATGCGTGTATTACTTTCGACAGAACATTTATTTTACAGTATTGTAGAAGTGACGTTGATTGGATAATCAGTTTAATCACAAACAGTCGGCTAAGTCATGGGCTAGTGTAGTCTATAGCGTGAGACAGGTGATGTATGAAAAACAGAAACAGAATTAGTTATAAGCTACTAACACACGGTTAACGCCTACTAACGTGCATTTAGGGGTGTTCAATATTTAATTCATATCAGTGTTTATATAGATATACTGTACGAACAGCTGGCTATACCGCAGATCCATATCTATCTTAATGCTATCGATAAATAACACATTGTATACATTGTTATATAAAAAAATGATAATGCACGATATACCTTAATATCCAGCCTACAACCGTACGGAAATCCTTATGGACACGTTTCGGCTAGTTTAATTGGTGTTAATAGATGCAATAAAACGATTGTAACACGTTTTGTAAGAAATAATGGTGACAGTCCTTCATTGGTGAAGTTGGAAAGGGATTATCAGGAGCAGACTGTAAACTTTGATCATTTGGTTTTAACAAGAAAACAATTTAGTCGGATATGGAACCCATTAGTAGCCAAGCTGTACGAAACAAAATCTTATTTGTACATACGTGAAAACATTTTTTACCAATCAGAGTTGTCTTTTTTTTAATTGATGTTCCCAGCAATACAGTCAGGAACCTGACAATAGATACATGACTCTGGTGTATACGAACATTAAAATTGAGCTTTACGCAATCGAACCTGAAACACAGCGACTACCCTGGCCTTAATTCACTCGGTGCACAAGCCGCGGGCGGGGATGATAGAACTGGTTCGGTCGATGCTCATCTTCCACATAACGTAGGCCTTTATATATTATTTAATAATTTATAAGCAGGAAGAGATCACGTAAACTGCGATGTAAATTCTCCATTATTTGTCTCTCAACGCTTCAATGTTTAACAATAAAACTGGCTGGTGGTTATTGATTTATGACTGGTATTGAGTGGGGTGGTTAGTATATTTTACAATTACACTTAATACAATGTGCATTTAAATCAAAACTGTTTAATGCTGCTTTATCCTGGAGAACCATCGTCAGTATGATCAGATTCCAATAAACATGTAACATTAGACACGGTCTATACGTGTGCACTCACCTGACACCATAACTATTGAGGAACGTACAGCAGAATATTTGTTTTTCGTCATAGGCATCGCAATAGTTATTGTTCCGTTGTCTGTGTCTGTTAAATCATGTTTAGGTGGAGTTAATGGGTCTTTAATTATCGATGAATATTACTGCACGGGAGTAACATCTAAAAGTACCATTTTACTCCATTTCTTTTATTAGAGCGTGTGCACGCCTTTGAAATTATATCTGAGTATTGGCTGAATTGAGTTTTGATTCAGGAACTAAATATTGGCTGAATTGAGGTTTGGTTCAGGAACTAAATATTGGCTGAATTGAGGTTTGGTTCAGGAACTAAATATTGGCTGAATTGAGGTTTGGTTGAGGAACCAAGTGTTGGCTGAATTGAGGTTTGGTTCAGGAACTAAATATTGGCTGAATTGAGGTTTGGTTGAGGAACCAAGTGTTGGCTGAATTGAGGTTTGGTTCAGACACTAAATATTGGCTGAATTGAGGTTTGGTTGAGGAACCAAGTGTTGGCTGAATTGAGGTTTGGTTCAGGAACTAAATATTGGCTGAATTGAGGTTTGATTCAGGAACCAAGTGTTGGCTGAATTGAGGTTTGGTTCAGGAACTAAGTGTTGGCTGAACTGAGGTTTGGTTCAGAAACTAAATATTGGCTGAATTGAGGTTTGGTTCAGGAACTAAGTGTTGGCTGAATTGAGGTTTGGTTCAGTAACCAAGTGTTGGCTGAATTGAGGTTTGGTTCAGGAACCAAGTGTTAGCTGAATTGAGGTTTGGTTCAGGAACCAAGTGTTAGCTGAATTGAGGTTTGGTTCAGGAACCAAGTGTTGGCTGAACTGAGGTTTGGTTCAGGAACCAAGTGTTGGCTGAATTGAGGTTTGGTTCAGGAACTAAGTGTTGGCTGAACTGAGGTTTGGTTCAGTAACCAGTGTTGGCTGAATTGAGGTTTGGTTCAGGAACCAGTGTTGGCTGAACTGAGGTTTGGTTCAGGAACTAAGTGTTGGCTGAATTGAGTTTTGGTTCAGGAACCAAGTGTTGGCTGAACTGAGGTTTGGTTCAGGAACCAAGTGTTAGCTGAATTGAGGTTTGGTTCAGGAACCAAGTGTTGGCTGAATTGAGGTTTGGTTCAGGAACTAAATATTGGCTGAATTGAGGTTTGGTTCAGGAACTAAATATTGGCTGAATTGAGGTTTGGTTCAGGAACTAAGTGTTGGCTGAACTGAGATTTGGTTCAGTAACCAGTGTTGGCTGAATTGAGGTTTGGTTCAGGAACCAATTGTTAGCTGAATTGAGGTTTGGTTCAGGAACTAAGTGTTGGCTGAATTGAGGTTTGGTTCAGGAACTAAGTGTTGGCTGAATTGAGGTTTGGTTCAGGTCCTGAGTACATTTTGTATTGACGTAATCGGATTAGGATCTGGTACGGAGTATTAGGCGTGAACACGTAATGGAAGACAAACGTGTATATCACGTGTCTTCAAAAAGTATTAAGATAGTTTAGGTGTTAATGATACAAATCCAATAACGGATTTAAATCTCACTGGGTCACGGTTTGTCTTCTATTCCGTAAGTCAACGATTACTTCGGGCGTGTCACAGTTTATAACAAGTGGTAGTGTTAGGAAAACTCTCCTTAGGACTTAGTACAACACAACAAAATATGCCAATACGAGATATCTAGACTTTGTTTAATAATATAGACGCTATATAATCTATTTAGACTGTTGTTTATTGATTCTACGTTTATTTAGGGGTGTATCACCTCGTTTGTTGTATTGTTACACTGTATGGTTGGTGTTGTCGAATACAAATTTTAAAATGGCACATTACATACATTTTCACAATAACGTAAAATAAACCTGAAGTAAAACAAGCATAATTTTATTGTAAGTACCACAATAATAAACACACATACCGTAAAATAGGTCGATTGCATACTTGATCAGGAACAACATTAACTCTGTCTCAAGATATTCTTTTTTTTGTGTAATATTTTGATTAACAGATGCATAACACTGATATGACATGACAAACAGGAACTTCTAAATACACACAGGTGTATACGTGAAAGTTGATGATGAGAAACCCCCCTCTCAAACAAGTGATGATCGCTAGTCACCAAGCAGGTACTCAGTAATGCATTACGTCACTAGTCACCTGCTCCTCCACCAAGCAGGTACTCAGTAATTCATTACGTCACCAGTCACCTGCTCCTCCACCAAGCAGGTACTCAGTAATTCATTACGTCACCAGTCACCTGCTCCTCCACCAAGCAGGTACTCAGTAATTCATTACGTCACCAGTCACCTGCTCCTCCACCAAGCAGGTACTCAGTAATTCATTACGTCACCAGTCACCTGCTCCTCCACCAAACAGGTACTCAGTAATTCATTACGTCACCAGTCACCTGCTCCTCCACCAAACAGGTACTCAGTAATTCATTACGTCACTAGTCACCTGCCCTTCCGTTTGTATTCACGACGCTCATTTGATATTGTTTTATACAAAGCGGAAGTCGGGGAGATATCACACAGACCGACAGTATCACTTTCCTGTCAGGAAAATCAGGTGATCGAAAACGTTTCATCAGGAGTGTTAATAGCTGTTCGTGCTGCACTCAGCACCCATGAGGCGATCAGCCATCGACCGCCAAGGAAAGTGCGTGAATTGTTAATGAAATTGTGGATTTTATCTTAATTGAATTTGTTTATTTCGAAGTTTTTAATTAATAAAGCATGTGTGATTTACACTTTAGCCTACATAGCGATAACATAAAAGCCCAGTAAAATACTTCTATCAAACCCATCAACACTAAACTGCGTCATCTAAATATGTGTTTAGTAGATTTTAAAATCAATGTGTTGTTTTATTGGTGTGCTTGTATAACGGGTCGCTATTAACCCTCACGCCGATGGACAGTGCTTGTGACGCCGGGCCAAGACTCGCTGAATATGAACTTTTTATTACAGTCATAAAGGTTTACTAAAACAATATCGAAATTAGAAATTCGAGTCATCGTGACACACCGTGTAGTGCCTGCACACCACGCATGCGTACAATGACTAGTATCATATGTGACCCACTGTCACAATGTTTGTTACAGCACGCGAGGGACTGGGCATGGTTAATCTTACGTTACCAGAATTTCAAGCTTTACCAATCCATGAAGTTGCAGTTCCAACAATATTTAAATTTCACATTTTGTAAATTAAATTGTTTAATTGTTCCCTTGCGCACCACTCTGGTCACATTACCTATTTGTGAGATGCATTCTCTAAATCGAGCAAGTTTGAATTTCAGTAACTTATATATTACGGGTTTAATATTTTCGTATTGAATTATAAACTAAGTCATTAGTTAAATACAGCGTCTATATTCTCTAGTACGTAGCTTTTCCCGCTGTAATATGACAGATCTACTGTTTATTTTGTGTACGGTTTCTACACTGACATCCTGGGCCTTTACTGACCTCTGTACGCAGTTTTGTAAACTTCTTGACTCGCTTTTCGGCACAGCCGTTTAAGATCTGTTTGAGAAAACTACGTCATACGGTATCGAAATATACAGTATTTTTTACGATTGACCAGAACTGTTCCAAGTTATGCAGTCAGATCGGTTCAATTAATCATAAAACTTTTCCTTTAATTAAATATAGATTACATATTTTTTGCATGTTTATAACATGGCAGTTAAAATAAAATTAATCAAACTCTAATTTACATGAGCAGACATTCTGCGTTCTTAATTTAAAAACTTCATTTTAGACTAAACGAAACGTCATGGCGGCTTCATCGGGAAAAGAAAGTCAACATGGCGATGTATTTCAAAAATCTTCAGTGGCTAGTTGATTTCAACACGATTTCCGTAAAACAGATGGGTCATATGAATTCGGTTTTGTAAGCGTCAAATCTGTATATCCTACCCAGCTTAATCTAGCTATTAAGGAATGTGTCATAGTCTAGGTAATTTGTTTCGTGTGGACACTCATGGGATAGGTAAAACATAGTGTAATACATTTATGGATATTGGTTTGAGAATTCTTACCACGTAGTTTGAAACGACGGTTTTTAAAGCAGCAGTTCTACCTCCATACTGAATCCAGACATTGATTATCTCCCAGCCTGCTGGGTTCTAATTTCTGTCGAGAATAAAAGATATTTTCAAAATATAAAGTAATAATGTAACCAACTTTGCCGGTTATCTTTTTTGAAGATATTTCTTGTTTATGCTAAAGCCGGATATTTTTTTAATAAAGCAATATGTTTTATTGTTCCAGATGCGAGGGGTCGGACGACAGGAGATAGCTGTACTTCTGTTCGTTCTATCGTGTGCATGCGTATATGGTATGAAAATCGACTTTTCACGGTTACGACAACTCAGGAAACCATTCATACTAGACAAACGAGATCCTTCAGTATCAGGTAAGTTAGTAGACCCCCACCTCTGTATCACACATACTCACTAAGCCCTCCTGGTACTCACACTCCCACCTCTGTATCACACATATTCTGTGAGCCCTCCCGGTACTCACACTTCCACCTCTGTACCACACATACTCGCTAAGTCCTTCCGGTACTCACACTCACCTCTGTACCACACATACTCACTAAGCCCTCCCAGTACTCACACTCCCACCTCTGTATCACACATACTCACTAAGCCCTCCCGGTACTCACATTCCCACCTCTGTATCACACATACTCACTAAGCCCTCCCGGTACTCACACTCCCACCTCTGTACCACACATACTCAAAAAGCCCTCCCGGTACTCACATTCCCACCTATGTATCACACATACTCACTAAGCCCTCCCGGTACTCACACTCCCACCTCTGTATCACACAAACTCACTAAGCCCTCCCGGTACTCACACTCCCACCTCTGTATCACACATACTCACTAAGCCCTCCCGGTACTCACATTCCCACCTCTGTATCACACATACTCACTAAGCCCTCCCGGTACTCACACTCCCACCTCTGTATCACACATACTCACTACGCCCTCTCGGTACTCACATCCCCCCATTTGTACCACACATACTCACTAAGCCCTCCCGGTACTCACACTTCCACCTCTGTATCACACATACTCGCTAAGCCCTACCGGTACCCACACTCCCACCTCTGTACCACACATACTCACTAAGCCCTCCCGGTACTTACACTCCCACCTCTAAACCACACATACTCACTAAGCCCTCCCGGTACTTACACTCCCACCTATGTACCACACATACTCACTAAGCCCTCCCGGTACTCACACTCCCACCTCTGTATCACACATACTCACTAAGCCCTCCCGGTACTCACACTCCCACCTCTGTATCACACATACTCACTAAGCCCTCCTGGTACTCACACTCTCACCTCTGTATCACACATACTCACTAAGCCCTCTCGGTACTCAAACTCCCACCTATGTACCACACATACTCACTAAGCCCTCCCGGTACTCACACTCCCATCTCTGTACCACACATACTCACTAAGCCCTCCCGGTACTCACACTCCCATCTCTGTACCACACATACTCACTAAGCCCTCCCGGGTAGAGGTAGAAACTGTTGTTAGTGTTAAGGTAATAAATATGTAAGACACTTTTATTCATTGAAACATTATTTTACACTCAACAGTAATATTTCAGATATAAACATTGTACACTGTATATCTAATGATTTATTGTGAAGAACACAATGCGTCATACAGTTTGTCTGCACGTTGCCGCGTGATTGAATAATATAATAATGTTACAGAAATAGAGTAAACTTACTTATGCACACAATGTAAGAGACAGCGTTTCCATTAGTTATGATGATAGATATCGACAACCTTTAGAATGTTATGGCACATGTAGCTAGATATAGATATTTCAGCCATTCTGATTGAAATACCAAATCTTCTTGTTCCGTTGTATTTTATTTTTGTTTTGTTTTTGTTTGATTTTTTTTGTTAGTCAATGATATTTTTATTGTTGTTCTTTAACGGTTTACTTTAATCATTGTTTTGTAGTTAATGGTATTGAAGTGGTTGTTCTGTAATTAATTACTTTGTTTTGTAGTTAATGGTATTGTAGTGGTTGTTCTGTAATTATTTACTTTGTTTTGTAGTTAATGGTATTGAAGTGGTTGTTCTGTTATTAATTATTTTGTTTTGTAGTTAATTGCATTGTTGTAATTGTTCTGTATTACTTTGTTTTGTAGTTAATGGTATTGTAGTAGTTGTTCTGTAATTAATTATTTTGTTTTGTAGTTAATAGTATTGTAGTAGTTGTTCTGTAATTAATTATTTTGTTTTGTTCATTGAAATTGTTCTGTATTACTTTGTTTTGTAGTTAATGGTATTGTAGTAGTTGTTCTGTAATTAATTATTTTGTTTTGTAGTTAATAGTATTGTAGTAGTTGTTCTGTAATTAATTATTTTGTTTTGTTCATTGAAATTGTTCTGTATTACTTTGTTTTGTAGTTAATGGTATTGTAGTAGTTGTTCTGTAATTAATTATTTTGTTTTGTAGTTAATGGTGTTGTAGTAGTTGTTCTGTAATTAATTACTTTGTTTTGTAGTTAATTGCATTGTAGTAGTTGTTCTGTTATTAATTACTTTGTTTTGTAGTTAATGGTATTGTAGTAGTTGTTCTGTTATTAATTACTTTGTTTTGTAGTTAATGGTATTGTAGTAGTTGTTCTGTAATTAATTACTTTGTTTTGTAGTTAATGGTATTGTAGTGGTTGTTCTGTAATTAATTACTTTGTTTTGTAGTTAATGGTATTGTAGTAGTTCTGTTATTATTTACTTTATTTTGTAGTTAATAGTATTGTAGTAGTTGTTCTGTAATTAATTACTTTGTTTTGTAGTTAATAGTATTGTAGTAGTTGTTCTGTTATTAATTACTTTGTTTTGTAGTTAATTGCATTGTAGTAGGTGTTCTGTTATTATTTACTTTATTTTGTAGTTAATAGTATTCTAAAGCGTAAACTGAATGTATTTTACAACAATTAGGAAATTAAGTTATATCAACTTATATTTATCACGCTTGTTGGCGCGGATGGAAGCGCGCGAGGGTTGTTATTGTGGGAGGAAACAGGAGTATCCGGGTAAAAAACCCACGTGGTATTATTGAACTTATTTGTTGTATTCATAGTTTAAAATCGGTATGGTTTATACTATGCCATTAGTCGATCTTTATTGTTACATTTGTAAGCGTACTGGTATTTGGATTCGTGTGATGCAATGTCTATAATTGTTAAACGTTTTTTAGCGTGTCAGGCCTGCCGTCCTCTAACGTTACGACTATAGCTAGGGACTAGGTATACAGCTTGTTGATAACAACATGTTAATTATAAACATGAATTGTTAGATATTGTTACATAATACGCGACTAAGCTGTTGTTTGACGGGGAAAGCGTTCCATACCAGGGGACACTTTGATCGTGGAAATGGAATGGATTCCCCTGGGGGTGGGGATGAGTTGATTCTGTGTTTGCTGACGTCGACCTACATTTGTACATTAATCACTACATACAGTTAAAATCAGCCACGACTTTCATTCCACGGAGACCGTTTGTCATTTCGACCCTTCTAGGAAATCCCAAGGGAGTTCTTAAGTTGAATTGTTTTGTAAAGATGTAGAGGTTCTGTGAGGTAGAGTGGCGTCTTGGGGAATCTAAGACGACTTAGCCTTTAAATCATCTCAGCTTCACGCTCTTCCCTCGCGCCCATGTAGCTTCACGTGCTAGCGAACACGCCGAGGTGACACATTGCACGCACGTTTAAACAGTCTTTATACTTGATATTGCAAAACTGCCTACGAAAGCATTGCAGAAATCGTGTTTGAGTTTGATTAAAATACATGTACCTTCTTTTAGTGTAATAATTACAAACGGTCTCCTGGAATTACGGCATATAAATTAAAGTGAGCGACAAAGGTAACAGTCAAAACTAGCATGTACTGGGTGTGATAGATATGTCGTCTATATCATTTGGGTATTTCAGTGGAAACCTAAAATCGAAAATATCTTGTAGATTCATCAATTATTGGATTATACGCTGTTATATCAACAAATGTAACACACATTTATCTGCACTACACCGTATATACCGTGCCATTCGGAACCAATCTCGTTACGCAGACTTAGGCACCATCAAGTTATCGGTGTGTTTGTGTCACCATAATTTCCAGTTTTGTCCGTATTTACACTTAATAGAGAACTTTGGATTGAGGTCTTGATATATTTATCCTGTATCTTTTTGTTTCGATCATTTGTTTTGAATGTTAATTATGTGTAGACATGGTCAATAGTGTTTTATTTTATTGTAACATTTTATGTCTTTTATTTCTGTAATTGTCGTTCCTTTTATATTTGTCTTTGGTTCCTGATGTTGTCTTTTCCTTACAACTTCCGGTTCGTATTGTGTGCGATGAGACTGTAGTATTCCCCCCTTATTTACTTATTGTCAGGGAAACAATGGGAAACATGCCTCTTTACTGGTTACTAATCCTTAAATAGACATTCGATCTGTTTCAATTCTGAATGCTATTGTACCTGGTGTATCTGGAGTAGGGGATTCGTCAATCTTTCCCGTGACAACCGTCTAAATAAAATAGAATGACTGGGACAATTCTCTGTGAAATAACCTCGGAAAGTTGTTTGATTCCGTCTAAATTATCATTTTCTTTTGTAAAACATTCTAGAATTTACAATGCTACAGCGACGCATTGATCCTGGTAAATAAAGTAGGACATACCAAATAATATGGAATATGGTAATATACATGTAGCTGATATCAAACAAAGAGGTATTTATCTAGACTCCTCTAACAGGAAGCTTATGCTTTCAGGTGTAACAAAAAATAGGTATTGGACTGATGACAAACACATAAAAAAACAACTGAAGCTCTCTGTCAATATTTAACTATATCTAAATACTGCAATGTTGGCGTTCACAAGGACAGCCAACCTCACTTAAAACACATTTTTAACTTAGTATTGCGTCATTTAAACTGATAATTCTGAAGGGAAGTTATGTATCAGTTGTCAAGGATATAATCACGTGACACGTGTTAAACTTCGTACTTAGCTGTACATCAGTAATTGTTGACAAATTGACATCGTTTTACCAGCTCCAGAGTACACAGCGATAACAGTTCATAAACATGTAATTCGAAATTACATTTCATTATTTGATGTGATTAGACGTTATTTCACTCTCTCCAATTTACCTATCTCAAAGTTATTTCTACATGTAACAATCAAACTGCTAACAACGTCCATCAAACTTAATTAGGTCAAAGATATACAGTGATGTCGCCAACAAAGAAGAACACATGTATCTCCATTTGTATTTCATTGAGCCCTAGGTGTTTGCTCTTTATTTTGTTAAGCAATGTGAGTAGACACAAGAGATATGTCATATCTGCAGTCCTACCTCTATTTTAACACGATACGGATACAACTTGTATCTATTGTTACTATAAGACAATGCACAAACATTTCGGGTACAAAAGCTTTTATCTCATAATGGAATAAATTCTACTAGTACTGTTGATTGGTTACATGATCAATATTAGAATAAACTTCGTTCCAATTGTGAAAGCACGTTTGCCCGTAACACGTGTTACAAAACAGTTCAGTGATACCGACATGTATGCTAAGTCTCGTCCAAATGATAAACAACACTTCTAACTATCAGTACAGTAAGCATTAAAGCGGCGGAACCAAGAAATGTTTTTCTTCCCTCTTTGTCCCCGGTAATTTACACTAATGAGACCATCCTAACGGTTCAAACGAGGGGTACCAAACCACTTCCTTGGGGTAGAGTTTTCCTAGGATGTAGCGGTTTAACAATAGGAATATCTAATGACCGTAAAACCCTGTCTGAATTGTGTATGTGGCACTCCACACGGCAATAAAGGACCTTCTGTACGCAGTTCGTACGTCCCACGAGGAGCAGATTGGTCTCTTTGCGAAATTACAAGACATTAAATTTGTTTCATACACATGGCGCATTTTACACAAACATGCTGTTGGCGCCTAGTTACGTATTATTTGTTACTTAGACGACGAGGAAGTACTGTCTCACCTCGTTATACAGACAATATACAACAGAACTAGCCAAGCTCCTGGCGACTTATCTCACAAAGGCTTCCATTCTGTTGCATGGCCTCCTGTCGTAGCGTTTGATTCGATGTCAATTTGTTTTCATAGATCATATCTCCGGGGTATTGTGTGTAGGTTGGATTTACATTAATATACAGATACATGTGACGTGTATATGTATACAAATGGCGGATACTTGCATCACTTTAATACTCTGCTAGGACGAAATGTTTGTGAAAATATTTAAACCGAAATTGAATGCAAATGGATTTTTTAATGTTTACTTTCTCAACGGACACTAAACATTCACCAAATAAATGTAATAACACCTTAATTAGTAGCGTTGGTGGTAAGGACAAACAACAGATATGTAGATTGGTAGTAAGGACAAACAACAGATATGTAGATTGGTGGTAAGAACAAACAACAGATATGTAGATTGGTGGTAAGGACAAACAATATTATGTAGATTGGTAGTATAAGGATAAACAATGTTATGTAGATGGGTAGTAAGGGAAATGTATATATATATATTGAGTTAAGTCGCTAACAACAAATGAATTACCGATTGTTTTCTATCTATTGTTTTGTAGTAAACAGCTGTCCACCTGACAAGCCGTTTTTATGTAAAACACCCGGAGCATGTATACCACTTGAGTACATCTGTAACCATATGCCAGACTGTCCAGAAGGATTTGACGAGAACCCTCTTTTATGCAACGCAAGTAAGTACTTAAATCAGCGGTGACTACACATGAATTGGTGACAACTAAGCATGCACTAACGACAGTACTATACATGTATTTATGATTACTACACTTAAATACATGGCTTCTCAACATTAATGACAGTTCTAATAATAAATTCATATCTTTTTTACACATACCGTATGCTACTAAACTTAAAATAATCACTGCTGTACATGCATTAATTAAATGTGTGAATACGGCCAATTAATGTATGGCATCTACACATACATTAATGGCAGTTATAATCATAAATGTATGATTACTATACATTTACACTACAATTTTTATTAATGGCAGTACTAAACATCAATGAATGATAACTATAAGTATAGACTACACTTTTTATCAATGGCAGTACTAATCATCAATGAATGATTAACTATAAGCATAGACTACACTTTTTATCAATGGCAGTACTAATCATCAATGAATGATTACAATACATATACACTACAATTTCAATTAATGGCAGTACTAATCATCAATGAATGCTTGCTATATATTTACACTATTTTTTATTAATGGCAGTACTAAACATCAATGAATGATTAAACTATATTTACACTATTCTTTTATTAATGGCAGTATTAAACATCAATGAATGATAACTATACATATATACTACATTTTTTATTAATGGCAGTACTTAACATCAATGAATGATTACAATACATATACACTATTTTTTATTAATAGTAGTACTAATCAGCAATTTATGACTTTTACTTATAAACGTGTCTACTAAACATACATTAATGGCAGGACTACGCATAATCTATAGGAAGTACTTCACATACAATTGTAAGAAATGACATGAAATCATCACAAAATGTCAAAATTACATAACTATATAACCCGAATGCCATGAAGGTCACAATTATAAACTTAATTAATCCGAACACATGATTTTTTTCACTGACTTTTGCACTTCATCTTTAAATATCATCAGTAATTTATCAAAAACTGACAAAATCAGAAATTTCTTACTTTTTAAAGATCATTTGTCGATGTTAATCTACATATACTTTTGTTAACATTTGATTAAAGAAAATTAATTTGCATTTGACTATAAATTCTATAAATTGTGTTAGGCGATAAATCAACGTTATATAACCATCTGGTGTTATATCATCGCTGTAGAATGAATCGATAGAGAAATAACATACAGAGAGCCTATGATACCATACATTTACAGTGTATATATGTGTGAAATTATAATATCGAAAACACGATACTTTCGAGGAACATGTGTAAACCATTTTAGTTCGTATTGTTATAAAGTTCGTTTAGGCAGTGGTAAATCAATACATTATTGTATTGGTGATCAAATTCAAATAATGTTTAATGCATAGTATAAGACTAAAAAAAAACAAATAAAAAATTTGTTTCCAAATAAAGCAATCAGCTGTTAAATTAAAGTTCCCATTTCAAAGGCATATAACCTGTTACGGAAACAGTTCATGAATATTTAATAATCATTGGATTGGAGTTCCCGTTACAGTACAATATAGATAAAAAATAATAATAGTTTGATAAATATTCTTGCTACAAATACATTCACTCCTTGACAAATATTAACATTTGGCACCACCGTCTCCCATTGCCTAAATGTTAATCTGAGCTGCAGATGCAATGTCATTTTGATTATTGATATAGAAATGCTTCGTGATGCGTACGAATGTATGAAATACAGCGAGAATAATGCTTGCGAACGATTGCGCTACTATGACTTTATGTTCGCGCTATATGTTAATCATCGTCAAGCCACGGCTTTGTACTGAGTGTCAGAATTGTTTTAAATCAATCACAGAAAGGAAATTGATTTAAAGATGCTATTTTTTCAAATAATTATACAAGGAAATAGGTTAAAATAAAGATTTATTTAAGAAATGCAGAGTTTAAATTAAGTAAATGTCAATAAAACAATTGAAGGTTAGGACGCCATTAATATTTATCTGTCACCCAGATTGCATTAATATTGACAATAAATACATTATAACAAGCGTTTAATTGTTAACTAACAGATTAATACTTTTATGTGGTTTATTTTATGTTACTTATAGTTAAATAAATATATGTTTTTTATGATTGACATGTTTATATGTTTCTGTATCTTATTACAATTTTCCTGTCATTATTAAAAGTTGAGTTTAAATTTTCGTGGTATAGACATGTTTTATTCGCGTGCTGTTTTTATTTTTTCTCCAATTTCTGATTTTCTGGTATTTGATAATATAAAATTTTAATTACTACGCCCGCGTCGTGATGCTCTCACAAACATCCCTTGGAGGAACGAGAGCGCAATCAAACCCGATGTATGTTGAAGAGAAAATCAATGAAACTTTGACTACTTCATTACAAGCCAGCAGAGCATGGCTGATATATTGAAATTATTACATGTCTGAATTGCAAGACTTTATTGATTGTACAAAAATGGAGTTTTGATTGCGAAACATAGTAACAACAATTACCCATCGTCGGGTTATGACATGCAGGAGATAAACAGCGTAAGGAATTTATAAATAATTCAGATTTTATTTTGTTTCCAAACGCAAACCATGTTTGTTTTTTTTTAAATTTCTTTAACATAGAAATACATATATTCATGTTTTAAAATTAATTTTAGATGGTTACTTATCTTTTTGGTGAACTATTCTTTAACAAATTTTGATAACATGACTAGTAAAATCTATATAATAAGGACGAGATCATGAAAATATTTGGACTTCTTAATTGATGTCAATATTGAGTTTAATGGAAAGGGTTCCAACTATTGACATAACCACCGAACGAAATTCTGCCTATCTCCTTGCCAAATCTGTTTTTGACGGAGAGCTTTTCTACGCATTTAACAAAGGCCTGGGCCTTAATTGCACTTTCAGATGACAGATAGGAACGAGATGTCGGTAATGTCTTGTTTTTAGATAACAAGAAACTTGTTTTCATGTCAGTAGTGTATACCCCACATAGAACTTGAAGTCGAAGCAACATCACAGTCTTATACAATTATATCTGTTTCATCTCGAACTTTATTTTAAATGTCATCAACAAAGACAGACGACCCATAAGTTGTTTGATAATCATGTTGCTTGTAATTAGTAATATCACTAAATTCTAATCTATTGTATTTGATATTGGTTCAATTTTCAGGACTAAGCGTTTTTATCGCTATTCACTTAATATGTGTGGATCGTTGACTACCAAAAAGTGCATACACTTGGGTTTGGGAGATTGCTATTGATAAAAGTTATAGAAATAAATCATTTTAATTCATTGGGGATATCTTATTCCCTCCGTAGCCTCCACGGTAACAACCCTTTAGGTCCTTAGTATCACTGACCGGTCCTAGAAGGACAAATAGCTGTATGGTGTCCCTAGTATCACTGCCGGGTCCTAGGGGTGCAAACAGCTGTGTGGTGTCCATGGTATCACTGACGAGTCCTAAAAGGACGAACAGTTAAATGATGTCCCTAGCATCACTGACGAGTCCTTTCAAGACAAACATCTGTCTGATGTCCCAAACAGTACTGACGAGTCCTAGAAGGACAAACATCTGTATGGTGTCCCTAGTATCACTGACGAGTCCTAGAAAGACAAACATCTGTATGAGTAGTTGATTTTGTTTGTTGGCTCAGCTGTACCTTACTCTGAATTATTAATTGAAAGGTTTTAATATCGTATGTTTTGTTGTATATTCCTTTGACATGAAGTTTACTCGTTGGCGTTCTCTTCCTTGGCTAATCAGGTTTGGTTTTGATTTAATTTTTGTTACGTTATACTTTTTCTTCTTTTTACAGAAAATAGACCCTCCGTAGAAGAAATAGAGGATTTTCTGCTAAAGAACGAAAAATGGATTATCCCCAAACTTTTTGACGGAGCAGACCCAGAACTGGTAGCCCATAGTTTGGCCAGTAAGTACCGTTTATGTGGCCTACCTACGCTCTTCTAGGCCCTTATTTTCTTCCCTTGCTGACGGGTGCATCATTATTTAGTTTTCTTTAATCAGTTGACAGTTCAATTTGTTAGCGTTTTATGGTTCTGTGTACCTCGGATATGTTACCCTTCTAATCAATACGCCGGGTAATGTCTTTATTTCGAAAATGCTATTCCGATCCCCAAAGTAACAGTTGTTTAGTGTAAATACAAAATCTACTTTGAAATATTGCATGCAAATCAAATTGTTCCACAATCCACAATCTGACCGGAGTGTAGTCTCTTATTTAATCTCTAAACATAGGGAGACCGTAGACCCGAGTGTAGTCTCTTATTTAATCTCTTAACATAGGGAGGGCGTGAACCTGGGTGTAGTCTCTTATCTAATCTCTAAATATAGGGAGGGCGTGAACCTGAGTGTAGTCTCTTATTTAATCTCTAAATATAGGGAGGGCGTGAACTTGAGTGTAGTCTCTTATTTAAACTCTAAATATAGGGAGGGCGTGAACCTGAGTGTAGTCTCTTATTTAATCTCTAAATATAGGGAGGGCGTGAACCTGAGTGTAGTCTCTTATTTAATCTCTAAACATAGGGAGACCGTAGACCCGAGTGTAGTCTCTTATCTAATCTCTAAACATAGGGAGACCGTAGACCCGAGTGTAGTCTCTTATCTAATCTCTAAATATAGGGAGACCGTAGACCCGAATGTAGTCTCTTATCTAATCTCTAAATATAGGGAGGGCGTGAACCTGAGTGTAGTCTCTTATTTAATATATTAACATAGGGAGACCGTAGACCCGAGTGTAGCTTCTATCTCTGATATAAATACATGTATGTAGATAACTAGAAATGTAGTGTTCCCCATCACGGTTTGCCTTCTATGTAGAAGACTCAAATTTTGAGATCTAGCTTCTCTTGCCGGGGACGCAGATACAGTTATGAAATCGCTATTTTGCATCTTAATGCAACACTGTTATCTTAAGATTACACTAAATCTCCCCATATCGCCAACCAAATGTCTTAAATACAAGCCCCTATATCCCCTAAGTACGTTTAAGCACTTTTGACTATCAAACAAATAGGATACGATACAATATTATTAATGTTTCTAAATGTTCTTCAGTTGCATCAGACCTCGAAGATTTGAAGTTGATGGTTGGAATGGGCGAAAATGCTGCAGACAATCTTCACGAGGCGTTTGAAGCAGTGTTGGATGGCGACGAGCGGCCCTTGCGGAAGTTAGGAATGCCTGAGGAAGAATGGTATGACGTCAGCTATATGCTTGACAAATTCCGGGAAGGAGGACTCAGCGTCTGACGTCACTGAAAATGACCATTCCAAAAACGGAAGCCAGCCGTCTTTGAAAAGAAAAAAGAACTAAAAAAAGAAACATGACATAGATAATTATTTTGTAAAAAAAGGGGGGCAAAATCAACTGACGGAACGTGAGATGTGTATTTTCCAGAAGTTTTTAAGAATTTATTTTTGTCTGAGATAAGTTTAGAATGACATTGTGTAACACACGCCTGGTGTAGGCGAGTCCATCTTGTGTTCATCATACACTTACACAAAAAGCAGGAATAACGAATCTGTTTTGTTTTGACATACTGTATTTCATAGTATCACGAAAAAAAATTGATATATATATATATATCACATGGTTCGCGAAATGCATATTATCAGTTGGTTATTACGGGCCACGAAAAATTCTTAATTGATAACTGACCATTATGTTTTTTTAGATTACTACCGAGAGAGCGTGTGAGAGGGCAGGGCGTGATGTTATATATATATTCCATTGTCTACAACACATATCCCGGCCTGTCCTCGGCCACACTGTATATACCGAGTTTCCAGAGATTGCTGAATAGCACATTCCGATAAATAAATTACACTATTCCAAATCTCCGCACAGAAACGATGATATCTTTAGTGAATACATTCCAATCTACTGTGATGTCATATATTAGCCATTTTGACCAGAAACCCATTCTTTATAGAACATCAGTTTTGAAAACAATTGTTAATTATAAATGTCATTATTTGATTGCATGTAAATAACAAAAGAGGAATGAAAATGTGAATTAAGTTGTATTTCGGGAATGAGGAGTTGGGGAATTCTAACAACAAATATAAAGTATATTACTTTTCAAGCCCTTCCAAAAGTCAATTAACTATTGGTACAATGGATTAACATTGTTACGATAGTTATTGGAGCCCAGAATGACCTATTTTGTGTGTACATGCCGATAGGATTTATTACACAGTCGATTAGCTATTGCCTTGTGATTTTAATGATTACATAGACTATACATATGCCTTTTTCCATGATTTCATACATAATGTTTGATTTTGTTCTCTCCAGTAAGCTTGTGGCAAATTGCTCTTCTGCATCCGCTTTGTAGTAGGGGACGACTGGTTTTTAATACATATTCGCCTTGGCATTGTCACACCAGCGCTCGTTATCCGATATGTCAGAAACCTCAGCAAATCGTTGGAAGGTATACCCTTTCTGACCAAGACGTTCATCCCGTCTCCAAGGTAATTAAACCGATTGAGATATCCATTTGTAATTCACTCCGCCAATAGTAATTATAAGAAGATGTACGATAATTATAAGGGGATCTGAAAAAGCTTCATAAAGATTAGACGATCTGACAGTCGAGTAAATTCGTGAGAGGAGGATCATATAAAATGTCTGGACAGACACCTGACCTCGGGTGTAGCTCGCCGAGACACTGCCCGCAATACCTTTCAAGCCATACGGTATGTCGATGTACTTCATCCTTCTCAGACTCGTACAGATCGATTGGTCAGTGGAAGGGATCAAATGAATTGTCTCAGTGAAAAGAAAAGATAATAAACTTAGAGCAATCGTTTTGATGTATCTATAACAATGTCAGTTATATTGCCGGTGAAGTTGCAAGTGTACGAAGAAGATGCGACATGCTTAAGGATCGATAGCCAGTTATTAAAAATAACGCATACCAAAAAAAAAACCTTGGAAATAACAATAACAAATACCACAACACTAATCTCCAAACAATGAATAAAACGGTATACCAGTCTAGTGATTAAATCAGTAAGCCATTTATATCAATGAAAACGGTACACCAGAAATAGTGAGTAAAACGGTAAACCATCAATAGTGATTAAAACGGTAAACCATCAATAGTGTTTAAACGGTAAACCATCAATAGTGTTTAAAATAGTAAACTATCAATAGTGATTAAAACGGTATACCATCAAAAGTGATTAAAACGGTAAACCATCAATAATGATTAAAACGGTAAACCATCAATAGTGATTAAAACAGTAAACCATCAATAATGATTAAAACGGTAAACCATCAATAATGATTAAAACGGTAAACCATCAAAAGTGATTAAAACGGTAAACCATCAAAAGTGATTAAAACGGTAAACCATCAATAGTGATTAAAACAGTAAACCATCAATAATGATTAAAACAGTAAACCATCAATAGTGTTTAAAACGGTAAACCATCAATAGTGTTTAAACGGTATACCATCAATAATGATTAAAACGGTATTCATGTACCATCAATTATGGTTAAAATGGTAAACCATCAATTATGGTTAAAACGGTAAACCATCAATAATGATTAAAACGGTAAACCATCAATAGTGATTAAAACGGTATACCATCAATTATGATTAAAACGGTATTCATGTACCATCAATTATGGTTAAAATGGTAAACCATCAATTATGGTTAAAATGGTAAACCATCAATAATGATTAAAACGGTATACCATCAATAGTGATTAAAACGGTAAACCATCAAAAGTGATTAAAATAGTAAGCTATCAATAGTGATTAAAACGGTATACCATCAAAAGTGATTAAAACGGTAAACCATCAAAAGTGATTAAAACAGTAAACCATCAATAGTGATTAAAACGGTAAACCATCAAAAGTGATTAAAACGGTATACCATCAATTATGGTTAAAATGGTAAACCATCAAAAGTGATTAAAACGGTAAACCATCAATAGTGATTAAAACGGTATACCATCAATAGTGATTAAAACGGTATACCATCAATTATGGTTAAAATGGTAAACCATCAAAAGTGATTAAAACGGTATACCATCAATAGTGATTAAAACGGTAAACCATCAAAAGTGATTAAAACGGTAAACCATCAAAAGTGATTAAAACGGTAAACCATCAATAATGATTAAAATAGTAAACCATCAAAAGTGATTAAAACGGTATACCATCAATGGTAATTAAAACAGTAAACCATCAATAGTGATTAAAACGGAACAAGGAACCCGTTTTACTTATAGCTGTAACCTTCGATGCCAGTGCTTGCCGTGTTTCAGTACATCCTTCGGACCACTGGTGTAAACATTACGTAATGAAAACTACTATTCGGTACCATAGCCTATTCCTAAGGGTGAGCAGAACGATCGGCAGCCCACAACTATCACACTAATGTCATTGACAGAAAGGACAGAAAATTACTGTATTTTGAAAGCTTGGTTTACACTAAATTGGAGTTGTTAGACTCTGGGATATCTAGTGTGATTACAGTAGGAGGATTTCTTACGGACAGTGAAACTTTCCATCGGCGACATTGTAAATCTAATAAATAATACTGGACGGGAATTCGCTAACGCGCCGCATTTCTGCTAAGTGATTACACACGCAGTGCTCACGAATAGACAACCATTGAACGGCTTTGTTTAGACAGCAAGAGTTCCGTTTATTTGTCTAATCATCTTTAAGCAATCGTTTGATGCAAAGCAAAACAAAATGGACATTACACTGTCTAGACCGGAATCAATATAAAACCTTAACATATCGGAACATTTTGTTTCATGCCGCGGTGTACGATGTAGCCATTTGTTAAAACTTCCTTTTTTTTTATTCAATTTTGTAATAAATATTAAATCTTGCTTCGAGACAAGAATACAAACGTAGAATATTGATAGCCAGACAGTCACGTGACGTCTCCCTTGTGCGGCAGCTTGTTTGAACGAGAGATGTGTGAAATGTAATGCATTAACAGTAGTCGTTATAGTCTAGGTTGCATTCTTGTGGCATCGTTTTGTTACACTCGTTCATGTTGATACTTAGATATTTATTAATGACGTATATTTATTCTATCTAAATTTATTCTTATTGGTTAAACAACAGCATGGGTCATCCTCTAAGGACCAAACGGGTTGGGCTCTTCTCGAGGTTGTTTTGGGTGGATATTAACACACTTCGCTACGCAGGTTAAACCAGTGTTATGACACTTAATAGCAAATATCATTTGGCCTAGCAGTAAATTCATGAATTTAAGAATAATAACAAGAACGTAAAATTAAGCGATAAGCTGTGACCTTTTACTGTTAGGGATTTTGGTGACAGATACTGCTGGCGAGGAATGGTAGATACTACAGGTGTTGTTATCTCCTGTTTCCGGTCCGATGTTGTCCGTGGCTTACGTCCCGTGTCCGGAGACTGTTGTTATGTATTTACTGGACAACGTACTGGTACCCGTGTGGTCATCCCACTATATAATCCAGCGCTACGCGAAGAACATATATTATAACGGAATCGAAGATAAATGGAAATCTGGACTTAATCACGTGAAACACATCAAATTGATGATAACATATTTGATTTGACTATTATTAAAACAAGTAAACATAAAAAGGATTAAATATTTAGTTTAACGATAAGTTGTTCCATACAAACATTATTGGAAGGATTTCGCAAAGTGTTTCGGAAAGTATGCAATTTTTAATTGGCATCTTGATGTTGAATTGAAACCAAATACAGATAGAGTTAAAACTGTTGTTCACACTTGGATCAGATATAATTGTGATTTATCAGACTGGTCCAAATCTCATGTAAAGATTATGATTCTGAATAAAAGAATATTTTGTTTCTTCGCATTACGGTGTTTTTCTTTGATTGTAGTTCTAGGAAGAAAAGTTGTTGATTTGATGCATGTGCCTTTTAAACTTATGTTAATCTACAAAAGTTTCTGACACAACTGTACCTACAATTTACTGACAAAGTTATACGTACAATTTACTGACACAGATGTACATGTACATACAATTTACTGACACAGATGTACATGTACGTACAATTTACTGACACAGATGTACATGTACGTACAATTTACTGACACAGTTGTACCTACTATTCATTGACACAAAAAAGTCAGATAAACACCTCCATGCGAAGCAGGTGGGATTATAGTAAAATAATGGATATCATCAGAAAAATGGCGGATATTTAGTTTAGTTTTTTTTAAATATATGTTAGCGTCCTTCGTTAGCAATTTCAACTCCCGAGTTACATAATTTAGAAAGAAATAATCAGATACGTATGTGTATAGAATATAACAAGGAAACCTACATGTATGTCGCCTAAGATACAGTTAAACTACATGTAGTATTAAAATCTGAAGCTAAAGGACAGATCAATAGGCTCATGATTAGTAGCGAATTAAATGATTTACCTAAATAAATTGTGGCCAGGGAGCCACACCATTCGGTTATACACCATTGGATCTCCTTTGTCCAACTATCCTCAAGACAAAGTTTCATCGAAATCCATTCAGGCCTTTAGGACTAGTAGCGATTGAAAGGAAACGTTGACGGACGACGAACGGACAACGACGGCCACTTCACCATGATATAGGCTCACCGATACTTTGGGCCAGATGAGCTAAAGAATTCATAAAAGACAACAGCTGTCTTTGATAGAAGCGATTTCAATGATAATAATATTGGACTTAATAACCCTGCAATATCCCTGACATTAATTCTGACTGCAATATCACAACGTATGAATACCTGGCTGTAAATATTTATAATACTGTAAAAAAATCAAACATGTATTTTAATAGAAGGAAACTAAATGAAAACATACAATCAACATGCATACGGTATACATGGAGAGAAATAACAATTAACAAATACAAAGAAAAAAGTGATTGATTTTAGTAAATGCTGTTTTGTGAAAATGACGCAATCTTAATTGCAAAAATCGTGAGTAGATGAGACATACAATCATTAAGAGGTACAAATCTGGAATTAAACTGTGCCGGGATCTTTTGATCTGGTTTTGGTATA
This sequence comes from Pecten maximus, assembly GCF_902652985.1. NCBI lineage: Eukaryota > Metazoa > Mollusca > Bivalvia > Pectinida > Pectinidae > Pecten > Pecten maximus. Next base: position 32,933,922 of record NC_047017.1, on the reverse strand, counting down.
GTCTTGTCAAAAACCTAATAAACAGCGTGAATAAAGACTGACATGAGATGGATGTGTAAATCCAGACAATACGTAGTTCGAATCTACAATCGATATCGTACCTGTAGGAACATATATGTGTGTCGGTCGCGGACTCAAATACCAGGATGTTCCATAGCAATATGTTATGTGACCCATTCAACTACAATTCGCTACAGGCACCTGATTAAACAGAGATTCCACTTAACGTGTTTTAAGCGTTATCAAATCTAGAAAAAAAAAACAAAGCTCGATGGTTCTCGGGCGAATCGTACATCAAAGACCTTTACCTCATAGATATGGAATCAAATGATTAGCTATAGTTTTAGAAACAACACAGATGAAGAGATGTGATAGTCTAAAAAAATGTAGTAAATTCATTATTATTTCAAGATTTCTGACTGAAAATCCTTGGTCCACTTGAATGTTTTAATTGGAAACTATCGGAGATAATTCACACGAAGTAAATACCTAGAGGAAGGGGTGTAAGGGTACCTGGTTAGTAAGCTAAGGTTTCATTTTGGGAACAATTTACACCCAAACTCACATATGTGCAATGTTCAATCATAGGTGCTTAGCACGATTTTAAGTCCAGGATCGATTATAGACTAATATATAGAGAAAGGTCTGGAACTCCTCCGTCCTGCAAAAAGTGGCCAATTCCATTCAAAGTGTCGACAAAATTTTACCCAAAAAGATTTTTCAATGGCGATAGTCTTAATTAAAAGTTAAATATATAAGATAGTAACCTTTAATATGACACCTAGAAATCATACCTAAATAGTCTATTTCTCTCACGCGCAGCTTCGAAACTCTGAAAAGGGGTGAATTTTCTTTAGTCGGACACGATCGAGAACATTTTTTCAAACGAAAATGTCTATTCGCTACACAACGTGACAGTCTTCAATTTCAGGGTTTGGTGTTAACAAATATAAGGTCAAAATAAACTTATTTACTTGTCTAACGCCTCACTCCATTTCTACTATCGTGCTCCCCATGGTTGTTTTCTGCATCGACAGGTACAGATGTATCAGTGTCAAGTCGACGGCCATCTTGCCACTGCCAATAGCCGACTAATGAAATCACGGTTTACAAAACGTGAATGGCAGTGGCAAGATTGTACCTGGTTAGTAAATTAAGGTTTCATTTTGGAAACAACTTACATCCTCCAAACTCACAAATGTGCAATGTTCAATGTACATGTATCATAATTATATGATTAACAACTATCTAACATTCTATGATGAAGTGACGATATTGGTTTTAATTTGGCCAATAAGTACGTTACTTTGTTTGCGCTTCATAAAGCAGATTCTCATTTCAGATATAAATGGAGTTGACGCGAAATGGGAGATTCGTTTGGACTGTTTGAATAGGATTCGACCAGTATCCTATTTCAAAGCACGAAAATTCGTTGACAAGGTTTAGGCGTTTATAATACTGAAAGGAGTGCTAGCATTTCCGTTTTTTATATATATATTTATTTCTGTGTTATTGCAGGTGCTTTAAGAATTAAATTGACAATTTAATTATTTCCCTTTGAAAATCTAATATATTCCACGATAATGACAGAATACCGATAGCTGAAGTGCTGTAACAAAAACAAAAAGCCCTCCCCCGCGTCTGATCGACGGCGTGTTATCTACAAAGTCCGAGACATGAAATGATTAGGAGATCAATACTGACGTCATTGCTGTTATAAAAGTTCATTTAGTAATTATGTAGTAAATAGTACTGAAAGTTAAACCAGAAAAAACAAAACAACGTTTTGTGTACAGGATACGTGACGTTTGTGTCGTACCCAAGACACATGAAACACTGACTCTGAAGAACTATTAATACGACTATATATATATATATATATAATATCAAAATATTTGGTTTGGTTTGGGTTGTATTTTTAACGTCCTTCTAACAGCTAAGGTCATTTAAGGACGTGCCAGGTTTTAGAGATGGAGGAAAGCCGGAGTATCCGGAGAAAAACCATCGGCCTACGGTCAGCACATGTGCCTGGCAACTGCCCAGCGTGGGTTTCGAACTCGCGACACAGATATCAAAATAAAATATAAAACAAAATGAGAACTATTCATGTACTTTATTTTATAACATATTACATTTTTTTAATCACAAAAATAAAGATTTATAGATATTATTTTATAACAGGATATAGAAAATTAAAAAAATATCACAAAAATAAGAATTTATAGACTTATGTTAGAACATGTTATATCAATAATAAACAAAAATATAGATATTATTTTATAGCATACACTGTAGTATATCAAATATTTAAAATTATCACAAAGTTTGAAATTTACAGACATTATCTTATAACATGGTATATATATATTTTTTTTAAATCACAAAAATATGAATTTAAAGGCATTATTTTATAACATAAGCATGTACATGTATCTGGAATGATTAGAGGTAAAGGTAAATGATACATATAGGAGAGTATATGGCTAGACACTTGTGAACATATACTTTTATAGAAGTCGATAAATTTCATGTAAAAATGAAAACTAAAATAGTATGGTTTAAAAGATTAAACAGTAACAATAAATGCTTTTTGAAAAAAAATTAATAAAATGTCTAAATCAAAACAGCACAAGAAAACAGCATTTAAACAGGACAAATATTTCGATTTTCGTCATCAATTACGGATACTGTTCACCTCACGGACATATTCAGGGGGTTTGGTAAATTAATAACGGAAAAAGTGTTGCTAATGACCTCTAACCGTTGAGAAACGGGTAAAACGGGTAAAACGGGTAAAAAAGAAACTCAGTTTTGTCTCTGCAATACAGAAGATGAATAACTTCATAAATATCTCCGGCAATGGTTAAACTATAGCATTTCCTAGTTTCCTCTTAAAACTGTCTACTACCTTAAGAGGGAGGTTTTATGTGCATCCGACTTCTCTTCAGACACTGGGATTTTTGTTACCTGGAGCGTCCCCCAAAAAGTTCTAATCAGTCAAGAAAAAACAACCAAGATAAGCGTATTCAATTAGGACCATACAGAACATTTTATATCAGTGATAAAGTGACAGAAATCGTTTACCTATTTGATGGCTTCGACCGGTTTCTCCTACAACTGAAAAATTGCTAGTCTTGAGTTGTGTACAATGTAAATCCGAATCACCCAGAGTATACAATTCCTACCTCTGGATACGGTAGTCATGGTGATATGCGATGATCGTTACCACAATGAGCAGTTTTTAGTATAAATTAACAAAGTACAGAGTGTATATTTTGTACATTCGCTGATAAAACCTAATGCCAACTCTAAATAGTGTTAGAAAAGCGTCCACTCTCATGGTCATCTCAAACATCAAAAAACTTCCATTAGAGATAGCCAGGTGGATGTGTGTAACTGATGCCCTTAGAGTAGTCCGATTCAACCAGTTTCCCCATACTGTACGGCGTTACAAACTAAATGTCGGAGAGCTTCGATGTGTCTATTCTGTCTTTTTGGGGTTTCAATTTTTTGTATCTTCCGGAAATTTTAACCTACCTTCGACGTTGCTGTTGTTATTGTTATTTTGGTGGATACTGTCACGACAACATTTTTTTCTAATGCGTTATTAGTCGGACATCGTCACCACGGGGAAAAAATACATATTTACTGGAAGCTTTTTTACGTTACATAAAAACCTCAAACCGTCAGTGGAATTGGCCAGATAATTGTCACCCTTTAAATCGGGGGGTGTTAGTCATGTGGTCCGATAAAACTCATCCTACTGCTAGAATCTAAAGTATGGTCAACTTTATCATCACTTGGATACCTTGTAGTGAACACTTTTTGAAAACCAATTTTAGGTACAAACTGTTTATTTCATTGAATGGCTTTAACAGAAGTCAGTCAATGATGCGTTCCTTTCGTAAATCAATGAAAGTCTGACATTACTGTATCTATATCACAAATCAATAGAAGTCCGTCCTTGTTGTGTCTATATCACAAATCTATAGAAGTTCGTCCTTGTGTCTATATCACAAATCAATAGAAGTCCGTCCTTGTGTCTTTATCACAAATCAATAGAAGTCCGTCCTTGTGTCTATATCACAAATCTATAGAAGTCCGTCCTTGTTGTGTCTATATCACAAATCTATAGAAGTTCGTCCTTGTGTCTATATCACAAATCTATAGAAGTCCGTCCTTGTTGTGTCTATATCACAAATCTATAGAAGTCCGTCCTTGTTGTGTCTATATCACAAATCAATAGAAGTCCGTCCTTGTGTCTATATCACAAATCAATAGAAGTCCGTCCTTGTGTCTATATCACAAATCAATAGAAGTCCGTCCTTGTGTCTATATCACAAATCAATAGAAGTCCGTCCTTGTGTCTATATCACAAATCTATAGAAGTCCGTCCTTGTGTCTATATCACAAATCTATAGAAGTCCGTCCTTGTGTCTATATCACAAATCTATAGAAGTCCGCCCTTGTTGTGTCTATATCACAAATCTATAGAAGTCTGTCCTTGTATCTATATCACAAATCTATAGAAGTCCGTCCTTGTTGTGTCTATATCACAATTCAATTGAAGTCCGTCCTTGTTGTGTCTATATCACAAATCTATAGAAGTCTGTCCTTGTTGTGTCTATATCACAAATCTATAGAAGTCCGTCCTTGTGTCTATATCACAAATCTATAGAAGTCCGTCCTTGTGTCTATATCACAAATCTATAGAAGTCCGTCCTTGTGTCTATATCACAAATCTATAGAAGTCCGTCCTTGTGTCTATATCACAAATCTATAGAAGTTCGTCCTTGTGTCTATATCACAAATCAATAGAAGTCCGTCCTTGTGTCTTTATCACAAATCAATAGAAGTCCGTCCTTGTGTCTATATCACAAATCTATAGAAGTCCGTCCTTGTTGTGTCTATATCACAAATCAATAGAAGTCCGTCCTTGTTGTGTCTATATCACAAATCTATAGAAGTCCGTCCTTGTTGTGTCTATATCACAAATCAATAGAAGTCCGTCTTTGTGTCTATATCACAAATCAATAGAAGTCAGTCCTTGTGTCTATATCACAAATCTATAGAAGTCCGCCCTTGTTGTGTCTATATCACAAATCTATAGAAGTCTGTCCTTGTATCTATATCACAAATCTATAGAAGTCCGTCCTTGTTGTGTCTATATCACAATTCAATTGAAGTCCGTCCTTGTTGTGTCTATATCACAAATCTATAGAAGTCTGTCCTTGTGTCTATATCACAAATCTATAGAAGTCCGTCCTTATTGTGTCTATATCACAATTCAATAGAAGTCCGTCCTTGTTGTGTCTATATCACAAATCAATAGAAGTCCGTCCTTGTGTCTATATCACAAATCAATAGAAGTCCGTCCTTGTGTCTATATCACAAATCTATAGAAGTCCGTCCTTGTTGTGTCTATATCACAAATCAATAGAAGTCCGTCCTTGTGTCTATATCACAAATCAATAGAAGTCCGTCCTTGTTGTGTCTATATCACAAATCTATAGAAGTCCGTCCTTGTTGTGTCTATATCACAAATCTATAGAAGTCCGTCCTTGTGTCTATATCACAAATCTATAGAAGTCCGTCCTTGTGTCTATATCACAAATCAATAGAAGTCCGTCCTTGTTGTGTCTATATCACAAATCTATAGAAGTCCGTCCTTGTTGTGTCTATATCACAAATCAATAGAAGTCCGTCCTTACTGTGTCTAGATCACAAATCTATAGAAGTCCGTCCTTGTGTCTATATCACAAATCAATAGAAGTCCGTCCTTGTGTCTATATCACAAATCAATAGAAGTCCGTCCTTGTGTCTATATCACAAATCAATAGAAGTCCGTCCTTGTTGTGTCTATATCACAAATCAATAGAAGTCCGTCCTTACTGTGTCTATATCACAAATCTATAGAAGTCCGTCCTTGTGTCTATATCACAAATCAATAGAAGTCCGTCCTTGTGTCTATATCACAAATCTATAGAAGTCCGTCCTTGTTGTGTCTATATCATAAATTCACAGCAATAATTTATATTATAGGACGTGCTGGTTGGAAGGACCTTTACAAGTGATGTGGGATCCCAATTACTCTTAATTTAGCTATATATCCTCATTCAAATTATGAATTAAGAAAGATTGTCGGCTCTTGTCATCTGAAATCATTAATTTCCAATGCCACATAATGTTGGTGGCACACCATCATGAGCGAAATGTATAATTGATAAATTGTTTTCGATATGAAGTTTAACGTAGTCGTGGATGGATTCCCAGGTGGGTACCATCGGAGAAGCCTTGATCAATGACACCGCGCGGATAATTGTCGAGCATTCCGAAATGTGCCTGTTTTAAGCCTATTGTTAAATCACATTAGATGTTTGTCACAAAACTCCCGAGAATAATTTCAGATCATTGCACCCCAATGTGGTAGTTAGAAAACAAATTTGAATTTGTCATTAAACACCAACTTGTCCAGTGAGGATGACAAAGTCGTTAGCGACTGTTATTATTGCTATTAAACTAGAAACTAGAAATAAAAGAGAAAGAAATCAGAGTGGCCTACTATTTCATGCCCAGGGTCTGTCTCTGATGACGGGGCAGACGTCAACATGCTCAACATATCAGACGATCGACATTGACACAAACTAGACATATTGTACAGCACAAACACTCGATAAAGTGTACAGCACAAACACTGCACACATTGCACAGCACAAACACTGCACATATTGCACAATACTATTACTGAACATCATGTTCAGTACAAATACTGCACATATTGTACAGCACAAACACTTCACACATTATAAAGTACTATCGCTGCATATTTTGTACAGCATATTCAACATATTGCCAAGCACCAGCATAAGCACTCAAGAAATTGTACAGAAGCGCAGACACTCCACGTATTGTACACCCCAAACCCTCCAAATATTATACAGCACAAACCCTCCACGTATTGTACACCCCAAACCCTCCACAATATATAAACCCCAAACCCTCCACGTATTGTACAACCCAAACCCTCCACATAGTATACACCACAAACCCTCCACGTATACGTATTGTACACCCCAAACCATCCACATAATATAAACCCCAAACCCTCCACGTATTGTACACCCCAAACCCTCCACATAATATACACCCCAAACCCTCCACGTATTGTACACCCCAAACCCTCCACGTATTGTACACCCCAAACCCTCCACGTATTGTACACCCCAAACCCTCCACATATTGTACACCCTTAACCCTCCACGTATTGTACAATCCAAACCCTCCACACATTGTACAGCACAAGCACTTCACATTTATAATTTACTTATGTTAATTACATTTGTTAGCCTGGATAGAACTACACATTCGAAACTGGGAGTAAACTGGATTACATGGAAGAACAACTTGGTAAAACAGGCAGCCACTTTAGTTTATTTCTCGTCTGATCGGGGAATCGAACCAAGGTCACCAAATTGAAAAGCAAGTGCTCTACCACTACGTCACTAAATCACACGTCGGTCAGTACAGTATTTAAAAAATAGAGCGAAAGTATTGATAAGGAACTAGGGAAAGATTTTAACAGTAGACATGTCATATAAATCATATGCCATTATGTAATTTGAGGAACGGGAAAGAATACCATGCGTGCACAAACTGGAATAAGATGGTTTGAATGAGTAGGATGGGCCTGTTACCTTTTACAGCGGTATATGATGGATTGGTACCTCAGACATGTCATTTGTATGTTGAAGAGTTCCCCACGGACGTTCCATGCTTGTTGTAAAGTAACAATAATAAAATGTTTACGTAATAAGATAGCTTTATTGTAGTCGAGTACAGAGCTGTGCTACATTTGCGTTGTGTTTATGAAATGTTAATTACTCGAAAATCGTTCGGTTAGTTGTTTACTGAAGGAGTTGTGGTGTTATTTATTAGGCAAACCCAGCAGCCTGGCATTTTACCAGTCCCGGGGGGACGGGCTTGTTAGAGGTGCGCTGGCTATTATCCTGTCACGAAATACGTAGGAAATCTCCAATATCTGCGATAACAGCGTGATTTACCGAGATCGTCTCCACATATCAATATCTTAAATATTTTGTAAATATTGTATTAATCTTTAATCATTTTGTCCTTTATTTCGTTTACCATAACATAATAAAGTTCAGTTTCTCAGGTCTTTATAAAGGCTATCTGTCATTCATCAATACAAGTTGACGGTTTTCATTTTGTTAAATAAAGTTGATTTCCATAGAAATTGAATCATTACGTGTCATTGAATAGTGCTATCTCACTGAACTATCATACACATTATGTTCCTCTAATGTGATTCCCCACCCGGTCACATTATACAGACAACGTTCTTACAACAGGCTAATCAGTCCTTGCAGTAAAATGTGACTGTGGACGTCAATCAGACAGCAGTAATAAACGTGAATTCCGTCAGAGTACAGCACTAAAGACCTGGCCCACCTGGGTGGACAGACTACATCAAAGCCAAAAGCAAAATATTGCCAAGTAAGGCATAAGGGAAGAAACATGGCGTTGTAAAGTGCAAATCCCAATGATATACACCATATTTAGTACGGTAGATTTGATGAACAACTGTACCCAGGCTGAAGACAAAACCGAATCACAAAACATACAAGGCATTCCAACATCTCAGTCGTGTCTTCCTCGCTTGTGTCAGCCTCAGGAATCTCACTTATCCGCTACCTGAAGTATAATAAAGAGAATACTCTATTACATGAAAGGTGTTTTCTTTCGTGCTTTTAAGGATTCAAATGTCTACGAGGTTACAAACTTTCATGGCTACCCCTGGAGTAATAATTTAACAATAATACCTAAAGTAAAACGCATTGAATTTATATTCGTTGTTCTATAGCTAGTTTATACAAAACGAACATTTCCTGTGAGAGCGTAGATAGCCACAATAAGTTGGACTAATGTATGTTGCCTACGCCAGGCCAAGGTGTCCAATAGACTTTAAATTTGGGATTGGCGCTAATGCTAAATTTCCCATATTCGAATTTCTTTCAAACTTTGCATCTTCGTAGTATGGCAGCAAAAAAATACAATGGTGTGCACTTTAATTTTAATCTTTTTAATGAAAAATGCGCAGTGAACTGATTATGTCAAAACATTTCTTATATAAATTCTTATTTTGTTGCCGTCCTAAAACTTTATTCATTATTTTATTACCAGTTTGTATTGGTATATAGGTGTTAAGTTATTTTTGGGTGGAAAAATGGGGGATTTTTAATATTTTTCATAACCAGACTCGAAAAATATCTGTAAGAAAAAAAATATATATATAAATACGTTTTACCACCATTTTGATCTACTTAAAATTAGTTTCAATACATTTTTTCTCCTGGCTAAGGAACGAAATCAGGACAAATAGTTTTCGAACTAATTAATACTCATGGGGGGAAGGGACTAAAATTGGTAGTGCACAGCATAGTTACATGTACTTAATTATTAGATCATTCTACGGTCATATTTAGTTATATAGTTTGCATATAGTTGATGTTAATTTTAGAAAAAAAATATCATTCTATTATGCAGAGATAGACTGAACAAAGTTTTTTTTTTCTTCTTCTTACTTTTTTTATCAAATTTTCAAATTTGTTTCCAGGATTTGAATAAAACGTATTAATGAATAAGCTGAAATGATATTTGATTTCAAAGATTGTGCTCATACAGTATGAGAAAATCGTACCGTTACAACAAAAAATTAACATTACAAAGTATCAACTCTCAAGAAGGCAATGACTTGAGTTGTTTAGTAGGGACTAAAATACATTAATATTGTAATAACTATATTGGTCTTTGTTGAACAATATGTAAACATATTCAGCAATAACACATACGAGTAAAAAAAATGGTAGCATTCCTCATTGTGCCTGCACATATATCATCCAAATGAATAAAGGCCAAATGGACATTTTATATTTAATCTGTAGGATAAGGCTGGTGCTGAATGTTTGAAAACCTGAATATTGAAACAACATATACCTTAGGCATAGCAGGCAAAGCATAGCAACTCATGTAAATGTAATTCATGAAACACATTTGTCGCAGAACTATTAGTTTATGGCAGGAACATGGCTTGTGTTATATACGGGTGTACATTTTGTGCAAGGGATGCTCAAAACATGTCTTCGGAAAGGTGCTGACCATAAGTGACTCTGTGCTCTTCTTTCAGACGAAAGTATAGAAGACCCCTGCAGGAATGGGATAGGAACATGCCTGCTGTATCTCACTTCATATCTTAAGAGGTGACTACAGTATTATATTGTTTCACATTTGCCTTCCGTTCAGGAGATAACGGAGACCCTAAGGATAGGGCCCGCTGTATCCCATGTCGATCGTAGAAGGAGACTTAATCGGGTCCCCTGAAGAATCGGGGATTTTCTTCTGTGTTGTCTATTTAGGAACATTGAAGTGATCATAACAAAATAGGTCTTTTACCCCAATGTAATCATTATTTCCTCACTACTCTGCATTTATTAGCTTGGTTTTCTTACGCTATGTGTTTCCTTGACTGTTGGTGTGACCTTGACACCCATCCTCATATGACCCTGGCTGTTGGTGTGGCATTGACACCCATCCTCATATGACCCTGGTTGTTGGTGTGACCTTGACACCCATCCTCATATGACCCTGGCTGTTGATGTGACCTTGATACCCGTCCTCATATGACATTGGATGTGGCGAGGACGTTAAACCCTTTAAGAATATATACCAATCAATAATTAAAGATGCAGTCAATTGTTACAAATACTTGAAACGCTGTGAGAGGAAGGCAAGACCAGTTGTTGTCAGGGAAGCCTTAACCTGTATTCAATATGTACTGGAATCTGATGATCCCTACATAAATTAATGCTCCGTTCAATCAATGGATGCTTTTTTTCTAAGGTGCAAGCTCCCACAGGCGATGTACAATTTATTTGCAGTATGAGTCCTGTTGTCTATCGCCTCTTCCTTGCTCAGGACGTCTGACCAAAACTCACACTGTGGTGTCCTGCTGACCCCTGTGTATATTCGAATCATGTCACTAGCAGTTACTTATTTCTAGATTTGCAAGTTAATATGGACAGTCGTGCTCCATTAAAAGTATCATTAATGATCTGCTTGGGGCTTCAAGACCAGTGGTTGTCAGAATGCCGTTCTACATGGTTACGTATCCAAATATCATGCATAGAACCAGGGAGGAACCAGACCCCAAAGAGGAAGCCGTTGCGTACACCTATTCCACATTCTATTGAAATAACGTTTATGCATCTAAAGAAGCAGATATCATTAAATTGTCATCTTATTGTGGCCAAAGAAGAGTTCCGTCCTTCAAGATCGTTATGTTCTTGACACAATAGGGTCATTTTATGACAATGAAACGGTGTCAAGGCAACGAAAAATATGTTTGAGTCTGTGGAAAACCTGAAGACATTTTCTTGACCTCATCAAGTCACTTTGTTTGCCTTAATACTTGTAAGTCACAGCATGGCACGGAAACAGCAAACAACGACAGACAATGCACAAAAATCACGCTTGGTCCCATATACAATCCAACTAACTCCCTTGAGATAAACTGCAAGAATACTTTTTTTTCACAAACACTCCTACCCCTCGTGCGGAAAGGAAGTACAGACAAGTAACACAAGTAACAAATATCCAGGTTTGTTTTAGTATTCTCTAAAATACTGCTAAAAGTTTTAAAAATTATCGGTAGATGGATAGCTTTTGGAACCCTTTTATAAGCAAATTCAGATCAAAAAGAAATAAGATATCTCATATGGTATTTGAAATAAGATATCTCATACCATTTGACTGAGTAGTATGTCAACATTTTCCAATGAATAAACAACAACTTGGCTTACCCAGTTTTCGATCATTGTAAACGTGGGAGTCCACGCTATTAACGTTTGGTATACGCGATGAACATTACAAAGGAGACTAGATCGAGTGACGGATTCATTTACCTTGCTAGTTATTAATTAGTAAATAAAACTTAATGCATGGATGTTTATAATGTATTCCTATCGAACGCGCCCCATGTTTGTCATTAGTACCTCAATTAGATGTAATCATAAGCCAAACAGAAGATCCGGGGACTGACCTCTATACCGGTACCTACGTCATCGTAAAAATAAATCAATGTTGTCATTAGTTATAATGAATTATTTTGTCTGATAACAAAAATGATTTATAATTGTCTGGAGTTTCTGGAATATGCATACAGAACTATTGCCTAGAGTTTATGTTTAATTTACAACAAGCATAGAGTTAATGTTATAGTCAGATGAAACATGTAATATATCAAAACTTCCAATCCTTACTTAATGTAGATATAAGTTATATCATAACTCTCCGTCCTTACCTGATACAAGTTATATCATAACTCTCCATCCTTACTAGATACAAGTTATATCATAACACTCCATCCTTACTAGATACAAGTTATATCATAACTCTCCATCCTTACTAGATACAAGTTATATCATAACACTCCATCCTTACTAGATACAAGTTATATCATAACTCTCCATCCTTACTAGATACAAGTTATATCATAACTCTCCGTCCTTACCTGATACAAGTTATAACATAACTCTCCATCCTTACTAGATACAAGTTATATCATAACACTCCATCCTTACTAGATACAAGTTATATCATAACTCTCCATCCTTACTAGATACAAGTTATATCATAACTCTCCGTCCTTACCTGATACAAGTTATATCATAACTCTCCATCCTTACTAGATACAAGTTATATCATAACACTCCATCCTTACTAGATACAAGTTATATCATAACTCTCCATCCTTACTAGATACAAGTTATATCATAACACTCCGTCCTTACTAGATACAAGTTATATCATAACACTCCGTCCTTACTAGATACAAGTTATATCATAACTCTCCGTCCTTACTAGATACAAGTTATATCATAACACTCCATCCTTACTAGATACAAGTTCTATCATATCTCTCCATCCTTACTAGATACAAGTTATATCATAACTCTTCATCCTGACTAGATACAAGTTCTATCATAACTCTCCGTCCTTACTAAATACAAGTTCTATCATATCACTCCGTCCTTACTAGATACAAGTTATATCATAACACTCCATCCTTACTAGATACAAGTTATATCATAAACCTCTATCCTTACTAGATACAAGTTAAATCATAACTCTCCATCGGTACTAGATACAAGTTATATCATAACACTCCGTCCTTACTAGATACAAGTTCTATCATAACTCTCCGTCCTTACTAGATACAAGTTATATCATAACACTCCATCCTTACTAGATACAAGTTCTATCATAACTCTCCATCCTGACTAGATACAAGTTATATCATAACACTCCGTCCTGACTAGATACAAGTTATATCATAACACTCCGTCCTTACTAGATACAAGTTATATCATAACTCTCCATCCTTACTAGATACAAGTTAAATCATATCACTCCATCCTTACTAGATACAAGTTATATCATAACTTTCAATCCTTACTAGATACAAGTTATACCATAACTCTCCATCCTTACTAGATACAAGTTATACCATAACTCTCCGTCCTTACTAGATACAAGTTATATCATAACACTCCATCCTTACTAGATACAAGTTATATCATAACTCTCCATCCTTACTAGATACAAGTTATATCATAACACTCCATCCTTACTAGATACAAGTTATATCATAACTCTCCGTCCTTACTAGATACAAGTTATATCATAACTTTCCATCCTTACTAGATACAAGTTCTATCTTAACGTTCCATCCTTACTAGATACAAGTTCTATCTTAACGTTCCGTCCTTACTAGATACAAGTTATATCATAACACTCCATCCTTACTAGATACAAGTTATATCATAACACTCCGTCCTTACTAGACCTACAAGTTATATCATATCACTCCGTCCTTATTAGATACAAGTTATATCATAACACTCTGTCCTTACTAGATACAAGTTATATCATAACTTTCCATCCTTACTAGATACAAGTTATATCATAACTCTCCATCCTTACTAGATACAAGTTATATCATAACACTCTGTCCTTACTAGATACAAGTTATATCATAACTTTCCATCCTTACTAGATACAAGTTATATCATAACTCTCCATCCTTACTAGATACAAGTTATATCATAACACTCTGTCCTTACTAGATACAAGTTATATCATAGCTTTCCATCCTTACTAGATACAAGTTATATCATAACACTCTGTCCTTACTAGATACAAGTTATATCATAACTTTCCATCCTTACTAGATACAAGTTCTATAATAACACTCCATCCTTACTAGATACAAGTTATATCATAACTCTCCATCCTAACTAGATACAAGTTATATCATAACTCTCCGTCCTTACTAGATACAAGTTATATCATAACTCTCCATCCTTACTAGATACAAGTTATATCATAACACTCCGTCCTAACTAGATACAAGTTATATCATAACTCTCCGTCCTTACTAGATACAAGTTATATCATAACTCTCCATCCTTACTAGATACAAGTTCTATCCTAACACTCCATCCTAAGTAGATACAAGTTATATCATAACACTCCGTCCTAACTAGATACAAGTTATATCATAACTCTCCGTCCTAACTAGATACAAGTTATATCATAACACTCCGTCCTGACTAGATACAAGTTATATCATAACACTCCGTCCTTACTAGATACAAGTTATATCATAACTCTCCATCCTTACTAGATACAAGTTAAATCATATCACTCCATCCTTACTAGATACAAGTTATATCATAACTTTCAATCCTTACTAGATACAAGTTATACCATAACTCTCCATCCTTACTAGATACAAGTTATACCATAACTCTCCGTCCTTACTAGATACAAGTTATATCATAACACTCCATCCTTACTAGATACAAGTTATATCATAACTCTCCATCCTTACTAGATACAAGTTATATCATAACACTCCATCCTTACTAGATACAAGTTATATCATAACTCTCCGTCCTTACTAGATACAAGTTATATCATAACTTTCCATCCTTACTAGATACAAGTTCTATCTTAACGTTCCATCCTTACTAGATACAAGTTCTATCTTAACGTTCCGTCCTTACTAGATACAAGTTATATCATAACACTCCATCCTTACTAGATACAAGTTATATCATAACACTCCGTCCTTACTAGACCTACAAGTTATATCATATCACTCCGTCCTTATTAGATACAAGTTATATCATAACACTCTGTCCTTACTAGATACAAGTTATATCATAACTTTCCATCCTTACTAGATACAAGTTATATCATAACTCTCCATCCTTACTAGATACAAGTTATATCATAACACTCTGTCCTTACTAGATACAAGTTATATCATAACTTTCCATCCTTACTAGATACAAGTTATATCATAACTCTCCATCCTTACTAGATACAAGTTATATCATAACACTCTGTCCTTACTAGATACAAGTTATATCATAGCTTTCCATCCTTACTAGATACAAGTTATATCATAACACTCTGTCCTTACTAGATACAAGTTATATCATAACTTTCCATCCTTACTAGATACAAGTTCTATAATAACACTCCATCCTTACTAGATACAAGTTATATCATAACTCTCCATCCTAACTAGATACAAGTTATATCATAACTCTCCGTCCTTACTAGATACAAGTTATATCATAACTCTCCATCCTTACTAGATACAAGTTATATCATAACACTCCGTCCTAACTAGATACAAGTTATATCATAACTCTCCGTCCTTACTAGATACAAGTTATATCATAACTCTCCATCCTTACTAGATACAAGTTCTATCCTAACACTCCATCCTAAGTAGATACAAGTTATATCATAACACTCCGTCCTAACTAGATACAAGTTATATCATAACTCTCCGTCCTAACTAGATACAAGTTATATCATAACTTTCCATCCTTACTAGATACAAGTTATATCATAACTTTCCATCCTTACTAGATACAAGTTATATCATAACACTCCGTCCTAACTAGATACAAGTTATATCATAACTCTCCGTCCTTACTAGATACAAGTTATATCATAACTCTCCATCCTTACTAGATACAAGTTCTATCCTAACACTCCATCCTAAGTAGATACAAGTTATATCATAACACTCCGTCTTAACTAGATACAAGTTATATCATAACTCTCCGTCCTAACTAGATACAAGTTATATCATAACTTTCCATCCTTACTAGATACAAGTTCTATCCTAACACTCCATCCTAAGTAGATACAAGTTATATCATAACACTCCGTCCTTACTAGATACAAGTTATATCATAACTCTCCATCCTTACTAGATACAAGTTAAATCATATCACTCCATCCTTACTAGATACAAGTTATATCATAACTTTCAATCCTTACTAGATACAAGTTATACCATAACTCTCCATCCTTACTAGATACAAGTTATACCATAACTCTCCGTCCTTACTAGATACAAGTTATATCATAACACTCCATCCTTACTAGATACAAGTTATATCATAACTCTCCATCCTTACTAGATACAAGTTATATCATAACACTCCATCCTTACTAGATACAAGTTATATCATAACTCTCCGTCCTTACTAGATACAAGTTATATCATAACTTTCCATCCTTACTAGATACAAGTTCTATCTTAACGTTCCATCCTTACTAGATACAAGTTCTATCTTAACGTTCCGTCCTTACTAGATACAAGTTATATCATAACACTCCATCCTTACTAGATACAAGTTATATCATAACACTCCGTCCTTACTAGACCTACAAGTTATATCATATCACTCCGTCCTTATTAGATACAAGTTATATCATAACACTCTGTCCTTACTAGATACAAGTTATATCATAACTTTCCATCCTTACTAGATACAAGTTATATCATAACTCTCCATCCTTACTAGATACAAGTTATATCATAACACTCTGTCCTTACTAGATACAAGTTATATCATAACTTTCCATCCTTACTAGATACAAGTTATATCATAACTCTCCATCCTTACTAGATACAAGTTATATCATAACACTCTGTCCTTACTAGATACAAGTTATATCATAGCTTTCCATCCTTACTAGATACAAGTTATATCATAACACTCTGTCCTTACTAGATACAAGTTATATCATAACTTTCCATCCTTACTAGATACAAGTTCTATAATAACACTCCATCCTTACTAGATACAAGTTATATCATAACTCTCCATCCTAACTAGATACAAGTTATATCATAACTCTCCGTCCTTACTAGATACAAGTTATATCATAACTCTCCATCCTTACTAGATACAAGTTATATCATAACACTCCGTCCTAACTAGATACAAGTTATATCATAACTCTCCGTCCTTACTAGATACAAGTTATATCATAACTCTCCATCCTTACTAGATACAAGTTCTATCCTAACACTCCATCCTAAGTAGATACAAGTTATATCATAACACTCCGTCCTAACTAGATACAAGTTATATCATAACTCTCCGTCCTAACTAGATACAAGTTATATCATAACTTTCCATCCTTACTAGATACAAGTTATATCATAACTTTCCATCCTTACTAGATACAAGTTATATCATAACACTCCGTCCTAACTAGATACAAGTTATATCATAACTCTCCGTCCTTACTAGATACAAGTTATATCATAACTCTCCATCCTTACTAGATACAAGTTCTATCCTAACACTCCATCCTAAGTAGATACAAGTTATATCATAACACTCCGTCCTAACTAGATACAAGTTATATCATAACTCTCCGTCCTAACTAGATACAAGTTATATCATAACTTTCCATCCTTACTAGATACAAGTTCTATCCTAACACTCCATCCTAAGTAGATACAAGTTATATCATAACACTCCGTCCTAACTAGATACAAGTTATATCATAACTCTCCGTCCTAACTAGATACAAGTTATATCATAACTTTCCATCCTTACTAGATACAAGTTATATCATAACTTTCCATCCTTACTAGATACAAGTTATATCATAACTTTCCATCCTAACTAGATACATGATAGTTATAAGTAACGATACGGAGACCAATACCCGTCATACACATTATGTTCCTATGATATGATTCCCCACCCGGTCACATTATACTGACAATGTTCTTACAACTAGTCAGTCCCTACAGTAAAATGTGATTGTGGACGTCAATCAGTCAGCAGTGATAAACGTTCATTCTGTCAGAATACAGAACTAAAAACCGCGCCCACCTTGGTGGACAAACTGCATCAAAGCCAAAAGCAAAATGTTGCCAAGTAAGGCATTGGGGAAGAAACAGGTCTTTGTATAAAGTGCAGAGAAAAATCCCAATGATATGCACAAGAGTGCGCTCGCTTAATACGACTTAATTACTGAATTTCTATTTATGGAATATTTTATGTAATCTAATACATACGATAATGTATAATTATTGTTATTGCGTTTGTTTATACTACATATTTTAGTACACTTGAATGTATGTAAGCGAATTGAAAGACATACAACCCAATCAAGCAATACTCTGCATGGAAAACAATATTGCTTAAGTGCAAGAAGCGCTAACAATGTTATCTTCTAATCCTATAGTACACACAGACTTTCTCCTAATTCTATAGTACCTCACAAAGTCTTTCTCCTAATCCTATAGTACACACAGACTTTCTCCTAATTCTATAGTACACACAGACTTTCTCCTAATTCTATAGTACACACAAAGTCTTTCTCCTAATCCTATAGTACACAAAGTATTTTTTCTAATCCTATAGCACCACACACAGACTTTCTCCTAATCCTATAGTACAAAGTCTTTCTCCTAATCCTATAGTACACAAAGTATTTTTTCTAATCCTATAGCACCACATAAAGTAGTTCCCCTAATCCTATAGTACACAGTATTTCCCCTAATCCTATAGTACACAGTCTTTATCCTAATCCTAAAGTACCAAAAAAACACAACCAACTGTCGCTTTTTCGCCTTGTAGTATAATATACAAAATTCCTGACGTTTTCTCCATGTACCTTGATATCAAAGGTACACCTTAATCAAAATATAAAATCTGATCTAATGATTGCAGGTTATTCAGAGTCACTCGGACTAGCTAGGAATTGCTTTGGGCGGTGTTATGGATGATATAGCCGAAGATATCCATGTTGAGCATAGACGTGATCTAGAATGTAAAAGTTTAAAAATTGCTTTTACCTCATCTTCAATGTTTATCGTCCCCAAGGATCAAATATTCCTTTTTGTGATAATTTTCAAACTTCCATAGAAACTGCTCTTGGTATAAATACCAAAATTATTATATTATGTGATATTACTTTTGATTTGATTAAAGTTTGAAATCATAATCGCACCTAGTTACTGCTTCCTCAAGTATCCTGACATATATCTTCTGGTAGCGTAACCACTGATCATTCGGCTTCTCATGCTGTAGTGGAATATTGAAACCTACAAGCGCTACGTATGGGTCTATAAAATGCCAATTATGAACAGTTCAACAGATTAATTAGAGACTTTCCGTTGCGGCAACGGATGGGAAATTGTACAATAGACGTCGGCGATGGCTGTGAAATGCTTACTTCATCCTTGATAGTGGTTGATCATGTATGTATCCCCAAGAAACAATTACTGTACGAAAAAAATGACATGCCGTGATTTGATTAAGGTTTACGTAGATAAATAAGGAAAAGGGATAGATTATAACGAGAAGCACGCAGATTTGCTCGTCCCGGCGACATTGTGAAATTTACAAATCAGTTTAACAGGGTTAGTGTATCGACATCACGGAAAACTAGCTAAAACAGTATCATTCCCCTCCCTGTAGGATAGTTATAACGGTCAGTTAGTCTACTATCATTCACAACAGGCAGATTTACGCATCATTTCTGTTCTATTTCTGAAATTACTGACGAGCCTCTGAACACCCCTGTATTTTTGCATCGAGATGTCTTAATTCCATGAACGCATTTTTTTCTTTTTTTTTTTTTAAATGAGGTGAAATATCTTCTTTCAATTTTAAAACCAAGTAATGCTGTTGGAAAAGATACTATCCGCCAAAATAAATGTTTGAATACCAATCAAACAGCTATTCAATAATTCAATATCTAATTCAGTCGATGCAAATTTCCTAGTCAAGGGAAAACTGCTTCAGTAACGCCAATATTCAAAATGGTGAACGTTTTTTGTCTTCTTATTCTAGACCGAGTTTTCTTCTTAGAACTGAAATAAGGTTTATTGACAGAAAGAGTGCAGTATCGTGGATTACTGGAAAAAATACTTGATGCATATGAATAAAAGATTATATACGTGATAAAACCAAGTTATTTATTTATTTGAAAGCTGATGCTCCACAATGTTCTGTTCATTGACAGTTTGTAATGATTTTTATTCTTATCAATAATCAATTTTAGATCAACATTTTCTATCATTTCCTGACGACACTACGCTTCAATTAACAGTATGGAATTAGTCTGTATAGACCAAATAAATTAATGGTCCTCTTAATGTTAATTTGACATTTAATTACATAATTCTTGCAAGGAATCCCATACACAATTTGTAGTAATTATACATTTGAATACGAAACGTGAAGCACATATTGCAAGTAGCTGAACTTCACTTTGAAAAAGACAATCTTATCTCTATAATGCATTGTTTTTATGAGACCTATATCAGAATATGCAGGTGAAGTCAGGGATGGCTGTAATACTTTAACGTCACAGGACCCCATTTGGTACAAGACCCCATTTGGTACAAAATTTGATAAAATAGCTCCCAAATCCTCGCATGTCCATTCCATGACCCAAGATTTTATGGCGTCATAATGTAAACATAAACGGTCATTTCAGCGTCAATTTTGAGGTATGCAGCGATCCAGCTTGCTTAATACAAGATATTGAAATGGGTAAGTTATAGGAAAACATCCGTTTTGTGCATAGTTTTGCCTTTCGACGACAGTGTTATATCAACTTTTGAAATGTTTTCCGGCACATGTATCACTCCAAATGATTTCTTATAGTCCTAAAAGTCTTCGTTGTTCGTATTACACAGGTACTTGCCTTATAAAGTGAACATACACTCATTTTCAGTGTGCTGTACCTGCAATTCGAACTTCCCCGCTTCGCCATTGCAGTAAAACTATTTGTGCGCATGTCGGAAGTTGATCTCTAATACACTCTCACAGGTGCTTGATCAACGATAAGTCCGGATTTTTTAAGGCCTTTATTAAGAGTTATTTCCCTTTTACTATGAATACTTAACATAAAGGGGCATTCACTGAAAACTGAAGCGAAATAATTCAATAAATAATTTAATTCATAATAATCCTTCTTATACTTTTAACATGCATAAATGGGAAATATCCTCTCTGTACATTCAGAGACCTATATACTAGGGATTCGCAACAATCGCTTTTCTCGCAGAGTCACGACCTCACCTATTGTTCTCATAACCGGAGGTATATTTAGCACGAGATCTAGCGAGACCAAGCGCTGCGGCTGCGCAATAGGTGGATATCGGAGTTGTTTATATTAGTGACATGTGCCGTGCCAAGAGATGGCGACGACTGTCTGTGCACATGTGTCACCGCGTTTGGCCGAGATAACTTCACACTGGCGATAGTTATACCTATGCACTGTAATGTATATCGGCAGATGTGAACAACGATATTTAAGTAGTTTCTAACCGAAAAAAGCACCATTTTTCCGTTAAAGATTCATATAGAAACATATGGAAAATGTCGTCCGATTTTCTGCCATTAGACGATGATCTAAATTTAGATGTACAGAGAAATATACTGACGACGATTCTTATATTTTCGATAGGATACTGACTTCAGTCAGTGCTTCCCTAATTATACCGGACTCTTAAAAAAAATTACAAGGGGAAATATAATCACCTGTGTTATTTTCTTTGTATCTAAATACACTTTATTAATGACAACTGTCCAAGTATTGAATTACAGATGCTTGATCTTTTCTTGCTAATGTATACCGACGACATGGCTTTATTTGTTAACTGCCTAGAAGATTTACAAATTATGTTGGATTCTTTATATGCATATACCATAAAATGGAATCTGGAGGTCAATGTTGATATAACTAAAATCATGGTGTTTAGAAATTGTGGACAAATAAGAAATAATGAGCCATGGAAATATAATAATGAATAATAATGACAATATAGAAATTGTTGACAGTTTTGAATACTTGGGTATGCTGTTCAACTACAATGGGAAGTTTTACAAAACACAAAAACATTTTGCAGAACAAGGCAGAAAAGCTTTATTTTCTCTGACAACTTCTCTTAGAAATCATTGCTTGAATGTAGAAACTTATTGTTCTATTTTTGATTCGTATGTAAATAGTATTTTACGTTATGCATCGGAAATATGGGGATTTCATAAAGCACCGGATGTCGAAAGCGTACATTAGAAATTCTGTAAAAAAAAAAAACTTAACTTAATAAGGTGCCTTAATCAACTTGCAATGACTTCGTTTACTGTGAATTGGGTAGATTACCATTAACTATTATGAGAAAATTAAGAGTGTTCAAATATTGGTGAAACAGTCGGATAATCTGGTATTGAAAACATGTCTTGATGAAATGGTAAATGAGAATGATGTGTGGATATGTGACATTAAGAATGAATTAGCCGCTTTAGGTATTGAGTACATGTTTTATTCTTATTCACCAGTAGACTATGCTTTTAAAAGCATTGAGCAGAGATTGACCGATGTTACAAAACAAAACATGTTAACAGATATCTAGTTCGTCGAAAGGTAGATTATATATCGATATCTGATAGATAGCCACTGTGTACAGTTTTAAACCTATAGAAACTAAATATAAATGTATGTGGAGCATCCTCACACAAATTAAATATAGAAATAGGTAGACATAATAATATTATCCAAAGAAATAGAACCTGTAACAATTGTGATTTGTGTGACATCGAGGATGAGTTTCATTTTATTTTGATATGTACATTATATACAGGTCTGAGGGTAAAATGTATAAAACAATATTACCACTAAAGACATTCTGTTTTTAAATTAATCCAACTACATGTATTATCGGTTAATAATGTTCGAGAGTTGTCAAATTTAGGTTAATATCTATACTTGGCTTGCAAAAGACAAAATTTATTAGTGTAGATAATTTTATATTGAACAGTTTTCATGTAACACTCTCCTGTACACATCTGTAGTTGTTTAATGTTATATATCTTATATACCTATAGGCCTTAGAGCTCATCTGCAGCCACCACTAGACCAGTGATTCGTTGATTTATTTCACCAGCAGTTTTACAGTATAAAAACCACCATTAAAACTATGCCTTTTATCTTTTTTTGGAGATATTTCTTGTTTATTAGACAAATGCTATAGCAAAAGTCTTAAGTAAAATGAAAAAAAAAAAAACACTGTCATGTTTGATGATTGATAATATTTTATTATTTAGTATTGAAAACTTTGATAGCGCTTAGGTCATGTACCCATGGTAGATCTTTTCTTCTTTGGCTTTCTGAAAAAAAAATCAAGTTTAATAAGTATTGATACATTATGGTATAGAATAGGCAGAGAAGCTTCTATAAGATTTAAATTTGAAACATTCAAATTTCAAATACCCTGCAGTAAATTCATATACCCCAAATGTTGATTAAACAGATTTGTAAATTCAAAATTAACCTAAAAACATATATATCTAAATATGAATGGACCCATTTAAGTTTAATTAGGGAATGAGGACACACCTGAGGGATTTTTGTCTTCCAGAGTACAGGTAAATATTTAGATTGTATACTGCACAGCATGCCTTTAGTGAACTCTAGTATTTTGAGGAGATGGACATGGCCAGCCTCAGGACAGGTGTTGACAATGAGACACACCTGTTGATTCATGTTTATCTCAAAGGTAATAAAGGTGTGGTCAATGTCCCTATGGTTTGGATGGAGTGGGGGAGCCCAGTATATAGGTCTCTGGTACATTGGAGAAAAAGTAATTCACCATTTCCTTTCAATGATATACATTATCATTAGCAATATTATCATGAAGAAAAAATTAATATAATATTTATGACATGAATATATATATATTTTTTTTACATTCACCCATTCCCACCAAGCTGATTATTAACACCTAAAACACTCTGGGACTCCCAAATTTTTTTTCCATTCAAATTATTCTCATGAACAAATTTTTTTTCTGAAAAAGACCCAATTGATAAAATGCCAAGCCCACCCTTTTATTTGTCTTTATGTCCTTACTTATGGCATGACTGTAACACATGCATGAACAGGCCGGCTAAGTGATAAAATTGATCAACATATTATATTGAACAAGATCTTGCCGGAGTATGCAACATATTCTAACATATTATTTATTATTAGTTTTAATGAATGAAAACCCAATGTACAAGTCGAACCTGTGTATAAAGGACACCTAGGAAACAAGTGTCCTTTATAAGAGAGGTGTCCTTCATATAGATGTTCAACAAGTTATGTCCCTTATAAACAAAGAAACAAACCAAATCTGATTACTGTACATTACCATATATATCTCCTGATTTATTATATTTAAACAATAAAACAAATGAATAAAAGACAAATGCCTATTAATTTTCAATTATTTAGCTGACACAAACACTGAACTTCAGAAGTTGATAGTTTTAATAATTTATAGTAAGCCAATAGTATAAAAAAAAAATCACAATATCATCCTATAATGAATGTCTATTCAGACAAATACTCAACATAGAAAAAAGGTAAAGATAATTCTTGTTAAAACAATTTTCATTAATCATCAATATTTTGGGGAAAAAAAGGTTTGAAATATCTTTTCTATTACAACATTAACCCTTTAAAATTAAAGAGAATTTTTCTCTGATAATTTCAATCCTAAGCGTTTATTTTGAGATATATTTTCTGAAATCCATGTTGGGATTTAATTTAATAAATACCCATTTCTGGTTCAGTCAATAGCTATAGTGTATACAAAGACACTCGGAACTCTTCAGCTGTTCTGTCAGATTTGCATTCGGTTGTTTTTGTAAGTAAACCAATTATGACTGACATAACTATTGCTTTATCCTCTTTTGTTGGTCTTAATAATGATTTAATTACACCTGACCATTCTTGTTGTCTAGGCTAGCTGTCACCAGTGGAGTTGAGGAAACAAACACCTCTGCAGATGGCGATCGGTCACTCTCTTGTAATTACTTTTGATTGTTACAGGTAACAGGACATTTAGGGACTGATTATATCATATAGTGGCTTCCTAAGTTAGCATTGCTGCCGGGGGAATTGAGCAGTAAAGGCTCTGTTTTGTTAGTTAGAACCTTTTTACACACAAATAACAACACGGCTATGGTTCAACTCATAATTTAATCTTTCATCTACAGAACAAATGCAATGAACTTGCAGAAGAAATATTTACATGCAAAATTTGCAACATCAGGGATCGATGTAATGATGAGGAGGAAGATATCCTTTGGGTTAGATACGCTGGTACCTAATGTGGCTGCTGGTTTCACCAGGACTGCCTCAATCATGAAGAGCATGAATGTTGATGTTGAGCCATTCTCAGCTCTTAGTCAGGACACCAGTCACAGTACTTGTGTTCAGTCAGATATTGAGCTACATTGTATTTCCAACACTTGACAAGGCTCTTGACCAGGATGGTACAACCCCAGAGGGACACGGCATGCTTATATGTCAAGTATCACCAATTTGTTTCTCCGATAGAGGAAGAAATATATCGGGTGACATGCTACTTCTGTAAGAAGTCCTTTCATGCATATTGTTTGCCACCCAGAGTGTACCGCACATTTGAAATGAGGAAGGCATCAGATTCATCCTGGTGTTGCCAAATGTGCCCTGCAAGTTGAGAAACAACATGGTTAACTTTTAATTTCACTTCTGTTGATTGAATGTTCTTAACTCACACTATATTAGTGTTTTAGCATATAATCTATATACTATAACTATTTCTTTAGTCACACTTGTGAGAATTACTAGTACATTTATTCAACAATTCAATATCTTTCATTTCATCCTAACTTCCTCTATGATGTAAGTGATCAATCTAATTATATTCAAATTAATTTGTTGACATTTTTACATGAACTGTGATATCTTGTTAAATCTTACTCGTGTTATGTTGCGAGAATAACACTTGTGCTAATGTCATCATGTTTTAAATACATGTATTCAATTTTAAATAAGGTTTCTTGACTTTCCATCAAGAGTGTTTTTATTAATTGATTGATTAAAATAAATTTATTGTCATTTTTAAGGTTTTTCTTGTAATATTTCATTTCAATAATTACCCCGTGGAAAAAATAAACAAAAGAAAGCAAAATTAATAAATGATACTGCCAGTAATAGTCAGCTGATAGTCACCAACATGAAACAAACTTTGTATTTTTGTTATTTTATACTATAACTGTTCAATCACAGGGACAATGATACTCAATGTAACATGTTTATAACTTTAAACTGATCAGATATGACCCCTATACATTTTATGCATACTTTTAATATTATATTGTAATGTCCCTGTGGTTCAATATGTATCCTGTAGACATACATCTGAGCTGCCCGACGGCTAGTAGGAATGTCCTCACTGGATATATATAGCAGTAGGACCATTCTACATACCTCCTGACAGCGACAAGTGCCCCTTACTTCAATATTCTAATTTAGTAATCTATTACTTATAAAAAAAAATTTTATGCAATTTTCATCATCCTAAAAGAAGTATAATGTATTGCCACTTATAAAAAGTTGTGAAACCACTTTACATACATGTGCATTTATGATATTTGTCACAAAACATCGTTCAATGAAACCACGTGGACTCGAGCTCAATGGAAAAAAATACGGGAAATACGGGCCGGGATATTTGTATTTCCAGCTATGGTATTTATACACAAATGACAGATATTTTGGAAAAATACTGATGTAATAAGTAATAATATATGTATTACCATCGCAATCGCTCACATTATTGATGATATTTTTGGAAATAATTGAAAAAATCGATGTCTCACCACTTTGTACCAAATGGGGTCCTCTCTGCATGCTCCAGACCGGAAGTTACGTAACACAAAAAAAGCGGATCTATAAATAGCTATCACGTACTATTTATTTTTTGATCATGCAGTTGGAAGTACTAAAGGTTGTCTTAGTAAAATATCAACATTAATTTGATATTCTCACGTGAGTATTTTCTATATTAGAATAAATGTGTAAAAATTGTACCAAATGGGGTCCTGTGACGTTAGATGTGGAGAAATCTACAAGAAATTAACTAGAAACAACCAGAATAGTTACGGGTTTGCGCTCCTTCGCTAATAGGCAATCATTTTATTTTGAAACCAGGTGAGAAATTAAGAAGACAGGCGGAAACTAGTAAACTTGATCATATTCTGTAAAATGCCTCATAATCTAGCTTTCTTACGTAAAATGATATAGTGTGCTTTACTTAACGGGCGACATTCTATTTATCTGTCACCCAAATTGTATTCATATCGACTGTATACTACCATTTGGTAACAGTTCAATGCTTTATTTACATTCATAATTTTATTTTATTTACTGTAGCTTAAGACGCGTTTAAATTTGCCGCTTCTCCTATCACTGACGTCATCAAGTTCAAATACCGGAACAGCCGAAATTTCCAGAAGGAATGATAAAGTCCCTCATGTCGTTATCAATAGCAATCACATGAAATGTTTTTTGCACGATTTGGCTTTATATTATATTTTATAAACGTCTGTAGATATCTTCGAATTGTTCACAGTTGCATAATTTCTGATTGTTTAAAAATAAAGCCGTTTTTCGGCGCATGATATACGGTTAACATTTAGAAGTGATGCGGCGTTGAATCGGTACTGCACAGGACAGACTCGATTCCTCGGAAACACTTATGTTTCTATTGACTGGATTTACGTTATTTTCAGAGGAATATCATCTCTTAAATTCTAAATGAACGTCGTCTTGACAGTAGGTGAAAACGATTCCAAGGATATTTCATTACAAACAGAATCCAGTCTTAACCGGTCACATCAGTATCGCTAACTTAGCAGACGATGTTCAACTTCACAGGGGCTCGATTTTGGAGTAACTTCAGTAAGGTAGGCCTTTGACATCAGTGAATAACCACATAACTATAATTCAGTATGCATACACAACCAGAAACCATGTCGATACTGCCGATTTTTCGCAAGATTTTTAAAAACTATGCTGGACTTTAAATGTTGTCGTTTCTAGCATTTCTGACAATTCGACAACGAGCCCCTGTGTGACGACAGTGACAATTTGATTACTTCCTATAGATAGATTAGGAATAGAGCTTATAATAATTTTGTGTCGAGTCGGTCGACTTCATTTTTTCTATTATTAAATTTTACTCTCACAATTTGCGTTGCTTTTTTGTGGTGGTTTATGTATATCTATAAATGCTAGCATTCGAAATCTCTCCAGGCCGAATGTAAATGGGGACCATTGTTTTGACCAGCAACACCTGGGGCTGTATCCCTACTCTGACCGAATCACTGTAAATTGTAGTATACAGTCTCATGAATACAATTTGATTTACTAACGACATATAGGCAAATGCAACACAGAATGTAAATATAGAGTAATGAAATTAGTGGATACAATTTAAACAATCAAGATTACGTATCGCTAAAATGTCATTTAAATTATTTTCTTCCTAATACAAATGTACAACGAAAATGTCGAATTCATCAGATATTTCCTTTGGGAACTTAGAAATGAAACAGAAATTATTTAAAAATCAAATGTCTTAGCCATATAACCTTAACTAGACTGTCAGTGGGAAGGAGAAAATTTGATGTAACACATACAGGACTTAGAGATAGAGATAGTGCATTGAATACAGGTCTATTTTTAAAGTTAATTTAGTCTTATCTCTTGTTAGTGTTCCAACCCAGCTGGAAAAAAGGTTTTCACTTCTTTCCCAATGTAACCAATGATGTACTGGTCACAAAATTCCTATGTATGGTATTATTATTGACCTAGATTTACTATAACAATATTATGTTGCACTATGTCAGAATGATGATAATGATGTACGTTTGGTTGTGCAAGAATATAACAAAAATTCTAATATTAATTAGTAATCATGACAACGACGAAATCGAGGTCCTCCTATAGATTTTGTTTTAAGCTACAGTAGTTATTATGGAAGAAATCTAAAAGCCATTTGTGAAAGGAAGAAAGACTTAGTATGGTGCTATCAGATTAGAAGAAAGACATTGTGTGGTGCTATAAGATTAGTACTGGTATGGATAACAAATGTTTCCATCTGACAAACTTATGCTATAATTTCAAATACTAATATAAACATTATATACACTGCCAATTATACAAATTAGATGTATATGATTCTATAACTATAAATGTCAGGTTGACTTAACCAATTAAGCGGATGATATTTAATTAATATATCCCCTATGTGACTTTTAGATGGTGCTCGAAGCTGGCATGAATGCCTTAGTTGAGGGCTAAAAGGTTGTCCGAGATTGACCATCACATAACAATGGTAATGGCTGAAGTCGTAAGAATGTGAGTGGAAAGCACCCAGAGAAGTAATGAAACGAAGCCATACAGTATCTGTCAGCCACTTCAACCCCAATATAGACACATTTACTTTTTTATTTCAAAACCTTTATATTGACTCGGAGTGTGTCGATGTGCTGCCTTGATAATCTACGTAAATCGCCGTGGTTGTCATCCAATTTGATTAATGACGCCTTTGAAGTCATCTTATACCCTAACACCCGTCGTTACCTTTACTTGAGACCAATGATGTCCACCTTCACCACTAACACCCGTCGTTACCTTTACTTGAGACCCATGACGTCCACTTACACCGCTAACACCCGTCGTTACCTTTACTTGAGACCAATGATGTCCACCTTCACCACTAACACCCGTCGTTACCTTTACTTGAGACCCATGACGTCCACCTTCACCGCTAACACCCGTCGTTACGTTTACTTGAGACCCATGACGTCCACCTTCACCGCTAACACCCGTCGTTACCTTTACTTGAGACCCATGACGTCCACCTTCACTGCTAACACCCGTCGTTACCTTTACTTGAGACCCATGACGTCCACTTACACCGCTAACACCCGTCGTTACGTTTACTTGAGACCCATGACGTCCACCTTCACCGCTAACACCCGTCGTTACCTTTACTTGAGACCCATGACGTCCACCTACACCGCTAACACCCGTCGATACCTTTACTTGAGACCCATGACGTCCACCTACACCGCTAACACCCGTCGATACCTTTACTTGAGACCCATAACGTCCACCTACACCGCTAACACCCGTCGTTACGTTTACTTGAGACACATGACGTCCACCTTCACCGCTAACACCCGTCGTTACCTTTACTTGAGACCCATGACGTCCACCTTCACCGCTAACACCCGTCGTTACCTTTACTTGAGACCTATGACGTCCACCTACTCCGCTAACACTCGTCGTTACGTTTACTTGAGACCCATGACGTCCACCTACACCGCTAACACCCGTCGTTACCTTTACTTGAGACTCGTGACGTCCACCTACACCGCTAACACCCGTCGTTACCTTTACTTGATACCATGACGTCCACCTACACCGCTAACACCCGTCGTTACCTTTACTTGAGACCCATGACGTCCACTTACACCGCTAACACCCGTCGTTACGTTTACTTGAGACCCATGACGTCCACCTACACCACTAACACCCGTCGTTACCTTTACTTGAGACTCGTGACGTCCACCTACACCACTAACACCCGTCGTTACCTTTACTTGATACCATGACGTCCACCTACACCGCTAACACCCGTCGTTACCTTTACTTGAGACCCATGACGTCCACCTTCACCGCTAACACCCGTCGATACAATGATGTACCTTTACGTTACACGCCGATATCGTGAATTTTACGTGTTTAGTTTGATGTTGTGTGCATTTTACAGCAACACAAAGTGACGCCAGCAGTTTAAGAAAACATTACAAATAATATTTTTAATCAGTTCAATTAATTCAAACTTGCTGAGCAAACAGCGGTATAATGGCCACTTAGTGACGAGTTGATTTGGCACCGATCCGGTCGGTTCCTTAACTTGACGGCACTTGATTCTCCCCATCACAGATGATGAATCGGAGTAATACTCGTGTTCGACAAGGAATCAGCCGTGGGTACGATATATCAGTGTTGTAAGGTTACCCGGCGGCACTCCATTCCTCATTCTATAGAAATAATCTTACTGTGAAAATGAAAGCTAGCTGTTCAAATAAACTCCCGTAATTTCGTGTATTCACTTGAAATTGGATACAGATTGAAGTCAATAAAATTCCATGAATGTTTAATTTAAATAAGTGGTTGTGTACTGATCGATACCGTTTGGTTATAGATACTGTCTCTTCCAAGTAATCACACATTGGTTTGCGCTCGTCTTATTTCTTATGAAAACATCTCCCGTTTGTCAGATTCTGTAGGAGACAAGGCTGTGTATAATATATAGTGAAGTTTTCATTAAATGCTTATTTGATGTTCCGGGCAAATCACGCATGTATTCCTGAGAAGTGAGCAATACACTTATGGGACTTAGGTTTGTAGGTTTTCCTGGTAACTATATACTGACTTCCGGTATCTATATACTGACTTCCGTCACCATGTGCGGAGACATTGGCGTGTTTATAAAGTATGTAAGTCATTGTTCCTAAATAACGTGCCTGTTATGTTTGTGTAGTATATAAGTCTTTGCTCCTAAATAACGTTGCTGCTGTGTTTCACAGTTTGTGTATTATGTATGCCATTGTTCATAAATAACGTGCCTGCTGTGTTCGTGTAGTATTGATGCCATTGTTCCAAATTACCATCATTCTCAGCTACAGATGTTTATTATGTAAACGTTTCCAATTCGTTAAATGATAAAATAGTATTGTCTTATTGTCCTACAGATTTAAAAAAAAATAAAAGACATTTAACTCCATCAATAGAACATCAGTTTAAATACCATAATTAATCACACAAAATGTCCATAGCTGTTTTATTTTCATTTCGATATTACAGTTGTAGTGATACATTCAAGTTAACGTCTAAAACAAATATCGACCATTTATTTAAATAGTGTCACCAGACTTGCCTGTATGTCAATCTCTTATAAAGCCATATCAAACCAATACTGTCTACTCCAGCCCGGAATTACGGCGGCCTGGGGAGCATGCAAGTACGACAGAGGCTGGGTGAAGTGACGGATGATGGAAGGTTGGGGAGGGAGAGGATGATGGAGGGTGGGGGAGGGGGAGGTTGGGGAGCGGGAGGATGGGGAGAGGGAGGATGATGGAAGGTTGGGGAGAGGGAGGATGGAGAGAGGGAAGGGGAGGATGATGGAAGGTTGGGGAGAGGGAAGATGGAGAGAGGGAAGGGGAGGATGATGGAAGGTTGGGGAGAGGGAAGATGGAGAGAGGGAGAGAGAGGATGATGGGGGGTGGGGGAGGGGGAGGTTGGGGAGCGGGAGGATGGGGAGAGGGAGGATGATGGAAGGTTGGAGAGAGGGAAGGGGAGGATGATGGAAGGTTGGGGAGAGGGAAGATGGAGAGAGGGAAGGGGAGGATGATGGAAGGTTGGGGAGGGGGAGGCTTGGGGGTGATGATGGAACGTTGGGGAGGGTAGGGATGATGGAAAGCTAGGGAAGGGGAGGGATGGTGGAAGTATGAGGAGGGAAAGGAATGATGGAAAGCTACGAAGGGGGAGAGACGATGGAGGGTTGCAGAGGGACAATAGAGGGTTGGGAAGGGACCTGGGATGGTTGAGAAGGTGGAGGGACGATGGAAGTTGGGGAGGAGGAGGCATGATGGAAGATTGGTCAACTTTTGTCTCTCGCTTCCAATATCAGTCTTATAAAGCTTCATGGTGACAAATATTGGACAAAGAAAATAAGCCTAAAATGGACGTTTGATGACTAAATATTTAGATTTAATTCATCTGCGATGGTTATTAACACATCAAGGATGAGAGGTTTGCCGTGTACACCTTTGTTGGGTTCGTACCAAGTGTACTGAATAAGGTACAGAACTATATAATGGAGCGCAATTGAATCTCAAGTGAGTTCCCAAGATGGCGGCCGTGTCTACAAAATATACGCTTCAAACATAAATGTCGATTATTTTTCCTTTCAACAACGTAACGGATGTACAATTATTAACCAAATTGTAACATTATATATTTCCATATAAGAGTTATACAATTTCATAAGAAAATGAAGAATCCCAGTGTCGCTTTTATCAAAAAGTACATTTGTAAAGGCGAATGAAGCATCTCAATTCCGTCATCTTCGACCATATGGCACGCATTAGAAAACGGACCACATGAACCGGTTCGGTTCTGCTAATACGGTGCGTTCCATTACGAGAACAGCGGATTCTTATCGGTACAACTAGTAGGAACATAGCGTTTAGTAGGTCCCATGTCACTCGGAAACCCCTTAATTTGGACCAATTCCTACATGGTTGATGTTTATTATGAACTTATGAAATAAATAAATACAGATAATTCGGTGCGTTCCATTACGAATACAGTTTTTTTTCATATGAACAAATTTGTAAATAGTCGAATTTAAAAAAAAATGGCCTAAAAACATATATGACAGAAGAAAAAAACCGAAACGAATGTCTTTGCAGGTATAGCCTTTAGAATACCTCGCGTACTTTCGAAGAGAAACAAAACCGCACAGTAAAACATCAAAAACATAGATTGTTTTTATCCTTTAATCTAAATACACCTTATTATATACACAGAATTACACTAATAACAGATGAATGGTAAGACAATACCTCACTGATAATCTAAATATAACTATAAACAGGTCTTATAGTGACACTACAATATGATTTGTCAGATTGAGATGAAGGGAAGATTCTTAAAACAAAGGGAAGTAACTTTGGTATTACAGATTGAAACGAACGAAATTAAGTATCTCTGGTATGATTGGAGGTAAGTAACTCTGGTATTACAGATTAAAACGAACGGAAGTAAGTAACTCTGGTACATTAGAACGAAACAAACGGAAGTAACTCTGGTACAACAGAACGAAACGAAGGGAAGTAACCCTGGTTTAACACATAGAAACGAATGGAAGTAACTCTGATGTAACGTATAAAAACGAAGGGATGTAACTCTGGTCTAATACATTGAAACGAAGGGAATAAGCTCTGGTTTAACACATTTAAACGAAGGGAAGTAACTCTTGTTTAACACATTGAATCGAAGGGAAGTAACTCTGGTATATCAGAACAACAATCATGACGAATGAGAACATTTAATGCAGAAGTATATAAAAGTTTTACAGATTGGAATTGGTTTAGTGTGCTCTTCTGTCAATATCATAGAAAACGTCAAACCTAAATGTAATTGAACATTGCGATAAACGTACGTTTGTAAATAGGTTAAGTCAGTTTATAGGATGTGCAAACTCCAAACGATTGTCACAAGACATACAAGTTGTGATACGAAAGTTCTATGTTTTTCGTAGAACATTCGTGTTACTGTTACACGACTATCGTCCGACTGTTACCTGACTATCGTCCAACTGTTACAAGACTATCGTCCGACTGTTACAAGACTATCGTCCAACTGTTATAAGACTATCGTCCGACTGTTACACGACTATCGCCTGACTGTTACCCGACTATCGTCCGACTGTTACACGACTATCGCCCGACTGTTACACGACTATCGTCCGACTGTTACACCACTATCGTCCAACTGTTACACGACTATCGTCCGACTGTTACACCACTATCGTCCAACTGTTACACGACTATCGCCCGACTGTTACCCGAACTATCGTCCGAGACTATTACACCACTATCGTCCAACTGTTACACGACTATCGCCCGACTGTTACCCGAACTATCGTCCGAGACTATTACACGACTATCGCCCGACTGTTACACGACTATCGTCCAACTGTTACACGACTATCGTCCAACTGTTACAAGACTATCGTCCGACTGTTACCCGACTATCGTCCAACCTGTTACACGACTATCGTCCGACTGTTACACGACATTCGTCCGACTGTTACACGACTATCGTCCGACTGTTACACGACTACCACCCAACTGTTACACGACTATCGTCCGACTGTTACACGACTATCGTCCCACTGTTACACGACATTCGTCCGACTGTTACACGACTATCGTCCCACTGTTACACGACATTCGTCCCACTGTTACACTACTATCGTCCGACTGTTACACGACTATCGCCCGACTGTTACACTACTATCGTCCGACTGTTACACTACTATCGTCCGACTATTACACTACTATCGTCCGACTGTTACACGACTATCGCCCGACTGTTACCCGACTATCGTCCAACTGTTACACGACTATCGCCCGACTGTTACCCGACTATCGTCCGACTGTTACACTACTATCGTCCGACTGTTACACTACTATCGTCCGACTGTTACACTACTATCGTCCGACTGTTACACGACTATCGTCCGACTGTTATACGACTATCGCCCGACTGTTACACGAACTATCGTCCGAGACTATTACACGACTATCGCCCGACTGTTACACGACTATCGTCCAACTGTTACACCACTATCGTCCGACTGTTACACGACTATCGCCCGACTGTTACACTACTATCGTCCGACTGTTACACGACTATCGCCCGACTGTTACACGACTATCGTCCGACTGTTACACGACTATCGTCCGACTGTTAAAGTCGTAACACGGTCATCGCATAATTTAGCCTGTAACACAATTATGCAATTATACAAACTGTGATCTGACTGTTACACGACTTTACTATTACGACATTAATTTTACAATAAATCTACGACAGCCGTGCTACACATGTACAATAGCAATTGCACGGAGAGAATAACAATGATACTGTTCCAAACACTACAAAGAAAATTATGACATCGTTTCCTGTCACAAAAAAAAATGTAAGCTATTTTCAGAAAATTTCTCCTTTCCTTTTAGTCTCTCATATACGTGTTGTGGTGTACAACGTACACGTATGTGAAAGGACTTCAGTTATCATTTAGAAATGTTCACAATAGTCGACCGATATATTCTTATGGCCGAAACAACTTCCACTTCCGGAATCCTACTGAGAGAAATTACATCTCGAAGATAGGTTGATGAAGTTTAACTATCACTGATTTGTGATCGTCTGCCAGACACATGCGTCTCGTGAGTATTTCAATCAGGCACGTGCGTCTCCATCGTGATCGACCGCGTGATTCAGTCCTCATGATTAGCAGACTAACCACCAAATATATCTCGATCTGTCATCGGTGTGCCATCCAGGCGCGTCCCTGGGGTGGGGCCTCTGTGTTTAACAGCTAATCTGTCAACGCGATTGAGAGGCCGGGCTCCAAAACAAGCATGGACAAGAAGCGAGAGAAAGGGCTTGTTCTGACAGGAGATACACATCTGTACACGATTCAAGTAACGTTATTGAACTGGAGCAGTTTTTACTGGTGTATGTACATCCTTAGCTAAGTCGGACGATGGAGCTACTTCCGGTTGTTTTATAGTGTTGTCACACTGAAATACCAATACCGGATGTAATGGAGCATTACGACGAGCTAATTAGTCATTACCGTCGACATTAAAGCTAAACGTCTATCATAGAGTTCTAAGTGCGAATTGTAGAGAATTTGCCTCCGACAAACATTTAGCTTACCCTACTAACGTCAGCATTACAACCAAAAGTATGATTTTGCCAAATAAGCATCAGGATGGAAACAGGTTGTTAGAGAGAATAGAGAAATGCAAATAACCGATGTTGTAAGGATGTAACAGGTATATTTGGGTCACATTACATATGCCAACACGACACGAAATAAAATCCTGGAATCTACAAGGGGTGGCCATATTACTCGCATCTTTCCCACATTTCGTTCCCCGACCACAGGGGTGTCCAGCTACTATCTCTTGACACAAACAATGAAATTTATTACTGATATAGGTATCTACCCGGATAAGTAAATATTTAGCTTGAACTTTACAGTGAACACAACAGTACTTAAAAAGGAGTTATACACATTTTAGTAAGAGACCCAAAGAGCCTGTGTTGTAAACACTTTCATTATAGATTTATTACAAAAACTGTATATCGGTTTAAAATCTGCCACTGATTGGAATTAATCAAGAAGAGAAACATTAAATTTTAATGACCAATTTTGTCTTCCTTAATACTGAACCCATTCCTCTGCCTCTGGGGAAATAGTATTTTAAGTTAAACCATATATTATTCAGACCATGTTGCCTAAGGATGCTTGACCAAATCTGACCGATAACTCTATATCTATAAAGAAGAAAGGAATTCCTTTCTTGCAATGAGACCCGCCCTTTAACTGCTGGCGAGCCATTCCCTCTTCTCTCCCGGCCAAATAATCATATAAACCAATTCGATCAAAATTCCAAGCCGTTCAGACAAAGTTTAAACAACTTTATCTCTACTCTTCTCTTTGTGTGTCGTGTCCCTCCAACAATTGGTGAGCCAAAGAATTCAGACAAACCCTGACATTCCTACAAAAATAGAAGGATTTTAAAGAATCTGTTATAAAATGTATTTCCCATATTGGGCCCCGCCCCTCAGGTCCCATAGTGGCCAGGTAAAACATTTATATATAAAAGTACCCTCTTTACCCATGTTCTTCTGACCAAATTTTGCTAAAATCCTGTCAATCCTAACGAAGAAGGACTTTGCCATGTTTTCACCAGTTTGCCACCCTACTATTTATTCAAAATTTTATACCGCTAACTGTAAGGTTTACTGACCAAACTTGGTGAAACTCCTCTTAGTCGTTTGTGATGAGTAGCGATTTTTTTTATGTTGACAAGCGGACTACGGATGCTGCGCTATTCCATAAGCTCATTAGCCCTTTGGGTTAGGTGTGCTACAAACATCTAATCCGACTTCACCCCTAAAGCATCAGGATAGTAATACATGTACAAAGCTGTTTAAGATATGAGAGTATAGTTGATGACAAATAACGAACAGGAATAGATACAATTTTAGTTAGGTACATCCCAATGCTAATACAATGATAGTATATGACAGATAGAAATGTATACTTTACATAAAGTATCAAAGGAGAGGTGGACATGGACCAGAAGGTGTATTTTAAACATAGGCATCAGTATGGTGTTCACAACGGGTTTACAGAGAACAGCAGAGCGACCATTTAGATCACATCTAGACTACAACACTCGCAGGTCCTTACAGTCGATCTTCGCCATCAGGAATATAGTATCGTTCCTGAGATACATATCCGACTCAAGTCTATCGAGGTGACAGAAACGAGGAACACCACATGCCACATTCATTTCGGTTTGTGGACGCTGAAAGCTGTTTCCGTTAGGTGTCGGTACAAAAGTCTCGCGGATGTCCTGTCCTGTACCACTCTGGTCGAGCAACATCAGAGTCACCTGTTGTTTAAAAGGCCAGTGCAGCAGTTCATCAAAGTCCCCCTTCATTAAAACGAAGAAGAATGACAGATGCGTCCCCTTACCGGCTCCATCACCGTTCAAATATACCCGCGCGCACATGCGGTAACCATAGCGACTGCTGTAAAATGGCTGACTATAAAGTGAAAGCGTCTTTCCGGAAATGGCTTCCTGTGTCCGTCGTGCAAAGTCTGATACTTTCCACATGAGAGTCCCTGTGTGGTCAGCTGTTTCCATGAGCCTGATTTCTAAGTCAAGCTTGTTCAGTTTAGAGTCATTTAGATCCAATTGTCGCTCCAGCTGAGTAAACGTCGGACCTGTGAAGTATAAATAACATATGTGGTGTAAAGTAAAGCGTCGGACCTATGGAGTAATGTAAAGTAATGTATAAATTACATATGTGTTGTAAAGTAAAGCGCTGGACCTATGGAGTAATGTAAAGTAATGTATAAATAACATATGTGGTGTAAAGTAAAGCGTCGGACCTGTGAAGTATAAATAACATATGTGGTGTAAAGTAAAGCGTCGGACCTGTGAAGTATAAATAACATATGTGGTGTAAAGTAATGTATAAATAACATACACTAGTATGTTGTAAAGAAAATCGTCGGACCAATGAGGTATGAAATAACTTATGTGTTATTTATGTGTTATGATTAAAGTAACTTGCCGTAAACAAACGTTTTCAGTACATTTTTGTTGCTATATATTGGGAAATAGTGTGATCCTACCGGCTGTAAGTCCCGGTACAGGTCCTGCCCTTTCTAGGAAAGTCACTCTCTCCATACTTGTTGTCAGAGCGTTCCTTAATGTGGTGACGTCATTCGACAGTTTATCAGTGACATCTTTGGTCACGTGGTCCTCCATCCTCCGCTTCATACTGATGTTCATCTCCCCGTATCCCGCCATGAGCTTCTACAAAGGGTATACCGGTCATACAATGAATGGCATTAATGTTAGCAAGCGATTGGTCATTTCTAAAACTGTATGCCTCTCCAATGATGAACAACAATGAAAACCGACAATGAACCTTTAGATAGCCTTCACCTTTGATCCTGTACTTAAGTGTTCCTGGGGATAACGTTGTATATCAATATTTCATATAAGTATCATGCAATTCTTTAGAGGATAGAATCGTTTCCAATAACCGAACTGCCCCATCTACAAAACGTGTAAAAAGGGAGGTAACTCAAACAGAGAATATTTCTATTCAATACCACCACACAACAGCAGATAATTTATATCATTTACAAAATATCAACAAAAGATAATATATATCATTTACAAAATACAAAAAAATGATAATATACTTCATTTATAAAATATAGACAACAGATAATCCATATCATGTTGTAGATGTAATACAAACAAAAGTTAATAAGACTCTTTCATATG
This sequence comes from Pecten maximus, assembly GCF_902652985.1. NCBI lineage: Eukaryota > Metazoa > Mollusca > Bivalvia > Pectinida > Pectinidae > Pecten > Pecten maximus. The sequence goes on along the minus strand of NC_047017.1, from coordinate 32,893,927 downwards.
TATATATAGGATAGGGACGTTTTTTTACCAAAAATACTGGTGACATTCTGGAAGATCATACCCAATATTGGCAAACTGTAAGTTTGCACAGAAATTTCATTCCACAATAATGGTTCAGTGATAAACTAATGAATAATTCGCCAATAAAAAAGGCCGTAACTTGACCGACTTTTGACGTGGCCGTGATCAAATTGTCAATACCCGAGAAGAAGAAGTTCTCTGTCAATAATACTTTGGAAAATCAATGAGGAAATGCGTTTTCCAATTTTACATATAATTTGATTTGCGCCTCGACATATTTGATAATTTTACAGAGCAGACCATACTTTTAATTGCCAAGTCACATTTTTTTTTATGTCATTGGGATTACATTCATAGTTCAAGGCTATAGGGAGTGATGTCGATCTCGATCGCCATGACGCGGAGAAGTTTCGTTGGTCGAAATATTCACGATAATTTTGGCAACTTTATGTGTGAACCAGTGAACAGTGACTCGATACGAATATTCGATATTTTCTGTGACATATGATAATAGGTGTTAATCGGTTTTCTTGATGGAATGACGAAGGTAGGTCCATGATAACATGATTTATGTAAACATCGAGGTGTGTCCTTTTTCCCGAATGTTCGTTAATCAAAGAGGCAGAAAACGTCCGAAAATGTGCTATATGTACTCAATAGCATCAGTCCAAATATACCTAATGTTTTCGGAGTCGAGTAAATTTCAGTCAACATTAATCCGATTGTTCCACTATCCAGTCACCACTAATCAAATTGTTATATCCTTTCGCCCGAAATCAGTGCTGGTTTCGGTATTGCCGACTCTGATACCCACCTTCATATCTCGTAACTCCGCTCTGGCTTTCGTAAGTTGTTCCCGTAGATCCTGGTTATCTTCTTCCTTTTTTACAAACATTTCCACCAAGTTACACATATGTCTCTGTCAAGATAGAAAGTGAAGATTTCATTAAGTCAAGAAATAAACTGGATGTGTTTTGAGACATTTTATTTATTCCAGGATGTATATTGTAATACCTTAAGCTCTGTATTGACCTTCTCGTCCCTCGCCTCCCTCTCGCGACGCAGTGACGTTTCCATGGACAGATGGAGGGAGACACTCTTCTCTTCGTGTTCCTTTACTTCCTGATCGGTTCCCTGAAAAATATCTCAGATTAGACGTACCCTAAATATACTCGAGAATATCTACTCTCAAATGTACACCAGGATATCTATACGTACCCTATGATATACTCGAGAATATCTACTCTCAAATGTACACCAGGATATATATACGTACCCTATAATGTACATCAGAATATATAAATGTACCCTATAATGTACACCAGGATATATATACATACCCTAAATATACTCGAGAATATCTACTCTCAAATTTACACCAGGATATCTATACGCACCCTAAATATACTAGAGAATATCTACTCTCAAATGTACACCAGGATATATATACGTACCCTAAATATACATCAGAATATTTATACGTACCCTATAATGTACATCAGAATATATTCAAGTACCCTATGATGTACATCAGAATATATATACGTACCCTATAATGTACATCAGAATTTACAAGTACCCTATGATGTACATCAGAATATCTATACGTACCTACATGTATGATGTACATCAGAATATTTATACGTACCCTATACTGTACATCAGAATATATACAAGCATCCTATGATGTACATCAGAATATTTATACGTACCTTTGATGTATATCAGAATAATACAAGTACCCTATAATGTACATCAGAATATATATACAAGTACCCTATGATGTACATCAGAATATATACAAGTACCCTATAATGTACATCAGAATATATACAAGTACCCTATAATGTACATCAGAATATATATACAAGTACCCTATGATGTACATCAGAATATATACAAATACCCTATGATGTACATCAGAATATATACAAGTACCCTATAATGTACATCAGAATATATACAAGTACCCTATAATGTACATCTTAATATGTATACGTGCCTAAGGGCCTAATTATGTTTTTTGTAAGCGTTACGTGTTAAAGAATATAACGGATATTAAATCCAGTAATATATTAAGCAGTTCACCTGGACGAGTTACGATTATGTTGGAGATTACCAAGGTGATGAATCAGATGAAGGAAAACATTCTCGGTGACGAAAGAAATCGATATCAATCAATTGATTTTAATACTAACTGATACAATTTAGTTGATATTCTCTGGTATACTCACCTTAAATGTACAGCCTTGGTCAAAATAAGGACAGACACTTGGGTTGAGCGGACACTTCAGAAGATGGTCACTCACCTGTCAAACATACACATTTGACAATGTAATGGAAACTAAGTGTACTAACATATTCCAGGATCGAACGAACACTTGCCTGTGCAATTTTCGTAAAGAATCGTCTTGATATGGTCTTTAAAAATCGAAAGCATTTATAAGAGTTGCCTTTCCTACGCCGGCACGATATGGCACGATTTCGGCTGACGACTTGAGTAGACATTATCGAAAAAAGGAAGAAAATTGACGAAGAAAAGACAATGAACTGTAACAATTAAACTGCAAGCTCGTTTAGTCACAAGGGACAGGATGTAGAGAACTTCAGTAGAATAGATAAAGCCTTTTTTTATTTTCACCTGGGCGCTAGGAAGACTTATGGAACATAACAAAATATGTTCGAGTTGTACCTTAAGCGTATATAGAAATGTCCTCGGGGCGATGAATTCGTTATAGGGTTTGCTCCTGTTATCAATAGAGAGCCATAACCCCGTATACATTTTACTGACTCTGTATGGTTCAATAGCTCATATAGATTTTACTGGCCCTGTATAGTTTAATACTTCGTATACATTTTACTGACCCTGTATGGTTCAATAGCTCATATACATTGTACTGGCCCTGTATAGTTTAATACTTCGTATACATTTTACTGGTCCTGTATAGTTCAATATGTCGTATACATTTTACTGGCTCTGTATGGTTCAATACCTCGTATACATTTTACTGGCTCTGTATGGTTCAATACCTCGTATACATTTTACTGGCTCTGTATGGTTCAATACCTCGTATACATTTTACTGGCCCTGTATGGTTCAATACCTCGTATACATTTTACTGGCCCTGTATGGTTCAATACCTCGTATACATTTTACTGGCCCTGTATGGTTCAATACCTCGTATACATTTTACTGGCCCTGTATGGTTCAATACCTCGTATACATTTTACTGGCCCTGTATAGTTCAATACCTCGTATACATTTTACTGGCCCTGTATGGTTCAATACCTCGTATACATTTTACTGGCCCTGTATGGTTCAAAACCCCGTATACATTTTACTGGCCCTGTATGGTTCAATACTTCGTATACATTTTACTGTATGATTCCATCGTAGGCCAGTAGCAAACCATATAATTAATAATGTCTTCGGATATTGATTGCCGTTTATACCTGACCGCGAGGGATGGACGTTTCGCCACACTTGTTGGTGCACTCCACAGTTGTAAGGCAACACATCTCACGATGTTTCTGCGAGTGTAAAACATATATTTGATTACCTATATGAAGCTTTAATGATATGAATCAATACTATTATTTCTACCTCTATTCAGTGGAGTAATCAGGAGGTTAACTGAGTAAAAAATGATAAAAATAATTTGCCTATTACATCTTAAATTCTGCTTACCTGGAGATTCCTCCATTCCACGATCTCCTGACATCCGATATTACGATACGGACACCGGACGAGCAGACACGTGATCTCCCGCTTCCGGCTTACGTCAAGAAACACCTAGAAGAAGATACATGTATATGTACAATGTATATATGATCGTAGGTTCTCACGTGGTCTGTCTTTACATAGCTTCCATCGATCCCATGGGGGTACTGGCACAAAAATAACTATAAACTAAATCCAGCAATCTGATTGGTTCCGTAGGATATGGCTACGGAAAATCTTTCAAATCAGAAATGTCATTTTATATGTTCTTCGGTTTGACTGGCAAGATGGCAGCTAACAAACCATGGTCCATTCCTATCAAACCGAAGGGTTTCAAGCCAGTGTTCCCACGGGTTAAACGAGTGAAACGTAGAGAATACCCTGTGGTGGCCGACGATGTGTGTATGTTACGTAAAAGTTGTTTATAAAAATATATAGCGGAACATGACGTGCTTTTATTACAGCAGTTCTTAATCCCGTCACATATGATAGTGTCCATATATATATCAAAGTTCTCTCTGTGACGTCATTATAAAAATGGATGGTGTAGGTGGGTAAATTCACTGACAAGAAACTAGATATTCACGGATATTATCAGATGAACATTGAGTGAAATGTACCATGCATGTACCAGGTGTACATTTGCACAATTTACTTATGGTTATTGATTCCAGAGATTCAACCCTGGTAATAATCAGATTTTACTGGAAAATAAGTCGGAATCGTTAATATAACATAACATTTATTGACTTGTCAAGGTAAATACAATGAATTATGAGCCTTCTGAAGGTGATCTGTCTCTCGGCCTCCGGTATTTACTAAAACAAAGTCAATGATTGTTTAATATGTATTAAAACGGTCGATGTCTTTGTAAGGAAATAGTAACTCGACGCAATTTGTAATAACGACGCAATTTGTAATAAAATTTAAGTCTTTTTTACAGGGTCAATTGTCACCAGATTGAAAGATAATCATCACTTGGTACATGTTTCAACCTAATTCTATTTTTTTAAATACTGATTTATTACTTATAATGACATTTGAAAAGATTATTACAAATTGCGTCGAGATGCATAACTTTTCAAAAAGTTAAATCAGTATTTTCTTAATAGAATAAGGTTAAAACATTATAGAGTTAAGATGATCTTTCAATCTTGTTACCATTTATCCGGTAAAAATAACTTTGAAATCTTTATTACAAATTGCGTCGTTATTACATATTGCGTGGTGGCTATAAATATTCAAAATGTCCCTGATTAGATCACATCTTCTGTCTGCTGGTTTACCCGAATTTACAGGATTAGTACGTAGATGGCGTGTTCGAAGGACAAGTGATGTGAATGAATTTTAACAATGCAGTGTTTATATCTTAATGAACTTACCTGACTGTGTTCACTAACAAAGCCACACGTCTGATCAGGACAGGTGAATGAAGTTGTTGTTGACAAACATAGTATTTAGATGGTCCGCACAAACGTGATGTCCACACACCAGTTGGTAAGGGTCCTTTAGTACATCTTTACATGTAATACACCTGTAAATCTGGTCAGGGTCCACAAAATCCGGCTGATCTGAATTCGTTATCCTGTCCATGGTACCTATAAACAGTCCGTGACTCGTCACTATAAATGTTACTCTTTTTACTTTGATTCATTTAAACTTATTATATTTATAAGATATGCCATTTCTTTATACGATATCTTTTATGAAAAAAGGTATTGATATAAAGTTGATGAGATATCTTATATATTTGATATGATACCATACAATGTATATAATATCTTCGATATTTTGTATCATATATATCTCATTGATTAAGATAATTTATTTATCATATAAGATATCTTATACACTTTACAAGATATCTCAATTAGTTTTATATTGTATAATATATTCTATTTGTACATTACCTGATAAAAACGGTCGTGTATAACGACAGCAAAGGACACCACTGCTTCAGGTTATCCTGAACCGTTAAAATGACGGAAAATACCTGATCCTCGGTCTATTCAAACTAAACACTCCTTAAAATACCTCTTCCTTGGTCTACTCCTTAATGTCGTTCTAGATAGTTCCAGATAGCAAACTATATCGATAAAATCATAGGTCTTCCGTAACCTCAATCAGGCTTTCTAGCTCGTTATGTCTTATATTAACCTAGCAGTTATTTCTACCGCTGATACATTACGACGGAAATGCTATTTATAGAATCGAGGTTTTCCCTGGATTGTTTATAGAAATTCGCCCACAATGACTGTTATGTGTTTATAAATAGAAACAGCGGATATACATTATATACGTATGTAGAATGAATTATCATGTCCATTAGTGCTTTTTCTTCTTTATGTGTGTGTGTGTGTGTGTGTGTGTGTGTGTGTGTGTGTTGGGAGGGGGGGGGGGGCGGCTCTACTTTATATTTATGAATATAACATACATATGTTGCCCAATGTGGGCCGAAATGGGCCGAAATTTGTCAATAAAGAAATTGTGTCGTATTGTTGAATTTCACATCCGGGGGTTACATCTATTGATTAAAGATGTAACATATGGCTAATCTCGTAGGCCAGGGATTGGTCATAACCTTTCGATAACAATACATATGTAGATAGGGTGAACACAACAATGGCGGTATCGACCGTGACTATTTTACATCCTTAAGACAAAAATGTATTCTTACTTGTAACACTAGAAGACGATTCACAATATTTATACCTGTGCACACTGTACTTGTGACACTAGAAGATGACAGACAATATTCGCACCTGTGCACACGTATACTTGTAACACTAGAAAATGATAGACAATGTGTGTTCCTGATAATGTTGTATATTGGTTTTATTATCTAGTAATACATGCAATTGATAGAAATATTAAAACCTAGTCTCAATAGGCCATATTAAAGTTTGCGCTATTTTGTATGCTTGATAGGTGAACGCATGCACATGGTGACGTCGCATCATCTATAACGTCATTGATCTGTTCTTTGAGAATTTATTTTTTTAAGCCAGCAAGGAGGGAAAACAGCAAGTAAGTTAGTCGTTAAACTTTCTTGTCTTTTCCTATATCTATATAGTATCTAAACTAGGTTCGTCGTGAACAGCAACTTAAATACATACAGGATATCTTACAGTGCCTTCAGTAATACCCACTATATTTCACAATCACGAGTGTGGCTAATATTTTGATATTTTTCACGATTGCGTAGCACGAGTGAAAAACGTCAAAATATTAGCTACACGAGTTAAATATATTTGGTATTACTGAAGATACTGCTAGATATTCTGTTTATTATATTTTAGAATAAAATATACCACGACAGCTCAATCTCTTTCCTAGAATTCATTGTGGTCCCCTGACAACGGCTCACAAACGTACTCCAAACAGTAAAGTTATGTATTCTATCTTGCATTATGACGTCATATACTATGACGGAGAGCTATATGTAAATCTTAATTTTCACAATCGTCGTTTGTAAACAGCGTTCTGATTGGTTAACTCAGAAAAAAGGTGATATTGAAAAATATTACTTTTATAGAATGAATAGTTTTCGATATTTCACAGGGAAAAATGTAATAATGTTGTTTTCATTCTCCGTCAACCATACATATTTATCTGGTGGTTCTAGGGCTGAGAAATTTTGGCACTTCATGTGACAGGGTATTTCTTTTTATTCCGCAACTGGTATCCGCATTGGCAGAATACACCCACCACATTTATAGCGAATACATAGCCAGATCAGCAATAACACAACAAGTACATATAGAATGTGCGAGTTCCAACCATGCTCAACTGGGAAACTATGACATAAGTATTCCACAAACTGTGTAAACAATACAACCATATTAGAACTATTGGACTATCAGTTAACCGATAAATGTATTACAGTCGTAATGTCTACCTTTCTCATTTAAGACATATACTCCAGGTTTTATGACCAACTTCGACACTATACTCTATATATACATTACATTATGTATTTTAGAACTTTTAAAGTGTATATACAATTTTACGATTATTAAGTGTGTGTGCAACCGGAACGAAGTCGCGAAGGACAAATTTTAGTTGTGGGAAAACGCCAAGATACATCAAAGAAGCCCAACAAGACTTATATCGATGTCATCCAGTGATTCCAGTGATTCCAGTTAGTTACAATACAATGTTCATTTTGGTGCCAGATTTAGGAAAGCCGAAATGACGAGTCTTTGCCGGGTACCAAAAGAATCTTTGTATTGCAACATACCGTGTATTCTCGTTATCCTGTAAACAATTTTCTAGAAGATGACGACATTCAAAACAAACAAGTTTCCGTTTTGTTTACCTTCCTTGGTTACGAGTGACCCCGCGTCAAGTGCAATGCTACATCGCACTGGAAAATATCCATTCAATGATACCACTTGTGTGTGTATTCACTACCACAAAACTATTAATGCGCCAGGGCGATATATTTCAAGGCTTGTATGTGTATCGGAGTTCAATTTCACTTAAACATTTATGAAAATACAGCACAAATACCAGGTACAAATTATTTCCGAAAAAAAAACAAATTCATGTTTTGCCATTACGACTTATCATCTATTCGAATTTGTTTACGTTAACGTTACACATTCAGGCCAAAGTTCAGGTTCAAGTTGAAAGTAGTCCCGTCAGTTGTGGAACAAATTCACGTGAATCGCATTGACGTAAAAAAGCAATCACATTGACGGATACAGTATAGGATTTTTCCGTCAGTAGTAATCGTTCATTTTGTGGCAGTTGCAGGATAAATAGTTTTGCTGTATTCGTATTAGTGACGGAAAGCAGCAGTATATTTAATGATCTTAACACGTGCGTCAATTCGACTGACCGTTCAAATATCCCTTCCGTGGTCTCTGGTGTGTCATATGTGACGTCACAGGCAGCGAGAAGTATTCAGTCATGAGGGGATCTCGTCATTTTCTAAACGATAAAACGAGGAATGAAACCGCAATCTAGACTACACATGGATATATATTCTTATATTAACGAATGACTTATGATGGAATACGAAAATGTGACAGGAAAGAGGAAAGAGCAGCATATCCACATGACAAGTAGTCGAATGCCATACAAGTTTATGATCAGTAGAAGTAAGGATACCTTTGGAGACCTAATTGGTAGCCCAATTCAGTCCGTGTAAAAATGTAAAATTAATCTTATCATGACAAACCCATTACTGGCTGATTGGTTTAATTGTTCTTCTTTACGTTGTAAGATACAATAAGTGTATTATAATATTTTGCGTTGTTGCACTTGCTCACTTTTGTTTACAACAACAGCGTGTGATCACCCCCATATTTCGGAACCGTATGGCATGGTCGGATTAATGGTGTGATCAAACATGTAAAGACTGGTTTTAACAGACAGACTAAAGACAATAAATCCCTTATAATAGTACTTATACCAAACAGGAATCACATTCATGAAAAAGAAGACTAGTTCCGCTAGGTGGTTTGTAATCATAGACTCCTCCAGTCATTACCAAGTGGACGGGGCTTAATTTCTTTTTTTAAAGAAGATTGAAAAGAATAAAATGACAAAAAAACATCATTATGTTATGAAAAAGGGATTCAGTCGTTACATTTGTGGCACAAACGTTAAGATTGTGGAATAGTTTGGTTACGACGCTTCTATCATGCGTTTGTGTACACAACTTCAAAGGAATTCACTATCCCAATTGTTGTAAATATATTAAATGAACCTTGCTGCAGTGTGATTAAACACCCACATGGGTAAATACAGGTTTTAACAGACAGGGTTAAAAGACAAGAAAAATGCCTTCTTAGCTTCAAGCCTTTCTGACCTTGTTGCTGCAATCTTTCCTGACAGTAGAAAACTAACCCGATACAGATAACATTATATAGAGATAATTAAACGAATGGACACATTCCACGATATTATTATTGAAATGAAAGGGAACTTGATAAGAGATATATCGGAAAGCTTGTATGCTTGTCAAACTCTTGGGTAGTAGGTGGTGTGTGATGCCATCTGGGCCAAGTTGTACAAACGTTGCTGAATCACTTAATAAAATTTTCATTTCTCATTTACTTAAAAAAAACTGTGTGTATGTGTATGTATTCGGCGAAAAAGTCATGATGCCAAGTTTGTCAATCTAACTGTTAGATGCCGTAGCTTCGCCGTAGCCTTTTGAGTGAAGCTGAGAACCCTAATTATACTACATAAGCCATTTCATAATATCAGAAAAGGTAAAACACGAGCTTTGATTTATTGCCAATACATGTATACTCAATAACATTCCCATGGTTTTTACTGTTTTTTAAATGTGTATTTTTTTCAAATGATTATGAAATCTGTATTATTTATCTGAATTATGAATTACTCAGATTCGGATTTACATTCCAAAAACATGATGGTATCGTTTCATATAACAAAACGGTTATCAATTTTATCTAAATTAATACAAGGTGATATTTCCCTCCGCTTCTTGAAATATCATTTTTGTTCATGTTGATATTTTCTTGTATAAACCTAAACAAAGAAATTAAATGTTAATTATAACAACTCTTGTATTTTTGGATATATAAGTAAAGGTTAGGCAAGTTATCCAGATGTGTATTTCAAGTGCAGTCTCTACGTTCATTCCAAATTCTGCCACTAGTAAGGAGTATATACCATTGATGTCTAACTTGTTTCAAGATATCTGAAAAATTTGATGGTACATAGTTACTTAAATGCTTTGTGGTGCGTCAAGGCAATATTGCCTGTGCATATGGGAGCCGTATTAGTATGTGACAATTCAATTCAAGTCAGTTTAATTTAAATTTGTTTATTTGAATGTCACACGCCAGAATACAAATTAAACACAAGTTGAAATATACATTTCCTAAAATACACACACACACATCCATTTACATTATCTTGATGTTCAATCATCAGTATGATTTATAATACACTACATAGTCATGAAAGGTATCATTTAAAGCTCCAAAGAATAATGTTTCATTTGAATGTCAGCATCAGAATATAACTAGAGATTGCCATGGACAGTTCGACGGGATTTTCGCACCTTTGGCAAACTTCAGGCAGAAAAAGCATTTATGTCCTTAAATTATGGTTATCTAGATCTTTGTAGCCCTACATCACAACAGGCTACACACTCAATGTCAGGTCTGTGGGACACTTGGTAATTAAGAAGCCGTTTAAAGAATTTAGCCTAATTGACCTGTTACCTTGAATGTAGGTCAATGTCATTTATTTGAACAAATTAAGTACCCCTTCAACACAGCCTGCTACATACCAAATATCAAGTCCCTGGTCCTCATGGTTAATGAGAAGAAGCCATTTAAAGATTAAGCAATGATTGCGCAATCGTGGAAATTATCAAAATGACGTACTTCATGAACCGGAAATGCAATAAAAAAAACTGAAGGCATCATAATCATTAGAATAGCATACTGCATAAATAAAACGTTGAAAACCTTTGACCCTCAAACTCTGCATTTACACTAATATGATCTTTTTATTAATCGCAGAAATGATCTAGAAACTGAAAATATTGAACAAATAACTTGCGAACTCAACACTTTAAACAAAAACATATTTCTTTGCTGCTTGTACAGAACTCCGAATACAACAGTAGACTATTGGAATAAACTTGACAATATATAAGATAATCTCACCAATACTAATCATAACATTGGTATTACTGGTGATATTAATGTTGATCTGTTAACAATGAAATCTCCTTCTCATCTTTCTAAACTCCTAACTAAATAGCAACTAAGAAGCCTCATACAAACTCCAACACGAATTACAGATACTACTGCTACATTGATAGATGTTTTTATTACCAACAATGTAAATATCTTTAATTCAACACAGGTACTTTCTCCTCTTTGCAGTGATCACTGTCCCATTCTAGCTTATATCTGTTTTAAAAGTTTAAAAATCAAACCTTATAATAAAAACTATCTTCAATTTTAATGAAGCTAAATGGGATGATATTAACAATGAATTACTAAATGTTGCTTGAGATAATGTTTTTGATGCTAATAATAATATAAATGATGATTTATATTCAATAAGAAAAAATTAACTCTGCTACTAACACACATATACCGCATAAAACAGTTACTGTACATCCTGATGACAAACCATGGATGACGGGTGAGATTAGGCATAAATTAAGACAAAAAAATAGAATACATAGAAATGCTAAAGAAAAAAATAGGGAACAAGATTGGTCTAAATTGGGCTAAGTTTTCGGAATGACACCATTGATTTAATTAGGAAACGCCGTAAACAGAAGCGAGCTGTATCAGTACAGACAAACCAAGTAAACAGACGCGAGCTGTGTCAGTTCAGAGAAACCCCGTAAACAGACGCGAGCTGTGTTAGTACAGAGAAACCCAGTAAACAGACGCGAGCTGTGTCAGTTCAGAGAAACCCCGTAAACAGACGCGAGCTGTGTTAGTACAGAGAAAACCAGTAAACAGACGCGAGCTGTGTCAGTTCAGAGAAACACCGTTAACAGACGCGAGCTGTGTTAGTATAGAGAAACCCAGTAAACAGACGCGAGCTGTGTCAGTTAAGAGAAACCCCGTAAACAGACGTGAGCTGTGTTAGTACAGAGGGCCCCGTAAACAGACGCGAGCTGTGTTAGTACAGAGAGCCCCCGTAAACAGACGCGAGCTGTGTCAGTTTAGAGAAACCCCGTAAACAGACGCGAGCTGTGTCAGTTCAGAGAAACCCCGTAAACAGACGCGAGCTGTGTTAGTACAGAGAGACCCCGTAAACAGACGCGAGCTGTGTTAGTACAGAGAAACCCCGTAAACAGACGCGAGCTGTGTCAGTTCAGAGAAACCCCGTAAACAGACGCCAGCTGTGTTAGTACAGAGAAACCCCGTAAACAGACGCGAGCTGTGTCAGTTCTGAGAAACCCCGTAACCAGACGCGAGCTGTGTTAGTACAGAGAGCCCCGTAAACAGACGCGAGCTGTGTTAGTACAGAGAGCCCACGTAAACAGATGCGAGCTGTGTCAGTTCAGAGAAACCCCGTAAACAGACGCGAGCTGTGTCAGTTCAGGGAAACCCCGTAAACAGACGCGAGCTGTGTTAGTACAGAAAACTCCCGTAAACAGACGCGAGCTGTGTCAGTTCAGGGAAACCCCGTAAACAGACGCGAGCTGTGTCAGTTCTGAGAAACCCCGTAACCAGACGCGAGCTGTGTTAGTACAGAGAGCCCCGTAAACAGACGCGAGCTGTGTTAGTACAGAGAGCCCCCGTAAACAGACGCGAGCTGTGTTAGTTCAGGGAAACCCCGTTAACAGACGCGAGCTGTGTCAGTTCAGGGAAACCCCGTAAACAGACGCGAGCTGAATCAGTACAGAGAAACCAACGCGAGCTGTATCAGTACAGACAAACCAAGTTAACAGACGCGAGCTATATCGGTACAGAGAATCCCCGTAAACAAAAAACAAAAAAAATAGAAACAGATTGTGGTTTTCCCCCGTTTGGGCAGAAGATTTAATAGGGAGATGAATGCATCGGGGCCTACTGATTGGATATTTAGGTGAGAGAGGTTTTCCTGTGCAACCAGGTGAGACGAAATACAAAAGACTTATAATGATATGTTTTCAGAAAATTCCTATTCAAAGAAAGGCTATATCTCAGGTAGGTGATCGAATCTTGTCACTTAGCCACATGGCTTTTCATTCTTGTGTACACGTGTCAACGCGACATGTCTTCTAAATATGTAGACTTTCGTAGGGTAATGAAATAAACATATCCGAGTTCCGTATAAGTAAAATGTAGCTGCAATGTATTAGTTTAAAGTTCCGAGTTCCGTTTAAGAAAAACTGAAATACTATGTATTAGCTTTATTAATATTGGTTCCAGTTCTGAGTTCCGTTTAAGACAAACGGTTCCTAGTTCCGTTTATCTTAAACGGAACTCGGAACTTCCGAGTTCCGTTTTAATCGGAACCAATTTCTGGCTCCCTGAATAACACACATTATTTTCCCGTTATTACCTCAGAAGTGAAGCATAGTATGTGCCATTGATAGTTTGTCCTTTTTGTACATAATCTATCACCAGAACACCATTGACATCCAAAAAAAGGAGGCCGTAATCTTCCCAGCTGATGGAATAGTCTTTGCTTTCTTTGGCAGGGAAGACTCGTGGTGTTACCATTGTTTCGATTGTTGTTTGGCCTCTGGGATAAAATTTTGGACCCATGTTTCATTCATAGTGACAAATCTCTGAAGAAATTTGGCAGGATCTTCCTCAAAAACGTTAAGATTAGCATGCGATAATGTGCGCCTGGTGTGTTTCGGATAAACTGTCAGAAGTCTTGGTACCCATCGGATCGAAAGCTTTGTCGTTGCAAGATCCTCGGTCAGAATAGAATGCACCTTTTCCTGTAAAATGCCAACCCTACTGATTATACATCTTTCTGTGACTCGTATGTTAGTCATAACAATATCATGAACTTTATTGGCAATTTGTTGGGTTGTAACATTGATAGGCCTTCAAGGACAGGGGTCATCCTCAAGGATCTGTCGGCCGCGCTTATATTCCGCCACCCACCTTTTCACTGTAGCATATGAAGGGACATCTTTCCCTAGTGTTACTACCATATCATTGTGGATACCCTTAGGTGTTTAACCTATTATGTAAATATTGGATCACTGCGCTGTCACCGATTTGGTCCACTTTACAAAAGCCGCTAGTCTTGTTTACTTTTAAGTGCTACCTCGTCGATAAAAACTAACCAAATGAGTCCAGTCCTTGGGTACACGGCCCAATATAGTCAGAGAATAGTAGAACTTAAAAAGAACATTCTTGAGTACCTCTTTCAATACGAGGTTTACAACATATCAATCATCCCTCGTAAATCAACTTGTGGTCGTTTGACCAACGAGGCCACGAACAAATCTGTATTCGTGTAGAGTTTACATTTATCTGATCATTGATAACAAGCCTGCATGTTATAAAATCATGCTCTATCAATACAACAGTTATCTACGATGGCTTAGGATGTGAAAACAGATATTGGCAGTGGTACTTAATATTTCAGGATTACTAATCATTCTTGCAATTTCTCAGAATTATGCATATTATTAAAACCAACGACAGTTCATTACAAAGTTCGAATTCTTGACCAATCAAAAGACCGGAAGGTTATATTCAACTAGTGGAATATAACATATATATATATATATATATATATAAATCCAACAGCCGGCACATTTATACAATGGTTTGAGAATGGAACAACACAGAGTATTGTGGTAGAAATATATGTTTTAAATAATCACAAAACATCAGAGGAAATTGGTATATAGCTGTTTATTAAAACCTAGGAAATACAACGACGCATGCTACACATCATACGTATTGCATAAGCAGGGACTTTTTACACAGCTGTTGGTGGATTGTAGATATTTAACCCCGAGAAATACAACGACAAATGCTACACATCACACGTATTTGTAATTGTTATTACATAAACAGGGACTTTAAACAGCTGTTGGTGGATTGTAAATATCTAAAGACTTAGAGATCATACATATGACATGTTTTTGTAAAAACAAGTGGTATAAAAATAAATACGATAAATAATAACAATTATAGATAATAAAATGTCCATATTTTTATACATGTACATGACTAAATGACTATATGCAATGTTCATGAAGACATACTTTAAAAAAAAGGATAATAAAATGTTATTTCTGGAAAAAATACTAAATTTTGTTATCTAATTGTGTTACATCTATACTTATTTAGGTTTATCTTTCATAGCTCAACACGTATCTATACTTACAGGAAAAATAAACGCAGATGTTAAAAATGTGATTATATTCTCACATAACTAAATATTTGAATCTGTATGAACTCCATACCCTCAATCGCTCATTTGAAGTTCAAATGTGCATATTTTCTTATTTTCAAATTTCTAGACCCTACTCTTTATTCTTGTATAAGGCAAGTACCCATTCCATATGTTGTTTACTCAGGAAAACAGCCACAAATTAACAAATTGGTTCCCTTTCTGTCAATCATTAATACATTCATTCTGAGCATCATTTTATTTTCCGTAATCCGGGTTATTTCTGATTGCGTTTATATTTCCTTTCAGTATATAACAAAAAAATTGATATTACAACAATGCAATATTTTCACACATCTCAATTAGATAAGATTTTACGTGAGCAGGTGTGAAACGAAAATATAAGATATTTTGTATGTATATACCTATAAAAGAACCCATTTTACCTTCGGTTCCGTCAACCTGTCTGATAGAGTACATTATTAAAATTATACAATTTGTCATTTATTCAGGGGTGGGGGATTAATATCATGTAATCTGACAAAGAACAAGCAATATTTAAACACATAAATGTAATGTGCATACCCTATACATCGTAGTTTAAAGTATACAGAAAAGAAATAAAGGAATTAAACGTTGTATATGTACATCATGTTGTAATAAAATAAGTATCACAATGTATATCACATGTTATGGTAGCAGTATAAGTAGTTTGGCGGGTTTCTAAATAAATGCATATGCTCATATATAAATAAACCACATCCCAGCTAAAGAAAAGTTATCAGATGACTTTAAATAAATAAGTTGAGCTTTACAAATATGCAATGCCCGATAAAGTTAAAATGACTAGTGTATTGTATTTACTAGAAGGGAAATGTAGTGGACAATGACCCGCAAACATCAAAATTATACAGATAATAAGTCATAAAACATTAATATCCTTATAATAAAATAATTAAAGAACACAAGTACGCTAGGCGGGTAAAAGTATCAATAACAAGTGTGTTGTATAGATAGAAAGTGTGGTGAACAATGCCCAACACAATTTGAATTCATATTAGAACAAGAGGCCCATGGGCCTTAACGGTCACCTGAGATTTGAAATATTTCAGTTAATTTAATTGACACTTTTTGGCCTGACCCATCATCAGTCTAAGGGATCAGTCAGGGCCAACATGTGCACACCATTAAGCAGTCATCCCATGCTGATAATGTTAACAAATTTAGAATGAATTTCAAAACAAATAAGGTTTTAAAAATTTCAGTTAATTTGACCCTCGCCCATCAGCCCCTGGGGGTCAGTCAGGGCAAACATGTACATACAATCAAACTGTCATCCCAAGCTGATAATGTAACCCAAGTTAGAATAGATTCCAATAGAAATTCTACAAATAATAGTCAAAAATGTGATTTCCCTATATAAACTATAGTAAAGTTTACCCCCTCCCCAGGGGCAAACTTGAGACCCCAGGGTCATGAAATTCACAATTTTGGTAAAGCACCTCAAGACCCTTAAATCTATGAAGAGTATTTGATTCTACAATATCTGAGAGTAGAAAAGAAGATGTTTGAAATTTCAGTCAATTTGACCCTTTTTGACCCCGCCCATCAGCCCCTGGGGATCAACCAGGGCCAACATGTACATGCCATCAAACTGTCATCCTATGCTGATAATTTGAACCAAGTTAGAACGAATTCCAATAGAAATTCTACAAATAATAGTCAAAAATGTGATTTCCCTATAT
The DNA here is from genome assembly GCF_902652985.1 of Pecten maximus. Lineage (NCBI taxonomy): Eukaryota > Metazoa > Mollusca > Bivalvia > Pectinida > Pectinidae > Pecten > Pecten maximus. The sequence goes on along the minus strand of NC_047017.1, from coordinate 32,876,629 downwards.
AAACTATAGTAAAGTTTACCCCCTCCCCAGGGGCAAACTTGAGACCCCAGGGTCATGAAATTCACAATTTTGGTAAAGCACCTCAAGACCCTTCCATCTATGAAGAGTATTTGATTCTACTATATCTGAGAGTAGAAAAGAAGATGTTTGAAATTTCAGTCAATTTGACCCTTTTTGGCCCCGCCCATCAGCCCCTGGGGATCAACCAGGGCCAACATGTACATGCCATCAAACTGTCATCCTATGCTGATAATTTGAACCAAGTTAGAACGAATTCCAATAGAAATTCTACAAATAATAGTCAAAAATGTGATTTCCCTATATAAACTATAGTAAAGTTTACCCCCTCCCCAGGGGCAAACTTGAGACCCCAGGGTCATGAAATTCACAATTTTGGTAAAGCACCTCAAGACCCTTCCATCTATGAAGAGTATTTGATTCTACTATATCTGAGAGTAGAAAAGAAGATGTTTGAAATTTCAGTCAATTTAACCCTTTTTGGCCCCGCCCATCAGCCCCTGGGGGTCAACCCGGGCCAACATTTGTATAACATCAAACGTTCATCCCATGCTGATAATTTGAACCAAGTTAGAATTAATTCCAATATAAATCTAACAAATAATAGTCAAAAATGTGATTTCCCTATATAAACTATAGTAAAGTTTACCCCCTCCCCAGGGGCAAACGTAAGTACCCAGGGTCATGAAATTCACAAATTTGGTAAAGCACCTTATGGCCCTTCCATCTCTGAAGAGTGTTTGATTCCACCTTATCTGAGAGTAGAGAAGAAGATTTTTGAAGTTTTAGTCAATTTGACCCTTTTTGGCCCCGCCCCTCAGGCCCCTGGGGGGTGGGGACCATATAATTCACAATTTTGGTTCACCCTCAGCCATAGAAGCTTCCGGCCAAATTTCATTGAATTTGGCTTAGTGTTTTTGGAGAAGAAGTTGAAAATGTAAATTGTTTACGGACGCACGACGCACGACGCACACCGCACGACGGACGACGCACGACGCCGGACAAAAGGCGATTAGAATAGGTCACTTGAGACTTTGTCTCAGGTGACCTAAAAATAAAATGTATGAAGCAGTCGATATGTTGCAGTATCGCATTAGTCCTATCCGAATAAGGATCCTGTTTACAGAACGATGAATATGACTTTGGTGCGACAACACATTTTGTTCGTTGACTCAAAAATCATACAGATTGTCATAATTTTCCGAAAGCTTTTACCGGAATGGCAAGTGAAAATATGTATTGTTCATATGAATACCTTACCATTTCTGGTATTAAATGAGCTCTGTTCGGGACACCTTTTGCCATCAATCATTTACAGAATGAAAACAGTGATGAAAAACACTTTTTTAATGCTGGAGTTTCGTCCTGCGCCACGGCATATTGTAACTGGTACAAGTGTCCCTCCTGTAAATGATAAGGTAATAGTAGGAATCTCTTTACCCAAGCGGTAAGCGTTAAGATCAAAGATAACTGTTAGAGCCAAGATTCAACCGATATATGCTTCAAACTAAGTTCGGCGCATTCATAGGGGTCGCGGTGGCCGAGTGGTTAAGGTGTCCCAACACTTTAACACTAGCCCTCCACCACTGGGTTGCGAGTTCGAAACCTACATAGGGCAGTTGCCAGGTACTGACCGTAGGCCGGTAATTTATCTCCGGGTACTCCGGCACATCCTTAAATGACCCTGGCTGTTAACAGGACGTTAAACAAAAACAAACAAACCAAACGGCGCCTTCACTTATTAATAATCTAGGGTTGTTGTAAAAGGTTTCATGGAAAACGGATTGTTATCATCTTATATGTTGTTAATTAGAAATTATACTCACAAACATATGACACAAGTCTTCCACAGATAAAATGCTGTATCATGCAGACCATACCGACGAATATAAACATGCATCTAAAATACAATGCATGCATCATTAAGTATAACATCTACAAGGATAGCCAATCATGGACTTCAGAATGGTTTATGTGGATCATTCCGTTTGTCGGCAGTAATACCCCGTTATATACCTGTCGATTCCTGATAGTGTTGGACTCAATAAAGATACTAAACTTGTCAATTTCAGTTGTCGATAAAATGGACCCATGTAACCAACGAATGAACCAGAGTAACCAGGGAATGAACCAAAGTGATCAGAGAATGGACCAGAGTAGTCAGAGAATGGACAAGTGTAACCAGAGAATGAACCAGAGTAATCAGAGAATGGACCAGAGTAACCAGATAATGGACTAGTGTAACCAGAGAATGGACCAGAATAATCAAAAGGTGGACCAGAGTAACCAGGGAATAGACAGGAGAAACCAGAGAAGGGATCAGGATAATCAAAGTGTGGACCAGAGTAACTAGGAAATGGACAAGAGAAACTAGGGAATGGACCTTTTTGGGACCAGAGTAATCGGAGAATGCACCAGAGTAACCAGAGAATGGACAATTGAAACTAGGGAATGGACCAATGTAACCAGAGAATGATTCAGAGTATCTAACCTGAGAATGGACCAGAGTAACCAATGAATGGACCAAAGTAGCCAGAGAATGGTTCAGAGTATCTAACCAGAAATTGGAACAGAGTAACTAGTCAGATAATTGACCAAAGTAGAAAGCCAGATAATGGACCAGAGTAATTGACCAGAGAATTGACCAGTATTGACCAATTTAATCAGAGAATGGTTCAGTATAACCAGGGAATTGACCAAAGTAGCCAGATAATTGACCAGATTAACCAGAGAATGAATAAGTGTTACCAGAAAATGAATCAGAGTTACCAGAGAATGGTTCAGAGTATCTAACCAGTGAATTGACCATAGTAACCAAGGAATTGATCAGTGCAAACAGAAAATGGTTCAGAGTATCTAACAAGTGAATTGACCAGAGTAACCTAGGAATGGATCAGTGTAAACAGAAAATGATTCAGAGTATCTTACCAGAGAATTGACCATAGTAGCTAGCCAGAGAATGGACCGAAGTCACTAACCAGAGAATGTTCCAAAGTAACTAAACAGAAAATTGACCAGAGTAACCAGAGAAGGAATAAGTGTAACCTGAGAATTGACACGAGTAACTAGCCAGAAAATTGACCAGAATGGACCAATGTAATCAGAGAATTGCCCTGTATAACCAGAGAATGACCAAGGGCCCAGAGCGGCGATTGAAGGGCATGTAAAACAAGCTTTCAACGTGAATGTAATAGGTCAGCTAAAACAATCAGTGCTAACAAATACAGATCATACGTAATATCTCAGCATGCTAGCAAATAGAAATTATACGATATACGACAATTACAATATCATGTGATTACATATATACACTATATGTGGTACGTTAGCTACAGTACTTTGTATACATATGTTGCGTTCATATGGGATATAATTGCAAGATTTAGCACGCAAAAATATAATTAGTTAACACTATCACACTTGACCTATATCAGATATCTGCAGTATGCTTTTATGAATACGATAATATTTTCTCACGCTATTGCGTTCCCACGCAACATCGTTCGATGTATATTTCGCTCGAACCATAACACAATGATTTAATAATATTTCGTTTCCCTGCAACTTCCTTTGAAAGCAATGGTGCCCGTAATGACCAGCCGCGGTGCATGCTACTGTAACACATACAGACTTTATGCAATAAGGCCACAACAATTACCTACATATAAATGTATAGCAAATTATAAATAGTACATACCTTGTCGGAGAGGAACCGGAGGCATTTTGGCCAGTTTCTTAAATTGAATTTAAAAATATGAATAAATAACATAAACTGAAACTTCTATTATAATTTTGAATAATTGAAAAAAATCGAAATCTTTTATTTTCCAAAAAAAATCGAATATAAATTGTGTTAATATTAACTGGAAATTCTCTTAATTCACTTTATTACCAAGACTTTTGAAAAGAACAATTTTTATATGCATAAATAATAGCTACACATTGATTTGTGATCTACATACCACCACTGAGAACTGTGAGATGGACTGGACCACTCCAGCCACTTGCCCGGGTGTTGGTGGCTACAGCGAAGTAAGCCCCATCGTCTGCTGTCGTGACGTTGGTTAATGTAAAGGCGACGTAGTCGCCCTGCTGTAATTTGAAGGTGACATTTGTCGACTTCACAGGGAATATCTTGTGATCGCGGAATAAGGAGGCGATGGCAACCTTGGTAGACGAGTTAACCTGAGCCAAAAGTGTGACCGATTGTCCATGCCTTGTGATGTACTCCCTCTGTTTCCATGTAACGCGAGGAATGTTGGAATCTGTAACGTGTTTCAAGACCAAGGTTACCAATCATTCATCAGAATTTAATCTACGGCCATTTATGGAGCAGAATTATTGATAACGTCACAGGTGAAATCGTTCAATTACATTTCTCTAAAGCACGCCAGCTCCATTTATCTATATTTAATACCTCAACAATTCCATCATAGGTTACACAATTTGCTGTTTTTAATACTACATTCTATGTAAGCTCTCATAATGAAGCAACAAACATGCTTTAGCAACCTTTGCCTGCAATCGCTATTGCTTGCTCAGATGGCTAACCTATGCAGGAAAACCCACAAAACGGACAAAATTGTTCAGATATTAGCAATATCAATTACCAAACATCTATATACATTTGTATTTATATATATGTGTGAATATTTATATCAACGTAACCATATGACTGTACCCGTTAACTTTCGGCTTTTATTTGGAATATGTAAATCTCCAAAGAATACCATCCTTCCCTATTAACGATTTATTGCATTGGCTTGATTTAATGAAAGGCCCAAAGGCCCTGAGAAATGTCAGGGTCTGAGGTCATATAATAAGACATTTAGAACTGGATTTTATAGTCAGACAGTTACATTTGTATCAGATGAAATGTCTTAATCTGGTTATTCATATTCTATATATCTATCTGCTGACAACTTTCCAATAGCTGAGTATAGTTCTTTCCCTAGTTCTTTAATGCTTGTGGAAGATTATTGATATACTCCTGAATCAGTAAATCTGCTTCTAAACTTTGAAAAAAAAATCAACTAAATGACAAATCGGTCTATTAACAGAATATGTTGTACAGACAAAGATAAAATCCAAGCTGTACACAGTCTAAGTTGGTTTAAATTTTATTTATACTATAAGATGTTAATTAGGCCTAGCAATCATCTATTTTATGACCCCTAATACCATATTTTAACTCTGATAGTAAATTGCGGTCGCGTTGTCCGACGAGATATGTCAAGTTTTGACAAGACGCCAGTACATCAGTCACGGATCATAATCGTAAGATTCTTTTCAAATAAACAAATAATAACCTTATTTAATAAAATCCTCATGAAAAACGGCAACTTAGTTTGTTACAACTTGCCTTCAATTCCAGGAGATATTTCTCGCGTATTCTAGCAACATACAAATGAATATGAAACTGCGAACGGTCGCTGGTTTAGTTACATTAGACATAACCGCCATTTTGGCTGATTAGTGATTAGTCACGTGACAGCTGAAGTAATCTCCTGGAAGGCTCGGTTGCATTTGACTACGTAAAATAGGGCTGGTTTTGAGCTTATATAAAATGTTCCTGCATATGAACATATGAGTCTAAGACATGTGTATAGTTTCTCTGTGAATGCATGTAAATTTCCACGATGATCAAACTTATTTTTTTACTTTCGTTTTCAAGGCAGGATTAAGACATAGGCTGGATTACCTGCCGTAGTTTTTCTATTCTCCGCTAGGCTTCGCTTCGAAATTCAACGACAGGTCAGGGCTATCGATCCTGTCATTTTGATTAGCCGATATAAATAAAACCGGAAAGACATCCCTAATGAAATCCCAACAGCGGATGGTAAACACTTATCCCACAACAATTTTGAAGTGGGCTGGAAGTCGAGATGTTTGATACTACATTATTTTATTCTTTGTGTTTAACAATGAGTGAACCATGCTATTGTTGGCCATCAGTTGCAGTCAATCGGTCGTAGCAAAGGGGCATGTCTAGTCTTATATTAAAACATAGCCAGAAACACCTATATATAATGCCCCTTCCACATTCAGTATCTTAATTGTTGACTTATGCATGTGATGATTAAATCACTGGAATCATTAGATGACATCGATATAAGTTGTATTTGACTGCTCGTGTACCTGTGGTGTTATTGTTAGTCTTCCTGTTCCAGGTTAGTTGAACGAGGGTTCAAATTTCAATGGGTGGTTACGCCAGTGCGTGTTTAAACTGTCTTAAAGCTATTCACTGAATAAATAGTCTGAATGGACAATGTTTATGTATGTAACACATAATAATGGCGGCTGGTCAATTTTAACCACATATTTCTTAATCAAAACAAACATTTCATTATTTAATATTAAAGTTGTTTGATAGATAAATATCTGAAACCCTTATGGTCAGTATGTCAAAACTTTGTTATCAAATTCAAAAGATGTTGTTTGCGTGTCACCAGGTTGGTCTACTTCTAAAATACATATTATTGGTTTTAAAGTGGTAAATAATACTAAATACAGTGTACATGAATATCAAATTAAATAATTGTCTTTTATTGATCTTTATCAATATAAATTTAACATAAAGGAATATTATAAATAGCATGCATATGTATTAAAAATATAACATTTTTAGTAGACTTCACTACTGTTTATTTCCAGAGTTGGGCCATTATTCTTTTCCTTTTTTTTCTATTATCTTAGGCACAATTTTTTACATGGGGCAACATGGCAGGGATATTAACAAGCTCAAAACCTAGAATGGCGGGAAAACTTGAATTCCGTTAATTAGATTGATTTTGTTTTTAAATCACAAGTGGTAAATATTAGCATTGAACTACTTTTAGTTCGCACTTACGGACTGATTATACAAACGAAAAGAAAACAATGAGCAAGATCTGGTTTGGAACTGATGTCTTCTATGGTAGCATTTTACAGACACGCTTTTTTTCTTGAAAATAAAACATTTAAATGCTCCAAACATAAATAGGGCCTCAGGTATTTGGGCCACTGAGGTTACTAACAGTCTACTAACATAAGTTCACAGAGCCAGCTCAATCACCACTCTGCCACCAAGGCTTAGATCCTAATAGGATTAAGTAAATTGGTATTCTTTTTAAAAAAAACCTGGTCTACTTCTTACATATCAAGTACCTTATTTCCAATACAAGGTGTCAGAAAAACATACAATTTTTTTTAATTATTCATTGTTTAAAGCACATCGTAGATAGCAAAAAGAATACGAGTATCATAATGAAAACATCATTAATTGGCTTGTGAATGGAAGTTTGAGATAATAGATATCTCAGTAAATTAGCTAGTGATCAAGAACCGGTGGGGGTAAAAATCCATCGTTTGCATATTCTCTCAGAATGCGATAGCAATAGCGACACGAAACTTCGTTCCTGTTCTAAAAAAAGATATTAAAGAAGTTATATACTTACTGATGCAAACATCTGTTTACACCAAATAAATATACTGACTGTAGACAATGGCTTAAGGATTGAATGTTGCTTTGGTCGATTTCATTGGGTAATGAACTGAGTTGCTCTTGAGACAAATTTAATTAATTGCGAAGTTCATGTTAAATTTGTCTCAAGAGCAACTCAGTTCATTACCCAATGAAATCAACCACAGCAACATGCAATCCTTATATTTCAATTAACACGTATTTTTCCTAATTAATTGAAGTGGTACAAGTCTTCAGTTACTAGAACTTGTGCAAGCCTAATGGTTTGTGCTAAAAGAAATAATCAACATAAGATGATGGCCAAACTGTATAATTAAAACAAAATAAGATTAGGCAACACATTAACCATAAAACAATATCGAATATAGCATGATTTAATTGAAACATTGAGTTTGTCGTTGAATTGAAAGACTATTAGAAAAACGCTCCACCAGCTGTGCAGAAGAATAATGACTGAACAGCCATCTTTAAGAAATATGTTATGGAGTTAGTTATGGCATTGATACGAGCGCTACAGCTTCCTTGTATACATTTATTCAGATTGAGACCGCCTGTCACAGAGTGACTATACACGAATGATTTCCAGTCAACTGTCCATTCGGACAATTTACAGGACCATGACTTCAGGATAATCAAGCCGTGATGATTACGAATCTATTTTGCTTGGAAATGGACAAATGTAAAGCATTGTGAACTAATCCTGAACATATACCGAATCAGGCATCATTCTGGAGCGGGAATTAGACATTTTGATCCGTATTCATGTTATAGAATTCATTTAAATTTTCATAATCGTAATGTAGGCCTCAATGATGCCTATTGTACCGGCCTAGATATAACAGAACAGCCCCATTCACTTCTTCCAAAGCCCTGATTATCTCACATGTTTGTTATTTCTGACTCAGAACTATTCCTGCAAATTGAGCCTATGATATGTTTCCAAACAATGGCCTGATTTATGTACTGTATCGGTTATACCTACAGATCGGGAAGAAGCAGGCGGGCGACTTGTGCACTGTTTTTTTTTTTTTTTTTTCAAAGAATGATCTTTTTTTTTTTTTTTTTTTTTTTTGTGCTCAGACTGTTGGGCTCATCATTTCAATTTTGCTGGATTTTTTCCCTTACATTCTCATTTTTAACTATTGCACACTCCATACTCCAATATATACTATGCGCATCATCCTGCACCTTATGCCAAATTATACACGCACTCACATACGCCCACATAGGATTACGCACACACACACGGTATCATGCACACGCACAACACATTCACCTATACAGTCCACACCTGCTCAATCAACAATCTCAGTCACACACAGAGAACGTGCACGCATACAAAATATATTCACACAATATGCATTTTACATACTAACCCGAACCAACAATCTCAGCCACACACAGAGGACGCGCACGCATATAAAACATATTCACACAGTATGCACTTTACATATTAACCCGCTTCCAAAAATAACCACACGTACAATACACATACAAACAAATACACAAAAGCACATGCTACATACTCAATTGCATTCCCATATATTGTTCACATGCATTTTGTAATTTACCATAATGTTATTTATTATAGGTGCGTAGCACCAAGAGCCTCCAGGGTTATCATCATAGCACTTTTTTCTTTATCTTATTTTTTTAATTACTTTAATTTTTTAATGATAATTTATACATTTATTTTTGTATTACTTGCATTCATTCATTCATTCATTCATTCATTCATTCTATAGTTCAATTGTTGTTTCTATAATAAAGCATTTAAAACATTCTGAACATAGTTTATCGTCACTATTTTCTTTTTCTTCGATTTAATGTACATTTCTAAATTACTTACTAATAATGCTTTTACCTTTTCAAAGATGGAAGCGTCAGTCAATATATTTCTATTGTATTTTATATCGTTTCGACATTTCCAAATAGTCCATTTGTATGCAATTAAAGCAGTATTAGAATGATCTTAATCTGATTAAATTCATGGGCAAATAAAACCGATTAAATTTGGTAGTTTCATTGAGTCTAAATTGAGTAGAAATTGAAATATTTAAGAAATAATTGTTATTTTTTGTTGTTCACTGGTGTAGCGTCATGTTGAAATCTCTGTCAAAAAATGCCGTTCATACACCAGTGAACAACAAAAAATAACAATTATTTCTTATATTTACATTTCAAAACTATTTTTCAACGTAATCTTTGAAAAAAATCATAAGAAACAGTATTCTACGTTCGTTATACGTAGTGACGAAACAGCTGAATGATCGATGTAACAGCGGAACAGAAAGTTCCAATTTGGCGGGAAAGGTAATCAAGTACACAAGTACACAAAATATAGTTCCACACAAATTCATTATTTTAATCATCATGAAAGAAAAATATTGAAATGTTGTCTTCAATTTTACAATTATTTTACAATTATTAACAAGTTTTAAAGTTGATAAAACATTATTTCATGTGTAATCAAACGCGATTTTATATTCACACTTCTGCATTCTACGCGTGTGTAAAGCGGTCATGTATTCATACGCGGCAGGTTAATTGTTAACCTAGGAATGAACGCTAATTTTGTTAGTACCTTCATATAGAGAACACACAGTGGACATGTAAATATATAATGATGATATCTAGATGACCTGTTCAATTTTCAATTTCAACATATTTTATTTACATGATGTTAAGTCAATAGGATTGGACATCAGGCATAGCCTATCTTAGTCCTTTCCTTATAATTAACAGATGGTAAACAAACATAGACCTATATACATATGGAAGGTTGGTGAGGGTATCAGGGGAGGTAATTCCTTAATAATAGATGACCTGTTAACATAGTTACCGTAAAATGTGTGTGATCTGTGTTACACACTGAGGCTATGTACCGGTTAATGGTGTCTCAGTTTTACACACTCACGATACATACCGGTTAATGGTGTCTGAGGTTTACACACTGAGGATACGTACCGGTTAATGGTGTCTGAGGTTTACACACTGAGACTACGTACCGGTTAATGGTGTCTGAGGTTTACACACTGAGGCTATGTACCGGTTAATGGTGTCTGAGGTTTACACACTGAGACTACGTACCTGTTAATGGTGTCTGAGGTTTACACACTGAGACTACCTACCGACTAATTGTGTCTGAGGTTCGCACACTAAGACTACGTACCGGTTAATGGTGTTTGAGGTTTACACACTGAGGATACGTACCGGTTAATGGTGTCCGATGTTTACAAAATGAGACTACGTACCGGTTAATGGTGTCTGGGGTTTACACACTGAGACTACGTACCGGTTAATGGTGTCTGGGGTTTACACACTAAGACTACGTACCGGTTAATGGTGTCCGGGGTTTACACACTCAGACTACGTACCGGTTAATGGTGTCTGAGGTTTACACTATGAGACTACGTACCGGTTAATGGTTTCTGAGGTTTACACACTGAGGATACGTACCGGTTAATGGTGTCCGATGTTTACAAAATGAGACTACGTACCGGTTAATGGTGTCTGAGGTTTACACACTGAAACTACGTACCGGTTAATGGTGTCTGAGGTTTACACACTGAGGCTACGTACCGGTTAATGGTGTCTGAGGTTTATACACTGAGGCTACGTACCGGTTAATAGTGTCTGAGGTTTACACACTGAGGCTACGTACCGGTTAATGGTGTCTGGGGTTTACACACTGAGACTACGTACCGGTTAATGGTGTCTGAGGTTTACACTATGAGGCTACGTACCGGTTAATGGTGTCTGAGGTTTACACACTGAGACTACGTACCGGTTAATGGTGTCTTAGGTTTACACACTGAGGTTACGTACCTGTTAATGGTGCCTGGGGTTTACACACTAAGGTTACGTACCTGTTAATGGTGTCTGAGGTTTACACACTCACGATACATACCGGTTAATGGTGTCTAAGGTTTACACACTGAGGATACGTACCGGTTGATGGTGTCTGAGGTTTACACACTGAGGCTACGTACCGGTTAATGGTGTCTGAGGTTTACACTATGAGACTATGTACCGGTTAATGGTGTCTGGGGTTTACACACTGAGGCTACGTACCGGTTAATGGTGTCTGAGGTTTACACTATGAGGCTACGTACCGGTTAATGGTGTCTGAGGTTTACACACTGAGGCTCTGTACCGGTTAATGGTGTCTTAGGTTTACACTCTGAGGCTACGTACCTGTTAATGGTGTCTGAGGTTTACACACTGAGGCTACGTACCGGTTAATGGTGTCTGAGGTTTACACTATGAGACTACGTACCTGTTAATAGTGTCTGAGGTTTACACACTAAGACTACGTACCGGTTAATGGTGTCTGGGGTTTACACACTAAGGTTACGTACCTGTTAATGGTGTCTGAGGTTTACACACTCACGATACATACCGGTTAATGGTGTCTAAGGTTTACACACTGAGGATACGTACCGGTTGATGGTGTCTGAGGTTTACACACTGAGGCTACGTACCGGTTAATGGTGTCTGAGGTTTACACTATGAGACTATGTACCGGTTAATGGTGTCTGGGGTTTACACACTGAGGCTACGTACCGGTTAATGGTGTCTGAGGTTTACACTATGAGGCTACGTACCGGTTAATGGTGTCTGAGGTTTACACACTGAGGCTATGTACCGGTTAATGGTGTCTTAGGTTTACACTCTGAGGCTACGTACCTGTTAATGGTGTCTGAGGTTTACACACTGAGGCTACGTACCGGTTAATGGTGTCTGATGTTTACAAACTGAGACTACGTACCGGTTAATGGTGTCTGAGGTTTACACACTGAGACTACGTACCGGTTAATGGTGTCTGGGGTTTACACACTAAGACTACGTACCGGTTAATGGTGTCCGGGGTTTACACACTCAGACTACGTACCGGTTAATGGTGTCTGAGGTTTACACTATGAGACTACGCACCGGTTAATGGTGTCTGAGGTTTACACACTGAGGATACGTACCGGTTAATGGTGTCCGATGTTTACAAAATGAGACTACGTACCGGTTAATGGTGTCTGAGGTTTACACACTGAAACTGCGTACCGGTTAATGGTGTCTGAGGTTTACACACTGAGGCTACGTACCGGTTAATGGTGTCTGAGGTTTATACACTGAGGCTACGTACTGGTTAATAGTGTCTGAGGTTTACACACTGAGGCTACGTACCGGTTAATGGTGTCTGGGGTTTACACACTGAGACTACGTACCGGTTAATGGTGTCTGAGGTTTACACTATGAGGCTACGTACCGGTTAATGGTGTCTGAGGTTTACACACTGAGACTACGTACCGGTTAATGGTGTCTGAGGTTTACACACTGAGACTACGTACCTGTTAATGGTGTCTGAGGTTTACACACTGAGGCTACGTACCTGTTAATGGTGTCTGGGGTTGACACACTGAGGCTACGTACGTGTTAATGGTGTCTGGGGTTTACACACTGAGGCTACTTACCGATTAATGGTGTCTGAGGTTTACACACTGAGGTTGTACCTGTTAATGGTGTCTGATGTTTACACACTGAGGTTACGTACAGGTTAATGGTGTCTGAGTATTACACACTGAGGCTACTTACCGATTAATGGTGTCTGAGGTTTACACACTGAGGCTACGTACCTGTTAATGGTGTCTGAGGTTTACAGACTGAGGTTGTACCTGTTAATGGTATCTGGGGTTTACACACTGAGGCTACGTACCTGTTAATAGTGTCTGGGGTTTACACACTGAGGATACGTACCGATTAATGATGTCTGAGGTTTACACACTGAGGCTACGTACCGGTTAATGGTGTCTGAGGTTTACACACTGAGACTACGTACCGGTTAATGGTGTCTGAGGTTTACACACTGAGACTACGTACCTGTTAATGGTGTCTGAGGTTTACACACTGAGGCTACGTACCTGTTAATGGTGTCTGAGGTTTACACACTGAGGCTACGTACCTGTTAATGGTGTCTGGGGTTTACACACTGAGGCTACGTACCGGATAATGGTATCTGGGGTTTACACACTGAGGCTACGCACCTGTTAATGGTGTATGGGGTTTACACACTGAGGTTACGTACCTGTTAATGGTGCCTGGGGTTTACACACTGAGGTTACGTACCTGTTAATGGTGTATGGGGTTTACACACTGAGGCTACGTACCTGTTAATGGTGTCTGGGGTTTACACACTGAGACTACGTACCGGTTAATGGTGTCTGGGGTTTACCCACTGAGGCTACGTACCTGTTAATGGTGTCTGAGGTTTACACACTGAGGCTACGTACCTGTTAATGGTGTCTGGGGTTTACACACTGAGCATACGTACCGATTAATGGTGTCTGAGGTTTACACACTGAGGCTACGTACCTGTTAATTTTGTCTGAGGTTTACACACCGATATCGAGTGCTCGTAAGGGTATGGCCTATCGACGGATGAAAAGGGACTGTTCCAGTTGTGCAAACCTTCTTCACAGTCTGTCAGTATGTCCGACTCCCCATTCCGTGAACACTCTCTAAATGTACCTATCAAAAGAACACAAAACTATATAATCCACTGGGAGAATAGTTTTAGTCACTAATACACGCAACAAGTTATGTTGCCAATACGTTCGTTTTACGTTTTAGCTCAACAAGGTTAGGATTTCAGTTTTGAAGATGTAACAAGATGTTTAGAAAAAAATCAATACCATTCATGCCATAAACAGGCTGACAGCACCTTCCCCAAGTGAGATATCCATTCAGGAAATGCCAGGTGGATCCCGGTATGATACTGGAACAGTTCCAGTTAAATGGTGCAGGAGAACAGAAAGTATCAGGTTGAATCTTAAATAAAAAATAAACAAAAAGATATTAGTGAACTACAACGTCATAAAAATACAATACACATGGATTTTAAGATGTTTTAATGTTAATGTATTTTCATGGTCTTTTCTAAATTTAACTCCTCATCAAATTTTGTCACGTAATGGAGATCGTTGTTATCTTTGGTGAGTTAGTTCTACTATTTAAATATAGTCGGTTGAAAGTGGATTTCGAACACAATGGAGTCTTAAAGCCATTCAATAAATCGATTAATCCATTCAACCATGCAGAATAATTAATATGTAGTTACTTGTTCAACATTTGTGCTACAACCTTCCTTGTCTGGCTGGTATAAGATGCACTTTTTCAATCACGTGCAACTCCCGTTTTGATCTCGTGTAAGGGAGTTTTGGGATATCTAATAAACTCACACCTTAAGATTTGTCAAAATTCAAAAGAAGTTGTCGGCTCTTTGTAGAACGTTTAAAATTACCAATTCGGTGGCCAATATTGCCTCTAGGATGATCAGTTAAACCATCAGTGCGTTTCCGTTTTTACTTTTAAGTTCAGTATTTTTGTATAAATTAAGTGTTTGCAAATAGTGAAAAATAATGCATTTTTATAAATTTTGTGCACAGTTTCAGTGTTACTGAAAAACATTTCAGTTTTGACCTTGAAATTGCTAAAAGTACCATATATAAATGGACAAACCTTTCATATCGAAGGAACCTTAGTTTTATCATTAAAAAGTACGAGGTAGGTGTACCTAAGTCACCTTTTTGAGTACAAAAAAAAAATTAACTTTCATATAAAAGAAAATACTATTTTTATCAATACTGTACATTCCAAGTATGAGAAAAATCACAAATTTGAAATTAGTATCTTTGACCAATCATTACACATAATCGAGCAAACGGATATATATATTTCTTCTTATATTTTCTGCTATGCCATTAACTGCCGTTTTCAAAACAGTACGAAAGTACGGAAGTATGAAATAACTGTCGGTAGATATATATACTTCAAAAATTTAACAAATCAAAAAAGAATTGAACAATTTTTGTTTACGGACGTACGGGTCACGAACCACAAATGAAAGGGTAATTGAGCTGCGACTGATGATGGTAGTCTAGTAAAATAGTTGAGTACAACCAATCATGTTCTTTCCATAGAAGAAATTACTTCTCTTAATAATATGTGTGTAAAATGGCACAGGTAAATCTTAACCAAGAAGAAGTCCAACCGAATTATTTTACTTACCTCGTTTACTTAATCAGTTCCGACAGTAAGCATAAAAAAGCATGAAAAATATTTTTTAACACAGATACACTTTTTCAAATCTAGCGTAATTGTTAATTATATTTACATGTATAACATTTGCGAAACAGTTTAATTCAACTTAAATTGATCACTATTGATGGCCCAGATAGAAGCGCGCGAACGTAATGGAGAAAAGTTCAAAAAGTGGTCGTGCAGGTGACCCCTAACTTTTCACTTCTGATCGGGGAATCGAACACGAATTGTCGATTTGTGAAAGTACCACTGTGTCATCCGACAAAATAATTATCAAAAATTTGTTAAACAATAGAAAGGTAATCTGATAAACATTTTTCTGGCAGCATCGTGTATCATTGAAAAAAACAACCGTTCCCGACAGAGAGAACGATTACAGCTAGTGACGTCATTCAGTTTCCAGTTATACACCAGAAGTAGACAAGTGACGTCATTCAGTTTCCAGGGATAAACCAGAAGTATGACAAGTGACGTCATTAAGTCTCCAGTGAGATACCAGAAGTAGAAAAGTGGCGCCATTCACTCTCCCGTGATACACCAGAAGTAGAAAAGTGACGTCACTCAGTCTCCAGTGATACACCAGAAGTAAACAAGTGTCGTCATTCAGTCACCAGTGATACACCAGAAGTAGACAAGTGACGTCATTCAGTTCCAGTGAGATACAGTACGTACACAAGTGACGTCATTCAGTCTCCATTGATACACCAGAAGTAGACAAGTGACGTCATTCAGTCTCCAGTGAGATACAGTACGTACACAAGTGACGTCATTCAGTCTCCATTGATACACCAGAAGTAGACAAGTGACGTTATCAAATCTCCAGTGAGATACAGTACGTACATATGTGACGTCATTCAGTCTCCAGTGATACACCTGAGGTAGACAAGTGACGTCATTAAGTCTCCAGTGATACACCAGACGTAGACAAGTGACGTCATTCAGTCTCCAGTGATACACCAGAGGTAGACAAGTGACGTCATTCAGTCTCCAGTGATACACCAGAGGTAGACAAGTGACGTCATTAAGTCTCCAGTGATACACCAGACGTAGACAAGTGACGTCATTCAGTCTCCAGTGAGACACCAGACGTAGACAAGTGACGTCATTCAGTCTCCAGTGAGACATCAGACGTAGACAACAATATGATACGATATAAAACACAATCATAGATATCAAATGTATTGTGAAAACTATGAATCAAGTCTGATGAATGATGTAGATTCTTTGTTGAAATTAGTACATATATATATTTAAGGGTAATTTGATCTTCGATCTTTCCGGATATTGTTTATTGTGTGATTCGATCTTTCCGGAGATTATTCATTTTGTAATTTTATTTCATTTCAACGTATTCCATTGATAAACAAATTGATTGAACATCAGACTTAAGCCTATATCAATGTTCTCTCCATAACATTGTAAATTTAATTTATAACAAATATTTAGTATCCGGTCATTAGTCAAGAATGGAAATAGTATATAATGATGCTCGTATATGTTTTCTTTTTCTTTATGATATTTTACAATTCATTATTAAATAAATACTCGGTTACTACACAGGAGAGAGTTAAGTGTTTGATAAACAACTGTGTTTCTGACTAAAATGTCAATTTGGTAACTACAAGTAGTCTTCTACTCATGTGTTGATCAAACACGAATCTTCCTACTGCGTATAAATTGGTACAATATAAGAATTTAGAACAATCATCTAATGCTAGTTAGGCCCAGATAAGATTATTCATTGATATTTTTCTTAGTAAGGCGATAAATCAATTCCTATACATAACTAGCTAGTCACCATGTCTCACTCAATTTTTACCCTGTAAGGCATGTAAGAAATATTATGATACTGATTAATAAAATGATTGCATACTGAATGTACACATATTGAGGTATAGAATCATGTTTCTCTCTCTAACTGTGGTTATATATATACAACATTATAAATACTAGGAAATACAGATTACTCAGCCCAGGTACATGCAGGGTTGCTTTATATATATATGTGTTGATAATATTATTCAATAGATGTATAATGACTACTATAGAAAATAGAAAATAATTGGCACAACCACACAATGATAGTGTCCATCAATTTAATATATATATATATATATATTAACTATATATTATAAAGTAGGTGATAGTTTGCACAGATACATGGTGATATGGTACTTTGTATTAATATTACTCAATTAGTGAATATTGACTATAAGTATGTAGTGACAGTATACATGTATGTTAATATCAATATAGTCAGCACGTGTATATATGCTATTGTAGGCAATGAAACATATTTGACACCGGTACAGGAACATCAAGGTATACATGTTCAGTGTGAACCATTACACAGACTGACTATATAGCTGACAGACGGTTATAAGGATAGACAGACATATTGATTACATATACATGTAAACCATAATTCAATGTATTCTATGTACATAAAGATGGTGCATCTATATCTGTATAGGTCTATTTTTAGCAATCAGAGTCTCATTGTGTTAATTACATATTTGATTACATTTTTTAGGATATGAATATTGTCATCATCATTAAGACCCTTTGATCCATTTAATAACACGTTAAGATTAAAGTATTGTCGACTATGTAGGGATTCCTTAAAAGTGTCCGTATGTATATTATTATGTGGACATAAGAAGAAGTAATGGTATGATATTTCAAGCCCAATGCCAAAATTATTGTTTAATTAGATCTTTCCGAAGATTGGTTTATTGTGTGAAAGTTGATTAACAAATGGCATTTTGTTAATCGTGCGTTTAGCTTACAACATCAAAAGAAATTGTTATCTGACTCACTATATAAATGGATACTAACCAAATTTGACTGTTTTCCTATAAAACATGCTACCAATGAACTGTTGCCCGGTCACATGATTTACCGTGAATGCTACCCATGAACTGTTGCCCGATAACGCGCTGCCCAATCGAACGCGCCTAATTACAAGCGTACAGATGACAGTGACTACATTACTTGTCGTCGACAGGTTTGTAAACATCGGTCGACTGTAAACATCACTTCTAGGTTTAAAGACATTTAAACGATGACGAGCTTTTAAATCTCATAGAGAACAGAGACTCAGCTAATACCAGGAATATCATCAAGGGTTCTGTGAGTTATCAAATTTTGAATTTCAGATTGGTTTTGTTGTTGTTGTTGTTGTTGTTGTAATTTATTCACCTCAATGGTCAGATAACAAAACAGTTGTTTCATGCCTCATCAGTCAACAGTCAAAACTGTTTTCACGAGGTGTTGGTACTGACCAGGTGAACTGTTTTTCCAGAGGCCGATGGAAAAACAGTTCACCTGGTCAGTACCAGCACCTCGTGAAAACAGTTTTGACTGTTGACTGATGAGGCATGAAACAACTGTAAACTGTCGAAATAATAGTCGAATTAAATTAGAGACAGGATTATGAAGCAAAATAAACTTAGAATAAACCCATTGTTCAGT
Organism: Pecten maximus; assembly: GCF_902652985.1. NCBI lineage: Eukaryota > Metazoa > Mollusca > Bivalvia > Pectinida > Pectinidae > Pecten > Pecten maximus. The sequence goes on along the minus strand of NC_047017.1, from coordinate 32,857,581 downwards.
GTTTAATACCCTTTTTATATCCTTCAACTTAATGTTTACTGCCGTCAATACCATCGACATTAAATATTCACTTACCAAAGGATGAGCACTGGGTATGTAGTCACCGCACCTCTCCTAAACAATTAAAATATATCAGATTAAAACATTACTGGACGTGGTTGTATATCTTCAGTCTTCACATATGTATTACTTTCCGACAACAGACTCTAATATAACATTTTTTAAGACTCAAATATAAGATGCTTATTTGTCCAGTATTAGTGCAAAACTCTTATTTATGCTTTCCGTGTATATCAATATGATTCTTATGGTATTATGATGACTTTTTTCACAATAGAAATATACTGTAGCATGGCTACACTACAAATGTTGAAATCAGTATTAGGAACATAAACTCACTGATACATATCACTTGTCAATGTACTATCAATTTAAGACTAGGCAAATCGGTACAGTTAACACAGATCTACAACATAACAACTTACATAGCACAAAACGATATTGGTTGTTAGATACAGGCTAAGAGAGATTAAAAGATCCATGTCCAGCTGCCAAAAAAAAACATTAATTAAATCAATAAATGAATAATGTTAAAATAATGTGGCCATCAACGCTTAACAAAGAAATTGATTAACTATTCTGGTAAAAATATATAGACTACAAAATTGATGCGAAATCAGTTAACTATATAATGTATTACACAGTGAGCTTGTTAATCAATGAAAAGAACTTTATTTACTAGCTTTGAGTAAAAAGGCAAGATAATAATGTAGCAAAAATAGATATTGCCGCATAACTGTTCTAAAAAGGGAAATGGTTTATATCTAATAATTGTTCCGTACCGAAAGGCACTACTGGTTACAACACTAGTTCATTCAAAATACAACATTGAACAGCTTACATAAAACGCAAATATAATAATACAAATATACCAATACCAATATAACAATACAAATATTATAATACAAATATACCAATATCAATATTACAATACCAATGTAACAATATTAATGTAACACTATAAATATACCTGGTAAAAATATGTGACCTGACGTCATTGAGATGTTCTTTGAAATGTTTTTTTAAGCCAGCAAGGAGGGAAAGCAGCAAGTAAGTTGGTCGTTCAACTTTCTTGTCTTTTCCTATATCTATATAGTATCTAAACTAGGTTCGTCGTGAACAGCAACTTAAAATACATACAGGATATCTTACAGTGCCTTCAGTAATACCAACTATATTTCAAAACCACGAGTGTGGCTAATATTTTGAGATTTTTCACGATCGCGTAGCACGAGCGAAACACGTCAAAATATTAGCTACACGACTTAAATATATTTGGTATTACTGAAGATACTGCTAGATATTCTGTTTATTATATTTTATAGTAAAATATACCACGGCAGCTCAATCTCTTTCCTAGAATTCATTGCGGTCCCCTGACAACGGCTCACAAACGTACGCCAAACAGTAAAGTTATGTATTCTATCTTGCATTATGACGTCATATAATATGACGGAGAGCTATATGTAAATTTTTATTTTCACAATCGTCGTTTGTAAACAGCGTTCTGATTTGTCAAATCAGAAAAAAGGTGATATTGAAAAATATTACTTTTATAGAATGAATAGTTTTCGATATTTCACAGAGAAAAATGTAATAATGTTGTTTTCATTATTCGTCAACCATACATATTTATCTGGTGGTTCTAGGGCTGAGAAATTTTGGCACTTCATGTGACGGTGTTTCTTTTTATCCCGCAACTGGTATCCGCATTGGCTGAATAGACCCACCACATTTATAGCGAATACATAGCCAGTAAGTTACAATACAATGTTCATTTTTGTGCCAGACTTAGGGAAGCCGAAATGAACGAAGCTTTGCCGGGTACCAAAAGAATCTTTGTATTGCAGCATACATGCCGTGTATTCTCGTTATCCTGTAAACAATTTTCTAGAAGATGACGACATTCAAAACAAACAAGTTTCTATTTGTTTACTTCCTTCGTTACGAGTGATACACTTGTGTGTGTATTTACCACAACAAAACTATAAATGCGCCATGGCGAAATAGTTCAAGGCTTTTTATGTGAATCAGAGTTCAATTTCCCTTAAACATTTATGAAAATACAGCACAAATACAAAATATTTCCGAAAAAAATGGTTCCTTTAGACAATCAGTGACTCCTCAATACAATTGTGGGCTACAATAACTCTTTTTACTTTGATTCATTTAAACTTATTATATTTATTAGATATGCCATTTCGTTATACGATATCTTTTATGTAAAAAGGTATTTATATAACGTTGATAAGATATCTTATATATTTGATATGATACCATACAATGTATATTATATCTTGGATATTTTGTAACACATATAATATATCTCCTTGAATCTTCATTTAAGATAATTAATTCATCATATCAGATATCTTATACACTTTACAAGATATCTCAATTAGATTTATATTGTATAATATATTCTATTTGAAAATTACCTGATAAAAACGACCATGTATAACGACAGCAAAAACACTCCTTAATGTCATTCCAGATAAACTATATCGATTAAAATCATAGGTCTTCCGTAACCTCACTTAGGCTCTAGACCGTCATGTTAATACAATACATCGGGAAATGCTATTTATAGAATCGAGGTTTTCCCTGGATTGTTAATAGAAATTCGCACCCGCTGACTGTTACATGTGTATGTGGTTATAAATAGAAACACCGGATATACATTAAACACGTATGTAGAATGAATTATCATGTCCTTTTTCTTCTTTGTGTGTGTGTGTGTGTTTGTGTGTCTGTTGATAGGGGTGGGGGGGCTCTACTCTATGTTTATGTATGAAACATACATATGTTGCCCAATGTTGGCCGAAAAAGGCCGAAATTTGTCAATAAAGAAATTGTGTCGTATTGTTGAATTTCACATCCGGGGGTTACATCGTATTTCCGACATCGCTGTTGTCTAAAAATAACATCACGGGCTTCTTTACGAAAACAACCCCTTTTGGGCCTCATTTAAATTAAATGCGAGACTCAGGCTTCTAGCTCTACTTGCATTGAGAAGATAAACGAACCGACGCGCTTCAATGAAGTGTGGTATTGTTCCATAATTGTCGTGTTGATTATACACTAGGCCTACCGTCATAATGCCCACTTGGGGTATATATTGGATACCTGTACAGATCACCCACATGTATACGTAGGTCCCGAGACAATTAGGCTTCACACAATACCCGTCACAGTTGTTGTTTCACGGTTGACTGGCCTGACCTCGTGTCATAATCGCTCAGGTAAGGCCGATTTTCAGAAGTAATTTTTGGTATATTTTAACAGGAACCGGACACAAAATCAGTCTGGTGTTCGGAATTCAGAGGGATCGGTATTTGGAAGTTTTTTAATACTATAATAAAGAAGGACCAATTCCGTACAATGACAATTCGTTCGGTATTCAGAGGTGTTCGGTTTTTAGAAGGTTCGGTTTTCGGAAGTTGCACTGTATATTATATCTTGGATATTTTGTAACATATATAATATATCTCCTTGAATCTTCATTTAAGATAATTAATTCATCATATCAGATATCTTATCAACTTTACAAGATATCTCAATTAGTTTTATATTGTATAATATATTCTATTTGTACATTACATGATAAAAACGATCATGTATAACGACAGCAAAGGACACACAGCTTCAGGTTATCCTGAACCGTTAAAATAACGGAAAATGCCTGATCCTCGGTCTGTTCAAATTAAACACTCCTTAATGTCATTCCAGATAACAAACTATATCGATTAAAATCATAGGTCTTCCGTAACCTCACTTAGGCTCTAGACCGTCATGTTAATACAATACATCTGAAAATGCTATTTATAGAATCGAGGTTTTCCCTGGATTGTTAATTGAAATTCGCACCCGCTGACTGTTACATGTGTATGTGGTTATAAATAGAAACACCGGATATACATTATACACGTATGTAGAATGAATTATCATGTCCATTAAGCTTCTTTTTCTTCTTTGTATGTGTGTGTTTGTGTGTCTGTTGATGGGGGTGGGGGGTGGGTGGGGGGCTCTACTCTATGTTTATGTATGAAACATACATATGTTGCCCAATGTTGGCCGAAATAGGCCGAAATTTGTCAATAAAGAAATTGTGTCGAATTGTTTAATTCCACATCCGGGGGTTACATCTATTGATTAAAGATCTAACCTATGGCTAATCTCGTAGGCCAGGGATTGGTCATAACTTCTCGATAACAATACATATGTAGATAGGGTGAACACAACAATGGCGGTATCGACCGTGACTATATTTTATACCCTTCAGACAAAATATGCATTCTTACTTGTAACACTAGAAGATGATTCACAATATTTATACCTGTGCACACTGTACTTGTAACACTAGAAGATGATTCACAATATTTATATCTGTGCACACGTATACTTGTAACACTAGGAAATGATAGACAATGTGTGTTCCTGATAATGTTGTATATTGATTTTTATTATCTAGTAATACGTGCAATTGATAAAAATATTAAAACCTAGTCTCAATAGGCCATAGTAAAGTTTGCGCTAATTTGTATGCTTGATAGTGAACGCATGCACATGGTGACGTCGCATCATCTATAACGTCATTGATATGTTCTTTGAGAATTTATTTTTTAAGCCAGCAAGGATGGAAAACAGCAAGTAAGTTGGTCGTTAAACTTTCTTGTCTTTTCCTATATCTATATAGTATCTAAACTAGGTTCGTCGTGAACAGCAACTTAAAATACATACAGGATATCTTACAGTGCCCTCAGTAATACCAACTATATTTCAAAACCACGAGTGTGGCTAATATTTTGAGATTTTTCACGATCGCGTAGCACGAGTGAAACACGTCAAAATATTAGCTACACGAGTTAAATATATTTGGTATTACTGAAGATACTTCTAGATATTCTGTTTATTACATTTTATAGTAAAATGTACCACGGCAGCTCAATCTCTTTCCTAGAATTCATTGCGGTCCCCTGACAACGGCTCACAAACGTATTCCAAACAGTAAAGTTATGTATTCTATCTTGCTTTATGACGTCATATAATATGACGGAGAGCTATATGTAAATCTTAATTTTCACATTCGTCGTTTGTAAACAGCGTTCTGATTGGTCAAATCAGAAAAAAAGGTGATATTGAAAAATATTACTTTCATAGAATGAATAGTTTTCGATATTTCACAGGGAAAAATGTAATAATGTTGTTTTCATTATTCGTCAACCATACATATTTATCTGGTGGTTCTAGGGCTGAGAAATGTTGGCACTTCATGTGACGGTGTTTCTTTTTATCCAGCAACTGGTATTCGCATTGGCAGAATAGACCCACCACATTTATAGCGAATACATAGCCAGTAAGTTACAATACAATGTTCATTTTGGTGCCAGACTTAGGGAAGCCGAAATGACGAAGCTTTGCCGGGTACCAAAAGAATCTTTGTATTGCAGCATACATGCCGTGTATTCTCGTTATCCTGTAAAAAAAATTTTTTTAAAGTTTAAAGCCCTTTAAAAACCCAAAAATTTTTCTTTTGTACTTTCCCTTCGGAAACTTTGGGTTTGGTTTTACCAAAAACCTTAAACCCCCAAAAAAATTTTTTTTTTGGGGGGCCCCTTTTTCCCTTTTTGGGGAAATCAGCCCCAAAAAAATTTTCCAAAAAAATTTTTCCGTCCATACTGTCAAAAAAAGGGGCCAATTATCTTTTTTTTTAAATTTTTTAAATTTTTAATTTTAAGAACCAAAAAGATCTTTCTTAAAAATTTTAAACGCTGGTTCTTTAGATATGATCCAAACAATTTCTTTTTTTAAAAAATTGGAAGGGGGAAAATTTAAATAACCCCTTTCCTTTTTTTTTTTCCCCCATCGAACAAACCTTTTTCTTCCCTTTTTTTTTTTTTTTTAAAATACTATTTCTTCCTTTTAAAAAAAGTCTTTCCCCCCGCGGCCCGTTCTTTTCCTAAACTTAAAAACAGAAACCCCCGGCTTTTAAAAATTAAATCTTGAAAAACCAAAACGAAAAATCTTTTTCCCTTCCACCTCACTACCCCTCTGGAGAAAAAAAAATAAAAGCTTTTTGTAAAATTTTCCCTTTTTTAAAGAAATTCGCACCCGCTTTTTTCTGGGGGGTTTTAAAAAAAAAAAACCCGGGAATTTTTCCCGTAAGGTTTTTAAATATTATTTTTTTTTTTTCCCCCTTTTTTTGGGTGGGGTTTTGTTTTTTTTTTTGGGGGGGGTGGGGGGGGGGTGGGGGTTTTGGGGGTTTTTGTTTTTAAATCTTGGGTTCAAATTTGGGGGGGGGGGGGGGGAAAAAAAAAAGTTGTTGTGAACCACTTTGGGGTTCAAACTTTTTTTTCCGGGGTCCAAAAGGGGTTTTGGTCTCTTCTCAAAAATACCTTGAAAAAAAAACCCTCGGGTTAAACCCCCCTTTTTATCCAAAAAATTCCTTTTTTTTCCCTTCCCCACGCTTGTGAAAAGTGCAAATTTCCCCTTTACACAAAATTGAAACCGGGGTGAAAAACGTTTTCCAAAGGGTTTTTTTTTTTTTTTTAAAACTTGCAATTAAAAAAAATTTATTCTCAAGGCCATTAATTTTCCAAAAATTACTTTTCTTTTTCCCCCCTTCCTTTTTTGGTTGGTTGGTTTTTTGGGGGTTTTGGTTTTTCTTTGAGGTTTTTTTGGGGTTTTGGGTTCTTTCCCTTGAAAATCCCCTTGGGGGTGTTGTGGGGGCCCTTTTGGGGGGGGGGGGGGGGGGGGGGGGGGGGGGGGGGGGGGAAAGGCTATGTCTAGGTATAAAAACTACATATGTTCCCCCAATTTTGGGCCCCGGGAAATAGGCCGAAATTTTTTCCAAAAAAAAATTTGTTCGTTTTTTTGCCTTGAAATTTCCCCCTTTTCCCCCCGGGGGTTAAAAACTTTTCGTTAAAAAAATTAAAGGATTTGGCCCCCCTTTAAGGGCCCCTGTGTAGGCCGGGTTGGCCCAAATTTTTCCCCCGTAACATCCTAGGGATATTGGGTGAACAAACCCAATGGCGGTACAAAACCCCCGCCCTGACAAATATTTTAAACCCCCTTCAAAAAATTTTTTTTTTTAAGCCCTTTAATTTAATTTTACCTGGTGACACCTTCTTGTAAACTAAAGTGCACCAATTTCTCACCCCTTGGCACCCCCCCATAATTGAAACCCCTTGAAATGAATAGGCCCACTTTTTTGGGGTTTCCTTTTTTTGCCATTTTTTGGTTGTTTAGTTGGTTTTTATTATCTAGTAATACATGCAATTGATAAAAATATTAAAACCTAGTCTCAATAGGCCATTAGTAAAGTTTGCGCTAATTTGTATGCTTGATAGTGAACGCATGCACATGGTGACATCGCATCATCTATAACGTCATTGATACGTTCTTTGAGAATTTATTTTTTTAAGCCAGCAAGGAGGGAAAACAGCAAGTAAGATGGTCGTTAAACTTTTTTGTCGTTTCCTATATCTATATAGTATCTAAACTAGGTTCGTCGTGAACAGCAACTTAAAATACATACAGGATATCTTACAGTGCCTTCAGTAATACCAACTATACTTCAAAACCACGAGTGTGGCTAATATTTTGAGATTTTTCACGATTGCGTAGCACGAATGAAACACGTCAAAATATTAGCTACACGAGTTAGATATATTTGGTATTACTGAAGATAATGCTAGATATTCTGTTTATTATATTTTATAGTAAAATATACCGAGGCAGCTCAATCTCTTTCCTAGAATTCATTGCGGTCCCCTGACAACGGCTCACAAACGTACTCCAAACAGTAAAGTTATGTATTCTATCTTGCATTAAGACGTCATATAATATGACGGAGAGCTAAATGCAAATCTTAATTTTCACAATCGTCGTTTGTAAACAGCGTTCTGATTGGTCAAATCAGAAAAAAGGTGATATTGAAAAATATTACTTTTATAGAATGAATAGTTTTCGATATTTTACAGGGGAAAATGTAATAATGTTGTTTTCATTATTCGTCAACCATACATATGTATCTGGTGGCTCTAGGGCTAAGAAATTTTGGCACGTCATGTGACGGTATTTCTTATTATCCCGAAACTGGTATCCGCATTGGCAGAATATACCCACCACATTTATAGCGAATACATAGCCAGTAAGTTACAATACAATGTTCATTTTTGTGCCAGACTTAGGAAAGCCGAAATTTCGAAGCTTTGCCGGGTACCAAAAGAATCTTTGTATTGAAGCACACATGCCGTGTATTCTCGTTATCCTGTAAACAATTTTCTAGAAGATGACGACATTCAAAACAAACAAGTTTCCGTTTTGTTTACCTTCCTTGGTTACGAGTGACCCCGCGTCAAGTGCAATGCTACATCGCACAGGAAAATGTGCATTCAATGATACACTTTTGTGTGTATTTACTACCACACAATTATTAATGCGCCATGGCGAAATAGTTCAAGGATTTTTATGTATATCGGAGTTCAATTTCACTTAAACATTTATGAAAATACAGCACAAATACAAATTATTTCCAAAAAAAACAAACCAATTCATGTTTTGCGATTACGACTTATCATCTATTCGCATTTGTTTACCTTAACGTTACACATTCAGGCCAACGTTCAGGTTCAAGTTCAGCATATCCACATGACAAGTACTAGAATGCCATACAAGTTTATGATCAGTAGAAGTAAGGATACCGTCGGAGACCTAATTGGTAGCCCAATTCAGTCCGTGTAAAAATGTAAAATTATCTTATCATGACAAATCCATTAATGGCTGATTGGTTTAATTGTTCTTCTTTACGTTGTAAGATACAATAAATGTATTATAATATTTTGCGTTGTTGCAGTTCACTTTTGTTTACAATAACAGCGTGTGATCACCCCCATATTTCGGAACCGTAACGCATGGTCGGATTAATGGTGTGGTAAAACATGTAAATACTGGTTTTAACAGGAAGACTAAAGACATTAAATCCCTTATAATAGTACTTATACCAAACAGGAATCCCATTCATGAAAAAGAAAACTAGTTCCGCTAGGTGGTTCGTAATCAATGACTCTTTCAGTCATTACCAAGTGGGCGGGACTTAATTTCTTAATTTCTTATGTTATGAAAAATGGATTCAGTCGTTACATTTGTTGCACAAACATTAAGATTGTAAAATAGTTTGGTTACGACGACCCGCTTCTATCATGCCTTTATGTACACAACTTCATATGAAGGAATTCACTATCCCAATTGTTGTAAATATATTCAATAAACCTTGCTGCAGTGTGATTAAAACACCCACATGCGTAAATACAGGTTTTAACAGACATGGTTAAAAGACAAAAAAAAAAAATCTCTTCTTAGCTTCAAGCCTTTCTAACCTTGTTTCTGCAATCTTTCCTGACAATAGGGGAAAAAACCGATACAGAGAACATTATATAGAGATATTTAAACTGATGGACGCATGAAAGGGAACTTGATAAGATATATCGGAAAGCTTTTATACTTGTCAAAACACTTTTCGACTTATCTGAAATATTTGAACGTACATAGTTACTTCATTGCTTTGTGGTGCGTCAAGGCAATATTGCCTGTACGTACAGGTATGGGAGCCGTATTAGTATGTTAAAACGCAGTTCAAGTCATTTTAATTTGAATTTGTTTATTTGAATGACACACGTCAGAATAAAAATTAAACACAAATTAAAATATACATTTCGTAAAATATAGTACACACACATTACCAGTTACATTATTTTGATGTTCATTCATCAGTTTGAATTATGATACACTACATAGTCATTAAAGTTACCATTTAAAGCTCAAAAGAATAATGACATTTATGACCTTAAATGAAGGTTATCTAGATCTATGTAGCCCTATATCATAAGCTCGTAACATGCTACAAACCCAATGTCTGGTCTGTGGGACTCTTGGTTAATTGAGAAGACGTTGTTTAAAGAATTTAGCCTAATTGACCTGTAACTTTAACTGCAGGCCAATGTCATTTATTTGAACAAACTTAGTATCACTTCACTTAAGCATGCTACAGGCCCAATACAAAGTCCGTGGTCCTCTTGGTTAATGAGAAAAAGCCATTTAAATATTTTAGCCTATTATCTTGAATGTACGTCAAAATCATTAATTTGAACAAACTAGGCAGCCCTGCATCCAGGCATGATATAGGGTCCAATATCAAGTCCCTTCGCCTCTTGGTTATTGAGAAGTTATCTTTTGAATGATTGCGCAATCAATGGACATTTTCAAAATGACGTACTACATGAACCGGAAGTGCAATCTATTGGTGACCTTTAACCGCATTGCGACCTTGGTAAAAAGCCGTAATTACAACTTCTTGAAGTGAAGTAGGATATCTATGTACAAAGATACTCAATTGTTTTGTGCATTAACAGATTATTGAATTGTTTGGGCCACTATCTATAGTAAGACCTTATACATTTTTATCATCAACCTTTTCATATTAAAGCCAACAAGGTCATTAAAAACCTGTACAGGCAGTGCGACAAGTATTTCATGAGATCTAAGAAGAAGAACCCATACTTTATCAAAAGTATGCATACTATTAAAACCAACGAGAGCTCATTGAATTCAACACACAAATCTGTGTATAGTAGGCATTCAAAAATAATTATCAGTTTCAGTGTTGTGTATACAATAAATCACAAGCTGTCTTCAACAAGTAGTCTTTCCTATCGCACTGTTTAACACTTACACTTAAATTTAACTAATGCACTTCTGTGAATAATGCCATCTCGTGTACATATTTTCCGTTTTATAATCTTTTCATTAAGTTTGTAAGATCTACCCAACCCTAGATAAAACCGACAAATTTTCATAATCATTCATGATAGAGCTGTACATTAAGACACATTGAACATTTGTACCGGGAATAAGGTGTTTAGTCTCACTTGTGCAGCAGGAGATCAATATCAATGTATTAGATTATCACAAAAACCGAGAATAATAGCTCTTTATATAGCTCTTTACAAAAACAAATAAAAATAAAGATAAAAAACAGGTTCCACGTGTAAAATACAAACGTTCTCATTGATAACATTATATTTTTATTTCCTGGACTTACAATCTTACCACGGATGTTAAGAACGTGTTGAGGGAGTTACTCCAACAGATTGACATTGTCATTTCGCTAACTTCAGTGATTTACATTTTCGGAACTTTTTGACGAAACAAAAACCTCTAAATTATATTTCAAATTAACAAAATCATCTCTTAGTGCATTTATTTGTTCCTAACTAAAGCCGAATAAATTTGCATTGTACCTTAAGTTGAATCGATCTGTGGTCAACAAAGGATACACGTGTAACTATTACAGAAAGACAATACATTAACGTTCAAATATGTGAGCAGTTGTGAAACAAAGAGCGTAAGATATATTGTATGTATGTTTCAAATGCAAACACTCATATCAGTAAATATCATAATAAAGTATACATATATAAGAACACATTGTAATTGATCTACTGATAGTGTTGTAACTACATGCTAAAATAGACATATTTTTAATATGACTAGGAATTAGATAAGTAATTAACCGTAAATAAATAGTGTGTTGGCGTTATTTAAACATGTAAAATCACAGATTGACGAGGTACAAATGTACACAATATGACGCAACACTGAGAACTGCATACCACATACATTGTAGTGTAAAGTCTACGGAGAGAAAAAAGGAAAAGTTGTTCATATGTACAAGGTGGTTATCACATGAATATCACAATGTGTATCACATGGTATGGTAGCAGTGCACAGTAGTCTGAAAAAAAGTTGCAGTTCTTAAGTTCTTAAAGATGTTAACATAGTTACAATTGTAAAAAGAATGGAACATTACCTATATCTTAGACTTGTTACAACATGGTTACCACATTAAAGATTAAAGAAAAAAATCAGGATAGTGTAATTTTAAACCCAAAAAAATCTTTTAAAACCTGTCTAAAAAAATAATACTTTCATGTTAACAGAAATATAGATTATTCAATGACACAACATTATAATTATTTTTCATTATTTTTTTTTTTTTTTTAATTATACTACTTATACTACATGTAAAACTAGCTTTGCTTGGGTAGAAGGAGATCATAGGATAGCCAAATTGTAATCTCAAACCAAATTTAAATTTCAGATTATGAAAAATATGAAGAATTACAATGTTCACAACAAACGATTATACCATGTTTAATGAACGGGTTTATTTATTGTATAAAAATATCACCCCTGCCCAGTTTCGGCTACTGTGGTCTGCTACCTATATAAATATCACCATACCTATCACAGTATATATCTAGACATTTCCATCAACTTCCGGATATGACAGTCAGCTGTGAATGTGACCACTTTATAAGAGTCGTCCAAAACGTTCTTGTAATTCACAGGCAATCGACCCAGCGCGGGCGATGGAAACCAGCCAAGTGTAGCCTTTATATATGCATGTAGAGTTGCATGTGTTTATCTTATTTAGAACAAATTGTAATAGTTCTCACACATTTGTACATGTACACATGAAACAAAATCTAGGTCAACTGGAAATAATAAAAAAAAAAAGCCCAGGAAGTATCGTGTAAAAACATAGTACCTTTTTGAACTGTGTAAGGAGCACACATTCACAGATCACTGTCACATCCGATCGTTAAATAAAACTATAAATTTAATTGTATTTTCAAACCCGAAATCGAACCCGGGTCGTAAAGGTGAAAAACGACTGCTTCACCTTTGCGTCACCCGACCACCTTACAGTTCATGGTTATGTAGACCCTAAACAACTGCGCCAGCGCACACAAAACTGACACTAATCTGATTTATAACAGTTGTTCCTAATATCTCACATATATATATAACATATCATAACTGCAAGACTAGCATGCTCCGAAACATCCCATAAACATTGATCAACAGAATGTAACCTTGACAAATATGCAATGCACGTAAAAGTACTAGTGAGCAGTGTGTTTCGTAAACTAGACTGGGAATCAAAGTGAACCCTTTCCCAAAACTTATGCAATACATTGTATATATCAGATAAATGACTGTTAAGTGATATTTAATGTAGCTTTACATTGTTGAAGTCTCTACTGTACAATACTTCATATAGAAGAAATCATATAGCTTCACAGATGGTTATAAATTTCAGGAAGATTTTACCAGAATGATTAGCAATAATATGTATTGTTCATAACAATACACCACAATTTTGTGTTGTTAAATTTTGTCTTCCTCTGTTCGTGGTATATTTTATCAGCAACCACGTACACAATGAAAAGAGCTTTGACGTAATAGTGAGCCGTTGTTTCGTATTGTGCGATGGCAGGTTGTCACTGGTTCAAATAGTTTTCCTGTAAAATAATAATTTGACAGTTAGAATATCTACTTAGTCTCTTAGCCCTAAGATCAAAAATAACCGTCATTTTCAGCAACAATATTCAACCACAATCTGCTCATTTATAATCTAGGGTTAGAGGAATACGGTTTGGTATTATTCTATATATGTTATCAACCTTATTTAAAAGACTATACTCACTAAACAAGTACAAGATTTCCACAGATAAAACGCTGTATCATGCAGGCCACACATGCGAACAACAGACACGTGCAACTGAAAGACAATACATGCTCTATGAGGTATGATATTTTAAAGAAATCTTAGGAGTTTAGTAGGCTTTATATGGATTTCAGTTATTCCCTAATTCATTGGACTCAAAAAGAATACTACACGTTGTCAATTTGTCTCTGACTATAAGAGCGATTTCAGTTCTGACCGATGGTATAGTAGAGGCCCCATCTATCCAGCAAAAACGCCAAATACCTTGATTAACCAAATTGCCAAGGTAAAGTCTTGACCTCACTCCGCCCTCCCTCCATCTTCGCTAGAGTAGGGATAGTTACTACTAAACAATGCTAGGTTAGAATTCATTCAGATCTAGGATTCGTTTCCAAATTTAGATCAGACGACTCCCTCCCACTCACCCCCACTCTATCCTCCTACTCCATACTTTATGGTGTTTTGAGATAAATTGTATTCGGGTCTGAGCGTTAGAATTGATTGTTGTTAGACTAATTTTGTCAAATATTTACCACGCGTAATTAGTTAATCGCTATTTGGGTTGGGTGGACCAGACATTCTTTTTATTAGTGTACTGGATCCAAGAGAGAACTATGTAAGGTTTGTTGGCTTGCAACCGATACTTTCAAATTAGGTAAGATATATCAATTAACAATTTTCCCCCTCCACGTCACATGTTTACTTCAGTAAATACATTTGCTATTTTTTGTAGTGAGACTTGGCTTGGCTGAAAACCGATTTTAAGGATGATCTAACCATTTGAGCGACCACCTTACATAGTTTGGAGCTCCGGAGATTTAAGCATGTAGTTACATGTTGATCTGTGACCACCTACTTTGGCTTAAGAATTACACAAAGTTCAAGTTCAAGTTTAAGCCGTTTAAAAGCCAGTTAATACCAATTTATTTCATTCCCGAAATCGTATTTTCGCATTACTAGTCCTCATGAACGCTGAAAGTTGTGGTGTCTATCAAAGTCCGTTCTGTACACAATATTACGTGCCAACATATATAGACTTATTCAATACGTCAGCTACAATATTACGTGCAAACGTTTTAAGTCAGTTATAATATTACGTGCCAACATATATACACTTTATTTAATATGTACATTATTACGTGCAATCAAATATAAGATATATGTAGTACGTCAGCTACAATATTAGGTGCAAATATGTACAGACTATATGTAATTAGCCAGCTACAATATCACGTGCCGACATATACAGACTTTATGTTATAAGTCAGATACAATATCACGTGCCGACATAAATAAACTGCACGTATATGCAATACGTTAGCTGCATTATTACGTGCCAATATAGATAGACTATATGCAGTACGCCAACTATTATATTACGTGGCAACATATACAGACTATATGTAATACGTCAGCT
This sequence comes from Pecten maximus, assembly GCF_902652985.1. Classification (NCBI taxonomy): domain Eukaryota; kingdom Metazoa; phylum Mollusca; class Bivalvia; order Pectinida; family Pectinidae; genus Pecten; species Pecten maximus. The sequence goes on along the minus strand of NC_047017.1, from coordinate 32,842,531 downwards.
ATAAGATTACGTGCCAACATACATGTATAAAGACTATATGTAAAACGTTAGTTCCAATACCTCATGCTTGTGTTGGCTCGGAACGAACAGAATATAAATGTTGCGTTAGAACAGATTGTAATTGCAAAAGTTAGCACGAAAAATAGAATTAGTTACCACCATTAGCCTATATCATATACCTACACCACAGTCACTTTCATACAAATATAGAACAAATTGTAGATAGTACATACCTTGTAGGAGATGAACCTGCGACAAAATTGATATAAATAAAATAAACTTACACTTCTTTTGTAATCAGAAAATTTAAAAAGTAAATAGATTGGTTTTTATTTAGAGTATATTGATGTACTAATTGTTTAGAATATTCTAAAAAGTCGGAAATGTATATTGTGTAAATATAAGCTAGGAATTCGCTTGATTTCACGAATACTGTTATGTTGTTACTGAACTTCCAAGATTGTTAAAAAGAACAATAAGCTATAATTTTGTATGCATTGATGATAGCTACATATTGATTTGTGATCTACATACCACCACTGAGAACTGTGAGATGGACTATACCACTCCAACCACTTGCCCGGGTGTTGGTGGCTACAGCGTAGTACGGCCCATCGTCTGCTGTCGTGACGTTGGTTAATGTAAAGGCCACATAGACGTCCCGCTGTAATTTGAAGGTGACACTCGACAGCACAGGGAATGGTTTGTGCTCGCGGAATAAAGAGGCGATGGCAACCTTGGTAGACGAGTACACCTGAGCCAAAAGTGTGACCGATTGTCCATGCCTTGTGATGTACTCCCTCTGTTTCCATGTAACGCGTGGAATGTCGGAATCTGTAACATAATTGTAGACCCAAGTTACCAACGTTATCCGAAGTTCCTTATAAAGTGAAAATCATCGAAGCATAATTACTCAAAAATCACAGGTGAAAGATGTTCCACCATATTCATCTAAAGCACACAAGTAATGTCAATTTATACTTAGATATCCGATCATATTCTTTTTATTGATTTATATTTAATACCTTAACATTTTATTCCAATTTTAAAAATCTCCTGTTTTCAACACTACATGTTATATGTTAGGTCTCGACGAGAATGTACAGGCTTGTCTGAAATAAAATAATTTTGGCCTACCCAGGTTGCTGTTTAATATTAGGCTGTCGTAACTTTGTGGATGTATTCATATGATTATATATTCACTAGGGTCATGTGATACCTATGGACGAAGTTGGTGCTTAATGATTATGGTGGAGGTTGGTTTAGATGCTTATTAACTAGGCTTCCGTAACGTTATGGACGATGTTAGTGTAGATGTTTATTAACTAGGCTTCCGTAACGTTATGGGCGAGGTTGGTGTACATGTTTATTAACTAGGCTTCCGTAACGCTATGGACGAGGTTGGTGTAGATGTTTATTAACTAGGCTTCCGTAACGTTATGGACGAGGTTGGTGTAGATGTTTATTAACTAGGCTTCCGTAACGTTATGGACGAGGTTGGTGTAGATGTTTAATAACTAGGCTTCCGTAACGTTATGGACGAGGTTGATGTAAAATCATTTTACACTCGACCTATGGCTTGTCAACCGTTGAAATACTGTAAATCGTTTTGTTTTAAATTAAAAGTATTCTTTCTGCAAGTTGGCAACAAATCACATAGGTAAATATACGCCATTAATGTCTGCACATTGAAAATGGATAGTGGAATAACAGAAATTATATTTTTATTGATGTAGACATCTGTTTGTTCCAAATAAGTATACTGCCTGTATACAATCATTTAATGACAACATCTAGTTAAAACTATGTGATGTATGTTTTGATATCGTTGATTTATGCGTACAGCTATCCACAGGGATTAGAAACTATACATTACGATATAAAATATGTTTATTTCGAGAATTGGTATATGAATCAAATGTTTTTGAAATAAATCAGAAGCAGTAGGATATTGTATAATTAGGCTACATACCTGTTAATAGTATCTGGGGTTTACACACTGAGGCTACGTAACTACTAATGGTATCTGGGGTTTACAAACTGAGGCTACGTACCTACTAATGGTATCTGGGGTTTACACACTGAGGCTACGCACCTGTTAATGGTGTCTCAATTTTACACACTGAGGCTACGCACCTGTTAATGGTGTCTGAGGTTTACACACTGAGGCTACTTACCAGATAATGGTCTGAGGTTTACACACTGAGGATACGCACCTGTTAATGGTGTCTGAGGTTTACACACTGAGGCTACGTACCTGTTAATGGTGTCTGAGGTTTACACACTGAGGCTACTTACCGGATAATGGTATCTGGGGTTTACACACTGAGGTTACGTACCTGTTAATGGTGTCTGGGGTTTACACACTGAGGCTACGTACCTGTTAATGGTGTCTGGGGTTTACACACTGAGGCTACGTACCGGATAAAGGTGTCTCAGTTTTACACACTGAGGTTACGTACCTGTTAAAAGTGCCTGGGGTTTACACACTGAGGTTACGTACCTGTTAATGGTGTCTGGGGTTTACACACTGAGGTTACGTACCTGTTAATAGTGCCTGGGGTTTACACACTGAGGTTACGTACCTGTTAATGGTGTCTGGGGTTTACACACTGAGGTTACGTACCTGTTAATAGTGCCTGAGTTTTACACACTGAGGCTACGTACCTGTTAATAGTGCCTGGGGTTTACACACTGAGGCTACGTACCTGTTAATGGTGTCTGGGGTTTACACACTGAGGCTACGTACCTGTTAATGGTGTCTGGGGTTTACACACTGAGGTTACGTACCTGTTAATGGTGTCTGGGGTTTACACACTGAGGTTACGTACCTGTTAATAGTGCCTGGGGTTTCCACACTGAGGTTACGTACCTGTTAATGGTGTCTGGGGGTTTACACACTGAGGCTACGTACCTGTTAATGGTGTCTGGGGTTTACACACTGAGGTTACGTACCTGTAAATAGTATCTGGGGTTTACACACTGAGGCTACGTACCTGTTAAGGGTGTCTGGGGTTTACACACTGAGGCTACGTACCTGTTAATGGTGTCTGAGTTTTACACACTGAGGCTACGTACCTGTTAATAGTGCCTGGGGTTTACACACTGAGGCTACGTACCTGTTAATGGTGTCTGGGGTTTACACACTGAGGCTACGTACCTGTTAATGGTGTCTGGGGTTTACACACTGAGGTTACGTACCTGTTAATGGTGTCTGGGGTTTACACACTGAGGTTACGTACCTGTTAAGGGTGTCTGGGGTTTACACACTGAGGCTACGTACCTGTTAATGGTGTCTGAGTTTTACACACTGAGGCTACGTACCTGTTAATTGTGTCTGGGGTTTACACACTGAGGCTACGTACCGGTTAATGGTGTCTGGGGTTTACACACTGAGGCTACGTACCTGTTAATGGTGTCTGGGGTTTACACACTAAGGCTACGTACCGGTTAATGGTGTCTGGGGTTTACACACTGAGGCTATGTACCGGTTAATGGTGTCTGGGGTTTACACACTAAGGCTACGTACCGGTTAATAGTGTCTGGGGTTTACACACTGAGGCTACGTACCTGTTAATGGTGTCTGGGGTTTACACACTGAGGTTACGTACCTGTTAATGGTGTCTGGGGTTTACACACTGAGGTTACGTACCTGTTAAGGGTGTCTGAGGTTTACACACTGAGGCTACGTACCTGTTAATGGTGTCTGAGTTTTACACACTGAGGCTACGTACCTGTTAATTGTGTCTGGGGTTTACACACTGAGGCTACGTACCGGTTAATGGTGTCTGGGGTTTACACACTGAGGCTACGTACCTGTTAATGGTGTCTGGGGTTTACACACTAAGGCTACGTACCGGTTAATGGTGTCTGGGGTTTACACACTGAGGCTATGTACCGGTTAATGGTGTCTGGGGTTTACACACTAAGGCTACGTACCGGTTAATAGTGTCTGGGGTTTACACACTGAGGCTACGTACCGGTTAATGGTGTTTAAGGTTTACACACTGAGGCTATTTACCGGTTAATGGTGTCTGCGGTTTACACACTGAGGCTACGTACCGGTTAATGGTGTTTAAGGTTGACACACTGAGGCTATGTACCGGTTAATGGTGTCTGGGGTTTACACACTGAGGCTATGTACCTGTTAATGGTGTCTGGGGTTTACACACTGAGGCTACGTACCTGTTAATGGTGTCTGAGGTTTACAAACTGAGACTAAGTACCGGGTAATGGTGTCTGAGGTTTACACACTGAGGTTACGTACCTGTTAATGGTGTCTGAGGTTTACACACTGAGGCTACGTACCGATTAATGGTCTGAGTTTTACACACTGAAGCTACGTACCTGTTAATGGTGTCTGAGGTTTACACACTGAGGCTACGTACCGATTAATGGTCTGAGTTTTACACACTGACGCTACGTACCGGTTAATGGTCTGAGGTTTACACACTGAGGCTACGTACCGATTAATGGTCTGAGTTTTACACACTGAGGCTACGTACCTGTTAATGGTGTCTGAGGTTTACACACTAAGGCTACGTACCGGTTAATGGTGTCTGAGGTTTACACACTGAGGCTACGTACCGGTTAATGGTGTCTGAGGTTTACACTATGAGACTACGTACCGGTTAATGGTGTCTGAGGTTTACACTATGAGACTACGTACCGGTTAATGGTGTCTAAGGTTTACACACTGAAGCTATGTACCGATTAATGGTGTCTGTAGTTTACACACTGACGCTACGTACCTGTTAATTTTGTCTGAGGTTTACACACCGATATCGAGTGCTCATAAGGGTATGGCTTATCGACGGATGAAAAGGGACTGTTCCAGTTGTGCCAACCTTCTTCACAGTCTGTCAGTATGTCCGACTCCCCATTCCGTGAACACTCTCTAAATGTACCTATCAGAAGAACGCAAAACTATAATCCACTGCGAGAATAGTTTTAGTCACTAATACACGCAACCAGTTATGTTGCCAATATGTTCGTTTCACGTTTTAGCTCAACAAGGTTAGGATTTCAGTTTTGAAGATGAAACAAGATGTTAAGAGAAAAAATCAATACCATTCATGCCATAAACAGGCTGACAGCACCTTCCCCAAGTGAGATGTTCATTCAGGTAATGCCAGGTGGATCCCGGTATGATACTTGAACAGTTCCAGTTAAATGGTGCAGGAGAACAGAAAGTATCAGGTTGAGTCTTAAATAAAAAATAAACAAAAAGAAATTCGTGAACTACAACGTCATAAAAATACAATGCGCATGGATTTTAAGATGTTTTAATGTTAATGTATTTTCATGGTCTTTTCTAAATTTAACTCCTCATCAAATTTTGTCACAAGGAGATGTTGTATCTTTGAGTTAGTTTACTATTTACAAAACGGTTAAGATTCGAACACAGGAGTCTTAAAGATCAAAAAAATGCGCGATTGGACTTACCCATTAGGATATGACATGGTATAGCAGACTCAAATATTATCAAAACATTACTGGACGTGGTTGCATATCTTCATTCTTCACATATGTATTACTTTCCGACAACAGACTCTAATATAACATTTTTTTAAGACTCAAATATAACATGCTTATTTGTCCAGTATTAGTGCAAAACTCTTATTTATGCTTTCCGTGTATATCAATATGATTCTTATGGTATTATGATGACTTTTTTCACAATAGAAATATACTGTAGCATGGCTACACTACAAATGTTGAAATCAGTATTAGGAACATAAACTCACTGATACCCATCACTTGCCAATGTACTATCAATTTAAGACTAGGCAAATCGGTACAGTTAACACAGATCTACAACATAACAACTTACATAGCACAAAACGATATTGGTTGCTAGATACAGGCCAAGAGAGATTAAAAGATCCATGTCCAGCTGCCAAAAAAAAAAAACATTAATTAAATCAATAAATGAATAATGTTAAAATGATGTGGCCATCAACGCCTAACAAAGAAATTGATTAACTATTCTGGTAAACATATATAGACTACAAAATTGATACGAAATTAGTTAACTATATAATGTATTACACAGTGAGCTTGTTAATCAATGAAAAGAACTTTATTTACTAGCTTTGAGTAAAAAGGCAAGATAATAATGTACCAAAAATTGATATTGCCGCATTACTGTTCTAAAAAGGGAAATGGTTTATATTGAATAATTGTTCCGTAACGAAAGGCACTACTGGTTACAACACTTGTTCATTCAAAAAACAACATTGAACAGCTTACATCAAACGCAAATATAATAATACAAATATACCAATACCAATATAACAATACAAATATTATGATACAAATATACCAATATCAATATTACAATACCAATGTAACAATATTAATGTAACACTATAAATATACCTGGTAAAAATATGTGACCTGACGTCATTGAGATGTTCTTTGAAATGTTTGTTTAAGCCAGCAAGGAGGGAAAGCAGCAAGTAAGATGGTCGTTAAACTTTCTTGTCTTTTCCTATATCTATATAGTATCTAAACTAGGTTCGTCGTGAACAGCAACTTAAAATACATACATGATATCTTTCAGTGCTCTCAGTAATACCAACTATATTTCAAAACCACGAGTGTGGCTAATATTTTGAGATTTTTCACGATCGCGTAGCACGAGTGAAATACGTCAAAATATTAGCTACACGAGTTAGATATATTTGGTATTACTGAAGATACTGCTAGATATTCTGTTTATTATATGTTATTGTAAAATATACCACGGTAGCTCAATCTCTTTCCTAGAAATCATTGCGGTCCCCTGACAACGGCTCACAAACGTACTCCAAACAGTAAAGTTATGTATTCTATCTTGCATTATGACGTCATATAATATGACGGAGAGCTAAATGCAACTCTTAATTTTCACAATCGTCGTTTGTAAACAGCGTTCTGATTGGTCAAATCAGAAAAAAAGGTGATATTGAAAAATATTACTTTCATAGAATGAAATGTTTTCGATATTTCACAGGGAAAAATGTAATAATGTTGTTTTCATTATTCGTCAACCATACACATATATCTGGTGGTTTTAGGGCTGAGAAATTTTGGCACTTCATGTGACGGTATTTCTTTTTATCCCGAAACTGGTATCCGCAGAATAGACCCACCACATTTATAGCGAATACATAGCCAGTAAGTTACAATACAATGTTCATTTTGGTGCCAGACTTAGGGAAGCCGAAATGACGAAGCTTTGCCGGGTACCAAAAGAATCTTTGTATTGCAGCATACATGCCGTGTATTCTCGTTATCCTGTAAACAATTTTCTAGAAGATGACGACATTCAAAACAAACAAGTTTTTATTTGTTTACTTTCCTTGGTTACGAGTGATACACTTGTGTGTGTATTTACCACAACAAAAGTATAAATGCGCAATGGCGAAATAGTTCAAGGCTTTTTATGTGAATCAGAGTTCAATTTCCCTTAAACATTTATGAAAATACAGCACAAATACAAATTATTTCCGAAAAAAAATGGTTCCTTTAGACAATCTGTGACTCCTCAATACAATTGTGGGCTACAATAACTCTTTTTACTTTGATTCATTTGAACTTATTATATTTATTAGATATGCCATTTCTTTATACGATATCTTTGATGTAAAAAGTTATTGATATAAAGTTGATGAGATATCTTATATATTTGATATGATACCATACAATGTATATTATATCTTGGGTATTTTGTAACATATATAACAGATCTCCTTGACTCTTCATTTAAGATAATTATTTATTATATCAGATATCTTATCAACTTTACAAGATATCTCAATTAGTTTTATATTGTATAATATATTCTATTTGTACATTACCTGATAAAAACGAGCATGTGTATAACGATAGCAAAGGACACCACTGCTTCAGGTTATCCTGAACCGTTAAAATGATGGAAAATACCTCATCCTTGGTCTACTCCTTAATGTCGTTCTAGATAGTTCCAGAAACAAACTATATCGATAAAATCATAGGTCTTCCGTAACCTCAATCAGGCTTTCTAGCTCGTTATGTCTTATATTTACCTAGCAGTTATTTCTACCGCTGATACAATACGACGGAAATGCTATTTATAGAATCGAAGTTTTCCCTGTATTGTTTATAGAAATTCGCCCCCACTGACTGTTATGTGTTTATAAATAGAAACAGCGGATATACATTATATACGTATGTAGAATGAATTATCATGTCCATTAGTCATGAAATCATAGGTCTTCCGTAACCTCAATCAGGCTTTCTAGCTGGTTATGTCTTATTTTTACCTAGCAGTTATTTCTACCGCTGATACAATACGACGGAAATGCTATTTATAGAATCGAGGTTTTCCCTGGATTGTTTATAGAAATTCGCCCCCACTGACTGTTATGTGTTTATAAATAGAAACAGCGGATATACATTATATACGTATGTAGAATGAATTATCATGTCCATTAGTCATGAAATCATAGGTCTTCCGTAACCTCAATCAGGCTTTCTAGCTCGTTATGTCTTATTTTTACCTAGCAGTTATTTCTACCGCTGATACAATACGACGGAAATGCTATTTATAGAATCGAGGTTTTCCCTGGATTGTTTATAGAAATTCGCCCCCACTGACTGTTATGTGTTTATAAATAGAAACAGCGGATATACATTATATACGTATGTAGAATGAATTATCATGTCCATTAGTCATAAAATCATAGGTCTTCCGTAACCTCAATCAGGCTTTCTAGCTCGTTATGTCTTATATTTACCTAGCAGTTATTTCTACCGCTGATACAATACGACGGAAATGCTATTGATAGAATCGAGGTTTTCCCTGGATTGTTTATAGAAATTCGCCCCCACTGACTGTTATGTGTTTATAAATAGAAACAGCGGATATACATTATATACGTATGTAGAATGAATTATCATGTCCATTAGTCATGAAATCATAGGTCTTCCGTAATCTCAATCAGGCTTTCTAGCTCGTTATGTCTTATATTTACCTAGCAGTTATTTCTACTGCTGATACAATACGACGGAAATGCTATTTATAGAATCGAGGTTTTCCCTGGATTGTTTATAGAAATTCGCCCCCACTGACTGTTATGTGTTGATAAATAGAAACAGCGGATATACATTATATACGTATGTAGAATGAATTATCATGTCCATTAGTCATAAAATCATAGGTCTTCCGTAACCTCAATCAGGCTTTCTAGCTGGTTATGTCTTATATTTACCTAGCAGTTATTTCTACCGCTGATACAATACGACGGAAATGCTATTTATAGAATCGAGGTTTTCCCTGGATTGTTTATAGAAATTCGCCCCCACTGACTGTTATGTGTTTATAAATAGAAACAGCGGATATACATTATATACGTATGTAGAATGAATTATCATGTCCATTAGTCATAAAATCATAGGTCTTCCGTAACCTCAATCAGGCTTTCTAGCTCGTTATGTCTTATATTTACCTAGCAGTTATTTCTACCGCTGATACAATACGACGGAAATGCTATTTATAGAATCGAGGTTTTCCCTGTATTGTTTATAGAAATTCGCCCCCACTGACTGTTATTTGTTTATAAATAGAAACAGCGGATATACATTATATACGTATGTAGGATGAATTATCATGTCCATTAGTCATGAAATCATAGGTCTTCCGTAACCTCAATCAGGCTTTCTAGCTGGTTATGTCTTATTTTTACCTAGCAGTTATTTCTACCGCTGATACAATACGACGGAAATGCTATTTATAGAATCGAGGTTTTCCCTGGATTGTTTATAGAAATTCGCCCCCACTGACTGTTATGTGTTTATAAATAGAAACAGCGGATATACATTATATACGTATGTAGAATGAATTACCATGTCCATTAGTCATAAAATCATAGGTCTTCCGTAACCTCAATCAGGCTTTCTAGCTGGTTATGTCTTATATTTACCTAGCAGTTATTTCTACCGCTGATACAATACGACGGAAATGCTATTTATAGAATCGAGGTTTTCCCTGGATTGTTTATAGAAATTCGCCCCCACTGACTGTTATGTGTTGATAAATAGAAACAGCGGATATACATTATATACGTATGTAGAATGAATTATCATGTCCATTAGTCATAAAATCATAGGTCTTCCGTAACCTCAATCAGGCTTTCTAGCTCGTTATGTCTTATATTTACCTAGCAGTTATTTCTACCGCTGATACAATACGACGGAAATGCTATTTATAGAATCGAGGTTTTCCCTGGATTGTTTATAGAAATTCGCCCCCACTGACTGTTATGTGTTTATAAATAGAAACAGCGGATATACATTATATACGTATGTAGAATGAATTATCATGTCCATTAGTCATGAAATCATAGGTCTTCCGTAATCTCAATCAGGCTTTCTAGCTCGTTATGTCTTATATTTACCTAGCAGTTATTTCTACCGCTGATACAATACGGAAATGCTATTGATAGAATCGAGGTTTTCCCGGATTGTTTATAGAAATTCGCCCCCACTGACTGTTATGTGTTTATAAATAGAAACAGCGGATATACATTATATACGTATGTAAAATGAATTATCATGTCCATTAGTCATGAAATCATAGGTCTTCCGTAATCTCAATCAGGCTTTCTAGCTCGTTATGTCTTATATTTACCTAGCAGTTATTTCTACCGCTGATACAATACGACGGAAATGCTATTTATAGAATCGAGGTTTTCCCTGGATTGTTTATAGAAATTCGCCCCCACTGACTGTTATGTGTTGATAAATAGAAACAGCGGATATACATTATATACGTATGTAGAATGAATTATCATGTCCATTAGTCATAAAATCATAGGTCTTCCGTAACCTCAATCAGGCTTTCTAGCTCGTTATGTCTTATATTTACCTAGCAGTTATTTCTACCGCTGATACAATACGACGGAAATGCTATTTATAGAATCGAGGTTTTCCCTGGATTGTTTATAGAAATTCGCCCCCACTGACTGTTATGTGTTTATAAATAGAAACAGCGGATATACATTATATACGTATGTAGAATGAATTATCATGTCCATTAGCCATAAAATCATAGGTCTTCCGTAACCTCAATCAGGCTTTCTAGCTCGTTATGTCTTATATTTACCTAGCAGTTATTTCTACCGCTGATACAATACGACGGAAATGCTATTTATAGAATCGAGATTTTCCCTGGATTGTTTATAGAAATTCGCCCCCACTGACTGTTATGTGTTTATAAATAGAAACAGCGGATATACATTATATACGTATGTAGAATGAATTATCATGTCCATTAGTCATAAAATCATAGGTCTTCCGTAACCTCAATCAGGCTTTCTAGCTCGTTATGTCTTATATTTACCTAGCAGTTATTTCTACCGCTGATACAACACGACGGAAATGCTATTTATAGAATCGAGGTTTTCCCTGTATTGTTTATAGAAATTCGCCCCCACTGACTGTTATGTGTTTATAAATAGAAACAGCGGATATACATTATATACGTATGTAGAATGAATTATCATGTCCATTAGTCATGAAATCATAGGTCTTCCGTAACCTCAATCAGGCTTTCTAGCTGGTTATGTCTTATTTTTACCTAGCAGTTATTTCTACCGCTGATACAATACGACGGAAATGCTATTTATAGAATCGAGGTTTTCCCTGGATTGTTTATAGAAATTCGCCCCCACTGACTGTTATGTGTTTATAAATAGAAACAGCGGATATACAGTTGAGTGTAGACTAAAGGTTACACCCAAGTGCACTCCGAGTGCACTCCATTTGGACTTGGAGTGCACTCCGTTTGGACTCCAGGTAAACTTGGAGTGCACTCCAAGTGGACTCCGAGTCTACCTGGAGTCCTATAAGACACCATGCCTATACCCCAGTTCTATAATCAGACTATATCATATATATATTAATACTTTGATGCTTTTAATATAATTTACATATAGATAAATAGAATTTTACAAATAACTTTTGTTCTGTTAATATTACTATTAACATTTGTTTAGTCTACTAGGAATATTTCTTTTATTGTTAATACATGGTAATAATGCCTACATATTAAATTTATATTTATTAAGATCCATAAAAGACAGTTATACAATTTATGCTATAATCAGGTTTCTATGAAAGTTAATTGCTTATTATTTCATATTTTATTAAGATGTAAGTAAATTGTATTTCATTTTATTAAGGAATTTAAAATGATTTCAATTAGAATATTTATTACCGTACATATATCATGACTGTAAAGGAAGTTTAGATAATGTATCTATATCATGTTATTGATTATTCAAAATATTGAAAGTTTACGATATTTAATGAATTATGTGTTTTTTTTAATAAGACATTCTCTACATATATGTACTCAGTTAAGGCAAGTAATTATAAAATAAACAATCATTTTAGTTTATATATTTAAATGTATCATTAGAAAAATATACATTTACAACTGTACATATTTACGAGCATTACCTGGGTAAATTAATGTTCTGACATAACGTACACACAAGTATGTATTTCTGGACTACCCATATATAATGAATGACAGTATCTGTTTAATTGTTATTATTATTGGTCATGCATGACTGACTCCGGCCTGACACTCCTGAGAACTGTGCCAGGTGAGTTTTAGGAGCCAGCTACAGGTACTGTCCTGGGTTCACAGAAATACCTGTGTCAATTTTGTCACAGTATGGCTTCAAATGATGAAGCTGTGCAAAGCAGGGTCACAGTGTTACAACCTCAGGGCAATTAACAGAACAGTAAGATTATCTCCTGACTTGAAGGAAAGGGTTGTTGCTCTTCATTTGAGAGGCCTTAATCAGACCAAAATTACATGTATAAACGAAATACCAGTGTAATTAAGGTGGAAATGTCAAGATAAGTTGTAAAACCATTAACACATTGGTTGACAGGTTTAGGAAGACCACCTCTATTGAATTGAAGTCATTCTATACTGAAATTAGAAAGTAAGAATAAGCTGTTTCTTATTACATTGTAATCTGTCTAAACCGTAAGTCATAGGGACCAAACGTATTGGCCGGTTTATGAAGGTGTCCGGTATGTAGAGGTACAATGTTGAATGATATAAGTTCAGAAAAAATTAATGCAAATCAAATTAAGAAATGATGCAGTTCTTATCTTGTTATATTCAAAAATATAAAGACATTGCTTTAAAAAATTAATTGTAAAGAAAGAGATTAAAGTAAAAGAAAAAAAAATTCAGAGTAATTCCAAATGGTATAATGAATGTAAATTCACCGTTTCCCAAAACCAACCTATAGCCTTATACCCGTAATTAGTACACATTGTTCTCGTCCAGGAAATAAGATTATAGAGCCTGAGGTACAATTTGCCTCAGGCCAGTTGGACACGGCAACCTATGTACCATTTACCTGTAAAACTGACCTGTTGGAACTACATCGTTTTCTATTCCCATTCAGTCAATATCTATCATGATATGTGTCACTCATACATTTTATGTAACAGATACAGGTCATGAATGCACAATGGTTGTTCAAGCCAATTATAAAATCATAAAGTTAAATGTTCAAACTTTTGAAAAAATGACATAAGGCCAGCTGCAGTTGGTGTATGGAATGTTTGATAAGTATTTATTTAACTCAAACATGAAAATTATACTAATATATGTTGATTTACATATTGACCTCTAATACTCTATACATGCTTCCATTATAATATCAAAGACAAAGTAATGCTACCAGTTTGAAATATAATTTTTTTTTCAACTTTTTTTTTTATAATAATGACTTATAACTGTTTTAATAATACTGTAATAGGAATGGACAATCATATCATTTCAAAAGTGTCAGATATCGACCGTCACAAGTCTGTACCTATATTCTATATGACCCTGGTATAGGTCAGCTTGAGTTCCCAGACATGGTGTCAGGGCCAGAGGAATCTCGGGCTAGGTAAAGGTAAGGTGTGATGACCAGTTTCCATCTAACAATTAAGGGGGTCTTTATCTAGTTAGATGAACGTGTGTACACCTGTCCAGATCTTCACACCTTATGATTTCAACTTGGAGGACGGGGTCATTATTGGGGTCAGGACGGGGTCATTGTTGGGGTCAGGACGGGGTCATTATTGGGGTCAGTGTAAGTCTGTCTTTTCTCCACACCCCTGTATTGATATACAGGTAAATATTGACCTGGAAGTTGGGGGGGAGGGGAGAGATTGTATCTTATATAACTGTTAAAAGAACTCCATTTATGACCAAGATTTAATGAGGCAGGTAAAACAAAACAAAGTTGGTTTACCAAATGAAAATTTAAGTCTGAGTTAAACTGTAAATATGCTATCAAGGTGATAAAAACATCTTTCTTTTGTATTGAATGTTAAGATAAATGTAAACTGATGGAAGTAAAGTATTTGAAATATTAAAAACAGTCGTACTTTGAGAACAAGATAGTTCCAGTACACATTCAGACTCTACATTTTGAGAGACCACAAACAACTTGGGGGAAGAGTATATCTTATATAACTGTTAAAAGATCTCCATGTATGACCTGGATTTAATGAGGCAGGTATAACAAAACAAAGTTGGTTTACCAAATAGAAATGTAAGTCAATCTGATGTTAAACTGTAAATCAAAATTAGACATTGGATCCGGAATATGCTATCAAGGTGATAAAAAAAAACAACTTTCTTTTGTATTGTATGTTAACATAAATATAAACTGTTGGAAGAAAATTATTTGAAATATTAAAAAAATAGTACTTCGAGTACACAAGTATTACAAGTATTTCCAGTATACAATCAAACGCTACATTTTGAGAGACCACAACCAACTTGCCAAATACATTTTTGTTTATTACCAATTTTCTATTAATTGACGTGGCTTGTTAAAACTCTAAAAATCAAAGGAATGCTATCATACGTTTTTCAACGAAGTGCCAGATTTATTCATTTTATATAGGGCTAACTAATAGAAAAAATCAATTATATTAGATGCTGTTAGTTAACCAACTAAAAATGAACCAACAAAATAATAAGATAATATATACAAAGATAAAACAGTAACACATCTATTATTGTTACATGTTTAAGGAGTCTTAATGTATAAGAGTATACATCTATCTATAAACATTATGTATATATGTACTTGGTTACAGGTACATGTGATACATGTGGACCCAGGTCGGATAGGGGCCTGATAGGACTCCAGGTAAACTTGGAGTGCACTCGGAGTGCACTCCAAGTTTACCTGGAGTCCAAACGGAGTGCACTCCGAGTCCAAACGGAGTGCACTCCGGAGTGCACTTTGTGTAACCTTTAGTCTACACTCAACTGTACATTATATACGTATGTAGAATGAATTATCATGTCCATTAGTCATAAAATCATAGGTCTTCCGTAACCTCAATCAGGCTTTCTAGCTCGTTATGTCTTATATTTACCTAGCAGTTATTTCTACCGCTGATACAATACGACGGAAATGCTATTTATAGAAGCGAGGTTTTCCCTGGATTGTTTATAGAAATTCGCCCCAACTGACTGTTATGTGTTTATAAATAGAAACAGCGGATATACATTATATACGTATGTAGAATGAATTATCATGTCCATTAGTCATGAAATCATAGGTCTTCCGTAATCTCAATCAGGCTTTCTAGCTCGTTATGTCTTATATTTACCTAGCAGTTATTTCTACCGCTGATACAATACGACGGAAATGCTATTTATAGAATCGAGGTTTTCCCTGGATTGTTTATAGAAATTCGCCCCCTCTGACTGTTATGTGTTTATAAATAGAAACAGCGGATATACATTATATACGTATGTAGAATGAATTATCATGTCCATTAGTCATAAAATCATAGGTCTTCCGTAACCTCAATCAGGCTTTCTAGCTCGTTATGTCTTATATTTACCTTGCAGTTATTTCTACCGCTGATACAATACGACGGAAATGCTATTTATAGAATCGAGGTTTTCCCTGGATTGTTTATAGAAATTCGCCCCCACTGACTGTTATGTGTTTATAAATAGAAACAGCGGATATACATTATATACGTATGTAGAATGAATTATCATGTCCATTAGTCATAAAATCATAGGTCTTCCGTAACCTCAATCAGGCTTTCTAGCTCGTTATGTCTTATATTTACCTAGCAGTTATTTCTACCGCTGATACAATACGACGGAAATGCTATTTATAGAATCGAGGTTTTCCCTGTATTGTTTATAGAAATTCGCCCCCACTGACTGTTATGTGTTTATAAATAGAAACAGCGGATATACATTATATACGTATGTAGAATGAATTATCATGTCCATTAGTCATGAAATCATAGGTCTTCCGTAACCTCAATCAGGCTTTCTAGCTGGTTATGTCTTATCTTTACCTAGCAGTTATTTCTACCGCTGATACAATACGACGGAAATGCTATTTATAGAATCGAGGTTTTCCCTGGATTGTTTATAGAAATTCGCCCCCACTGACTGTTATGTGTTTATAAATAGAAACAGCGGATATACATTATATACGTATGTAGAATGAATTATCATGTCCATTAGTCATAAAATCATAGGTCTTCCGTAACCTCAATCAGGCTTTCTAGCTGGTTATGTCTTATATTTACCTAGCAGTTATTTCTACCGCTGATACAATACGACGGAAATGCTATTTATAGAATCGAGGTTTTCCCTGGATTGTTTATAGAAATTCGCCCCCACTGACTGTTATGTGTTTATAAATAGAAACAGCGGATATACATTATATACGTATGTAGAATGAATTATCATGTCCATTAGTCATAAAATCATAGGTCTTCCGTAACCTCAATCAGGCTTTCTAGCTCGTTATGTCTTATATTTACCTAGCAGTTATTTCTACCGCTGATACAATACGACGGAAATGCTATTTATAGAATCGAGGTTTTCCCTGTATTGTTTATAGAAATTCGCCCCCACTGACTGTTATGTGTTTATAAATAGAAACAGCGGATATACATTATATACGTATGTAGAATGAATTATCATGTCCATTAGTCATGAAATCATAGGTCTTCCGTAACCTCAATCAGGCTTTCTAGCTGGTTATGTCTTATTTTTACCTAGCAGTTATTTCTACCGCTGATACAATACGACGGAAATGCTATTTATAGAATCGAGGTTTTCCCTGGATTGTTTATAGAAATTCGCCCCCACTGACTGTTATGTGTTTATAAATAGAAACAGCGGATATACATTATATACGTGTGTAGAATGAATTATCATGTCCATTAGTCATAAAATCATAGGTCTTCCGTAACCTCAATCAGGCTTTCTAGCTCGTTATGTCTTATATTTACCTAGCAGTTATTTCTACCGCTGATACAATACGACGGAAATGCTATTTATAGAATCGAGGTTTTCCCTGGATTGTTTATAGAAATTCGCCCCCACTGACTGTTATGTGTTTATAAATAGAAACAGAGGATATACATTATATACGTATGTAGAATGAATTATCATGTCCATTAGTCATAAAATCATAGGTCTTCCGTAACCTCAATCAGGCTTTCTAGCTGGTTATGTCTTATATTTACCTAGCAGTTATTTCTACCGCTGATACAATACGACGGAAATGCTATTTATAGAATCGAGGTTTTCCCTGGATTGTTTATAGAAATTCGCCCACACTGACTGTTATGTGTTTATAAATAGAAACAGCGGATATACATTATATACGTATGTAGAATGAATTATCATGTCCATTAGTCATAAAATCATAGGTCTTCCGTAACCTCAATCAGGCTTTCTAGCTCGTTATGTCTTATATTTACCTAGCAGTTATTTCTACCGCTGATACAATACGACGGAAATGCTATTTATAGAATCGAGGTTTTCCCTGGATTGTTTATAGAAATTCGCCCCCACGGACTGTTATGTGTTTATAAATAGAAACAGCGGATATACATTATATACGTATGTAGAATGAATTATCATGTCCATTAGTCATTTGTCAATAAAGAAATTGTGTCGTATTGTTGAATTTCACATCCGGGGGTTACATCTATTGATTAAATATGTAACCTATGGCTAATCTCGTAGGCCAGGGATTGATCATAACTTCTCGATAACAATACATATGTAGATAGGGTGAACACAGCAATGGCGGTATCGACCGTGACTATTTTACACCCTTCAGACAAAAAATGTATTCTTACTTGTAACACTAGAAGATGATTCACAATATTTATACCTGTGCACACTGTACTTGTAACACTAGAAGATGATTCACAATATTTATACCTGTGCACACTGTACTTGTAACACTAGAAGATGATTCACAATATTTATACCGGTGCACACGTATACTTGTAACACTAGGAAATGATAGACAATGTGTGTTCCTGAAAATGTTGTATATTGGTTTTATTATCTAGTAATACATGCAATTGATATAAATATTAAAACCTTGTCTCAATAGGCCATAGTAAAGTTTGCACTATTTTGTATGCTTGATAGGTGAATGCATGCACATGGTGACGTCGTATTTGAGAATTTATTTTTTTAAGCCAGTAAGGAGGGAAAACAACAAGTAAGTTGGTCGTTAAACTTTCTTGTCTTTTCCTGTATCTATATAGTATCTAAAGAAGGTTCGTCGTGAACAGCAACTTAAAATACATACAGGATATCTAAGAGTGTCTTCAGTAATATCAACTATATTTCACAATCACGAGTGCGGCTAATATTTTGATATTTTACACGAGTGCGTAGCACGAGTGAAACACGTCAAAATATTAGCTACACGAATTAGATATATTTGGTATTACTGAAGATACTGCTAGATATTCTGTTTATTATATTTTATAGTAAAATGTACCACGGCAACTCAATCTCTTTCCTAGAATTCATTGCGGTCCCCTGACAACGGCTCACAAACGTACTCCAAACAGTAAAGTTATGTATTCTATCTTGCATTATGACGTCATATAATATGACGGAGAGCTAAATGTAACTCTTAATTTTCACAATCGTCGTTTGTAAACAGCGTTCTGATTGGTCAAATCAGAAAAAAAGGTGATATTGAAAAATATTACTTTCATAGAATGAAAAGTTTTCGATATTTCACAGGGAAAAATGTAATAATGTTGTTTTCATTATTCGTCAACCATACACATATATCTGGTGGTTTTAGGGCTGAGAAATTTTGGCACTTCATGTGACTGTATTTCTTTTTATCCCGAAACTGGTATCCGCATTGGCAGAATAGACCCACCACATTTATAGCGAATACATAGCCAGTAAGTTACAAAACAATGTTCATTTTGGTGCCAGACTTAGGGAAGCCGAAATGACGAAGCTTTGTCGGGTACCAAGAGAATCTTTGTATTGCAGCATACGTGCCGTGTATTCTCATTATCCTGTAAACAATTTTCTAGAAGATGACGACATTCAAAACAAACAAGTTTATATTAGTTTACTTTCCTTGGTTACGAGTGATACACTTGTGTGTGTATTTACCACAACAAAACTATAAATCCACCATTGCGAAATAGTTCAAGGCTTTTTATGTGAATCAGAGTTCAATTTCCCTTAAACATTTATGAAAATACAGCACAAATACAAAATATTTCCGAAAAAAATGGTTCCTTTAGACAATCAGTGACTCGTCAATACAACTGTGGGCTACAATAACTCTTTTTACTTTGATTCATTTAAACTTGTTATATTTATTAGATATGCCATTTCTTTATACGATATCTTTGCTGTAAAAAAAGTTATTGATATCAAGTTCATGAGATATCTTATATATTTGATATGATACCATACAATGTATATTATATCTTGGATATTTTGTAACATATATAATATATCTCCTTGAATCTTCATTTAAGATAATTAATTCATCATATCAGATATCTTATAAACTTTACAAGATATCTCAATTAGTTTTATATTGTATAATATATTCTATTTGTACATTACCTGATAAAAACGATCATGTATAACGACAGCAAAGGACACACATCTTCAGGTTATCCTGAACCGTTAAAATAACGGAAAATGCCTGATCCTCGGTCTGTTCAAATTTAACACTCCTTAATGACATTCCAGATAACAAACTATATCGATTAAAATCATAGGTCTTCCGTAACCTCACTTAGGCTCTAGACCGTCATGTTAATACAATACATCTGAAAATGCTATTTATAGAATCGAGGTTTTCCCTGGATTGTTAATTGAAATTCGCACCCGCTGACTGTTACATGTGTATGTGGTTATAAATAGAAACACCGGGTATACATTATACACGTATGTAGAATGAATTATCATGTCCATTAAGCTTCTTTTTCTTCTTTGTGTGTGTGTGTGTGTTTGTGTGTCTGTTGATAGGGGTGGGGGGTGGGCGGGGGGCTCTACTCTATGTTTATGTATGAAACATACATATGTTGCCCAATGTTGGCCGAAATAGGCCGAAATTTGTCAATAAAGAAATTGTGTCGTATTGTTTAATTCCACATCCGGGGGTTACATCTATTGATTAAAGATGTAACCTATGGCTAATCTCGTAGGCCAGGGATTGATCATAACTTCTCGATAACAATACATATGTAGATAGGGTGAACACAACAATGGCGGTATCGACCGTGACTATATTTTATACCCTTCAGACAAAATATGCATTCTTACTTGTAACACTAGAAGATGATTCACAATATTTATACCTGTGCACACTGTACTTGTGACACTAGAAGATGACAGACAATATTCGCACCTGTGCACACGTATACCTGTAACACTAGGAAATGATAGACAATGTGTGTTCCCGATAATGTTGTATCTTGGTTTTTTATTATCTAGTAATACATGCAATTGATAAAAATATTAAAACCTAGTCTCAATAGGCCATAGTAAAGTTTGCGCTAATTTGTATGCTTGATAGTGAATGCATGCACATGGTGACGTCCCATCATCTATAACGTCATTGATATGTTCTTTGAGAATTTATTTTTTTAAGCCAGCAAGGATGGAAAACAGCAAGTAAGTTGGTCGTTAAACTTTCTTGTCTTTTCCTATATCTATATAGTATATTTGGTATTACTGAAGATACTGCTAGATATTCTGTTTATTATATTTTATTGTAAAATATACCACGGCAGCTCAATCTCTTTCCTAGAATTCATTGCGGTCCCCTGACAACGGCTCACAAACGTACTCCAAACAGTAAAGTTATGTATTCTATCTTGCATTATGACGTCATATAATATGACGGAGAGCTAAATGCAACTCTTAATTTTCACAATCGTCGTTTGTAAACAGCGTTCTGATTGGTCAAATCAGAAAAAAGGTGATATTGAAAAATATTACTTTCATAGAATGAAAAGTTTTCGATATTTCACAGGGAAAAATGTAATAATGTTGTTTTCATTATTCGTCAACCATACACATATATCTGGTGGTTTTAGGGCTGAGAAATTTTGGCACTTCATGTGACGGTATTTCTTTTTATCCCGAAACTGGTATCCGCATTGGCAGAATAGACCCACCACATTTACAGCGAATACATAGCCAGTAAGTTACAAAACAATGTTCATTTTGGTGCCAGACTTAGGGAAGCCGAAATGACGAAGCTTTGTCGGGTACCAAGAGAATCTTTGTATTGCAGCATACATGCCGTGTATTCTCGTTATCCTGTAAACAATTTTCTAGAAGATGACGACATTCAAAATTAACAAGTTTTTATTTGTTTACTTTCCTTGGTTACGAGTGATACACTTGTGTGTGTATTTACCACAACAAAACTATAAATGCGCAATGGCGAAATAGTTCAAGGCTTTTTATGTGAATCAGAGTTCAATTTCCCTTAAACATTTATGAAAATACAGCACAAATACAAATTATTTCCGAAAAAAAATGGTTCCTTTAGACAATCTGTGACTCCTCAATACAATTGTGGGCTACAATAACTCTTTTTACTTTGATTCATTTGAACTTATTATATTTATTAGATATGCCATTTCTTTATACGATATCTTTGATGTAAAAAGTTATTTATATAAAGTTGATGAGATATCTTATATATTTGATATGATACCATACAATGTATATTATATCTTGGGTATTTCGTAACATATATAATATATCTCCTTGACTCTTCATTTAAGATAATTTATTTATCATATCAGATATCTTATCAACTTTACAAGATATCTCAATTAGTTTTATATTGTATAATATATTCTATTTGTACATTACCTGATAAAACGAGCATGTGTATAACGACAGCAAAGGACACCACTGCTTTAGGTTATCCTGAACCGTTAAAATGACGGAAAATACCTCATCCTTGGTCTACTCCTTAATGTCGTTCTAGATAGTTCCAGAAACAAACTATATCGATAAAATCATAGGTCTTCCGTAACCTCAACAGGCTTTCTAGCTCGTTATGTCTTATATTTACCTAGCAGTTATTTCTACCGCTGATACAATACGACGGAAATGCTATTTATAGAATCGAGGTTTTCTCTGGATTGTTTATAGAAATTTGCCCCCACTGACTGTTACAGTTGAGTGTAGACTAAAGGTTACACCCAAGTGCACTCCGAGTGCACTCCATTTGGACTTGGAGTGCACTCCGTTTGGACTCCAGGTAAACTTGGAGTGCACTCCAAGTGGACTCCGAGTCTACCTGGAGTCCTATAAGACACCATGCCTATACCCCAGTTCTATAATCAGACTACATGTGTATATCATATATACATGTATTAATACTTTGATGCTTTTAATATAATTTACATATAAATAAATAGATTTTTACAAATTACTTTTGTTCTCTTAATATTACTATTAACATTTGTTAATCTACTCGGAATATTTATTTTATTGTTAATACATGGTAATAATGCCTACATGTTAAATTTATATTTATTAAGATCCATAAAAGACGGTTAAACAATTTATGCTATAATCAGGTTTCTATGAAAGTTAAATTAATTGCTTATTATTTCATATTTTATTAAGATGTAAGTGAATTGTATTTCATTCTGTTAAGGAATTGAAAATTATTTAATTAGAATATTTATTACTGTACATATATCATGACTTTAAAGGAAGTTTAGATAATGTGTCTATATTATGTTATTGATTATTCAAAATATTTAAAGTTTACAGTATTTAATGAATTATGTGTTTTTTTAATAAGACATTCTCTACATATATGTACTCAGTTCAGGCAAGTAATTATAAAATAAACATAATCATTTTAGTTTATATAGGTTATATATTTAAATGTATCATTAGAAAAATATACATTTACAACTGTACATATTTATGAGCATTACCTGGTTAAATTAATGTTCTTACATAATGTAAACACAAGTATGTAGTTCTGGACTACCCATAATGAATGACAGTATCTGTTTAATTGCTATTATTATTGGTCATGCATGACTAACTCTGGCCTGACACACCTGAGACCTGTGCCAGGTGAGTTTTAGGAGCCAGCTACAGGTACTGTCCTGGGTTCACAGAAATACCTATGTCAATTTTGTCACTGTTAGCCATGGCTTCAAATGATGAAGCTTTGCAAAGCAGGGTGTGTTATAACCTCAGGCCAATTAACAGAACAGTAAGATTATCTCCTGACTTGAAGGAAAGGATTGTAGCTCTCCATCTGAGAGGCCTTAATCAGACCAAAATTACATGTATAAATGAAATACCAGTGTAATTAAGGTCGAAGTGTAACGATAAGCTGTAAAACCATTAACAAATTGGTTAACAGGTTTAAGAAGACCAACTCTATTGAAATGAAGTCATTCTATACTGAAATTAGAAAGTAAAAATAAGCTGTTTCTTATTACATTGTAACCTGTCTAAACCGTAAGTCATTGAGACCAAACGTATTGGCCGGTTTCTGCAGGTGTCCGGTATGTAGAGGTACAATGTTGAATGATATAAGTTCAGAAAAAATTAATGCAAATCAAATTAAGAAATGATCCAGTTCTTATCTTGTTATATTCAAAAATATAAAGACATTGCTTTAAAAAATTAATTGTAAAGAAAGAGATTAAAGTAAAAAAAAAAAAAAAATTCAGTGTAATTCCAAATGGTATAATGAATGTAAATTCACCATTTCCCAAAACCAACCTATAGCCTTATACCCGTAATTAGTACACATTGTTCTCGTCCTTGGAAATAAGATTATAGAGCCTGAGGTACAATTTGCCTCAGGGCAGTTGGACACGGCAACCTATGTACCATTTATTTACCTGTAAAACTGACCTGTTGGAACTACATCGTTTTCTATTCCCATTCAGTCAATATTTATCATGATATGTGTCACTCATACATTTTATGTAACAGATACAGGTCATGAATGTACAATGGTTGTTCAAGCCAATTATAAAATCATAAATTTAAATGTTCAAACTTTAAAAAAAAAAATGACATAAGGCCAGCTGCAGTTGGTGTATGGAATGTTTGATAAGTATTTACTTAACTCAAACATGAGAATTATATTAATCTATGTTGATTTACATATTGACTTCTAATACTCTATACATACTTCCATTATAATATCAAAGACATAAAGTAATAGTACCAGTTTGAATTTCTTTTTATTTCAAATATTTTTTTTATAATGACTTATAACTGTTTTGATAATACTGTAATAGGAATGGACAATCATATCATTTCAAAAGTGTCAGATATCGACAGTCACAAGTCTGTACCTATATTCTATATGACCTTGGTATAGGTCAGTCTGAGTTTCCTCTAGCCCTGACACCATACCAGACATGGTGTCGGGGCCAGAGGAAACTCGGGCTAGGTAAAGGTAAGGTGTGATGTCCAGTTTCCATCTAACAATTAAGGGGGTCTTTATCTAGTTAGATGACCATGTGTACACCTGTCCAGATCTTCACACCTTATAAGGTAAACTTGGAGGAAGGGGTCATTATTGGGGTCAGTGTAAGTCTGTCTTTTCTCCACACCCCTGTAATCATGATATACAGGTAAATATTGACCTGGAAGTTGGGGAGGGGGGATGGAGATTGTATCTTATATAACTGCTAAAAGAACTCTATTTATGACCAGGATTTAATGAGGCAGGTATAACATAACAAAACTAAGTTGGTTTACCAAATTGAAATGTAAGTTTGATCTTAAAGTTTAAACTGTAAATCAATATTATACATTGGATCCGGAATATGCTATCAAGGTGATAAAAAAAAAATCTTTTGTATTGTATGTTAAGATAAATTTAAACTGTTGGAAGAAAAGTATTTGAAATATTAAAAACAGTAGTACTTCGAGTACAAGATATTTCCAGTACACAATCAAACTCTACATTTTGAGAGACCACAAACAGCTTGCCAAATATGTTTTGTTTATTACCAATTTCTATTAATTTACGTGGCTTGTTAAAACTCTTCAAATCAAAGGAATGCTATCATACATTTTTCAACGAAGTGCCAGATCTATTAATTTTATATAAAGTTTACTAATAGAAAAAATCTATTATATTAGATATTGTTAGTTAACCAACTAAAAATAATAAGATGATATATACAAAGATAAAACAGTAACACATATCTTATTGTTACATGTTTAAGGAGTCAAAATGTATAAGAGTATACATCTATCTATCAATATTATGTATATTTATGTACTTGGTTACAGGTACATGTGATACATGTGGACCCAGGTAGGATTGGGGCCTGATAGGACTCCAGGTAAACTTGGAGTGCACTCCGAGTGCACTCCAAGTTTACCTGGAGTCCAAACGGAGTGCACTCCAAGTCCAAACGGAGTGCACTCGGAGTGCACTTTGTGTAACCTTTAGTCTACACTCAACTGTATGTGTTTATAAATAGAAACAGCGGATATACATTATATACGTATGTAGAATGAATTATCATGTCCATTAGTCATTTGTCAATAAAGAAATTGTGTCGTATTGTTGAATTTCACATCCGGGGGTTACATCTATTGATTAAAGATGTAACCTATGGCTAATCTCGTAGGCCAGGGATTGATCATAACTTCTCGATAACAATACATATGTAGATAGGGTGAACACAGCAATGGCGGTATCGACTGTGACTATTTTACACCCTTCAGACAAAAAATGTATTCTTACTTGTAACACTAGAAGATGATTCACAATATTTATACCTGTGCACACTGTACTTGTAACACTAGAAGATGATTCACAATATTTATACCGGTGCACACGTATACTTGTAACACTAGGAAATGATAGACAATGTGTGTTCCTGAAAATGTTGCATATTGGTTTTATTATCTAGTAATACATGCAATTGATATAAATATTAAAACCTAGTCTCAATAGGCCATAGTAAAGTTTGCGCTATTTTGTATGCTTGATAGGTGAACGCATGCACATGGTGACGTCGCATTTGAGTATTTATTATTTTTTAAGCCAGTAAGGAGGGAAAACAACAAGTAAGTTGGTCGTTGAACTTTCTTGTCTTTTCCTGTATCTATATAGTATCTAAACTAGGTTCGTCGTGAACAGCAACTTAAAATACATACAGGATATCTAAGAGTGTCTTCAGTAATATCAACTATATTTCACAATCACGAGTGCGGCTAATATTTTGATATTTTACACGAGTGCGTAGCACGAGTGAAACACGTCAAAATATTAGCTATACGAATTAGATATATTTGGTATTACTGAAGATACTGCTAGATATTCTGTTTATTATATTTTATAGTAAAATGTACCACGGCAGCTCAATCTCTTTCCTAGAATTCATTGCGGTCCCCTGACAACGGCTCACAAACGTACTCCAAACAGTAAAGTTATGTATTCTATCTTGCATTATGACGTCATATAATATGACGGAGAGCTATATGTAAATCTTAATTTTCACAATCGTCGTTTATAAACAGCGTTCTGATTGGTCAAATCAGAAAAAAAGGTGATATTGAAAAATATTACTTTCATAGAATGAATAGTTTTCGATATTTCACAGGGGAAAATGTAATAATGTTGTTTTCATTATTTGTCAACCATACATATTTATTTGGTGGTCTAGGGCTGAGAAATTTTGGCACTTCATGTGACGGGGTATTTCTTTTTATTCCGCAACTGGTATTCGCATTGGCAGAATAGACCCACCACATTTATAGCGAATACATAGCAAGTAAGTTACAATACAATGTTCATTTTTGTGCCAGACTTAGGAAAGCCGAAATGACGAAGCTTTGTCGGGTACCAAAAGAATCTTTGTATTGCAGCATACGTGCCGTGTATTCTCATTATCCTGTAAACAATTTTCTAGAAGATGACGACATTCAAAACAAACAAGTTTATATTTGTTTACTTTCCTTGGTTACGAGTGATACACTTGTGTGTGTATTTACCACAACAAAACTATAAATGCGCAATGGCGAAATAGTTTAAGGCTTTTTATGTGAATCAGAGTTCAATTTCCCTTAAACATTTATGAAAATACAGCACAAATACAAATTATTTCCGAAAAAAAAATGGTTCCTTTAGACAATCTGTGACTCCTCAATACAATTGTGGGCTACAATAACTCTTTTTACTTTGATTCATTTGAACTTATTATATTTATTAGATATGCCATTTCTTTATACGATATCATTGATGTAAAAAGTTATTTATATAAAGTTGATGAGATATCTTATATATTTGATATGATACCATACAATGTATATTATATCTTGGGTATTTCGTAACATATATAATATATCTCCTTGACTCTTCATTTAAGATAATTTATTTATCATATCAGATATCTTATCAACTTTACAAGATATCTCAATTAGTTTTATATTGTATAATATATTCTATTTGTACATTACCTGATAAAACGAGCATGTGTATAACGACAGCAAAGGACACCACTGCTTCAGGTTATCCTGAACCGTTAAAATGACGGAAAATACCTCATCCTTGGTCTACTCCTTAATGTCGTTCTAGATAGTTCCAGAAACAAACTATATCGATAAAATCATAGGTCTTCCCACTGACTGTTATGTGTTTATAAATAGAAACAGCGGATATACATTATATACGTATGTAGAATGAATTATCATGTCCATTAGTCATTTGTCAATAAAGAAATTGTGTCGTATTGTTGAATTTCACATCCGGGGGTTACATCTATTGATTAAAGATGTAACCTATGGCTAATCTCGTAGGCCAGGGATTGATCATAACTTCTCGATAACAATACATATGTAGATAGGGTGAACACAGCAATGGCGGTATCGACCGTGACTATTTTACACCCTTCAGACAAAAAATGTATTCTTACTTGTAACACTAGAAGATGATTCACAATATTTATACCTGTGCACACTGTACTTGTAACACTAGAAGATGATTCACAATATTTATACCTGTGCACACTGTACTTGTAACACTAGAAGATGATTCACAATATTTATACCGGTGCACACGTATACTTGTAACACTAGGAAATGATAGACAATGTGTGTTCCTGAAAATGTTGCATATTGGTTTTATTATCTAGTAATACATGCAATTGATATAAATATTAAAACCTAGTCTCAATAGGCCATAGTAAAGTTTGCGCTATTTTGTATGCTTGATAGGTGAACGCATGCACATGGTAACGTCGCATTTGAGAATTTTTTTTTTTTAAGCCAGTAAGGAGGGAAAACAACAAGTAAGTTGGTCGTTGAACTTTCTTGTCTTTTCCTGTATCTATATAGTATCTAAACTAGGTTCGTCGTGAACAGCAACTTAAAATACATACAGGATATCTAAGAGTGTCTTCAGTAATATCAACTATATTTCACAATCACGAGTGCGGCTAATATTTTGATATTTTACACGAGTGCGTAGCACGAGTGAAACACGTCAAAATATTAGCTACACGAATTAGATATATTTGGTATTACTGAAGATACTGCTAGATATTCTGTTTATTATATTTTATAGTAAAATGTACCACGGCAGCTCAATCTCTTTCCTAGAATTCATTGCGGTCCCCTGACAACGGCTCACAAACGTACTCCAAACAGTAAAGTTATGTATTCTATCTTGCATTATGACGTCATATAATATGACGGAGAGCTATATGTAAATCTTAATTTTCACAATCGTCGTTTATAAACAGCGTTCTGATTGGTCAAATCAGAAAAAAAGGTGATATTGAAAAATATTACTTTCATAGAATGAATAGTTTTCGATATTTCACAGGGGAAAATGTAATAATGTTGTTTTCATTATTTGTCAACCATACATATTTATTTGGTGGTTCTAGGGCTGAGAAATTTTGGCACTTCATGTGACGGGGTATTTCTTTTTATTCCGCAACTGGTATTCGCATTGGCAGAATAGACCCACCACATTTATAGCGAATACATAGCAAGTAAGTTACAATACAATGTTCATTTTTGTGCCAGACTTAGGAAAGCCGAAATGACGAAGCTTTGTCGGGTACCAAAAGAATCTTTGTATTGCAGCATACGTGCCGTGTATTCTCGTTATCCTGTAAACAATTTTCTAGAAGATGACGACATTCAAAGCAAACAAGTTTATATTTGTTTACTTTCCTTGGTTACGAGTGATACACTTGTGTGTGTATTTACCACAACAAAACTATAAATGCGCCATTGCGAAATAGTTCAAGGCTTTTTATGTGAATCAGAGTTCAATTTCCCTTAAACATTTATGAAAATACAGCACAAATACAAATTATTTCCGAAAAAAAAATGGTTCCTTTAGACAATCAGTGACTCGTCAATACAACTGTGGGCTACAATAACTCTTTTTACTTTGATTCATTTAAACTTATTATATTTATTAGATATGGCATTTCTTTATACGATATCCTCCATGTAAAAAGGTATTTATATAAAGTTCATGAGATATCTTATATATTTGATATGATACCATACAATGTATATTATATCGTGGATATTTTGTAACATATATAATATATCTCCTTGACTCTTCATTTAAGATAATTTATTTATCATATCAGATATCTTATAAACTTTACAAGATATCTCAATTAGTTTTATATTGTATAATATATTCTATTTGTACATTACCTGATAAAAACGAGCATGTGTATAACGACAGCAAAGGACACCACTGCTTCAGGTTATCCTGAACCGTTAAAATGACGGAAAATACCTTATCCTCGGTCTGTTCAAATTAAACACTCCTTAATGTCGTTCTAGATAGTTCCAGTAACAAACTATATCGATAAAATCATAGGTCTTCCCACTGACTGTTATGTGTTTATAAATAGAAACAGCGGATATACATTATATACGTATGTAGAATGAATTATCATGTCCATTAGTCATTTGTCAATAAAGAAATTGTGTCGTATTGTTGTATTTCACATCTGGGGGTTACATCTATTGATTAAAGATGTAACCTATGGCTAATCTCGTAGGCCAGGGATTGATCATAACTTCTCGATAACAATACATATGTAGATAGGGTGAACACAGCAATGGCGGTATCGACCGTGACTATTTTACACCCTTCAGACAAAAAATGTATTCTTACTTGTAACACTAGAAGATGATTCACAATATTTATACCTGTGCACACTGTACTTGTAACACTAGAAGATGATTCACAATATTTATACCTGTGCACACTGTACTTGTAACACTAGAAGATGATTCACAATATTTATACCGGTGCACACGTATACTTGTAACACTAGGAAATGATAGACAATGTGTGTTCCTGAAAATGTTGCATATTGGTTTTATTATCTAGTAATACATGCAATTGATATAAATATTAAAACCTAGTCTCAATAGGCCATAGTAAAGTTTGCGCTATTTTGTATGCTTGATAGGTGAACGCATGCACATGGTAACGTCGCATTTGAGAATTTTTTTTTTTTAAGCCAGTAAGGATGGAAAACAGCAAGTAAGTTGGTCGTTAAACTTTTTTGTCTTTTCCTATATCTATATAGTATCTAAACTAGGTTCGTCGTGAACAGCAACTTAAAATACATACAGGATATCTAAGAGTGTCTTCAGTAATATCAACTATATTTCACAATCACGAGTGCGGCTAATATTTTGATATTTTACACGAGTGCGTAGCACGAGTGAAACACGTCAAAATATTAGCTACACGAATTAGATATATTTGGTATTACTGAAGATACTGCTAGATATTCTGTTTATTATATTTTATATTAAAATGTACCACGGCAGCTCAATCTCTTTCCTAGAATTCATTGCGGTCCCCTGACAACGGCTCACAAACGTACTCCAAACAGTAAAGTTATGTATTCTATCTTGCATTATGACGTCATATAATATGACGGAGAGCTATATGTAAATCTTAATTTTCACAATCGCCGTTTATAAACAGCGTTCTGATTGGTCAAATCAGAAAAAAAAGTGATATTGAAAAATATTACTTTCATAGAATGAATAGTTTTCGATATTTCACAGGGGAAAATGTAATAATGTTGTTTTCATTATTTGTCAACCATACATATTTATTTGGTGGTTCTAGGGCTGAGAAATTTTGGCACTTCATGTGACGGGGTATTTCTTTTTATTCCGCAACTGGTATTCGCATTGGCAGAATAGACCCACCACATTTATAGCGAATACATAGCCAGTAAGTTACAATACAATGTTCATTTTTGTGCCAGACTTAGGAAAGCCGAAATGACGAAGCTTTGTCGGGTACCAAAAGAATCTTTGTATTGCAGCAGACGTGCCGTGTATTCTCATTATCCTGTAAACAATTTTCTAGAAGATGACGACATTCAAAACAAACAAGTTTATATTTGTTTACTTTCCTTGGTTACGAGTGATACACTTGTGTGTGTATTTACCACAACAAAACTATAAATCCACCATTGCGAAATAGTTCAAGGCTTTTTATGTGAATCAGAGTTCAATTTCCCTTAAACATTTATGAAAATACAGCACAAATACAAATTATTTCCGAAAAAAAAATGGTTCCTTTAGACAATCTGTGACTCGTCAATACAACTGTGGGCTACAATAACTCTTTTTACTTTGATTCATTTAAACTTATTATATTTATTAGATATGCCATTTCTTTATACGATATCTTTGCTGTAAAAAAGTTATTTATATCAAGTTCATGAGATATCTTATATATTTGATATGATACCATACAATGTATATTATATCTTGGATATTTTGTAACATATATAATATATCTCCTTGAATCTTCATTTAAGATAATTAATTCATCATATCAGATATCTTATAAACTTTACAAGATATCTCAATTAGTTTTATATTGTATAATATATTCTATTTGTACATTACCTGATAAAAAACGATCATGTATAACGACAGCAAAGGACACACATCTTCAGGTTATCCTGAACCGTTAAAATAACGGAAAATGCCTGATCCTCGGTCTGTTCAAATTAAACACTCCTTAATGTCATTCCAGATAACAAACTATATCGATTAAAATCATAGGTCTTCCGTAACCTCACTTAGGCTCTAGACCGTCATGTTAATACAATACATCTGAAAATGCTATTTATAGAATCGAGGTTTTCCCTGGATTGTTAATTGAAGTTCGCACCCGCTGACTGTTACATGTGTATGTGGTTATAAATAGAAACACCGGGTATACATTATACACGTATGTAGAATGAATTATCATGTCCATTAAGCTTCTTTTTCTTCTTTGTGTGTGTGTGTGTGTTTGTGTGTCTGTTGATAGGGGTGGGGGGTGGGTGGGGGGCTCTACTCTATCTTTATGTATGAAACATACATATGTTGCCCAATGTTGGCCGAAATAGGCCGAAATTTGTCAATAAAGAAATTGTGTCGTATTGTTGAATTCCACATCCGGGGGTTACATCTTTTGATTAAAGATGTAACCCATGGATAGCCTCGTAGGCCAGGGATTGGTCATAACTTCTCGATAACAATACATATGTAGATAGGGTGAACACAACAATGGCGGTATCGACCGTGACTATATTTTATACCCTTCAGACAAAATATGCATTCTTACTATTTATACCTGTGCACACTGTACTTGTGACACTAGAAGATGACAGACAATATTCGCACCTGTGCACACGTATAATTGTAACACTAGGAAATGATAGACAATGTGTGTTCCTGATAATGTTGTATATTGGTTTTTATTATCTAGTAATACATGCAATTGATAAAAATATTAAAACCTAGTCTCAATAGGCCATAGTAAAGTTTGCGCTATTTTGTATGCTTGATAGTGAACGCATGCACATGGTGACGTCGCATCATCTATAACGTCATTGATATGTTCTTTGAGAATTTATTTTTTTAAGCCAGCAAGGAGGGAAAACAGCAAGTAAGTTGGTCGTTAAACTTTTTTGTCTTTTCCTATATCTATATAGTATCTAAACTAGGTTCGTCGTGAACAGCAACTTAAAATACATACAGGATATCTTACAGTGCCTTCAGTAATACCAACTATACTTCAAAACCACGAGTGTGGCTAATATTTTGATATTTTTCACGATTGCGTAGCACGAGTAAAACACGTCAAAATATTAGCTACACGAGTTAGATATATTTGGTATTACTGAAGATACTGCTAGATATTCTGTTTATTATATTTTATAGTAAAATATACCAAGGCAGCTCAATCTCTTTCCTAGAATTCATTGCGGTCCCCTGACAACGGCTCACAAACGTACTCCAAACAGTAAAGTTATGTATTCTATCTTGCATTATGACGTCATATAATATGACGGAGAGCTAAATGCAAATCTTAATTTTCACAATCGTCGTTTGTAAACAGCGTTCTGATTGGTCAAAACAGAAAAAAGGTGATATTGAAAAATATTACTTTGATAGAATGAATAGTTTTCGATATTTTACCGAGAAAAATGTAATAATGTTGTTTTCATTATTCGTCAACCATACATATGTATCTGGTGGCTCTAGGGCTGAGAAATTTTGGCACTTCATGTGACGGTATTTCTTTTTATCCCGAAACTGGTATCCGCATTGGCAAAATATACCCAACACATTTATAGCGAATACATAGCCAGTAAGTTACAATACAATGTTCATTTTTGTGCCAGACTTAGGAAAGCCGAAATTTCGAAGCTGTGCCGGGTACCAAAAGAATCTTTGTATTGCAGCACACATGCCGTGTATTCTCGTTATTCTGTAAACAATTTTCTAGAAGATTACGACATTCAAAACAAACAAGTTTCCGTTTTGTTTACCTTCCTTGGTTACGAGTGACCCCGCGTCAAGTGCAATGCTACATCGCACAGGAAAATGTGCATTCAATGATACACTTATGTGTGTATTTACTTCCACAAAATTATTAATGCGCCATGGCGAAATAGTTCAAGGATTTTTATGTATATCGGAGTTCAATTTCACTTAAACATTACTTTAAACTTACAGCACAAATACAAATTATTTTCAAAAAAAAACCAACAAATTCATGTTTTGCGATTACGACTTATCATCTATTCGCATTTGTTTACCTTAACGTTACACATTCAGGCCAACGTTCAGGTTCAAGTTGAAAGTAGTCCCGTCAGTTGTGGAACAAATTATCGTGAATCGCATTGACGTAAAAAAAAAAAAAAGCAATCCTTTTGACGGATACAGCATAGGATTTATCCGTCAGTAGTATTCGGTCATTTTGTGGCAGTTGCAGGATAAATAGTTTTGCTGTATTCGTATTAGTGACTGAAAGCAGCAATATTTAATAATCTTAACACGTGCGTCAATTCTACTGACCGTTCAAATATCCCTTCCTAGGTCTCTGGTGTGTCGTATGTGACGTCACAGGCAGCGAGAAGTATTCAGTCATGAGGGGATCTCGTCATTTTCTAACAATAAAACGAGGAATGAAACCGCATATATACTGAAACGAAAAAGAAACGCAACTTCAAATTGTAGGTTTAATAAAATAATACTTGTGAGCATTATGTTTAAATTTCATATGTAATAGTTAATATTGAATATTGATGTAACATCCTTTAAATGTTTAGAGATTTTTAAGAACAGGTCACTTTGCTAGAAGGTCATGATTGGTAGTACCCTACGTGAATCCAAGTTGAAATGGCAGCAGTTTTGAAACCGTGCCCTAATATCGTGTGTGTCCTCCTCGAACAGTTATCACATCTCTAATTCTTTGTTGCATTGAGTTCATCAGGGCATTGACTTTCCGTATTGGAATGTTATTCCATTCTTGGACGAGTGCATTTGCTAACTGAGGGAGGGTATTTGGGGGGTTACGGCGATTTCGAATTCTTCTGTCTAATTCATCCCACAAATGCTCGATTGGGGACAGGTCGGGGCTATATGGAGGCCAATCTATAGGAACAATGTTCTGTGTCGCAAGAAAGTCTCTACAGACTCTTGCAACGTGTGGTCTCGCGTTATCTTGCTGAAAGGTTAGATGATGCTGCCTAACAAACGGCACAACATGGGGCCTAAGGATCTCATCCCGATAGCGTACGGCCGTTAAATTCCCATTGACTATCACCAAAGGCGTCTTCAAACCATGGGAGATTCCCGCCCAAACCATAACTGATCCACCCCCAAATCGGTCGTGTTCCAAAACACAGGCGTCAGCAAAACGTTCGCCTCGACGCCGGTACACACGTTGACGGCCATCTGCTCGAAATAACGTGAATCGAGATTCATCGGTGAAGAGCATAGACCTCCAACGTCTCATAGGAAAACGTCTGGGCATATGTGCCGTTGCCCATTGCATACGACGTGCTCGACGTTGCGGTGTTAGTGGTAAACCAACGTACTGTCGCCTTGCACGCAAATTAGCCTCACGCAGTCTGTTGATCACTGTTTGGGGATGAATTCGACGGTTATGATTACCAATCGTATTCCTTGCCGTTTCAGCGGCCGTTAATCCCCTGTTACGCAGGTGTGCCAACCTAAGAACCCGGTCTTGACGTCGCGACGTTACGCGTGGACGTCCTGATCTCGGCTGGTCATCGACTCTTCCTGTTGCGTTAAGACGTGAAACTAATCGACTAATAGTCGATTTGTGAACTCTGAATTGTCGAGCGACGTGAAGTTGCGTGTTCCCTGCCAGAAGCATCGCAATAGCACGTCCTCTATCAACCTTTGATAACCGTGGCATAATTGTAAAAGGAATTATTGTTTGCAAAAGTATTGGCGATGATGTGGCTCAATGTTAGTGATGAATTGATACTGGTTTGAATGAAAAAAGAACGCATATGTTTGTACAGGCACGGTTTTTGATGTTTTTACCGCGCCGGAAGTGCATAGGTCTCTAGTCACACTTGGGTGATTTTGAAGATTGGTATGGGTGTTAGGCAGGGTGCATGTTTATTTCCGCGATTTTTATACAGATATGTATATTTAATACAAAATTAATCACAATTTTCCATGTTGCGTTTCTTTTTCGTATTGTGGTAGAAAGTCAATTAAATCATCAGGCAAACATATACACAATACATATATACATACTATATCAAAGGAAAACAAGAGGCCCAAACGTCAAAAAGTATTAATGCTCAATTTGTTAATATTTATGTATGTTGATGTCAAGCAATGGTCGTTAATGAAACAGATAGAAATGTATGTAATTATCTAAAGTTGAAATACACTTTTAGGTTAGAGACTTACACCGATTATACCCAATCATCATTCAAGAAGGCTTATTGCCTAACTCATGATAGACGGAGTTCGTAAACAATATGTTCCCCCATCTCAACGATTGTGACCAGGAGTAACGACAAAATCTCTTTTTCATAACATGATAATAATTATCTCGCTGTTTGCACGCATATTGGTGCTTTCTGATTCGTCCTTTTTTTCTCTTTTCATTCTTCTATTAAAATACAACAATAGTTGATATTGATTGAAGGAGTCAATCACAACGCGCCACCTAGCGGTACTTTTCTTTTTCATGAACGGGCCTCATGTTTATTATTGTTCATGCACATGATATTGTTGTAAACAGAAGTGAAATGTAACAGCGTAAAATATTTGTTATGGTATCTTATAACCTGAAGAAGAACAATTAAAACAATGAGCAAGTAATGGGTTTGTCACGACACAATTAATCTGATGTTTTCGCACATGTTGAACAGAGGACTGAATTGGGCTACCAATTAGGTCCCCCACTGTACCCTTACTTCTACTGAACATAAACTTGTAAGGCGTTCTCGTAATATTTTACCACTGATCCCACAAGAGATAAACAGAAGGAATATTTGAATGTAATGTTTTATCAATAAATAATGCGCACTTAAATAATTGAATTCGTTCATTTATACATTGGTTTTTGTTTTTCCCTTTTAAACTAAAATGTTTTATTTTTCTATTTTTTTTTATTTTAGGCGCATTCATTCGGTTTTTCTTTCTTATCAACATGCAATTAAAAGTTATCTATATCAATACTCAATTACAAATTCAATAAAGATTATTTTTCATAATTGCCACATTGCTCAGCCCTAGAACCACCAGATAAATATAAAACGATATTAAAACTATATAAATTATATAGATTAACGCAATGCAGCGTGTATCGAAAGACCAGAGGGAAAGAGTCATCGGCAGGCTTAAGTCGGAGTAAGGCAATGCGAAGTTGTAAGACAGTTTGGGTGTAGCCAAAATACGGTATGTAATTTATAGCAACGTTTTAATGCTACCATTTCCGCTACTTTAAACGTTCAGGCTAGCCTCAAATAGTATAATACCAAAACAACCCAGTACATTTTGTATTTTAAGATCACTGTCTAAATTTGTCCATTTCCTGTTCGAATTTGAGTAAGATTACACAACCAGCACATCTTACCTCCGGTTTCTAAGCCGGGCATCGACCATATTCAGACGTTAGCTATAATCAACTGTAATTGTCATGCTGAGCGTTATATGTTTACATTTATGATACATACTGTTTTCATCAAGTTGAACTACAAATGTAGTTTTATATTTATTATCATTAATATGTATTATCCTATGTGTATGTATGTATTATTATATAATAGAAACAATTTAAAGCAATAAAACATTAGGTACACACGTTGTCGATCATCTTCGAGTCTTACCAATATACATACACTGTGCTTATTGTAATTCATCTTCTTGTATCACAAGTTTACGTGTACACAGGAACACATGTTGTCAACCATCTTCTAGAGTAACTATTGATTTATTGGATGTACATGTACATTCTAATTTATATATAATGTATGACTTTATTGATCGTATATATATCTATATTTATCATATACTTCCTACTAAATACTGCATTCCCTCCCTGTGTAATACGGCTAAATTCACGTGGCCCATTTCAGACCACCGGTCTGAAAATGCATATCACATATCGGACCGCCGGTCGGAAAATGCATATCACGATTTTCGGAACTTCTCTTTACTGTTTAAGTTCGAAACGCCTCTAGGATGTAGCACGCAGCAGACGGCAGTGTTTACATTAGAGACGCGCACGGCTCAGCTGTCAGCTGTCATTATGTCGACCAGAGAAAGTGAGGGAGAAAAGGTCCTAAACTCACCTGCAGATCGCATAAAGGAACTTGATTATTTAATATATAAACGGAACCAGTCCAGTGAAGCTACAAATGAACCGAATGACAGATCGGTAATATTATATACATGTCCTTACATATAGTTTATCGCATTGTATGATAAAAACAAAAAAGACATGTCATCCAATTAAAAACATATTTTGATTAATAAAAAATGTGTTGAGTTGAACTTTTGGCGTTGACGTAATTACTTTCAGTATTGAAGTATATGATGAACAGAATAAAATATGGTAAAATCCATATCACATGTCATATCAATTTTAATTTTTTAACTTAAGTGTAAGTGTTAAACAGTGCGATAGACTACTTGTTGAAGACAGCATGTGTTTTATTGTATACACAACACTGAAACTGATAATTATTATTGAATGCCTACTATACACAGATTTGTGTGTTGAATTCAATGAGCTCTCGTTGGTTTTAATAGTATGCAGAATTTTGATAAAGTATGGATGCTTCTTCTTAGATCTCATGAAATACTTGTCGCACTGCCTGTACAGGTTTTTAATGACCTTGTTGGCTTTAATATGAAAAGGTTGATGATAAAAATGTATAAGGTATTACTATAGATAGTGGCCCAAACAATTCAATAATCTGTTAATGCACAACACAAGTGAGTATCTTTGTACATAGATATCCTACTTCACTTCAAGAAGTTGTAATTACGGCTTTTTACAAAGGTCGCAATGGGGTTAAAGGTCACCAATAGATTGCACTTCCGGTTCATGTAGTACGTCATTTTGAAAATGTCCATTGATTGCGCAATCATTCAAAAGATAACTTCTCAATAACCAAGAGGCGAAAGGACTTGATATTGGACCTATATCATGCCCGGATGCAGGGCTGCCTAGTTTGTTCAAATGAATGATTTTGACGTACATTCAAGATAATAGGCTAAAATATTTAAATGGCTTTTTCTCATTAACCAAGAGGACCACGGACTTTATATTGGGCCTGTAGCATGCTTAAGTGAAGTGATACTAAGGTTGTTCAAATAAATGACATTGGCCTACAATTAAAGTTACAGGTCAATTAGGCTAAATTCTTTAAACAACGTCTTCTCAATTAACCAAGAGTCCCACAGACCAGACATTGGGTTTGTAGCATGTTACGAGCTTATAATATAGGGCTACACAAATCTAGGTAACCTTCATTTAAGGTCATAAATGTCATTATTCTTTTGAGCTTTAAATGATAACTTTAATGACTATGTAGTGTATCATAATTCATACTGATGAATGAACATCAAAATAATGTAACTGGTAATGTGTGTGTACTATATTTTACGAAATGTATATTTTAATTTGTGTTTAATTTTTATTCTGACGTGTGTCATTCAAATAAACAAATTTAAATTAAAATGACTTGAATCGCGTTTTAACATACTAATACGGCTCCCATACCTGTACGTACAGGCAATATTGCCTTGACGCACCACAAAGCAATGAAGTAACTATGTACGTTCAAATATTTCAGATAAGTCGAAAAGTGTTTTGACAAGTATAAAAGCTTTCCGATATATCTTATCAAGTTCCCTTTCATTTCAATAATAATACCGTGGAATGCGTCCATCAGTTTAAATATCTCTATATAATGTTCTCTGTATCGGTTTTTTTCCTATTGTCAAGAAAGATTGCAGAAACAAAGTTAGAAAGGCTTGAAACTAGGAAGGGATTTTTTTGTCTTTTGACCATGTCTGTTAAAACCTGTATTTACGCATGTGGGTGTTTTAATCACACTGCAGCAAGGTTTATTTAATATATTAACAACAATTGGGATAGTGAATTCCTTCATATGAAGTTGTATACATAAACGCATGATAGAAGCGGGTCGTCGTAACCAAACTATTCTACAATCTTAACGTTTGTGCAACAAATGTAACGACTGAATCCATTTTTCATAACATAATGATGTTTTTTTTGTCATTTTCTTTTTTGCTGTTTAAACGCAGAATTCTGCTTTCTGATTCGTCGTTTTTTTTCTTTTCATTCTTCGTTGAAAAAAAAAGAAATTAAGTCCCGCCCACTTGGTAATGATTGGAGGAGTCATTGATTACGAACCACCTAGCGGAACTAGTTTTCTTTTTCATGAATGGGATTCCTGTTTGGTATAAGTACTATTATAAGGGATTTAATGTCTTTAGTCTTCCCGTTAAAACCAGTATTTACATGTTTGATCACACCATTAATCCGACCATGCGTTACGGTTCCGAAATATGGGAATTATCACACGCTGTTATTTTAAACAAAAGTGAACTGCAACAACGCAAAATATTATAATACATTTATTGTATCTTACAACGTAAAGAAGAACAATTTAACCAATCAGCCATTAATGGATTTGTCATGATAAGATAATTTTACATTTTTACACGGACTGAATTGGGCTACCAATTAGGTCTCCGACGGTATCCTTAGTTCGACTGATAATAAACTTGTATGGCATTCTAGTACTTGTCATGTGGATATGCTGCTCTTTCCTTCAATGATATCTTTCACACTTTCGTAATTTATCATTAGTCACTCGTTAATTGGCGTTTAGCTTTAAACCAAAAATCTATGCGGTTTCATTCCTCGTTTTATTGTTAGAAAATGACGAGATCCCCTCATGACTGAATACTTCTCGCTGCCTGTGACGTCACATACGACACACCAGAGACCTAGGAAGGGATATTTGAACGGTCAGTAGAATTGACGCACGTGTTAAGATTATTAAATATTGCTGCTTTCAGTCACTAATACGAATACAGCAAAACTATTTATCCTGCAACTGCCACAAAATGACCGAATACTACTGACGGATAAATCCTATGCTGTATCCGTCAAAAGGATTGCTTTTTTTTTTTTTACGTCAATGCGATTCACGATAATTTGTTCCACAACTGACGGGACTACTTTCAACTTGAACCTGAACGTTGGCCTGAATGTGTAACGTTAAGGTAAACAAATGCGAATAGATGATAAGTCGTAATCGCAAAACATGAATTTGTTGTTTTTTTTTGAAAATAATTTGTATTTGTGCTGTAAGTTTAAAGTAATGTTTAAGTGAAATTGAACTCCGATATACATAAAAATCCTTGAACTATTTCGCCATGGCGCATTAATAATTTTGTGGAAGTAAATACACACATAAGTGTATCATTGAATGCACATTTTCCTGTGCGATGTAGCATTGCACTTGACGCGGGGTCACTCGTAACCAAGGAAGGTAAACAAAACGGAAACTTGTTTGTTTTGAATGTCGTAATCTTCTAGAAAATTGTTTACAGAATAACGAGAATACACGGCATGTGTGCTGCAATACAAAGATTCTTTTGGTACCCGGCACAGCTTCGAAATTTCGGCTTTCCTAAGTCTGGCACAAAAATGAACATTGTATTGTAACTTACTGGCTATGTATTCGCTATAAATGTGTTGGGTATATTTTGCCAATGCGGATACCAGTTTCGGGATAAAAAGAAATACCGTCACATGAAGTGCCAAAATTTCTCAGCCCTAGAGCCACCAGATACATATGTATGGTTGACGAATAATGAAAACAACATTATTACATTTTTCTCGGTAAAATATCGAAAACTATTCATTCTATCAAAGTAATATTTTTCAATATCACCTTTTTTCTGTTTTGACCAATCAGAACGCTGTTTACAAACGACGATTGTGAAAATTAAGATTTGCATTTAGCTCTCCGTCATATTATATGACGTCATAATGCAAGATAGAATACATAACTTTACTGTTTGGAGTACGTTTGTGAGCCGTTGTCAGGGGACCGCAATGAATTCTAGGAAAGAGATTGAGCTGCCGTGGTACATTTTACTATAAAATATAATAAACAGAATATCTAGCAGTATCTTCAGTAATACCAAATATATCTAACTCGTGTAGCTAATATTTTGACGTGTTTCATTCGTGCTACGCAATCGTGAAAAATATCAAAATATTAGCCACACTCGTGGTTTTGAAGTATAGTTGGTATTACTGAAGGCACTGTAAGATATTCTGTATGTATTTTAAGTTGCTGTTCACGACGAACCTAGTTTAGATACTATATAGATATAGGAAAAGACAAAAAAGTTTAACGACCAACTTACTTGCTGTTTTCCATCCTTGCTGGCTTAAAAAAATAAATTCTCAAAGAACATATCAATGACGTTATAGATGATGCGACGTTACCATGTGCATGCGTTCACTATCAAGCATACAAATTAGCGCAAACTTTACTATGGCCTATTGAGACTAGGTTTTAATATTTTTATCAATTGCATGTATTACTAGATAATAAAAACCAATATACAACATTATCAGGAACACACATTGTCTATCATTTCCTAGTGTTACAATTATACGTGTGCACAGGTGCGAATATTGTCTGTCATCTTCTAGTGTCACAAGTACAGTGTGCACAGGTATAAATAGTAAGAATGCATATTTTGTCTGAAGGGTATAAAATATAGTCACGGTCGATACCGCCATTGTTGTGTTCACCCTATCTACATATGTATTGTTATCGAGAAGTTATGACCAATCCCTGGCCTACGAGGCTATCCATGGGTTACATCTTTAATCAAAAGATGTAACCCCCGGATGTGGAATTCAACAATACGACACAATTTCTTTATTGACAAAT
Organism: Pecten maximus; assembly: GCF_902652985.1. NCBI lineage: Eukaryota > Metazoa > Mollusca > Bivalvia > Pectinida > Pectinidae > Pecten > Pecten maximus. Next base: position 32,799,364 of record NC_047017.1, on the reverse strand, counting down.
TTCGGCCTATTTCGGCCAACATTGGGCAACATATGTATGTTTCATACATAAAGATAGAGTAGAGCCCCCCACCCACCCCCCACCCCTATCAACAGACACACAAACACACACAAAGAAGAAAAAGAAGCTTAATGGACATGATAATTCATTCTACATACGTGTATAATGTATACCCGGTGTTTCTATTTATAACCACATACACATGTAACAGTCAGCGGGTGCGAACTTCAATTAACAATCCAGGGAAAACCTCGATTCTATAAATAGCATTTTCAGATGTATTGTATTAACATGACGGTCTAGAGCCTAAGTGAGGTTACGGAAGACCTATGATTTTAATCGATATAGTTTGTTATCTGGAATGACATTAAGGAGTGTTTAATTTGAACAGACCGAGGATCAGGCATTTTCCGTTATTTTAACGGTTCAGGATAACCTGAAGATGTGTGTCCTTTGCTGTCGTTATACATGATCGTTTTTTATCAGGTAATGTACAAATAGAATATATTATACAATATAAAACTAATTGAGATATCTTGTAAAATTTATAAGATATGTGATATGATGAATTAATTATCTTAAATGAAGATTCAAGGAGATATATTATATATGTTACAAAATATCCAAGATATAATATACATTGTATGGTATCATATCAAATATATAAGATATCTCATCAACTTGATATAAATAACTTTTTTACAGCAAAGATATCGTATAAAGAAATGGCATATCTAATAAATATAATAAGTTTAAATGAATCAAAGTAAAAAGAGTTATTGTAGCCCACAGTTGTATTGACGAGTCACAGATTGTCTAAAGGAACCATTTTTTTTCGGAAATAATTTGTATTTGTGCTGTATTTTCATAAATGTTTAAGGGAAATTGAACTCTGATTCACATAAAAAGCCTTGAACTATTTCGCAATGGTGGATTTATAGTTTTGTTGTGGTAAATACACACACAAGTGTATCACTCGTAACCAAGGAAAGTAAACAAATATAAACTTGTTTGTTTTGAATGTCGTCATCTTCTAGAAAATTGTTTACAGGATAATGAGAATACACGGCACGTCTGCTGCAATACAAAGATTCTTTTGGTACCCGACAAAGCTTCGTCATTTCGGCTTTCCTAAGTCTGGCACAAAAATGAACATTGTATTGTAACTTACTGGCTATGTATTCGCTATAAATGTGGTGGGTCTATTCTGCCAATGCGAATACCAGTTGCGGAATAAAAAGAAATACCCTGTCACATGAAGTGCCAAAATTTCTCAGCCCTAGAACCACCAAATAAATATGTATGGTTGACGAATAATGAAAACAACATTATTACATTTTTCCCTGTGAAATATCGAAAACTATTCATTCTATAAAAGTAATATTTTTCAATATCACCTTTTTTCTGATTTGACCAATCAGAACGCTGTTTACAAACGACGATTGTGAAAATTAAGATTTACATATAGCTCTCCGTCATATTATATGACGTCATAATGCAAGATAGAATACATAACTTTACTGTTTGGAGTACGTTTGTGAGCCGTTGTCAGGGGACCGCAATGAATTCTAGGAAAGAGATTGAGCTGCCGTGGTACATTTTACTATAAAATATAATAAACAGAATATCTAGCAGTATCTTCAGTAATACCAAATATATCTAATTCGTGTAGCTAATATTTTGACGTGTTTCACTCGTGCTACGCACTCGTGAAAAATATCAAAATATTAGCCGCACTCGTGATTGTGAAATATAGTTGATATTACTGAAGACACTCTTTGATATCCTGTATGTATTTTAAGTTGCTGTTCACGACGAACCTAGTTTAGATACTATATAGATACAGGAAAAGACAAGAAAGTTCAACGACCAACTTACTTGTTGTTTTCCCTCCTTACTGGCTTAAAAAAAAAAATTCTCAAATGCGACGTCACCATGTGCATGCGTTCACCTATCAAGCATACAAAATAGCGCAAACTTTACTATGACCTATTGAGACTAGGTTTTAATATTTAAATCAATTGCATGTATTACTAGATAATAAAACCAATATGCAACATTTTCAGGAACACACATTGTCTATCATTTCCTAGTGTTACAAGTATACGTGTGCATCGGTATAAATATTGTGAATCATCTTCTAGTGTTACAAGTACAGTGTGCACAGGTATAAATATTGTGAATCATCTTCTAGTGTTACAAGTACAGTGTGCACAGGTATAAATATTGTGAATCATCTTCTAGTGTTACAAGTACAGTGTGCACAGGTATAAATATTGTGAATCATCTTCTAGTGTTACAAGTAAGAATACATTTTTTGTCTGAAGGGTGTAAAATAGTCACGGTCGATACCGCCATTGCTGTGTTCACCCTATCTACAAATGTATTGTTATCGAGAAGTTATGATCAATCCCTGGCCTACGAGATTAGCCATAGGTTACATCTTTAATCAATAGATGTAACCCCCGGATGTGAAATTCAACAATACGACACAATTTCTTTATTGACAAATGACTAATGGACATGATAATTCATTCTACATACGTATATAATGTATATCCGCTGTTTCTATTTATAAACACATAACAGTCAGTGGGGGCAAATTTCTATAAACAATCCAGAGAAAACCTCGATTCTATAAATAGCATTTCCGTCGTATTGTATCAGCGGTAGAAATAACTGCTAGGTAAATATAAGACATAACGAGCTAGAAAGCCTGATTGAGGTTACGGAAGACCTATGATTTTATCGATATAGTTTGTTTCTGGAACTATCTAGAACGACATTAAGGAGTAGACCAAGGATGAGGTATTTTCCGTCATTTTAACGGTTCAGGATAACCTGAAGCAGTGGTGTCCTTTGCTGTCGTTATACACATGCTCGTTTTATCAGGTAATGTACAAATAGAATATATTATACAATATAAAACTAATTGCTTTTCCTTGATGTAAGATTATGAACTATATATGATTGACTAATTAGATTCAATTTGTTGTATGAAATATTCGTTTGCTTTCCCTTGCTATCATTGTTTGTTTTATATACACTGTAGATTTACTGGACAATAAGACATATTTCTTACTCCATCCTACTCTTTTAGCCACCTAATACATTCACAGTTATGGAAGTTATTTCTACCATATTTTAAGATTAATTCCTCACACTTGGGAAGATGTAATCAACATGCCAGTGTAAATCTTTTGCACTTTGACCAGTGTATTGAAAGATTCCCTGAGGCCTGAACTGTTCAGGTAATAAAAGGGTGTCACACCCTATCAGCAGGGGAGGGGGAAGGGAAGGCGGGAGGGGTTGAATAATAACCTATAGATCTCAATGTTTCACCTGCATGATATAAGGATATATGTATGCTTGTCTGTAGGCAGTATGATTACACAATCAGAAATCATCAATGACAGCGAAGTACCGCTGTAAAATATCACCACTGACAGTACAGTATATCTAGTACTGGTATCGATCTTTTCAAGTTCGAAATTCTGCTCAGGCCAATTATAAACGGAAATGTTTTGTTGAATGAGAAAACAATGTCTCACCTGCCTAGTTCACTGTTGATCAATTCTAATAAAGGTATTATGTTTTAGCCTTCTCCGGTGTGTTTTTGTTTTAATTTTGACCCAATTCCAAACAGGTAAGTCCGTACACGAAGTGTTGAAAAAAGACTGCCGCCTAACGGCGTGGGAAAAATCCCACGTTAACCGCATCGTTTGCATTTTCAAAACAGCACACATCTCTGAAAATAGCTACCAATATCTAATTATCGCATTGCATAGTATTCTGATCAGGTAGATTCTATATTACAATCACAAAAGAAAGTCTACGACGGTAAACAAGATGGGTGAAATATGTCTCGATGAACATACGGGTCACAAGGAAAAACTGACACACAAACCAGCGACCGGGTCAAATGTCCGGATACATTTAAACTGTGATATTCCATTTAATAAAGCAAACACAATAATTAAAAGATATTTCTAATAAAAGCTACACACAAAGTGGCGTAAGTTTACACGCTTTTAGCGTTTAAATAAAATAATGAGTAAATAAATTAGGCCACATATTTTTTCCGGATTTAATATCCGGGCCGATTCAGTATGTTGTACAAACAAAACTCCATAGATCTAAAAATAGCGCGGACTAACTGGCACTAGTTCTATCGGTAATCTTTCGAAGTCCATATTTACACGTCAATCTTTCCCCATCACTTCAATACTTCTACCTTCTACGTCGAATATATGAATCCAAGGTAACTTGGCGTATTACCGGCAATTTGCAGTGTTGTGTATTTATTACACAATCGGAACCGAAGTGAAGTTACTATGTAGGTCAACCCTACGATAACATATATATCCAGTATGGCAGGTTAGCTTTTAGCTTCGAAAGTAAACATCAAACGCACAAAAACATACTTAGACAATAAAATAAGAAAGAAATGATGTTATAATAATATGATTATGACTAATTTATAGGAACCACATTAACTACAGTAATTAATTCACATCTTCCGTTCAGCAGAAGCAAACATTGTGTATTGTAATATTGTTCAGAGAGCCCGGTAGAGGGCAGTACCTGTCTTTTTACCACTGCCATTTCCGCTTTTCGTAGCGATCCCTATGACTCAGGGTTACCCCTGTGTCAAAAAAATCAGGACCCACGCGCTGACAATCCTTAACCGATGTTAAACTTATATTAATGGTTACAATATACATGTTTATATAATTAGGTTTTTGAAAATCATGACCCACGCGCTGATCAATCTAAATTCCTTAAGCTTCTCAATTACTTAAAGGTGTTGCCCTGATATAACGCCGAAAAGCATCAGAACGCCACCTGCCTAACAAACGTATTTGCGCGCGAATAAGTCCTACGAGAAGAGTCGCGGTATTGTAAACTATCTAAGAGGCTAAGAGTTTGTGACAGTTTATCGTCAGGCAAACGGGCCTACATTAATACAGTATCTAAAGTTATACCTAGAAACGGCAGCACTTGGTTTGGTCCGAATGTTTTTTCTGGAGCAAGTGGTATGCCTATATAAGTGCAAGTGTCCTGGAAGACCTTCAATATCGCATTACAACTTTCGGCTGTACGTTCGACAAATAGAAAATCGTCCAATACATGTGAAACAGCCGATGCACCAAGTTTGTTTTTTGCTATCCATTCTACAGTAGAACTTATTTCTTCAAAAATTCTACAGCTCTCCGAAAGCCCCATTGGCAGACATTTATCAAAATAAAATTTCCCTTTCACTTTAAAACCTAACAAATGACGGTCAGACGGGTGAATTGGAATGATAGGAAAAGCTGATTCAATATCAGTTTTTGCAAGGAAGACTCCTTGCCCAAGGGTTTTAATTTTCTTCATAGCATCCGATATTGTTGCATATGAAACACTTGATGATTCGGCAGGTATGCCATCGTTAATTGATAGTCCCTTCGGGGAACTCAAGTGTTGAATCATACGAAATGTGTTTGGTTCTTTTTTGGGTACTACACCTATTGGGCTTATATGGAAATTTTTAAATGGAGGGAAATCAAATGGGCCATCAATGCCTCCAGAATTCAGTTCTTTAAGAACTTTCTCATCTATGATTTCTGGGTATGAACCTGATGAAACTAGATTTTTACATGAAGTTTGATAAATCTCTCCCTCGTAATGAATTCGAAACCCTAATCTAAATCCTTCAACTAGATAGTTTGTTTTTTCCTCATTATAACCTTCTAGTAGCGTTTGCAATCGATTAGCGCTGATGGGGGAAACGATTTCTGAACTGATTAACGTTTGAGAAACCACGTGGTCCAGAGTGAGTCTGGAACCGTTGTGGGCGAAAGGGCTGACGAAAATTGGAATTCCCTAGATTTTGGAACTTATTGAAGTTATTTGGTGGACGAGCATAGGTGCTTACAGTGCATTGTGCCAGAGGATGCCCTCCAGAACAAACATAGCACTGATGCTTGAGGTTACATCCACTGGAACATGCTCGTCCATCCAAAAACTTCCAACAATACCCTTTTAGGAAACCCTTGGGATTGGATGGGTTTCGCCCATGATTACTTGAGGGATTGGAGGCCTTGGCTGGCTTAAACATCGCCTCATGCCACAATTCCCACTCTACGTTATCCCAACGTTTTGTGGGATCTTCTGATTTAAGGCGCCTATAGGCTAGATCATAGTATGCCTAATCGCCTTGCTGTGTAGCAATATTTCTAACCACAGAGGCATACTTAATGAGACCTTCGAATTCCTGAGGCGACTTTTGACAGAAAATGGTAATGAACTTGTGGAACAGAGTTGTCCATTGTTCAATGGATGAAACTTTGGCCCGTGACTTTGACACCCACTGCGCCACTGGCAACCCATCCTCATTTTGTTTAATGACCATCTCCATTGCATTGTTTTGTTCTTTATTTTCTAAAGAACTGGGATGAATAAACTCCCCAGCCCAGATTTTCGCCTTGATATTGGCGGAAACTAAGTTAGAAAGAGGGATGGAGGAGGAGTGAAAAACAGGGGTGTCATCCTGAGGGGCAGTGGATGTCAGTGCCAATGCCGGAATTACATTACTTAAGTTGCTATTGCATGCATGTCCATCATTACTTATAAGTGTATCCGTAGATTGAGGCACATCTGGATTGACAGTTTGTGGCACTGTTGGCGTCTGGAGATTTGTTGCACTGAAAGTTTGTGTCACTGTTGACGTCACTGGTGGTACTGGTATTGTATTGGCCATGGGAGCCATCTGCTGTCTCATTAGTTGTCTGGCTTCCTCCACGCCTTTCTCGAAGGCCTTCGCAATTAAATGCTCCACCTGTTGCAGAGGTACTGATGTTACTGAAGTGTTTGTAGTAAGATGAGTGTCCGGCACACATTGTGGACTATTTTCACTGAAGTTAGTGTCTCCAACGTTAACCGGCACATGTACATGTCCCGCCAATTGGACATATGGTTGAATTTCAACCTCACCGACTGTTGATGCACTGGAACGGATTGTACGGTGTCGTCTAGCTGCCACCCTCTTCATTGTAGGCCTCATTTTGCCTCGTTTTAAATCTGTAATCATAAGAAATCTGAGCAGGTACTGGTAAGAATAATTTGTTGTAAAGCTCAAAATTAAATGTAACCACCTTGCAGTTTGTCGTTGCAAAAATATACACAAACTGACTAAGTCGGTGAATGATAACCAAATAGTGGTATAATAATTTAAAATAACTTCACTGTAACTATTGAAGTTGAAACCACAAAAATTAAACAGCACCACAATATTGTATGGTCAGCATAAATTATATTAAGATTCTTTAAATGAAAATAATTGTAAAGAAAATAAAATCAAAGTACTGAAAGTACTGTAGGAGGCGTTAGTCAGATGTAAAAGGAGATATTTGAAATAAAGCGAGAATACAAATTAAACTGATATCAACATGACTAAACATTTCCACTTAAGTGTGTCAAACCAACTGGACATAATGGTTTTCACAGTCCTGATGAATGTAATGGTTTAGACTGTTCGGATATACATAATGGTTTTAACCATCTTAAAGTTTCAAACCTACTTCTAAAAGTAGTTAAACATTTCTTATTTCAATCAAACCTTTACTTAAGAAGTCAAACATTTTAATTTTTTTCAAATCAACTTCTACTTAGGTACATGTCATTAACATTCATACTTTAAACCATCTTTTATATTTAAGTAGTTCAAAATTTGCATTTATGTGTTTAAAACAAACTTATATTTCATAGGCCTGGGTATTAGAAATGTCGAAACAATATGATATGCATTTCGATAAGTTATAACAATACACGATATGTATTGAAAATACAGGGAGTGTCTGCTACTTTTTTTGTTGAAAGTGTGCAATGTCTTTCAATATCTTGTAAACAAAATTGTTTATTCCTTTCTATTTTGATCTTAGAATAATATCAAAATTAGATTGACGGCTTTTAAAAGTTATTACACTTTTTTTTCAACAAATACCTCATTTGTTAAGGACAATTATTTTAAAATTAGATATCAATTCCATCTATTTTAATAGATCCAATGTCAATATTAACAATAAACTGTGATTTGTGATTTGTTGCTTTTTAATTTACCAGCAAGATGTAGATAATAGCCTAGTAGCTATAGGTACTGTATATAAATATACAGCGTTTTACATGCAAAATATTGAAGAAAACTTTCATATTTGATATCAATTCAATATGGTTGTATAAATCCCTTGGGGTGGGGAAAGAACCCTGGGCCTATTTTTACATCAGGATTGTGTTCATCTCTTGGTTAATTTGGCTTAATTGACATAAATAACTTCTTCTCTGAAACTAAGCAATCGATATAGCTCATACTTGACTGGTAGCATCATTTTGGGTAGGGATTCAAAATTGTAAAAATGGTGGGGTTGACCCCTGGGGGGCAGGGTCAAAAGGGGTCAATTGGTTTCTCTGTTATGGATATAACTCACATTGGTGTGGTAGAGTAGCAATCCCTATGGGGTTGTGCCAAAAGTCAATTTCATTTCATGGATTAATTGCACAATTTGGTATAAAACCTACATTTGTATGGTAGCATGGTTATGGGGTGGGTATTCAAAATTGTACGAATGTTGGGGTTAACCTCCCGGGGGCTGAAGGATGGGACCAAAATAGGTCAATTTCGCTAAATTGACATTTTTAGAATAACAATAAACCAATGTACATGTACCCATATAAAATGCTTATGATATATTGACATAGAAATACCAGCGACAAATAAACTTAAGCATCATTCTTGTTTCATATCTCATAAAACCAGGTGAGCGATACAGGCCCTCTGGGCCTCTTGTTTTATCTGTCAAACCATTCAGATCCCAACTCCATAATCTTGCTGGACACCCCTTTTGAGCCAACAATTGAATTGCAATTGATGGATAATTTTTAATTTTGGCAAGAAAACATTCTTTAAAGGGCATGTCTGCATCATTTTTCATAATTTGCCCTTGAAACTTCGCACACACCTTCATGAGAGTCGGTTCTTTAAAATGTGAATGAAGGTCAAGGTCAGAGAGATAAACTCAATATTTGTAGCCAGTCACACATGTTACATGTATCTGTTTGCCAAATATCCAGCCTTCATGTGTATGTGCAGTTTTGGGTCATTTTTTCATTTTGGTAGGAATTTCTTTTTAAAAGTGCCATATCTGCGTCATTTTGATTATTTGACCTTGATACATTGCACACACCTTTAAAAGGGCCGATTCTTTAAAATGTGACCCAAATTAATAATTTTGAAAGAACTTTGAATTTTTTTCATCATTTGACCCCTGTGACCTTGAATGAAGGTCAAGATCAAATATAAGTATAACATTTGTAGCCAGCCATACGTTATCGATGCGCCAAACATCGAGCCTTCATGTGTATATAGATAAAAGAGCAGAAACCTTTATTCTGCAATTTTGGATTATTTTTTAATTTTGGCTGGAGAAAATAGCTTTATGATTCTTTTCCAAGTGCCATATCTTTCTGCCTTATTTTTATCTGATGACAATAAAATATGCACATTCTGTTTCAGTGGACTATGTTCTTTCATATGAAATGAAAAAAATAATCAATTTGAGATTTTTATTTTTGACATTCGAACCCATAACAAGTCGTTGGCCTTGACATTCTCTGACAATATGTCATTGAGAAAAGTTTGCTGTAACCACGTGCTAACCAATTTCCAATGAAAATGAAACAAATTATGCTAAAATATGTGTGATGAGTTTCCTATATATAAACTATAGTAAAATGTATCCTCTCCCCAGGGAGAATGCGACACATAGGGGGCCATGAAATTAACAATTTTGATAAAACAGCTGAAGAACCTTTTGTACACCATTTTACGATATCTTGGTCTTAAGAAGAAGACCGACGCATGACGACAGATCAAATTATAATGGTGTATATTATGAGCTGAATGTCAAAGGATTGTAAACTCTGTACAAATTGTATTATATTATCAGGCAGTCAGCCTAAATGTATGTTTCATATCTACCATATTAGAAGTTTGATGTTTTGTACGATATATATATACTTAATTTTTACACATACATTAAATGAGTTAGCTACTTTCATAAATTAATATGTTTTTTCTAGAGTTTACTAGGCCGGATGAAATATGATCATGAGCAATCAGTATGGTCAATATGAGATTTGATAAAATGCCTCTCGTAGGTCAACCACTCATGATCACTCAACTTCTTTTTGTAGGAGTCAATATTATATGTACGAGAATTAAACTCTCGCGATGTCTGTTGCACATAAGTACAAAGAAATACATTATCACTTAAGCCGAAAAAAATCACACTTAAGTAGCAATAACACATAATAGTCGAAAACCCAATATATGTGATCAGTGATAAGAAACAGTACTTTAAGCATTTTTGGCAATTTATCCTGAAACAGCTATAGCCTTCCATATCTGATATCCCACAGATTGTTGCTTGCATATATATATAGTTTTAAAGGTCAACGTTGGAAAAAACCCAAATGGTTATACATGAATTCATAATAAATAGAATTATTGACAAAAAAGTTTCATTTATTTTCACTTTCTGGAGACCAATAAGGAGATTGATGATTATTTTAAAGGATATGTTCGCGACATGAAAATCAAACATTTTTAATTAAATTTCAAAAGCAAATATAGATTTAGTTTGAAAGTTATGAGGAATATTGATATTTGAGAAAGTCTTATATTATATGGATTTGATATCGATTGCCAATAGATATACATGTATTTATCATTTTACATGAAAACAACAAAAAGTTATATTACATTAAAGCAACAAAAAGTTGTACTAATAGGTTAAAATGCAATTGGTATACATTTTGTTAATCTACAATTACTTTGTATTGTTTAAATATTCTATGTAATACAAACATTTCACAGCTTGGTGCATACAAATGTATATATATTACATGAAAACATTTGAAAAGGTTGAATCGTGAGCGGAATAATATATAAATAAGACAAGCTGGTTCAATAATAATTTAGCATTTTCATATATATTACGAGCGCGAGTAGCTACTGCAGTAAACCTTATCACAGAAATCCAGATTCTGTATATTGTCTCTGTCGGGGAAGGTACAGCACAAATGACCACCACGACACATATGTGCCAGTTTTCTTAGTTTTAAAAAATAAACGATCGAATTCCATCACGCCATCACGTAGGTCTACCGATTCATGGATTTGAAACACAGGGACTTCGATCAGTTATCGCAGTAATCCGAAGGGTTCTGGGGTTGATATCGCCTTAAAGCTGATTAAAGTTTGCATATAGTATATAGCAAGATCGTCAGAAAATTCGGACTATAATCGCAGTAGATATTGTGATTTTGTGGTCTGGCCAGGCTTGAACAACTTATCGTAAACAGTTTCGTCCTAAATAAACAAACACTTATTTCAGTGGGTCAACAAACAGATTTAAACTTTGTAAGCAACTTGCCTTTAATTCATGTTGATAGATATTAATTTCTAGCGACAAACATCATTTTGATGCTTCGTGTGAAGCCCGTGTCCACGTGCCTCCATTTTGACAGAGTGCTCGCTCACGTAAACAGACGGAACACGTGATCGCTAAATATCGGACTAAATCTCATAAAATCTCGTGAACAAACTACAAAGTTGTAAACAAAAGAAATGTTGTTAGCCAAAACCTGGAAGGTATTATGAAAATCAGGAATTTGTTTGCGCTTGGTTGTTATGCCATCTTTATTTCTAGTAGTTAAGCAAGTGTCCTCTGTAAGGTAACGTCAGAATCTCGCAGTTATCTCCCTTCAAACAGTATTTTCAATACAGTATAGATTTGCAAAAATCGATGCAGGTGTAGATATTTACAAGACATTATTCTTATTGTTTATTCAAAATAGTTCCTGAAATGTTCAAAACATTATCAGCATAGTTAATACATTTCTGTACACATCTACGTTGAATGACGGACTACAATGACGTGCCTCATACTTGGAACTAATTATAAGCGAATCATTACCCCTAGTTACAGAAATTACCACCAGAGGTCTCAAATTCCGGGCTTCCGCCGAAGAGAAATTTATACTGAATATACCTTTTTTCATGTAATAGCACTTTATTTGTAGTCTTGATAGTTTTCATAAATGTATATATAGTTCAACTACATCATATATGAACCGAAGGAAACTACAAAATGAACTGTGAAAGGAAATATAACGAAAATGAAAGTGAGAGATTGTGACGTCACAACTCGTAGGTGATTGTAATATGGCAGGCGTAAACGCCTCCATAAAAATATTATTTGATGATAACTGTAACCATTAAGGCCAATGCAAAAATAACTGTAACCATTTTAGGCCAGTGCAAAAAATAACTGAAACCATTTAAGGCCAGTGCAAAAATAACTGTAACCATTTAAGACCAGTGCAAAAATATCTGAAACCATTTAAGGCCAGTGCAAAAATAACTGAAACCATTTAAGGCCAGTGCAAAAATAACTGAAACCATTCCAGGCCAGTGCAAAAAAACTGTAACCTTTTAATTATAAGGCCAGTGCAAAAATAACTGTAACCATTCAAGGCCAGTGCAAAAATAACTGTAACCTTTTAATTATAAGGCCAGTGCAAAAATAACTGAAACCATTTAAGGCCAGTGCAAAAATAACTGAAACCATTCCAGGCCAGTGCAAAAATAACTGTAACCTTTTAATTATAAGGCCAGTGCAAAAATAACTGTAACCTTTTAATTATAAGGCCAGTGCAAAAATAACTGTAACCTTTTAATTATAAGGCCAGTGCAAAAATAACTGAAACCATTCCAGGCCAGTGCAAAAATAACTGTAACCTTTTAATTATAAGGCCAGTGCAAAAATAACTGAAACCATTTAAGGCCAGTGCAAAAATAACTGAAACCATTCCAGGCCAGTGCAAAAATAACTGTAACCTTTTAATTATAAGGCCAGTGCAAAAATAACTGTAACCATTCAAGGCCAGTGCAAAAATAACTGAAACCATTTAAGGCCAGTGCAAAAATAACTGTAACCTTTTAAGGCCAGTGCAAATCATTTGAGATATAAATTAATTATATAAAATTACATCACTTATATATATTGAAACATTATTTCTATACCTTAACAGGTTAAAACAATTGCAATGCTTACTGCCATCCAATTATTATTATGTTGTCAACTGAGAATAACATATCTTTGTGAATACAGAGCTTATCAACAAAGTTAAGTATATATGGTAGTGCTCAACCTAAATCAACAATTACAAAATTAGTGCTTTCTTTTCTATTTTCTGCCAACCATGTCCGCACTATGTATAAAGGGAGCTAACTCGTAAATAATCTGCTTCAATGTGTAAACATTAACCTACCAAACTGGTTTTACACGCACGTAACCCGTAAAGTACACCACCGCGGACAGACTTGTAGTATGGCTTTTGCTGAAGAAAATGAACTCCGTCTTGTGCATATAAATGAGAAATGTTCGTTAGACGCTCATGTTTCCACAATTTACAAAATTGTTCGCCACACATTCTCTCTTTTAACATGGTATTTATTTCGACTACACGCTCGTTGTAAACTGTTACCGAAACATCGCCCTTGTACAATCTGGTGCTCAAACGCGGTAACAAACTAAGGACGACCACGTATTTCAACCAAGGTGAATTAAACAGTTCGAGAATAAATGATTCCATGTCTCTCGCTACTACGTGCGCCGTGTTTTCAGGACGACTCAAGTCGTTACCCCCGATTTGTAAACATACAACGTCGGGTTTAAAATGATAAAATTGGGACATGTTTTGACGTAGCGTAGATATCGTTCCTCCTGAATGACCACACAAAAGATTTCGTGATCCTCTAATTGAAAGTTGGGAGCGCAATCATCACAGTACGAACTCAAGCGACGAATTAAACTGTGTCCCCATACTAGCACACGCACAGGACTAGGGCTAATTTCGGACATGGTTGAAAATGTTTTTAAAATGTATCAAATAGAATCAATAGGCCCTAAATGCAAAAACGTTCTGATGAACAGAGGAATACTGGCCTGAACAATCATCCGTGAATGTAGAGCTGATCACTCTATTCGATGACGATGACAAAACTGTCAAAAGTTTGTTGAAATGAATCCGGAGTCGTGGGACGGTCAAATTAGTCTCTCATATATGGCCAAACAGCCAGAGAATCCGCTGTCGTTTGACAAACGTTACACGGACATCCTCTTCACATCTCTTCGTTTTTTCGCTTCCAAATCAGTATTTTTTTTATCAATTTTCCATAAATGTCTTCTTCAATGTTTTCTAAAGATGGCGTCAGTGAAAATTTTTTGTGATGAAGATGTTGGCCTAATGACCAATCAGATTTGACCTCTGACCACTGACCCGTATGTAGTGCCCTTATAAGGGAAAGTGGGCGGAGCCCAAGTTATGCACCCGAAAAGATTATTAATTGGTGACGTGAGCAAAAATGTGTTTGTAAACAAACTTTAATTTCTATCATAGAAGAAGGCGGCTCATATATATCTAATATTTTGTTAAGTCTTACTTTGAATAGCGGCTTAATATCGCGGGCGCAACTTTCCAAACACTACTATAACACTTAGATTTCTGTGTATTTGACGAGTTTCAACAGTGCGTGCAACTTCGTGTACAACTTTAGATTTTGAAAAATGAATTTTGTAATCTACCCAAATTAAGGGGCATCTAAATAAAAAATCAAGCAAAAAAGTTATATTAAACAAGAATATTATCATGATAACAGTATATCAAATATACCTATACCGTTGTATAATTTAGACTTCAGAAACCAGATTCAAGTACAGCAACATACATCTGTGCTGCTGGCCTAATAAGAAAGGGAAGGGTAAAATGTCCAGCTGTCCTGTTAAGGCGCGTATTTCAAAAATATTTTGAAACGGGTCTTTCGGAACTGCATCTGTGCAAATCCATATCGTTGACCGCTGAATTCAGAAAATAAAAACAAAAATAAAAGAGGTCTTTTACAATTTCACTATATCGTTCGTTTTGAATGGTCGAAAATTTCATGTGTAAAAGGTGGTAATTTCGAATCTCCGCTAGAGGGCCATAACTGACGCCTATATATGTCAAGGGTTCGTGTAGTGTAACGTAATCAGAAGCCTTGACTAGCGAAGATGGTGTTTTAGTGGCTAGGACTGTATTGGTGTAGAGATCATGTTGACCTTAGTAATTTCAGTAATTTTTAAACCATTTATTTAAGAAATAATTAACGATGATTGGTGTATTGTTCCAGAATATACAGCGAGGACGAGGATAGGTTGCAATTGAACTAATAACGAAGGCCGAAGGCCTGAGCTATTAATCAAAATTGCGAAATATCTTAGTCCGAGTTGTATATCCTGCAACAATTCACGAGTAAAAGTTGATTATTTCTATTCTACCATGTACTGTTTAGTTCTGAGATCGACCTCTTTCTAATAGAAAAACGACAAAGAAACCCCGGGAAATGTGTCGCTACTTGGCTGTTCAATTCACAGGAAACGATAAGGCGCGCGTGCTTATCAATATTCAAAAGCTGACGTCAATTCCATGCCATTTCGATAACTTTCGGGGATGTCGGCAAGCAATTCATGTTGAAATGCTCTCCGAAGGTTGCACGTTCAAACGTTTTGGCGCCGCCATATTTGTTTACAAATGCATGATTACGGAGGGGAAAGATTGTAACAGCCGTGACTCACGAGCGTGTATTATTGACACGAGCATGTTATTCAAAAATAATACACGGTTTTAAACCAATCAAAACTGTCGTTGCATAGCAAACATGGTAGAATGAACATAAAATAACTTGACTATCGTGCTACGAGACCATTGGCTTCTAGTTTGTTTAATTTTCTTAAAGAATTGAACATGTCTTGCAAGCCCTGTTGTGTTTCTAAAACAAAAATAACATGTCGTCTGCGTACGTCAGTAGGAACATATTTAATATTTTCTATCGATAGACAAAAAATTGCATCTCGCAATGTATTTACATATAATGAGAACTTTAAAGGGGATAAAATTCCCCTTGAAACAATATTTTTTCACAATTGAAATTATTGGTTTTTTTATAATTTACTTTTTATTCGGTTTTTCATCATGAATACAATAAACAAATGCATCACTTTCTCACACATACACACACACATACCAAGGTTTGTATAAACTCTGTCAATGATCGAATTTGTATAAGTTAAAGATATTCAAATTTGCCGAAAGAACATTATATACATCTAGTATATCATTGTTGCATGTCATGTACAGAGGCTTTTACAGTTGTTCATTAATCACATACATATGTCCCATACGAATATATTAAATGTAATAAAGATGCTGAAAAAACTAAATATTTTAAACTGTCTGTACTATAAATACATTGCATCCTCAAACTCTCACACTTTTACATGTATCATTTCTGTACTTTACATATTTTTTTTATGATTTTTTAAAGACATTTTTAATACATAATTACATAAGAACCACACACACAAAAACATATCAAAGTATCTTCCTCATCATCCTCATCATCAACAACATCATCATCATTTAATCTACAACGATAAGTACATAGAAAACAATACATACACCCTCACTCACACATAAATATTCAGATTCATGGCAGCCTGATTAATCCTGTCGAGGGCTAAGTTTCTGTGTTGGTCATATCAACTCTAGTCACGTCAACTGAGTCATCGGCCACGCTCCACTCTGATAAATACCAGTTACATCTAGCATATTCAAAAACATCATCACAACCATCTCCGTCTTATCTCATTTTTACCCGTCGAGCAACATTACGTATAAATTATACATTATAGATTATGCATTATACATATATACAATCCTACCTTTGCACACAACCACACATACTCTTCACTTGTTGAAAGAAAAAGAGGAGATATTTATGAGGGGAAAAAAGAGAAAAAAAAATGCCTGAGAGAGAGGAGAGAGAGTGAAGTTTTTACATGACATAGAGATAGATATCATCCATATAACAAACCAAACATCCATCAATCAAACACAAAACAAAAACAAATGTACAATGAAGGCACAGACAAACAAGACAAGACTGACAGGCAGACATAGACAGACAGACAGACAAAAATCAACGAAGATAGATAGTTAGATAAACACAATGATAGGCGGACAGACGCCTTGACATTAACAGGCACAAAACCTGGCAGAGACCAAAGATATACAAATAAGACAGGGATAGGAAAAAGAAACAGAGAGGGGAGATTGGAACAAAGAGACAGAGGGAGAGGAGAGTCAGACAATGACACAATCTAGGACATATGTACTACTGTATCAAATTACAAGTATTTTTTTTAATCGGACTGTAGGAGAATTTTCAAAAAGTTAATACAGCAATACCGAGTATCGTCACAGAGTAGTTGCATAAATTTGTATATAGAAATAAAATCAAACACTATAAATAAAACCCAAGTATCAAGAGGATACTTATACATATAAATATATATATATATTTCTCTCGGTACAACTACGACAGGAAATTCAAATCTTTATCTTCGGATCACCAACACATAGTGTATATGATACATTGTGCTAATAAATAGATATAGCTTAGAAACACAAATGACGAAGGAAGACAACTTTTTGACTCGTGCCCTGACCGGGCCTCGAACTCACGATCTACGGCACCCAATCGCCTAGCCAGAAATATCCGCAGCCTATACCGCTGCGCCACATCGGCGAAGCGGTATAGAACGTTTCAATGGCGCAGTGATGGTCGGCCCGATACCCTGACATGATCATTGTGGATGTCGTCTATAAGATGATAAATATATATATAAGCATATGATCATCATGGACAGAATAGGTCAAGTTCTACGAGCATTTAAGCATTTTTTCCAGTCTAAAGTAAACTGTGCAAATACACTATCCCCTTTGCTACTAACAATACATTTCTGTACATTATAATATGCTTTTATTAGGTTGACTAGTGCTGAGACATTGAGAGATGATGAAAAATTATGCCAAACACACGCTTTTACATTGTTATACACAGACCTAGGAATACTAACCACTTTCCATCAATTCCTTCTCTAATTAATTTTAACCACATAAAAGAATAAAACGTCATTTTGGACTTCTGTTAATTAGGACACAATGCAAATATAACATCAATCTTTCTAAAGTCAATTCGAGCATCAGCAATTTTATTACATATCTGATCAAAAGGCATAAATCTATCGCTAATATTAAATTGGCGAAAAAAAATGTTCCCAAACAGTTAACTAGAGAAATACTTTTATACTTATTGACTTTTGTATCTCCAATCTTAAAGACACGCATAATTTTACATTTAGACCATGGTCGGATGTAAGTACTTGTTAAATGAAATGGCGAAGCACCGCATACTGACCGCCTTAAATTCAATCATATTTTCCTTTAAAAGCCACAAGACCACATGCCTTATTTGTATTTAATACCTTTTTGAAGAAGTGATTGGCGAATCAAAATTTACGATTATTTCATTTGGGGCGGAATATTGAAGAAAAAAGTCGAAATCTATTAAAAATCTGTTCTGGAAAGAAGTCCTCGAAAATATACATTGTCTTTTGTACCTTCCATGCAACGAAGAAAGTGTTTTGTATCGTCCCTTGTGGCACAATCCAGAAATAAAGATTGATAACAAGACCATACATTTTAAACAATGGTCACGAAAAGGGATATGTTATGTGTACGACTTATGTAATGATCAAGGTAAATTAATTGAAAACTATGAAGAATTTTGCGAAAAATTTTCCTTTTCACCAATACTAACTGTGTTTTATGGTATCAGGAATGCCATTCTGTCTAAATGGCCTTTTCTGAGAAATTATAATGCCACTATTATACTTCCACATTGTCAAAATTACATTTATCACATCTTAACAAATAAACAACGAGGATTCTCGATATATAATCTTTTTATTAAAGATTTAACTACAAATGAAAAACACTAAGTCAAATGGTCACTTGAACTTGATATACATCAAAATCAATATTGGTGGGAAAAGATTAACTTTATAATATTTAAGTTGACCTCGGACTCAACACTTCAATGTTCCAATACCGAATTACTCACAGAATCATTAGCACAAACAAATACCTGCGTATGATAAGTGTAATTAACTCGCCTGTATGCTCATTTTGTAAAGCAAATATAGAATCAATAATCCACTTGTTTTGGGAATGTACTCTTGTTACAAAATTTTGGCAAGAATTCATGGGTAGAAAACAAAACCGGGAAAACTCTGAATTTGATTTATTCAGATGTTATCCTTGGGAAAATGGACAACGAAATAAACAACATAAACTTAATTATTGTTTTAGCAAAATTACACATATACAAGCAAAAGTATAAAAAATCATCTGCCTGCTCTATTTATATTCAAAATAGAACTAGAAAAACATTACAAAATTGAACAGTACATTCATAGGAAAAATATGACTGTCCAAAAATTTGAAAAACGATGGGTTGATTTGAAAGCACTTATAACGTAACAAATCAAAAAAAGGAAAAACTTGTTATTTTTACTTTTTAGAACTCTACTACTGTTAAAGTACTAGTCTGTGCATGTAAGAAGTCTTTATGTATGTCTTTTTTTGTATATCTACATGTATAAAAAGTTTTCTTCTGAATTAATATGGCAATATATATATATCCTTACCTGAAGTATACCACAAATAACTATAGCAACACAATAATATATATATATATATAAATATATATAAGGGTCAAAGAAGTAATATGAACAGTATAATCCAGATAACACTGGATCCTCACATAAATGTATGGAGGATACGAATTACTTGTAATGATTATATGGGGCAAAGAAGTAATTCAAACAGTGTAAACAGTAAGGTTTGTTAAATTTTCGAGGCAATCCGCCCCTTTATCAAAACACAAAAAAATTCAAATACAATCACATAATATATATAAGAAGTACTGGAAATACAGTAAAATACAATAAGAATAATGTTTTAGTAACTGGAGAAACATGAACCCTTCGGCAAACGTGGGCCGAAGGCGGATACTAGTGTGACTGCATATATAAAAGAGCATGTTCTATCAGCCACATTACACAATGCGATAATATGAAATCGTGATGAACACATTCATTTTATACGATTGCACGATTTAATGTATTGTGACGAAACTGCATCTGGGGTATACTTCATGTATTGATAAGCGCATTTTTATTAAGCATATGAAAAAATGTAATTGCTGCAATTAGTAAATATACACCAATATTATGTATTGCTAAATGTATGCATATGTATGGAAGAAAATAAAAAAAAATCCAAAAAAAACACCAAAAAACACGGTATTTCATTTGTAGAGTAATGTCAGTTTTTTTCAAAACTGTATTTACATCTTTGTTGGTGTTCAGGCTGGTTGCAGCTATTTTTCGAAAACGATTCAATAATCTTTCATTCTGTTCACTTTTGACAATTTTTTTTCTCTATAAAATACATCAAATACGATTTTATTTTCTCATATAGTTTAACATGTTACCTTGAATGCACTTGTATTGTTTTTAAAGTTAACTTGAATTTCTATACATTTGTTTGTTAGGTAGACGTACACATTTTCATCATTCTTACAATTATCAAACGTGTAAAGGACGTTTGTATAATCTTTATATAATTGTTCAATTGTATATTGAACGACTGTTTGTCATCTGATATATCTTTGTTTCTGACATTGTTACATACAACATTATTTGTGTAAGCCTGGATCATGTTCAGAGACTGAAGCTTGTTTGTTGTAAAAAGATGACTCGCAAATTTAAGACAACAAAATATTATATTGTTGTTAAAAGGTCATTTATTGAATGACTGATGAACTCTTGCGAGTCCATAATATATCATTATTCAACATGAATAATGTTTGATGTAATGGAAAAAACAGAGTGTATTTACTGAATATAATGATGTAGCAACAAAGATGGGGTACAAATGATGGCAGGTCTGGCTCTAGAATAAACATAAAGGGTGGGATAAAAAAAAGGGTGGGTTTTATAAACACAAATGTCCACAGCATATGAATGGCTGAAAAACACGTGGAGACGCACGGAATTATATGACTAATGTAAGATGGCGATGCGTGGCCAGACTCTCCGCTGGGCAGTGAGCAACGCGGATTGGTCCACAGAATACACGCCCTATATGATTGGTCAGTCGGGGCTAACACGACAAGGGTCATGCTGACCCCCATGCATTGATCACGCGTGATGACTCCCTAAGGGATAAGGCATGCATGTCCAAAACACGTGATAGCCGAAATAGCCACAGCTGGTCAGTAACTGGGAGATGACCAGGGACTGAAAATAATAACCTCTAATCACCTAATCTAGAGCCAGCCTCATATTAATTAACCATGCATATAGATACACACAATAGTATCAGAACAATTAAAATGTTAAAAGTAACAAAGGGGGAAAAACCCATCTTACACAAATGTATTTATTTCCATGAAATAAATTATATTTGTGTAAGCCTGGATCATGTTCAGAGACTGAAGCTTGTTTGTTGTAAAAAGATGACTCGCAAATTAAAGACAACAAAATATTATATTGTTGTTAAAAGGTCATTTATTGAATGACTGATGAACTCTTGCGAGTCCATAATATATCATTATTCAACATGAATAATGTTTGATGTAATGGAAAAAACAGAGTGTATTTACTGAATATAATGATGTAGCAACAAAGATGGGGTACAAATGATGGCACCGATGATGAGCATTAGATACATGCAATGGACTGTACATACAGTACATGCATGTAGATCAAATGTTCATCATCACCCCATTCAAAGCTCTGAACATGTACATGTAATTTAATAATAGCAGTAGTGTGCCCAATACACAATATGCTATCATAGAGTGGACGGACACATCGGTATCCTGGCCCCACATATGAACTGAACCACATATCTGTAATAATCCAATTCACAAATTGATAATGCAATAGATAACCAATCTCGAAGGAAATGCAATTTTGAGCAGGCAGATTTTGACCCGAAATACATAAATAGGTTAAAATTAATGATGAACAGGACGATAAGGACAATACGTACTCGTAGTTACATGTCATACTTTCAAGCAATGTCTTAAAAATAGACTATGAGTATATGCCTTAGAAACACCTAGTAGCCTACATCTTCTAATAATGAGCAGACAACTCTGGCCTCACAGTTAATGAATAAACAATTAGTGATGAAGCTAATAATGGCCCCACATATATGTATATGTATATAGGAAGATAAACAAGTCGTGAACAGGCACTTACTGGACTCACTCAATGCAAGATAAAATAACTTACTGGACTCACTCAATGCAAGATAAAATAATTTAAGATAAACAGAAGTAGTGAGCAGGCAAATCCTAGCCTCACAAAAATAGTGAACAGGCAAATTATGGTTTAAACATAAAGTGTAATGAAATATATAGAGTGAACGGGCAAAACCAGGGCTCGAACCATTTTTAAGATATACGAAAAATAGTGAGCAGGCAAAGCCTAGCCTCAATAATACATGATATGCAAAATAGTGAACAGGCAAATCCTGACCTCACATATGTTACATGATAGCAAAAATTAGTGAGCAGGCAAATTCTGACCTCACTTATTACATGATAAGCAAAAATAGTGAGCAGGCAAATATTAATCCTGACCTGACATATTACAAGATAAGCAAAAATAGTGAGCAGGCAAATCCTGACCTCACATATTACATGATACACAAAACTAGTGAGCAGGCAAATTCTGACCTCACATATTACATGATAAGCAAAAATAGTGAGCAGGCAAATCCTGACCTCACGTAATAATACAAACAAACAAAATAGTGAGCAGGCAAATTCTGACCTCACATATTACATGATAAGCAAAAATAGTGAGCAGGCAAATCCTGACCTCACGTAATAATACAAACAAACAAAATAGTGAGCAGGCAAATCCTGACCTCACATATTACAAGAAAAACAACAATAGTGAGCAGGCAAATTCTGACCTCACTTATTACATGATAAGCAAAAATAGTGAGCAGGCAAATCCTGACCTCGCAACTGGAGTAATGACAGCTTATACTATATTGGAGTATGGAGAGTGGACAGAGATTTTAATTCAAGTTAATGAGACTGATACGAATGGATTCCTATGCGGACATAACGTTTTACAGCATCAGATTTCCAGCGCCTTTTAATTATATTGGTACATTTACAAAAAAGGCAAAATACTATTATTGAGTTCACCTGCAAATCCATCTACACTCGTATCATTACTATCCTTGAGATAACTTGCATCCCAAATGTGTATTAAATCGTTGTCGATATTATTCTCCGGCACACCCACAATATTTACACATTCATGCTTTTAACTCTTCCATCTTGTCTCATGCAACTCTCATCTGCCATTTTAAATAACCTGCGTATTTTGCACCAAGAGAAAAAAACTGGACAGTGGTCAGAATGAATGTTAAAAAACAACTTCAAATTGTTCAACAATTTCAAAATATGATTCATGTGTTAATACAGAATATATAACACTCGAACCTCTTGCGTCAGTATAAAAAAGTAACATTTCCTACAGCATCACATTGGTGTCTTCCATTGACAGTGCGTAAACCTGTTATTTTGCACAAAGAAATTAATTGGTTGACACCCTGTTCCGTACTTGTACGCTTTTTCATATCATTATCAGGTAAATAATCAACGATATAAGACAAATTATCACAAGATATATTACAAATTCGATCAGACTTTTGACTTTAAACATATTTATTGTCCAAAATAGGCACGAAGGATTTGGCACAAGTTATGACAACTTATGAAGCTATCTCCTATCAACAAAACATTTTACACAATTGATGACATAGACATTTACAAAGTCAAAGTTTAAATAAGTCAATTTTACATAATTATGCAAAAAGTGATATAAAGATAGACACAACTTCCATGTTTAAAATCTCTTGCTGGATTTGATGAAAGCCTGCACATGTTCAAACACATAATTATTTACATCCAAAGCCAAGTCTTCGTTACCAAAAAGTAACAAATTTAGTTTAATTTGTATATTCAAGTAATTTAATGCATTAAACATTTCTCAACGGGCAGTGGAAAAGTATTGACACTCGAAAAGGAAATGGTATGCATTTTCACAAAAATGCCCACAATATGCACATTGTGAGTCTTGAACTAAATTTACATGGAAGAGATCATCTTTAAGGGAGCTACAATTGTATCTTAGCCTAGCATGTATAATATTTAACTTTCTTTCCCCATAACTATAGAAGCAGGGCCGAGTTTTGGGAACATTTTGGGAGAGAGCTAATATATACCATAGAGGTAGGGATTTAATAACATCATCTAAAGAGTTCCAGTTACTTAATGTAGAAGGTAAGATGAGATGTAATAAAATCATCAAATTCCCCGGTTCGACTATTAAAATACCCAATAGCTAATATGTTACGTGTGCTTGGATCCAAGTATGCAGATGTACTTTCTTTTCATAATAAATACTATTCACAAGAGGAAACTGAGAACACACTATCATCACCATTATAAGTTATAGCAATGCCTTTACTGAAATTAAGGCATACTAAAATGTAAGTTTACAAGTGCTAATTGTAAAGGGAAACCATTTCAGAAGTCCCCAAAATGTCCCGCGGTCGTACCATTGTGCTCGACATCCAAATTGTCATCTTAATCTGAAAATATCTAGATATCGACCAATCAAAGACATCCGTTTCATTACCATAGCAACCAACATTTTCGAAAATGTTCGGCATAGCTCACAACCACTCTTTACCAATTTTCATCTTAGACGATATCTAAATTTCGACCAATCAACGGTCTCCATTTCGTTAACGTGGCAACTAAACTTTCCGGAAATGTCACCACGTTATGCGGCATCCCTGAATACCCCTTTGTACCAATGTTTACCGAAATTTGAGACTGTAATCTTAACACGGAAATAGGCTTTGGCGGCAATCTTGGATTCCCGATCGCAAAAAAAAAAAAAAAAAAAAAATGAAATAAGATAAAAAATAAAACATTCGTCCCTTATGAGTACTTCATTTCGGGGACATAAAAATAAATGCAGGCATATCATGAAAGGTTTCAAAACAAAGCAAAGAGGTATGGCGCATATTGGCCAGTTTCGACCTAACGGTGACCGTTTTCAAAATAAAAAAAAAATGTTAAAAACTGAGTTTTTGAATACAAAATTATTGCGAAAAATGTGTTTGTTCATTGCAATGGATATGTCATTAAATGACCGTAAAGTGCCATCATCGGGCTATTTGCAACTTTCGAGGGGTGTTTTCCCGCATTCATATAAGTTTTTGACATCGAGCGCATCGGAAGACCAACTTTTACAATGTCTTATTTTATTCTATGGACAAAAAGACAACTAAAATCCTATTCTTAAAAAGTGGTCCTCCAATGCGTTGGTATCAAAAAATTGAAAAAAATGTAAATAAAATATTTTAGTTTGAGCATTAACTAGACTGACTATAACTAGTAACATAAACTTCACATTGCCGTAAATCCGCATAGCTCAATGGTAGAACCGTCCCCTAGCAACCCGAAGGTTCGGAGTTCACATCACAAAGATGTATCTTATTCATATTTTGTTATGTTTTTTAATATCATTAAATTTTTTTTCGATCGTTTTTCAAAGATATTTGTAACATTAAATGCATATCTAATATAAAATATTAAGTATAAAGATAAAAATGTTGAGGTAGAAATTTTCCACTTTGACAAAAATAAGACTAAAATCATAACCGGTTTACCCCGTATCATTCAAAGTAAAGTGTAAATGAACTGGAGCGTCGACAACAGGCATACATGGATGGGTAGTGTAAAATTCATATTGATCATGTCAATGTAATCCGTTCACAACATACAGTGCGCCAATGGACCATGACGATCTATTTTGGTAGTGTAGGAAACACTGGGGTCACGTGATATTTTACCTGTGTTTTTAGCCCAGACTTTGGTTGTACGTGGCCTAGGTCAGGATAAGCGGAAAACGACCATAACTCTTTGAAACACTCTGGTCGTGCCATAACAATTCATGCGTATATAGCAAAATGTAAATAAATGACTTGATATACACTAATGCACTGTGTCTAAAATGACGGTCCCGGGTCAAGGATAAAAACATCACAAATTGATTAACACTAACATTAGTGAAATGATACCTGTCAGGTCTGCATCCAGATCTCTTTCTATATCGAGTATTGCGTCACATTCAAGTATATCTTATATCATGTATCCTCAATTATATCACACTAATATCTCGAAGAAAAGACATATATCGCCTCCTTGTGCTTTGGACTACACGCGAACATGAACTGTGTTATATCATCGTCTGAACGTATTAATGAAAACATATCTATTGTGAACACCAAGCACCATGTTCTAAAAAACATAAAAATAATCACTTATCAAAACATCATCCATTCGAAAGGTTTCGAGTCCGTACTTATGTAAGTTGATGCTCACCACCTTAACACAATTCTCATGTCAAGCTTATATATATAACATCTAACTAACATATTTAATGCTTACGTATTCTAATACACAAACTACGCATCAGGCTATAGGTAGTTTGTTACTGAAAGTAAACACAAAGTCTCAATAAATATGAAAGACTTTGGAATGCAAAATAATATTGTTATCACATGTCTTGCTCCTCACGATTTTCCTGTGCCAGTCACTCACCATGCAATATACCATGTACACCAAGCAGTCCTTTCGTAACATTGTACGTTTGCCACGGAAATTTAAACAGTTGTCTGAAACAAATTAAAGCGATGCTACAAACACATAGCTACACATGCATTATAACACATAAATTACACCAATTAGTCATCAAAACGTGAATTCAAATAATGTTTCATGTTTTATGATATGAAATAGTATTAGTTGATGATTTTATTACACTGCAAAAAACTGTACTTATATGTTAGAAAAGTATTAAGTGCGGTTAACCTCTTTAACACTATACAACGAATACGTACCTCTTTAAAACTTTCCTTCTTAAGCGGAATCTCTATAATATAAAAAGAAGTATTATATACTAGCTTTATTCAGCTTTTGAGAGCATGAAAAGCGTACATGTTTACTGCTATATCAGGAATATATATATATAACAAAATTCATGCTGTCTGGTTACAAAGCAATGAACATGTATACATAGATGTTTTGCATTAAACAAATATATGTAGCCCTGTCTTTGATTTCAGTTAGTTTGACGGTTTTGGTCCCACCAATCAGCCCCTGGGGTCAGTCAGGACCAACATGTGCATACCATTAAACTATCAGTCTATGCTGTTAATGTTAACCAAGTTAGAATGAAATCGAATAGGAAATAAGCTAGTGACTATCTGAAATGTGATTTTCATATAAAAATATAGTAAAGGTTACTCCATCCCGAAACGTGATATCCCAGGGTCATGAAGTTCATAATATTGGTAAAGCACCTTATGACCGTTTTAGCTGTGATGAGTATTTGATTCAACCATGTCTAGAAGTTTAGAAGATTTTAGAACACTTCATTTAATTTTACCCTTTTAGTCCCGCTACTAAGGCCCCTGGGGGTGGGGATCATATAATTCACAATTTTTGTTGAAATTTGGCCAGAAAGCTTCCTGCTAAATGTCATTGAATTTGATTCAGCGGTTTTGGAGATAAAGTCGCAATAGGTCAACCGAGACCTCGTCTCATGTGACCTAATGACGTTTTAAGCAAGACCTTTTATTCGAACTATGCCTTCTTACCTTATAGGGACACGAGTGATATAAGCAGAGACGACATTTACAATCGTTTTTAACTTATGTTTGTCGTGTGGTTATGTTTTGTTTACAGATGTCTTTAGAAATCATAATAAATTACAACAACACGTAGATTTAAGTATTCGTGGTTTCAAATCTCCATAAAGATAACTATATGAACTATCTAGATATTGATGATTTGCATGTAGCTACTTTTTGCGAATTTAGCAACCCTGTCAAAATAGCAAAAATAATCATAATCCTAGAATTTCCCGGTCTTGGTTATCCGGCCGATTTACTTCCCTTGTTTTATTTTTTGGAAAATTTCAACAACAATGTTGGGTAAAATCGCGAAAACTGCAAGCGGTAAATTTCAAATTATTTACCTCGCAAAAATACCCGATATACAGTAGGCCTAGTTGACATCAACCGAGATACCCTCTCACATATAAACATTTATATAGGGGTAGTTTTGGGGTTTGTTTTCTTTTTCTTTTTTTTGTCTATTTTTTTTTTCATTTTATCAATAGCAGTAGCTATCTCCATATCTTCCGCGGTAAGCGTGCATGAAACAATTATCCATTCAATTCATATACGTACATCAGGGTGATTTGGAATAAAAACACAAAGAGCATAGTCATTTTCAAATTTTAAACTTATAGCTATATACTAAAAGATGCAAAATTTATTAAACAGCCAGTGATTCTGCCAATGCACCATGTCATTGTTTATCGTGACCTTCCCTGATTTTCAGTCGTTTTTTTTTAAACCAAAAATACAACAAACAACATCAAATACAATAATTCGTGTTAAACTAGATTTACATTATATGAATAGATGGCACAATTTACGGAAATGAAACGGGGACTATTTTTCTGACGTATTGATATATATTGTGTGGAAAACCAGCACGTGAAACGATGTTTTCATAATGTTTTCATGGTCAAATGTGTGTTATTTTCATTTGGTATATCTTCATATTGAGAATAAACACTCAAAATGTAAATGTTACACAATTTTTTTGGTGTTCTACATCCTAATCAAGTCACAAAGGGCAAAAGTGGTGACCTTAAGCATTATTGTAGTTTAAATCTAAGTTCTCATGAGTTAATTTGATCAAACAAGCAAGCAGCTTTAGTGTTTCACTGATTACGGTCATTTCTATGTTATGACTAAAAGTTTGACCGGGCAAGGGATGTCACGATGCTTAATCACTGAATCATCTGAATTAATATACAGTTTGAAGGTTTAAGTTCTAAAATTCCGCTGATGAACACTTTGTCATGACATTATGAAGAAAAGTTGGTTTGGATTAAACAAGATATCAACTGACCAAAGATCAACTTCACTTGGTCAAACTTTAAGACTATTTGGTTCCTAAGATCAAGGGCAATTCTTTCTGATAATGACCCTGGGTTAAATAAATTAAATCAAACTTTGCAACTGACTATTATACCAGTAAATGGAGGTGTAAAGGAGCAAGATCAATGTACATTTTGCTTCCTACTTCCAATGGCTTTGAAGTCCAGTTGTCAAATGTCAAGTCACAAAATTGACTTCAGTGACATAGAATTATTTTTTTATTTTTTTTTGGGGGGGGGGGGGGGGGGGGGGGGGGTATGTATAGCCAGACGACGACGGGGCCCTTGATGGCCTGTCAATGTTGTATATTCCGACATTAATTGACGCCATTTAAAAGAACATGAAACAAAATAAGATGAAAATATGTATTCATACCCACATGCACTATTTGAAGTACCTGAATTTATATATAACATATCCGACAAGAGACGAAATTGAATTTTTTTATCATAATAACATACAAATCCCGAAATGCAAATCCCCACAATCTTCATTGTATGATCTCGAGAACAGTTTATATACGTGGTACTGGTACTTGTGTTGATCACGAGAAAATATTGTGTTGGCCTCTTTGTAAGTCAACAATATTCAAAATATTTACCTTCATCCTCTTTTCCTTCGTTCTTGCTTTCCCTATTTTGTTCATCATTGTGGCGATATGTTCTTATACAACAGCCTAGAACTGTATAAAAATATTATATTACATTAACATTAACGAGACAGTGAAGTATGGCGATTTCCGTTTTTAGTGCAAACACACAACTGCCCTTCAATGAGTTAAATGAGTGTTTATTGAAACTTTAGAACAAAAAAAAAGGTTACAGCTTATATTTCCTCGCAGATAGTTACGACAATTAATGGTGGCATTGTATGAAAGTTAAGCATGTTTGCGACAAAAGCGGGAAATAGATTATCGTTATATATTTTGACTGCACTCATGGGATACACCGAGCAATGAATATGCTAATAATACGGAGAAGACCTGCTCTCAAAAACTCATTAATGTCAATTCTATCATATACTTACGACCGATAAGAAGCGGACAGCATATACTGAAAATAACAAATCCCGTATATTTTTTGTTGAAATATAAACTCATTTATATTAAAGTTATAGTTTGCTATGATCCATAAAGACATAATAATAGTTGACATTTGTACTGAAATCGTTAACAGCTTATAAAAATACTCGTCCAGAATATATGAACATTAATCACAATTCCCAATTCTGGCTTACAAACCACACGAACAGTTTTCCCTTTATTACAAGATATACATTTCTATTAGGCAGCATGACTTTATCAAGGCTCTGTGAGCGTGGTCCAAGATATCATTCTAATCATTATATGAGTTTCGCATTCTTGGTAAGTTGACAGTATTTATCTAACAAAAACTATTAAAAAAATCAATAGTACTAGTTGTAATCATCCCTGTCCATGGGATATACAGATTATGATTTAAAATGAAGCATCCTGCTATATTTGCATTACAACTACAATTTTGTGTATGCATACATTTGCATAATATGTGTAATATTTGCTAAACTTAGGTTATATACTATCTGGAATGTGATATACATGTAGATAGAAAATACAAATCTGCACCAAAAAGGAAAAAGGAAAGGTGATATGGAAATCATACGACAAAATCATGTTCGGTATCTGAAGTACACACAAAAAAGAACAAGAGATTCCAGAGGGATATTGACGTCCATCATTGTATGATAATTTACGGTCCTTTCAAAGACTGATCTTTTCTGTACTTTTCCCTTCTTTCGCACCTTCCTCTTAATTATTTGATATCATGGGGAGCCTGAATACAAAGCCTGTCGGCTATTTTGTTTTCCAAATCAGCCTCAAAGTTAAATGGACACAACTAGGGACCAAAGGAAACATACATTGTAAGTTTGAGAAATATTCCTCTAGAACGTGTCAAGAAAAAGTGATAGCAAACTTCAACTCTCAAAATCCTGTTGTCATTTTTTGTTTTTTTCTGATCAGACTAAAAATATGATTGGCGCTACAACGGCCCAAGGGAAACCTCCATATTTGCTTTGAGAAATATCTGTCTAGTAATTCTCAAGAAAAAGCGATAACACAGGATTGAATATGGAGGTAGGTCGATTTAAATAGTCCACCATGTGATGATGGATGGCTAAAAACTACAAGTTAAATGGCAAAATGAGAAATAAACGTAAATACTTACAGAGCTGAAATTAATATATAGTCATCGGCAGAAATACCTTTGAAAGAAAAATAAAACATATCAGATATCAAATTATATGATACTTCAACAATGATATAGGTAGGTCATTTACATTAGATATACTAAATTTCAAATTCTATATAAATATATATCTGTCCAGTCTGAGATTATATGTAATGTATTATATGGATTGTGCTATGCTTACCTGTGGGAGTCGTCACGGTAACGTTGTGTGAGGGTCTTTGTGACGTTGGTTGTGTCGGTCGTGCTGAAACAAATACACATAGAATGCTTTAATTATTTCCTTCTTTAAAACAATATCAGTTTAACGCTGCCAACATTTCAAAATACTGCTCTGTCTTAGACGAAAAAGGAATGGGATGGGTAAAAAAATCTCATTACGGAAAAAGAGGGAATGGAAAGAAACAGATCAGTCATGGTGAACTAAAATGAAGATTTAGATTAAAATGTTGGAAGGACATGCATGCTATGCATTAACAAATGAACAAAATTTTAAAAATAGGGGGTAAACACCAAGACAGTTTGTGTAAAATAAATGTATCTTTCTAATGGACGTGGATATAATTCTCAATATAATATTGATATGCATATATACCAAACAAGAGGAAAATCACCAGATGAACCTACCAGATAAATATTTTATCAACTATTGGAAACGATAGCAACAATTATGTTTTGTTTTGTGAGTCTGATTGATATATATTGGAAATTGAGAAAATTCTAGATTAATTCACAGAAATACGAGGTAAATATCACGTAATTTTAACTAATTACGGTTTGGTCCAATATAGGTACTGGATCCTAACAAACAGATATTCGTTAAATGCGTATTACTAGAAATAGGAACTTGATTTTGTAATATTTATGACAGTACAGACAAGAAAATTGAATTTTCGAAGTAATTAGCCCCTTTATCAACAAACTGTTACATACAGACATAGAATGAAACAGTTACATAATTTTAGTTGATAAATGTACTGTAATATGTTCAGTATCAGTTTGTATACTTATACATAGATCCTGAAAATCATATATATATGTTCACATACAAGCTAATTTACCCGATGAGTCACTCCTATCGCCCAGGATAAGACAGTACGGTATGTATGATGTATGTACTTCCACGTTGATAAAAGTATCAACATACAAAAAACCTAACTTGATTATATAAACAACAAATAATATTGTCATGTTTTTGTTAATGTTCCCTTCGGTCGATGATTCATTCGCCGAAGGCTTATTGTATTCAATTAAAAAAAAACAACATCTAAGGTGGTTTACAGATGGTATGAGTTTATAGCGTAATAAAAGGTTTTAAAAAGTAACATCACAAGCTAAAACTTTGTGATGATAGTACGTGCTATGTAGCAACTCTTTACTCCAGTGAAATTACATGTAAGGTCCCATATTCCTTACTAAAAATAGTATAATTTTACGTGACATGTTTTTTCTAATTAATAACAACGCCATAATTTTGAATTATTTGATAATTGTCCGTTCAGTCTGGGTTTTAGTGTCTTTAAAAAGGGTTTCTTTTTCTCCTTTTTTGGATGTGATTTTCTGTAAACAAGTTATAAAGGGGGATTTTAAAGCGTTTGTCGTCTATAAATATCTAAATTTTGGAATCACATGACAAATCAGCGTTGAAACTAAATTCCTCTCCGTAAAACCTTAATTATAATTTAATCAGTGCAATTTTTGGACTTTTCTGGAAAAACAATTTTGCTTTGATAATTTCCTACACATTTTCATAATAGGATGGAAAAAATGACACTTTAAAATGACGTTATTTGTTGAATGCTATAGGTTTAAAACCTAAACCATTGACCAACGAAAATTCTTGTATTATATGAGATAAAAGTATATACCCCATTTCACAAATATTTCCAGTGTTATACAAGTAATCTCATTGGCGGTTGGCGAGGGGGAAGGGGTGTGGTTAGCTACAGATAGGTAATGCATATGTAAATTAACAAGAGGCCCAGGGGCCTTAACGGTCATCTGACTCTAAATTAAAACCTTTATATTATTGTAGTATGTATTCTCTCTAGCAAGTATATAGTGGCACTGTTGGCCATGGTGGCCATCTTGGATTTCTGACCTACCCAATAAATAACAACACTTGGTCTGGACCATCTAAGGATAATATCTGGTATGTTAGAGCTGAATCCCACCGGTGGAATTTGAGAAGAAGGTTGAAATAGGTGTTGTTCAGGAAAACCATGATTGCGCAATCATGTTACAAAATGGCCGCCATTGCTGCCGTGTCAAAGTTTTTACGAGGCCAAAAAAATAGCAACAATATGTTGGCTCGCCTTCCTCGACATCCTCACCCATTTCCAGCTCAATGGCACCAATGGAACTGGAGAAGAAGTTTAAAATGTGTTTTTCAAGATGGCGGCTATGGCGGCCATCTTGGATTTCGGACCGACCCGAAAAATAACAACACTTGGTTGGGATCATATCAGGATCATTTCAGGCAAGTTTCAGCTCAATAGCACTGGTGGAACTTGAGAAGAAGTTTAAACTGTGTTTTTCAAGATGGCGGCTATGGCGGCCATCTTGGATTTTGGACCGACCCGAAAAATAGCAACACTTGGTGGGTATCATCTCAGGATCATTTCAGGCAAGTTTCAGCCAAACAGCAATAGTGGAACTTGAGAAGAAGTTTAAAATGTGTTTTTCAAGATGGCGGCTATGGCGGCCATCTTAGATTTCGGACCGGCCCGAAAAATAACAACACTTGGTCGGGATCATATCAGGATAATTTCAGGCAAGTTTCAGCTCAATAGCACTGGTGGAACTGGAGAAGAAGTTTAAAATGTGTTTTTCAAGATGGCTGCCATGGTGGCCATCTTGGATTTCTGACCGACCCGATAAATAACAACACTTGGTAAGGACCATCTCAGGATCATTTCTGGTAAGTTAGAGCTGAATCCCACCGGTGGAATTTGAGAATAAGTTTGAAATAGGTGTTGTTCAGGAAAACCATGATTGCGCAATCATGTTACAAAATGGCCGCCATTGCTGCCGTGTCAAAGTTTTTACGAGGCCAAAAAAATAACAACAATATGTTGGCTCGCCTTCCTCGACATCCTCACCCATTTCCAGCTCAATGGCACCAATGGAACTGGAGAAGAAGTTTAAAATGTGTTTTTCAAGATGGCGGCTATGGCGGCCATCTTGGATTTCGGACCGACCCGAAAAATAACAACACTTGGTTGGGATCATATCAGGATCATTTCAGGCAAGTTTCAGCTCAATAGCACTGGTGGAACTTGAGAAGAAGTTTAAACTGTGTTTTTTCAAGATGGCGGCTATAGCGGCCATCTTGGATTTTGGACCGACCCGAAAAATAGCAACACTTGGTGGGTATCATCTCAGGATCATTTCAGGCAAGTTTCAGCCAAACAGCAATAGTGGAACTTGAGAAGAAGTTTAAAATGTGTTTTTCAAGATGGCGGCTATGGCGGCCATCTTAGATTTCGGACCGGCCCGAAAAATAACAACACTTGGTCGGGATCATATCAGGATAATTTCAGGCAAGTTTCAGCTCAATAGCACTGGTGGAACTGGAGAAGAAGTTTAAAATGTGTTTTTCAAGATGGCGGCCACGGCGGCCATCTTGGGTTTCGGACCGGCCCGAAAAATAACAACACTTGGTCGGGATCATATCAGGATCATTTCAGGCAAGTTTCAGCTCAATAGCACTGGTGGAACTTGAGAAGAAGTTTAAAATGTGTTTTTCAAGATGGCGGCCACGGCGGCCACGGCGGCCACGGCGGCCATCTTGGATTTCGGACCGGCCCGAAAAATAACAACACTTGGTCGGGATCATATCAGGATCATTTCAGGCAAGTTTCAGCTCAAAAGCACTGATGGAACTGGAGAAGAAGTTTAAAATGTGTTTTTCAAGATGGCTGCCATGGTGGCCATCTTGGATTTCTGACCGACCCGATAAATAACAACACTTGGTAAGGACGATCTTCAGGATCATTCTAGGTAAATTAGAACTGAATCCCACTGGTGGAACTAGAGAATAAGTTTGAAATAGGTGTTGTTCAGGAAAACCATGGTTGCGCAATCATGTTACAAAATGGCCGCCATTAGCTGCCGTGTCAAAGTTTTTACGAGGCCAAAAAAATAACAACAATATGTTGGCTCGCCTTCCTCGACATCCTCACCCATTTCCAGCTCAATGGCACCAATGGAACTGGAGAACAAGTTTAAAATGTGTTTTTCAGGATGGCGGCTATGGCGGCCATCTTTGATTTCGGACCGACCCGAAAAATAACAACACTTGGTTGGGATCATATCAGGATCATTTCAGGCAAGTTTCAGCTCAATAGCACTGGTGGAACTTGAGAAGAAGTTTAAAATGTGTTTTTCAAGATGGCCGCCATAGCCGCCATCTTGGATTTTGGACCGACCCGAAAAATAGCAACACTTGGTGGGGATCATCTCAGGATCATTTCAGGCAAGTTTCAGCCAAACAGCAATAGTGGAACTTGAGAAGAAGTTTAAAATGTGTTTTTCAAGATGGCGGCTATGGCGGCCATCTTAGATTTCGGACCGGCCCGAAAAATAACAACACTTGGTCGGGATCATATCAGGATAATTTCAGGCAAGTTTCAGCTCAATAGCACTGGTGGAACTTGAGAAGAAGTTTAAAATGTGTTTTTCAAGATGGCGGCCACGGCGGCCATCTTGGATTTCGGACCGGCCCGAAAAATAACAACACTTGGTCGGGATCATATCAGGATCATTTCAGGCAAGTTTCAGCTCAATAGCACTGGTGGAACTTGAGAAGAAGTTTAAAATGTGTTTTTCAAGATGGCCGCCATAGCCGCCATCTTGAATTTTGGACCGACCCGAAAAATAGCAACACTTGGTGGGTATCATCTCAGGATCATTTCAGGCAAGTTTCAGCCAAACAGCAATAGTGGAACTTGAGAAGAAGTTTAAAATGTGTTTTTCAAGATGGCGGCTATGGCGGCCATCTTAGATTTCGGACCGGCCCGAAAAATAACAACACTTGGTCGGGATCATATCAGGATAATTTCAGGCAAGTTTCAGCTCAATAGCACTGGTGGAACTTGAGAAGAAGTTTAAAATGTGTTTTTCAAGATGGCTGCCATGGTGGCCATCTTGGATTTCGGACCGGCCCGAAAAATAACAACACTTGGTCGGGATCATATCAGGATCATTTCAGGCAAGTTTCAGCTCAAAAGCACTGATGGAACGTGAGAAGAAGTTTAAAATGTGTTTTCAAAATGGCGGCTATGGCGGCCATATTGGATTTCGGACCGACCCGAAAAATAACAACACTTGGTCAGGACCATCTCAGGATCATTTCTGGCAAGTTTCAGCTTAATCTCACTGGTGGAACTTGAGAAGAAGTTTAAAATGTGTTTTTCAAGATGGCGGCCACGGCGGCCATCTTGGATTTCGGACCGACCCGAAAAATAGCAACACTTGGTGGGGATCATCTCAGGATCATTTCAGGCAAGTTTCAGCCAAACAGCAATAGCGGAACTTGAGAAGAAGTTTAAAATGTGTTTTTCAAGATGGCGGCTATGGCGGCCATCTTGGATTTCGGACTGACCAGAAAAATATTAACACTTGGTCGGGATCATATCAGGATCATTTCAGGCAAGTTTCAGCTAAATAGCAATGGTGGAACTTGAAAAGAAGTTTAAAACGTGTTTTTCAAGATGGCGGCTATGGCGGCCATCTTGGATTTCGGACCGGCCCGAAAAATAACAACACTTGGTCGGGATCATATCAGGATCATTTCAGGCAAGTTTCAGCTCAATAGAACTGGTGGAACTTGAGTAGAAGTTTAAAATGTGTTTTTCAAGATGGCGGCCACGGCGGCCACGGCGGCCATCTTGGATTTCGGACCGGCCCGAAAAATAACAACACATGGTCGGGATCATATCAGGATCATTTCAGGCAAGTTTCAGCTCAAAAGCACTGATGGAACGTGAGAAGAAGTTTAAAATGTGTTTTCAAAATGGCGGCTATGGCGGCCATCTTGGATTTCGGACCGACCCGAAAAATAACAACACTTGGTCAGGACCATCTCAGGATCATTTCTGGCAAGTTTCAGCCTAATCTCACTGGTGGAACTTGAGAAGAAGATTGAAATGTGAAAAGTTTACGGACGGCGCACGGCGGACGGCGCACGGCGACGGACGAAGCATGATGGCTATAGGTCATCCTGACCCTTCGGGTCAGATGACCTTAAAAGAAAAAACGCGCTTATGCTTTACCAATAGGTGTTTCGAATCTTATAGTTTGTTTTAAAGACTTAAACAATACACATAGAATGCTTTAATTATTTCCTTCTTTAAAACAATATCAGTTTAACGCTGCCAACATTTCAAAATACTGCTCTGTCTTAGACGAAAAAGGAATGGGATGGGTAAAAAAATCTCATTACGGAAAAAGAGGGAATGGAAAGAAACAGATCAGTCATGGTGAACTAAAATGAAGATTTAGATTAAAATGTTGGAAGGACATGCATGCTATGCATTAACAAATGAACAAAATTTTAAAAATAGGGGGTAAACACCAAGACAGTTTGTGTAAAATAAATGTATCTTTCTAATGGACGTGGATATAATTCTCAATATAATATTGATATGCATATATACCAAACAAGAGGAAAATCACCAGATGAACCTACCAGATAAATATTTTATCAACTATTGGAAACGATAGCAACAATTATGTTTTGTTTTGTGAGTCTGATTGATATATATTGGAAATTGAGAAAATTCTAGATTAATTCACAGAAATACGAGGTAAATATCACGTAATTTTAACTAATTACGGTTTGGTCCAATATAGGTACTGGATCCTAACAAACAGATATTCGTTAAATGCGTATTACTAGAAATAGGAACTTGATTTTGTAATATTTATGACAGTACAGACAAGAAAATTGAATTTTCGAAGTAATTAGCCCCTTTATCAACAAACTGTTACATACAGACATAGAATGAAACAGTTACATAATTTTAGTTGATAAATGTACTGTAATATGTTCAGTATCAGTTTGTATACTTATACATAGATCCTGAAAATCATATATATATGTTCACATACAAGCTAATTTACCCGATGAGTCACTCCTATCGCCCAGGATAAGACAGTACGGTATGTATGATGTATGTACTTCCACGTTGATAAAAGTATCAACATACAAAAAACCTAACTTGATTATATAAACAACAAATAATATTGTCATGTTTTTGTTAATGTTCCCTTCGGTCGATGATTCATTCGCCGAAGGCTTATTGTATTCAATTAAAAAAAAACAACATCTAAGGTGGTTTACAGATGGTATGAGTTTATAGCGTAATAAAAGGTTTTAAAAAGTAACATCACAAGCTAAAACTTTGTGATGATAGTACGTGCTATGTAGCAACTCTTTACTCCAGTGAAATTACATGTAAGGTCCCATATTCCTTACTAAAAATAGTATAATTTTACGTGACATGTTTTTTCTAATTAATAACAACGCCATAATTTTGAATTATTTGATAATTGTCCGTTCAGTCTGGGTTTTAGTGTCTTTAAAAAGGGTTTCTTTTTCTCCTTTTTTGGATGTGATTTTCTGTAAACAAGTTATAAAGGGGGATTTTAAAGCGTTTGTCGTCTATAAATATCTAAATTTTGGAATCACATGACAAATCAGCGTTGAAACTAAATTCCTCTCCGTAAAACCTTAATTATAATTTAATCAGTGCAATTTTTGGACTTTTCTGGAAAAACAATTTTGCTTTGATAATTTCCTACACATTTTCATAATAGGATGGAAAAAATGACACTTTAAAATGACGTTATTTGTTGAATGCTATAGGTTTAAAACCTAAACCATTGACCAACGAAAATTCTTGTATTATATGAGATAAAAGTATATACCCCATTTCACAAATATTTCCAGTGTTATACAAGTAATCTCATTGGCGGTTGGCGAGGGGGAAGGGGTGTGGTTAGCTACAGATAGGTAATGCATATGTAAATTAACAAGAGGCCCAGGGGCCTTAACGGTCATCTGACTCTAAATTAAAACCTTTATATTATTGTAGTATGTATTCTCTCTAGCAAGTATATAGTGGCACTGTTGGCCATGGTGGCCATCTTGGATTTCTGACCTACCCAATAAATAACAACACTTGGTCTGGACCATCTAAGGATAATATCTGGTATGTTAGAGCTGAATCCCACCGGTGGAATTTGAGAAGAAGGTTGAAATAGGTGTTGTTCAGGAAAACCATGATTGCGCAATCATGTTACAAAATGGCCGCCATTGCTGCCGTGTCAAAGTTTTTACGAGGCCAAAAAAATAGCAACAATATGTTGGCTCGCCTTCCTCGACATCCTCACCCATTTCCAGCTCAATGGCACCAATGGAACTGGAGAAGAAGTTTAAAATGTGTTTTTCAAGATGGCGGCTATGGCGGCCATCTTGGATTTCGGACCGACCCGAAAAATAACAACACTTGGTTGGGATCATATCAGGATCATTTCAGGCAAGTTTCAGCTCAATAGCACTGGTGGAACTTGAGAAGAAGTTTAAACTGTGTTTTTCAAGATGGCGGCTATGGCGGCCATCTTGGATTTTGGACCGACCCGAAAAATAGCAACACTTGGTGGGTATCATCTCAGGATCATTTCAGGCAAGTTTCAGCCAAACAGCAATAGTGGAACTTGAGAAGAAGTTTAAAATGTGTTTTTCAAGATGGCGGCTATGGCGGCCATCTTAGATTTCGGACCGGCCCGAAAAATAACAACACTTGGTCGGGATCATATCAGGATAATTTCAGGCAAGTTTCAGCTCAATAGCACTGGTGGAACTGGAGAAGAAGTTTAAAATGTGTTTTTCAAGATGGCTGCCATGGTGGCCATCTTGGATTTCTGACCGACCCGATAAATAACAACACTTGGTAAGGACCATCTCAGGATCATTTCTGGTAAGTTAGAGCTGAATCCCACCGGTGGAATTTGAGAATAAGTTTGAAATAGGTGTTGTTCAGGAAAACCATGATTGCGCAATCATGTTACAAAATGGCCGCCATTGCTGCCGTGTCAAAGTTTTTACGAGGCCAAAAAAATAACAACAATATGTTGGCTCGCCTTCCTCGACATCCTCACCCATTTCCAGCTCAATGGCACCAATGGAACTGGAGAAGAAGTTTAAAATGTGTTTTTCAAGATGGCGGCTATGGCGGCCATCTTGGATTTCGGACCGACCCGAAAAATAACAACACTTGGTTGGGATCATATCAGGATCATTTCAGGCAAGTTTCAGCTCAATAGCACTGGTGGAACTTGAGAAGAAGTTTAAACTGTGTTTTTTCAAGATGGCGGCTATAGCGGCCATCTTGGATTTTGGACCGACCCGAAAAATAGCAACACTTGGTGGGTATCATCTCAGGATCATTTCAGGCAAGTTTCAGCCAAACAGCAATAGTGGAACTTGAGAAGAAGTTTAAAATGTGTTTTTCAAGATGGCGGCTATGGCGGCCATCTTAGATTTCGGACCGGCCCGAAAAATAACAACACTTGGTCGGGATCATATCAGGATAATTTCAGGCAAGTTTCAGCTCAATAGCACTGGTGGAACTGGAGAAGAAGTTTAAAATGTGTTTTTCAAGATGGCGGCCACGGCGGCCATCTTGGGTTTCGGACCGGCCCGAAAAATAACAACACTTGGTCGGGATCATATCAGGATCATTTCAGGCAAGTTTCAGCTCAATAGCACTGGTGGAACTTGAGAAGAAGTTTAAAATGTGTTTTTCAAGATGGCGGCCACGGCGGCCACGGCGGCCACGGCGGCCATCTTGGATTTCGGACCGGCCCGAAAAATAACAACACTTGGTCGGGATCATATCAGGATCATTTCAGGCAAGTTTCAGCTCAAAAGCACTGATGGAACTGGAGAAGAAGTTTAAAATGTGTTTTTCAAGATGGCTGCCATGGTGGCCATCTTGGATTTCTGACCGACCCGATAAATAACAACACTTGGTAAGGACCATCTCAGGATCATTTCTGGTAAGTTAGAGCTGAATCCCACCGGTGGAATTTGAGAATAAGTTTGAAATAGGTGTTGTTCAGGAAAACCATGATTGCGCAATCATGTTACAAAATGGCCGCCATTGCTGCCGTGTCAAAGTTTTTACGAGGCCAAAAAAATAACAACAATATGTTGGCTCGCCTTCCTCGACATCCTCACCCATTTCCAGCTCAATGGCACCAATGGAACTGGAGAAGAAGTTTAAAATGTGTTTTTCAAGATGGCGGCTATGGCGGCCATCTTGGATTTCGGACCGACCCGAAAAATAACAACACTTGGTTGGGATCATATCAGGATCATTTCAGGCAAGTTTCAGCTCAATAGCACTGGTGGAACTTGAGAAGAAGTTTAAACTGTGTTTTTCAAGATGGCGGCTATAGCGGCCATCTTGGATTTTGGACCGACCCGAAAAATAGCAACACTTGGTGGGTATCATCTCAGGATCATTTCAGGCAAGTTTCAGCCAAACAGCAATAGTGGAACTTGAGAAGAAGTTTAAAATGTGTTTTTCAAGATGGCGGCTATGGCGGCCATCTTAGATTTCGGACCGGCCCGAAAAATAACAACACTTGGTCGGGATCATATCAGGATAATTTCAGGCAAGTTTCAGCTCAATAGCACTGGTGGAACTTGAGAAGAAGTTTAAAATGTGTTTTTCAAGATGGCGGCCACGGCGGCCATCTTGGATTTCGGACCGGCCCGAAAAATAACAACACTTGGTCGGGATCATATCAGGATCATTTCAGGCAAGTTTCAGCTCAATAGCACTGGTGGAACGTGAGAAGAAGTTTAAAATGTGTTTTTCAAGATGGCGGCCACCGCGGCCATCTTGGATTTTGGACCGACCCGAAAAATAGCAACACTTGGTGGGTATCATCTCAGGATCATTTCAGGCAAGTTTCAGCCAAACAGCAATAGTGGAACTTGAGAAGAAGTTTAAAATGTGTTTTTCAAGATGGCGGCTATGGCGGCCATCTTAGATTTCGGACCGGCCCGAAAAATAACAACACTTGGTCGGGATCATATCAGGATAATTTCAGGCAAGTTTCAGCTCAATAGCACTGGTGGAACTTGAGAAGAAGTTTAAAATGTGTTTTTCAAGATGGCTGCCATGGTGGCCATCTTGGATTTCGGACCGGCCCGAAAAATAACAACACTTGGTCGGGATCATATCAGGATCATTTCAGGCAAGTTTCAGCTCAAAAGCACTGATGGAACGTGAGAAGAAGTTTAAAATGTGTTTTCAAAATGGCGGCTATGGCGGCCATATTGGATTTCGGACCGACCCGAAAAATAACAACACTTGGTCAGGACCATCTCAGGATCATTTCTGGCAAGTTTCAGCTTAATCTCACTGGTGGAACTTGAGAAGAAGTTTAAAATAGGTGTTGTTCAGGAAAACCATGATTGCGCAATCATGTTACAAAATGGCCGCCATTGCTGCCGTGTCAAAGTTTTTACGAGGCCAAAAAAATAACAACAATATGTTGGCTCGCCTTCCTCGACATCCTCACCCATTTCCAGCTCAATTGCACCAATGGAACTGGAGAAGAAGTTTAAAATGTGTTTTTCAAGATGGCGGCTATGGCGGCCATCTTGGATTTCGGACCGACCCGAAAAATAACAACACTTGGTTGGGATCATATCAGGATCATTTCAGGCAAGTTTCAGCTCAATAGCACTGGTGGAACTTGAGAAGAAGTTTAAACTGTGTTTTTCAAGATGGCGGCTATGGCGGCCATCTTGGATTTTGGACCGACCCGAAAAATAGCAACACTTGGTGGGGATCATCTCAGGATCATTTCAGGCAAGTTTCAGCCAAACAGCAATAGTGGAACTTGAGAAGAAGTTTAAAATGTGTTTTTCAAGATGGCGGCTATGGCGGCCATCTTAGATTTCGGACCGGCCCGAAAAATAGCAACACTTGGTGGGGATCATCTCAGGATCATTTCAGGCAAGTTTCAGCCAAACAGCAATAGTGGAACTTGAGAAGAAGTTTAAAATGTGTTTTTTCAAGATGGCGGCTATGGCGGCCATCTTGGATTTCGGACTGACCAGAAAAATATTAACACTTGGTTGGGATCATATCAGGATCATTTCAGGCAAGTTTCAGCTTAATCTCACTGGTGGAACTTGAGAAGAAGATTGAAATGTGAAAAGTTTACGACGGCACGGCGCACGGCGCACGGCGACGGACGAAGCATGATGGCTATAGGTCATCCTGACCCTTCGGGTCAGATGACCTTAAAAGAAAAAACGCGCTTATGCTTTACCAATAGGTGTTTCGAATCTTATAGTTTGTTTTAAAGACTTGCATACTTGAGTCTGGTGAATCAGTGACCTGTGTCGTTGATGATGCGGTAGGTGAGTTGGTGGTTGGGGACTCTGCGAACAAAACAGGCAATTTGAAATAAAGAATATACCAGTAAAGAGTAGAATATAAAATAACAAGAGATAGGATGGGTTTCTTAATCGAATTATATAACAATACTACTCAGAGAGTGCAGAGAATATAAGAGTGTTCGATATATCTACACTACATTGCAATTAAAACAATAACTCATAGATATGCCAACGATAATAAGCAAAATACCATTCGGACAGAAAGATATTTATATAATGATATTACTTTTCTTATGATATATGACAATTTCATACTTCGCATCATATTTTCAAGCTATAATGATTTTGAACATATCTGGGTAACGTATCATATTTTACACGATGTTAAGCTAAATGGAAGATTGTTTTGCTCTAATATTCGTTTTCAATGACATCATAATCATTTTTTTTGTTTAAAACAGTCCTTACCTCTTGGTAAC
Source organism: Pecten maximus (assembly GCF_902652985.1). Classification (NCBI taxonomy): domain Eukaryota; kingdom Metazoa; phylum Mollusca; class Bivalvia; order Pectinida; family Pectinidae; genus Pecten; species Pecten maximus. The sequence continues at coordinate 32,755,061 of NC_047017.1, read as the reverse complement.
ACAGTCAATCTGACGTCTCCACTCCAAGTACTCTTCTGTTCGTTGATCACTAAGATACGGTATACACCTCTATCCTCCAAAGTAGGGTTCCTAAGTGTGTAATCCACAAACCAGTAATGTTTGCTTTCAATCATTCCATATGACATCTGCCCCAGTGGTAGCCTCTCATCGTTCCTGAACAAGTATGCCTTTCTCAGTTTGGAATTCGAATACACAGTTCCAGACAGTATGGCAGGTGTGTTTCCCGGTATTATATACTCTTGGGTTTTCCATGAGATATTCAGGGACGACGAACCTGTTGGATGTTTATTATTTTATTGATAATTATGAGATAACTACGACCACGTGGTAACAAATGTAAATTGTTCCAGTCTCGTTATGGCTTACTCTACATTGGATGAGTGATGTTAATTCGTATTAAACTGTTTAAAGAATCATAACTGACATTACCTTCTGCGAGTTCTTTATCTTGACAAAGGTGCTGTGCAAGGTTAGGGTATTGGAATTGCCCTGTGTAGAAAGGACTCTTCCGGTTGTAGGACCCACGCGGGCAGTCTGCGAACTTATCCCATTCCCCATTCGCGTCACATATCTGGGATATTCCTGAAAATATAACTGCTTATAAAAACACTGGTATGCAATCGTATAACAACCCTTTATACCAGTATGCTACTGGCCGTGTATCATGTCCCTGGACCTATTGGTTAAGGAAAGGTTAAGAAGTTGTTTAAAATTATTGACATATTTGACACATATGATCTTGAAAGTAAGTCAAGATCATTAATTTGAACAAAATTGGTAATCCTTTATTCAAGCGTACTGCTATGAAAACAGCATGACCTTAGTATCTTAGTTATTGAGAAGTTGAAAATGTAAACAAAACGATGTTCAACGGATAACGCCAGACAAAAAGTGATCGCAATAGGTCTCTTGAGACATCGTCTCAGATGACACAAAAATCCAACTTATCTAGTGGGATTCATTATCGCAAATGAAGTATAATACAACTGTTGTCATTTGCCGGGGAAAACCTATAAAGCTTTTCTGAAGTGTCCATTACATAACATCTTCGTTACTTTTATTTGCTGATATAGTGCGTTAATAATTCCTTACCATTGATAATGAAAATTTGGCGACAACACCGCCCCCTAATGTGGTCTATAAAGTGCCATACTGTCCCGGGTATGTATACTGAACAGTTGTGGTTTGGTGGTGGGGGAAGGAATGTCAATGGCTGTTCCTGAAATGATTAAATTCAATATTACTCCGATTGATATGCCATTTGTTTTGCTTTTATATGAAAAAACTTTTTTTTTTAATCAAGCAGGCTTTAAACATTCAGTAGCGAGTGTGTGATCACAATAACCCGGGGAAAAGCAGTACATCCCTGACAGACCTAAAGCAAACTATAACTACACAAGGAGCTAAAAATACAGTGTATACTTACACCTTAGGATGCTATTGTAAACAGATAGAACAACAACATTATCATTAAACATTGATGAATTCCACCACTGGTAATGACTTTCGTTATTACTTCGATAAACATTAACATTTATCAATTGAGGTACATAATGTATTAAACATGTAACTTCACTACTATGAAGAATCGGAAAACTGGACGAGCAGTCAAATATTGGTATGTGTTACATTTTTACCAATGAAATATCGAAAATTATTCATTCTTTAAAAAGCAATGCTTTTCTCTAGTGAATTGAACAATCAAAACACTGCTTCCAAACGACAATAGGGAAATTTAAAAATATGGTATTACTGAGAAATATCCTCTATATACTTACATCGACGCTGCTATTGGGGTTAAATGGTCCAAGTATAGGTACGGAGGATACTATCTGTGATGTACAAATGTAAGATTACTTAGATATTAATCTTAATGTAAGATTTATTATTTATCTATTTCTTATATAGTTTTATAACCTATTGTGTAGGTATACCTATACCAAATTGAGCATGACCCAAGTTTTATATCATATTGTATTATAGAGACATACAATGTATACCATATGGAGCATGACCCTAACTTTATATCATATTGTATAAAGAGACATACAATGTATACCATATTGAGCATGGCCCAAGTTTTATATCATATTGTGTAAGAAGACATATCATATATACCATATGGAGCATGGCCCTAGTTTTATATCATATTGTATAAAGAGACATATAATGTATACCATATAGAGCATGGCCCTAACTTTATATCATATTGTATAAAGAGACATATAAGGTATACCATATGGAGTATGGTCCTTTTTTATATCATAGAGACATATAATGTATACCATATGGAGCATGGCCCTTACTTTATATCATATTGTGTAAGAAGACATGCAATGTATACCATATGGAGCATGGCCCTAACTTTATATCATATTGTATAAAGAGACATATAAGGTATACCATATGGAGTATGGTCTTTTTTTATATCATAGAGACATATAATGTATACCATATGGAGCATGGCCCTTACTTTATATCATATTGTGTAAGAAGACATGCAATGTATACCATATGGAGCATGGCCCTAACTTTATATCATATTGTATAAAGAGACATATAAGGTATACCATATGGAGTATGGTCCTTTTTTATATCATAGAGACATATAATGTATACCATATGGAGCATGGCCCTTACTTTATATCATATTGTGTAAGAAGACATGCAATGTATACCATATGGAGCATGGCCCTAACTTTATATCATATTGTATAAAGAGACATATAATGTATACCATATGGAACATGGCCCTAACTTTATATCATATTGTGTAAGAAGACATACAATCTATACCATATGGAACATGGCCCAAGTTTTATATCATATTGTATAAAGAGACATACAATCTATACCATATGGAGCATGGCCCAAGTTTTATATCATATTGTGTAGAGACATACAATCTATATCATATTGAGCATGACCCTAGTTATGTATCATATTGTATTATAGAGACATGAAATGTATGCCATATGGAGCATGACCCTAGTTTTTATCTACGTTCTATGAGAAGGAAATTTCCTAACTTTAAGACCATGTTATATAGCCATGAATACAAAAAGGGAAATTGGTACCGTTCGTCATACTCCCCAAAATAGTTGTGTACTTTCTACATATAAGATAAAGGTCGGATGAAATCAAAAAGACCTGGACATTACTTACCTCAGCTAGCACTAACAACAGGATCGAAATCCATCCCAAAGGTATCCACTGCTCCATGTTCTGTGTTTGGAAGGTAATATCTGTAAATTAAGGACAGTGTTGATAACTCAAACTTTATGTCATGTATATGTTGGACAGTGTTAACGATTCGAAACTTTATATATTTTTTCATTTTTATTCAATTTTGAGTCGGATAAGCTTACAGTTTTGCTGGTATTGGTGTTGTGGTTTATGGGGGATAATGCGTACCAAAAAGGAACACATTTAAAGTCTTGAATTATAGATACATTTGTATCAGTGACTTATGTGGCCTTTCAACTATGTCAACAAAGCCGAATTTTGTATTTGGATTTATTAACGTGACAGCTAATGTCAAAATTGACGACAATAGGATTAAACGAAGAGGAACAATAGGGTTTGCGTTTTCACATCGATTATATACTTATTGTCAACGTAAATTATCACTTCCATGACAATGGAACCTTCGGCGAGGACTTGTCGTTCACGACACGAGATCCATTTGTTCCACCAGTTCATACTTTCTTACTACTATCGCTTCTTTAAAGCAAATACCAACATGGTAGCTCGTCACAAACAAAATGAGATTGACAGCCTGTCAACAAAGGCCTTGCACAGAGTGATGGAAACAAAACCACAGTCATCATCAGACAATCCGTTATGTAAAACGTCATGATACCCAGGAAGTGTGTGATCACATGGGTCGCATAATCTTCTCTTTTTTTTTTGGCCTAAACCCCTTATATAAATCGCCTGCAAAGTGAAATTAAGTTAACGCCAAATCGCTAGACCGAATAATATCACAAGAGATCCCAGAGGGATCTTTGCGCCCACCATTGAATTATCTTTAAAGGTTCCATATCAGATTGATCTTCTCTCTATTTTTTCCTTCCTTTTACTAATCTGTGCAAATTGAGAAACATCCCTCCAGTACTTTTTCAAACAAGGAAAACCTTTATATGAAATTTGAGATTTAGCAATAATGGCTGTTGACCATGTTGTTTTCAGGACAGATTGGTCCAAGAATGCAATACGAGGGACCAAGGGGTATCTACATATGAAATTTGAGAAAGATCCCTTCTGTACTTTCTGAGAAATAGCGATAACAAACTTCAAATTGTCAAAATCCAAGATGGTTGCCTGTCAGCTATGTTGTTTTCCGATTAGTCTCAAAATGCAATATGCATAACTAGGCACCAAGGGGAACCTACATATGAATTTGAGAAATATCCCTTAAGTGCTTTCTGAGAAATAGCGATAACAAACTTCAATGGTCAAAATCCAAGATGGCTGCCTGTCGGTCATGTTGTTTCCCCGACTGGTCCCAAAATGCAATATGCATAACATGGCACCAAGGGAAGCCTACATATGAAATATGTGAAAGATCCCTTTAGTACTTTCTGAGAAAGAGCGAAAACAAACTTCAATGGTCAAAATCCAAGATGGCTGCCTGTCAGCCATGTTGTTTTTCGATTGGTCTCAAAATGCAATATGCATAACAAGGCAACAAGGGAAACCTACTAATGAAATTTGAAAAAGATCCCTTTAGTTCTTTCTCAGAAATACCGATAACAAGAATTGGTTACGGACGGCCGGACGGACGGAGTGAGGGACGACGGACCACGGACCCAAGGCGATTTGAATAGCCCACCATCTGATGATGGTGGGCTTAAAATAGACACAATTCGCCGACATTAAACAAGCCTAGCTATGCTAACCCCTCCTAAAAATTCTGGACCAGACATTAATCTGGGATGATAAATACATATCGTTCAATCGATCTTGATAAATAGGTAAGATATCGGAATAAATGTCAACCTAAAAAAAAACTCTTTCATGAGTTTGAATACCCAACGGAACACTTACATAGATTGAATATTAATTGTGTTATTACACTTAATTCTCACTGTCAGCAATAGTGTCATTTTACCCCAATAACAAAATTCGGAAATGGGGTCGACTTTCATATGATAATGATATTTTTATACAGTAAGACAACATACCCCTCTGCTTCCGTTTTTTCTACATGGAGAGAGAGAGAGGTCATCGTCCAAATTAATAATACTACGGACAGCTCAAAAAATAGATGAAAAAGAAAACCGCCTACCGTGGTCTAAAACGCATTGAAAGCGAAAGTGAAACCACAGTAAACAACAAAAACCTACTCGTAGAACAAGAAAACAACCTGCCAGAAATTAGACTTCTTCAAATTGATCAAAATTTCTTCTCCATTCAGCCACACGTCTATTCAGCTTAGATATGTACTTGTTGGGTGCACTACACTGAAGTTTGAAGTCGAAAAATATAGCCAATACATTACCCCAAATGACAGATATGGAGTCGGTAATGGAACCGTCGCGCTATTCCAGCGGTTCTAGATCTCCTTTCAATGTATATACACCCATTGTTTTACCTTCGATTGTGTATCAATCTGTTATCATCGTCTTTTGTCGTCTCAAGCGATTCCTGATGTCAGTTTTAGGACGATATCTACTCGAAATTAGCTATGACGAATCATTGTCCTGGATATTTCTGAACCTGCTCCTTTCGGAGAAAGACGAGCTAATTTTTACACCTTTTTTTTTTTTTTTTTAAGTTTCTACTTATTCCCGCTATAAACGAACCAACCAGTTTGATTTATTAGGAAGAGTTTGTAGGCCTTTGTGAATAAAAGAGTGTTCCATTTCAAAAGAAACACAGGTTAAACCATAGCTAATCTCGCAAACATCCTGGTGTTAAACTATTACTTACCACGGCCTTTACCTAGCACCCCTTTCGATCCGCCTGTAACCCTCAGAGAACTCCCGCCACCAGTCACTCCTGACGCAGACTAGCAACAGTACAGTTGTCGGATACCTCTAGATCTGGTAACCAGTATTACCAAGATTGTGTTATATATATGGAGTCAATGGGACACTGTCTGCAAAGACGGCCGTCCACTCGGGAAGCCTTGTAGGTGTGTGAATCATCTACTTTCGTTTTGTCACTATAGTTGATCTTTTCGTGGAATATTCAAAGTGGGTAGTTTCATAAGTGCACAGGTGTGTTAATAAAACATATTGATTAGAAATAAGGGGGGGGAGGTCCTGACCCCAAGGGACCCCCCACCCCCTGGATCCGCTAGAGTGCTAATCAAAGTTCAACACGACAGGTCATTTTGGTCGGGCTATATACGATATAACAGTTGGTATAGTTTGCAATAGTTAACAGCGATGGTCATTGATTACTTTCAGCGATAGACTTTTGATCACAGATCCTTGGGGTAAGAAATTGTACATTGTATATATACAATGTATATTATATAGCCTCGTATTACTACCAAATATAGTAAAAGGAGGCTATATAGTTTATATATATAATATATAATTTCTTACCCCAAGTACCTGTGCTTTTGATAGCATAGCTAATAATAGTTTAACAGCTGCAGTTCATCGAAATGAACCATTATTCAAAGTTGAACTGACGTTCTCAAATTAAATTCTCCACTGAGGTGATATCTGGTGTCCTTATGGGGAACAAAGACTTTCTACATTAAACTAAAGGCAACATCATCAACTGGCCTTCGTTTTTTTCGGTAACTGCATTGTATACATGTAAACAAGTTTGCAGGGTACGGGTATATCAAGTCCTTGATAGGTGTACGTTTAATATCCGCCCAGGAACTGAGGATTTACACCACTGTACCTTACGATACCTAAGGACTATTGGACGACCATCTTACATAGGTACACACTGATCATGGGAGTGCATGAAAAATAGCGATTTTCTTTAACAGTGGTATTTCATAGATATTCACGAACAAAAATCATTTAGAGTGAAAACAAAATGGATCTACTATAAAATAATACTTACGATTATGTCAACTCGATAAATCTACGAAAATCATCTTCAAAGTTACAAAATTCCTGAAAATAACATGAACTCCATCTATTACCATCCAGGAATGTACAATTACTTCCGAAAAATGAGAATGATGTTGAGGTGATTATGCTTTGCGACAAAATGAATGGAGGAATTACCTGTAGTACATAGCTATGCTGTCCAAACGGTTGGACCAGTTGAGCCGGTGTTGTTCGTTCAGACGGACCTGTTGATTTTTTTTTTTTTTTTTTAATATTCTTTTTTATTTTTAAAGACATTTTAATTCATATTATGATATGTAAGAACCACACACACAAACAAACATCAATTCCAATAGGTATGGTTTACAATTATCATCATAATCATATCATCTTCACCATAATCATTATGACTTAGATCTTTCATCACCATAATATCATCATCATCACACTACTCATTTATAATCATAATCATCGTCATCATACTAATCATCATAGTCACCATCATCATCATGATTAATCATCATTATCATCATCATCATACTAATCTCATCATCATCATCATCATCATCATCATCTCGCCATCCTAATCTCATAATAATCATCATCACCATACTCATCATCATCATCATCATCATCATCATCATCATCAATCCAATTAAACTACAACGATAAGTACATATAAAACCATAAATACTCTTATACCTGTGTATATATTCCGATAAATACATACACCCTCACACACACACACACACACAACACACACACACACACACACATACATATTCAGATTCCTGGTAGCCTGATCAATCCTGTCGAGGGCTCAGTTTCTGTGTTGGGTCATATCAACTCTAGCCACGTCAACTGAGCCATTGGCACGATTGACCACGCTCCACACTGATACATTTATACCACTTACATCTAGCATAAACCCTCACAAACACATACATATTCAGTTTCCTGGTAGCCTAATCAATCCTGTCGAGGGCTCAGTTTCTGTGTCGGACCTGGTGATTTTATATTGTTTCAGACGATTCTTGACAAAAACTTCCAAGGCCTGTAATAACACTTGCAGGTCTGTCAAGATATATGTCTGAAATATTACATTTAAAAACTGACGAACCGGTTTGTCGGCATAAACAAATAAACAACCAGCCCCAGGTATGGTACTGCTTTTCAGCACACACATCACGTGTTACAGGGAGTAATTCTAGCTCCGCTCTCATGTTCAGCTATCTAAATGAAGTTTATAAGACAGTCAAATAAATCTTATCTTTCCGACCCACTCAGTATCATTTGGCAAGCTTTGTGATGATTTATATTCCGATAGTAATAAGCACTATTTTTCTATATAAGATATATTTGTGCTTTTCAGTTAATCTCACGTGGTTTACTTCAGTTATAGAACCTTTACCAGTGCCATGCAATATTACAGCTGTCAAGTCTTTCAACTACAATATCAACTAACTACCATTTATATTTATAATTTATTGATTAATGCAGATGAGTATAAAGACGTCACACAATATACAAAATATGTATTTGACTCCCATGAGGTCATAGAGATGCGTTGTAAATTCTGATCAGTTTTATTTTGTTTTGCTAGCAGGACCCAGTTGTTCAAAAGGTGATTAATAGGCAAATCACATTTTAACAACATTTTTCAAATTCTGATATAATAATTTCTGGTAGAACTAACTTGACAAAACTTTATGAAACTCTGTAATTCTTAATTCTCTTCCATCTTTCATAATTTAAAGATGATATACTCACGGGTTTTGCATCAAATGAGAAATGAAATTTTCACTAATCAAGTGATTAATTTAATCTAATCACCTTTTGAACAACTGGGCCCAGATGTTAAGTTTTTATCATATATATCACAGACATTCATTTATTTCATATGAAAACCATCTGGTGTCAGTAAGTCGACAGTCTCAATGTGGTTTCTGGTTTTTTGTTGTTGTTTTTCTTTTTCAAAATGAAACAATCAGACTTGTATTATCCTCGTAAAGACTCTTATCCTAATATAAATATTAAATAGCAGAGTCCTCGTTGTCTATTTTAGCAGACAACGCATTGTACCATATAGCAGACACTTTTCAACCGAATTGGGAAATTAAAATATATACAATTAAATACCTATAACGAAGACGTTTCGTGAGTAACGGAATGGACTTTGTGGTAATTACTTGTTACACACAATTTCCTCTATAATACCGACTAGATGTTTGTTGCTTTTGACCTTCTTTTCACTTCAATTTTCATATAAAATACATATTGATCTATCTTTTTTATGGTATGAGGAAAGCTCGACAGCATATAGGGGCGAGAATGATAAAATAGAGTTTATTACAGATTGTCTAATCCGACAGGTGGAGTCATGAAGGCGATAAACCTGCACCTAACATATAAGGTTATGTTAAATCGGCTGTGATGCAAATATTTCATCTCCTGAAACTGTTGGGCCTCAAGTAGACACCTCAGGCTTTTATCGCAAACTGAGTTTCAATTATATTTTCTAAAAATAAGCCATTGGTCTATTTGATTTGATTTTTACTCTAAGGTTTGTCACTTATCTAAGTGGAGAAACCCTGTAGTTGTTTGTCTTCAATGCACTCAGGTTATAATACAAGTACATTTCTCGTCTGTCTCGCTTTGTCAGTACAGGAAGTTTTAGGCACACTTTGAAATTCACTAAAATGTTTAAAAAAAAACAACAAGAAACATCCACTTGATAGTTTGGAAGTAGCCTGTATACACTGTATATATCATAGACCTGTAAATGTTGATACACTGCAGAACAAATATCAAATTTCACAAAATCACTAATTCTCAAAATTCACCTTAATATGGCCCTTTTTCCCCAATAATCACTCTCTCTGAAAAGTGAGATGAAAATACACCTGATTCATTATCGAATTCATTTCAATTGTAAACTAATTTGTAAATAACTTGAAGAAGCAATCGCTAAAAATCTCAGGTTTTGTGCAATCTGATTCCAGGTTGACACTTTTTTTTGTGTTTGAAAATGAGTTAAACACAAAACTTTTAAAGCATCCCTACTTTCCATTCACTGGACCATAACGTCTGGATGATATTCCATGACAGAAGGCTGAGTTGAGATCTGATGTAATTGTATACAAAGTCTGGATGATATTCCATGATAGAAGGCTGAGTTGAGATCTGATGTAATTGTATACAAAGTCTGGTTAAAGTGAGACTGGCACTTTCTGAGTAACGAATCTATACTTTAAAAGTGAAATGTTAACCACACCGTCAGAAAAGTAACACCACTGTTTGCTTTGCGACTTCATCAAAAGCAAAACCAAAATTCTGGTTGAAAAATCTCTTGTAATAATTGGCAATTTTACTGTTTTAAGGCAATTTTTACCTATCTAGATCAGCACTGAATTCCCCTTCAGATTCAAATATTTATACCAGCTTCTATAGCCATCAGTAAAAATATGGATATAAAGATGTAAGGTTCAATTTCTTCTATTTAGGTGCAACCATTCCGGTGTCAATATCCTGCTTAAGGACACACCATAGTATAACAAGAGCATATCTTTGAGATCTGGGCATCAAGTATTGTCAGATCTGGACAGATTCTTTGAGATCTGGGCATTATGCATTGTCCGATCTGTACAGATTCTTTGAGATCTCGGCATTATGCATTGTCCGATCTGTACAGATTCTTTGAGATCTCGGCATAAAGCATCGTCAGATCTGGACAGATTCTTTGAGATCTTGGCATAAAGCATCGTCAGATCTGTACAGATTCTTTGAGATCTTGGCATAAAGCAAAATTTGGAATCTTATCTTTTCTCTTCTTTCTGAACAACTTTCTTCTTCCTAATGTCTCTCTTGACAATGCCTCACTTTTGGCCTTTAGTTGAGTGTTCGCCCCTATGAGGAAGGCTTTGGGTTTTGTCCCCTAGCCGAGACATACCAGAGTCTTTAAAAATGGTAGTTACTACTCCTGCTTAGCGCTCAGCATGTTTGGAGTGGGACGACTGGTTCGCCTGTTGTCAGTATAATGTGACCAGGTGGGGTGTCCTGCTGGGTGTCTTCGGCAGTATTCTTCAGTGAGGCAGCACTATAAATCAGCAAAAGTTCCGGCCTATCACAAGGAGACTTAACACGAACATACGCAGCCTCCCAAAACACACATGCGCACTCACCACACGCATGCATATCGCACGCACGGGAGGCCGTCCTTAAATGACCTTAGCTGTTAACATGACATTAAACAAAATAAACCAAACCAAACCAAATCTCTGCACCCAGTATTGTCAGATCTGTACTGGTTCTTTGAGATCTTGGCATCAAGCATTGTCCGATCTGTACAGATTCTTTGAGATCTTTGCATCAAGCATCGTCAGATCTGTACTGGTTCTTTGAGATCTTGGCGCCAATATTGTCAGTTCTGTACTGATTCTGCGAGATCTCTACATCCAGTTTTGTCACATCTGGACGGATTCTTCGAGATCTCAGCACCCAGTGTTGTCAGATCTGGACTTGTCTTTTAGAGATCTCATCATGCAACATTGCAAGATCTGTACTGGTCTTTTTTTTATCTTCTCATTCAGCATTTACAGGTTTATATTGGTTTTTGGAGATCTTGGAATCAAGTATTGTCAGACTTGAACTGGTTTTTATGAGATCTCGTCACAGGGAATTATCAAATCTCTACTGGTTTGTTAAGATCTAGGCACTCAGCATTTTCATATCTGAACTGGTCTTTTATGAGATCTCGTCAAAGGGAATTATCAGATCTTACTGGTTTGTAAGATCTTGGCCCTCAGCATTGTCAGATCTGTACTGGCTCTTTTTGATAATGTGTTTTATTCACACTAATGCCAATGAATGTATTAACCTGAAAGTTTCATGCTCTGAAATTCATTTTGCAGCCTGAAATTATTCTAGTAGTTCAATCTTTCAACTAGTATAGCTATCAAAACAAGAGGCCCATGGACCTTATCAGTCACCTGATTTCCCATATAAACATGTATACTGTTAGATCATGTTTTTCTCTCACTCTTTTGACACTGAATGTAGCTAGATCATGTTTGAACAAACTTTGTAGCCCTTCCTCCCAGCATGCTAATTGTCTAATATCATGACCCAATGCCTCTTTATTTCAACACATTTGGACCCATTGACCTTGAAAACTAGTCAATGTCATTCATTTGAATAAATCATGGAGTCATTCCAGCATGCTACTGACCCTTTTATATCATGACCGTATCAAGGCCTCTTAGTTATCAAGATGTTGTTTTTAAGATTTTGACCATTTGATCCCGGAGACCCAGAAAATAGGTCAAGGTAACTGATTTGAACAAATTTGGTAGCCCTTAATCCAAGCAATACTACTAGCCCAAAAACTGACACTAGGCCTCTTGGTAATTGATAAGTAATTAAAACATTTTAACATAATTGACCCCTGTGACATTGAAAGATCTGGGTTAATGATATGGGCAAGGAATGTGCTACAAAGATTGTTGAAAAGACTTAAGAGGTATTCAGCTTAACAGCCATATAAATGTCATACGTCAACTTTAAAATTGCATTAAAAGCAGGTGAACAGTACAGGTCCATGGGGCCTCTTGTATTTATCTTTTGGAAGCTATCTAAATTACTTTGATGTGGACTCATTCCTGCAGTAAAATTCTGTCAAAATCGGCCATTTTACTTACCTACCAGTCTCAAATATGATCACATTTAATCATCAAAGAGAACCTACATATAACATACAAAATATATCTGACAGTACATTCAGTATTTCCTGAGAAACAGCAATAACAAGAATGTTTAAACATGGACAGATGATGAAGAGAGTTACAAGGTCACCTTGAGCAGTCCTCTATCAAATGGCTGACTAATAAAGGCAATACTCTGTTTTAGGTCCCAGGACAGATGGAAGTAATACAGATCAAACTGTCCCTAAACAAACACTCTTAATTCCTATACTTTATAAACCTTTCTCTTTACTATCCTTTCTTCTCCTGGCCTAGCGCCTACTATCACATGTCATTATCTTAATAGATAGAAGTGGTCAGTACTATGAGGATGTGGATCAAAGTATAGTCAAGCAGATTGTCTTGATATGAATCAAAATTTTTATTATGTGACAGTTTAAAAAAAATCGACTTAAACAACATATGAGTTACACATAAAATTCTGACATTATCTAACACAATATTATCATGAATCTTCAGGAGAACAGAATGTCTCTCAATGAATTTCTCTAAAAACATTTTACAATGAATACAGTCATTATAGATATGAAACAGACTGGATTTAAAACAAGATACAAAATATTAAAAGAAATATGAGAACAATATCAAAATAGCATATCCTAAGTCACAAAACACCACTTTCGCTGCTCAACATTCACACCTCTGTCAGGTGAGGATTCCTCACCACTGCAATCATCTGTTGGTGGTCCTTTCACAAATTATAAATTAACAATTCAGCATATCAAATTTCACGATATAGAATGATTAAGTAAGAAATTCCCCAAAGGAAGCAAATTCCCAACTGAAGTCTCTGTACTTTAACCACATAGTTGAATAATGTTTCTTTTGTGTTTGACTCCTGCTCCAGTTTTTGTTTTATGCCAGATTTGGAACATCGCCAATTTCCATGGTAACCACCAATTTCCATGGTAACTATTGCGTCCTCACTTACAAAAATATTGGAATGGAGCAGCCGCCCGCTGCCGCTTCCTTGCTTCCATATGAGAAAAAAATTCTCTGATATCTTCCGCCTTTACAACCTACAAAAGTTCAAAATAAAATGTTTTATCGCCACCATTAATCAACAAAAATATCACAGGTAAATCAAATTATATATAAACATTTCAGCATATCAATTTGAAACAAGGATGGATAGTATTGCAACAGCAATACAAAGTCCCCTGCATGACCCAGGAGTGCAACTATTTATTTCCCATTTTTTAAACTACATGTTATACTGATCACGTATACCAAGTTTCGTTAAAATCAGAGTAGTACTATAGGATTGTCCGGACACGCCTCAACCAATGAGAAGCCGGCGGCCATTTTGAAAAATGTTTTTTTTTTCGAAAAGAAAAATTGGGATGCACAACTACATGTGATACTGATCATGTATACCAAGTTTCGTTAAAATCGGAGTAGTACTTTAGGAGGAGTTGTCCGGACAAGTCTCAACCAATGAGAAGTTGGCGGCCATTTTGAAAATAGGTTTTTCGGAAAAAAAAAATTTAGGATGCACAACTACATGTTATACTGATCATGAATACCAAATTTCGTTAAAATCGGAGTAGTACTTTAGAAGGAGTTGTCCGGACAAGCCTCAACCAATGAGAAGCCGGCAGCCATTTTGAAAAATGAATTTTTGAAGAAAAAATAGGTGGGCTGCACAACTACATGTTATACTGATCATGTATACCAAGTTTCGTTAAAATCGGAGTAGTACTTGAGGAGGAGTTGTCCGGACAAGTCTCAACCAATGAGAAGTCGGTGGCCATTTTGAAAATTAGTTTTTCGAAAAAAAAAATTTAAGATGCACAACTACATGTTATACTGATCATGTATACCAAGTTTCATTAAAATCTGAGTAGTGCTTTAGGAGGAGTTGTCCGGACAAGTCTCAACCAATGAGAAGTCGGCAGCCATTTTGAAAATTGGTTTTTGGAAAAAAAAAATGTGGGATGCACAACTACATGTTATACTGATCATGTATACCAAGTTTCATTAAAATCAGAGTAGTACTTTAGAAGGAGTTGTCCGGACAACTATTGCGTGACAGACAGACAGACGGACGGAGGGTAAACCTATATTCCCCCCGTTTTTCAAACGGCAGGGGACTAATAAATCACTAACCATACAACCAAAAACATGTAAATCACCAACCATACAACCAAAAATACCTAAAACACCAACCATACAACCAAAAATACCTAAAACACCAACCATACAACCAAAAACACCTAAAACACCAACCATACAACCAAAAACAGATAAATCACAACTGAAATAAAAAAGTATGTCTAAACATCATTCCTTATACTCTTATGTATGTCCAAAAACATGGAAATGTTCTGACTGAATCAGCCAAAAACCTTCCTTTATATGTACAGTACACTGTATTATGAAAGTATGTACTAAATGAAAAGTAACTCAGAAATTGGGGAGGAGTTTTCTGCAATTCTCAAAATCAAACCAAAACTTATGTTTTAAGACAGTACAAACTAACACAGCAGTCTTTTCTTTCCCCTCTTTTGTATACAACACACACCTTAGAAAATAAGTATTCTGGTAACTCTTTATTAAACAAAACAAGGGATTGTTGTATTATCAACATAAAAATACCTTTCCATCGTCTGCAAACTTTTTCAGATAGGTACTCAGCTCACTCTTCATGTCATTGAATCCTGTAAAACAGCAACACTTTAATGAAACGCTTCATAACACTATCATTATAGATAGTGTGTAATATAGGAAATGTTCAACACTTTAATAAAACGCTTCATAACACTATAATTATAGATTGTAATAGAGGAAATGTTTGCTTCATAACACTATAATTACAGATTGTTTGTACTTCACAAAAACACTGTCCACAATGTTCACAAGGATGAACATACGGATGTTTCCTACTGACCTTGTATGACTTCGACCTGCTGAATGCGGTCCATGCTGGACAGAGCCTGTAGTCCCTTGTCGTACTGGGACGACGGCGTCTGTTTATCCTTTCCCCTCTTCTCATATGCCGTCACCGTGTCAGACTCGTCAATGATAAATGATATCCCTCTGTCTTTGTACATCTCCTGTTAACAGACAACATCAGTCCTCAGAAAATATATAATGGCCACAATGACCAATGGTCACTCACTCTCATCTTTATTTCACAATCACTTCATAATTTTTGACCAAAACTGAGTAAAACTTACAGTTCTTACTTCCATGACTCATTTGTAAGAAATAATCAAGAGGTTGTTTGGCATACAGTTAATCAATACAATAGTATGATAGTTTGAATTAACAACTTAGTAATTCCTGGGAACACAGAGAGTATGTTACAGTCTGAACTACAACTTAGTAATACCTGGATAACACAAAGTAGGTTACAGTCTGAACTACTACTTAGTAATACCTGGATAACACAAAGTAGGTTACAGTCTGAACTACAACTTAGTAATACCTGGATAACACAAAGTAGGTTACAGTCTGAACTACTACTTAGTAATACCTGGATAACACAAAGTAGGTTACAGTCTGAACTACTACTTAGTAATACCTGGATAACACAAAGTAGGTTACAGTCTGAACTACTACTTAGTAATACCTGGATAACAGATCATAACACAAAGTAGGTTACAGTCTGAACTACTACTTAGTAATACCTGGATAACACAAAGTAGGTTACAGTCTGAACTACTACTTAGTAATTCCTGGATAACACAAAGTAGGTTACAGTCTGAACTACTACTTAGTAATACCTGGATAACACAAAGTAGGTTACAGTCTGAACTACTACTTAGTAATACCTGGATAACACAAAGTAGGTTACAGTCTGAACTACTACTTAGTAATACCTGGATAACAGATCATAACACAAAGTAGGTTACAGTCTGAACTACTACTTAGTAATACCTTGATAACACAAAGTAGGTTACAGTCTGAACTACAACTTAGTAATACCTGGATAACACAAAGTAGGTTACAGTCTGAACTACTACTTAGTAATACCTGGATAACACAAAGTAGGTTACAGTCTGAACTACTACTTAGTAATACCTGGATAACACAAAGTAGGTTACAGTCTGAACTACTACTTAGTAATTCCTGGATAACACAAAGTAGGTTACAGTCTGAACTACTACTTAGTAATACCTGGATAACACAAAGTAGGTTACAGTCTGAACTACTACTTAGTAATTCCTGGATAACACAAAGTAGGTTACAGTCTGAACTACTACTTAGTAATACCTGGATAACACAAAGTAGGTTACAGTCTGAACTACTACTTAGTAATACCTGGATAACACAAAGTAGGTTACAGTCTGAACTACTACTTAGTAATTCCTGGATAACACAAAGTAGGTTACAGTCTGAACTACTACTTAGTAATACCTGGATAACAGATCATAACACAAAGTAGGTTACAGTCTGAACTACTACTTAGTAATACCTGGATAACACAAAGTAGGTTACAGTCTGAACTACAACTTAGTAATACCTGGATAACACAAAGTAGGTTACAGTCTGAACTTCTACTTAGTAATACCTGGATAACACAAAGTAGGTTACAGTCTGAACTACAACTTAGTAATACCTGGATAACACAAAGTAGGTTACAGTCTGAACTACAACTTAGTAATACCTGGATAACACAAAGTAGGTTACAGTCTGAACTACAACTTAGTAATACCTGGATAACACAAAGTAGGTTACAGTCTGAACTACAACTTAGTAATACCTGGATAACACAAAGTAGGTTACAGTCTGAACTACTACTTAGTAATACCTGGATAACACAAAGTAGGTTACAGTCTGAACTACTACTTAGTAATACCTGGATAACACAAAGTAGGTTACAGTCTGAACTACTACTTAGTAATACCTGGATAACAGATCATAACACAAAGTAGGTTACAGTCTGAACTACTACTTAGTAATACCTGGATAACACAAAGTAGGTTACAGTCTGAACTACTACTTAGTAATACCTGGATAACACAAAGTAGGTTACAGTCTGAACTACTACTTAGTAATACCTGGATAACACAAAGTAGGTTACAGTCTGAACTACAACTTAGTAATACCTGGATAACACAAAGTAGGTTACAGTCTGAACTACAACTTAGTAATACCTGGATAACACAAAGTAGGTTACAGTCTGAACTACAACTTAGTAATACCTGGATAACACAAAGTAGGTTACAGTCTGAACTACTACTTAGTAATACCTGGATAACACAAAGTAGGTTACAGTCTGAACTACTACTTAGTAATACCTGGATAACACAAAGTAGGTTACAGTCTGAACTACAACTTAGTAATACCTGGATAACACAAAGTAGGTTACAGTCTGAACTACTACTTAGTAATACCTGGATAACACAAAGTAGGTTACAGTCTGAACTACTACTTAGTAATACCTGGATAACAGATCATAACACAAAGTAGGTTACAGTCTGAACTACTACTTAGTAATTCCTGGATAACACAAAGTTACAGTTTGTTGTGTAATCACTGATCATGTTATTTCAATCTTAAACATGTAGGAGTTACTCCCCTTGAACAAATGGCATTTTGTATTGATGTTAAGGTTTACTTGAGAGCCCACTTGTGATTTCCAATATTATCTGTCCAAGGCACAATGGCTTCTGATACTTTTAGGGATCCCCACAAGAGCTTTACTTTCAGAGTTTATTCCATTTCAAAATTTTCCCTTTCCTTTCAAAAGTAAATACGGATCTTCATATTACATTCATTACTATGATGAACCAAACTTTACTTCCATCGTGTGCAGTGAGAGGAACTTAATGATTCCAATCTAATTAAAAACCTCACAAGTCACCTCTGTATCACTCAAGTGAATTCCGATATATTATATATACTTAACTAGTCCACGTGCCTTATCACTCCAGTGAATTCCGATATATTATATATACTTAACTAGTCCACGTGCCTTATCACTCCAGTGAATTCTGATATATTATATATACTTAACTAGTCCACGTGCCTTATCACTCCAGTGAATTCTGATATATTATATATACTTAACTAGTCCACGTGCCTTATCACTCCAGTGAATTCCGATATATTATATATACTTCACTAGTCCACGTGCCTTATCACTCAAGTGAATTCCGATATATTATATATACTTAACTGATTGATGATGTTTTCCTTTTAAACTAAGTTATAACACATCTCACCTCTGTGACCTTGAAAGTAGATCAAAGTTTGTTTTATAGTCATTTATCCCAGCATGCCAACTGACTAATATCACTTTGCTAGGCCTCTAAGAAGATATATATTTCATCATATTTGAACTCTTTGACCTTAAAGTTCATCCCAGTATGCTACTGGCACAATATCATGACCCCTGGCCTCTTGTATTTGACAAGAAGTCATTTAAAGATACACATTTGACCCCAGTGACCTTGAAAGTAGGTTTAGGTCATTCATTTGAACAAACTTTGTAGTTCCTTCTCCCAGCAATCTATTGGTCCAATATCCTGACCCTGTTTTTTGCTGCAAATATTATACATTATATATTCCATCTGATCTCCCCTAAAATCAGGTCTTCCACCTTTTTCACTATTTCGACATGTTTGTTCATTCTTATGGACACTTGATTAACTCTTTGTGATTGGAAAGCCTTCTTATGACCAAAGGGAAATAACTTACTACTTCTGATCCGTCTACTTTGCATATATGACTGTTACTGTTAGATTGTTTTCATTTTACTATAATATTTTAGATGATAACAGTTACTTCTAAGTTTAACAGAAACAGATAATGGAATTTAAATCAATTTGTGGGTATTATATTTTTTGGTGTGAATCAGCTGTGTCAGATTTCCATGTGTACAGAAAACAACGTGAAATGAGAGATCCGACTTAGAATGTGTCTCCGTCATGTTAGTGTGACATAATCTCCAGATAAATGATATTTCATTACCTTACAGTCTGGACATACACACAGCTTGTTTCTCCACCCAGCCTTCCAGAAGGTGGCACAATCTCGGGCCATCTCCTCGCGGCTCAGTAACTGTTTCAGAACACAAGGATCGACTGCCTCTGGCTCCTTCTCAGACTTCTCTACCTTGGCTTTCTTCATCACAGGTTCAGTATCACAGCAGGTAGTCTAAAAGAGGAGTAAATGTCAGGTAACTATCACAGCCGGTAGCCTAAAAGAGGAGTAAATGTCTAGTAACTATCACAGCCGGTAGTCTAAAAGAGGAGTAAATGTCAGGTAACTATCACAGCCAGTAGTCTAAAAGAGGAGTAAATGTCCAGTAACTATTACAGCCGGTAGTCTAAAAGAGGAGTAAATGTCTAGTAACTATTACAGCCGGTAGTCTAAAAGAGGAGTAAATGTCTAGTAACTATTACAGCCGGTAGTCTAAAAGAGGAGTAAATGTCCAGTAACTATCACAGCTGGTAGTCTAAAAGAGGAGTAAATGTCCAGTAACTATCACAGCCGGTAGTCTAAAAGAGGAGTAAATGTCCAGTAACTATCACAGCTGGTAGTCTAAAAGAGGAGTAAATGTCCAGTAACTATCACAGCCGGTAGTCTAAAAGAGGAGTAAATGTCCAGTAACTATCACAGCCGGTAGCCTAAAAGAGGAGTAAATGTCTAGTAACTATCACAGCCGGTAGTCTAAAAGAGGAGTAAATGTCCAGTAACTATCACAGCCGGTAGTCTAAAAGAGGAGTAAATGTTCAGTAACTATCACAGCCGATAGTCTAAAAGAGGAGTAAATGTCTAGTAACTATTACAGCCGGTAGTCTAAAAGAGGAGTAAATGTCCAGTAACTATCACAGCCGGTAGTCTAAAAGAGGAGTAAATGTCTAGTAACTATCACAGCTAGTAGTCTAAAAGAGGAGTAAATGTTCAGTAACTATCACAGCAGGGTGCAAAAAAAACACTCGTCCTGGACGAGTAAAATTTGGCTGAGTGAATATCGTCGTGCACTCGTCCCTGTTGACGAGTAAATTTCAAAAGAAAATAAGAAATAAATCATGTTTATACATATTGTCTTTGGTGTTTATTCCACAAATTCTATAGAATTTTCTAAACAAATTAGGATTAAATCATACTTAAAGTAAGTTTCATCGAGCAGTGAGCCCTCTCTCCTCGATTGCTCCGCAGAAGCGTCTACGTGATACTGATGCGTTTATGTGATCAAGAAGGGTGAGACTAATACAGGTAAATGATGGTCCACGTGATTTCGTGTACGCAGCACTCGGTCTCGGACCTGATCCCCGTACCAGGAATATTGATATTATTTTTTTTCTCATCAACGACTCAATGAATAAATCTCTTTTTTTTTCTTATAAATCCTGATTTATAATTGAAAAATCAGACATTTAAAACAAAAAGGAAGCAATTCCTAGAATGTTTGTAATCGTCAATTGACATTTTTCAGAGCGTGATTTTGTGTACGCCGCACTCAACCGTAAAAAAATTACGGTTTTTGGCTATTTATTCGTAAAAAAAAACCGGTTTATTTTTGAAATTTTTGTTTCCACACTTCAAGTAAACCTAGATGTTGATACAAATTATAGAAGTTTTTGTATAAAATGTGAGTTATCATAACTTTTTAGCAATGTGTTACAGCAACAGGTTCTACATGCGATGGTGATTAGAGGTTACATGACAGCCTGTCAAAAGTTTCCTGTCATGTAAACCTCTAATATTATTGGAGTACATCTAGTAATGACATTTACATCAAGTTTACAGACCATGCGAAATATGTCGATCCGTCGGACAATGTCTGGTTAATTTGCCGCCGGTCCGGAACCGAACTGTACAGTTCCGGACCGATTGTCCGGCTTTTAGACTATCCCCTGATCATGGTCCCGAATACGTTTGTCGCGAACACGCTTTAATTAAATGGCCGCCGCCATGCTTCGATATGTGGATGGGGCAATGCCCGGCAAGACTTTGAAACGCAGAGCGTCAACGCCGGAGCGATTGGCAAAAAAGCATGCCAGTAGTAAAAAATACGAGGAAAACCGTCCATCTCGTAATGTGAACGGGAAGTGGCAAGACGGCAGACCGTGGCTTGTCCTTGACTTTGCCAATAACAGTATGACCTGTAAAACATGCATCGAGCAGACGGATAAGCATGTCCAATGAAACATTGAACAACCTTCTGCTGGTCAAACTCCAGAGTCCGTGCATCCCAGAATTTAATCCTAAGGATTCCATTGATGACTGGCTTGTGAGTTTGTTTTGCCAATGCTTTAAATACTTTTCAAATTGTTGCCTTTTCTGGTTAGTTACAAATGAATTATTTCAGTAGATCTAGATGATCTTCAATTCTGACTGATGTGCTTGAAATCCTATGTCTAATTTTGTAGCTCTCATCTTTGATGCCAAGGAGGCCACACTACCGAAGATCTACTGGTAAAAGAGAGAAACAGACTGGTAATTACTTTAATGATATTTAAAACCAACCAAAATCTTGTTATATAATTAATTTGCCTCAAACGATAGTAGAACAACAAATAACAAAATCTTAAAAGATGATTATTCAAACATTTCATTGTTATAAATATAACTCCTTAATAATGTTATAAAATTCAATTTGATCAATTACTTTTTTGCAGACCTGGAAAATGTAACCAATGCAGCTGGTACAGCCCACAACAACATTGATGAGGTAATCATTTAAACAATTGCACTTGAGTTTTGGTATTATGTTAAATTGTTTGTTTATGGGAAGAATTTAATTTGTTTTTATTTTAATTGGTAGATTGGTAATCCTACTCACCTACAGGATGGGGCCCAGATTGAGAGAGAAGATGATTTAGAGACTGAAGAGATTGAGAGAAGTTGTTAATAGTTTTGCAACGATCATGTGTGTCTTTTGGATCCTTTGTCATAATTAAGAGATTGTTTAAGAGATCAAATAAAAGTTATGATGAAATGACTGTTGATATTTTGTATTTTGTTGACAACAATTCCAGACATTTTGTCATACAATGTAGGTGTGTTAATTCTTCTACAAAGAAGCAATTTTATCATCTACTCTAGAATTGTAAAGCATATAATGCATATCTTCCGCAGACTGAATGTCCTGTAATTTCTTAAAGTTTATCAGACCGAAATGTCCTGTGAAAGTTGATTCGGTCTGGTAAATATTCAGAGTTCACCAGACCGAATGTCCTGTGAAAAAAAGTAATATTTCGCATGGTCTGAAGTTTACCAAAGGGAAATGGCCCAGGTGTCACTGTAAGTGACTGTTGTGCACACCTCTGGTAAAACACTCACTTCTGTGTCCCCCCTTATTTACATGTAGGTAATGTCTGCGTCCCCCTTACACCTAGGTAGTGATACAACACTCACTTCTGTGTCCCCCTTACACGTAGGTAGTGATATAACACTCACTTCTGTGTCCCCCTTACACCTAGGTAGTGATATAACACTCACGTCTGTGTCCCCCTTACACGTAGGTAGTGATATAACACTCACTTCTGCGTCCCCCTTACACGTAGGTAGTGATATAACACTCACTTCTGCGTCCCCCTTACACGTAGGTAGTGATATAACACTCCCTTATGTGTCCCCCTTACACGTAGGTAGTGATATAACACTCACCTCTGTGTCCCCCTTACACCTAGGTAGTGATATAACACTCACTTCTGTACGTGTCCCCCTTACACCTAGGTAGTGATATAACTCACTTCTGCGTCCCCCTTACACGTAGGTAGTGATATAACACTCACTTCTGTGTCCCCCTTACACGTAGGTAGTGATATAACACTCACTTCTGTGTCCCCCTTACACGTAGGTAGTGATATAACACTCACTTATGTGTCCCCCTTACACATAGGTAGTGATATAACACTCACTTCTGTGTCCCCCTTACACGTAGGTAGTGATATAACACTCACTTCTGCGTCCCCCCTTACACGTAGGTAGTGATATAACACTCACTTCTGCGTCCCCCCTTACACGTAGGTAGTGATATAACACTCACTTCTGCGTCCCCCTTACACGTAGGTAGTGATATAACACTCACTTCTGTGTCCCCCCTTACACGTAGGTAGTGATATAACACTCACCTCTGTGTCCCCCTTACACCTAGGTAGTGATATAACTCACTTCTGTACGTGTCCCCCTTACACGTAGGTAGTGATATAACACTCACTTCTGTACGTGTCCCCCTTACACGTAGGTAGTGATATAACACTCACTTCTGTACGTGTCCCCCTTACACGTAGGTAGTGATATAACTCACTTCTGTACGTGTCCCCCTTACACGTAGGTAGTGATATAACTCACTTCTGTACGTGTCCCCCTTACACGTAGGTAGTGATATAACTCACTTCTGTACGTGTCCCCCTTACACGTAGGTAGTGATATAACTCACTTCTGTACGTGTCCCCCTTACACGTAGGTAGTGATATAACTCACTTCTGTACGTGTCCCCCTTACACGTAGGTAGTGATATAACTCACTTCTGTACGTGTCCCCCTTACACGTAGGTAGTGATATAACTCACTTCTGTACGTGTCCCCCTTACACGTAGGTAGTGATATAACTCACTTCTGTACGTGTCCCCCTTACACGTAGGTAGTGATATAACTCACTTCTGTACGTGTCCCCCTTACACGTAGGTAGTGATATAACACTCACTTCTGTGTCCCCCTTACACGTAGGTAGTGATATAACACTCACTTCTGTGTCCCCCTTACACGTAGGTAGTGATATAACACTCACTTCTGTGTCCCCCCCCCCCCCCCCCCCTTACACGTAGGTAGTGATATAACACTCACTTCTGCGTCCCCCTTACACGTAGGTAGTGATATAACACTCACTTCTGTGTCCCCCTTACACGTAGGTAGTGATATAACACTCACTTCTGCGTCCCCCTTACACGTAGGTAGTGATATAACACTCACTTCTGTGTCCCCCCTTACACGTAGGTAGTGATATAACACTCACCTCTGTGTCCCCCTTACACCTAGGTAGTGATATAACACTCACTTATGTGTCCCCCTTACACGTAGGTAGTGATATAACACTCACTTCTGTGTCCCCCTTACACGTAGGTAGTGATATAACACTCACTTCTATGTCCCCCGTACACGTTGGTAGTGATATAACACTCACGTCTGTGTCCCCCTTACACGTAGGTAGTGATATAACTCACTTCTGCGTCCCCCTTACACGTAGGTAGTGATATAACACTCACTTCTGCGTCCCCATTACACGTAGGTAGTGATATAACACTCACTTCTGCGTCCCCCTTACACGTAGGTAGTGATATAACACTCACTTCTGCGTCCCCCTTACACGTAGGTAGTGATATAACACTCACTTCTGCGTCCCCCTTACACGTAGGTAGTGATATAACACTCACTTCTGCGTCCCCCTTACACGTAGGTAGTGATATAACTCACTTCTGCGTCCCCCTTACACGTAGGTAGTGATATAACACTCACTTCTGCGTCCCCCTTACACGTAGGTAGTGATATAACACTCACTTCTGCGTCCCCCTTACACGTAGGTAGTGAGGTCTCCATGCTCTTCCTTTCTCCTCCCTCAGGACTACAACTTCTCTTCCGTTTCTCTCCCACATCAACAGCATCTGTACTCTCGGCTGACTCAATTTTCTTTGTTTCTATGAGGACAAAAGAATAAAAGTATTGGTCTGAATGATACAAGAATCAGTTACAAATGACAATCTTTTTCTATACCGTCATTTCGTAGGTTATCTTTCGGTGCCACAACAATGGTGCTGTACTTATTGATGGTTACCAGAGTCAAAGGTACAAAACTGTTCCTGAAACACTGCTCTCATCTTACAGTAATAAAGAAAATCTGTCATGTAGTATGAACATGCACAAATGTGACTTCCCATACAAACTTAATAGTCAGCGTGAAACAAAACTACACAACGAGGTAATGGAAAACTGGGGATTGAAGTACCTTGACTGTAGATATTGTAGGCCCAAAGGAAATCATACTTCTGCATACATCCTGTGCATATCATTTCCTCATAGTCTGATGGTATGTCTTTGTTTCCAAGATGCTGCAAGCAAAACCATTTCAATATTGGCTACAAATATCCTCAGTTTAAAAAATTCCAACATGAATGTCATTGACATTTAACAATTAAGTTTGTTTTTTTTTTTGTACGTATTCACAGGGACTCCTCTGTAAACATTTACCCAGTACTTACCCTCCCATGATACCAGTCCTCACATATAATACACTGTATCATCTCGTCCTCAATCTGAAAACAAAAACAAATATTAGGTTTATGATACAGGTAAATTGAGTTTTTTAGTTATGATCGTTCTTATATAAATAATATATTCCATCAATGATAAGAAAGGAACATTGTACAGATTTTCATACTGAAATCCAAGCTCTTTCAAGCACTTTTTCTTTATTTTTTAGGTGCATTATTTTTTGTCAAACTTGTAGGGAAACGAGGTATTTTTTTTAATCTTTGATGTGATCATTATATTAGAATATTACCATTAATATTTCATCACTACTGTTCAAGAATTCAATTTGAAATTTGTTTCTTTGACTTTGGAATTCATTAAAGAAAATGACATGGGATTATATTTCTATAGTCAACATCTCTTTGATGTGTTCTGCAATGCCAAATATACACATGTATGCTGTCCCCACAAACAGTAACACTGTTCAGCTACTAAGCTTCTCGACCTTTTCAGTGTCGTACTTGTATGAGAATTTACCAATTAGCGTCAAACATTCTCAGCAGTTTCAAAAGTTTTTCTCCGACTGTGATTGGATAAGCGAGCGCTAAAAAGACTGCGCATGTAAAGCCTTCAATTTACCAATTATTTTAGATAGTGTAAACCCCTTGAATTACCAATCATTTTTTAGATACAGTAAATCTCCAATCAGTTTGGGGGATATGCAACATGTGATATAAGGTTAAAGTGATAATTTTTCCATCTAGTGATAGTCTGAACACTGTTTAATTGTATCAAGCTATATGTTTGTTTAAACACCGAGAATAAAGAAAGTGGAGCGAGATACTACATTGTTGTTGTCAATGTCCCCCACAAGACTACACACCTCATCCTCGGGATCCGGGTAGGGCCGCGTACACACACAGTACAGTCCTTTAAAGTTCTGGTTGTATGTATTCTGGGCATTAAAGGCATCTTTAGTCTGGAATAATAAATGGACAGGGAACCTATGTAACATCCTCATTCATTCAAACACAGGGACCCTATGTCATGTCCTCATTCATTCAAACACAGGGACTCTATGTTACATCCTAATTCATTTTAACACAGGGACCCTATGTTACGTCCTCATTCATCTTAACACAGGGACCCTATGTTACGTCCTCATTCATTCAAACACAGGGACCCTATGTTACATCCTCATTCATTTTAACACAGGGACCCTATGTTATGTCCTCATTCATTTTAATATGGAACCCTATGTTACATCATCATTCATTTGAACACAGGGACCCTATGTTACATCCTCATTTATTTTAACACAGAGACCCTATGTCATGTCCTCATTCATTCAAACACAGGGACCCTATGTCATGTCCTCATTCATTCAAACACAGGGACCCTATGTTACATCCTCATTCATTTTAACACAGGGACCCTATGTTACATCCTCATTCAATTTAACACAGGGACCCTATGTTACATCCTCTTTCATTTTAACACAGGAACCCTATATACGTCCTCATTCATTCAAACACAGGGACCCTATGTTACATCCTCATTCATTCAAACACAGGGACCCTATGTTACATCCTCATTCATTCAAACACAGGGACCCTATGTCATATCCTCATTCATTCAAACACATACCTCAAACATTTTCATTTTTCAAATTTCATTTCAACACTAAATGTAAGACAGTGTAATCAATTAAAATTCATTGGCTTCTGTAGGATTACAAAAGGATTAGAGTAAAATAAATGTGGTTTACATTTAGTGAATTTTCTTTAGCATAAATGACGTAAAATCCATGTATGAAATTAGACCATCCATCAGCCTCAGGTTAAGATAAAGGATTTAATAACAGAACATTTGATAATCAATCATAACAAATACATAACTAAGATCACAGGAAACAGCAACCACTTACTGGATATAACTTGCATTTGTTGTTGGGAAACTTGTCATTGCCGCAGTCACATCGGAAATTTCTGAAACGTGAAAAACCAGGCATAGACTTATAAAGCATATACATGTACCAGAGATTATTAAAAATGGCCTTGTTAGCAAATTTCCTGAATTACTGAAATCAAATACTTATTCACTTGAAAGTTGTGTAAAATCAATTTGTTTCTTCACTTCAGGCCCTTTCCGGGGTGATAATCAGCCCCATTCCCAATTGAAATTCTCTATTATTTAAGCCAAATTACCCTATTTTACAGTTTTTACATGAAAATTTATTTCCAAATCAACACTTTCCTTCCAAAAATGAAGCAAAAATGCCCCATCCCAAACCAACGAAAAAACAGCATTAATTGATAGCTACTTGATCAATACATTGTTACTTTTAACTGACCATTCAGTTTGACCATTAAAGCTACTTTTGTAATATTGAAGTTTGTACAAAGTCTGCACAATGCTTCTACATGTATACATGTAGTAACATGTAGTGACATCTAGAAGTTACAACAATGAAGTTGATGAACATGACAGTATCAGTTATTTTTATATATGTCCATAAAAAAAAAAGTCAACTTTCAAACTTTTTCAATGTAAACAAAATCTGCATCAACTGGTCAACCAATAGGTAACTAAAGTAACACGTATATAATATATTACTGTTACACAAGGGTCCAACTTGAGAACTTGGAAAGCTTTTGTCACCTTTTGGTGTAGAGTTCACACAGGTCATGACCTTCATGACATTCATAGCTGCAGGCGAGACACACCCCAGCTTGTCCATTACAGGTTAAACAGGAATAAAGGGCCTGCCTTGGAATGTAACCCTGTAATATAAAATACAGTTACATATCATAATAGACAGGTGAGAGAAATGGGTGTTATAAAAATGATTTTCATTTATTGTACAGCTCCAACTAGCGACCTCTTGATCTAAGTGTGTAATAGGAAAGGAAAAATGCACGGCCAGACCGGGGTTCGAACCCGGGACCTCCGAACACTAGCCGGATGCTCTACCGATTGAGCTACCTGGTCGCCGATGATCGACCCGGTCCAGTTCCGCTACACTCTTCCCTCCTTTTTTTTTAAGTCTTCGACCCCGAAGACTTCACAACTCATAACCCAGGTTCGGGTATCCCCTTGTCAAGTATTCACCTCACTTGAAACAAGGTTTGGTCACAGGCACCAAATGTAATAGGAGTGGAAAAATGCACGGCCAGACCGGGGTTCGAACCCGGGACCTCCGAACACTAGCCGGATGCTCTACCGATTGAGCTACCTGGTCGCCGATGATCGACCCGGTCCAGTTCCGCTACAAGTGTACACCCTACCACTATAGGCTAAAGGGAAATTATCATGAAGTAAGATGGCGAGACTATTCAAATGTACACTATAATTATACAATTAATTCCTACCCCCACTTTAATACCCTATTTTCAAATTCCTGGCCAATGAAATTTCTCCATCTCCTACAGCTTGCACCTCGGATAAGTTAATGGTACCAATTATAACAAGTAAGCAAAATGAGAAATGTGCCTATAACAAGAATTGAACCTAGGATCCCCAACCCACCCCCAGCTTACAATATTAATTAGAAATCCAGAGACAAACTTAAATATGGTAATTATTTATTATATATATATATAAATTATTATGTATACACAGGGAACACATTTTGTATAGGTAGTCAGGGGTCTGCAAAAGGACTTGCCCGGCCGTCAGGGTTGAGTGAAAATTGATCCAATAAGTGAATGTAAGCGTGCTACACACCTGGGTGATATACGGTAAACCTCCGATTAATTCGAACACGCGGATAGTTCGAACACACTTTTTTTTCTAGAAAAACGGTAATTTTTTAGCTAGTAATAGTTCGAACTCTGGCTGTTTATATCAGATACCATTTCGGATAGTTCGAACTTGTCAAATGAAGAACGTAAAGTAAGAAGCTCGCGACGACCCGGCCCCGATGACCGGGCGAAAAAAATGCCAAGATTTAAATTTGATCAACAAGCACATTTAGTTTATTAGATTGTATGCGTGATCATTAGAATGCGTCTGTGATTTAATATATGCCACATATTTTAGCGTTAATTCAGTTTTTGTTACATTGCAAACACACCACGCACGAGACAGCTGATTGCAAATTTAGGCCCCGACAATGTATAAGTAACATGCGATATTTGTATTCGCGCTGTGTATGGCAAACTAAGAAATCGCCCGTGTATTTTCACATATAACTAGTGTTAACTTAGCATTATGATTATTTAATTGTGACTGGACATCTCTTAAGTATTGCCAAGGTATTACATGAAAACCTGGGACCTCACGCTAGGTAAGCAGGCCACGCGAGGTGTCGCTTGCGGCAAAGTTGAAAGGATCGGCTGCCCGATCGTGCTGAGTGACGTGAAAAGCATTCATATCTAGTCAAAACAATCCACAGGTGTCCCAATTAGTGATGGATAATTATGCAGGTATCAACTACGTTTGGTAGATAATACGACTGGGCATATTTAAAAGCAGACATGTTGATGTTCTGGCCTAATTTTACCAACATATAACGCCTATTTTTACAGTAGTGCTTTCGTAAACGCAACAGGTTATGTAGACTGCTTTTGACGTATTTAAGAGACCATTTATTACAATAATATAGCGATAGTTTCTCATTCAGATAAAAAAAATATAACCATGCAAATGTTTAACTTTTGTGTCACAAATGAAACGTGTACTGTAATGTTTTGGGGCCTACTGACAGTACTGTAGCTACGCATTGCCCGAGCGGCTTCGCGCAATAACCATCATCAGTTATCGCGAAACGAAGAACGTTAACGATCAATTAATATTGAATTAAATGAAATACTATCATTTTACTTACTTGTAAATGTGCCATTGTTCAGGCCGCCGTTATTACGTATCAAATTTACGATGGATGTGTTTGTGTCTAATGATTTTACTCTGCCGAGATTTTCGCCGATATTGACTCGAATAGTTCGAACTCACGCTTATTTTCTGAAGCATAATTTCGAATAATTCAAACAGGTTCGTCAATATTTATTTAATTTTGTTCGAACTAACCGGAGGTTTACCGTATATCACATTTAAATGTTAATGAAAAAACAAATATATTAAAATCTGAAGAAAAATCTGACATTTTCTTTGTTAACAAGTACCCAAAGAAAACTCACTGTGCCACATAATGGTTTGGTAGGTTATCCCATTCCCAAGTTATTTTTTTACATGTGATCTCTCATCATCATGGGAATCAAATGGAATTGAAAAATGCTCCACTACTCCACCTGACCACCCTAATTATGTACATGTATTGACATGTCGACTGACACAGTAGATGAAGTATTTAGCAGTCGTATATATCATATGAGTATTTTAGGTCGGTAGTTTTAGATGACTAAAGTGAAGATTCCCGTTTTCTCTAGCAAACAATTTTATATTAAATCTGCTAAAAAGATGTATACATACTATCACCATCACAGATAATTGGAAAAAATAATACGCAATAACAAACAACATAGATATCCTCGGATTATTCGTGATTCCATATTAATATATATAAATATTCTACTAACCATTCATGTCATTGTCAGCGATGACACGTACTTTCCGTGATATATGATTGATCAATCTTTGTTATTGCGTATTTGTTTTCGTTGCTAGATTTCAGACGTGGTCGCCAACATTGGCGATCCGTGTCGTTAAGATATAATTATGAAACTAATTCCGTTCTACAAAAATGTAAAATAAGGGAGTCTGATACACGGGAAACATATATATGACCAACAAGGACAGTGACAGTAGTGTGAATACCGGTACGTTTTTGGAAATGTCATGGAGAAATCTGCTGATTCATGAGATAATCTGAAATAGCTGTCGACGCGTACCGCTGGGTATGTACAGTTGTGGATGTCACTGTCTCCTAGGACGGCTGTTGCATCTGCCTCTAATTCCTCCTCCTCCCTTAGCACATCCACCATCGACACGCAGCTAGTTTCGGAGTCATTACTCGTAGATGGCGCCAAACTTTCAGAAGCCATGTTTACGTTCGTTCCGGAAGTGAGAGATGGGATCGCTTTCCGTCGTGGGGTTGAAACGGTTGAATCAAATCCATTGACCGGTGCGTATTAACAAAAACATACAATCAGTCTAAATAATC
Organism: Pecten maximus; assembly: GCF_902652985.1. Taxonomy (NCBI): domain Eukaryota; kingdom Metazoa; phylum Mollusca; class Bivalvia; order Pectinida; family Pectinidae; genus Pecten; species Pecten maximus. The sequence continues at coordinate 32,722,984 of NC_047017.1, read as the reverse complement.
ACCAACATCTAATACATATATTTACACATAGATACATAAATATTTTGGATTTTGTTTACAATGTTAACTGTACACAGTATTATATATATCACTACGATGTTCATGTTAATCCGGATTTTTTGCTTACCGCGCGTGTCGTACAAAAGTTTAGTTAGCACTCGGAACACGAGACCGCCCATCAATCGGAAGTTGTTTTTTAATCCAATAATTTAGCCTACAATAATAACATGACTTTGTTCGCGTTTAATTAAACACGCGAACCAATTATTGTATTTTAAAAATGTTCATTTTAGTCATCAGGTATCACTTCCGTAGAATATTGAAATAGCTAATATGTGAACATTTTTTTTGTCTTTGAGATTGTGTTACATATATTTATTATGTAATATTTACCTGTAGATTTGAGCTTATAATTTGCAACAAATCATACTACCGAGAAGAAAAAATATTATACAACATAGAGCATTGTTTTGACAGTTGTTTAGATTTTAAAAATGAACCCTGTCGTACATCTCAGGTGGACAACTCGACCACATCACAGGCCTCTGGGACCTTTTGAATAGTGGAAACGTGCTTCATGGGTTGTCGTTAAGGTTGTAATAAATAACAATGAAAAATAGTTTTAGCATTGGTATGTTTTCATGAAAATGAGTCTTGGATTTGATCGAATTGGTTTGTGGGCAAAATTCCATTGTTCCTGTCACAGGATCTTTAGACGTACAATTAATACTTTCTGGGTTAATTTATCAAGTGTGATTCGAATTATGGTTTCATAATAAATCCTTATTATCAGTCATCTCACAAATATCAAGTTCTGGATTGGTACTGGAGCGTATAGAGAGGGAAGTTGTTGCTATAGGCCTAACTATCGCTGTATGTGAGAAATTCGTTTGTTCAATATCTAAGATTTCGCCGATTTTTCTTCTTCTTTTTTTTTTTTTTTTTTTTGAAAATTAAAATTCTCATTTGATGGATATAGTTTCCAAATTATGTACTACACGCTAATCCGACTCATTCTTGACTATAGCGATATTTATAATGAGAGCTGTCTGTCTTGCTAAAGCTCAGTCTGAGTTATTGGAAAACCTCCAATTAGAAGCTGTTGGCATAGTCACTGGTGTACCAGACTTACAAGTTGAGTAAAGATATATATTGAAACAGATTGGCTTCCTCTTCATGAAAGACGGTTGCTCAATACGATATTCTAACTCAACGAAATCGTAATTGCTATAGTCATGATACTCGTACGGAATACGAGTCTTTATGATAAATCCTTTCTGCTATCTGTCATCGGTATCTGGAACTCTTTGCCAGACAATATCAAAACGACCCCTTAATTAATAAGCTCAAACCCATCTTCGCAAAATCGCTCACAATATTCCAACTTTTTACTTCAGTGGTACCTGGCTGGGTCAGATACATCACATGTTTCCATTATACAATCTATCAATTTTGTTTTATTTATTTATTTATTTATTTATTTATTCATTTTTTCGTTGGCACAGACAACTTCCTTTCTGTTCCCTTACCACTGTCTACACTTATTTCATTGGTCTTTTCTATCCTTTAGAACTACCCATACTGTACATTTAAAAATTACATGTAGTTACTTAATTAACTTATATGCTGCCATGTCTACTGCAAGAGATATTTATTAGAAACGGAACAAAATAAGTTACTAAATTAACTTATATGCTATCATGTGTACTGCATGAGATACTTACTAGATACGGATTCGTGTAAGTTATTTCATCTTGTTTCCGGTCCCATTCCGTTGTGACTAGGTCTGTTATACAATTCAATATGGAATGAAATAAAGTTGATACCAAATGTGTTTAAAAAGTTAAAACAACACATTTTCAATAGCCAAGAGACACGGGGTCATGAGACTGGGCCAGTGAGACAGACGTCAAGTTTGTTATGTTGAGGCGAATAACTACCAACTACTTTCAAATAAATAACCTTGGGCTACTTTCAAGTTCACAAGGGTTAAATATATTGGTGTTCAGATGAGTCTACTGAACAACAGAGCTGTCTTGTGTTTGATATCTATATTTCTGACCAGTAGTGTGCAGCGATTAAGGGCTAGATATGTGCAACTTAATGAATTGGGCAACATCAAATTGATTCAATATAATAAAGCCTTTTAGATAACATTGTCTGTATATTGTCACGTAATTTATTGGAATGAAAGGTTGGTCTAAATCAACTTGCAAGAACAAAATATTACAACATTTTTTACAGAATAATAAAGATTATATATTCAAGAATTAGATGTACCCACTCTGAGGGGGACTTATTAAGGCTAATTGAGTCTACGTATAGCTCTATATATAGTATCCGATTACTAGTATATTCTTGTGTATTCTTCTTGGTGGTCGGGTGGCACAGTGGTAACGTAATTACCTTTCACATAGGCAGCCGGGGTTCAATTCCCCGATCGGACGTGAAAAGGGGAAATGGGGACAACGTGGTTTTTTTCTCCATTGGTTTTCTGATCCACAGTAAGACCCCTTGCGTACATCCATCCAGGCCAACACGCATGGTTAATATAAGTTATTATAACTTGTTTGGCAATTTTTATGGAATAGAAAAACTTCCATCTATCATATATCATTTGTATGTGAGAAGTTAAATGAGGAGCTCTAGATATAGGTCGTAAAGAAGGCATTCACTAAACACCACACTCCAAAGTATACGTGTGCGTATGCTTTCGTACGTATCCCCCTCGTCACTGTTGTTTCACTAGTTAAATATCAAATCCAGTGATAGTTTACAAGCCTATAAGTCACTAATTGGATGGCATTTATTATTTAATTTTATGAATTGTAAGTATGTATAATGGCTAACCGAGGACTTTACTGTTGACATATTTTATTTGTTAAGCTGTTTGTAAATTTCGACAAAACATGCCGAACATGCGTGTTTCAGAGAAACACGATAGATTGATATAGCAGACCGGATGTGACTTTATATGTATACGTATCAACTCTGATTCTATTCGATCTGACCTTGAAACACAATGGCGGTTATGAATAATTTTACAAAGCAATGACATATATGGAGGCATTTCAAGCATCAAAAATGCTCTTATTATAGGTTAATAAGAACTCTGAACATGATAGGTGGACTGTTTTGGTGACAGATTGTTAATAAGAACTCTGAACATGATAGGTGGACTGTTTTGGTGAACGATTGTTAATAAGAACTCTGAACATGATAGGTGGACTGTTTTGGTGACAGATTGTTAATAAGAACTCTGAACATGATAGGTGGACTGTTTTGGTGACAGATTGTTAATAAGAACTCTGAACATGATAGGTGGACTGTTTTGGTGACAGATTGTTAATAAGAACTCTGAACATGATAGGTGGACTGTTTTGGTGACAGATTGTTAATAAGAACTCTGAACATGATAGGTGGACTGTTTTGGTGACAGATTGTTAATAAGAACTGTGAACATGATAGGTGGACTGTTTTGGTGACAGATTGTTAATAAGAACTGTGAACATGATAGGTGGACTGTTTTGGTGACAGATTGTTAATAAGAACTCTGAACATGATAGGTGGACTGTTTTGGTGACAGATTGTTAATAAGAACTGTGAACATGATAGGTGGACTGTTTTGGTGAAAGATTGTTCCACCGCTGAGTTTGAGGTAAAGGATGCATATGTTGGAAAAAAGCCCCAAACTCCACAGTGTAACACTTTCTCCTGAAAACATCATTCTTACTATGATCAGATGTCTTACAGACATTTTTATCAATTGAAATGCCTTCCTTTTATGACATATTTATGTAATATTATTCGAAGCCGCCATTTGGATTTCATGGTAAAAAAACAAAATCGGTGTTAATACTATAAAGTTAAACCCGGTCAAACAAGCTCCTACTGTGTGCGATAGACACTCGTGAGCGAAACAGTATGGCGCAAGTTTGATTATTATTTGTATGATTTCTTAATTTTCGCTAATGTATCTTACCACAAAGTAACTCTACAGAAGAAAGTGTCAGCACCTACAGCAATTCATTGATGATTTTGAGAAACTACCTGCATGTCCAGGCAAACATTTTGGTATGTCGTATATATAAGACCCTTAATAGCGATATCGACTCTGCCAGTCAGTTAGCCTAACGCATAAATACAGTCAGATAAAGGCTACATAATTCACTCTCTGTAATACAGTTGCTTGTGACATTGTTTTGATTTTTAACCAAATCCACAATTTACGCATGTGAAAGTTTCGTTCGCTCCAACCATGTAAATAGAAGCGTCCCATGCAATCTTATTCATTGTTGCACTCGGATATCGACTATGACGGAGGTGTAATGGCTGGTGCTTTCTATTACATAATACTCGCGTTGATAAGATGATGATCTAGGTATACAATAGCCATGTTTATTCATTTATTATTCTGGGTGTTTCATGTGTTTCAGGCCGAAGCAACCGATAGAGTTGATGCATACCCGGTAACTTGTTTTCCAGTCCGGCTGAGGCCAGGCGAGGAAATCAAAAGTGAGCTGTTGAACGTCGTGAAAAAAGAGGGTCTACAGGGCGCGTTTGTGATGTCATGTGTTGGGAGTGTGACGAAGGCAGTGCTGAGGATGTCGGACAGTACGACGGTCAGTACTAGATCATTATGTCTCGGGTCATACATGACAGTCACTGTCCACTCTTAAAGTATTTATTGTCGAATTAATTTTAATTTAATAGATTAACCACGAACTATATTGGGGACAAGTTCAGTACAGTTATATTCGGAGTTGTGGCCCTTTGAGAGAGTTTGGATGCGTTAATTCTGTGGATACGACTTGTTGAAACTCAATTATCATTAGGGACTTCAAAGTATTTGATATAATTATCAAAGTTTCCAATTTGTTGTGCGACGTAAAGTGTCATGGCTGCATTGAATTGTGGACCTGTATTCAATGTGTATATCGAGCTATTATTGTCACGTGACAAACAGGATGTACAGTGTAACAATTTTGCCACGTGGTATGGATATATACTCCGAGAGACTTGGCACACAATCTATATATATGTATTTTAGATACTTAAGTCACTGTCTGTAGTCGGTGAGACAAAACTAAATAGGAGGAGTCGTGTAGGCGGTAAGAAAGGTACCTAATTATAACAGGTAAACTCATCTTAACATCTTAAATAAGGACTGGAAAAAATGGGAAAGACTACTGGTCTCTACATAATTATAAACATGTTTAAAGGTTTCATTCTATTTTCGGAATTCTATGAGATACTAGTGTAGCTGGTTCCTCCACATAGCATGGTATCTTATCATGGTAAATGTTAAGATTATTTTCAAGTGAAAAGTATCATAAAAACTTATATTGAATGAATAATTTTCGATTTTCACTGGTAAAAATGTAATAAAATTATTATGACTTGCTTTTCAGTAAGAGTTATTGCCCTTTGGTATAGCTGACTTATCTTATCTTATCAAAGTCCATGGCAATATGATGATCAGATTCACTTATTTCTTAATTAATACATCAAGTCCATTGTCATGTACCCTTCGTTCTCCCTCTTATTCAACAATTCTTTCTCCACACTGACTTTCTTTTTTCTTTTCTTAAATTCTTCTATCTCTCGTTCTTTCTTTTATAAATACAGTACATACCATTTTTTAAAGCTACATTGTGGATCATTTATATATTATCTTCAATATACTGTTGAATTTTAACTAATTATGAAGAATGGAAGGATTGTATGTATGATGTATGGAAAAATTGAATTGTAAATGTATTATGTACTGTTGAAAAATCTTCAAAAATTAAAAAAAATTTAAAAAAAACTAAAATAAAAAACTGAAACAGGTAGTTAAAAACACACAAATACGGACCGTTGGGTTAGGACGTTTAGCTTGTCCCTTGGTTTCGGTCTGCCATAACCATTTGTCATAAATTGATGTCCGGAACTAATTTGGGGCCTCTTCTGCGTCTTTCAGGTGAAGACTTTTGAGGGTCACTTTGAGATCGTGTCACTAGTGGGCACACTGTCTGCAGGCGGGCATCTCCACATCAGCCTCAGTGACGTCGACGGACATGTCTTCGGAGGTCACGTGATGGGCGACTTGGTCGTGTTCACAACGGCGGAGGTGGTAATTGGTAACGCGGGAGGCGTGGTGTTTACCAGAGAGCCGGACTCCCAGACGGGATATAACGAACTTGTCATTAATCCATATACCACCTGACAGCATGATTATAATTTCTGTATTATAAATTTAACAGGTGTCCTCAAGGAAATGATTAAACAGCCTGTGTTCACCAATAAACACACAATGGTCAGAACAGGTGACAATTAACAACATGGATTACTCATATATTAATTACGGTAATATCGAACTTGTAAAGAAAAGAAATATATAAACCTTTGCGTATATTTTAATAATCAAACCTTTTCTGAAATCCAGTAAATCAGGAAATCATCCGTTTGTAACATTGTACACACTCTGGGATGATACTTTGTGAACTTTGTGATTTCTTATTAAATCAACAAGTGGGACCAGTGTTATTGTCACAAAGACCAAATAGTCCAGAGAACGTGCTGATATTTAAGGATGGAAAACATAACACGAAAACAGGAGATCGTGGTCATGAATATTTTAATATGAGATTCGCTGGATGATGAGAGAATGTACTAGTATATATGACCGTCCTTCTCTCGTAGCTCACACACACGATGTCGTTCTTACTGTTAAAACGTTTTGTCGAAAATTCAGAAACATGATAGTAAAAAGCGCCCTAATCTAATCAACGCTTCTGTCCTGGCCGTTGAAGTCCAATTGTGACGCATCTGAAGGCATGGCAATATTAAGTCCATACTTTACACGGTGCGCCTCTCTGATGGCCTCCGACGTGCCGATCTGTGCGCGTGTGCAGCAGGTAGCAGACTCCCGTATGACTGTGCGTACATGGTATACACTCTCCCAAACTCGGGCCGCACGGAAAGGCCTCCCGTCTTATTATTTTTAATGTAAAATCCGTGCTCTACATTTTCTATAATTCAATACACGTGCATTACACACACGTGGTTTTACGGCAGTAATGTGATCAATTATAACCATGATATCGGGTATTAACTCGTAAGCCTGGAATGACAATTTGGATATAGATGTATACATATAATTTCAACTATGACAAATGTAAACTACGCTAGCCTATAAAATCTGTATACTTATAACGCTGTCGGAAACATCTCCAATAATGTGACCAATATCATCACTATAACATATATAGTATCATTAAATATATTTCAACTATTTCCTTCCGCTAAAATAAAGATAAATTTCATTTCATTGCGACATCCATTCAAACAAAGCTATAATTACGGACAGATGGACCAAGAGTAGTGTAGTAGGACGTACAGACAATGGTGTTTATCACATACGGGCACCATCTAGTAATCAACGTCATATACACGTTTATTTTCTAGAATATTGGTGCATGTTGTCTGTCCTCCGAGAGCTGGTATTCACAATGAGTCAATAACGAGTAATGTCCGTTGTCATGTGACCATGTTTATCAGTCGATTTAGTGACTATGTATATTTGTCCGTACACCTCTCCAACACGTTGGACAGAGCTAGATCGTCCTCGTCGTTAGCCTGAATATCTGTGTGGACGCCTTTCAGTTTGTTCTTCAATTCCTTAACACTGGACGAGTAAATCATCTTCTCGTTGATTTTGCACGAATCTGGACTCCTGGTAATCGAAAAGAACAGCTGGATTAGAGACGGGTGACACATATCCCGCATACAGCGAATCAACCGTTGGTTAGACAAAGTGAATAATCATATAGGCAGCCAAGCAAAAGTGGGCAAAGAGACAATGAATAATCGTTTAGTGAAGCGAAATAACAATCGGTTAGTGACCTTGAATAATCCTATAGGCGGCGAAATAACAATGGGATTTAGACTGAATAATCCTATAGGCGGCGAAATAATAATGGGATTTAGACTGAATAATCCTATAGGCGGCGAAATAACAATGGGATTTAGACTGAATAATCCTATAGGCGGCGAAATAACAATGGGATTTAGACTGAATAATCCTACAGGCGGCGAAATAATGGGATTTAGACTGAATAATTCTATAGGCGGCGAAATAACAATGGGTTAGACTAAATTATGCTATAGGCGGCGAAATAACAATGGGTTAGACTAAATTATTCTATAGGCGGCGAAATAACAATGGGTTAGACTAAATTATTCTATAGGCGGCGAAATAACAATGGGTTAGAGACTGAATAATCCTATAGGCGGCGAAACAACAATGGGTTAGACTAAATTATGCTATAGGCGGCGAAATAACAATGGGTTAGACTTAATTATTCTATAGGCGGCGAAACAACAATGGGTTAGCGATAGTTAATGAAACAAGACAAGGCGGCGAACTGCAGTCTAATCATTGACACTGGCTGTTTTAAATAATTGCTTTTGGTGGAATAAATATGAATGAATTCACTAGTGTAACAAATTTCAGTTGATATCAGAAGTGCTATACAAGATAATCCCTACCGCAAGTAAGTTGGACTCATACCAAAGTAAAAATGTCTAGTAACAAGTGATGCAGGAGATCAGGCCCGAAAAACTTTTGATGTAGGTCAAAGAACAAGATGTAGGTCAAAGTGACCTATTTTTGAAACATGACACCCTTGCCCTAAGTATGTAGTTCCAAAGAAAATTAACCCAGGAAATGGAGACGGGACAAACTTTTTCTTTCATGTGGGTCAAACCGACGTTCTTTTGAAATAAGACACACCGACTCACCATGGTGAACCAGTGACCCAATTATAATGATCCAGTGACTAGTAGGACAGGAAATAGTCCCCGACAAACTGTCTAACGGTGAACATGTCTGAGTGACATATATTTTGGTACGTGACACACCCATCTCATCTCGGTGAACCTATGTCCCAAGTATGAAGACGCAGTGGTATGAAGTGTAGGATATATATACATGTACATTGCATAACCCGACAACTTTTTCTTTGATGTAGGTCAAAGATCAAAATTAGGTCAACGTTCACAACATTTGTTTAGGATACAAGACCTTATCTAAGTGTGTCCATGGTCCAAGTAGGAAGTTTAATGACAAAAAGTACTGGAGATTTTTTTTATGTAGGTCAAAGGTCAAATTGAAGGTCAGGGAACACCTCGGTGAACCCGTGCCCCAATTATGAAATTCCAGTGACAAGAATCAAAAGAAATAGAGCCCGGACAAGATAAAAAGAAAAAAATAATATCAAAGTGCGGAGGCACAGACAGACGAATGGCCCCTATGTAAAACTACAGCCCACGTTCATGTAACTATCAAAACGTCTAAAGTTAAATTTTAATTAACAGATATCTGCCAATAAAACACGGCAACGTGAGCGTGTAATTTCGTATACGGTACGGTTGAGTGACACTACAGCGGCAATCACCCAGCTGTACTTACCAATGAAAGAATGCCAATTTTTCTCTAAGTTGGTCGCCTCGTGTGGTAAATTTTACGTCAAACACGCCATATCGACATTGTCCATCAGTTGCTGCATTCAACAATAACTGCTTAAAATCGTCGTAAGTTCTATCTGAAAAAGAAATAAACAAATATTTTTCATTAACCTCAGATAAACTAATGTTACAAACACATGTGTTATTACATACAACTTATTTATTACATACAAAAACACCAATGTTACATACGTGTATGTTATTACATACAGACATACCAATGTTATATACGTGTGTGTGTTATTACATACAGACATACCAATGTTACATACGTGTTATTACATAGACATACCAATGTTATATACGTGTTATTACATACAGACACACCATTGTTACATATGTGTTTCTTACATACAGACATACCAATGTTATATACATAAGTGTTATTACATACAGACATACCAATGTTATATACGTGTGTGTTATTACATACAGACATACCAATGTTATATACATAAGTATTATTACATACAGACATACCAATGTTACATACGTGTGTGTGTTATTACATAGACATACCAATGTTACATACGTGTTATTACATACAGACATACCAATGTTATATACGTGTGTGTTATTACATACAGACATACCAATGTTATATACATAAGTGTTATTACATACAGACATACCAATGTTACATACGTGTGTGTGTTATTACATACAGACATACCAATGTTATATACGTGTGTGTGCTATTACATACAGACATACCAATGTTATATACGTGTGTGTTATTACACACAGACATACCAATGTTATATACGTGTGTGTGTTATTACACACAGACATACCAATGTTACATACGTGTGTGTGTTATTACACACAGACATACCAATGTTATATACGTGTGTGTGTTATTACACACAGACATACCAATGTTATATACGTAAGTGTTATTACACACAGACATACCAATGTTATATACATAAGTGCTATTACACACAGACATACCAATGTTATATACGTAAGTGTTATTACATACAGACATACCAATGTTATATACGTGTTATTACATACAGACATACCAATGTTATATACGTAAGTGTTATTACATACAGACATACCAATGTTACATACGTGTGTGTGCTATTACATACAGACATACCAATGTTACATACGTGTGTGTGCTATTACATACAGACATACCAATGTTACATACGTGTGTGTGTTATTACACACAGACATACCAATGTTATATACATCAGTGCTATTACACACAGACATACCAATGTTACATACGTGTGTGTGTTATTACACACAGACATACCAATGTTATATACATAAGTGCTATTACACACAGACATACCAATGTTACATACGTGTGTGTGTTATTACACACAGACATACCAATGTTATATACATAAGTGCTATTACACACAGACATACCAATGTTATATACGTAAGTGTTATTACATACAGACATACCAATGTTATATACGTGTGTGTTTATTAGAGACTCTCACCTTCAGACTTAGTTTCAACGACGATCCGCTTTTTGTCCTCAGTTATTTTGAATATAACATAGCTCCATTTGTGTCCCAGTTTCATTTCTTCGAATACTTTCAGACATTGGTCATCGACAGCGACTCCAGACGCCTGGAAATATACGTACGAATATCAATGTACCAGGCCTAATGTTCCCCATCAACAGTTTATTATATCAATTGAAAACGCGTGGTTCAGTTTGACTGATTGATTCATCAAAAATCACCAAGTCTTTTTTTCCTCATGTAAAGACACCAATAAACTTCTGTACACAGGGATGGAAATGGTGAAATGTAGGTGGAGGAGATGGTGAAATGTAGGTGGAGGAGATGGTGAAATGTAGGTGGAGGAGATGGTGAAATGTAGGTGGAGGAGATGGTGAAATATGTAGGTGGAGGAGATGATGGGATATGTAGGTGTAGGAGATGATGAAATATGTAAGTGGAGGAGATGATGAGATATGCAGGTGGAGGAGATGGTGAAATATGTAAGTGGAGGAGATGATGAGATATGTAAATGTAGGAGATGATGGGATATGTAAGTGTAGGAGATGATGATGTAGGTGGAGGAGATGGTGAAATATGTAGGTGGAGGAGATGATGGGATATGTAGGTGTAGGAGATGATGGGATATGTAAGTGTAGAAGATGGTGAAATATGTAAGTGGATGAGATGATGGGATATGTAAGTGTAGGAGATGATGAGATATATAAGTAGAGGAGATGGTGAAATATGTAGGTGTAGGAGATGATGAAATATGTAAGTGTAGGAGATGATGGGATATGTAGGTGGAGGAGATGGTGAGATATGTAAGTGTAGGAGATGATGGGATATGTAAGTGTAGGAGATGATGAGATATGTAAGTGTAGGAGATGATGAGATATGTAAGTGTAGGAGATGATGAGATATGTAAGTGGACGAGATCGTGAAATATGTAAGTGTAGGAGATGATGAGATATGTAAGTGTAGGAGATGATGGGATATGTAAGTGTAGGGGATGATGGGATATGTAAGTGTAGGAGATGATGAGATATGTAAGTGTAGGAGATATGTAAGTGTAGGAGATGATGGGATATGTAAGTGTAGGAGATGATGAGATATGTAAGTGTAGGAGATGATGAGATATGTAAGTGTAGGAGATGATGAGATATGTAAGTGGAGGAGATCGTGAAATATGTAAGTGTAGGAGATGATGAGATATGTAAGTGTAGGAGATGATGGGATATGTAAGTGTAGGAGATGATGGGATATGTAAGTGTAGGAGATGATGAGATATGTAAGTGTAGGAGATGATGGGATATGAAGGTGGAGGAGATGATGGGATATGTAAGTGTAGGGGATGATGGGATATGTAGGTGTAGGAGATGGTGAAATATGTAGGTGGAGGAGATGATGGGATATGTAGTTGGAGGAGATGGTGAAATATGTAGGTGGAGGAGATGATGGGATATGTAGGTGGAGGAGATGGTGAAATATGTAAGTGTAGGAGATGATGAGATATGGAAGTGGAGGAGATGGTGAAATATGTAAGTGTAGGAGATGATGAGATATGTAAGTGTAGGAGATGATGGGATATGTAAGTGGAGGAGATGATGAGATATGTAAGTGTAGGAGATGATGAAATATGTAAGTGGAGGAGATGATGGGATATGTAGTTGGAGGAGATGATGAGATATGTAAGTGTAGGAGATGATGGGATATGGAAGTAGAGGAGATGATGAGATATGTAGGTGGAGGAGATGATGGGATATGTAGGTGGAGGAGATGATGGGATATGTAGTTGGAGGAGATGATGAGATATGTAAGTGTAGGAGATGATGGGATATGTAGGTGGAGGAGATGATGGGATATGTAGTTGGAGGAGATGATGAGATATGTAAGTGTAGGAGATGATGAGATATGTAAGTGTAGGAGATGATGGGATATGTAGGTGGAGGAGATGATGGGATATGTAGGTGGAGGAGATGGTGAGATATGTAAGTGTAGGAGATGATGAGATATGTAGGTGGAGGAGATGATGGGATATGTAAGTGTAGGAGATGATGAGATATGTAAGTGTAGGAGATGATGAGATATGTAAGTGTACGAGATGATGAGATATGTAAGTGTAGGAGATGATGAGATATGTAAGTAGAGGAGATGATGAGATATGTAAGTGTAGGAGATGATGGGATATGTGAGGAGTGGAGGAGAGGGTGTTCAAAAATGTGAGTGGAATTCGTAGTTTGTTTAAGCAATCTAGTCTTCTTGACTTCTACTTTACGAACGGTCGATGTTCCGAAAGTGCTTTAGAAAGTGTAAGACACGCCTGATAACTATTTTGTACAAGAATGCGAAAACGCGACGGCGATAGTGCGAAATTAATTGCGCGTTTTCGCATTGTTGCCGTCGTGTTTTCGCATTCTCGCTCTTTCGCATTCTCGTGTTTTCGCTCCCTCGCCGTCGTGTTTTCGCATATCACATTTTTTTTGCCTTAGGTCGAAAGAGCGAGAATGCGATATTTGATATTTGGCCCTAACGAGCCACAATATATTATCAATTTTTGGGACAAGATTCTTTCTTATACGTGCATGGCAAGCCCCAGGGCTGTAGGTAATAGAAATACAGAATTTAACCAAACGGCATTAACCCGTTGTGGAGAATGATTATTTTTCTTCACATATCCTAACAATATTGTTGTTATTACAAGGTTTACACGGGACTACCCAGTATTTCGACGGCTTATAATATCGTACAAACAATAATTTATTTCCGTGATGCCAGTCGTGACGACGTCATAACACACTTTCAACAGGTATGCAAGTCGTGACGTCATTACACACTTCTATCAGTAGTGCGATTTGTGACGTCATTACACACTTCCAGCAGGTATGCAAGTCGTGACGTCATTATACCCTTCTATCAGTAGTGCGATTTGTGACGTCATTACACACTTCTATCAGTAGTGCGATTTGTGACGTCATTACACTTTCAGGTGTGCGAGTCGTGACGTCATTACACATCCCCAGCAGTCATGTTAGTCATGACGTCATTACACATACCCAGCAGTAATGTTAGTCGTGACTTCATTACGCGTCCCCAGCAGTCATGTTAGTCGTGACGTCATTACACATACCCAGCAGTTATGTTAGTCGTGACGTTATTACACACTTCTAGGAGGTGTACGAGTCGTGATGTCATTACACAACCCTAGTAGTCATGTTAGTCGTGACGTCATTACACATCCCCAGCAGTCATGTTAGTCATGACGTCATTACACATACCCAGCAGTCATGTTAGTCGTGACGTCATAACACAACCCTAGCAGTCATGTTAGTCGTGACGTCATTACACATCCCCAGCAGTCATGTTAGTCATGACGTCATTACACATCCCAAGCAGTCATGTTAGTCGTGACGTCATTACACATCCCAAGCAGTCATGTTAGTCGTGACGTCATTACAAATACCCAGCAGTCATGTTAGTCGTGACGTCATTACACATACCCTAGCAGTCATGTTAGTCGTGACGTCATTACACATACCCTAGCAGTCATGTTAGTCGTGACGTCATTACACATTCCAAGCAGTCATGTTAGTCGTGACGTCATTACACATACCCAGCAGTCATGTTAGTCGTGATGTCATTACACATACCCTAGCAGTCATGTTAGTCGTGACGTCATTACATATCCCAAGCAGTCATGTTAGTCGTGACGTCATTACACATCGCCAGCAGTCATGTTAGTCGTGACGTCATTACACATAAACAGCAGTTATGTTAGTCGTGACGGCATTACATATCCCAAGCAGTCATGTTAGTCGTGACGTCATTACATATCCCAAGCAGTCATGTTAGTCGTGACGTCATTACACATACCCAACAGTCATGTTAGTCGTGACGTCATTACATATCCCAAGCAGTCATATTAGTCGTGACGTCATTACACATCCCCAGCAGTCATGTTAGTCGTTACGTCATTACAAATACCCAGCAGTCATGTTAGTCGTGACGTCATTACACATACCCTAGCAGTCATGTTAGTCGTGACGTCATTACACATCCCAAGCAGTCATGTTAGTCGTGACGTCATAACACATCCCAAGCAGTCATGTTAGTCTTGACGTCATTACACATCCCAAGCAGTCATGTTAGTCGTGACGTCATTACACATACCCAGCAGTCATGTTAGTCGTGACGTCATTACACATACCCAGCAGTCATGTTAGTCGTGACGTCATTACACATACCCAGCAGTCATGTTAGTCGTGACGGTATACACTTTCAGCATAGTGTGCGTCTTGATGTTGTTAATACTCCCAGCAGTAGTGCTAACGTATGAAGACGGACACCAAGTGATAAAATACATTCTAGATCACATGCTCGTAATCATTTCAGTTTTTGGAGCTGACAATAAAAACATGGCTTATTGCCCAATGTTTGCAGTCTGTTAACTTTTTCTTGGCCGGTGTGCCCGATTTTAAGGAAGGTGGAGGAGGGTGTACTCGAGTTAAGGATTTAACCGCGTCATATGTGCTATATCGGTCCGCTCACATCAGTCGCTGTCTGGACCTCTGTTTACTTCAGACAAACCGTACTGACAGCTAGCATCATATTGCTTTTATTATTTGCCTGGTAAATAGTAGTCTATATCTGAATTCCCCGTATGTAAGTATCTACGAGGCTGATACCTTTGATAATGTGGCCATTTTATCCCATAAATCACTGATCCAGGTATCACCGATGATATATTCGCCTGTGTCTACAGATCCAGGTATCACCGATGATATATTCGCCTGTGTCTACAGATCCAGGTATCACCGATGATATATTCGCCTGTGTCTACAGATCCAGGTATCACCGATGATATATTCGCCACAGGCGCTTGCATAGAAAATTAGAAAAAAAATAAAAAAAATAAATGATACCAGTGGTATGTGTACTGTGTAATACAGAAGGCCGGAAACTCCGTCACGAGCGAAACGGCACCCCATCTCACTTCAATCGACTAAAAAACACATTTATTCAAACTGACACGGTGCACACTATATGCCACCGTCATCAGGAAACATTCATCTTTAAACCTACCGTGTCACTCAATACGAATTGTTACATCCAAAACACAATAATCCGTGAAAACATCGCCGAATTCCTCGCTCAGAACGCCATTTCTCAAACGGCTCCCTGAGCCTGTCCAGATTCTTCATTTACATACGGGGTTCAAAGGTCATGCGATTATATAATCGACTGTCACCAGGTGCACTTTTTGGGGTCATCTCGGCATACTTTATTTTACAGGTGCATGCACAGGACGTCGTTTGCGATATCACGGGCTAATAAGATAAAATGTTTTAATGCCATGCAGTGATGAGATCGTCCTTTCCTTTTCTTCAACTGCATCATTTCGGTAGTTGTTGAACTTCGTTTTGAAAACGAAAGATTGCATGTAATGGTGCTCAGTAACTTGTTCAGGACAGGGCCGGGGCATTATACTTATACCATGAACTACAAAGTGTAGCGGTATCAGTTGAACTTTTTCGAAGTTAAAATTTGGATGGGGTAATAGCTGATAGTTGTTTGATATTTTGTTTTTTATTGAACTTGCCATCTATTTAGGGTTATGCTATCTTCAATTAAAAAAATGGACCACTACATGACTAGTTAAAAATATATAGACCACACACAATACATGTATCGGTAAGAATAAGAGGTTATTCTGGGTATTCTGGCGTTATAACTATTAACTAACTGTAAATAACTATTTCTACCCCTCAACTATTCTATTTTCTTTCTCATTTAAATCCAGTTTGTTGCTTTATTCTGTGGACACTTCAGCCAGCTTGATCATTATCAGAGTAACGTTGGATGTTTACACCTGACTCAATTAATCAGATGATTCATCAATAACTTAAATATTATATATGCGATGTAAAGTGGAATTACATAGATAATCAGTATTACGAAGAATACTTTACAATGCGTTAAACTCTTTGACATTGTCACTGGCGGATTTAAAGCCCCACCACCCCACCCCATCCCCTAAAATTGTCAAAGTAAGGGTATCTCAAAAAGCGAATTCCCGTATCAATCAGCGAAAAGGAAGTATAAAATCATTAAAAAATATCTCTCATATACTTGTTTTTATAAATATATCGTGAAATACACTAGAATGCAGGGTTTTGCATTTACCTGGTAAATTTTTTTAAGGGGAGTACCCCCGGATACCCCCTCCCCTCCCCCTATAATTTCGCACGCCCCCTAATTGAAACTCCTGTTTCCGCCCCTGATTGTTGACACTAAGCGGCCAAATGTTATCAAGTTTATTAAAATCGAAATCAAGTAAGTAAGTAATACTGTTTCGAAAATTTGAATAAAAAGAGGTTTATAATAAAATGAAACTCCTCAATATTTCGATAATCATACAGTGATAGATCTATAGATAAGTCCCTAGTCTTGTACATGTATGTACTCATGAAATTTTGATTGAACTCGAAGAATTTCTGGCAAACAGTAAATCTAACATTGTGGGAAATGAAAATAAATTGATGATGGATCATCGATCACAACGTACACATCGTTTGGCAGGTCTGAAGTATGATCTTCGTATTTGACGACAACATGATATTTGTAAAACGTGTAGAAAGAAATGAACAAGTCTGAGGTAAGTAATGTTGGTACACATATACGTTCCGGTAACCTGATGACAGTCTTATTCGTGATTCACTTTTCTTTTTGTTCGTCCAGATTTCAGTAAACTAACAAAAGTAAATCTATAAATAAGCATTTTGTTTTACCTTTGTGACAAACGTATGCGAATCCATTCCCCATTTATATATATATATATTTTTTTAATTTTCAAGTATAAAATGTCAAGGCCTACTACGTAAATGTGATTGCAGAATAGGCATTCTTGACTTCGTTTGCTTTTCCTGTGTACTGTCATATACGGTGCATGGTACTCTCACGTTCAAAATGATAAATAATTTATGATTATAAATCATCATTCATTGACAAAACTCTTCAAATAATCGTAAATTAGACAAAACTCTTCAGCGAGCCGAAGCGTTTTCCGGACAAAATGCATGCGGAGATGACCCCCAAAAGTGCACCTGGCGGCAGCCGATTATACAATCACATGACCTTTCAACTTTGTATGTAAATGAAGAATCTGGACAGGCTGAGGGAGCCGTTTGAAAAATGGCGTTCAGAGCGAGGAATTCGGCGATGTTTTCACGGATTATTGTGTTTTGGATGTAACAATTCGTATTGAGTGGCACAGTAGGTTAAAGATGAATGTTTTCTGATGACGGTCGCATATAGTGTGCGCCGTGTCAGTTTGAATAAATGTGTTTTTTAGTCGATTGAAGTGTAGTGGTCTGCCGTTTCGCTGGTGGCGGAGTTTCCGGCCTTGAGCTTAACAGATTACACATACCACTGTCAAATAAAAAAAAATATGAAAATCACATATTCTATGCAAGCGCCTGTGATATTCGCCTGTGTCTACAGATCCAGGTATCACCGATGATATATTCGCCTGTGTCTACAGATCCAGGTATCACCGATGATATATTCGCCTGTGTCTACAGATCCAGGTATCACCGATGATATATTCGCCTGTGTCTACAGACTAACATTAAGTATTATGTGATACACACTCAGCTATTATACATGGTACTATTTCTAAGCATGCATTTTTGTAATGAACTCTTTGCCTGATTAAAAGTAACGTGGATACAACTAATACAATGGCAGTAACCCCTTGTGATGACCTTACGGACCATCGTACTCGATACCCCAAACTCTTCAGACATGATACAATTTGTATAGATGTATTGGTGGAATCACAAGTTACTTGACCTTAGACCGAATACCATGGGTTTCTTTAAAGACACAAGATGATCACCGACTGCATACATTATTTAGACGAGATATTTTTGTGAAATTAAGAACATATACGGATTACCCGGAAAAAATTTTGGTGAAGGGAGAGAGATATATGACCTTGATATTTGTTGGAGGGAGAGAGTGATAAGACCTTGATATTGGGTGAAGGGAGAGAGTGATATGACCTTGTTATTTGGTGAAGAGAGAGAGTGATAAGACCTTGATATTTGGTGAAGGGAGAGAGTGATATGACCTTGATATTTGGTGAAGAGAGAGGCTGTGTAATGAACTTGAAATTTGCTGAAGGGAGAGAGTGATATGACCTTGATATTTTGGTGAAGGGAGAGGGTGTTATGATCTTGATATTTAGTGAAGGGAGATAATTCTATGACCTGATATTTGGTGTAGAGAAATGCTGTGATATGACCTTGATAGTTGGTGAAGAGAGGCTTTGATATGACCTTGAAATTTGGTGAAGGGACAGTGATATAACCTTGCTATTTGGTGAAAGGAGAGGGTGATATGACCTTGATATTTGGTGAAGGGAGAGGGTGGTATGACCTTGATATTAGGTGGAGAGGCTGTGGTATGAACTTGAAATTTGGTGAAGAGAGAGAGAGTGATATGACCTTGCTATTCAGTGAAGGGAGAGGGTGCTATGACCTTGATATTTGGTGAAAGAAGAGGTGCTATGACCTTGATATTAGGTAAAGAGAGAGGCTGTGATATGACCTTGCTATTTGGTGAAGGGAGAGGGTGGTATGACTTTGATATTTGGTGAAGGGAGAGGGTGGTTTGATCTTGATATTTAGTGAATGGAGAGGGTGGTATGACCTTGATATTTGGTGGAAAGAGGTTGTGATATGACCTTGAAATTTGGTGAAGGGAGAAGGTGCTATGATATTGATATTAGGTAAAGAGAGAGGCTGTGATATGACATTGATATATACTTGATAATAGATGAAGGGAGTGTTTGTTATATGACCTTGGTGTTTGGTGAAGGGAGAAGGTGCGAAATGACCTTGATATTTGGACATGAGAGAAAGTGTTATATGGCATTGATATTTGGTGATGGGAGAGTGTGATTCATGACAATGATACTTGGTGTATATAAAATTTGATATTACCTTGATATTTGGTAAGGGAGAATAAGAAAGTGTAAAATGACCTTGATATTTTACTAGTGTTATGCTATGAACCAGTTTCGTATTTTTTAACAAATAGTAGCATGAAGTCAAATGTTATAAGTAAGTCAATTGAAAAAAAAATTGGGCATATTGGAAAATATCATGCTATTCAAATGTATAAGACGAGAGACTTCCGGGAAAAAACGTCATATCCGGTACCGCTTGTATTCTTATTAAGGATATTCGCCTGGTTACCCGATTATTCCAATACACAGAAAGATTGAGAGTTGTTAAAATTGTTTTGACACATGTTTGATAGATCACTTAAGCTCATCAGCTGGAACAGCTGGTAGTATTCAGCTTCACCAGACCAGCAGCCATCACACAACCGCCGCTGAAGTCTAAACACACGGTAACAACGTTCTACCTCTTCCAACATACAATACCCACTGACCGCCCTACAACATACAATACCCACTGACCGCCCTACAACGTACACACGGGTGTCTTTAAGGTTTTATAGTTGGAGTTGAGGGTGAATATCTTATTTAATCGCAGACCTCCAAAATAATTCGTTTCCTGATATAAGCTAAACCTTTAATAATTTGTCCCTGGATACTAAACCCTGGTTTGAACACGCTGACGGAGACGAGGCGTAGACGTCGATTCCGTGACATACCTTTCTGATTCCGTGACATACCTCTCTGACTCCGTGACATACCTTTCTGACTCCGTGACATACCTTTCTGATTCCGTGACATACCTTTCTGATTCCGTGACATACCTTTCCGATTCCGTGACATACCTTTCTGATTCCGTGACATACCTTTCTGATTCCGTGACATGCCTTTCCTATACTAATGTCTATTCGATATGAGGAAGCATGCGAGATCAGAGACAAAACAACAACAACCGAGACTGTTGTAGGAGGCATTTAAGGCAACGGCACTTCACACGTGACATTTTTTCTGGAATAGGACAACGCAAGCCATGGTTAGAAATGGCATTATCCAGGGTAAGGAAACACCAAGGGGACGCTGACTTACGGGTGCCCCGCTTGTGTAGCGTCGTCCCTGCCATGTTAGAAACGCCATGAGAAATCCTCTTCCAGCCAACTTGTTTACCCAGTGGTACGTTACGATGCCTCAAGGAGAAGTGCTCGTACGAAATGCACATGCATTCCGTCGTATATTACGTGTATAAGTGTAGTTACCTCCGCTTAGCCCGAGTCTGTTTATTAAAACCACATTTCTATCTGTGTGTATATATCGACTGAGGAATGATGGAAGATCTTCCTTATTCAAGTCCTGCTCGCATACTTTTGCGTTCCTATGACCAGAAATGTTTCGTCATCACCGGAGTCACAAGACATACCCCGTAGTAGTGTATCACGTAACTATGAGTCTGTGTTTCGATAGGTGCGGCATACAAGTCTTTGTTATGACTCTGGGATTATCATGATGAGAGCGTACTAGTTGGCTTGTCTGTGTTATAATTATCGTGTAACTGTGATGAATGCGGGATAATTAAATTCCAGTGTAATTTCGGTGATTGAGGACATCTTATTTATTGTCCGACAGAAGACATGTGTAACTAGGTATGTCTATCGCAAGACATGTATTATTAGTAGTGTCTGTCAGAAGACACATGTAACTAGTCAGGTCTGTCAGAAGACACATATAACCAGTCGTGTCTGTCAGAAGACACATATAACAAGTAGTGTCTGTCAGAAGACACATATAACTAGTCGTGTCTGTCAGAAGACACATATAACAAGTAGTGTCTGTCAGAAGACACATGTAACTAGTCGTGTCAGTCAGAAGACACATGTAACTAGTCGTGTCTGTCAGAAGACACATAACTAGTCGTGTCTATCAGAAGACACATATAACTAGTCGTGTCTGTTAGAAGACTCGTGCAACCAAGTCGTGTCTATCAGAAGACACATACACGTATAACTAGTCGTGTCTATCAGAAGACACATATAACTAGTCGTGTCTGTCAGAAGACACGTGTAATTAGTCGTGTCTGTCAGAAGACACGTGTAACTAGTCGTGTCTGTCAGAAGACACATATAACAAGTAGTGTCTGTCAGAAGACACATATAACAAGTCGTGTCTGTCAGAGGACTCGTGCAACCAAGTCGTGTCTATCAGAAGACACATTCATGTATAACTAGTCGTGTCTATCAGAAGACACATATAACTAGTCGTGTCTGTCAGAAGACACGTGTAATTAGTCGTGTCTGTCAGAAGACACGTGTAACTAGTCGTGTCTGTCAGAAGACACATATAACAAGTAGTGTCTGTCAGAAGACACATATAACAAGTAGTGTCTGTCAGAAGACACATAACTAGTCGTGTCTGTCAGAAGACACATATAACTAGTCGTGTCCGTCAGAAGACACATATAACTAGTCAGGTCTGTCAGAAGACACGTGTAACCAATTGTGTCTGTCAGAAGACACATATAACAAGTA
This sequence comes from Pecten maximus, assembly GCF_902652985.1. Taxonomy (NCBI): domain Eukaryota; kingdom Metazoa; phylum Mollusca; class Bivalvia; order Pectinida; family Pectinidae; genus Pecten; species Pecten maximus. Next base: position 32,700,518 of record NC_047017.1, on the reverse strand, counting down.
GTGTCTGTCAGAAGACACATATAACTAGTCGTGTCCGTCAGAAGACACATATAAAAAGTCGTGTCTGTCAGAAGACACATATAACAAGTAGTGTCTGTCAGAAGACATATAACTAGTCGTGTCTGTCAGAAGACACATATAACAAGTAGTGTCTGTCAGAAGACACATATTACTAGTAGTGTATGTCAGAAGACACATATAACAAGTAGTGTCTGTCAGAAGACACATGTAACTAGTCGTGTCTGTCAGAAGACACGTGCAATTAGTCGGATCTGTCAGAAGACACATATAATAAGTAGTGTCTGTCAGAAGACACATATAACTAGTCGTGTCTGTCAGAAGACACATATAACAAGTAGTGTCTGTCAGAAGACATATAACTAGTCGTGTCTGTCAGAAGACACATATAACTAGTCGTGTCTGTCAGAAGACACATATAACAAGTAGTGTCTGTTAGAAGACACATTTAACTAGTCGTGTCCGTCAGAAGACACATATAACTAGTCAGGTCTGTCAGAAGACACGTGTAACCAATTGTGTCTGTCAGAAGACACATATAACAAGTAGTGTCTGTCAGAAGACACATATAACCAGTCGTGTCTGTCAGAAGACACATATAACTAATCGTGTCTGTCAGAAGACACATATAACTAGTCGTGTCTGTCAGAAGACACATATAACAAGTAGTGTCTGTCAGAAGACACATATAACTAGTAGTGTCTGTCAGAAGATACATATAACAAGTAGTGTCTGTTAGAAGACACATATAACTAGTCGTTTCCGTCAGAAGACATATAATTAGTCAGGTCTGTCAGCAGACACGTGTAACCAATTGTGTCTGTCAGAAGACACGTGTAACTAGTCGTGTCTGTCAGAAGACACATATAACAAGTAGTGTCTGTCAGAAGACACATATAACAAGTAGTGTCTGTCAGAAGACACATAACTAGTCGTGTCTGTCAGAAGACACGTGTAATTAGTCGTGTCTGTCAGAAGACACGTGTAACTAGTCGTGTCTGTCAGAAGACACATATAACAAGTAGTGTCTGTCAGAAGACACATAAAACAAGTAGTGTCTGTCAGAAGGCACATAACTAGTCGTGTCTGTCAGAAGACACATATAACTAGTCGTGTCCGTCAGAAGACACATATAACTAGTCAGGTCTGTCAGAAGACACGTGTAACCAATTGTGTCTGTCAGAAGACACATATAACAAGTAGTGTCTGTCAGAAGACATATAACTAGTCGTGTCCGTCAGAAGACACATATAAAAGTCGTGTCTGTCAGAAGACACATATAACAAGTAGTGTCTGTCAGAAGACATATAACTAGTCGTGTCTGTCAGAAGACACATATAACAAGTAGTGTCTGTCAGAAGACACATGTAACTAGTCGTGTCTGTCAGAAGACACATGCAATTAGTCGGATCTGTCAGAAGACACATATAACTAGTCGTGTCTGTCAGAAGACACATATAACTAGTCGTGTCTGTCAGAAGACACATATAACAAGTAGTGTCTGTCAGAAGACATATAACTAGTCGTGTCTGTCAGAAGACACATATAACTAGTCGTGTCTGTCAGAAGACACATATAACAAGTAGTGTCTGTTAGAAGACACATTTAACTAGTCGTGTCCGTCAGAAGACACATATAACTAATCGTGTCTGTCAGAAGACACATATAACTAGTCGTGTCTGTCAGAAGACACATATAACAAGTAGTGTCTGTCAGAAGACACATATAACTAGTAGTGTCTGTCAGAAGACACATATAACTAGTCGTGTCTGTCAGAAGACACATATAACTAGTCGTTTCCGTCAGAAGACATATAATTAGTCAGGTCTGTCAGCAGACACGTGTAACCAATTGTGTCTGTCAGAAGACACATATAACTAGTCGTGTCTGTCAGAAGACACATATAACTAGTCGTGTCTGTCAGAGGGCACATATAACAAGTAGTGTCTGTCAGAAGACACATGTAAAAAGTGTTTGTCAGAAAACACGCACAACTAGTCGTGTCTATTACCAGACAATTGTAAATACTCTTGTCTGTCAGAAAACACATATAACTAGTCGTGTCTGTCAGAAGACACATATAACTAGTCGTGTTTGTCAGAAGACACGTGCAATGAGTCGTGTGTCTTCAAACAATTACAATCACTCGTGTCTGTCAGAAGACACGTGTATCTAGTAATACGGGCTTCGCCTCCTGTCCATAAGGGTATTCAATCCCTAATTAGTACAAATCTTAATATCATTGGTCCAATAACTTATCAAACGTTAAGTGATATGAGGGTCATGATTCGATTGAACGATTCCAAGACACTTGTCCTTAGTCTATCGGCAAACGAGAAATGGATATCAGTAGAGATTTCCTTGCAGACAACGAATGTATCTCGTCCGATAGACAATCCTACGTACAGTAAGTACTCCTCATTCTCTGATATTCCCAGATACGACACGAACAGGTATCAAAGACAGACTGCCAAACAGTCCTCGTGCGAGTGGTATATTAATTCCGGTGCGTACGCTCACGTGCGTTCACGCGTCGCCGAAGGAGTCGGTACACGTGCCAACAAAGGGTGTAGATACTGGGGAGGGGCTATGTAGTAGCTACAATGTACACAGCAGGGACTACGGAAGGTGAACGCTATCTTTTAGTAGCACAGAGTGAGATCAGGTAGCTAGGTTCCGTTATAAAACGTCCTGGCTATCCTGATACGAAGTATGGCGACATAGAAATTGGCTGCCTGGCGTTAATACAGGAAATTGACTTCAACTATTTATTACAATATTAATATATTATTTACAATAGCACAATCCTACTTAAGATTTAACATATCTCCTTCGTTACGACATTTCTCTTGCCAAACAGTTACCATGACGACAACCAGAACTGATCATGATATAGAGTATTCCATGACCCGGAAGCAATATGTAAAACTATACAGCCAGATGGCACGCGCCACCAATTACACGTACACGTGGAGACCCTCCACTGAGGGGTCATTGTTACCCTTACATAGCTGGTGTGACGTCACACGGGTGACTACGGCAGTCGTCTTGCTGTGGAGTTTGATGTGAAGTGAAACTGTCTATTAATTCATCGGCGTGTAACTAACACATTCCAATAGCCCAATGAGTAATACGTCCTCGTTCAGTAGGACAATTGTTACCACTATTACCTATAAAGTGTGGCGGGATATGAGGGTAACGCTGCAAGTCTCCGTCCTGTGTTGGCCTATAGCACATGCTATAGAAACAGCCAGAACACATACCGAACATTCCAGTAGCATCAAGCTTGCGCGTCTACTCTTACACATAATATATATACAACATAACTGTTAACCTTACAGAAAAACCTTCACCACTAGATACACTAAGGCGGCATTGAAAATATTGAAATATTTCAACAAAAAAAAGGTAATACAACTGTGGAGAAAGCGATACTTAGTGAAAAATAGCACTTTCTCCGTCGTTGATAATGATGCGAAAGAAATGAAAACCGATTCCAGTCTATAACAAGCTAGCCCCGGGCTGTGTATTATAGAAAGTAACATAGTACCAGGGTTGTATAATACATTGTATATAATATAAAAACAGACAAATTGTGTAATAGACATTTTTTCAGCTGAATAGCCATTACTGTCATCAGAAATAACTGATGTAAACTGGTTTTCGGTAACTCTCTTGACAGAATTCGTCATCAAACTCTGTAAACTGTGTGACACATGTTCTAATCTATACTTACAAGTGATCAAATGATGTTATTATATATAAATGTGGACTTACCATAACGAAGGGGTACAGAGGTCCGCAAACACTGACGCGAAACTATCAATGGAAACGCTCTCTCGTGTGCTTTCCTTACCGGGTTACTATAAATAGCAGAGGTGCTAGAGAGACATACTAAACCGCTCCCTCGCTGATCCCGGGGGAGTGACGCAGCACCTAGCCGAACATCGCGAGGAGACAGTCGTTTGTGACAAGTTGTCCAACGACCACTTCCATCACTTCTTAAAGTTTTCAAAGGTCACCATATTTGGTCAGGAGGGGGCAGACTTCGTCGATGGCATAGTGTAAATAAAAAACTAGATATGTCTTCAGTATGACTTGAAACAAGGCACAGCTGTCAACGTTTCAAACCTTAGTTTCCATTATGGACTGGCCTTAATAATAGATACGTATCAAAGCTTCGATGAACGTTGTTTGGCTATATTGTAAGCAGGCTTGCTATAAATCTCACTTTTCACTACTCAGGCAATGTTTGATTATCTAACAATTTGAGAACAAGTAATTACAATTCTTCAACTTAATAAACACATCTTGGAACCATAATGTTAATGTCTACCAAATTTCAAAGAAATCGGTCGAAAACTGGAGACATCCGTACAAGATTCGTGTACAATGTACTTGAAATAAACAAAGGACAACTTTTACAAAAACAGTCGAATCAAAATTCCCATCAAAACTCCATGTCGTGATTATAATGTATACCAAGTTTGTAAGCTTTAACTTAAACAATTGCGAAACCAGTTACATCAACTTATATCAATCACGATTGTCGGCCCGGATGGAAGCGCGCGATGGGTCTTACTGTGGGAGGAAACCGGAGTACTCGGGGAAAACCCACGTGGTCGGCCAGGCGACCCTGTACCTTTTCACGTCCAATCGGGGAGGCCTAGGTGAAAGGCAAGTGTGTTACCGCTGTGCCACCCGACCATCCGAGTTTCAAAGCGATCAATCGAAAAAAGTATATCCCTGGACAAAAATTAAATAGTGAAATACAGAAAGGGCAACAACGTTTGCAAAAGTAGTCGGAGAACACAACTTCACATCATGATCATAATGTATACCAAGTTTCAAAGAGTTCGGCCGAAAAATGTAGATCTCCGGACAAACAAACGTTTACGCGACACCAACGGACAACGCTATACCATAATACATGTACTCCCGTCAAATTTTTACGGGCGTAAAAAGTCGAACTAGTTGGACTATGAACTGAATTAGTTTAACAAATGACCAGTGTTGGTCATGTGCAATGACTTCTCTTTACACTATGAAGCCCACACTAGCAACATGTGCGATACACCCGTCTTGGAACACTTGCATTGAAATTTGGAGTTACATGTATTGATAAAACCAATTTTGAAGCATATAAAGCTGGGTCAAATGAAAAGGTAATTTAGTTACATTTTGAAATCAATATTAGAATTGTAGACGAAGTTTTGCCTAAAAAATCGGTTTTATAATTGACAATCAGTGAAATGTAAAACCATTGTAATTTTCACATAGTCCTTCAATGAGCAGCCTTTTCAGACATGATTAAGGTGGGCCAGTTACACTGTAGTTCCTTCCACAAACGCCACGTAATATGGAGTGGTCAGATCTTAACAAGTCACGATATAAAATATGGACTGATAAGACCAATCATTTTACAAAGGTCAGAATGTAAATTATGGACTGGTCAGATCAGTCGCAATGGTCATGGATAGTTCTGTACATCAGATTAGCCACACTGGGGCTCGTCTCTATAAAATAGGTATACAGCCATTCACGATATTTTTGGTTCTTTGATGTTTTCTCACTAGTCCACTCTCCTTTTTAACATCTATTCAGTTGCCATGTTGAAACGCATTAGTTCGTTAATTTATTTCACCAGCAGTTTTACATTATAACAACCAGCATTAAAACTATGCCGTTTATCTTTTTAAAGATGTTTCTTCTTGGTTCTAAGTTTGATGCTTTCTCACTAACATCTATTCTGTTGACATGTTGAGTATACAAAACATGTACTTTTTGATCGTCTAATCTGTTCGAGTATTGAAAACTGACAATAAAGGAAAAGGAAGGACCTAGCAAATGAAATCTGGGAATTGTCAAAATCAAAGATGGCTACCTGTCGGCCATGTTGCTTTTCCTGTAAGTCTCTGAAATAAACATCACAAGATGTAATATACACCACCGCCGACCACTAGTCGCCATCAAGTCAAATTTCATTTAGAGAACATGTTTTTGAATTGATGACAGACAGAAAACGAAAATTCACATTCCTGCCATTTCATGATGGTAGACTAAAAACAAAACAAATTTCTGGGTAATTTTGCAATTTTTATATGAAACATGGTATGTCGTTTAAACCATTCAAACACTCATAAATAAAATGAAGGATGTCTTTTGATGAATTTTACCTTTCAAACAATCAACTTTACCGATGATTATTTATATGCCCATACATACATATACACATGTACTGAGTTTAAGGCCCAGTTAGGGCACGACCCATAAATTGTCTTCCTTTGCCACTTGTACTACGATTTTATATATCTACACAAATATATATTTATCTATCAAATCGGTATCAAGTTTTAAACTTTTACACAGCATATAATTCTTCAACTATAAACATGCAATTTTTCATCCATAATGGTGATTTTATACCCAGACAAACTTGGCTCGTTTCATACATTTGGCACTATTCTATCAGCCAAAGTCTATCGCAATGTCAGAAACAAAACACAAATTTTTAGTTGTAAATTATCTATTTGTAAGCATTGTGTACAGTTTCTTCATTAACCTCCAGGACTTCCATGCTCCTAGCACAAATAATATGAACATTAATATGATACTTCAGGGCTTTTCCTCACTGGTTTGGGATGGGGCCTTTTTGTCTCATTTTGGAAGGGAAATAGTGATTGGGAAAGATATTTTAGGAGTAAACTGAAAATTTTGGAAATTTGGCTTAAATGTGAAACAATTTCAATGGAAATGGGGTCCATTAATGGCACCAAAACTTTGAGATCTTTGGATACCCCCTCCCCCGAAACAGAACAAAATCTTATCTAAATTCATCACATAGATGAACGAAAGATAGATTTAGAAAAATGTCCTTGCTGTAGTGCCAAATATAGCGATTCAAACCACTAAAACCGTACTTTATGTTGTACTAAGAGGAAATACTGACAAAAACATGACTCATTCACAAGCTTTCATCACTTTCTAATTAACACATCTAGACACATCCATTTCTCACCATTCAACACATATTGACGATATGATGGTCATAATATCAACTCAGCACCCTCACTTTTATATAGCACATTTCCTGTCAACTGTAAGATGACTTTTAAAACTTCCAAATATAAATGACATTCACAACGCAATATCTAATCTTTAAAAAATTATAGCAAATTCTTAATTCTCCAAATACCTCAAAATGCTTTCTCAAGTATAAAGACAAGTGTAAACAAGGAGTTGAAAAAACAGTTTGTACTAACCACTCAATCAATGACTTCATATTGGTCAATTATCTAACTTTGCAGGAAATCATAAAAATGTATTTCCAGTCATCATCCATCACCATGCTATGATTCACAGCAAATGTTTCCACCAAAAGAAACTAGAAACATGTACTTTAGAGACAAACACAAATTACAAACAGGTGCTTTATAGACAAATATAAATTACAAACAGGTGTTTTATAGACAAACACAAATTACAAACAGGTGCTTTATAGACAAACATAAATTACAAACAGGTGCTTTATAGACAAATATAAATTACAAACAGGTGTTTTATAGACAAACACAAATTACAAACAGGTGCTTTATAGACAAACATAAATTACAAACAGGTGTTTTATAGACAAACACAAATTACAAACATGTACTTTATAGACAAACATAAATTACAAACAGGTGCTTTATAGACAAACATAAATTACAAACAGGTGTTTTATAGACAAACATAAATTACAAACAGGTGTTTTATAGACAAACACAAATTACAAACATGTACTTTATAGACAAACATAAATTACAAACAGGTGTTTTATAGACAAACATAAATTACAAACAGGTGTTTTAAAGACAATTTGGTTTGGTTTATTTTGTTCAACGTCCTATTAACAGCCAGGGTAATTTAAGGATGTGCAAGGTTTTGGAGGTGGAAGAAAGCTGGAGTACCACCACCTACAGTCAGTACCTGGTAACTGTTTCGAGGGCTAGTGATAAAGTGACGGGACACCTTAACCACTTGGCCACCGGGCCCCAGAAGACAAACACAAATTTCAAACAAGTGCTTTAAAGACAAACACAAAATACAAAAACAAACATGAAATATTTCATAATTTGGATTTGTGAACACAAATATCTTAAGTTAATCAAGACCATTTATTGGGAATCTATTTATAAATTACATTGTTTCATCAAGACCATTTATTAGGAATCTATTTATAAGTTATATTGTTTCATTGTCTGTAATATACAATCTTCATTGTGACATGACAACAAGAAATTTACCATGCAAAGAACATGTAGCAATAATTTTGCTGTCTAAAAATTAAATTCATCAAATAAATACATAAAACTAACGTTTATACAATATACACTATGTTGATTCATCTATTTTAATTTACAAACTACTTGTTTCCAAAATAATTTAAGATAAAATCATAAATGTGTGGGGCACATTGTTATAGTCCTGTTATGTTTATACCTCACAACACTGATATCTGTTTTTACAAGCAAAATTACAAATAAAATTTTGAACATTTTAATTTCTCCAGCACAGCTGTTGTTTCTCTAGTAAAGAGAACTTTTTGCTAAAATATACAAAGATACAGAAGTTTTATCTGTAGGCAATACCTAAATACCACAGCTTCTGATAAATGTTCCCCTTTACATACAAATATACAAAACTGATCAACAATGTTTGGTACTCTGTACTAAGTATCAATTGTTACAAAATACAGGGTTTAAAACATTGTAAAACTTTCACTGTGTCAAATGCTGACAACCACTTCATATATGTACCAATACCTGGTCTATATATATAGCCATCCTCCTTCAGTCCTACAGATATACACCCCCATTTCCATCAGATATGCAACATTCCCCTACAGATATACACCCCCATTTCCATCAGATATGGAACATTCCCCTACAGATGTACATTTCCATTTCCATCAGATATGGAACATTCCCCTTCAGATATACACCCCCATTTCCATCAGATATGGAACATTTCCCTACAGATGTACATCTCTATTTCCACTAGATATGGAACATTCCCCTACAGATGTACACCCCCATTTCCATCAGATATGGAACATTCCCCTACAGATGTACATCTCTATTTCCATCAGATATGGAACATTCCCCTAGAGATATACACCCCCATTTCCACCAGATATGGAACATTCCCCTACAGATATACATCTCCATTTCCATCAGATAAGGAACATCCTTCTTCAGCCGTCAGCTATGGAACATCCTCCGTTGGTTCTACAGACATACTCAGATGTGGTTGAAAATACTGTTTTGTGAGAAAGAAGACTCCTTTTTCTCTAGCCGAGGTTTCTTGGCAGCCGGTTTATTTTTCGTGTTAGGAGTGTGAGCTTTCCTCAGCTTAGGTCCTAATGTAGGCTTTGTACTAGAATCCTGTAAATTACAATGCGATTAGTGAAAACACTGTACATGTACAATCATAAATAACGTTATTAACATGGAGTTTCAAACATTTTAAAGCTGTAATTTACAACATCCATGTGGAAAATATGACTCAAGGTGAGTAAATTAATTTAAAAAATATGTTACAACAATGTTTTATTTTCACTGTCATAATCATAATCAAGGACATATTGATGCACCGATAATAATCACCTACTAACTTTCAACATACAGAAATCACAAATCTCACAAATATTTACGTGCTGGTATTCTTATGAAATTCTATATTTATATTTTGATTGTCAGGCAAACTTCATTTCATTAAATGTGCCCTGATTAAAAAACTATCCTAACTAACCAATTCTTATATCATTGTAGCTAAACAAAATGCAAAACCACAGCATTTCTTACCTTAATTATTCCACATAAATCCCCCCCCCCCCCAATACATCAGTCAATTGAAGATTATTGCTTGCACTCTAGAAGGTGAACTAGACATTTTTTGTTTTGATATACATTGCAGACTGTGCAACATGTACACCACTCATTCCTACAACGCAGACTGTAACATGTACACCACTCATTCTTACTACCTTTAAACTGTAACACTGTACCCACTCATTCTTACTACCTTTAAACTGTAAAAATCTCAGTTGGAAATATTGGCATAATATTTCTGTGAAATACATCAAGAAAATAAAACTTTCTCGTGATTACCAAAATTGAAAGTGTCTGTTTTGTAAATATGTAAATCAGTGTAAAACAATAACACTACAATTTGGTAGGTCCTACAAGAATGCATGTTACCGCATGTAGACAAGCTGTGGCACAGACTCGTCACTAACTGAGGTGTTTTAAAACTTTACACAACTTATTTCTTATCTAGATGGGCATGATGAACATGTCTAGTCCCCTGGATTTAAATGATTAATATATACAATGATATCACATGGACACACTTACTGAACAGTCATTCAAACAACTAAATTTCACTTAATCTGAGTAACAGGTATGCTAAGCACTGAACAAATGTAATTGGATACAAATATATTGCTTTCTTTTTTGTTAAGTATATATGTGTGATAAGTTTTGTACCTTAGTGCCAGACTTGTTTTCTTTATCTTTCCCTGGAGATATGACCTGGAAGGTGAGGTTACGAGAGTTCCTTGGACCACCTGGATTCACAATAGTACTGCCCTTGTTAAACTCAGCAATCTTTGCCAAGGAGTCCTTGTTTCGGCTGAGAAAGGAGCCACGTTTCTGTCCCTATATCAAACAAATCAAAATTCATAAAACATAAATAATAACACTTTTTTTTTCAGAGCATCTGTTATATCAAGGAACTCATGCTTTGTTTTTAAAGAGAAACAGGCAAATTTTTTTTTTTATTGAGATAGAAGAGCTTTATATTGTATATGAAGTTGCAAAGGAAATAAGACTTATAAACTGAAGAACCAAATGTCTTTTACCTTTGACAAAGTGACATTAGTCTTTGGAAATGTGACTTCTTGTTTAATTCCGGCTTACGTTTGCTTCATAATGTCAACGAAAATACTAATCAGTGATAACATACCAAATATGACCTTGACTTTTGACCCAGTGACTTAAATCTTGGATAACATGGCCTTGAGCATGTTAATCTGTATTACCAGAATCAATATTATGTTATTAGTATTGTATATGTGTGTGCCAAAGAGATTCCAGAGGACATTTGTCTTGGGTTAAGAAGACAGTAGTAGTGTTCACTGTGGATCATGGTGCCTCTTCTTGAGGAGAAAGATGGTTAATGGACAGTATAATGTGATTGGCGTCAGTGTAAGAACCTGTGACTTTCCCATGTTGGCGTTCACATGTGTAAATGTCTTGTGTGGAGCTCCATAATCAATTAATGGAGAATTAAACTACTCTGTAGGGACATTAAATCTAGACTGGGCAGCCCAGACGGTACATCACATTAGATACATGTGCATGTGCTATTTACATGCTGTCATTGTTAAAATGTTCTCTAAATCAATGGTTGAATCTACTTGAACATCTCTGTGGTCAATTCACAATGGGCAGCTGTCAAATAATTCCATGTATATGAAACGAAAGATAAAAGAACAAAGATCATAATAAACATCTACGTTCATCTTTGAAAAATGGTACACAAGAACAAGCTTCACATACAGATAATTTGATTAAGTTCGGGGTTGGTGTATCCTTCCTCTTTGGGGCAATGTCTGGCTCAGTCGGAGTTCTGGGTACAGAGCTGCTAGTGTTACTGGTGTCTGACTCTGAAATAGAAACATACAGAAACTTGTATACTTAAAATAGTACAAAAAAAACAACACATTGAGTATTGCTGAACCCTCACTAGCTATTGCATTACAAAGATTTATAAAGACGTTGCCCTTTGGTGATAATTTGGGAAATGGAAAGTATACAATTAGGATGTAAGGCAATTTTTTTTTTCAAAAGAGATACACCAGAAAGGCATATTTTTTTCATTTTACAAGACATAAATGATGAAACAACAACGTTTTTTTTTTGGCTTTGGTTTTTGTTTTGGTAATAAAATCAGCATTTTCACCCAAGATTGAGCATTCTGATATAAAATTAATGTACAACTTGTTAATTAAAGCCAGTTATTGCTTAATAAAAAAGTGTTTCACTTTTGCTTTGGTGTTCTTCATCCCAATGAGTGCTATTTTCTGAGTAATCTTCCGCCATTAACACGAGGTAAATAAATCATAGATCTTTATTCAAAGTCTTCGTGACTTAGCAGTAAATCTGACATGTGGACCGTTTTTTTTCTTCTTCAAACCAGCTGATACATTTCCAAGTATTTTTTCATTGGTTTTACGATGAAATTGGCAATGCTGCACCCTTAAATGAAATGTGTGCAGGCCTGTGAACCAAGTACATTTCGCTTTTTGGCCTAACTGATTTTAATGTAATAAAACAAGAAATTGTAATGTTAGTATTTTAATTGAGGAACTAAATAAAATGAATAGGAATTTTAAAAAATAGACTTAGTGATGGTGACCATGACTTTTAAAAGTCTGAAACTGAAGCTTATCCGAGATATTGTGGTCCTTAATTAGTGTGTTAAGTTTGATCAAAATCCCTCAAGGAATGAAGCTACTAGAACACTGACATAGTTTTTGTACAAAAAGTAACCCCGACCCTGACCTTGACCCCAAAACCCTGACCTTGACCGAAAACCCCTGAAATTCAAACTTGTCAGAAACAATATAGGGATCTTTTTGGATATAAACTGTGGTTAACACAAATCCAATTTCAGTGAGGTTTGAAATAGCATAAAATAACTCATACTTATTGTCAATTTAAAGGAAGATTTAAAAATCAGAATGAAATTAAGCATTTGGAGTTACTGTGAATTTAGCATGGTAAACAGGGTGTTTGCCCTACAGTAATCTGAATTGTGTAGCTGCTGAAAGGAGTAGGCACAGTCCAGTCTTAATTAGGAAATTAAAATTCATTCATTTTTATAATTACTATCTTAACAGTCCAGTCTTAATTAGGAAATTAAAATTCAGTCATTTTTATAATTACTATATTTAGAAGATACCTGTTAGAGACACCCAATGCCAGCTATAAACCTACCTCTCCTCTTGAGGAACACTTTGCCAAACTTAAAGAACTGGCTATCATCTCCTTCTTTTTCTTGATCCTGTCAAACCAATGATGATACAAGGAATTAGCTTCTTGTGAATGATTAGAAACCAAAGTGATCAGACAGCATTAATACATAATTACATGACTTGCCTGTCCATGGTTAATTTTAAACTTATTTCAAAATTCATTAAAAATTCTGTATATCTGTAAGTATTGATGAGTTGTGGAAAAAAAACGAAAACGAAAAAATGCAAGCAAATTTACACCAATGACCTCATCTTTTAACTAAGCCAAGTACAAATCTTTTCAACTGTATAACTAATTAGCAGTAATGAAATGAACCACAGAAACCCACCATTTGTTCCTTGAGCCATTTTTCTCGCTCAAATCGCTCCTTCCTCCATCGTAGTTCATTCTCTCCCTCCTCGTCCTCCTTCTCTCCCTCCGATTCATTTCCAAACATGTCTTGCTGAGTGTCATCGTCTACACAGACAAGGACAAAGTAAATCAATAAGCTGCCATATTCTAATAGCATGGGAAACTTTACATCATTAGTCAAATATAATTTTATACAAGATTATTCCATATGCAAAGATGGAAGGGATTTTCTCCCAAGGCATGGAGGGTCTTGTAAACTGAGCCTCTACCGAGGATTATATCTAGATTAAGTTATTTTGGATCTGTTTTCACAATCCATCTTTCATTGCATGTAAAAAAAAAAAAAAAAATTCTCATCAGATATGAAAATCTGCTTCACATTCTCAACAATCAAAGACTAGCTTGCACTTTTCCAATTGCAAAACAAGTCATATCAACTTATATAAATCATGCTTGTTGGCCAGGATGGAAGTATGTGAGGGTACTTAATGTGGAAGGAAATGAAGTACTTGTATAACCCTGAGGTCATTTCATCATGATTTAAAATACCATGCTACACAGTACCTTTTTACATCCGACTTGGGAATCAAACCCTGGCCACCTAGCTGAAAGGCGAGTGTGCTACCACTGTGCCACCCAACCACTCCAAACGTAATTGATGGAAGCCAGGAAGGCAATAAACACAAGTTATTTTGATGCATGGACATGGGTTTCCAGTAATTGCAGGTTTTTTGTCCCTTTAACAGCCAAAGTCATTTTGAGGAGGAATCCCTTTGTAGTAGCTTGCAGCTACCTCACTTACCAGCATGTGGGTGACCTGTCATATGCTATTCAGAGCAATTGGGGTAAAATGTGCTGACACAATCACAACAGCACAGGATAGTTTAATGTAAATAGTATGTAACCTTAGCTTCCAAGAGAAAAATAAACCAGCTTGTTGGGATCAAACACTCCTCTGGGATCTTCACTTGAGGATACTTTGTCCGATATTCCACCAATTGAGCCATGACAGCCCAATATAAACATCTAAACATGAACTTCTGTTGTTGTGTTAACCTATATAATATATTTACCAATGTTCCTCCACTTAAATTGTCGTTTACGCCCTGCTCCCTCGGAATGAAGGTCTCCATCCTGCAGGTACATCTCCTGGAACCGCATCAACTCGCGTTTGTCCTCATCTATCAACTGCTTCCTGAAGAACAGGATGTAAATCAAAATAATACTCAAAAAGACATAGCACAGATAAGATCAAATTTCTTGTCTTCTGAATAAAACACACCACAGTATTTAGAAATGCATTTTTGCATTAAGAGTTTAGTATTCATAACCATGGTCCAGTGTCGATAGAGTTAAAGGTTTACTTACAAGTGGGCGCGGCCGACCTGATTCCGGAGCTCTTCCTCTCCTACTGTTGCATCCTTATCACCCTCCTCCATCTCCATGAAGTCATCCTCCTCAGCAATATCAAAGTTTTCATCACTGTCATACTCACTTCCTGTTAATTACAAAACAAGAATCTTCCTGTTAATTACAAAACAAGAATTTTCTAGTCTAAATTATTTTCAGATATCATTAATAACGCTGAGAACTTTTTATAGTCTAAATCATTTTCACATATCATTAATAATGCAGAAAACTTACTGTATCCTTATTATTGCTTATGTTCACAATGAATGACCATATGGGTCTTTCACATTATAGACCTTTTACCCTCTATGTTTGAATTATCAAACAATCATTTAACATAATCATGGCAACAAAAGATTTTGATTCAATTACCTGACAGTTCTGCTTCTTCATCCACAAAATCTTTCTTGATAAGTCTATACATTTGAAAAAAAGATATAAATCAAAACTCTGATTAAGCAAAATTAAATATATATACTGTATAGGCACCAGTCTTGAGAAACATGGCCATCACTCAGGCAAATTTTCATTGTCTACCTAGAATGTCAGTTGTGTTTAAGGTACGAGGGGACAGCTTAAAATGTGTAAAATCAAGATGGAAAAGTATGAAGATATGAAAAGAGCAATTGTTGAATCAGTGAGTTTGGCCAGAATGAAACCTGAATCCAACACATTTAACAAAAATCCAATGGAGTAAACCTGGATTGTGCAGCACACTTTTTTAAATTAAGTTGTAGACATACCCATGTTTATTGCCTGCAGTGAAACCTGCGAACTTGCGAGGTGCATCATTATCTTCCTCGTCTCCACTTTCATCTAAATTATCTGTGTCATCTCCATCCTTTCCATCATTATCGTCCTCACTCAGCTCATTCTATAGGTAGGAGAGTTAACAATATTTTATTTCATAGAAGGAATGTCATTGTTATATTTCGTAGCAGGAATGCCATTATTATTTTGCCATTGTTTAATTTCGTAAATTAAAGATTTCTTCCTCATCTCTCTCACCTTGTCATTGTTGTCAAATTTCTCCTCCTCATCACTGACAATCCTGAACTCGTCCTCCTCCTCCTCCTCATCTAACGGTAACTTGCGCTTCATCCCGGCCTTCTGTGAATCTTGGGGCATTTTACCACTGGAATCATAAATCATCGGAGCTATAAAGCAGAAGTGACCATTGAGGTATAATATAAATTTGTATACGTTTCATGATGCTACATGTGTATGGGCCTAGTGTAATGCACCGAGGAATTGAAATGCCATCCTTTTTTTAAAGTGAAAATCAAGTGTGTATACATATGATATTAAAATGTGAGTGGAATACCCCAATAAGATATGAAGGAAAGAGATGACCAGTGAGTTTTTGTTGGACAAAATAAGGTTTACCCCCATATCAGCACACCACATCACCCCCTCCGAAGGCTATACTGGCCAATAAACATCACCAAACAATACTCCAATCGAGTGTCTGTCTAAGATTATGATGAAAGTCTCTATACCTGCCAGCAAACTGTCCAGAACAGAGCCCCAGCAGTTCATCCATGTTGCCTTGTGTTTGCTGGGTTCCAAACAAACTCTTGCAGGATTTCTTATCATCACTCTGAGTAGCTGTCAATATAAAAAGCTAAGCTTCAGCAAACAATGCAATATCAATCCTCTTTCTTGTTGAAATTGTTTTTCTCAACAAAAAAATTTCATACTTTGGAACCTAACCATGAAACCTAAGCTCACTTTTAAGTTCTGTAGCCAACAGCACATTAAACAGTCATATCATTATACAGCCTCTACTCACCTCCAAACCGCCCTGAGCAGAGCCCCAGCAGTTCATCCATATCAGATCCCTCTGCATTGTCTATGTTTCCAACAGCAAAGGAACGCACATTTTTCTTGTCTGTTGATCCCACCTTCAAAAACCTAAAATATCATACACACAAATGTTATAGGAAAATCTCAAAAAGTTCATCATGAAAATTATTTCAGTTGGAATAAATGTATCAGAGATTGTTGGCACTAGACAGTTCTTCCATAAAATTTACTACCTGAATCCAACATTGATAAAAGTAGCATTGTTATATTTTACGGCCTGGGCATTCCCTGTCCCTAGACAACTTTACCTATATAATATTGTCACAGTGTAAGTTCTCGACAAGAATTGACAAACAGCAATCAACACTTATCAAGAGATGATCTGTAGCCCCACTTACCCATCAGCATCTAACATCTGTGACTGAGAGTCTTCCAGGTAAAACAGGGGCATCTGGCTCTGTGACTGTGTCTGTGTTGGAGGTAGAGCTTGGTTGTTGCCATAGAGATCTTGGGAGTCTTCAATGGGTGGTGGTAGGTTGGGACGCTTTTTCTGTGTCTGTACACAATATCACATGGTTGGTATTAATGTTACGATGCCTGGCCACTATTTACAAACCTATCTAACGTGGCCTTCTCCACTGACAGTATATATATATATCTGACTCTAAAGCAAACCAATAACCTTTCATCACATTCTATGCAATTAATCATAGCAAAGGAGAAGTTTTTTTTCTTAATTTCATGAAGGAGGACATTGATTTTGTTTTGTATGTTCTCATAATAGAATTGAATGAATATGTTCAGTAATTTTTCAGGTTATTTGTTCAAATAATGTAACAAGACCTGTTTTGACTTGCAATCAGTTACTCAGTTTTTTCCAGAATCTGATTGTATAGCATATTGCTTTCATTCATTTCATAATTTCATCTAAAAAACTATCAGACGCACAATACCAGTAATACATTAAAGTTTATTCTGACTAAAACTATAACTTTTACATTGAAGTTCATTCTGACTTCCGACTTAAAACTATCTGGTGCACTCTGCCAGAATATACATTAAAGTTCAGTCTGACTAATAACAGATCTAAATAATAATTATGGTTGATTCACTTTAGCATATATAAATTATAGGAAGAACTTCTTTCATAAAGCTGGATACTTACTGGGGACGTTGTCATGGAAGCTAGATGCTTGGAGAAAGGGAGAGAATTCCTCGTCAGCCTGTGGCTCGTCCAGACTGTGAGGAACTAGAAAATGGGGGACTGGCACATCTGACTCAACTGACTTTGAACCTGAAAAAAATTCACTTTTCAAAATTACTAAATATACAACATGTTGATGTCTAATATGAACAAACAGGGTTTACATTTTTCCATGAAACAAATCTTGTGACTAACAAATGTGTACCATCTGTGCACAACAGAACGTCCTTCATCAACATATTGTTAAAAATGTCTGGATGCATGGCATGTATTATCATTTTTTCAATATACCAAAGTATGTTCTGTTCCGTATAAAATTGACATCTTATTTCTCAGTAAATCTGCCTCAGAACAAGTATTTCACCTGCTGCTTGCTGAGCGCTGTCTATTAAACCAGCAGACTGCTGGGTGTCGTCACCTGGATCTGCGGACTGTTTGTCCTTCACACTGACCAACTGCTGAGCATTGTCTTCTGAAGCAACCACATCATTACTGTCCTCATCATCACTGATCTGAAGAACTCTGCTCTTTTTCTTGGCTGACACAGCTTTCACTACCACTTCTGTAAACATGATTATGTATTCAGACTCGAAAAAGTCCTTTGTATTTTATTTCAAAACCATAAATATTGATATTATACCAGTCATATTTATATTTTTAACTTTAAAACATGTTTACCTGCAAATGTGATTATTATATTGTTTAAGTTACCTTCATTTTCACCTTCTTCCTCGTCATCAGACAGCTGTAAAATCAGATTAAGATCACCATCCTCCTTCTCACTTTCTCCATCTTCTTCAGCTTCATCATCCATGAATGGATTTTTCTGAAGGAACAAGTTCAATGGATATGATTTTTTGTATTTTGTAACTTGCCAAAGCTTGCTGTATAAAGAGTCTATGTTGGAAGTTAAATATATGCGAGATTGGTTTAATACTTTGTGAACCATTTGGCCTGGTCATTTTGATTGGACCAACCCGTGCATCAATTTTTAATTGTGACATTTCAGGTATAAACCTTGACAGCCAAGGAAATATTAATACAGGCCTTGATATATTTTGTCTGTTGTATATCTTTATACAATTTCTACAAGTTACATACTTCACTGTATTACTAATCTCCAAAAATTTTAGATTCCGTTTTTATCTTTTAAATTTTAAGTGAATAAATGATTAATTGGTTATTTCATTTGTTGGTGTTAAATTTTTATGTTTCAATATTGTTGGTGCCATTTTATCGTTTTTGGGACAAGCAGTGTATATACACAATTGGGAGTGAGTATCTTTAACAGTCATTCCCAAACACCGTCGGCCCGACGGACATGACCGGTAAAAAATATTGATGTCCGGTAAAAAAATTCCATATTTCCGGACCGACGGTCTGGTAAACATTTAGAATTAGTTTCAACCGGATCATGGTCATTCACGCGCTTCAACTAAAGTCTTTCTTACAAACAAGCATTTTGCTAACCCCGATTGCTAAGCCGACCGTCATTATATTACGATCTAGCCTAGCTACGTATACTGGGTCCAGTTTTTAAGAGTAACGATGTCTATGCTTAAATATTTTTTGGGTGCAATACCCGGAAACCCCTTGCGCAAATCTGCATCAACCAACGCAGAATGTCAGAAACAGTATGATGATAAGCGAGAGAGAAAACTTAACGACAAATGGAGGGTAGGACGGGACTGGTTGAAGTTTGACACTGCAGGGGAAAACGGAAAAGGTTTGATGACATGCTCGCTTTGTATAGAGTATTATGGATTTAAATCATGGGAAAACATAAACCAGAGACTTACTGGGTGTTCTAACCGGAAGGTATCTGCCGTGGTAGATCACGAAAATAGCCAAAGCCATAAGGCAAGTGTCAAGGCATTGTTGCCTGTACCCGCAGACGTAGATAAATCAGTGGCTGTCAATATGATGAATATCTGGATGTATGCGAGGGATTGATGTAATAGTAAAATGATGGACTAAACTTGTTTTTGTGTTGCTTATTTATTAAGTTTTAAGTAGAAAATTTCAACATTTTTTCCCTTAAAATTACCAAAAATATCTGGTCTGGTAACATTTCATCTGGTCAGGTAAAATATAAATATTTACCTGACCAAATGTCCTGTAAGTTTTCAGATTGTTTCGCATTGTCTGCTTTAAGCTACACAAATGAACTAAACTACCCCTGTAAGGTTCTGATCCTTATTATATCTGATGACAGGTGGTTTTCACAAAGCATTATCAAAATTTATAGCACTTGTTCTATTATTAGGTTACCTCTTTAGGTTCTTGATCCTCTTCCATTTCCTCATCAGCATCTCCAAACTGTTCTTCAAAGTCATCATCCTCCACATCTGTGTCGGAATGATCGGACATTTCAGCCTCGTCATCTAGTAAAGCTTCTTCCTCCCCTCCCTCAAAGCCTGCCTCATTGTCCAAGTCATAAACTTGCTGGTGTTTCTGTCGGTTCTTCTCCCTTTTCTGGGCCATCACCACTGACAGCTGAGACTTTAAAGCCAGCAGTTTTGCTCCTACAACAAAAACGTTTGTTTCATATGCATTACAATGACAAAATTAATTGGTTCTCAGGCAGCCTGCATCCAAAAAATGTAGTGAAATTGCCGATTTTATTACAGAAACAGAATTGCCCTAATGCACCTGTAAACGTGTGTGTGTGTGTGTGTGGGGGGGAATCTGGTGAAATTGTTCTGCATTCTGGTTTAATCTCGCCGATTAAGTGACCTAGGCAGACGATACAAATGGCTGAATATTTTCACTCAGACGGTGTCTTTGATATCCGTGCACACATTGCATGCATATTTGGAAAGGATCAACAATACTGCCATGGAATATACTTGGGGGATTTTTGGAAGCTTATACAAATGGCAGAACTACACACTTTGATAAAGGATGAATCTATGGCGATTGGGACATGGACATTTCCCGATACACTGAAAGAATGCCATGTTTCGTTTTTATTAAAATTTTCCTGTTTCTTGTTGAAATGAATGAACACAGAAGTATTTCATTTTGATGAAATGAAATAAATAAATAAATAAATAAATAAATCACCCTCATCTGTTTTGTATCCAATAAAATGATAAAACAAGAAATATCTTTAAAAAAGTTAAACGGCATAGTTTTAATGCTGGTAGTTATAATGTAAAACTGTCGGTGAAATAAATCAACGAACTAATGCGTTTCAGCATGGATAACAAAATCATATCAGTTTGAATCATTTTTGGTGATAATAAGACTGCATTTGAATCAGGAATATAATTTTTTATTAATGTGTCATTTTAAAAGATATATCCACTTATTCAGCTTGCATTCAATCTTAACTTTGTTTCGTTTTTAACTGCATATCTGCATTTTGCATCTACCGCTACATTGACCAATCACATACTTCATCTTGACCAGTAAAGCCACCTGTTGCTCCATATCCGGGGCTAAAAGAATATTATACGGCTATGCTAGAATGTCAAGATAAAAGCCCAATGGGTTGTCAACATTTTCAGCCAAATGTATTATGTCCAGCTAAGTTTTCTTCATTTACTTCAATAATTTTATTTTTCAAATCTTTTTTTTTTATAAAATCCTTTGGTGTAAGATATAATATTTTATGCTCAGATTGAACTAGAATGCAGGAAGCTGCATCTAGAATTCAATTTTTACCCAGGACTGGAGGGGACATACCCTCAAATCCCCAAAGAGGGGCTTCACCTTCTGCTGGATGCATAACACAGCTCAGACTGCCTCATTTCAAAACCTGGCAGCCCAGTCGTCTGTCAAGGCGATTAAGTTAATGTCAACCCTTTGTATTACAGCTGTAGTACTAACCTGGAGTGTCCAGTTTCAGTAATGGGTTTTCCTCCACTGGTGTTATGTGATAGGTAAACGTGCTTTCCTTCAGTTCCTCACGGTCTGGTGCCATCTTCTCCTTCTGTACAACACTATAAACAGTACAAAGTTTCTAAGTTATGTGATTGGAATGAAAATACAAATTGACAAAATTAGCTAGCCACACATTCGATTATGAGCACCATATCAAATTCCAAGGAAATTTACCTGATCTGAATGTCTTGATCACACTTCTTTTTTTCTTTCTTTTGTGAATGTTTTAGAAATCTGTCCATGAATACTGACATTTCCTTGTTCTTAGGGGTGGCGTCTCCAGAGTCCTCATCCAGACTAATGAAGGAGTTGGGTCCTCCACTGAGGCGTGGGAGGGAGGACAGGTTGAGGGATGATAGACCAGACAGTTTTTTACTGGGGGTATCTTCCGTCTGACATTTGTGAGACAAGTCAGCACTTACATTATCACTAACAGCACTACTGGGTTGGTCTGTGGTAATAGTTTCACACACATCTGTAGCACAGCTGTCCTTACACGAGTCCTCACATACATATGAATCTGTTTTTTTGTTTTCTTTCGGATCTTCAATACCCTGAAGTTCAAATGAGGACTCCATTCTCAACTTTTCCTCTTTATTCGACTTTGCTTTCTCTTCCTCTATTAATAAGTCGGGTAATTCATCAAAATCTAAATCACCAGATTGTTCACACGTTGATTTAACTTCAGGAAGTTCTACACAACTATCACAGTCACCCATCTTGTCCTTGTTTGAATGTAGATCTGGAAGACTGTCACTCTCTCCTCCGGTGTGTGGTACCTCAGAGTTTGTTTCAGTAAGCTTTGAACTGACCGTATCAGCAGTGTCATCCGAAAGGTCTACTTCCATACCCTGGCCATCGGTAGACGATAATGTAGGACTGGAAAATCTGGTCTTGGATAGAACTTCCTCACACAACTCTGCTTTACTGTCAAAATAAACGATGAATACTATAGACAAGTATGTTTACATGTTCAAATTACAGTTATTAAATATACCAAGTGGTAACTGAGTAAAGTTTAGTGTCAAACATACATGAGGGTTACATGTCTAGAAATGTTCATCACAATGGACACAACCTAGAGCTTTTTCTCACTGGTATGGGATTCAAACTTTTTGTCTCATTTTGGGAAGAAAATTTGTGAAATGGGATGGATTTTTTGCAGGAGTAAATGGATTTTATTTTTGGAATTTGGCTTAGCTAAATATGAAATCATTCTAATATTGGGAATGGGGCCAAGTAAGAGCCTCAAAAAGGCTTCAGAAAAATCCCGGCAGATCCCTTCTTGTGTAAACAATTTTTCTACATCTCAAAAAATAGTGCTTTTATAATTTAGTTCACATTAGCCACTATTTCCATTTCTAACCGTTTAGTTGGGTACACTTCTCCATGTGGTCAGCCTAGAGAGGTAATATCACTACATTCAATGTATCCGATTTCTACAGGATAATAACTGACCGTGAATGACTAGCCCCCTTCAGGGCTTTGTACTGCTGCTGTTTCTGTAAAGCACGTCCCAGAAAGTCCTGCAGTGGCCTCGGGCTAGGTGTGTAATAAGGAATATTCACTCTAGACTCTGCAACAGATTAAATTAATTCACAGGTAGAGAAACATCAGTATCACCTATTTAAAACTGAGAGAACAATCAATGCCGCCATTTAAAGATCTTGACAATTATTGTTTTTATACGTCTTTAAGGGTGCATGATATTTATGATGTTATTAAGAATCATCTATTCTCTTTGTGAATTGAATTTCCTTCAATACACTATCATCATCCTTTGTGTCTCACTGTATATTGATATAATCAAACTTAAGGATTTTACATTATCTCATGTAAACTCACCTCTAACCATCCTTTGTGTCTCGGTAAACTCACCTCTAACCATCTTTTGTGTCTCAGTAAACTCTCACCTCTAACCATCCTTTGTGTCTCGGTAAACTCACCTCTAACCATCCTTTGTGTCTCAGTAAACTCACCTCTAACCATCCTTTGTGTCTCAGTAAACTCTCACCTCTAACCATCCTTTGTGTCTCGGTAAACTCACCTCTAACCATCTTTTGTGTCTCGGTAAACTCACCTCTAACCATCTTTTGTGTCTCAGTAAACTCACTTCCAACCATCCTTTGTGTCTCGGTAAACTCACCTCTAACCATCCTTTGTGTCTCGGTAAACTCACCTCTAACCATCCTTTGTGTCTCAGTAAACTCTCACTTCTAACCATCCTTTGTGTCTCGGTAAACTCACCTCTAACCATCCTTTGTGTCTCGGTAAACTCTCACCTCTAACCATCCTTTGTGTCTCGGTAAACTCACCTCTAACCATCCTTTGTGTCTCTGTAAACTCACCTCTAACCATCCTTTGTGTCTCACTATGTATACTGATCATTGCTTCCTCCTTTGCCTTCCGTTTGGACCGGACAGTCTCTTTCTTGGCTGCACCCTGAAAAACAACAGCATTGGTTCATACCAGACATTTTTTTATAAAAACTCTGAGGAAATACCAAATATCTACCAGAGATATGTTGCTTTATAAATAAATGTAAGAGATATACCCTTTTCAATTGCTTCAACAGTTTTGGGTCAATTGTACTTTCGTCAAAACCTTCATCATCAGCTTCGTCATGACTACTCCTGGCTGATTCATCCCCTGTATAACAAAGATGTGAATTATGAGTTTGCTTTTTTTTGTTTGTTTTTTTTGTTTAACGTCCTATTAGCAGCCAGGATCATTTAAGGACGTGCCAGGTTTTAGAGGTGGAGGAAAGCCGGAGTACCCGGAGAAAAACCACCGGCCTACGGTCAGTACCTGGCAACTGCCCCACGTAGGTTTCGAACTCGCAACCCAGAGGTGGAGGGCTAGTGTTAAAGTGTCGGTACACCTTAACCACTCGGCCACCACGGCCCCTGAATTATGAGAAAATATATTTGAAGACTTTTTTTCTAAAACATGTTTTTCATAGCCAGGGTTATATTCACAATGTATGGAATCATGATACGTCACAAGGACACCAGAATTTTATGATCACTACTTTTTTATTTATTCATTTATTTTTGAGACTTACCACTGTCTCGGTCACTGTCACTCTCGGCATCAAACAAGTCTCCATTTCCAAAGTCTGGTTTCTAAGTACAGAAAACAGAAAGATTTTTTACCTATTCCATTTGAATAGAAATAGGTATATTCAGCAGATCTAAGTACATCAGTACATCATCAAGGGTCACACTTGACTATATATATATCTATCCACCATGACTATCAACTTATTTATTAATGTTCAGCCCCTGGAGAATTTTGCATCAAAATTTCTGGAGTTTTGTCCTAATCTTTGAAAACAGAATGGTCTAACATATAGAAATCAGAACATAATGTGCAAGTGTAAATTTTACATACATAATGTAATGTGTGTTATATAAACTTACTCGGGGTGCTGAAGTGGATGGTCCAGAATCTGTACCTGAAATTTTCAATTGTATCATTATCAACAACAGCAAAACATAAATATAAACTTTTACTCAATATTTTACAACAAAAGTGAAACAAATAATTTAATTAATCAACTTATACTTATCACCTCTGTTGGTCAGGATTCAAGCTCAAGGAATCCAAGTACCCTGTAAACTTTATTTTACAACTGCGAAACAAATCATATTAACTTATGTTAATCATTCTTGTTGGCCGAGATGGAAGCCGGCAGGGGTCTAACTGTGGAAGGAAACAGAGTATCCAAGGAAAACCCTGATGGTCGGGCAGGTGACCCCATACCTTTTCACATCCGTTCAGGGAATTGAACCCCCGGCCGCCTCTGTGAAAGGCAAGTGTATTACCACTGTGACACCCGACCATCACTGAAGTACCCTGAGAAGACCCATGTGGTAAAACCACAACAAAAGATATAGATGTCTAGGATTTCATTATCAAGGATGTTAAATGAAACATAATTTCAATTTTGAAGTGATTATTCGATGACCTATGTTTTTTAAATACACAACTAGAGATACAGTACATTCCAGTTAATCGGGTATTTCGTTTAATTGGGTAAAATTTCAAAAACCAAAACCATTTTCTCTTAAATCATGTTAAAAAATATTCGTTTAATTGGGTTGGAAAAGTCGTATTTTTCGGTTATTCGAATAGAACAATCGGACAAAAAAATAGAAATTCTCCAATTTTCACGGAAGTCATCACGTATTTCTTTAAGTTTTAGACATTTATCAACAAATAGGGTAATTTAGATGGTTAAAATGTCAAAAAACGGTAAAATATTACCTTAAACGATAATGTTATGTCGGGGTTTTGTCATGTTCAGAACTGTGTTGTTGTTAATTCTGCCTCGTGGGGTTTTTCCCCAACAGGAAGTCGATTAAGAATTGTGGGTAAAATTAAATGTTATTTGTAGAGTCAGCAGCAGGCCAACGTAATGGGGGTTAAAAAGCATAATTAAGCTACCAGACTATTAAACTTTTACTTCTGGGATGTAAAATCTTCGAAGCAGAAACCAAAACAATAGGTTTTGACCTGGGTCTGACATTGCTACAGATCGATCGATATCACCGCGTACTGAATGTGGCGAATGCAAAGCGAGGGGTTCACCACGGGGAAATGTGATAACACGGGTACACAGGTGAGTTATTAAAAAAACAGTAGCGAGCAGTAAAAGGGCAGACACCCGACGTTAGCTTTTAATTCATATTTAGGTAAGGATTAGAACTGGTTAATAAAAAACATTACATTGGATTTCGTGTTGTTTTATCAGTGACTGCCAGTGTCAAGTTCGTATAAATTTATACCATCGGAAACGAAACTCAGTTTCTCCGATCTCTGTGCTTTGGCAATTGAAAATATGGAATATTTAAACTTCATAGCGAACATATGTCTCTATGATAAACATAAATGATTTTAGCTGTAATTGTCGGCGAGTCCTTAGATCGCATGTCAAATTAGGAACACGTGGATGAAACAGGGATGTATGACCCCCGATTTGAGGTGCTACGATTGTACCGTGTTGCGAATAAGAAACAATCTTTAAGTTTTTATTATTTTAATACATGTATTTTTATACAATAAGTAATAGTAATCTGATAATTTGACATCAGTGAAAGCACAAACAAAAACACTGTTTATTAATAATAACGCAAATATTTTCATCCAAAATCGACACAAGTCTTGACAACCATTACGGACCAAATCTAAGATGGCGACGTGCATTTCGGCTTATTGCATAAGTCAGTTAATCGGGTAAAAAGTCCCCGCAAATAGGCAACCCAATTAAGCGGAATGCACTGTATCAGAATATATATACAAACTAGAGGTAAGAGTTGTAATGTTCCTAGAACATCTGTGAAAGTATGACCACACTGACCTCTGCCAGACACACTGGAATCATTGCTTGTCTCATCCAGGACCTGTAACCTCTGAAAGTTAATATAACACAACTCGTTAGTCCACAAACCATATAACCCAACATGATTTCAGATTGCAACAGACATTCAGGAATGGTGTTATTAAAATGGATGCCAATTCAAGTACATGTCCCAATTTTTTAACAACTATTACACCTTTCTGTTGATCACTCAGTGATAACTAATTATAATCTTGCAAAAAAATGGTTGGTCCGATTCACATGAAATATTTAATACATCAGATATTTTACCTCGCACAATACAGTTAGAATGACTTGGATAAACAAGATACCACACCTTTTTCTTCTTCTGTGTGACAGCCCTAAGGGTCTCGTCATCGTCACTACCCTCACTGTCAGAATCTGTAACAGAAATGTTTTTATTTTACAACTACTGTATAATTCTATCCTTGTTGGACTCGAGTTAAAAGTTTGATGAAGGAGCACATGCAATGAATTTGTACAAGAAAGTAAGTCATTTCAAAGTAAACAATTCTATTAACAACCTTTAAGTAAAAGGGCTGTTTTAAAACAAACATCATTCTATCAGTGATAATGTTTATGTGTTAAAACTTATTGCATCATTTCTTTTAAGGTGTAAAATTTTTACCTTCATCTGTATTGTTTGAGTTAAGAACAGCATTCAGCACTTCCTCACCTGTCTGAAATAATTATCAATAAGACCATTAGAAATCGTTACAGGAATTGACGCCCAGTCACTGGTGAAGTTAGCTATTGTTTTAAATATTAAATTTGGAAATATTTGTTTTGAGTGGTGCTAGCTTCTATAGCCTACTACCCATCAGTGACATTGTGCAAAAGTTTTCACATTTGAGTTTTGTGGTGGTAACATGAACTACAACTTCAAATGGAAACATTTCTAGTAAACAAACAATAGCTACAGCAAACATAAACTGTCAAAATAAAAGACGGATAACTACGATTACATTTACATAAGCAAGATCCATTCTATACATTTCTTTATCAGAAATAAGGAGTGTATCTTTTAATTGTATGTAATATGTATACGTATATAACTATGTACTTCAATAAACTTTCTGGTTGTCTTTAACCCTTTGCCACATGCAGGTTATAACACTTCAGCACTCTGTGCATATAGTGCAAAGATACATTGTTGCAATGCAACATTATTGCGCTGACCGAAATATACATACACCATCTCAATGGCAGTTTTTGAGAAATTAAGCTTTGTTTTGATTAATTTTTCTAAACCTAATTTTGAAATGAAATAGTTGTTTTAGACATTTTTAGTAAGTTACAATTATGTTCAGAATTTCTTAAATTTTAATTCTGTTCTATTTTCTTTATAAAACCAACAACACATAACCACGAAATCAGCTGTATACAAACAGAACAGAAAAATTTCAAAATATTTTGACAATGTAATTTATAATTCATTGAATTCCTGTACATGAAATGATTCATCATTAAGTCCCAAATGAAACAAACTGAATTTTCAAAGTTTTCACAAGAATATTTCAACAGTTCAGGCTTAAGCCTAGAATATTTTATATCCGATGTCGCGACGAAGGAATGTGTATCCGACCATTTCGGGTCAAATCTACCTTCGTTTTTCAAATGCCAGCGAGCGTAGTTATTAATGTGTCGAGCTTTGGTGGAAAACTGATTCTCATTGAAGAAAATGTAGAAATAATCAATGGGACTTGCAGTATCAAAATCAAAAGTTTCTGGAAGTACTGGCCCCGTTTCCCTAACAAAATCATTTACTGTGATCGGCGAAAAATCTCGGTCAACATTACCTAATGGCGGCGGTACAACTAGTCGCCGTTCGTCCTCATTTTCGGACTCGTTATCTGTTGACAGTTCATTTAGAACATCGTTAAGATCAATATCTGACTCAATGTATTCAGGTCCAAAGCCATCGAACTCTAAATTATCATCATCGTCGTCAAAAACATCGCGCAAAATCGTAGCCACAGCTGCCATCACGCCTCGTTGTTGTCACACTTTTCTACACTCATGACTCACACTTTCTAGGTTAATTTATTCAAAAACTTTCGTATGAATGACGTGTACAAATCTGATTGGTCGATGCATTGATATCTTCTTAAAATAGTATCAGGGATTTTCAGATAGGTGTCGCTCTCAATCACGGGATTTTCCATGTCTAAGTTTACCGAACCGGCATGGCGTCGAGAGGCGCTTACATTGAGATAACGTAGAGGCGTCGAGAAGCGCTTACATGGAGATAATGCAGAGGCGTCGAGAAGCGCTTACATGTGGCAAGGGGTAAAGGCGTCCAGAGGCGCTTACATGTGGCAAAGGGTTAAATGAGGGAAACCATACCCATCTCCAGCTACATAGTGCTTACCTTTTTGACCTTGTTTTTTGCCTCATCTTCAGAACCTGCAAGAATTGATATGAACATCAGAAAAGCTTCATTTGCCAAGTTGTATACATGAATGTTAGATTTTTACAGACAATTACACAACATAGCTGATTTATGTTGGTTCTGTTTCAATGAATGAAACAAAAACACAAGTCAGAGTAATTAATTATTTTAATACTATTTTAGTTGATGTTTTTTTTAATAAAAAGGAATAACTGATACTTTTTTTTCAACCTTTACATTAAAACTAAATTAAGATGGTAACATACCAGGCATGGAGGAATCCACATCATCATCATCATCGTCCAATATTGTTGTCATCTACAATTGCAAACATTATGTAATGTAATTCATTTTGATATTGTGTGATGTAATTTTTGTCCTGGTTTACAGCCAAAATAGATTGTTTCCCTTGGCATTTATATAAATTGTTAAATGTGAAGTATCAATTAGTTTTGTGTTATCGTTGATTTTAATAAGTGTGAACTGCTACCATTACCAGGGAAAGCATTCATCAAATGATTTCTAACATTCACCATATACTGTGGACAGCATTCAGCAAATAACTTCTACTAGTGTTGAGTAATTACTGATTTCAATATAAGGGGAAAGGTAAAATTACAACGACCCGACCAGGATGCAAACCTGGGACCTACGAAATGTAAACGGACAATCTAAATATTTGAGCTACCTGGCAACTAATGTTCAGTCCAGTCCAGCTCCCTACATTAATAGCATTTGAGAAATGATCTATGCTTGATTTTATTTATACATTTATATTTACATATCTAAACGCGACAGGTATCTCGCGAGCCTTACCATCATACACCCTTAAAATTGATATAAGAACTTGGTGTAGTTTGGGACATGCCGTACTGTTAAACATGCACCATAGTTAACTGATAAATATTTGTATTAATGCATTTTAAAGCAATAAAGACAGATAAATAGCGGTAGAGTGATTGACTCCGGCGTTGCTACACTAGAGCAAACGGGGACCAAATCATACCCTGCAGAGGTGTTAGCTAAATTTTAAAAGCTTGGTATGAATATTCAATAGACTTATTGTTAAAATACTTACTCTCTTCTTGGGCTTTATTTGAATGTCTTCATCATCACTATCTGCTAATTGGAGAACAGGAATTTCATCTTCTTCACTGATCTCGCCATCTTCTATTGAAATAGGAAAAACAAATAATAAAGTATTTTCTATTTTTTTACTGCTTAAGGAAAAACAATTACTACGCAAATTTGCAAACTAGAAAATTTTTGAATAACAGTTCTGATTCAGTGAAAGAAAGATTTTTTTTTCTATTTCATCCAAAATTTAAAATGAAGTTGAGTTGACGAGTGTTGTTCCGATTAACCAATGGTTAGTCTAGATCTTTTACATCTGACTATGAATAATCAATCATGATTGTTTGATCGATGATGGTTTGTCTATAACATTGAATTTTTCAAGATTTATAGCCAACTTCAGCAATTAATAAATGAACGATATCACTGGTAAATTGAAATAAAAATGTATTAAAACAAAGTTTTAAAACATGTCCACAAAATTTACCCCTATCATAATTATATATTATGTTTTTGGAGACATTTTGTTTTCTGTTCATGATTGATTATTGATGGTTTAAGAAATGGTGATGATCGATCATGATAATTATAGTGATTAATAGATTACAACTACTTGATTCAATACAACAAACTGATAAGTGATAGGATAATCAGGAATATAGTTATATTTTATTTATTATATATATAGGCCTATATATACAGTTAAAACTAAACACAAACTCCTTTGGGTATTGTATATTTTTACTTGTTTCCATCTTGTCCTGTACAGAGGAGTGCTGGCTATCTTCGTCCATTCCCGAGTCTGCCTTTTCCGTCGAGTCTACCTCTTTCACCATTGAATCCACTCGCACCACCTACAACAAAAAAATGTAAACTGTAAGCTGTTGGTGATACTGGGGTACATGTATCATTGTTATGTACGAAAAATGGGAATTTATCACACTGGATAACTTTCATCAACCATCAAAATCAGAAAGATAAAACAAAATGTACCACTTTGAAAATGACTTTTAGATGAGATTGATCGAACAGAGATGGAAATATATCGTTAGTCTCGGCTTACATGTTTGTTGACTTTGTTTACATTTTGCAGAAGACTCCAAATGAAAGATAGGTTCAAGGAAAAGCTATATATCGCTGTTCCAAAGTCTGATTACATTGCTTACCTCTGTGTTTTGTGGTTCCTCCATAGTGCCGAAATTCCTCTCTTTTTCTATTTAGTTCCAATTGTCTTATTTGGGAAAAAAATATCGCTGATCACTTGGGCCTAATATTTACCTCCATTTCCCATTTCGCGCGTTATTGCTACGCATGTGCAAATTTAACTTCCGGAGTATCGGTTTCCCGTCCTTTTTGTGGCTGATGCGAGTATATTTACACTTTAAAACAAACATTTCCCTAATATGAGTTATAATTTAAGCGTTTACAAAGTAGTAGTACAATAGAAACTGGCCATACAGTTATTTCAGGTCATAAACATTTAACGGCACGCCGATTTACCCCATGCTCCTTCATACTACCAGAGACTTGTGCTATACAAGTCTCTGATACTACCCATATCGAAAGCTAAGTTTATGTCATAAATGATGAAATTGATTTGTAAAAGATCTATACCTACTGCCGCATTTAGTGCCAATTTCGAGCGTGTAATGGAGCCTTTTTTTCTGAAAAAAATATGGTCCTTAAAAGGGCCGGTGCTACGTGCATGATTCGAGCATGTACATGTATTGGGCAAGCAAAAGTGGAAAAACTCACAATTTATGGATATCTATAATTCATTTTTCCAAAAATGAATTATGAATATCCATAAATAAGTCGTATTATGGATATCCATAAATCATAAATCATTTATGGATATTTCAAAAAATAATTATGAATTTTTGAAATTAATAATGGATATTCATAAATAGTAACCTTTTTTCCACTTTGGCTTACTCGGGCATGCTTTGGAGCTTTTCTTTTTGTTTTAGTTCTTGTTGTTTTTTGGTTTTTTTTAAAGGTTGTGTGCTCCCCAAATGGAGCGGTAGGTGCGAA
This sequence comes from Pecten maximus, assembly GCF_902652985.1. Lineage (NCBI taxonomy): Eukaryota > Metazoa > Mollusca > Bivalvia > Pectinida > Pectinidae > Pecten > Pecten maximus. The sequence goes on along the minus strand of NC_047017.1, from coordinate 32,667,876 downwards.
AATCGAGCATGTTTTGGAGCTTTTTAAAAAGGTTTTGTGTTTCATAAATGGACCGGTGGGTACGTAATTCAAGTGAATACACGTATAATGATTCTTCTAATTCTCAACACGTATTTTTTCATACCAGTGTAGTTTTATGTATTGAGATGGGCCATGTTGGTGAACTTTACGGACAGGGTACTGTACCAGTTTGTAGAAGTTGTAGAAGATTCCCTTTCTCTGTCTGTCACCTTCTTCATCAGTCCTGGTACCTTGAAGAAAATACCTCTGGTGATGAGTTCAGCCACGTAGACAGCATGGGTTCCTGTCATATAGAAAAAGTCAACCAGGTTGCATCTCTGGTGGATAAATTTGGACTAATATATACTCTCTCTCTCTGCCGTGTACGCTGTCTGGAGTAGCCCGCCTGGAATGCTGTCAGTCCTCAATCCGCCTTTCCTTCCACTTCGCCGTCACAGCACGGCCGGAGTCGCTTAGTGTAGCTGCCAAAGGTCAGCGCCATTATGATCATGTCAATGTCTTGGTATCGACCTATCAGTCTGACTACAGTCCCAAGTTTGATCCGGTGGATACTTAGAGAACGTAACTGTCAAACGAGTTGATGAAATTATCTCTTTACAAAGGAGCAGCACCGATTCCGACTTTGGCGATTCGATCTGTGCCACACAACGAATATCATTTGGTAGCTGTTATGCTAGATCATTTTTTCGATATGTTTTGTGGTACATTCAACTTTGAGAATGAAAATACCACATTATCTGAAAGTCCTATGATAACAAGTATCTAACGAAACACCTCAACTACAAGAATGTTTATATTGTCAGTAGTCCGAGTTGGACAGTTAAACATAATATAAGGAGTTATTTCCCTTGGGCCATGTATTACAACCCAATGGTTAGGCTAAGTCTTCTGTTTTTCAGCTAAGGCTACAGAACGTAATTCTGCACAAACATGTTTCATTGCTCGGTGACAAATTTATGAACATATCTCCATAATCTACAAATATACAACTCCACTTTAACGTGTTAATTGTTTGGTATCTAATTAGTATTTCTCCATGATATCCAGGTTGATGGCGTCCTTCTACACCCTCGTCTTCGTGACGTCCTTTTATATATAGTTTTCTAGTGATTTGGAATGTTGTTATAGGGAACTATTAATGTCGTAAGTTCTGATACACGTCCTCCGCTAATAAATACACAGAACATTTTAATTGCTTTACGGAGTTGTCCAGTCAAGGTTTCACTCTCTATAAAATCTGTTTAAAACATATGGCCGACTATGTCCTTAGTTTCATAAAGGTTGGTGTCAAAACCTGGGGTTTTCGGGGATCGAATAAACCTAAGGTATTTTTTTAAGAATAATTGTTCAGTGTTATTTACACATATCCAAATCTCCTCTGCACATAGTTTATATATTTGTTAACTACTTGGATACTCTCGTTTGTGATAAGATGGTGTTTACTACTATTTTCCTTAGGGCTACTGAATGTAAGCTATATTCCTGAATATTTGTAAGTTTCCTGGAGTTAAGTCAAACATGGGATACGGTCTCCTTTACTAGTTTTCTAAAGCCAGGAAAGCGCTGTACTTTGTCACTTTTTCATCTTCAATCTCCATTTTACTCCATTTTGACAATTTCATTGTGCGACACTGTGTTTTTTGCCTCCACTGTAATAACTTTCTTCGAATTTTAACATGACAAGTGCTGATTCTCCTCCCTTTTACAAATCAATTTTTTATTTGACATGTTACTTCCATGTTGTAGAGCTGTTTGCTGCATTGTCTCATTCTAAACGCGTGTACCAAATAAAAACCAGCAAGACAAATGTGTGGCGATAAATTGGCTCACTTTTTTAGGAGTGGCCGCAATTCTTTTCTTTTATTTTCATTCTTTTATGTTGATAATGGTAATCAGAGACCTATATACTAGTAGTACTCTTTAGACAGATTAGATGTTCAGTTGACTTTTAATAATACCACGCTTACGAACAGTGCTACACATAAACACTTAGGAGTAACTTTTAATGAAAATGGTAAGTGGGAAACACATATCTCCAATATTGTAAGATCAGCCTCTAAGCATTTATCTGTTTTACGAAAATTGAAATTTACTGTAAATAAAGAAATTTTATCTAAACTGTATATTGTATTCATCAGACCTATTTTAGAATATGCGAGCGAAGTGTGGGATGGTTGTAATTATACAGACTGTGATAAATTAGAAAAAGTCCAACTAGAAGCCGCCAGAATAGTTACAGGTTTGCCTTTATTTGCAAGTAGGGTGTCTCTATATAATGAAACCGGTTGGGAAAAACTTGAAGACAGACGGAAACAGAGAAAGTTGTTATTGTTTTATAAAATACAACAAAATTTAGCTCCTTCATATCTACATGATATCGTAACCAATAGAGTAAACGAAATCAGTAGATACAATTTGAGAAATGGTCAAGATTACATTATACCCATGTGTCGATTAGTCTTGTATGAAAAATCATTTTTACCTAGTACTATTAGAATGTGGAACTCGTTAGACATCTCTACCAGAAATATAGAATCATTACCAAAATTTAAACAATCTATTACTGGAAAAGACAAACCTGTTACTAAACTGTCTATAGGCAACAGAAAATTTGACATAATACATACTAGACTTCGTCACGGTTGTAGCACTTTGAATGCAGACCTTTTCAGGTGTAATTTAGTTTTATCACCAGCATGTAGCTGTTCTTACCCATTAGAAAACCTATTTCATTACTTTTTTTCAGTGTACTTCATACAACTTTTGCCGTGATACATTTCTCAGAAAACTATCCAGATATGATGTAGTCGTCGATTTAGATGTACTATTGAACGGTTCTGTTAATTTAAACCAGACTGATAATGATAGTATACGTTTATTTGTACAAGAATATATTAAAAACACTAACCGTTTTGCATAATCCAATCTATTAGTTGTATTCAGTCTGCTACAACTGAGTATTTTAAATAAATTTCTTATTATATACTTTATGTAACTGCTTTTTATATACAATTATTTGTTCAAACCCTTGATAGTTAATATATTTATATCCTATAGGTATACTGTCATACAAATGAAATTTTCTGCATTATTGTTGATATTGGGAATACTTTATAGTATACTATCTGTATAAAGTAATGTTTTGTTTTGTTTTGTTTTATATAATATTAGATATGTACATTAATACCATCTGTTTACAATTAGCTGCCACATATTTATTTAATATTATTTACCATTGTATACTATTGTATGGAAGAGGACGTTTATAAGTTATATAACTTGTGTCCAATTCCATTTGAATTATTTCAAATAAAATATGTTTAAACAAATAGGTCTCTGTGGTAATTGAAAAGATTTTGATTATTAATAGTATTTCTTTGAATTCTTTGTATGAATAACACCTTATACAGCAAAGATGAGCGGAAGATAGATTAGTCCGCCAAAATGACAATATATAATTGATATATATTGTCATCCGCCACCCTCCGATCGAAGTTTCTGTTTCAAAACATGCTATAGGCCGCCATAACGGTTTTGTTGCTGGATCGTTGAGTCCAACGCATGGGAAGCTTCCAATTTCAAAATCCTTCACAAAAAACGTCCCATAATGTGTCGAATTGAGCACAGAACTGTCGCAAATCACCATACACAGGAAGAAAACAAATCTGTAAGCACTAGATGTGTGAAATTCCTTGATAAGATTTTGATTCTTCCAGATTAAAATGGCGGCCGTCCGAAATTTTTTTCTCAATGCTGGGATGCCCAGTTAGAATTGACCAATGAATGATGACCTTTGCTCTGTGACCCCGGATGTGACGCTTACCATATAAGGGTCATGGGGCGTGGTTTATCGTTATCGATCTATTGGTAATAAAATTTTGCCAGTTTGTGCAAAAATATGTTTGTTTGCTACAAACTATAATTTGAGGACCATGTATTTGCTCCAGTTTAAAACGGGCCATAACTTTAAATAAAGTTCGGCACGTGTCCGCCAAGACAAAGTTTATCAAGTCAGGGAAAATAAGTGAAATCTATGGCAAGCAAGGGGAAGCCAGGATGTTATTTATTTGCGGAACAATGTTGATTTAGTATTTCACCAAATTATGTAAGATATATGATTAAATATGATAAAATCCTGGATCAATGTTCAGTGAATGACAACTTGGCTTGCCATAGAAATCACAATTAAGGACGTTACAGAGCGACCAAAAATAGATGATACCAAGCAAACCGCGTGTTAACAGTGACTTTCAGTTTATATACTGTCTCCCTGACGGGTTTAATATCTGGAGGACATTGTGTTGACAAATTACACGATCATTGTGGACTAACAAAACAGCTGTCAAGTGCAGAAACATCGTGAAAGATGATTTAAACACCGGCTTATCTTATATAAACATATCCTTTTAATGCGTGTAGTGAAAACTCCAGTGAATGTGATAGAAGTGATTTTAATGCGTGTAGTGAAAACTCCAGTGAAAATGACCGAAGTGATTTTATTGCGTGTAGTGAAAACTCCAGTGAAAATGACAGAAGTGATTTTATTGCGTGTAGTGAAAACTCCAGTGAATACGACAGAAGTGATTTTATTGCGTGTAGTGAAAACTCCAGTGAATATGATAGAAGTGATTTTAATGCGTGTATGTTGGACGCCTCTTGGTCCATATGTATGACTCTTTCCTCAATTTATTGATTTATTTATTTATTTAACGGATTTTAAGGCCGCTATTACGGCCTTTTGGACCTTCAGCTCACAAGCTCTTTCCATGCTCCTCCGAGTTTGGCCAGTGTTGACGTGCCAGACTCCTTTATCCTTGGTGATTGGTCAATATATGTATGCCTGGGTCCGCTGTGATTGGCCAGTGTTTACATGTCAGGTTTCCCTGTGATTGGTCTATACATGTATATGTTAAACGAAGTTCTTTTATAGCAATCCCTACTTTAATACTGCCTGAGTGTGTACATGTATTACTTTCGAGAGATTCAAGTAATAAACAAGACGAAATCATGATGTAAAATATTGTATTAAGTTTCATATGACATGGTAGTTTAAGTACAATGTTTTAAATAATATGCAATGAGAAAATAATTAACAAAATGTGTATGAACAAAATATTTGCATAATTATGTCAACAAAACAACGTACCATCTTAATAACAAACATCAGGTACCTAATGTAACAAAAATAAGGGCACACCGGCGGGTACCACTGTCGGGGAGTGATGATACTGCTGTACCACTCCTACACATGGATACTATTGTATTGAATAGCTAAACATCCATACTGTTTAAAATCCTACATGGATCCGTCTGTGTACATGTCTATTCCACTTCAGAGTTACGTGTTTATATACCACTTTGATACATATATTATTTCTACTTCCGAGTTGTGTGTTTTAATTCACACCTGAATATAATAAAATACTTTTCAAAGATTTCCGTGTAAATATAGAGGAATCAGTACATACTACGGGAGTGTATCTGTACACCAATATCGTATAAAAATAAATCTCTAGGAAAGACACAATGCGATCAACAGTTGGCTATGTTCAAGGACCTCCGTTCTCAATATTCGTTACTTTTGATTTTTTCTTCAAACATGGACACTTTTTAAGTTTTTCTTTTATGAAATTAAAAATTGGTTGAAGAGAACCGATGTCGTTTTGAGGTCCTATCAGTCCCATTAAAACTGAGAAAAGTCCCAGAGAAAAGAATAGGGAGAATCCAATCGTGCAGAATAAAAATATACCGAACTGCATAAAAAATGTTATTTGCGCCAAAAACATGAAAAGTGCAGCCCCGAGAGTTGTGCACGCCCCAGAAAACACCGACGTGGCCATTTCTTCCAACATGTCACGTGTTCTGTTGAGGCGGTCCTTATGCAGCGAGTTTCTATATCCCTCCGCCAAGTGCACAACATAATCCACCGCTAATCCCACGAGCATTGTCATGTTCAATGATGTAAGGAGCTGGAATATGAAATATATAAATCAATGGATAGTGAATATGCAATAACGAATCAAACAGAATTGTCATAGGAGAGGGGAAATTAAACGCCCTGACCAGGGACTCTAACCAGGACCTTCGAACTGCAGACAGAAGCTTATTCATCCCAGATACCCGACCGCTGGGGTTTAGCCTAACCAGTTGCGCAATAGTTCTTACAATTGTATTTTTTAGGCAGAGTCTAATTTATTTTGTATCAAGGAAGATATTACATATAAAACAACAAGACACACCAAAGCATGTATGTTTCCATTTCCATAGAAATACATGTTTTACCACAGTCGAAAAGAAAATGATCGAACAAAGCGTTTTTCCACGCATGTCGAGAAATCAACGTTTAGAGAGAATGTAGTGTTTTGTAATGTCGAGAACATCAGACGAGTTTTGGGTGGCCGAGGTCGGTCAGGGCCTGCATCAATTTCTCTACGAATCATACCTTTATAAGGATCCATATGTATTAAATGTAGATATCTTATCAATATCATTCAATTTATAACTTCACCCTTTTTTCTGATCGATATACATCATGTACGTTTTATATAAATGAACATCAAAAGCATTGCAATTTTGTATTCCTATTGTAAGATTACATCATTTCGCAATGACGTCACCACACACTCACCCCGAGCTTCCACCCGGCTGATGGGATGACCCCGATGACGCAGATGGTCGTACAGCATATTGACAGCGTGGCAAAGCCACCCACTATGATGTTCATGGTGGAGAGACATAGGATGGGGAAGGCCAGTGACACACCGACTGCTATACCCGTCACAGCGTTCTTCTCCATCTCCTGTAACCAGTAAAATGACACAGATATAGACACGTGTACAACAATACAGACATGGATATAAACACGTGTAAAACAAGACAGACAGGGATATGGATCTGAACAAAAGAGTATTCGTTGGTAAGTAAAGCTGGATATATTTGCAACGATATTGTAAGATCTTCGAAATCTAAGAAACCAATATTCAATGCTTTAATCCCTATTTATAATTGCACGAACATTGCTATATCTGGCCCCACTTCATCAATGTTCCTTTACTTAAGATTTTAACTTAAAAATCCCATTATTGGATTTAAGGGCGGACTCTTAGCTAAGGAACTTAACTGAAATTCCATAATGCTTTCCAATGGAAAAATAACTTTAAGGGGTTAATTTTAGTTAAAGAGCATTGGTAAAAATAGGGCCTGGATGTGTAACGATGCAGACATCGATATCATCATTAACACTTTCAACCTTACGAAACTTTAGTGGACTCTGCCATCCATTCATCATTTGAAGACCAATATGGTCAGTTGGCATTGAAGGGTTAATACCTAGTGAATATCATATCACATTATACCTACCTTTTGTACGTACAACCAGTGCCAAATATTCCGAGTCAGCTGGAAACCTCCTTTCAAGCCTGTGGGCATTTTACTGATCTGTACAAAACAAGAAATTGATATAGATTATACGATTTCGTGACAAAATTCCTCAAACTTCTTCTGCATGTTCGTCATACTTTCCTATTTCTTCACTTTTCCATAGCTTGCTAGTGTTCTACCGGGGTATTCTATAGTGTCTCGGAGGCTTACACTGAAGAGTATGGATATCATTGACTCTCAAAAGGACCAGACCACAATTTCTATACCACGCTTCATATGTAAACATGCAGATGTATTATATATATCTCAACAGTTGTTAATAATATTACAATATGTTTGTACATGGACTGTGCGTTTATAAGTCCCGATGATAACTCATCGTCGGAGACCGGCGAGACACCGCACTGTCTAATGAGTCCCTCAATCGGACTCGATCAACACTGCAGAGTCTGGTGGTGGCTCTGGCACTGCCACCTGAGTCATTCAATCGACATTTATTACTCCTAAAATCTATGCTTTCCAAGGCTGATATCGTGAATGTTAAAGTTGATTATCGGATATTTGACATTTTTGTTAGAGGTTAACAAATAACGAAAATATTACTTCAACTGGTTTTTAACTTGGGGAGAACGTTTGGCGGAGACAGGCTCTATAGATTTAGACTATCGACAGAACTCACCTCTGACTGTACAAAGTTTTCCCACTTCTCCACCTTCGGAATACCCTCGGTGTAGCCCGTAGTAAACCTGTTGATGGTCGTGTTGATAGACACCATCATATACTTGAGTTTATTACCGTAGTAGATAGCTGTAATGAGTAATCATAGTATCATTATGCTTACTTACATGTTTCAAATAATATTGTTCTTATTTTGTATCAAAAAGTGGATGGAATGTAAATGGAAAGTATAACTACACCAACACTAAACCAACACTCTATTGTAGCCAATGTAGTATAAACTTAGTATTAAGAGTTTCAAACACAGTTTCCTCTTTTGTCGTAGGTTTGCATATATTTGTAAATATAAATGATAAATATTACATAATGGAACTGCTCACAGGGGAGAACTCTTACGAGTTGTACTCAAACGTAGGTACAGTATAACGTTAGACTGGAAATCTTTTTTATCGGGAAATAGCATTTTATGAGTGTTTCATATCCCATAAATCCCTTTTAGAGAGAAACATAAAATTTGCCTCAAACATTTCGTATTTTTTACCGATAAATATGTTGATCCAAGCCTATAATTGTTTGATATACATACATGTGTCAGACACGAGCTGCTGGGACCACGACCCCTTCTGTTCCCCAAACATGTCGTTGTATGTGGAGTAGTCAGAAGTGAACGTCTTTGCGTATCGATTATACATCCAGTACTGTATCGCTATCTGTGTAATAAAATGATAAATATTGTATAATATCCCTTGTTTATCGCTATCTGTGTAATAAAATAATAAATATTGTATAATATCCCTTGTTTATCGCTATCTGTGTAATAAAATAATAAATATTGTATAATATCCCTCGTTTATAGCTATCTGTGTAATAAAATAATAAATATTGTATAATATCCCTTGTTTATCGCTATCTGTGTAATAAAATAATAAATATTGTATAATATCCCTCGTTTATAGCTATCTGTGTAATAAAATAATAAATATTGTATAATATCCCTCGTTTATCGCTTTCTGTGTAATACAATGATAAATATTGTCTAATATCCCTCTTTTATTGTTATCTGTGTCATACAAAGTAATATAATGTCATATGATATCCAGTTGTATCGTTATATTTCTTTCCTACAAGGAAACAAAGAGAAACAACAATATACGTACGTTTAAAATTACAAAAATGGACTATTGTTGAGACGTAGTAATGATCCATATTATAATATTGATATTCTATCGAAATACTTCAACAAATTCAACGAAATGCTGATAACACTGTGATTCGCCTTCACAGTAATACCACAGGCGCCTGCTTCTGGTTAATATTTATAGGGAAATAGCATTAACTCCTACTACTACTGTTGATATAGTAGTAGAGGGGGCTAATACTATTTTCTATTGATACTAACAAGAAGCAGGCACGTGTGTTAATACGAACATCGACTAGAAGTGTTACACAATTCCCCGCTGTAACACTGATAGTCTACATATGTAATATTTGGCTACTAATAGCAAGGCTTTGTCAAAAATGACATTTATTGACAAGGCTATACCACCATCAATTTGTTTTACCCGAGATGTTAAACTTTGTAAATATTCTGATATACATAACTTGTGTGTGTTTATCAATTAGTAGACCAGACACACCCAGCGCCTTTGTAATCCCCTATCTTACCTCTAATATATTAGGGAAGTTGGTATTGAACTGCGAGACGTCGTAATGAGTGGACTCCGCGGTCATCAGATTGGACACCTTGGTGTAGTCCCAAGGGAGAGCCAGGTCAATGGACAAGGTCGTCGACGCGTTCTGAAACAGAACATGTTGACATATAGGTTCATAACAGACATCATGACTATAGGGCAAATGGCGTAACTTCTCAGGACTGATCTCACCCATTACAGACATCATCGTTATAGAGAAAATGGCGTAATGTCTTAGAACCGATGCCACATATTACCAAACTGAAAGCAATAACATGGAAAGTCTACGATATCCAAAATGTATGCTCCTGACTTTTGACCATTCTCCCTTTTATAACTGTTATTTTCTGTCAATTATGATATGATTATCTTAGTGTACAGTGCAAATGAGTAGTTCGCTGCCAACATACATGTATTTGTAAATGTGTTACAATGTTTGAAAAGGTATCATAATCCTTATACTGAAAGAATAGCAGTAGGTGTGGCCTACCGATAAGAATGTTCCGAGATCCCGGGTGAAGCAAGCGATCTCGGGATTACCGCTGGAATCCGTCTTGATCTCGTATTCCGATATTTGGCTGGCAGACATGCTATACAGGTTACTACAGAAATCCTGAAAACGAGAAAGGAACAGAGACAATCAGCGTCACGCGAATATTTCATAAGTGGGTGCAAATCTTAATTAATTACATAGCAAACGAGCCAGTTTTCCCATCATAAATGTAGAACATTTTCTAATGAACAAAACAAGAATAAGAAAGCAAATTAAACCAATTTTTGCTGTTCAGTAACAAAGCTTAAAACCGATATAACAATCTGTGTATTGACAGAGGATGGTAAGATGATGTATTTTTACAACGCTTACATCTTGAGAACGTGACATTATCTTAATCGAACCTTGATTCTTATTGCGGGTGTTGTCAATAAAACCCGGTTCAGTCTCCGTGTATTTCCCTAGTACGTTGGTCACAAATGTTTTAGTGACGTTGAGTTAGAATTATGATTTTGTTGATGTGTTAGTATTGTCTGGGTTTTTAAATATTTACCATGAGGGCCTGCTGATTAGCGACTGGGTTTGGATCGAAGGTATCGTCGTAGACAGTGGTTCCCCTACAGGTGATGTCGGAAAAGTGACAGTCGGTCCGGTCTTTATTTTTCAGTCCCCAGAGAATGTTTACTGTGACCAGGTTCTCGTCCGCACTTACATGGAAATCGTACTGCTCAGCATCTATCGCCTTGCTATAGAAATGGGAGTCCTTCCATACTTGCATCTGTAAAAGTTACAATCAATTGTTTTCATCTTAAGCCGTATCTTGTAAATTACAGACCACACAAGTTATACAGTCAAATCATACAATACATGTACAATGCAGCCATTCCTGAATAAACCTTTATAAAATACAATACTCGCGTGTACTTTTTTTCCCGGAAGCACCTGAATACGTCCTCTCCACCATATGAAAAACGTATTGAACACAGGATTAGTAGTTAGTTTCTATATATGAAAAATCCTTTATAACCCATAAAACACTAATATGACCGGCATACATGTACATTTTGTATACATTTGTATATATATGTTTATCCACGTATACCACAAATAATGAACATGTTATACTCACAATAATTGTTTCCAAGAGTTCGTGTTGCTAATCCCATTAACAGTACAAGAACATGGTTGTTTATGACGTTAACTTACGTTTTCGTTATCGGGTTCCAGTTTGGAAGCCTGGTAGGCAAACGTGGCAACCACAACAGCAAACACCGGAAGTAGACACCATCGAGCAATCCTGTGCGTGATGAACCGGAAATAGTAGTCTCGGAAAAACACAACCAACTTTTTCTGTTTACTCTTGTCCTTTTCCCCTGTTTGTCTGTCATTGGGTGTAGTCGTGCCTGTAGTCTTATCATCACTGACTTTTCCATTAGGCACTCCATTAGCCACATGACCATTGCCTATGCCATTAGTTACATGACCATTGCCTATCCCATTAACCACATGACCATTGCTTTTCCCATTAGCCACGTGATCATTGCTTATCCCTTTATCTACTTGTCCGTTTGAAAGGTGCCCATTAGGTGCATGCCCATTAGACGCTTGTCCATTCCGTATCGATGCAGGATCTTCAATATCCTCAATTAAAGTATCGCCATGTTTTGTTGTAATGTCAGTTTTTCCATCAGATAAGACGAATATATTCTGCATTGGCTTCACGGAGTTGTTGTTGTATTTGTCTTTTTCACTACTGTCGGCTTGATTCTTGCGACAGCAACGAAAGCATGGCCACTTGAATTTCTCAAACTTTAAATGATATACAGTGACAACACACGGGAAGAAGATAATGACGGACATGTAATTAAAAAGGATGATGATGGCAGCGAACACCCCAAAAGATTTGGTGGCGAGGAGAGGTGAGAGGGCGCTACATAGAAATGCTACTATTGTAGTGAGGGAGGTAATTGCCATGCTCTGAGCGGATTTGTTAAAGGCATCCGACAGTCTGTGGGCTAGAGTAGGATAAGAGTGAAAAGATGTCAGCCGCCATGCATCATAGAACACGAACAAATCGTCTGCTCCGATGCCAAGTGCAATGAAAATTGCTAGAATATGGAAAAAGCCGAAATATTGAAAATCAAAAATAATTCTGTATATCAAATTTCCTCCTAAGAAACTTGTTATGATACTAATGACGGCAAAGCCGGCGATCCAGAATGACTTTGTGTGATAGGTCATGAATGAGAAGATAAAAACCATGCTACCTAAGGCAAGCATCATATCTGTCATGGCCTGTGAAATCACGTCTTTGTTCCAGAGAACAAAGCAGTAGTACCAAAAATCCAAAGACGTGAGTTTATCCCTCCAGTTCTCCAGCTTCTCTTTCATAGGACCTTGTAGAAAGTCTCCCACAAGGTCCTTCATATTTTTACACAAGTATGTGCCGCTGATTGAACAGCCTATTGGAAGAATAGAGCGTGTCATCGTTCCTTCCGCTTTGGTAGGCGTGATAACGAATGACTTGGGAAGAAAGAACTCGAAGTCTGATTTGGTTTGTGTATTGGTGTATGCCTCATACAATACCGCGGGGATGTTACTGAATGTTGGATCATTGAACGTGGCGCTGATGCTTGAATATGTGCCGTCAAAGTATCGGAGGATTGACACGACATTGACACACTCCATGGTGGATGAGTTTGTCTGGCACCAAGTGGACGAGTATCCAGAGGCAGTTACCAAGTCATTTTCCACCTGCTGCATCAGTTGGAGTGTCTCCCGGGTAAAAACATTTCTTCCTTGTCCATTGTAGTAAAGATCAAGTGATGACAAAGCGTGCCTCAGTCCTCGCTCCCACGATGGATAGCCAGTGTTGGAAAGTGTTCTTGAAAAGGAATCACTGTACCCGTCTTTGTCGCGGTTTGCGTAGTCTCGGAGTCTGTAGGGAACCGAGTACACCTCCATAGGAAGTGTATCAAAGCTGGTCGGGAACAAGTTGTACCCACTGAGGAACAGGATTCCAGTTATCAACACAATGCCAATCTGTATACCAAGCGTCACAACTGCAACACAAGGGTCTAAGTTAGTGAACATCTATATCCTACAGGATATCATATTCAAGTTAGTGAATAACTACATCATAAAGGAAATTATATTTTTTTTTATATTAGTGAACAACTACTACACAATGTTATCATATTCAAGCCAGAGAACAAGTTGAACACATTCGTTGACTAAGTATTGAGGTGTAAATAAGTAAATTTGACGAATTCAAATGATAGATAACGAACAGAAAATACATATGTGATTTAAAGTACCGATACACGTTTCTATAACTAGATATTGTTTTAAATCTTGATGATGAATTGAAATTTTATTATCACTTGTGTTAAACTAAATATTAATCCAGTACATATCATCTAAAAGCCAGTCCTCCCAGGTTATATAATTCATTTAGCAAATGACATTAGATAAAAAAGAATATATATATCAAATTATAAACGAGAAACTTTCGTCTTCTTTATTGTTGTAGGAGATAGGATCTCCAGAAGGTCCTAAGGGAATCATCACTGGGAAAACAGATATTGATGGATTGCGCGAATGGATGATTATGAAATTTTCTGATATTTTGAAAGATGGAGAGCTGTTTTAAGAAAAACTGACGATATTTGGAAGATAGAGAGGTGCTTCTAGAATCATGTCATATTTGAAAGGTAGAGCGCTGTTTTTAAAATCTTGTGATATTTGGAGGGTAGAACTTTTTTTTTTGGCGACATTTAGAAGGCAGAGCGTTGTTTAAAACTGAACAACATGTAAATGACACTTGATTAAACGTTCAAGAACTACAGATGGATGTAACGTTAGCTATAGTACAAATCCATTAATTATATACATAGTGTTAAATAGTCATACAAAATATTGTCGTGCACTATCCTAATATTTCATGCCTGTAATGTACTACTTACAGAAACTCTTGAATGGGTGGTTCGTGACAATACGACAGTAGAAAAATGGTTTCCTCTCCCGACGTCGTTTCTGGAGCTCCTCCGTCGAGGGTCCATCGCTAGCCATCCCAGTAGTACTGTCTGAAGGCGTGTTGATGTCAGGCTTGTTTGAGACGTCACCGTCTCGTGTCGACTCGCCAGCAGGTTGGTCCATGTTGATGATGGACCATCCAAGTAACGTTCGCTTATTGTAGTATTATCAGTCAGGAATGACAGGAAAGCTGTAATTATAGAGAATATAAACAAAAACTTCACCAGGAGACCAGAGGAAAACAGAATCGGTATTTATAATCTATATACCTTCATCAAACTCTGAAACATAACGTCGCAATCAGAATCTCAACCAAAGTATAACGAATCAAAAATTATTGTAAAACAACAAAAAAATCAATAAAAATACAGCGGAGAAATGTAAATAGAAAGCGAAAATATCTTCATTAGTAAACTAGAAGAAATTCGTGATACTAGTAGTTGAATAAGAATTCTATAAAACAAAATGTGATTAGGAAGCCTTGATTAAATATACCATTGATACACCAATATCAAATTAAAAACTATCAAACCAAGTGTACAAGACACTCTCACACACTATGAGTTATCTTTGCTCACGACAGATCGGTCTGTCGAACAATTTTCGCCGAGCTCTGCTTAAATAGATTTGACACATTGAATTACACTGGACAATAACGCTGATTTACTGATCTTAATAGAACGATTATGTGATCAGTTGGTACTGTCGATTTTCACACATACCTCTTCCATCACTGGCACTGAACCCCACTACCAACAGGTGCGATTAGGTTACACAATCAATTAATGCCTTTACTACATACTTATCGCCCACACTTCATGACTTTAAATCAAAACCAGGCACATTTGTTTGTACTGTTCTGCTTGAGGAATAATTCCGATTGACACAAGATATAATGTTTTTCTGTACCCGACAACTGGAAACGTGACAGGGCAAACCTATGCAGGCAGACTCATTAGGTGTAATTTGTAGTGCCAACAAAGGTGTATGTGTCGGACTTCATCGCTCGGCGGGTAAAGCGGCCCCGTCAGCAACACAATCACATCCTTGTGGCCTATAAATTTTCCTGGGGTCATGATTTCGCCAGAAACTTGCAAATCATTGACAGGTATTTGATTCAAATAACTTTTTTAAAAAGTAATTAATGCAAGATTTAGTGAGAGTACGTCATACTTTAGGCCATACACCCAATCATGAACTTTCCATATCGCTATATCAAAATTCTCAGCATGGTGTTTCAAGAAAAAAAGGCCAAGATCGGTTGAACATGTGTATAATTGATTTGCTACATTCCCTCCTCCAGCAAGAGAGAGTTACCACACAGGGTGTAACGACCTGACCAACACTGCTCAGGTAACACTACCAGTCCACATAACAGATGGGCAATGTTCAAATATTCTCAAAAAGCCAGAGGCAGTGAAATATGATTTCATAAAGTGTAATCGGTGGTAGAAAGTTGATGATGCATTTAATGGACCGCATTGTATATTACATATCATACATATATATATCCCATATATATAACACACACATATATATATATCGCATATTTTATCCCATTAACATATCCCACATATATATCCCAAATAAATACCCCACATATCCCACATACATACATATCCCACATTTATATCCCACATACATATCCCACATACATATCCCACATTTATAACCCACATACATATCCCACATATATAACCTACATACATATCCCACATCTATAGCCCACATACATATCCCACATTTATATCCCACATACATATCCCACATTTATAGCCCACATACATATCCCACATTTATAACCCACATACATATCCCACATCTATAACCCACATACATATCCCACATCTATAGCCCACATACATATCCCACATTTATAGCCCACATACATATCCCACATACATATCCCACATTTATAACCCACATACATATCCCACATTTATAGCCCACATACATATCCCACATTTATAGCCCACATACATATCCCACATTTATAGCCCACATACATTTCCCACATCTATAGCCCACATACATTTCCCACATCTATAGCCCACATATATATCCCACATTTATAGCCCACATACATATCCCACATCTATAACCCACATACATATCCCACATTTATAGCCCACATACATATCCCACATCTACATCCCACATACATATCCCACATCTATAGCCCACATACATTTCCCACATTTATAGCCCACATACATATCCCACATTTATAGCCCACATACATATCCCACATTTATAACCCACATACATATCCCACATTTATAGCCCACATACATATCCCACATTTATATCCCACATACATATCCCACATTTATAGCCCGAATACATATCCCACATTGATATCCCACATACATATCCTACATCTATATCCCACATACATATCACACATTTATAGCCCACATACATATCCCACATCTATATCCCACATACATATCCCACATTTATAGCCCACATACATATCCCACATTTATAACCCACATACATATCCCACATCTATATCCCACATACATATCACAATTTTATAGCCCACATACATATCCCACATCTATATCCCACATTTATAGCCCACATACATATCCCACATGTATAGCCCACATGCATATCCCACATTTATAGCCCACATACATATCCTACATTTATATCCCACATACATATCCCACATTTATAGCCCACATACATATCCCACATTTATAGCCCACATACATATCCCACATTTATAGCACACATACATATCCCACATCTATATCCCACATACATATCCCACATCTATATCCCACATACATATCCCACATTTATAGCCCACATACATATCCCACATTTATATCCCACATACATATCCCACATTGATAGCCTACATACATATCCCAAATCTATATCCCACATACATATCCCACATACATATCCCACATCTATATCCCACATACATATCCTACATCTATATCCCACATAAATATCACACATTTATAGCCCACATACATATCCCACATCTATATCCCACATACATATCCCACATTTATAGCCCACATACATATCCCACATTTATAACCCACATACATATCCCACATCTATATCCCACATACATATCACATTTTTATAGCCCACATACATATCCCACATCTATATCCCACATTTATAGCCCACATACATATCCCACATGTATAGCCCACATGCATATCCCACATTTATAGCCCACATACATATCCTACATTTATATCCCACATACATATCCCACATTTATAGCCCACATACATATCCCACATTTATAGCCCACATACATATCCCACATTTATAGCACACATACATATCCCACATCTATATCCCACATCTATATCCCACATACATATCCCACATTTATAGCCCACATACATATCCCACATTTATAGCCCACATACATATCCCACATTTATATCCCACATACATATCCCACATTGATAGCCCACATACATATCCCAAATCTATATCCCACATACATATCCCACATCTATATCCCACATACATATCTCAAATCTATAACCCACATACATATCTCAAATCTATAACCCACATACATATCCCACATTTATAACCCACATACATATCCCACATTTATAGCCCACATACATATCCCACATCTATATCCCACATTTATAGCCCACATACGTATCCCAAATTTATAGCCCACATACATATCCCACATTTATATCCCACATACATATCCCACATTTATAACCCACATACATATCCCACATTTATAACCCACATACATATCCCACATTTATAGCCCACATACATATCCCAAATTTATAGCCCACATACATATCCCACATTTATAGCCCACATACATATCCCACATTTATAACCCACACACATATCCCACATTTATAGCCCACATACATATCCCACATTTATAACCCACATACATACCCCACATTTATAGCCCACATACATATCCCACATTTATAGCCCACATACATATCCCACATTTATAGCCCACATACATATCCCACATTTATAGCCCACATACATATCCCATATACGTGTCACGCATTTATATCCAACATATTTATCAAATACATATCACACATATATATCACGCTTTTGTCAGTGTTGATATACATTGCTTGGTCATTTCAGACCCCGGGGAGATATAACAGTTTCCCTTGCAACCGTAACGATTCTTGTTCTCACCTCGGGTAAATATCACGTCAATTATGACGTAAGCATAGACGGCGTTGTTTATTTCACTACAATCTGAGCTAAGTTAACGTTGGCGTTACACATACCCAGACGTGTACGTGTTACTTAAGCATTGAACTGTTTTTGTATGGTATTTACTATCTATTTGAATGCCAGAGCTTTGCAAGCAAACAACATAATCATTATGATTTGTTTGCTTGCAAAGCTCTGGCATTCAAATAGATCATAAATACCATACAAAATCAGTTCAACGCTTATATTAACATTCCTTTTACTTTCTTATTTTTTAAATGCTATAATTCATATTTAAAATTCATAATTCCCGCCTTACCGACAGTCAGCAGATTTTTTGGCAACAAAATAGTACATAGAAAATTAAAAAAAAAATCAATTTTGTTAATCATTTTATTATCAACATAATGCGCAAATAGCATATATTTTATAACAAATAATGTAGACAATATACAATTATTGCCCTTGTTCCGGGTTGACATGAATATTTGACCACCCGAGAGGTGTCATGTCACCCGAGGGCGTAGCCCGAGGGTGACATGACACCTCAAGGGTGGGCAAATATTCATGTCAACTCGGAACAAGGGCAGTAATTGTTTTATTATACCGAAAAAAACATAAGTGAATTAATTTTGGTATCAATAAGTTTATTTATTACTATCAACAGTTTTTAAGAAAAGTTTTTAAGAGGTACCCCATCGTCTTTCTGGACCCGGCATAAAATTCTCCCAGTTGAACTTTCAATGTATGGACGTCGAAGTTTTCACAATCCTTTGGTCTAGGCCTACCTGTTGCAGATAGGAAATGTCTAAAGGAATCCACGGCCACATTGATGACCCTTTTGGTGTTTTTAGAATCCTTTTCTTGCAATAATTTCGCCAATTCCTCCTCTGTTGGCAGACGATAGCGTCCGCCGGCAGCCATTGTTGTTGTCAAGCAGAATACTCGGAACTTCTCTGATTCGACTACTTTTGAAGACGTTACGGAAGAGAGTTCCGAGTTGGGGCTCACGAGAGGGTGACATAACGAATGTTTTTAATCACGTGACATGGTTTTCACTAATCAGAAGCTGTGATACAAGTCTGAGGTATAATAAAATAATTAGTCGTTAAACTTAATTATCCTGGATATTGTAGTTCCGGTTTGTGTTGTATTAATACGCTGATAAGTGTAGTGCGTGATGGATGGCATTTAAACGTACATCAATGCCAGAGCTCTCAAACAGACTATGAAGTGACAATGCCAGACAAATGTAAATATATACATATATCAGCGGAAATAACTTCAAATTCGCTCACTGCTTGTAAAGTCCAACTTGCCGGATAGAACGGAAAAATAACACCCTTATAACGAGGCATACATTTTAATCATTACTAAGTTAACGCGTAGTACCATACGAGTAGCAGCCGTAAAAAGACAATGCATAAGAACGATATTATAAGATTATACTGCAATATCTTACACTGTATATACTTATACATGTTAAATAGCGGTTGGTAATCAAATGTGTCACCTGTCTGACTGACTAACTGACTAAAAACCTGACTGACTGACTGACTGAAAACCTAACTAAAGACGTGACTGACTAAAGACCTGACTGACTGACTAACTAAAGACCTGATTGTCTGACTGACTGACTAAAGACCTGACTGACTGACTAACTAACTAAAGACCTGACTGACTGACTAACTAACTAAAGACCTGACTGACTGATTGACTAACTAAAGACCTGACTGACTAAAGACCTGACTGACTGATTGACTAACTAAAGACCTGACTGACTGATTGACTAACTAAAGACCTGACTGACTGATTGACTAACTAAAGACCTGACTGACTGACTAATTAACTAACTAAAGACCTGACTGACTGACTAACTAACTAAAGACCTGACTGACTGATTGACTAACTAAAGACCTGACTGACTAAAGACCTGACTGACTGATTGACTAACTAAAGACCTGACTGACTGATTGACTAACTAAAGACCTGACTGACTGATTGACTAACTAAAGACCTGACTGACTGATTAACTAACTAAAGACCTGACTGACTGACTGACTGACTAAAGACCTGACTGACTGACTAACTAAAGACCTGACTGTAAGAAATGACACATTACCTTGTCGACGTCGCTGCTGTTTGTCCAGGTCTGTAGGAAATACTGATATACGAAATTGGATGTTGACGACTTTATAATCGATATAAAAATAAGCCTCTGTTTATTTGTATTTAATCTGTATTTATCAGATGATTTTGTAATTTTGATCGAGACAAGATTTTCTTTATAAACCGGAACTGGTACCTTTGAAACACGCCGTTGTTTTGCTGTATTGACACTTCCTAAAGAAATCAACAACACATCAGCCTTCTTGTCCATTGTACATCCCCTTTTTACGTCGGAAACGATCATTTCCGGTATTTGTAGTTTTTATTTAGATGTGTGTAGATGTTGATTTATCACATATTTAAAACAATGTTATTTATGTTACATAATGGGACTGGTTAGAACAATGGCTGTGTGTCACGGGAAAATAAGTGTATATCGAGTTACACTGACACTAATGTGGTGTTTAATCGGCACATTTCTACACTTCCATACAGTAACATTACCTCAATATAACACGCAAGGCTCACACACGGAGGTGCCACATCATGATCTTGGTTATTCTAGGAATCTGAAGACATTATTTTATCCCGAGAAAAATAAATAATAAATACACATCTCAAAATAAAAATACAATTCAATGGTTTTGTGTTAAAGTAAGAATAATGTTACTAACTATCCAATGATAAAGTGTTTAAGTAAGAATAATGTTACTAACTATCCAATAGTTTTGTGTTTAAGTAAGAATAATATTACTGAATCTCCGTTGGTTATGTGTTTAAGTAAGAATAATGTTACTAACTATCCAATAGTTAAGTGTTTAAGTAAGAATAATGTTACTAACTATCCAAAAGTTTTGTGTTTAAGTAAGAATAATGTTACTAACTATCCAATAGTTTTGTGTTTAAGTAAGAATAATGTTACTAACTATCCAATAGTTTTGTGTTTAAGTAAGAATAATATTACTGAATCTCCGTTGGTTATGTGTTTAAGTAAGAATAATGTTACTAACTATCCAATAGTTAAGTGTTTAAGTAAGAATAATGTTACTAACTATCCAAAAGTTTTGTGTTTAAGTAAGAATAATGTTACTAACTATCCAATGGTTTTGTGTTTAAGTAAGAATAATGTTACTAACTATCCAATAGTTAAGTGTTTAAGTAAGAATAATGTTACTAACTATCCAAAAGTTTTGTGTTTAAGTAAGAATAATGTTACTAACTATCCAATAGTAAAGTGTTTAAGTAAGAATAATGTTACTAACTATCCAATAGTTTTGTGTTTAAGTAAGAATAATGTTACTAACTATCAAATAGTAAAGTGTTTAAGTAAGAATAATGTTACTAACTATCCAATAGTTTTGTGTTTAAGTAAGAATAATGTTACTAACTATCCAATAGTTTTGTGTTTAAGTAAGAATAATGTTACTAACTATCAAATAGTAAAGTGTTTAAGTAAGAATAATGTTACTAACTATCCAATATTTTTGTGTTTAAGTAAGAATAATGTTACTAACTATCCAATAGTTTTGTGTTTAAGTAAGAATAATGTTACTAACTATCCAATGGTAAAGTGTTTAAGTAAGAATAATGTTACTAACTATCCAATAGTAAAGTGTTTAAGTAAGAACAATGTTACTAACTATCCAATAGTTTTGTGTTTAAGTAAGAATAATGTTACTAACTATCCAATGGTAATGTGTTTAAGTAAGAATAAAATTACTGAATCTCCGATGGTTATGTGTTTTAGTAATTGTTTTATTGTTTAAGAAAGAATATTGTTGATTTTTTTTCATATAAAAAACAAGATATTCACAAGATAGTTGCTTCATCAGTTTGAGGAGAACCATACACTTGACATATTAAGCGAAGGGCAGGCCTTTTATATATCAGTAGTTCCTTTAGTAAATATGTCAATTAGACTATTAATACAGTTTCAGTACTCACTAGGTTTATCACATTACTAATGCTAGCCTTATCTTTATCAAGTTCGAGGAGTTACGTCAATTTTATGCCATATACTATCAAGCTAATTAAGATTTATTTTAAGGGTTTCAATCAAGCATTGCCCATTTAACATAGAGGTATCTTTATCACCATCTCGTGACACAAACGTGCGGTTACCGACCCCTGCACTGGTACATCAATGTGCACGAAACACATTAACTGTTGCTAAAAATAATTAAATCTACCTATCTGCACTCTAAGGAGGCCAAGTCTGGGTACTTTAGAATACTGACCTATTGAAGTTAGAGGGAGTCCAGTATTTTATTATGAGTTAATTCAAGGTTTCGGAAATCGTTTTGATTGGACATTTAGGTAGTGTTTTCGAGTGTTAATTTTGAGGTGTCTTATACCGTGAATTATTATAGTCAAAAAGTTATACACCAGATATTGTCAGAACACTGAATAAGTATAATATATTGTACTACTCCTAGATATCAGATGTATAGAACGTTATTTATTTATAAACCAGTAGCAATGTATGAAACAAGAGTATTCATTAAATCCCATTTTAGTAGGAGATCCAATGGCCCTGATTTACTGACTAAATATAAATGATTTGGAAAATTTTTGGTTACATTCAGTGTGTACCATTAAAAGAATTTTTGACATATATAATGGTACTAATATCGGATATAAGCAAGATCTTAATACACTTCGGTATATCACAACACGCGTGTGGTATACCAAAGTCTATTATATAACAACACGGGTGTGGTATACTAAAGTATATCATATCACAACACGGGTGTGGTATACCAAAGTCTATTATATATCACAACACGGGTGTGGTATATCAAAGTCTATTATATATCACAACACGGGTGTGGTATATCAAAGTCTATTATATATCACAACACGGGTGTGGTATATCAAAGTCTATTATATATCACAACACGGGTGTGGTATACCAAAGTCTATTATATATCACAACACGGGTGTGGTATACCAAAGTCTATTATATATCACAACACGCGTGTGGTATACCAAAGTCTATTATATATCACAACACGGGTGTGGTATACCAAAGTCTATCATATCACAACACGGGTGTGGTATACCAAAGACTATCATATCACAACCAGGGTGTGGTATACCAAAGTCTACCGTATCACAACACGGGTGTGGTATATCAAATTCTATTATATATCACAACACGGGTGTGGTATACTAAAGTATATCATATCACAACCAGGGTGTGGTATACCAAAGTCTACCGTATCAAAACCAGGGTGTGGTATACCAAAGTCTATCATATCACAACCAGGGTGTGGTATACCAAAGTCTATTATATCACAACCAGGGTGTGGTATACCAAAGACTATCATACCACAACCAGGGTGTGGTATACCAAATACTGTCATACCAAAGTCTATTATATATCACAACCAGGGTGTGGTATACCAAAGTATATCATATCACAACCAGGGTGTGGTATACCAAAGTCTACCGTATCACAACCAGGGTGTGGTATACCAAAGTCTATTATATATCACAACACGGGTGTGGTATACTAAAGTATATCATATCACAACTAGGGTGTGGTATACCAAAGTCTATTATATATCACAACCAGGGTGTGGTATACCAAAGACTATCATATCACAACCAGGGTGTGGTATACCAAAGTATCATATCACAACCAGGGTGTGGTATACCAAAGTCTATTATATATCACAACCAGGGTGTGGTATACCAAAGACTATCATATCACAACCAGGGTGTGGTATACCAAAGTATCATATCACAACCAGGGTGTGGTATACCAAAGACTATCATACCACAACCAGGGTTTGGTATACCAAAGTCTACCGTATCACAACCAGGGTGTGGTATACCAAAGTCTATCATATCACAACCAGGGTGTGGTATACCAAAGACTATCATACCACAACCAGGGTTTGGTATACCAAAGTCTATCATATCACAACCAGGGTGTGGTATACCAAAGTCTATCATACCACAACCAGGGTTTGGTATACCAAAGTCTATCATATCACAACCAGGGTGTGGTATACCAAAGTCTATCATATCACAATCAGGGTGTGGTATACCAAAGTCTACCATACCGTAACCAGGGTGTGGTATACCAAAGACTATCATACCACAACCAGGGTGTGGTATACCAAAGTATATCATATTATAACCAGGGTTTGGTATACCAAAGTCTATCATACCACAACCAGGGTGTGGTATACCAAAGACTATCATACCACAACCAGGGTGTGGTATACCAAAGTCTATCATATCACAACCAGGGTGTGGTATACCAAAGTCTATTGTATGACAACCAGGGTGTGGTATACCAAAGTCTATCATATTATAACCAGGGTTTGGTATACCAAAGTCTATCATACCACAACCAGGGTGTGGTATACCAAAGACTATCATACCACAACCAGGGTGTGGTATACCAAAGACTATCATACCACAACCAGGGTGTGGTATACCAAAGTCTATCATATTATAACCAGGGTGTGGTATACCAAAGTCTATCATATCACAACCAGGGTGTGGTATACCAAAGTCTACCGTATCACAACCAGGGTGTGGTATACCAAAGTATATCATATTATAACCAGGGTGTGGTATACCAAAGTCTACCATATCACAACCAGGGTGTGGTATACCAAAGTCTATTGTATGACAACCAGTGTTTGGTATACCAAAGTCTATTCACAGCTTACTAACCTGAAGAATATGTACCATAATATGGGCATGATATATATATTCGTCTATATTCACGTGGTCTACAGGTCATATAAACCAATGATACTTTACTGATGTATACCGTGACATGACGTCATATATACTGATAATACATGACTGATGTTTATACTGACATGCCCCCTATATACTGATAATACAGGACTGATGTTTATACTGACATGCCCCCTATATACTGATAATACAGGACTGATGTTTATACTGACATACCCCCTATAATATACTGATAATACATAACTGATGTTTATACTGACATGCCCCCTATATACAGATAATACAGGACTGATGTTTATACTGACATACCCCCTATATACTGATAATACATGACTGATGTTTATACTGACAAGCCCCCTATATACTGATAATACATGACTGATGTTTACACTGACATACCCCTTATATACTGATAATACATGACTGATGTTTATACTGACACGCCCCCTATATACTGATAATACAGGACTGATGTTTATACTGACACGCCCCCTATATACTGATAATACATGACTGATGTTTATTCTGACACGCCCCCTATATACTGATAATACATGACTGATGTTTATACTGACAAGCCCCCTATATACTGATAATACATTATTGATGTATACCATGATATAACGTCATATATACTGATATTACATTGATGTTTATCATGGCATGCCCTACATATATACCATGACATGACGTCATGTATACCATGACACTCCCCCTATATACTGATAATACATTACTGATGTTTATCATATCATGCCCCCTATATACTGATAATACATTGATGTTTATCATGACATGCCCCCTATATACTGATAATACATTGATGTTTATAATGACACGCCCCCTATATACTGATAATACATTGATGTTTATCATGACATGTCCTATATACTGATAATACATTATATCAGTATGACACGCCCCCTATATACTGATACTACATTGATGTTTATCATGACATGTCCCATATATACTGATAATACATTATATCATTATGACACGCCCCCTATATACATTATATCATTATGACACGCCCCCTATATACATTATAGCATTATGATACGCCCCCTTTATACTGATAATACATTGGTGTTTATCATGACACGCCCCCTTTTTACTAATAATACATTGATGTTTATCATGACATGCCCCCTATATACTGATAATACATTGGTGTTTATCATGACACGCCCCCTATATACTGATAATACATTATATCATTATGATACGCCCCCTTTATACTGATAATACATTGATGTTTATCATGACATGTCCCCTATATACTGATAATACATTGATGTTTATCATGACACGCCCCCTATATACTGATAATACATTAGTGATGACCCTATATATTGATAATACATTACTGATGTTTATACTGACACGCCCCCTATATACTGATAATACATGACTGATGTGTATCATGCCCTACATATATACTGATCAATCATACATTAGAGGAAGTAAAGATGATAATAATGTTACTTACGGTACGATGATATTCACAAGGTCGTTAGTTGTTTAATCTGACCGAGGAAAAACATGCAGTTCTTGGTAAGTATAAAATAAGGGACAGACACTTGTATATTATATAAGTAGTTTTTTGTGTAAATATGTCAATGAGACTGTTAATATGGTTTCAGTATTTCAGAAGTTTTACCACGTTAGTAATGCTAGTCTAATCTGTATGACGTTCGAGAGTTACGTAAGGGTATGATATCAAGCTAATTATAATACAATGTATAGTTTTTGGACTCAATCAAGCATTGCCTGTTTAACATAGAAGTATCTTTTTCACCATCTCGTGACACAAACGTGCGGTTACCGACCCCCGTATCGTTAGATCAACACAGCATTCCATCCAATATGGTAATTTCTTTTTACCTACTAAACTAACTAGTTTAGTATAGTATAGTATCATAATTTCTGAGCTAGGTGAACAGTATCTCAAAACCTGATGACCATCTTTCTTCAATTGTCGACAAAAAAGTTGTGCTAGTAACGCTCATTTAAATGAATACCGCCTATGTCAGAGAATTCCAGGGCCAGATCGCGTTTGTGATACGTGTCTTAAACTGTTAACGGACTAACAATTTATTGAAGTCAATGGGACCTATATCGCGTGATTAGCGGAGGCTAATAAGTTCTACAACCATTCAATGTTCTGTTACACTGTGGGCATGCGTCCTTGACATCGAAAGACCAGTCCACACTAATCAGACAATCTTAATAAATCGACAACGGAGGGACGGGTGGGGTATTGTGGGAGGGACGGGTGGGGTATTGTGAGACGGGATCTTTAACTGACCTCGGGGGAATGGGTAGAAATCGAATATCTTGGCCAGTGGGAATTAGAAATGCATGTGCGTTTTATTTAAGAATTTTTCCAAGTTATGCAATGCACTCTGAAATCAGAAAAGGAATTGTTAGTTTACATAATAGATTTCTAAAAAGAGGTATATGCAGTTTGGGCTGAAATGTCGGATGTACTATTGTGATTACAGTATAGCGAGGGCCTACTGAATGCAGTGCAATCTACAAGGTTAGTTAAAGTCCAAAATGTGTGCACCATTTTCTTGTCCAAAAAATATTCTTTTAGTACACATGTGATTGTAAGAAATCTTTATCAGTGGTTAACAATAAAGGTTTAACCAGATTTAGTAAAGCGCTACTTTAGTTAATCAGTTATCCGTACCGACCTATGTATATCTGCCTAATTAGGTGAACACTACATGTTGACGAATTCTTGTACAATTGGGCTTCAAGTTATTTTTACATCATGGAGATAAAGAATCCAATTAAGGATTTGGCAAAGTCATCGAGTCGGAATACCAGATTGATTACTAGGGGATCTGGGTCATCCAAAACATGTGTCTGATAAAAAAAAGACATTAGTAATTGGTCTATAATTGTGCTACATAGAGTTTTAGTTTAATAAGAAAACAATTTCATACAACGGTATTAGTATACCTTTATACCACTACGACACTAACACCACAGTTATCGTATTATGATTATTATGTACAAGAAAGCAAACGCCTCATTTAGTGGCGATGTCCTTAATTTCAAACAAATATTCCTAAATTAGCAAATATTCCAAAATAAGAAAAACGAAACTTTGAACCAAGGACAGACTCTTTCATCAGCAACTTACTGCGATGTTAACTTACAGGTGACTAAGACGATACCTTTGCGTCTTAACAAGCTGTTTACTAAGGTGGTGCTTTCGATTTCCCTATTGTGGAGTTGCCATTTCTTTTTCAGAGTATCAACCTAGCACCCCCAGACTACACTATGTACATATCGAAGCTGATTCGATAGTCAGGTCACCACTACATCAGTGATAGATGCCGTCTGCTGACAAACAACCCTACAATACAAGGCGTAGAGAGATACAGGTCGATGGAGACTGAAGAAGCTTAATGGTCGCTAGCACACGTATAAGGAAATATAATTTCTTGTGTGATATGGAGTACTAAGGGGCCGATTTGCCTTCGTATGCCTGCTGGTTTCGTTGTCTCTACCATTGTTATAATTCCAATAATGTTATATTTGGCTTAATCTACATTTACATTAGTGCTAGGAGGAGGCAAATGACGCTTATACTTCCGAAACACATGGTCGTAAAGTCCTTTTAATGTTTTAGTGGTGACATTGTTTTTTTCTTCTGTGTCAAAGTTTGCCCCGTTAACCTAAATATATATAGTTAGATACAGGACAGAACTCGGCCAGGATGAGTTACCATGGGTATAGGGATAGGACTTGGCTAGGGTGAGTTACCATGGGTATAGGGATAGGACTTGGCTAGGGTGAGTTACCATGGGTATAGGGATAGGACTTGGCTAGGGTGAGTTACCATGGGTATAGGGATAGGACTTGGCTAGGGTGAGTTACCATGGGTATAGGGATAGGACTTGGCTAGAGTGAGTTACCATGGGTATAGGGATAGGACTTGGCTAGGGTGTCCTAATTTGTGTGTTAACCTAGATACAGGACAGAACTCAGCCATGGTGAGTTACCATAGGTATAGGTATAGGGACTTGGCCAGGGTGAGTTACCATGGGTATAGGGATAGGACTTGGCTAGGGTGAGTTACCATGGGTATAGGGATAGGACTTTGCTAGGGTGAGTTACCATGAGTATAGGGATAGGACTTGGCTAGGGTGTCCTAATTTGTATGTTAACCTAGATACAGGACAGAACTCGGTCAGGGTGAGTTACCATGGGTATAGGGATAGGACTTGGCTAGGGTGAATTGCCATGGGTATAGGGATAGGACTTGGCCAGGGTGAGTTACCATGGGTATAGGGATAGGACTTGGCGAGGGTGAATTACCATGGGTATAGGGATAGGACTTTGCTAGGGTGTCCTAATCTGTGTGTTAACCTAGGTTCAGGGACTGGACTGGTCATGGCGAGTGACCCTGTGTTAATATGGGTACATGGACTGGACTCGGTTAAAGCGAGTGACCTTGTGTTACTATGAGTACAGGGACTTGACTAAGACAGGGCGAGTGACCTTGTGTTACTATGGGTACAGGGACTTGACTAAGACAGGGCGAGTGGCCTTGTGTTACTATGGGCACAGGGACTTGACTAAGACAGGGCGAGTGGCCTTGTGATACTATGGGCACAGGGACTTGACTAAGACAGGGCGAGTGGCCTTGCGTTTATATGGGTACAGGGATTGGCTCGGTTAGAGGAGTGACCTTGTGTTACTATGGGTACAATGACTTGACTAAGACAGGACGAGTGGCCTCGTGTAATACCAAGCGTAAGAGCTGAATGTGTTAATCATCAAACAAAACATCAAATTTAGTCATCGCTATTGTTATATAAGAAATAGAAGATAGAAAAATGTCCTTTTGTGTATCATTTTTCATTTGAAATATTGCATAATAACTGTAATAGATTGCTTTCATTATTATTATCATTTCTTTTTTGAAGTGACATGAATTAATGGGAACTTCCTCGGTTTCAATTATTTCAATTTGCCAACTTTGCGATTTATTCAAAAAATTAATTTTCTCTCGTCTGATTTAACAAAGAGATCATTACGGTTATATAATGTCGACCTTGGGTTTGTAGATTGTGTAGAAATATGTTGTCGGGAAATTGACTTGAATAAATAGTTACTCACAGCACAGGTATTGCTTACTTTTATATTATCATGCGGTTTGTATCACGCTCGCGACACTCAAGGTAGACAATTTATAATGAACATTGATAATGTAGACTTGGGAAAAAATTCATTGATTTAATAATCGAAATGTAAGCACTCTGTAACATTAACCTACAGTATGACAATAATGGTCACCTCACTACTAAACTCTAAAACACTTACCTTCAGTATGACAATAATGGTCACCTCATTACCGAACTCCATAACACTTACCTACAGTATGACAATAATGGTCACCTCATTACCGAACTCCATAACACTTACCTACAGTATGACAATAATGGTCACCTCACTACCAAACTCTGTAACATTTACCTACAGTATGACAATACTGGTCACCTCACTACCAAACTCTGTAACATTTACCTACAGTATGACAATAATGGTCACCTCACTACCAAACTGTGTAACATTTACCTACAGTATGACAATACTGGTCACCTCACTACCAAACTCTGTAACATTTACCTACAGTATGACAATAATGGTCACCTCACTACCAAACTGTGTAACATTTACCTACAGTATGACAATAATGGTCACCTCACTACCAAACTCTGTTACATTTACCTACAGTATGACAATAATGGTCACCTCATTACCGAACTCTATAACATTTACCTACAGTATGACAATAATGGTCACCTCACTACCAAACTCTATATTATCTACATACAGTATGACAATAATGGTCACCTCACTACCAAACTGTGTAACATTTACCTACAGTATGACAATAATGGTCACCTCACTACCAAACTGTGTAACATTTACCTACAGTATGACAATAATCGTCACCTCACTACCAAACTGTGTAACATTTACCTACAGTATGACAATAATGGTCACCTCACTACCAAACTGTGTAACATTTACCTACTGTATGACAATACTGGTCACCTCACTACCAAACTGTGTAACATTTACCTACAGTATGACAATAATGGTCACCTCACTACCAAACTCTGTTACATTTACCTACAGTATGACAATAATGGTCACCTCACTACCAAACTGTGTAACATTTACCTACAGTATGACAATAATGGTTACGTCACTACCAAACTGTGTAACATTTACCTACAGTATGACAATAATGGTCACCTCACTACCAAACTGTGTAACATTTACCTACTGTATGACAATAATAGTTACGTCACTACCAAACTGTGTAACATTTACCTACAGTATGACAATAATGGTCACCTCACTACCAAACTGTGTAACATTTACCTACTGAATGACAATAATGGTCTCCTCACTACCAAACTCTGTAACATTTACCTACAGTATGACAATAATGGTCACCTCACTACCAAACTCTGTTACATTTACCTACAGTATGACAATAATGGTCACCTCACTACCAAACTCTGTAATATTTACCTAAAGTATGACAATAATGGTCACCTCACTACCAAACTCTGTAACATTTACCTACAGTATGACAATAATGGTCACCTCACTACCAAACTCTGTAATATTTACCTAAAGTATGACAATAATGGTCTCCTCACTACCAAACTCTGTAACATTTACCTACAGTATGACAATAATGGTCACCTCACTACCAAACTCTGTAACAGTTACCTACAGTATGACAATAATGGTTACGTCACTACCAAACTCTGTAACATTTACCTTAAGTATGACAATAATGGTCACCTCACTACCAAACTCTGTAACATTTACCTTAAGTATGACAATAATGGTCACCACACTACCAAACTCTGTAATATTTACCTACAGTATAACAATAATGGTCACGTCACTACCAAACGACAGTAAATAAACACTTTATTTAAGTTATAAAACTCGCGGTTACATGTACATGTATGTTATTGTTTTAATGTTATGAAACACATGTTTTATGTAATTGTATTTGGTTATATCACCCTTATATAACAAACGTTTATGTTACGGTACACAAATACATTGTATATCTATGTTATGAAACATGCGTTTTATGTAATTGTACTTGGGTATATCACCATTATATAACAAACGTTTATGTGACGGTAGATACATATATCTATGTTATAAAACACATATTTTATTGTTTGTGGGTATATCGGCACGTTTTGTAACCGTATGAGAAGATCTTAGGTAACCGTATATCAATGGAAGTATTTTTGTCTCTAAAGAAGAAGTTGAAAATGTTAACGAAATTGAACATTCGCTGATTAATGTGAATAAAATTATACGCTTACGTCCATAATTTAATGTGTTAGTGTATCTGGATAAATTTACAGTTTTCCCTATTAAGTACAATCAGTACAGCTGACTACTATATATCGTGTCCCAATATCGAATCTGATGTTGAAAATTTGCTTTACTGTACAAATCATTAAAAGGTACAATTTGTAGAAATCAAGATTCCGTGTTACGTGGAGCTGATCTCTAATGAAGGTTTTAACTCACATCATACTGACATTACAACAAATCATATTTACTGCTGTCATACTGCTGAACTAGTGGGCTCCGAAATACGATCGATATTTGCCGTAAAAACGAAACTTAAGCTTGAAGCAATACATTGTTCCTCATTGAGAAGATATTGCACATTGAGTAAACCGTCATAAATACCAAATTATTTTATCTTATTTAATGAGAGCTGTGAGGACAGTACTCGGGGTAAACTAAATAAAGTAGATGTACTCGTACATGCTTATAAAAAAGTAATCATATTCAAAGAACTGTGCACGTAGTATTGAGAAGTAAGGCGAAAAGAGTCAAGCCTAAGGTAAAATGATTATGGGGATATTGTTTGTGTAAGTATTTGATTAACCGCGAGGTGTGCATTGTAACTTGCAGACTTAGTGATTTTCAAGCTTGTCCTATACAGATCTATTTATGACGGAAGAATACAGACATGTTTAGTACGTCATTGAAATACAATTGGAGTGTTGATATTGATTTTGTTCACAGTATGACCCCGGACACAAGCTTCGTATTACGGCGGTTTGTGTGTGCAGCTTATTATATAAACTAATACAGGCTCTGGTACGTGTAAATATCGTCTAATTAACGGTTTTAGTTCACCATACTAATACATAGATAATACTACCTGAAAAATCAGCTTGGTGTTTCAACAATCGCAGAAAGTGTCAGACTACCCGGAAGGAAAGCCATGGGATACCTGAATACGTTGCCATGATATTACAATTATTTCTAAAACAGAGTAGTACAACGACAAAACGCCTACCTAATCTATACACTGGCTGAATAATTCATAGCTAGCAATACTATACCTGGATGTCACAACACCATACCTGTCTCCACGCAGCTGTGGGTTGCTGCTGTATTGATACTCGATCACAGTACCAAGTTGTCGCTTTAACTTGGAAATCCCGAATTATTCTTCCAACATGAACTAGACACGAATGATTCCGGCGTTGATCACAGACACGTTCCAAACATTTACTACAATCTACAAGTTAAAGTTTCGTTTGTAATCCACTGAGTGGTTTTAATCTTTTAAATAAAGTTATATTATGTATGGACAGTCCCCCACGTGTAAGTTACTACGGGAAGTGCTACTTGTGTCTGGTATTTCAGAAGTCACACCTGTCCACTCCAACGTGTCGATTACGTTATCTAAATTCCTACTTCCCCGATCGACTGTAGTGGTGTTCCGGATATAATGGTCCGACTGTCCTCCGTCGATTGGAAGACCACCTAGTCCCAGTCCGCTTTCCTCTGGAATCGATACACATATACCCGTAATACGTATGCGACCGGCCGTATCCATATACCTACACCACACGGTCCGGTGGTCACTGTAGTTCAGGTGTACCGACAGCCAGTATCAACTAATTTCTACGTAATTCGCAATGTAACTGACCCCAATCCTAACAATGGGGACACTTCTTTTATTTCCTTAACTTAGTCACTTGATAGGGGTATGTTTAATATTTCCATAAATATCAACACGCAGCAAGCATATGTTAAGACAGAGCTGGAATGTGTGTCTGTCATGGCGGACAGGTGCTTGGTATCCCTAATTCCCCGAACTCCTCAGATCCAATGCCTATGTGTTATCCACGGGCTGCCATAGTCCCATCCATCTGACAAATTATCATCAGTTCTTAATATTATTCATTGTTACGACTGTTTGATATATTTTATACGTTGTGGCGATTGTTTAATATGCTTTCTTAGTGTGGCAATTGGTTTTCGGGTACGAAGAAGACGTCATCGTTCGGCAACTCATGTCGAGGTTCTAAGTGCAAGTCTGGAACAGTCGTCGATTTCTCTGGCACCAGTCAGTCTTTGAATCGCTAATGGACCCTGGTTGTTTTAATGCAGTTCTTGTACGTCCTCGCCTCTTCGGTACATTCGGTGTTCCTCCGTGCGAAAGCCGTATTCTAGTCATCTGAACTGGCCCTTGGTGAGGATGGATTCGATGCAAGAGGAGTTTGCATGGTTGAGAGCCTCTTAGTTATTATCCTGCCAGCGAACGTCGAGTATAGCGCGGAGAGTTCGCATGTGGACGATCTCCAAAGTTACTTGATATGCCTCCTGTAAAGTGCCCATATTTATTCATTAATAAGTATACATATACACAAATATCTATATGTTTCTAGTCGTATTGTATCATTATCCCCTAGTAAAGATATCCTACCTTTTCACCACGACGTCCCGCCCTAGCTACCTTAAATCTGACGTTGTCAAACATCCGGTAGCATTGCTGTCTTATAGCACATAAAACCTTCAACAAATTAACGAGATAACTCTTCTTAGGTAATTCTTTTTAATGTTTTTAACGAAATGACATATTTATTACTGACTCGATATGTGACCAGTTACGACATACTGACATTTCACGTGACCATTTACGGCATATGGACACTTCACGTGACCAGTTACGACATACTGACACTTCAGGTGACCAGTTATGACATACTGACACTTCATGTGACCAGTTACGACATACTGACATTTCACGTGACCAATTACGACATACTGACACTTCACGTGACCAGTTACGACATACTGACACTTCAGGTGACCAGTTACGACATATTGACACTTCACGTGACCAGTTACGACATACTGACATTTCACGTGACCAATTACGACATACTGACACTTCACGTGACCAGTTACGACATACTGACACTTCAGGTGACCAGTTACGACATATTGACACTTCACGTGACCAGTTACGACATACTGACATTTCACGTGACCAATTACGACATACTGACACTTCACGTGACCAGTTACGACATACTGACACTTCAGGTGACCAGTTACGACATACTGACACTTCATGTGACCAGTTACGACATACTGACATTTCACGTGACCAATTACGACATACTGACACTTCACGTGACCAGTTACGACATACTGACACTTCAGGTGACCAGTTATGACATACTGACACTTCATGTGACCAGTTACGACATACTGACATTTCACGTGACCAATTACGATATACTGACACTTCACGTGACCAGTTACGACATACTGACACTTCAGGTGACCAGTTATGACATACTGACACTTCACGTGACCAGTTACGACATACTGACACTTCACGTGACCATTTACGGCATATTGACACTTCACGTGACCAGTTACGACATACTGACACTTCAGGTGACCAGTTACGACATATTGACACTTCACGTGACCAGTTACGACATACTGACATTTCACGTGACCAATTACGACATACTGACACTTCACGTGACCAGTTACGACATACTGACATTTCAGGTGACCAGTTATGACATACTGACACTTCACGTGACCAGTTACGACATACTGACACTTTACGTGACCAGTTACGACATACTGACACTTCACGTGACCAGTTACGACATATTGACATTTCACGTGACCAGTTACGACATACTGACATTTCACGTGACCAGTTACGACATACTGACACTTCACGTGACCAGTTACGACATACTGACACTTCAGGTGACCAGTTATGACATACTGACACTTCACGTGACCAGTTACGACATACTGACACTTTACGTGACCAGTTACGACATACTGACACTTCACGTGACCAGTTACGACATACTGACACTTCACGTGACCAGTTACGACATACTGACACTTTACGTGACCAGTTACGACATACTGACACTTCACGTGACCAGTTACGACATATTGACATTTCACGTGACCAGTTACGACATACTGACATTTCACGTGACCAGTTACGACATACTGACACTTCACGTGACCAGTTACGACATACTGACACTTCAGGTGACCAGTTATGACATACTGACACTTCACGTGACCAGTTACGACATACTGACACTTTACGTGACCAGTTACGACATACTGACACTTCAGGTGACCAGTTACGACATACTGACACTTCACGTGACCAGTTATGACATATTGACACTTCACGTGACCAGTTACGACATACTGACACTTCACGTGACCAGTTACGACATACTGACACTTCAGGTGACCTGTATAACTTACTTCATATATCAATTTAATATTCACTTGTGTGGATTTTAACTTGATTTTCATTTTATTTGACTTGAATTCATCATCAATTTCAATATCTGTTTTAAATACCAACATATGTTTGTATACTTTTCATGTTTTGTGTAATTCCTTTGAATGTTTTTTGTTTGTTTGTTTGTTTGTTTGTTGTTTTTTTTGTGAGATTACCAGATCTTAAATCCTAATTTAACTGGCTGTTCAGGGCACTGACTTTGGTCAGTAAACCAAGACAGTCGGATTTCCTAATCAGTTTTATCAATTTATACTGTTTAAAAAATACATAACAAAGAATGGAAACATCGTTGTGATAGTTTGTTAAAAGTTCGAGCGACTCATGTGCCCCATGGTGATAATCTTTTCAATATCTAATGCTCACTGGACACATCCTAGTCAATATCTTCTGCTCACTGGATACACCCTCGTCAATATCTAATGTTCACTGGACACATCCTCGTCAATATCTAATGCTCACTGGACACATCCTCGTCAATATCTAATGCTCACTGGACACATCCTCGTCAATATCTAATGTTGTACTGGACACATCCTCGTCAATATATAATGCTCACTGGACACATCCTCGTCAATATATAATGCTCACTGAACACATCCTCGTCAATATCCAGTGCTCACTGGACACATCCTCGTCAATATCTAATGCTTACTGGACACATCCTCGTCAATATCTAATGTTCACTGGACACATCCTCGTCAATATCTAATGCTCACTGGACACATCCTCGTCAATATCTAATGCTCACTGGACACATCCTCGTCAATATATAATGTTCACTGGATACATCCTCGTCAATATCTAATGCTCACTGGACACATCCTCGTCAATATCTAATGCTTACTGGACACATCCTCGTTAATATCTAATGCTCACTGGACACATCCTCGTCAATATCTAATGCTCACTGGACACTCTTCTAATGTGTCAGGGTGATCAAGCCTCGTTAATATCTAATGCTCACTGGACACATCCTCGTTAATATCTAATGCTCACTGGACACACCCTCGTCAATATCTAATGCTCACTAGACACATCTCGTCAATATCTAATGCTCCTGGACACATCCTCGTTAATATCTAATGCTCACTGGACACACCCTCGTCAATATCTAATGCTCACTAGACACATCTCGTCAATATCTAATGCTCCTGGACACATTCTCGTCAATATCTAATGCTCACTGGACACATTCTCGTCAATATCTAATGTTGTACTGGACACATCCTCGTCAATATCTAATGCACACTGGACACATCCTCGTCAATATCTAATGTTGTACTGGACACATCCTCGTCAATATCTAATGCTTACTGGACACATCCTCGTCAATATCTAATGCTCACTGGACACATCCTCGTCAATATCTAATGTTGTACTGGACACATCCTCGTCAATATCTAATGTTGTACTGGACACATTCTCGTCAATATCTAATGCTCACTGGACACATCCTCGTCAATATCTAATGCTCACTGGACACATTCTCGTCAATATCTAATGCACACTGGACACATCCTCGTCAATATCTAATGTTGTACTGGACACATCCTCGTCAATATCTAATGCTCACTGGACACATTCTCGTCAATATCTAATGTTGTACTGGACACATCCTCGTCAATATCTAGTGCTCACTGGACACATCCTCGTCAATATATAATGCTCACTGGACACATCCTCGTCAATATCTAATGCTCACTGGACACATCCTCGTCAATATCTAATGCTTACTGGACACATCCTCGTCAATATCCAGTGCTCACTGGACACATCCTCGTCAATATCTAATGCTCACTGGACACATCCTCGTCAATATCTAATGCTCACTGGACACATCCTCGTCAATATCTAATGTTGTACTGGACACATCCTCGTCAATATCTAATGCTCACTGGACACATCCTCGTCAATATCTAATGCTCACTGGATACATCCTCGTCAATATCTAATGTTGTACTGGACACATCCTCGTCAATATATAATGCTCACTGGACACATCTATGCGAGGAACGACAATTGATACGCTGTGCGAAGAAATTAACGCGCTATTCGAAAAGCGACAATTAACGCACTGGGTGAAGAAGACAATTAATGCACTGTGTGAAGAAGACAATTAACGCGCTATTCGTAGTGCCCCAAAAACGTGACATAAAAATAGGTCAAGCTTTTATTTTGTCGAATTGGCGTTAACATTTGTCGTTTTGTTGCATTGTCGCATTGTCGCATTAGGAAAAAGAGACACAGCGTGACAACACAAAGTGGTCGCAATCAACTACAACAATGTTTTTTTTCAGTAAAAACGAAAAAGTTTTTAAAGTACTTATATCGATTCCGCTGTCTTTACAAAATAATTTATTCGGTTACGTGTTGTAACCATCCATTAACACCAAGGAGAATGGGGTTCTAGAGTTACTGATACTAACCGCAATTGATACCATTTTCCAGTAAACAAGCATGTCAACTAGAGTGTAATTGAATTAGGGGTTGTACCCTGGACTATACAGATATAGGGTGTCCCGCTCCGTGTACACTGTCGACATTTAAATGGCAGCATGCGTGAGGTCCCTACCAGCCCATGGCTCCAAGCGTCGATCAGTATCACTTGGACGCTTAATTACTCTTGCTTTTTATCACAGCCTTTTCAAAGAAAAAATCAGACCAACTTTTTTATTGGAACAATACAACAAAAATAATGTAAAAATGTTTCTAGTGTTGTTATGCAAACAAGTCTTTTGATCTTTAGAAAAGTGTCGCAGTGGCGATCAGATTTGGGACGACAGAAGAAACCTTTGACATACGTGATAATATTTGGAATGTATTCTGCAATGATCATGTCTTACGAAGCGGACAATTAGACAAGATATGTATAAACTCTCTACAGACTGTTTTGAAATTGTTTTGAAGGCGAACCAAGTCTTATCGCGACACCAGTTACCCAATACCCATATATATCTCAATGATAACACTGTACAACAAGTGTTTGTCTATTGGAGGTGACAGCAGTCTGCACTAAGTTGAGCCGTCGGTACTAAGGTCCAGCAAAACAGTATTCGATGTGTGTTACCTGTCACCAGGAGGACTGGCTACCGATCACTTATTGAGACAAGGCCATACGTGGTACATTGAAATATCACCATCAAATAACTGATATTAATGGTACAACAGGTGATGTCACAGCGCAACATAATGTTGTTGGCATCAAATGGTTTGAATATATCAAAAGACGCTCAAGTTAACAACTCCTGTGTTATATATCTATTAAGTAATAGAAATGGTATATACCAATTAATAAAAACCACACCAATTAATAAAAACCACATAATACAGCTGTCTTGTCCTCCCAAATGTGGAAATTCATAAGTATAATCAAAACGTGCTGAAATCAATGTTGGTGTATAGAAGTGGGTGGTATATAGATATGTATAACGAGAGGTTATAGATGGGCAGAAGGGGATGTTATAGAAGGGTAGAAGGGGGGGGGGGGGGGGGGGGGTTTATAGAAGGGCATGCTAAAGGGGAGGTTATAGATGGGTAGAAGGGGAGGATACAGAAGGGTAAAAAGGGAGGTTATAGCAGGGTAGAAAGGGAGGTTATAGAAGGGTAGAAGGGGAGGTTATAGCAGGGATGGTTATAGAAGTGAAGAAAGGGGGGGAGGGGGTTATAGCAGGGGAGGTTATAGAAGAGTAGAAAGGAAGGTTATAGAAGGGTAGAAGGGGGGTTATAGAAGGGTAGAAGGGAGGTTATAGAGGAGTAGAAGGGGAGGTTATAGAAGGGTAGAAAGGGAGGTTATAGAAGGGTAGACGGGGAGGTTATAGAAGGGTAGAAGGGGAGGTTATAGAAGGGTAGAAGGGGAGGTTATAGAGGAGTAGAAGGGGAGGTTATAGAAGGGTAGAAAGGGAGGTTATAGAAGAATAGACGGGGAGGTTATAGAAGGATATAAAGGGAGGTTATAGAGGAGTAGAAGAGGAGGTTATAGAAGCGTAGAAGGGGAGGTTATAGAAGGATAGACGGGGAGGTTATAGAGGAGTAGAAAGGGAGGTTATAGAGGAGTAGAAGGGAAGGTTATAAAAGGGTAGAAGGGAAGGTTATAGCAGGGGAGGTTAGAGAAGAGTAGAAGGGGAGGTTATAGAAGGGTAGAAGAGAAGGTTATAGAAGGGTAGGAGGGAGGTTATAGAAGGATAGACGGGGAGGTTATAGAAGGGTAGAAAGGGAGGTTATAGAGGAGTAGAAGGGAAGGTTATAAAAGGGTAGAAGGGGAGGTTATAGCAGGGGAGGTTATAGAAGAGTAGATGGGGAGGTTATAGAAGGGTAGAAGGGGAGGTTATAGAAGGATAGAAAGGGAGGTTATAGAAGGGGAGGTTATAGAAGGATAGACGGGGAGGTTATAGAAGGGTAGAAAGGGAGGTTATAGAAGGGTAGAAGGGAGGTTATAGAGGAGTAGAAGGGGAGGTTATAGAAGGGTAGAAGGGGAGGTTATAGAAGGGTAGAAGGGAGGTTATAGAAGGGTAGAAGGGAGGTTATAGAAGGGTAGAAGGGAGGTTATAGAAGGGTAGAAAGGGAGGTTATAGAAGGGTAGAAGGGATGTTATAGAAGGGTAGAAGGGATGTTATAGAAGGGTAGAAAGGGAGGTTATAGAAGGGTAGAAGGGATGTTATAGAAGGGTAGAAAGGGAGGTTATAGAAGGGTAGAAGGGATGTTATAGAAGGGTAGAAGGGGAGGTTATAAAAGGGTAGAAAGGGAGGTTATAGAAGGATAGACGGGATGTTATAGAAGGGTAGACGGGATGTTATAGAAGGGTAGAAGGGATGTTATAGAAGGGTAGAAGGGATGTTATAGAAGGGTAGAAGGGGAGGTTATAAAAGGGTAGAAAGGGAGGTTATAGAAGGATAGACGGGAGGTTATAAAAGGGTAGAAGGGAGGTTATAGAAGGATAGATGGGGAGGTTATAAAAGGGTAGAAAGGGAGGTTATAGAAGGATAGATGGGGAGGTTATAAAAGGGTAGAAAGGGGGGTTATAGAAGGATAGAAAGGGAGGTTGTAGAAGGGTAGAATGGAATGTTTTAGAAGGATAGAAGAGAATGTTTTAGAAGGATAGAAGAGAAGGTTATAGAAGGATAGAAGAGAAGGTTATAGAAGGATATACTGGGAGGTTATAGAATGGTAGACTGGAAGGTCATTAACTCAATTATTTAAACAATTAGTAAAAAGTAATACATGTATTAGATATTTGTTCAACGAACTTGATCCTTCTTCCTATTTTCAAAAGAATTTAGAACTTGGTGACTAGAAATCCACTAGCAGAACTTACCACCAAGGTATTTGCCAATATTATCATGTTTGTATCATTCTCATGTAGACTAATTCTACTATCAATCGTTTTGGTGGGTAATAGTGTGCCGTTTATATATAGTTTTGTAAATATTGGATTAGATTGGACTTTTTCTCTGGTATTGTATGTCTTTCTACACTTAGATACACCAGGAGAAACTATAGCTCTCGGCTTAGTCTATTATAATTTCCTTCCGTTGGGATCAAGGTTTTGTAGTGCTTTGTCTATCGAAATCATGTCTTTTTCTCAATGGTCTAGGGGTTTCGCGGTGAGAGAGAGGAATGGTATAAGGAATTGAACCAATGAACTTTTTCTAAATAAACCTCAACATATGATTTTAAACTCCATAAATTATGCAACCTTTAGCATGGTTTACAATATAAATTACTCATTTTTGTTGGCATTAATAGAAGCCAGAAGATAGCTGTAGTAACTACTGGACATGCGATCCCCTTTCTGTGGATTTCAGTTGAGCGTTAGCCCCCGTGAGGAAGGCTTTGGGTTCTGACCCTGATTGAGACATACCAGAGTCTATAAAAATGGTAGTTTCTACTCTTGCTTAGCGCTCAGAATTTTCGAAGTGGGACAACTGGTTCGTAAGTCAGTTGTCGGTACACTGTGACCGGGTGGGGTATCCTGATGGGTGTCTTCGACAGTATGCTTCAGTGAGGTATCACTATAAAGTCGGTATCAGTTCCGCGCTATCACAAGGAGACAAACACGAACATACTACGACCATAGCTGTTGATAGGACGTTAAAGAATACCAAACTCATGATGGCCGCTAAACAATTATACACTCTGAACAATAAAATAAGGATATGGAGAATGAGTGAGGACCGGTTTGTTGAGCGAGAAAGTCGCTTCTGTTAATTGGTCAGTGTATGTACTAACAAGCCGTACGCATTTCACACAATCTACATTTAAATCTTATCTACCGTTAAATTCACATTTATTTTTTTCTTATTCTGTAATTTTAAAATGTATGAGCGAGCGAGATCAAAAGCCGCAGACGTTTTAGCAAATTGTTTGATGTTGACCAAAGTGGGTATATATTTCTATTTTAAACTGTTATAATAGGTTTTATCTTATGTAGTTAGACTAATCAGCAGGTTCATTATACGGTACTTCTCAAATACACCTGATGTGTTATACCACAGGTAATTATGTAACTTCCTTCTCAATTCAGCACACCGAGCACCCCAGGGACGCACACCTGTAGATCTGATTAGCTGGTACACGGAGGTAAGCTAACGAGGACGGTATTATCGATTGTACTTAATGGCCGTAAAATAATGTTATAAACGGATGATAATATTCATATGCTGTCTGTCAATGTCCGCAACAAACCAAATCCCAGGTTCAGGTACTCTGTACACTTTCAGTTTGTCATCAGTAGACTTTGGAATAAACATCGCCGATTGCTTTCACTTCGTGCAAGGAGTAGTCTGAATGAGTCAAAAGTACCATCATAGCCATTTTTTTGTTCTGTTAAACACTAAAAACAAAGTAAACCTATAGCACCTGCATCTACTATACAAACTTGTCCATTTCTCGGGCTCTGTAGGCTGCCAAGTTGTAGTACATGAAATACCTAACAATCTAAATGGCCGTGTTCCCTAATATATACATGTAGGTAACTCTTTGTTCGTTTACATACATATACTTATGTTACCGTTAACTCACAAGTTTAAATGATCTATTGGGTCACTGAATTGTCACACAATTGCAATTTTGATAACATGTTACTACACCTAATGACAAAACAGTGTTTGATACTACAGGACAACTGTTACCAAACGATCAGGAAAGTTTAACCGATATAACCTTATATAATCCGTCCTAATTAATACAATAGAAACTTGTAAAACAATGGAGACCATTTATATCACGACATGTGCATTCCAGCGTGCACAGCCTACACGTAATCCCGGCCATAGTTACGGCTTACCTCGGACCACACGCAAAGATCAATCGTCTGCTCAGCTTAATCAGCACCTTTATTAAGATCTGGTTTCAAAACGCCAAGCTGCACAGGCCAAATACTTAAAGTATTGTGTTTCTTACATTTGCAAATATCAAGGTCGTATAAATATTATGAATAGATTTTTTATACTGTTTAGATCACATTTCTAAATCGTGTTTGCAAATAATCTATAATTGATTTGTAATCCGTGGTGCCTGTATCGAATTCATATAGTGACATAAATCAGTAGATTCCTGATTACGTCATACAATAGGACTTATTTCCCTTTGAAGGGACATCCGTAATTTGT
The DNA here is from genome assembly GCF_902652985.1 of Pecten maximus. Taxonomy (NCBI): domain Eukaryota; kingdom Metazoa; phylum Mollusca; class Bivalvia; order Pectinida; family Pectinidae; genus Pecten; species Pecten maximus. Next base: position 32,623,245 of record NC_047017.1, on the reverse strand, counting down.
TCAGAGACGTGAAAAGCCCAACTTGTGATTCACTTACATGTATGTAAAATTGGAGGATCCTTACTTATCTTAAACCAACTCATACACCCTACCCGTTACAACCAAAACCTCAGATCAACAAAATACGTCATTTCCTGGGTTATCTTTATGATAGAGATAATATCGATAGCCATTAGCTCAGTACTCCAGAGCAAACTAGCGAAAATACAGAGAACAAGGACAATGAAATGGATATGTTTGAGGGAGACAATCACAACCGGATTGAGAGGCTACAATCACAGCCGGGTTTAGGGGCTACAATCACAGCCAGATTTAGGGGCTACAATCACAGCTAGATTGAGAGGCCTACAATCACAGCCGGATTAATTAAGAGGCCTACAACCACATCCAGGTTGAGGGGCTTACAACCACATCCAGATTGAGGGGCTTACAATCAAAGCCGGATTGAGGAACCTATAATCACATTCAGATTGAGTGGCCTACAATCGCATTCAGATTAAGGGGCCTACAATCGCATCCAGATTGAAGGGCCTACAATCACAGCCGGTTTGGGGAGCCTATAATCACAGCAGGTTTGAGGAGCCTATAATTATATACAGATTGAGGGGCCTGCAATAACATCCAGTTTGAGGGGCCTACAATCACAGCCGGTTTGGGGAGCCTATAATCACAGCCGATTTAAGGGCCTACTATCAAGAATGAGGGGCCTACAGAGGGGACAATTCATGATGAGACAAACTGTTATGGAGGCGATGGGACAATTTGTGATGAGCCCAGAGCAAACTGTTATGGAGGCGATGGGACAATTTGTGATGAGCCCAGAGCAAACTGTTATGGAGGCGAGGGGACAATTCATGAGCCCAGAGCAAACTGTTATGGAGGCGAGGGGACAATTCATGAGCCCAGAGCAAACTGTTATGGAGGCGAGGGGACAATTCATGAGCCCAGAGCAAACGGTGAAAAGTGGCATAAATAGGAATCAAGTAAACTTGATAATTTACGTTCATCTTTAGAGAAAAGCGTCCTTTGGAATCGGATTTTTTTTTTCGAAGTCGATGATATAATTATAAATCAAACTGAAAGAAAGCTATATAATAACGTGTTTATATTGGCTAACATCTTAATTACACGGTAGGCCACCCAACACGTTATACCTACAGGGTATGTCCTTGAAGGGAGCTAGAGACGATTTCTATATCGATACCTATGTACATTCATTAAAAGTGCAGTGGTCTACCATTGTATCTGTGTTGTTGTATCATTAATTGGAAGGCTTATTATCTGTGTTTCAATGACAAGTTAATTTGTAGAAGAGATCATATCTAGGTCACCCGGTGAAGGTCAGGTATGAAGAAAAGCAATTACGCATAATGTTGAGGTATTGTGCGAGAACAAATCAATATCAATTTCGTCTGATCAAAGATCTAAATTAAGTCATACCCTAAAACAAATAACTCCGCTGGAAATCGAGAAAAAAGGAATTTGCAACCATCCCGACATATTGAATAGTCTGTTATTTAAAACTGCCATCGAAATCGTGGGTTGGACGAGAAACATTGATGACAGAAATTGATTAAGTCTAGACACACCATAGAGGTGCAGTGATATCTATCAATTGTCGGTGTTAGGTAGGCATATCACATACACTCTGTTTGAATATAAAAAAAAACTTTCAAAATATTATTTAATTTAATTTTAAATAGTATTCATCTAACTTTTTAACAGATTACAAAAAATGCAATAAGCATGCTATTATATCATAAAGGAAACTAGGAATCTTTCCTGTTACTGGGAGGGGGAAACAATGATTAAAAATGAGATTCCACCCAAATAAGGATGTTATCGAACTTGTAAATGTCCCCGTGTTTTAAAAACAATATTTGATGTTAATGCGTCTCTATAACGCATGGCGCCCATTAGACGTAGCGTGAACTTCAGTAGCACAGAAACTTTCTGTTCTCTAATGGCCGATACCATCAGCTGTCCACCCCAGTTAATCAGGTAACACCATCCAGAATGAGAATACGCATACCATCCGACCACAGGCAGTATGTAGACAGCACGCCGGGACAGACACCGACATATGGGAGCCTTACAAAGATAGAATTAAAATCTATAAATGTGATATTCATCAGTATCTGTTGTCTTATAATATTGTTGATATACAATGTAAACATCCACACCGTCTGACAATACACCTTACAATGACAAGCTGACGTAACATCCGGTATAAATAGTATCCCGATAATAAAATACCCACGTAACTTTAACAATACGGCTGCTTATTGAGATATATTAACAGAATTACTGCAAAATTATTTCACAAGATAGAGTAACACTGTTCAGACATTTCCACGTGAAATAGTGTATTACTTTTTGATAAAACTATATCCATGTACCTGTTGAGAGAGGAGACTACCATTACTACAGCTTGGAGATTTATCTATAGCAGTCAATGAAAGTCTCTTGATTATGATTTTCGAACTTACAACCCAGAGGTGGAGGGCTAGTGATTAAGTGTCGGGACACCTTAACCACTCGGCCACCGCGGCCCCTGTCGGGACACCTTAACCACTCGGCCACCGCGGCCCTTGTCGGGACACCTTAACCACTCGGCCACCGCGGCCCCTGTATTAAGAGCGTTTATCGTAACTATTGAATGAACTCATTAACGGAAACAATGAACACATCATCGGACAAATGACTTGAAAGAGCTCTAATAAATGATTGTTAAATCTCCTATACCTTAACAACACAATATAATGTATTACATTGGAGGTTGTTATGCGTATCATACAATACTTAAAGAAGAAAACGGCCAGTGTAAAGACGTACCTGAACGAGGTGATCTGGTACAGAATTGCGTGACTCCGAATGACAAGATCTTTGACATCAAAAGATAAAATATAATTTAAGACACAAACAAACTGACAGAGCAGATAACGTTATTTCCGCTGTCTATCAGTGGAACTAACGTTCTTGATTTGATAAAGACGAACAATAAACAAGTGTCTGGGTTTTTACTAATAGAGAGATTCGTTTATTACATTGATGGGTAGTATATACCGAAGGACAATCGGTAAACAAATAACCCCGATTTATGCACCACGCGACCGACGTACACGGTGTCTTTGGGCGACAAAAGTACTGTTCTTGGTTGTTCTCGAACACGGGAACAATGTTCTCAGCGCCCTAGCATCGAGAACAAAGTCCAGAATAAGAATAAGAATCCCACACCACCTCAACAGCAAGAGCAAGAATCCCACACTACCTCAACCGCAACAACAAGAATACCACACCACCTCAACAGCAGGAACAGGAATACCACACCACCTCCACAGCAGGAACAGGAACCCCACAACACCTCAACAGCAGGACCAGGAACCCTACACCACCTCCACAGCAGGAACAGGAATCCCAACACTACCTCCGCAACAGGAACAGGAATCCCAACACTACCTCCACAACAGGAACAGGAATCCCACACTACCTCAACAGCAGGAACAGGAACCCCACACCACCTCCACAGTAGGAACAGAAATTCCAACACCACCTCCACAGTAGGAACAGGAATCCCAACACCACCTCTACAACAGGAACAGAAATCCCAACACTAACTCCACAGCAGGAACAGGAATCCCAACACTACCTCCACAACAGGAACAGGAATCCCAACACTACCTCCACAGCAGGAACAGGAATCCCACACTTCCTCCACAGCAGGAACAAGAATCCCAACACTACCTCCACAGCAGGAACAGAAATCCCACACTACCTCCACAGCAGGAACAGAAATCCCAACACTACCTCCACAACAGGAACAGGAATCCCAACACTACCTCCACAGCAGGAACAGGAATCCCACACCACCTCAACAGCAGGAAACAGAAATCCCAACACTACCTCCACAACAGGAACAGGAATCCCAACACCACCTCAACAGCAGGAACAGGAATCCCACACCACATCCACAGCAGGAACAGGAATCCCAACACTACCTCAACAGCAGGAACAGGAATCCCACACCACCTCAACAGCAGGAACAGGAATCCCAACACTACCTCCACAGCAGGAACAGGAATCACAACACTACCTCAACAGCAGGAACAGGAACCACAACACTACCTCCACAGCAGAAACAGGAATCCCACACCACCTCAACAGCAGGAACAGGAATCCCAACACTAACTCCACAGCAGGAACAGGAATCCCAATACTACCTCCAACAGCAGGAACAAGAATCCCAACACTAACCCCACAGCAAGAGCAAGAATCCAAACACTACTTCCACAGCAGGAACAAGAATCCCAACACTACCTCCACAGCAGGAACAGGAATCCCACACCACCTCAACAGCAGGAACAAGAATCCCAACACTACCTCCACAGCAGGAACAAGAATCCCAACACTAACTCAACAGGAAGAGCAAGAATCCCACACTACCTCCACAGCAAGAACAAGAATCCCAACACTACCTCCACAGCAGGAACAGGAATCCCACACCACCTCCACAGCAATAACAGAAATCCCAACACCAACTCCACAGCAGGAACAGGAATCCCACACTACCTCCACAGCAGGAACAGAAATCCCAACACTAACTCCACAGCAGGAACAGGAATCCCAACACTACCTCCACAGCAGGAACAGGAATCCCACACCACCTCCACAGCAATAACAGAAATCCCAACACTAACTCCACAGCAGGAACAGGAATCCCACACCACCTCCACAGCAGGAACAGGAATCCCACACTACCTCCACAGCAATAACAGAAATCCCAACACTAACTCCACAACAGGAACAGGAATCCCACACCGCCTCCACAGCAGGAACAGAAATCCCAACACAAACTCCACAGCAGGAACAGGAATCCCACACTACCTCAACAGCAGGAACAGAAATCCCAACACTACCTTCACAGCAGGAACAGGAATCCAAACACTACCTCCACAGCAGGAACAGGAATCCCAACACCACCTCAACAACAGGAACAGGAATCCCAACACTACCTCCACAGCAGGAACAGGAATCCCACTAAATCGATATAGGTCTATTGCCCTACTCTTATATGCATCTGGCCAAAACCCGAAACATATATATATATAGATGACTCTGGCCTAAATTGATCCAAGCCTATTCCCGGACGGATAGGCATAAGCTATATGTAATATATAGATACTGGGCTGAATTTGGTTCTCATGTTTGACAAGACAAATAATCGCGATGCCATCCAGGACGTCCGTGGGAAACTATTGATCAAGGAAACAGAACAATACAGGTATATCCTGCCATGTCTGCCACCTGCGAAAAGGAAAAGTTTTAAGCAGGGATGGGCATAGCCGTATCTGTCCTAACAGAATATCGCAGGGAACCAGATATAATATACATACATCCGGAAAGTACGTAAGAACCACACTAAGCACCACCGTCTGATTGGCTAATTTCTTCACTTCCTGGCTTGTGGGCCTGCGCACTCGGATGTAAACAAACCTGGTTATATACTCGAATGTCCTTTAGGTGGGTTACATTTATGGCAAATTGATGTGTTTTTAAGACCTTAAAGGCATACAGTCTACGATATAGTTACTTTACATATATATTACAGAAGAGTATATTTAGATTGACAAGCTGTCATTGCTTACATACTGACTTTGCGTAAGTTATATACATTTTTTTTGTATCCACTTCTTGTTGTGGTGCTTATAGCCACCAAACGACATGTTTAATAAAATCTGATTGAATTAGCACACACTTTGTATTTTTTTAGGTGTAATGCTGAGCCAATAATAAATCTTGTTTATTACACTTGTGGTGCAAATAAACAGTTCTGTTCCAACCGCATACAATGTACTAAAAATGTATGGTCTCATATGTACTTGGTAATATATATATACATGTATATAAACTGCGTTTATCTGTTGTGTTATGGGCTGTGGTGCTTAATTCTATAAGGTTTTATATGTGGTGTTATGGGTCGTGGTGCTTGTGGGTCAGAATCTGATGGTGCCTAATTCCCTGATAGCATGACACACCTCCTGTGTAGCTACACCCTTGTCGTATGGTCGCACTTCCGGTGAAGCTTCACCTTGGCAGTATTGGGGGGGGGGGGGGGGGGGGGGGGGGGTGTGTTGTTTATAAAGATAAAGCGATACATGAATTAATTGATTTTCACATGTTTAATTGATAGATATACATTAAAAACAGACACAGTTTTTAATTTTTAGATAGAATATTCGACTTAATTTCTCGAACACTAGCATTCTTATTGTCAAACATACATTTGTCACACATATGGTATGGACGTACTCTGTTGTGACGTGTGGCACCGGTGCTGTGATAGACGGAGCCCAACACACGTTCCTGGTGACGCAGACTTGTGGTGCGTGGCCTAAGGGGTTGCGGCCCTTTCTGACGCACAGACTTGTGGGAATATGTCGGTTGGGGACATATTTCGTTGACTAGATAACAAAGAGCACATGCTCCGACCTGACGTTAATTACGTCTGATGTCTCTTGTATTCCTTGACTAGTCTACCAAGTTCCGTCACAGCCTCATAGAGTCCCTCCCCTGTGGTTGCACAAGAAGACTGTATATGCCACTTCCTATTCCGCAAAGTGCGCAAATCCATAGCGTCGATGATTTCGGAAGCTTTCCTGGCATCTGAAATTTAAAACAAAATCAGGTGTTCATGTTCTCTTAATTTTCACAATGCACAATGCTCTGTTTCATAAATCACTTAATTCATAGATGATATTTACCATAAATTTAATAAATAAAGATCGATCCCTGCTCCATCGATCATTTTAATAGATTTACGTTGCTAATAGGGAAGACATGTAATTAATATATCGGTTATGTTTTGAAAAAACACACCAAAAAACAAAGAAAAAAACAACATATGTTGACAACTATTTTGAAGATATCCTCCATCTCGAATGTAATATGAGTGTGTTGTAATGTATACAAGTGTAAAGACTTACTGGGCATGTCCCGTTTGTTGGCGATTATCACTACCGGACAGCTGACAGGCATTTCCGGACTGTTCAAGATCCCAAACAGCTCTTCCTTGGCTTCAGACAGCCTCTGTGTGTCTGTGCTGTCTACCACGTACACAAGACCTGGGGACGAGGAAAAGTGTTGTGTAAATAAAATTAAATTGGTTTGTACCCGTGCATGTAGTTATACGTGTGTTACGCGCATTATTTTTAGTTCGTTGCTAAACAACATATCACGTGCATTTATTTAATTCTTTGAAATTATATAAAAAAAAGAATTGTTAGTTTTCTCTGGTGATAGTTATATGTATAAATATGCCGGTTAACAGGCCTATATAGTTGATGTTTTGTGGCTTTGTACGTGGGGGGGGGGGGGGGGGGTACTAGTCCTGGAATTATTTTATATTCGGACGATTGAAATGAGGGAGACTATATATCAGCTTATGTTTTTTTTTTTCATGCATAACACACCATGTAAATATAAACTTGATATATGGGTAACAGGTGAAAGGGGGATAGTGTTTTATGCGTCGGAAACGAAAGTACACCGTGAAGTGCAAGAAAGGTACGAAGGGAGACAACCCTTTTAATCATCTAGGAATGTAAATATTACCTTCTGCCCCGCTGTAATAGTGTCTCCACAGCTGTCTGATCCTGTCCTGTCCTCCCACGTCCCACACTGTAAAGGTCACGCCCTTACACGGGGTCACGGTCTCCACGTTAAACCCTAGGGTCGGGATCGAGGACACCACCTCATTAAGCTTCAGTTTATAAAGGATCGTTGTCTTACCTGTTGGAAGGAAATTGTGATTAGATAGGAAATCTAAAAAAACCTTCTTTAGCCTCTAAAATCACCTACCCCGATATATATATGGTCGGTATATTTAAGCCTATGTGTATTCCTACCCCGATATATATATGGTCGGTATATTTAAGCCTATGTGTATTACATTCTACAGGAGTTAAACACGTCTCACCTCAATAAAAAATGCGGAGAAACAAATCTCCATTTAGGTTAGTCATATAAGACTTCGAAGGTCCATATCGTGACTTCGAGGTACGACAAATAACAAAAAGGTAAATATCCCACAATAAGAAATCACGATATGAACCCTCGAAGTCTTATATATTATAGGACTACATTTAGGTGTGACATCATGCAGTTCAGAGATCAACATATCATTGTTTAAAAATGGCTAGTAAGATTTTAACTCAGAACACACGTTTTAGGTAATAACATACAACTAGAATAAGGAATATCACCTACCTGCATTGTCCAGACCTAGCATTATGATTTTTGACGGATCTTCTTCTCCAAATGACGATAACGCATCATATAATTTTGTCAGCCACAAACCCATTATGGAGGTGTATAACTACGACAGTGGTTATAGATTTATTAGTGTATGGTACCAAAATCTCGGCCTGTGGGTCTTTATATAGGCATATGAAGTCGATGACATTATTTCACCGACGTGGTCGTGTTTACATCGCGAACAGGTAGGGGATTCCACGCTGGAGAAAATGACGTCATTGAGGGAATCCCACGGCAACAAAGACACGTGATACAAACATACACAGAACTAGGTCATTCTTTACAAGCGTATTGAATATATAGGTATACACAATAAAGAATATAAGTACCTAGCTAAGTAAGACATGTTGTTCGTATCACTAAGCTGTTCAGTACGGTCACTGAAAAACAACGGTTTACAGTGTGTGGAGTATAAATATGCTGAGTATGGTTAGATTACGACAGTGACCAGTCACAGATCACAGTATACAAAGTATGGTTAGATTACGACAGTGACCAGTCATAGATCACAGTATACAAAGTATGGTTAGATTACGTCAGTGACCAGTCACAGATCACACAGTATACAAAGTATGGTTAGATTACGTCAGTGACCAGTCACAGATCACACAGTATACAAAGTATGGTTAGATTACGACAGTGACCAGTCACAGATCACACACTATACAAAGTATGGTTAGATTACGACAGTGACCAGTCACAGATCACACAGTATACAAAGTATGGTTAGATTACGTCAGTGACCAGTCACAGATCACACAGTATACAAAGTATGGTTAGATTACGACAGTGACCAGTCATAGATCACAGTATACAAAGTATGGTTAGATTACGTCAGTGACCAGTCACAGATCACAGAGTATACAAAGTATGGTTAGATTACGTCAGTGACCAGTCACAGATCACACAGTATACAAAGTATGGTTAGATTACGACAGTGACCAGTCACAGATCACACAGTATACAAAGTATGGTTAGATTACGACAGTGACCAGTCACAGATCACACAGTATACAAAGTATGGTTAGATTACGTCAGTGACCAGTCACAGATCACACAGTATACAAAGTATGGTTAGATTACGACAGTGACCAGTCACAGATCACACAGTATACAAAGTATGGTTAGATTACGACAGTGACCAGTCACAGATCACACAGTATACAAAGTATGGTTAGATTACGACAGTGACCAGTCACAGATCACACAGTATACAAAGTATGGTTAGATTACGACAGTGACCAGTCACAGATCACACAGTATACGAAGTATGGTTAGATTACGACAGTGACCAACAGATCACACAGTATACAAAGTATGGTTAGATTACGACAGTGACCAGTCACATGTCACACAATATACAAAGTATGGTTAGACTACGACAGTGACCAGTCATATGTCACACAATTACAAAGTATGGTTAGATTACGTCAGTGACCAGTCACATGTCACACAATTACAAAGTATGGTTAGATTACGTCAGTGACCAGTCACATGTCACACAATTACAAAGTATGGTTAGATTACGTCAGTGACCAGTCACATGTCACACAATTACAAAGTATGGTTAGATTACGTCAGTGACCAGTCATAGATCTATTTATACAAAAGTATGGAAAACTGTAAGTCACCGGAATAGACGGGTTTACTGCTGAATTCCGGTATCCTTTTCTTATTTTCACATTGACGGAAAATTATCATGTACGCAGCGACGAGGGATGATTACCTTCAATCTAAAAAAAAGGTGAAATATAAATTATATATAAAAGATTGAAGACCCATAACAAAACTAAATGTAGACTGCAAAATATTTTCTTTGTAATATCAAATAGATGAAAGACAATGCTAGACACTCTTATAAGTGAAACACAAAACAGGTTTGCACTATATTGTTCGGTGGTTAATTGGTCTGTACAGAAAAAAAACATATTCCGGGAATTCTTCTTCTTATAGACTTTGAGAAAGCTTTTGATTCTCTAGAAACCAATTTTATATCAAAATCATAGAAAATCTATCATTTCGGTCCATCAAATATCAAGTGGTTTTTCATTTACTATTGTAAGCAAAGGGAGGCTATTCTATCAATTTCCACGGGTACAATTTATTTATCCCACTCACAGGGGCTTGGCACGATTTTCCAAATGATAGTCTATATATATATGTATAGTATACATATATATATAGACTATCATTTGGAAAATCGTGCCAAGCCCCTGTGATCCCACTATAGAAAAAATAGAGATGACTTTGGTATGTACACGTAAAATGTTAAGAAAAAGGACAAAATCAAAAGTAAATGGAATTTTATTAATGCAATAATTAATTAGAAATTCACAATACACAAATTATGTGAACATCATATAAATGTATTGATGTATCACTTATGACTAAATAATTCATACTTGTATGTCATTTTCTAATTATCTTATTATTCTCAGTGGATTTGGATATATATATATATATATATAGTACATGTTGTAACAATTGAATAAATGATTGAATGAAAATATAGATCTATCCTAAGCTAGTATTGATATCAATTATCATTATGTGTGCTTCCGTCTTTAAAAAATGCAGTTATGGCCTTTTTAGCAATATATCTATGGTGCATTATTTCTTTGATGCAATTTGTTCCTATTGATTTTCTGTACTAATCTGTATTATACATTTTCCCAAAGGTTGATATTGGTAGACTCGGTTTCTGTTTGACCAATCAATAGCCCACGAGGAGCTAATCATACACGATGCATGATAATTAACTTGATGATCGAACTATGATAAATTGGACCATCGATGTATACTTTGAATGTGAGTACACTTCGGTTTTCGAAAATGTGTTTGATTTACAACAGCAAGAGTATTTTTCTATGGTGCAATGAACATACGAAGTCGGTACTTAATATTACTTAGTATATACATACACGATACACAATCTTACCCCTGTCTTAGGTTAGTAAAGGAAATGAACTCTATATGTGTTTTTACTCTGGACGAATTATATATGTCATACAATTACCGAAGGGACATGCCGTATTGGGGATTAGATAAAATTATATTATAGCTGGGCTAATGTTGCGCCAACACGGGGTAGGCATGTACCGGAGGGACGTCGATGTGCTCAAATATAGATGGTCAGATTTCTGGGCCCCTCGGGGTCCTGATATGTATATATTGTTGGGCCAAACTCATTCCACTATCTCTAATATGCATTGTAAGTAATAGTTTACGTTATAAATATACTGTGGTAAAAGGCTTCGGTTTTATACGACATTGTTATAACAATAAAATCAACATATGTAAAAAAAAAAAAAAAAACAACAAAAAAACAAAAAAACAAAAACAAAAAAACAACAAAAACAAGAGGTCTTGTTTTGATTCCACCTTCTAGTCTTAATTTAATACATAAGCGGATTCGTAGGAAAACAAATTATAATGATTATAATGATGAAAATATATAGATGTAGTTACGTTAGTTGTAGTACTCGATGCATACACGTGTGGCGTGTGCGCACATGTGTGAGAAGACATTTGTATGTCCGTTTCTGTCGCACACAGACTTGCGAGAAAAGATTTGCACATTATATATGTCCATTTCTGTCGCATGGACATATGATAATAGATTTGCACGTTTTATCTCCGTTTCTGTTGCACAGACTTGTGAAAATAGATTTACACAATTGATGTTCGTTTCTGTTGCACAGACTTGTGGGGACATTTCCGGTAACGACACGTCCCGTTGGTTAGAGAATGTTTCGATGTGATCACTTTTGCCCTCTGACTAGCCTGCAGAGCTCCCTCATTGCCTCGTCGATTCCCTCCCCTTTCATTGCGCTTGAAGTCTGCACATGCCACTTCCTGTTCCGCAGTGACTGCAAATTCAGTGCGTCGACAATTTGGGAGGTTTTCATAGCATCTTTAACGAAAAAAAACCCCAGCATCTTATTTAATTTACTACTTTGTTTGTTCATATCCTCATTGATATAATAGAGGATGGACAAAAAAGGAATAATAGTACGGAATCATGTATTTCAGTCGATCTTTACTATTTCTTAAGAACTGATGTTTGTATGACGCGGAATTATTTTCATTGGTACATGTTGGAAATGAAGTAATTATGCGGTGTTGACAATTTTAATAAGTTCGTCAAATTTTCTTAGAGACCCGCACCTTTCTTCAAAACATATAAACAAGGACAGAGGGACAGAGTTTTGAGGAACAATGTTGATCCAGTACATTTTATTACGTTGAGTAATGTAAGCTATCTTATTTGTTTAATGCGATTTCATATATAATTTTGATGAAATATTGGATCGTCCATGCCCTATAAATGGAAACTTGGCCTGTCAAACTTCTTCTATGTGTTATCAATATGGAATTACAGAAGGGTATTTTGACGGGATGTACCATCTCAGTTGTCCCCTTCGTAATGGGTATGAATATGATCATCAAAGCAGGAGGAAGAGAGACAAAAGGCTCAAAGACATCCAGCAATACCAGGCAGCAAATAAAGGCTTCGTGTATAATTTGACCATCACTACAGACACCCATATTCAGGCAAGATGGATACTGACAGCCCTAGAGGAAACATCATCCTGGGCAAGAATGACATTCACAATCAAAAAGTCGAGATCCCTTATCATAAAGAAAGGCAGAGTCATACAACAATTCCAACTTACCATCCATCTTTAGAAACCAATAAAAAGCCTTGGAAAATGGTTTAACGAATCGCTCGCATATAAGACCAACATTCAAGGAATATAACAGCAGGTTAGAGATGGAATGAGGAATATAGACAAGACAGGTCTCACAGGGAAACTCAAAGCTAGGATGTATTAGAATGGTCTCCTTCCACGCTTAACATGGCCCTTGATGCTCTAAGAATTCATTACTTCAACCATGGAGAAAATGGAGCGCAGAATCAACAGACACCTCCGGGAGTAGTTGGGAGTTCCCCAAAGCTTCACTGCAGTAGGCGTAAGCTAATATAGCAGGACAGCAAAGCTCCAACTCTCACTGTCGCCACTAGTTGAAGAATTCTAGAGAGGCAAGGCAAGACAAGGCAAGGCAAGGCAAGGCAAGGCTAATTATGACCTTGAAAGAGTCACAGGATGACAAGGTATGGTTAGTCAGTGTGGAAGTATGAATTGGCAGGAAGTGGTCAGCATCAAGAGCAGTAGACGTGGCCGAGAGCAGGCTGCGACGCAAAGGTATCGTCGGAACCATTGAAGTAGGAAGGGAAGGGCTAGGAATGTCTAAGATGCAGCAGAAAGGCACAGGGTGGTCCAGAAGGAAATAAGAACCAGTGGAGAAGAAAAAAGGCAGACAAAAGCAGTTGAAATGGGAGTCCAGGATGCTGCGGACAATGTAGAGTCGCGTGTACTGGTTATAAATCTAGAAGTACCCTCAATTATAACTGCAGTTCCCCTTCGGTCGGACCGAAAGACCGGTTATGCAGAGGATGGCCAATGCAGCAGAACGACCTTCATGCTGGGTGTGGATGAAGGACACCAGTAGCTGGACACCCACCACCGGTGGTGCAGAGGCAGTGATATCATAGCTGTATATAGGTAACATCAATGTAGTTATGCAAGTAAATTAGTTAAAACATTTGAACAACTGCGAGCATATCATGATTTGTATATTCACGCAAAACACGACTTACTAGGTGTGTCGCTTTTGTTGGCGATTACTACTACAGGACAGCTAGACATATCCGGGCTCTCCAGCACACTAGACAGCTCCTCTCCGGCCTCAGGCATTCTCTCTGTGTCAGAACTATCCACTACGTATATCAGACCTGGAAATGGACAAGGTGGTATAATGAGTCCTTATGCATGACTTCTCAAGTCCACTCTGACGTGGTAGACCCAAAGTGTCATACCGTGTACCGTACACTACTCTGACGTGGTAGACCCAGAGTGTCATACCGTGTATCGTACATTACCCTGAGGTGGTGGACCCAGAGTGTCATACCGTGTACCGTACACTACCATGACGTGGTGGACCCAGAGTGTCATACCGTGTACCGTACACTACCCTGACGTGGTGGACCAAGAGTGTCATACCGTGTACCGTACACTACCCTGACGTGGTGGACTCAGAGTGTCATACCGTGTACCGTACACTACCCTGACGTGGTGGACCCAGAGTGTCATACCGTGTAACGTACACTACCCTGACGTGGTGGACCCAGAGTGTCATACCGTGTAACGTACACTACCCTGACGTGGTGGAGTGTCATACCGTGTACCGTACACTACCCTGACGTGGTGGACCAAGAGTGTCATACCGTGTACCGTACACTACCCTGACGTGGTGGACCAAGAGTGTCATACCGTGTATACCGTACACTACCCTGACGTGGTGGACCCAGAGTGTCATACCGTGTATCGTACACTACCCTGACGTGGTGGACCCAGAGTGTCATACCGTGTACCGCACACAACCCTGACGTGGTGGACCAAGAGTGTCATACCGTGTACCGTACACTACCCTGACGTGGTGGACCCAGAGTGTCATACCGTGTATCGTACATTACCCTGAGATGGTGGACCCAGAGTGTCATACCGTGTAACGTACACTACCCTGACGTGGTGGACCCAGAGTGTCATACCGTGTAACGTACACTACCTTGACGTGGTGGACCCAGAGTGTCATACCGTGTACCGTACACTACCCTGACGTGGTGGACCCAGAGTGTCATACCGTGTACCGTACACTACCCTGACGTGGTGGACCCAGAGTGTCATACCGTGTACCGTACACTTCTCTGACGTGGTGGACCAAGAGTGTCATACCGTGTACCGTACACTACCCTGACGTGGTGGACCAAGGGTGTCATACCGTGTACCATACGCTACTCTGACGTGGTGGACCCAGAGTGTCATACCGTGTATCGTACAATAACCTGACGTGGTGGAGTGTCATACCGTGTACCGTACACTACCCTGACGTGGTGGACCCAGAGTGTCATACCGTGTATCGTACACTACCCTGACGTTGTGGACCCAGAGTGTCATACCGTGTATCGTACATTACCCTGAGGTGGTGGACCCAGAGTGTCATACCGTGTATCGTACACTACCCTGACGTGGTGGACCCAGAGTGTCATACCGTGTATCGTACATTACCCTGAGGTGGTGGACCCAGAGTGTCATACCGTGTACCGTACACTACCATGACGTGATGGAGTGTCATACCGTGTATCGTACACTACCCTGACGTGGTGGAGTGTCATACCGTGTTTCGTACACTACCCTGACCTGGCGGACACAGAGTGTCATTCCTCACTGTCGGGTACTACAACGTTTAAAATATACATGTAGATATTGAGCGGAAAGTTTTCCCGCCCATGCATATGAGTGGCATAAAATGTACCATGGACCTATACTGTGGTGCAGGCTGTGATATAGAACGTGTAGAGACCGGTCAGCATAATACAAACTCAAAACACTCAATCAAACATTTCGTACCTGCAGAAAACACTACATAGAAAATCTTCATAGATAAAGATGTTCAGGGAAGGGCAACAAAACTGGTCGCCGAAGTAAAACATCTGCCATATCCAGAAAGATTGAAGTGCCTGCATTTACCAACATTATCATTAGGAAGCAGCGAGGAGATATGATCGAACTATATAATATAATTCATGGAAAACACGATCACGAGGTAACCGGGTTTTTGAAGTTATGGGGAAATGTTTCAAATCGGTCAGGAAACAGAGGAAATTCTTGGAAATATACCCTCGACAGTGTCCACGTAACGAGAGGTAAAATAGCTTTTTACTACGAACTGTAAATGTGTGGAATGGCCTACCAGAAAGTCTAGTGTGTGCTGATAATTTGAATTATTTCAAAAATGAACTGGATAAACACGGGGAAAACATTGATTTATTTCACAATTTCAAGGTCAGTTTGTGAACTGTAGTGTCGTTACATTCAAAATTATTGTTACAACAATTACCATGTACCGAGTCTGGAGAGGATGAACTATATCCTGTACCAGAAAATCATTAAATACCATTAAATATCATTAAATAATTACCTTGAGCCCCGCCGTAGTAGTGCCTCCAGAGAGGTCTAATCTGCCGTTGCCCGCCGATGTCCCACATAGTGAATGCAACACCTTTACTCGGGGTCACGTTCTCAACATTGAACCCCACGGTCGGGCTCGTGGACACCACCTCGCCTAGCCTCAGTTTGTACAGGATTGTTGTCTTACCTGTTAGGACGAGAGAAGATATTTCAATACCAAATAGTTGCACATCAAATGACAATTGTTGAGGACGAAATGTCACGAGTGATACGTAGTATGAGTATAAGTTTCATCTGGCCCTGGCACCATACATCATGGTATCCGGGCCAGAGGAAACTCGGGCTATAAATATAAATATCTAAATAGAATCAACCACTTGACAAAACATTTATTTCGAGAATGTAAAAAATATACCGATTTCAGTGTTCCACTTATAATGCCACTCGACGGAACGAAATAAGGCCAACTCGAATCTAGGCAGAACTACGTTTGATAAGATCTCCTCTAGACAGAACTAAGTTTGATAAGATCTCCTCTAGACAGAACTAAGTTTGATAAGATCTCCTCTAGACAGAACTAAGTTTGATAAGATCTCCTCTAGACAGAACTACGTTTGATAAGATCTCCTCTAGACAGAACAAAGTTTGATAAGATCTCCTCTCGGCTGAACTAAGTTTGATAAGATCTCTTCTAGACAGAACTACGTTTGATAAGATCTCTTCTAGACAGAACTACGTTTGATAAGATCTCCTCTAGACAGAACTACGTTTGATAAGATCTCCTCTAGACAGAACTACGTTTGATAAGATCTCCTCTAGACAGAATTAAGTTTGATAAGATCTCCTCTCGGCTGAACTAAGTTTGATAAGATCTCCTCTAGACAGAACTAAGTCTGATAAGATCTCCTCTAGACAAAACTAAGTTTGATAAGATCTCCTCTAGACAGAACTACGTTTGATAAGATCTCCTCTAGACAGAACTAAATTTGATAAGATCTCCTCTCGGCTGAACTAAGTTTGATAAGATCTCCTCTAGACAGAACTAAGTCTGATAAGATCTCCTCTCGGCTGAACTAAGATGATAAGATCTCCTCTAGACAGAACTAAGTTTGATAAGATCTCCTCTAGACAGAACTAAGTTTGATAAGATCTCCTCTAGACAGAACTAAGTTTGATAAGATCTCCTCTAGACAGAACAATGTTTGATAAGATCTCCTCTCGACAGAACAAAGTTTGATAAGATCTCCTCTCGACAGAACTACGTTTGATAAGATCTCCTCTAGACAGAACTAAGTTTGATAAGATCTCCTCTCGACAGAACTAAGTTTGATAAGATCTCCTCTAGACAGAACTGTTTGATAAGATCTCCTCTCGACAGAACAAAGTTTGATAAGATCTCCTCTCGACAGAACAAAGTTTGATAAGATCTCCTCTCGACAGAACTGTTTGATAAGATCTCCTCTCGGCTGAACTAAGTTTGATAAGATCTCCTCTCGACAGAACTGTTTGATAAGATCTCCTCTAGACAGAACAAAGTTTGGTAAGATCTCCTCTAGACAGAACAAAGTTTGATAAGATCTCCTCTAGACAGAACAAAGTTTGATAAGATCTCCTCTAGACAGAACAAAGTTTGATAAGATCTCCTCTAGACAGAACTAAGTTTGATAAGATCTCCTCTAGACAGAACTAAGTTTGATAAGATCTCCTCTAGACAGAACAATGTTTGATAAGATCTCCTCTCGACAGAACAAAGTTTGATAAGATCTCCTCTCGACAGAACTACGTTTGATAAGATCTCCTCTAGACAGAACTAAGTTTGATAAGATCTCCTCTCGACAGAACTAAGTTTGATAAGATCTCCTCTAGACAGAACTAAGTTTGATAAGATCTCCTCTAGACAGAACAAAGTTTGATAAGATCTCCTCTCGACAGAACTACGTTTGATAAGATCTCCTCTAGACAGAACAAAGTTTGATAAGATCTCCTCTCGACAGAACTAAGTTTGATAAGATCTCCTCTCGACAGAACTGTTTGATAAGATCTCCTCTCGACAGAACTAAGTTTGATAAGATCTACTCTAGACAGAACTGTTTGATAAGATCTCCTCTCGACAGAACAAAGTTTGATAAGATCTCCTCTCGGCTGAACTAAGTTTGATAAGATCTCCTCTCGACAGAACTACGTTTGATAAGATCTCCACTAGACAGAACAAAGTTTGATAAGATCTCCTCTAGACAGAACTAAGTTTGATAAGATCTCCTCTAGACAGAACTAAGTTTGATAAGATCTCCTCTAGACAGAACAAAGTTTGATAAGATCTCCTCTCGGCAGACTTAAGTTTGATAAGATCTCCTCTCGGCAGACTTAAGTTTGATAAGATCTCCTCTCGACAGAACTACTATTGATAAGATCTAATATCGGCAGAAATAAGTTTTATAAGATCTCCAGACAGAAATATGTTTGATGAGCTCCCCTCTCGACAGAATGAAGTGAAGTAAGCTCTCCTCTTGACATAATGAAGCTAAGTAAGCTCTCCTCTCGAAAGAGTGAAGTTTAGTGAGATCTTCCCTCGACAGAATGAAGCTTAGAAAGCTGTCCTCTCGACATAATTTAGCTAAATAAGCTTTCCTCTCTGTAGAACAAAGTTTAGTAAGAAATACTCTCGACAGAATGAAGTTTAGTAAGCTTTCCTCTCGACAGAATGAAGCTTAGTAACCTCTTGGCACAATTAAGCTAAGTATAACTCTTCTCTCGACAGAATGAAGCTTAGAAAGCTGTCCTCTCGACATAATTTAGCTAAATAAGCTTTCCTCTCTGTAGAACAAAGTTTAGTAAGAAATACTCTCGACAGAATGAAGTTTAGTAAGCTTTCCTCTCGACAGAATGAAGCTTAGTAGCCTCCTCTTGGCACAATTAAGCTAAGTATAACTCTTCTCTCGACAGAATGAAGCTTAGAAAGCTGTCCTCTCGACAGAATTAAGCTAAATAAGCTTTCCTCTCGGTTGAACAAAGTTTAGTAAGAAATACTCTCGACAGAATGAAGTTTAGTAAGCTTTCCTCTTGACAGAATGAAGCTTAGTACTTAAGCTCTCCTCTCGACAGAATGAAGCTTAGTACTTAAGCTCTCCTCTCGACAGAATGAAGCTTAGTAAGCTCTCCGCTGGACAGAAAGAAGCTGAGAAGTGACTCCTTACGACAAATTTAAGTTTAGTAAACTCTCCTCTCGACAGAACTGAATAAGTCTAAGCTTTCGTCAAAATGCATGAAGATATATATAGGAGTTGCGATGAGAAAATATACCAAACATTGAAATCTTTCTTCTTTTAAACTGTAGCTATAGCGTTTTGCCATAATCACTGTATAATGTCTAGGTAAGGATACAAGCCTTCTTTGTCTCTTCTTTAAGAAAACCACCTATATGGCAATATCTAGTCGATTGCAGTCCAAATTGTGTCCTTTTGGTGAGTTATATCACCAATTTAAGCGGCCCGCCAAATAATTTTAAAAACAAAATATCAGAATCCTGCTGTCACGGTATGATTATATTTTGTATGTATTGACGACGAGGCGAGTACCTATGACGGCACGATTAGCATAGCTCTAACTATTTAGATCTAGGCTACATGTAAGCTAATATTTGTAAACGAGTGTTCCCCTACCTGCGTTGTCTAGACCAAGCATGAGGATTCTAAACGATTCGTCTCCGCCGCCGCACACCTTAGTCGCCAGCTGACCCATGGTGATGATATATTTATTATTGCATGCATGTGTCAGAAAGTCATTTTTGTTTGTTTTCTGTGGTTTTGTTTTAATTCCATGAAACACGCAGAATAAGCTAGCTTAGTGGGCCCGACGTTGAAGATTTTCCGCCAGGCCCCAGCAACACAGACACGTGATGTAAACATTACAACAGCGGGGTGTCCTAATTACAGCCCGGACTACTCGGGAACGCCCGGGCCTCGCTCCCGTTGTTAATAATTTGTGTCAAGACGTGAATATTTTCATATTCATCAGATCTTGAGTTATTAGTTATTAGTATTTGCCCACCGGGAACAGGGGTTTGGGTAGGGTGGGGTGACTATAACTTTGCGTCCGTCCGTCAGTCCGTCCTTCCATCTTGTCCGGGCTCTGTATTTACACTAATCTACTATAGTCACTAAAACTTCATATATACTTGGTGTACGTACGGGTTCACCTTGTTTATTTCGAATGTATCATTCAGGGAGAAAATATTTTCAAATCCGGTGGGGGACTGTAATTCGCCGAATTGTCTTGTTTATACATTTGAAGTTTACAAAATACTAAACAATATAGACATATTGGATAAAAACATGATTTTCACGATGGCACAAACTAACACCAGAGGACATTAAAAAAAGCTATATAAAAAACAGAGCAGAATGACAGTCACACGGAATTTTTAGTCGACGAGTGGTGGATTTGTGGAATTTACTCCCCAGTACAGTAGTAGAAGCCCCCACTCTAAATGTTTTTTTTTAAAAACGTCTAAATAGACATTGGCACAAAGTACCTTTTAAGTTTTACCCAAGTTTTTATGATGCGCAACCGGATAACAGTGAGTTATTCCTACAAGATGCGTCAGAATTGGCTGATATCGGCTAACCAGCGACGTCGAAGAAGAGGTATCGAGTATCAGGTAGCGGAACTGGACCGGGTTGATCATCGGGGACCAGGTAGTTAGCGCAATTGGAAGAGAATCCGGCTATTGTTCAGAGGTCCCGGGTTCGAGTCCCAGTCTGACCGTGCATTTTTCCACTCCTACTACACATATAATATGGGTCGTGGGTTGGGAATATACAAAGAACTGTTAGATTAAGAGATATTTGATATGTTATAGTACATCACATAACAGAATACTGACTTTCCATTCACTGATTAAACAGAAGGGTATATTATAAGGCCTGGTGCCTGCTCCTCCGTGCGTCGTAATAGTGTCCGAACCGGAAATGAAATAGTGCGCTAGCTTCCGGCTCGGGCACTCGGGGATTGAGACCTTTCATCATCCGTCCCTGTCATTGACACTCTGTACCGGAAGTAGTGCTCTCTCAACAAGGACATAATGCACATCGTGTAGCTCCTAGCGTTATTTACAAGCATAATTTATCTAAATGTGGAAGTGATTCAGATAAACGTCTACTAGAGAAGTACATACCAAAATACGACTTTACTTATCAAACTCAAATCAAAATGCAAGAATTGTTTATCAGATTTAAGGTAAACAAAAAAACAAACAAAAAACAAAAATACAAAAGTTTGTATATTTTCAGAAAAGTTTGACGAAGTATTAAGTTAATTTCCGTACCAGGTTATGTTCCTTCTCTATGTAAACTATGTAACTGTATGCCATGTATTATATCTATTCAATGAATATTTGTGACCCCATGTTACAAACGGAAGTGTGTCAGAGTGATTTAACAAGGCCATAACAACGAGATATTCATTGCATTTTAACGTGATATCAATGTTGTATCGGGAGATTCCACACAAGTTTTGATTTTTATATGTTTTAAAAAAATGAACAAAATTTCTTTTAGTAATTTGTAGAAAGTTCGCGCGTTCCTGCAAGTTTGCGTTTTGTGAACCGAACACTGAAATATTTGTGTACATTTTAAAATCGACATGAAAGCGTAATAATGATGTCAGCAGAAATTATGACTTAACATCGGATCACCTGTGCTTAAAATGATGATTCAGTTCCGGCTTCCCAAATACGCTGTATATTAAGGCGCTCTAATTTTATACCAGCCGGTGTATTCCCTATGGTGACTGATTTTATACCGGCCGTTGTATTCCCTATGGTGACTGATTTTATACCGGCCGGTGTATTCCCTATGGTGGCTGATTTTATACCGGCCGGTGTATTCCCTATGGTGGCTGATTTCAGTCATGTCTCACTGTCGTATTGGCGCCCCCGCCATGAGAAGAGCGACAATGCGCCATGCAAAGAGCGACAATGCCCCAAGCAAAGAGCGACAATGTACCGTGCAAAGAGCGACAATGCGCCAAGCAAAGAGCGACAATGCGCCATGCAAAGAGCGACAATGCGCCATGCAAAGAGCGCGACAATGTGCCATGCAAAGAGCGACAATGCGCCATGCGAACATTAAAGTTTGAAAAACGTCAAAACTACTCTGTTTTTTCATATAACCGTTCCTGACTAGATTAATAATAAAAATGTTGAAATTGAATAAGATAAAAATCACTTTGTCCATACAAAGGAAGAAACTTCAACAAATACTTTCTAATATTGGGCTCTGCCCCTGCGGCCCCAGATCGAGGAGCCGTACCCTCCATTTATACAATATTGGATCTCCCTCACCCATTAATTCTCAATACCAAATTTCATCAAAATCCACCCCGTCCTTCATTTGATTTGGTTTTGTTACTAGTTTGCTTAATCTTTTTATTTTCAGTATGATTCTTTATGAAATTATGTTATTTTATAGCAAAATTTCCACGATAATTAATGTGTCGCCTTCGCAGATTACAAGAGTTATTGCAATCGGAACACCTCGGGTATTGTTCATGTGCTTTTCCGAGCTTGCCGGAAAGGCTCGAGGTTGTCCGATTGGAGTTATTACTTATTGCACGGAAACAGATTTTCTATGTATAGTAACAGTAATCTTGTCCATTGTAAAAAGACAATCCCATGCAAGCGCTTGTGGTAAGGTAAAAAAGTTTGAGTTTGATGGACCAAATGGAACTTCAGAGAAAAATAACTTTCTATTTTTAGTAACAATGACCTTGACCTTTCACCTTTGGACCTGAAAAGCAATTCCACGCAAGTACTTCTAGTAAGGAATGCATGATCGGCCAAAGGAGAACTTATGCATGGAAACCTCGTACACGGACGCCGCCGACACCATCGCCGGCATATTGATAGCTATATGTCGCCTGTTTTTTGTAGGCGACACAAAAACCTACACTAGGTTTTGTTTTCATCATTTTTATTATTCAATACATTAAAACTACAAATACCTGCGGTTTAAGTGACACAAGGGGGTTGTCTATATCTCCCTTTGGTGAAACAGGTGTCCTATCCATCCATATCCTCGATATTCCGGAACAGAGAGCGTATGTGATCTTAACCTCTAGAGTATCGAGGATGGTCCATGCAGTGTGTCCATTAAGGGCAAATGCTCGTTTAACGATCATGGGCGCGGCATCTCAGGCACGCTGGGTAGTTTACAGGCAGTCTTCTTTACATCGTCGGTAACCCAAGGTCATGACGCTCACGGACAGAGCATCAGGACCGTGGGTTACCGACGATGTTTCCTTTAGTACCGTCTCGATTACCAGGTGATATCGTCTTCAGGACTAGAAGCGATCTAAAAGGCTTATATTCCTCTATCTTACCTCACCACTCCGGCCCCTGGGGAGTCACACCCGTCATTTATATAAAGTCTCGTTGTAGTAGTTAGTGGCTACTTTACCGGATCCTACGGGATACTTATCGCACATGCCTTCCAAATCAATCCAAGTGAAGCGTCTCGCCTAAGGTTACTGCACCTCTAGCCCGGACTGAGTTATCAACAATCAATTTATAAAATATGATGTCGTCATGTTATACGAAGTAATAATTATCGGGTATACGCAATACTATTTCTTTATATGGCTAAGGCATTTATAAATGTATCATCTCAATATCATTTTATGACTGTGGGTCCTAAACTGGCTTCCGTAGTAAACAAAAAATACAAAGCACATATTTGCATTTGTATGAATGTACGAAATACAATATCCACAGTCGTTTGTGTTTCCTTAACATGAGCTCAACCATTACAGTATAACTTAATAAAGCGAAACAACGTAACATCTAAATAAGGAAAGGCGGTAAGGGAAGTGTTGGAACTGGCTAAAAACAACTACTGGTGTCACATTAAACTCAAAGGTACGTATGCGCTTGTATGCAACTATAAACGGTAAATAGTGTTCGATGAAATTGAGATGATCTTCAAGCAATGTCCAAAAGGACATTTTCGATACTCTTGTGTCACAAAGGACGCCATTCCCATTTTCTCGAACATCTGTTTTGTCGATTTGATTTCGAAACTGCGACATGGCACGACAGGTTAGGGTGCCCGTAGTTAGAGAGTAGGACACATTCCTGACACTTGACAACGAGAACTACAAGGACCCGCCGACGTATGACATCATCAGACATAGTTGTGGGTCCAATCAACAGGAAACACCAGGCCTCCTACATACAGCTTGGTTGGTGTGAAGCGTATTTCAGCTTTGTCGTTATAACTATATCTTCATCCAAGTCCCGAGAAGATCCTCGCCATGCTGGTGATACCTTTCTACATCAAACTGGCCCTAGGGTTCCTAGTGGTTGGCTTCGTGTTCCACCTGATTGGCTTCACCACGCCCTACTGGACAGCGTACGATACGTTCGGCGGGAACGTGAACTTCGGCATCTGGGTATATTGCAGTGACACAAGATTCGGACACACATGTAATTCCTATTCAGGTATGTCACTCCCAAGAATGAACACCTGGATCACAGGTATATCAACTAAATTTCAAACCGGATGTGACAAAAATCATGTAGATTGGCGACACAATGAAAAACCCACTATATTGTGTATACTATACTGTGGAAAACAGTGTATTCTGTGTATTTAAAGAATAGAGAATGGAAATTAAAACTAAACAACTAACAGACATAATTCTTTGAATTTTTGCATTTTACATGAACTGAAAACTTGCCAAGTTCACATCGATACGATTACGATTAAGCGAGTTTTGATATAAAAATGAATAGAAAAAAATCTTGTACAACTCGCACCACACAATCTGTGTAACATGACGTCTTAGTTAAGAGTTTAACAAGACAAGTTAGCTTATACCGTGATGTAGCGTCCGTCCAGTAGCATGTCAAGAAGTGCTATCAGGTTTGTTCAACGAATGATTTGACCCTCTTTTAAGGTTACATGGGCCAGTTGTCTTAAAAATGAATTACTTATTTTACTTTTTATTAAATTTACTTAAAAAAGAAACTGGAAGGCTAGAGTGAGTGAAAAGGTGTAATTCAAGGTCACGGGGGTAAAACTCAATCAACCCATAACGATGTAGTTCTAGTTACCTGCTGAGATTAACGACTATATATATTCAGTTTGTTCAAATGGAAGACTAAAACCTACTAGTAGCCTCAATGTCAAGAGGTCAACTATGGTAAAATGTTTAATCGATTGAACTTCTTTAAAGGTCACAATTACAGCTCAAATGGAATAATATCTTCAAATGACTACTTATAAATATCTAGGAGTCCCAAGGTAATGCTAGTTGCTAGTATGACAGTAGCATGTCGGGATTCAAGGGGTATGAATTTTGTAAAACGACCTTGACCCACTAATGTCAATTGGTTCATCCCCCCCCCCCCCCCCCCCCCCCCCGAAGCAACTTCTTATTAGGAGGCACAAGGTCATAATATTTGGCCAGAAGCATGCTGGATAAAATGTGATTGGCTCATACATGTATATTGTGGATGTCAAAACAATGTCCTAATCTGCTTTCATTATTCTGTGTGTTTTCTGTCATCATCACTTTACCTTGATGTTACAGCCAACACTGCCATCAGCGCTGTCCGGGCCTTCGAGGTACTGGCCTTTCTTATGTTTATTGCCATCGTTGTGTTACTGTTCATCTACCTGAGTACGCTTAGGACCAATCTCCAGCTCGCCAGTGTCATCTGTACCTTTATCCTGGGTAAGTGTTAGCGACAAACCAGGTGTGAAATGTAAATACCAATAAATGTAAAGGATTATGCCCTAACGCTTCCTCATAATTTCGCTATTCTTCTGGTCATTTGTATTCATGCAGCTATAGGCATACCTTCAGCAGAATAGCGTTTTATACGGCGTATAAATTAGTCCCTTAATGACCTTCCTTCTCTTCCTGGTCATTATTTAACCATCGTCTAGTGATGTATAAGCATTGACGGTTATACAGAAGAATGTTATTTCCTAACATATTCGTGTTTTCTGTTTACAGTGGCGTTCATTGTGCTGGGTGCTATAATCTACGCCTCGGAGAGAAGCAATCTCCATTGGTCCTTTGCTCTCTGCATTATCGGTGCCATCTTCGCCTTTATAGCCGGAATCTTACTAATCATATACCGCATACGTGGCGTTACCATGGTGACAGGTGGTTCTGCCACCACGCGCACAACAAGAACCGTCACCACCACCGTGACGGTTCGGTAATACCATAGCCAGGACCATGGTATTCAATAGCTTAACATAAGCAACGTGTTTCTCTTTAGAGCTGTTTCTCGTTTGAATTATTCTCCACTGCATATTTTCAGGCTTCCATTGGCAAACTTTACATGCCCTAAATAGAAACATTGATAAAACATAGGACCGGATAGAGCATTGATAAAATGTAGGACCATATAGAGCATTTATAACATGTAGGACCAGATAGAGTATTGATAGTCCTCTTCTTACTCCTATTTACAATATTTGTTTTTTCTTTCCTTTAGCAGATACATTGTCAAGTGCTTCTAATATTGCGAAATCTATATCTTGGACTATGTTAAATTATCAAGGGTAGTGTTTACCTAATTAAAGGATTCTGTATTGAATTGCTGTTCCTTTATAAGCCATGTGATTTTCACATACTGTCCGACACCAACTTACGGATGTGTAAACAAATTAAAAGTAAATATTAGTTTCAGATACATCTTCCATGGGTTTGTTGTTCTTTCAGGGAACATGTAATTCTTGGTTGGCATTTACATATACAGGGTACAAGCCAGCCGATTTCACGCGCATATCTGCAGACGGAATCTTAGGCACGGAAATCACCGTTTGCCGTCCGTTGGACGAAACATTTGGTTATTCCGAACGTCATCCCAGCCCAACATCACTTTATCCAAACCCCACTTTGCCTTCGAGTATTGATGGAATGAGGAGAGGCGAAACCATACTTACTATCGTTTGGTTGATTGAGGGCATACTTACGATTGATTAGTGGATAGAGGTCATACTTACGATTGATTAGTGGATAGAGGTCATACTTAGGATTGATTAGTAGATAGAGATCATACTTACGATTGATTAGTAGATAGAGATCATACTTACGATTGATTAGTAGATAGAGATCATACTTACGATTGATCGGTGAATAGAGATCATACTTACGATTGATTGGTGAATAGAGATCATACTTACGATTGATTGGTGAATAGAGATCATACTTACGATTGATTGGTGAATAGTGGCCATACTTACGATTGATTAGTGGATAGAGATCATACTTACGATTGATTAGTGGATAGAGGTCATACTTACGATTGATTGGTGGATAGAGATCATACTTACGATTGATTAGTGGATAGAGGTCATACTTACGATTGATTAGTGGATAGAGATCATACTTACGATTGATTAGTAGATAGAGGTCATACTTACGATTGATCAGTGGATAGAGGTCATACTTACGATTGATTAGTGGATAGAGGTCATACTTACGATTGATTAGTGGATAGAGATCATACTTACGATTGATTGGTGGATAGAGGGCATACTTACGATTGATCAGTGGATAGAGGTCATACTTACGATTGATTAGTAGATAGAGGTCATACTTAGGATTGATTAGTGGATAGAGGTCATACTTACGATTGATTAGTGGATAGAGATCATACTTACGATTGATTGGTGGATAGAGATCATACTTACGATTGATTAGTGGATAGAGATCATACTTAGGATTGATTAGTGGATAGAGGTCATACTTACGATTGATTGGTGGATAGAGATCATACTTACGATTGATTAGTGGATAGAGATCATACTTACGATTGATTGGTGGATAGAGATCATACTTACGATTGATTAGTAGATAGAGATCATACTTACGATTGATCGGTGAATAGAGATCATACTTACGATTGATTGGTGAATAGAGATCATACTTACGATTGATTGGTGAATAGAGATCATACTTACGATTGATTGGTGAATAGTGGCCATACTTACGATTGATTAGTGGATAGAGATCATACTTACGATTGATTGGTGGATAGAGGTCATACTTACGATTGATTGGTGGATAGAGGTCATACTTACGATTGATTGGTGGATAGAGATCATACTTACGATTGATTAGTGGATAGAGGTCATACTTATGATTGATTAGTGGATAGAGGTCATACTTACCATTGATTAGTGGATAGAGGTCATACTTACGATTGATCAGTGGATAGAGGTCATACTTAGGATTGATTGGTGAATAGTGGTCATACTTACGATTGATCGGTAGATTGTGGGAGAAACTACAATTGATTGGTTGATAGAGGGCATATCTATGATTGATTGGTGGATAGAGGGCATATTTACGATTGATTGGTGAATAGAGGTCATACTTAGGATTGATTGATGGATAGAGGTCATACTTACGATTGATTGGGGAATAGAGGGCATATTTACGATTGATTGGTGAATAGAGGGCATATCTACGATTGATTGGTGGATAGAGGGCATACTAACGATTGATTGATGGATAGAGGGCATATTTACGATTGATTGGTGAATAGAGGACATACTAACGATTGATTGGGGAATAGAGGGCATATTTACGATTGATTGGTGAATAGAGGGCATATCTACGATTGATTGGTGAATAGAGGACATACTAACGATTGATTGGGGAATAGAGGGCATATTTACGATTGATTGGTGAATAGAGGGCGTATCTACGATTGATTGGTGGATAGAGGGCGTATCTACGATTGATTGGGGGAATAGAGGGCATATTTACGATTGATTGGTGAATAGAGGACATACTAACGATTGATTGGTGGATAGAGGGCATATCTATGATTGATTGGTGGATAGAGGGCATATTTACGATTGATTGGTGGATAGAGGGCATATTTACGATTGATTGGTGGATAGAGGGCATATCTACGATTGATTGGTGGATAGAGGGCATATTTACGATTGATTGGTGGATAGAGGGCATAACTACGATTGATTGGTGGATAGAGGGCATACTAACGATTGATTGGTGGATAGAGGCATACCTACTGTGAAGTAATTTGTCACCTCAAAAGCATGCAGATCAATGGAGGAGTATTTTCATACTACAGTTTATGATAAGGACACATCTAAGTGTTACTTTCTGAATGTGACCTTTACATCTAGATTCTCTAAAAAAGATGTACAATATCATATACAATCAAGTATGAACATTCACACTAAAGAGCAATGCATCCTTTTAAAAGGAGTATACACAACGGAAATTAGCCATTAGTGGCTGTAACCTACACACAAGTTGATTATATGTACACAATGACCATAGTTTCCTATAGATAATTCTTGTATAGTAAATACAACACAAGTGTATTATCAAAATATTGTTTTAATACATCAGCACTGAATTTCTGGTATATTGCACAACACTGTTGTAGTATTTGAATTTCATCTGAAGATATTTCATTCTGTCAGTTCCCATGGCAAAACAATTTCTTTTCTGAACATAGTAAAATGCCTTACCACGCCCTCCCCCACTTTACACTTCACTATGTTTATACCACAAACTAATGGCTGTCCCAAACTACAATATTCACATGTTAATGAATGTTGTCCTCTGATGATTAAATACTTCTCCAACATATCCATACATTGTATACAGATACAGATTTTAATAAAATTGTTTTTCATGAGCTACAAAATAGTCATTCACAAAGTTTGACATCAAGAGCTTGCTCCAATGTTGTCCACCAGGCCACTGCCTTCTACACCGTCGTAGAAAAAGAAGTTGTTGTGGGGTTTATCCTTGTGTGAAACAGCCTGAAATAGTGGACAGACAATACCAGGAATAAATCATGCAGGCATTTACATCTAAAATTAAGTATTTTAACTTAACTTCCATTTAAACATTTCAATAGTTTGCAGATATTTCAATAGTCAGTAGATATAAGGAGATATTGTGTCAGATTAACATATGATGTATAAAGAGTAGAGACACTGTCTCTAATTTAAAGTGGGATAGCATGTAATAGATATATCAGATTAAAGTGGGATAGCATGTAATAGATATAATATCAGATTAATGTGGGATAGGATGTAATAGATATATCAGATTAAAGTGGGATAGCATGTAATAGATATATCAGATTAAAGTGGGATAGCATGTGATAGATATATCAGATTAAAGTGGGATAGCATGTAATAGATATAGTATCAGATTAAAGTGGGATAGCATGTAATAGATATAGTATCAGATTAAAGTGGGATAGCATGTAATAGATATAGTATCAGATTAAAGTGGGATAGCATGTAATAGATATAATATCAGATTAAAGTGGGATAGCATGTAATAAATATAGTATCAGATTAAAGTGGGATAGGATGTAATAGATATAATATCAGATTAAAGTGGGATAGCATGTAATAGATATAATATCAGATTAAAGTGGGATAGCATGTAATAGATATAGTATCAGATTAAAGTGGGATAGCATGTAATAGATATAATATCAGATTAAAGTGGGATAGCATGTAATAGATATAATATCAGATTAAAGTGAGATAGCATGTAATAGATATAGTATCAGTATCTATATCACTATAAAGTGGGATACCTTGATGATTTCCTGTCCCAGGATTCCTCCTACTACAGCACAGACAGGACTCAGCTCAGAGAAACAGTGACTGTCAGCAAATCAACATCAACATATGTATCAACTATGTCTGTAATTAATGACACCAATTTCTCACATAATTAATGACACCAATTTCTCACATAATTAAAGACACCAATTTCTCACATAATTAAAGACACCAATTTCTCACATAATTAATTACACCAATTTCTCACATAATTAATGACACCAATTTCTCACATAATTAAAGACACCAATTTCTCACATAATTAAAGACACCAATTTCTCACATAATTAAAGACACCAATTTCTCACATAATTAATGACACCAATTTCTCACATAATTAAAGACACCAATTTCTCACATTATTAATGACACCAATTTCTCACATAATTAATGACACCAATTTCTGACAGACTTCAAAGGGTGACATTGTAGGTCGCTAGGTATGGAATAAATCAATCTCACATAAGATAGAGAAAGACAGCTGGCAAGTGCTATGATACCACTCATAGTAGCGTAACATCATCACTGTATGTAGTGAAACCATGTTTCATAGTGATAACATCATCAGTTTCAATGCATATTTCATGGGACATTGATGATGGCACAATCAAAAGGCTTTGCAAAACCTTACAATTTGTTACTTTTTTTTTTAAATATGTGAGAAAAATAATCTAACATGGGCTTATATCGTGGACAGGAATACGCAAACCCTCATGTAAGAATTTTGGCTGGCAAGCATGAGGCTGATGTAAGATTCTATTATTCCCACTCTATCACAAAAAAATAGCCATTGTTAGACAGATTTCTGTTATAGTATTGGTGACCTTGACATTTACTCTCTGGAACATGATCTTATCTGAACTCCTTTCATCACTGTTCCTATACCAGTTTGTATCCATTAAGGAATGATTTAGCCAGCCTATGAGTTGGAAATTGTCTCTAGGTACAGAAAATATGTAATATATACTGAAAATACAATTATGTAATTGTTTATGGAAAATTGTCTCATGGCATATTGTCTCAATCATGATTTTTTTACAGGAATACATTTGTATATATCTTCCAAGTATGGAAATATGCATTATTCATTATGAAGTAACAACATTTAAGTAAACTTCTCCATCTCATCAATGTACTTTATACGTATCTACCTACGTATTATGTTCATCACATACAAGGATCTCTACTGAATACTGTTAGGTATCCATCCTAGAAAAGACTTCCACTTTTTGAAATGATTGGAGAGTTGGTTCTTTCCTATCTTTAGTTTTATCTACCTGTCATACATGTACAGGTATATTTACCTGGAGAAGTCCTCGGGTACTGCTTTTGCTCCGACTTTCAGACTTTCCAATACTTCAGACCTTAAAGCTGTTAGTTGTTCTATATCATGATCATGAGTCTTTACGGCAGGTCTTCTTCCAAATTTCTCCATGAAACTGAAGAAAACTAAAAACAGAATATAATGTAACAAATTTCCTTAAAATGAAAGTAAAAATGAACTAGATTACTGACAGAAATGGCCACACAAAACCCGAGGATAAACTGAGTGTTACATAAATTACCATACATGTATGTGTATAATACAACATATACAGTACATCATTTTAAAATATTGTGAATCTGTTACTGGTAAACTATATTGATTGATGGGCTCTTGAGGTATCTTGTACACAAACTTTCTTCATTCTCAGGTGGACCGTTACATGTGACCTTTGACCTTTAACCTTAAATGATGACCACCCAAAGTTAACAAGGCAATGCAAGTGATTAATCCCATCTTGTGAACCTACTGAGTTATTTGCAACAGACAAGACCTGAGGCCAACTCATTTGAAATGATTTCATACTTGACTATCATATGAAATATGATCAAAATCTGTTTAAAAATGAAGTTGCTATACATTGTGAGAAAGATATTTTATAAATATTAACAGTAACCTTGTCGTTGATCTTCGCAACCTGAAAACTCCAACTTGATGAAGGTACTCTCATATTTCACTAAAGACCATTATATGAAGCATGATCAAAATATGTTTTAAAATTGCATTTTTAAATCAGTAACAAAGTGCTGTTCCAATCATCTAGATGGTTGTATTTTATATAAGTGACATCCACAATCAAGCGATGGATTGTGACAAGTTTTTCTCATGTGTTATACCAATCAGCTTAAATACTCTTCCATTTATGATGTTGTTAGGCATTTCTGATCAAACTTGATTAATTGGTCAAACATGTGAAATAAGTGATACTCTATGAACTTGATTAATTGAAACACCACTAATTGGTACAGAACAGGGAGGAACAGGGACAGTGTGGGGTTGGGCACAAAATAAGGACAAGGAGGGGCAGGAAGAGTGTGGGGGTAGGCACGGAGGAGACAGGACCAGTGTGAAGTACAGACACAGGATGAGGACAGGCAGGGAAAGGAGATTATGAAGGGTGGACACAGGATGAGGACAGGCAGGGTAAGGACAGTATGAAGGGTGGGTGAAGAATGAGGACAGGCAGGGTAAGGACAGTATGAAGGGTGGACACAGGATGAGGACAGGCAGGGTAAGGACAGTATGAAGTACAGACACAGGATGAGGACAGGCAGGGAAAGGAGATTATGAAGGGTGGACACAGGATGAGGACAGGCAGGGTAAGGAGAGTATGAAGTACAGACACAGGATGAGGACAGGCAGGGTAAGGACAGTATGAAGGGTGGACACAGGATGAGGACAGGCAGGGTAAGGACAGTATGAAGTACAGACACAGGATGAGGACAGGCAGGGAAAGGAGAGTATGAAGGGTGGACACAGGATGAGGACAGGCAGGGAAAGGAGAGTATGAAGGGTGGACACAGGATGATGACAGGCAGATTAAGGACAGTATGAAGGGTGGACACAGGATGAGGACAGGCAGGGAAAGAAGAGTATGAAGGGTGGGCACAGGATGAGGACAGGCAGGGAAAGGAGAGTATGAAGGGTGGACACAGGATGAGGACAGGCAGGGTAAGGACAGTATGAAGGGTGGACACAGGATGAGGACAGGCAGGGAAAGGAGAGTATGAAGGGTGGGCACAGGATGAGGACAGGCAGGGTAAGGAGAGTATGAAGGGTGGACACAGGATGAGGACAGGGAGAGGTTGCATGATGGTAGTGGGTCTATGGTTGGGGTTAGAATACAGAAGAGATGGGAATAACAAGGAAGAGTGAAGACAGGAGAGGCAGCAGGGCAGGGAGAGGTGAAGAACAGGAAGAAATGGATACAATATGGAGAGTTGTAGGCATGGAGGAGGAGTTAACAGAATGGGTAAGTAAAATGGCAGGGAGAGGTGGGGATTAACATATAGGCAGTTGTAGCAGGGCAATGAGATGGAAAGGACAGGGAGGAATGGACTAAGAGAATGGGTACCAGTAAGTACAGTGAACGAGAAGGGTGGAGATAACAAAGGGCAGGAGGCATGGAGGTGGTACATGTATATAGTGAATTAACTACTCACCTTTAGTGATAAAATATGTATTAGGAGTCCTGTTGAGTTTCCTAGCTGCTTCAGGTGTACTCCAATCCACATCTAAAGCACAATTCAGTCGCACAAAGGATGAACACTGAACAGAATAAAACAGAGGAAGATAAATTCTACTTGTACCCTGTCAGTATGGTGGAAAACTCTCCTCGGCTGTCTACATACATTTCTATATAGGTAGTAGTAAGCTCATTGCATGCAGGTTCCAAATATCCTTGTGCCGCTTAGTGAAAGATAGTGTAAGCTTACAATGGATTACTCTGTGATAAATTCACATGCTAGTGTTGGAAATGACTTCAGAATTTGTTGCTGATTATTAATTTCTCAAAAAATCAGCAAATTACCACCTTTGAACACAAACAAAAGAAAAAGTGTTGGAAAAAGTTACAATGTATCAGCAGAATTTTGTTTTACGCAGTTCACAGTGAAACTTATAACCATTAAATAAATGTTTTGTTTAATCGGAATTCTTAATAGTCTCCCCTAAATCTCAATAATTCACGCCTACAGGTAGAATCCAACAAGATAAATCAAACTACCCAACAGTAAAAACACCTCCCATTGTTATGTCTGTGGGACAGTACCCAAGAAGCTTCTGTACCCCGATAGCCACTAGATATACAGTGGCACTGTTTGATAAAATTTACCTTTTTCACAACAACCGTCTCTGGTTCCTCAGATTTACTTTTCTTAGCAGCCGGTTCACCATCACCACTCTCTTCTTTCTTTGCTGGCCTTTTTGGTATTTCTCTACAATAAATTCTTATAATGAAACCAAGCCAAAAACAATTTAATCAAAAGTACATGTAATAAAAAATTAACAAATAGCTGAAATATGTTTCTCTATCAAGAGTTTTTCATCAAGAAAAAAAAAGGAACAAGAGGCCCATGGGCCTTAACGGTCATCTGACAAACACTTACACTTACAGCAGGGACACACCCCTCAATCCAGCATTATTACCATAAATTATTTATCGCAGCCAGTTATGTTTTAGATCAAATTTGGTTTTTATCCATTTAGCTTGTCCAGGAAGAGCAGCATCATAAAGCAAAATTTTAGCCAAGTTCCCATTTTTGGGGCATGCCCCTCTGTCCCAATGGGTCAGACAAGACTCATTTATATCAATTAGGATTGCCTTTCCACAATGATGTTTCATACTAAATATGGTTGTAATCAATTAAGGCATTAAGGAGGAATTGCATTTTTAAGAAATGTTTAACCTAAGCGCTCCTTTTGCCCCATCTTTTTTTCCCCAGGGGTCAAACCTGTCTCATTAAAAAATATGATTGCCGTCACCTTATGTTTCACATCAAATTAGGTTGTAATCCACCAAAAGGTTAGGGAGGATTAGGATTTAACAGCAAATATTCACCAAAGTTCCCCTTTTGGGGCCCTGCCCCTCAGGCCCCAGGGGTCTAGCCTCGTTTATATAAAATATGACCACCCTTCCCAAAGGATGTTTCACACCATATTTCGTATTAATCCACCCAAGGGTTAGAGAGAAGTAGGATTTATAGCAAAAATTCACCAAAGTTCCCCTTTTGGGGCCCCGCCCCTCTGGCCCTAGGGGTCAAACCAGCCTCATTTATATAAAATATGATTGTCCTCCTCCAATGATGTTTCACACCAAATTTGGTAATAATTCACTATGGGGGTTAGGAGGAGTAGTATTTTAAAGCAAAATTTCATCAAAGTTCCCCTTTTGGGGCCCTGCCCTTCTGGCCCCAGGGGCCACACCAGCCTAATTTATATAAAATATGACCACCTTCCCCCAATGATGTTTCACACCATATCTTGTTGAAATCCACCAAAGGGTTAAGGAGGAGTAGGATTTTATAGCAAAATTTCATCAAAGTTCCCCTTTTGGGGCCCCGCCCCTCTGGCCCCAGGGGCCACACCAGCCTCATTTATATAAAATATGACCACCCTCCCCCAATGATGTTTCACACAATATCTGGTTGAAATCCACCAAAGGGTTAAGGAGGAGTAGGATTTTATAGCAAAATTTCATCAAAGTTCCCTTTTTTGGGCCCGTCACTCTGGCCCCAGGGCTCACACCAGCCTCATTTATATAAAATATGACCACCCTCCCCCAATGATGTTTCACACCATATTTTGCATTAATCCACCCAAGGGTTGGAGAGAAGTAGGATTTATAGCAAAAATTCACCAAAGTTCCCCTTTTGGGGCCCTGCCCCTCTGGCCCTAGGGGTCAAACCAGCCTCATTTATATAAAATATGATTGTCCTCCTCCAATGATGTTTCACACCAAATTTGGTAATAATTCACTATGGGGGTTAGGAGGAGTAGTATTTTAAAGCAAAATTTCATCAAAGTTCCCCTTTTGGAGCCCTGCCCTTCTGGCCCCAGGGGCCACACCAGCCTAATTTATATAAAATATGACCACCTTCCCTCAATGATGTTTCACACCATATCTTATTGAAATCCACCAAAGGGTTAAGGAGGAGTAGGATTTTATAGCAAAATTTCATCAAAGTTCCCCTTTTGGGGCCCCGCCCCTCTGGCCCCAGGGGCCACATCAGCCTCATTTATATAAAATATGACCACCCTCCCCCAATGATGTTTCACACCATATCTTATTGAAATCCACCAAAGGGTTAAGGAGGAGTAGGATTTTATAGCAAAATTTCATCAAAGTTCCCCTTTTGGGGCCCCGCCCCTCTGGCCCCAGGGGCCACATCAGCCTCATTTATATAAAATATGACCACCCTCCCCCAATGATGTTTCACAACATATCTGGTTGAAATCTACTAAAGGGTTAAGGAGGAGTAGGATTTTATAGCAAAATTTCATTAAAGTTCCCCATTTGGGGCCCCGCCCCTCAGGCCCCAGGGTCACACTAGCCTCATTTATATAAAATATGACCGCCCTCCCCAAATGATGTTTCACAACATATCTGGTTGAAATCCACTAAAGGGTTAAGGAGGAGTAGGATTTTATAGCAAAATTTCATCAAAGTTCCCCATTTGGGGCCCCGCCCCTCAGGCCCTAGGGGTCACACCAGCCTCATTTATATAAAATATGATCACCCTCCCCAAATGATGTTTCACACAATATCTGGTTGAAATCCACCAAAGGGTTAAGGAGGAGTAGGATTTTATAGCAAAATTTCATCAAAGTTCCCCTTTTGGGGCCCCGCCCCTCAGGCCCTAGGGGTCACACCAACTTCATTTATATAAAATATGACCGCCCTCCCCCAATGATGTTTCACACGAAATTTAGTTGTAATCCACCCAAGGGTAAAGGAGGAGTAGGATTTTATAGCAATATTCACCTAAGTTCCCTTTTTGGCACCCCGCCCTTCTGGCCCCAGGGGTCAGACCAGCCTCATTTATATGAAATATGATTGCCCTCCCCCAATGATGCTTCAAACCAAATTTGGAAGTAATCCACCCAAGCGTTAAGGAGGAGTAGCGTTTTGAAAGAAAAAGTTTACGGACGGCGCACGGCGGACGACGACGGACGAAGCACGATGACTATAGGTCATCCTGACCCTTTGGGTCAGATGACCTAAAAAGAGTACTGTAAAGGTGAAACAATGTCCCTCCCTTTATAAACTAAGACTAAATGAATAATAAAATAACAAGAAGTGTGCGTAAAAACAGTGAGCCCATCACAGAGATTCATTTCATGGTCCGATTAATTGAAGAGTGTTTTGACATGTTTCGGCTATAGGGTAGCCATCATCAGAACAATAATTATTTATTGTGATGTTTTAGATGCATGTGTAAACATCCCAAATTGATGATGTCATGAGCGAGTAAAATTTACGGCAATTGGGCAGAGAAATTAGATGTGTAGATGAATTTGACAGTGCCTAACTAATCTTTTGAGTTTCATATACAGATACAAGCTAGATATGCTCAGGAGATTAAACTTAGACCTATTTTAAAATAGCTTAACATTGTTGGAATAGTAGATTTATCGTAATTACATCAACAATAGACTAATCAGAATAATAATGATCACAGGAAAAAAATAGAGGTAACTACATTTCATGACCAATTAAATGTTATAAATGTTGAATCGGGAATTGAATAATCATTATAATAGGGAATAAAGTTCCAGGTTAATATGTCCATAATTGCTAATTCAGTGACATTTGTTTAGGCCAGCTGTTTGTTGTATCCATAAGGCGATGCAAGCTACCTAGGCCTTGAGGGAATATGTCAAGTTCATGTGTGTTAATAGTAAATTCGGAAAAGTTCGCGATAGACTGAATTGTGCTAGTAGACTTGGAAAGTTTCTTGTATATCTCCTATGGAAGAATTGTCTGTTTTTTCTCTCTGGTTATAGTGCAGTTGTTACTGATTTTTTAAAAATTTTTATTTTATATTGTTTTGCGTATTCATTTTCAACAACAGATACGGGAGAGGTCATGAGTTGGTTGATGAGTTCCTTTTCTTGTGTTGAAGTGTCAGAGTTCAGGAGTGTTACAGCTGAGTCAATCTCTGCCTACATGGCTGAAACTCTGTCCTTCAAATCAGTCTATCGTGAACCTTTCCAAATTCACTCTTAACACATATGAACTTGGCATATTCTCTCAGAGGTAGCTTGCATCGCCTTTATGGATACAAGTGTTTTTTGGTGAGACCTGGTTCATCTGGATTGCTACAATTCTCTACCTTCTGGGACGTTGTGCGTCTCCACAGAGATTAATAAGGATAAGGGGTGTTTGTATAGATAAACATTATATATATACCTATGGAGTATTTCAAAAGAGGGGCATAATTGCTGGGAAATCATCAAAATGATGGTGTACACTTCTGAATGAAAAATTCAGGTGTGATTTGGGAAAGTACCCACTGATTTGGACCTGATACAGGAAACTACCACTACAGACACCTAAAATATTCCTAGCTCTGATCTTGTGCACCAGTTTTTATAAGAAATGATTCAGAGTTTACCTCTCCTCAATTTGTTGCCAGTTTACAAAATAATATAATATGTACATGAATAAATATTGAAATTCAAGAAATTGATTTTTTTATACAGCTACAAATTCAAACTTTGTAATATTTTATGGTTGCAAAAAAATAAAGGAAAAATTGCTACTTATTCAATGGTTGTACATATTTAATATAAGGCAATCTGGAAGCTGATATTAGGAGTACCCTGAATTGTACAAATTCAGATTCTCATAACCTGAAAATTCTCCTAACAAAATAATGTTGATTTCAATCTCGCTATTTTTGCAAAGATTAAATTTCCCAAAAAAATATTATATTTCTACTTTTGACCCTGTCTCTAAGCAAAAGTCAGGAACAATATCTGGACTGATACATTCACTTACTCTGCATAATCATGTTCACCAAGATCAGAGAACATGTAGCCATAGTAACCGAACACATCCCCAGCATAGAACTTGATTCCATTGTCAGCACAGATTTTGTTGATGCGCACAAGTTGAGTAGGGCCACAACATGTGGCACACACCACATCAAACTGAGTGAAGAAGTCTGTGTCCTTGCTAGCTACACTCTCTGAGTCAGCGGTCACCGTAACCATCGGGTTGAGTTGCTGGGTCCGGTCTAATGAGCAAACGGCTCTCTGGAATAAAATATCCCTAGGCATAATGATCTGACATTAAAAAACAATAAACATATTATTATATCTATTATAAACTACCACACCACCACTTCAACCAAGTATACACACGTTTGTATGACTGTCTATGATGTATACACACATTTGTATGACTGTTTATGATGTATACATGTTTGTATGACTGTTTATGATGTATACACATGTTTGTATGACTGTCTATGATGTATACACATGTTTGTGTGACTGTCTATGATGTATACACACGTTTGTATGACTGTTTATGATGTATACATGTTTGTATGACTGTCTATGATGTATACACACGTTTGTATGACTGTCTATGATGTATACACACGTTTGTATGACTGTCTATGATGTATACACACGTTTGTATGACTGTCTATGATGTATACACGTTTGTTTGACTGTCTATGATGTATACACATGCTTGTATGAGGCATGTGTGTTTTACGTCTATAATGTGTTTGTGTAGTATTGGCTGACCAGCCCTTTCTATATGTTACAGACTGTCACAGAATCCTGACTAGTATTGGCTGACCAACCATTTCTGTATGTTACGGACTGTCACAGAATCCTGACTGTAGTAATGGCTGACCAACCCTTTCTGTATGTTAAAGACTGTGACAGAACCCTGACTGTAGTATTGGCTGACCAACCCTTTCTCTATGTTATAGACTGTCACAGAATCCTGACTGTAGTATTGGCTGACCAACCCTTTCTGTATGTTACAAACTGTCACAGAATCCTGACTGTAGTATTGGCTGACCAATTAACCCTTTCTGTATGTTACAGACTGTTACAGAACCTTGACTGTAGTATTGGCTGACCAACCCTTTCTGTATGTTATAGACTAGCTGTCACAGAATCCTGACTGTAGTATTGGCTGACCAAACCTTTATGTATGTCTCAGACTGTCACAGAATCCTGACTGTAGTATTGGCTGACCAACCCTTTCTGTATGTTAGACTGTCACAGAATACTGACTGTAGTATTGGCTGACCAACCCTTTCTGTATGTTACAGACTGTCACAAAATCCTGACTGTAGTAATGGCTGACCAACCCTTTCTGTATGTTAGACTGTGACAGAACCCTGACTGTAGTATTGGCTGACCAACCCTTGATGTATGTTACAGACTGTCACAGAATCCTGACTGTAGTATTGGCTGACCAACCCTTTCCGTATGTTAGACTGTCACAGAATCCTGACTGTAGTATTGGCTGACAACCATTTCTGTATGTTACAGACTGTCACAGAATCCTGACTGTAGTATTGGCTGACCAACCCTTTCTGTATGTTACAGACTGTGACAGGATCCTGACTGTAGTATTGGCTGACCAACCCTTTCTGTATGTTACAGACTGTCACAGAATCCTGACTGTAGTATTGGCTGACCAACCCTTTCTGTATGTTACAGACTGGACTAGTATTCGCTGACCAGTTTAAACTTGTCATATTATGAAGTAAAACAATACATACATTTTTACCAACATCAGATCTAGGAAGCAGGAATTGTGAACAGGAATCTTCTTCTGTTACCTGAAATGTGCATGGAAAGAAAAATATCATATGTCTTCAAACAAATATATTCATATATAGTGATTAATATATTATTATATAAGAAGATATAAAATGAAATTACCCCCTTCAACTGCCTATAAACTTTCTTTGTGAAATACTAAATGCCCTGTATGATCATTGTACAATGTTTTAATTCTATTTAATATATGATCTATTCAAAATGTTATAATTACATTTTTAATATGTATGATGTGTACAATGCGTTTATAAATTTATTTGATGTATGATCTGTGCAATGTTATAATTACATTTAATGTATGATTTGTGTACAATGTGTATATTCAATGTATGATCTATGTACAATGTTATAATTACATTTGATGTATGATCTGTGTACACAGTTATAATTACATTTGATATACCTGCCATTCTGGTTAGTATAAAAGATTGATTGTAATACCAAGTGAGTCACTCTCAGTACAAGCATAACCTAACATGTTGACAGAGCACCATGTACACAGGTTTACACAGCATATTCACTGTTCAGTAATTGATGTACACAGGTTTACAAAGCATATTTACTGTTGAGTATAGTTGATGTACACAGGTTTACACAGCATATTCACTGTTGAGTAGTTGTTGTACACAGGTTTACACAGCATATTTACTGTTCAGTAATTGATGTACACAGGTTTACACAGCATATTCACTGTTGAGTAGTTGATGTACACAGGTTTACACAGCATATTCACTGTTCAGTAATTGATGTACACAGGTTTACAAAGCATATTTACTGTTGAGTATAGTTGATGTACACAGGTTTACACAGCATATTCACTGTTGAGTAGTTGTTGTACACAGGTTTACACAGCATATTCACTGTTGAGTAGTTGATGTACACAGGTTTACACAGCATATTCACTGTTCAGTAGTTGATGTACACAGGTTTACACAGCATATTCACTGTTCAGTAGTTGTTGTACACAGGTTTACACAGCATATAATATATTCACTGTTGAGTAGTTGATGTACACAGGTTTACACAGCATATTCACTGTTCAGTAGTTGATGTACACAGGTTTACACAGCATATTCACTGTTCAGTAGTTGACGTACACAGGTTTACACAGCATATTCACTGTTGAGTAGTTGTTGTACACAGGTTTACACAGCATATTTACTGTTCAGTAGTTGACGTACACAGGTTTACACAGCATATTTACTGTTGAGTAGTTGACGTACACAGGTTTACACAGCATATAATATATTCACTGTTGAGTAGTTGATGTACACAGGTTTACACAGCATATTCACTGTTCAGTAGTTGATGTACACAGGTTTACAGAGCATATTCACTGTTGAGTAGTTGACGTACACAGGTTTACACAGCATATTTACTGTTCAGTAGTTGACGTACACAGGTTTACACAACATATTTACTGTTGAGTAGTTGATGTACACAGGTTTACACAGCATATTTACTGTTGAGTAGTTGATGTACACAGGTTTACACAGCATATAATATATTCACTGTTGAGTAGTTGATGTACACAGGTTTACACAGCATATTTACTGTTCAGTAGTTGAAGTACACAGGTTTACACAGCATATAATATATTCACTGTTGAG
Source organism: Pecten maximus (assembly GCF_902652985.1). Classification (NCBI taxonomy): domain Eukaryota; kingdom Metazoa; phylum Mollusca; class Bivalvia; order Pectinida; family Pectinidae; genus Pecten; species Pecten maximus. The sequence goes on along the minus strand of NC_047017.1, from coordinate 32,580,005 downwards.
TAGTTGATGTACACAGGTTTACACAGCATATTCACTGTTCAGTAGTTGATGTACACAGGTTTACAAAGCATATTTCACTGTTGAGTAGTTGATGTACACAGGTTTACACAGCATATTCACTGTTCAGTAATTGACATTTCTAATAGGAGATCCATCAAAGGCATCTCAAGTTGACCTAATTTGAGCAGATAATCAAGTGAATCTTGTATAGTTTGAGGAAGTTTCATGAAAATCAAACCATAGATATTAGCATGAAAGGATAAAAAGATGACAAAAACCAAGGGGTCATTGCAGCTTGTAGTCATATACTCCCTAGCAAGCACTTTTGGTAAGGATGACATATCATATGAATTGACCAAAGAGAATCAATCTGATTTGCCTTTGACCTAAAGACTGGACATGTTTTCCCAAACTATCACTTTTAGTAACTAATTTGATGCACAGTCTAATGTTTGAGTTTGGTGGAGTCAAGCAAACTCATGTTATGACAAGGTGGTTAAATTTGTATTTATAGTTATAGTGACCTTGACACTGGACTTTAGATCTTTGATGAAAATGCAATACCAGGAAAGCAGTTTCAGTATAGTAGATAGGAGAAATGAGAACAAGCAAATTCATTGAATTTAAATCCCCTGCTTTCCCGACATATTCATTCTAGTAGGTAAATCATTTTGAGGTAAGAAGTAAAAATGTCATTATAGCTCAAAAGAATGATAAATTTTGTTAAATTTTGTTGAATCAAGGGAAGATAACTTTGATGATGATCAGATAATATTTATGGGAGTAATTGCATGTAAAAAGCAGAAAACATAAATCAATTCATTACTCTGCCAAATAATGTCTGGCAACCAAACTCAGCCTTGCCCTGTGATTTCAAGGAAACTATAGAAAACTACCTTTTTAGTTAATGAAGGGGTCATAACTCTGTCATATTAAGTCTAGTAGAGGTGGCAAACAAACTTTGTCAAGCCCTTAAGCTTTAAACCATGTTACAAATTTGAAGAAAAACATTTTTTTTTAGTTACTGCAGAGAAATGAAGCGTGACAGATGTACAAACCCAAATTAATATCCTACTACTGGGCTAAAGGGAAATTCCCAATTGATTTCCTGGTTTCTTATATGACACAAGCAAATTCAGCTGAAAAACACTCTGCTCTTGCATTGTGATATCCCATTTGGGTAAGGTAACAATTCTTTCAAGAGTCCCCTTCAATTATATATTAGATTATATATCCCTTATGTGGCCCCACCCCTCTGGCTCTGCTCCCAGGTGGAGTGACCAGACCACCCATTTATACAAAATTGAGTCGTCTTTATCCAAAATTCATCGAAATCCCTTTGTCTCAACAGAAGAAGAATGTGTTCCAGACTAAGTTTGGTCAAAGTCTGTTTGGACACACATTACATGTATTTATGTACATGTATCATGCAGTGGACAACTGATGACGAAGATGGATGATGCAATGGGACATAAACTCACTGGTCCTTTGAACAAGAGGGGCTAAAATCTACAAATACCAGTAAATTTGTGTACCTCTGTATCATCCAGCATGGTAAGAGACTTGATTCCAGATAAAACAATGTTCTTGGCTACTTCTGCACCCAAGCCTCGCATTCCAATCAGAAGCACTCTTGAAGCACGCAACCTAGTAGAAAATTAATAATTAAATCAACTAATATCAAATATAAAATGAATGTAAACAATCCAAAATTTTAAAAAAAATTAAAAAAAAATTGGCATGATAAAAAAATTCCCATTTCCATTTATGATTAGTATCAATATATATACCTAATCGCGGAATATTTTATTAGTGAAAGTAAGCAATTAAATAATTTATTGAATTTATTCTATAGACATACATTGTGTGAAACCAAAATTTCTGAAACATTTTTTTGCACTATTATGGAATAAAAATTTCATATTTTTGTCTTAGCAAAGCTGCTCTGACAGTTATAATGCAGCATACAATACACTACTGTTCTACAATATTCTTAACAGGAACATGCTGGATCACCAGCAAATCTGGCTACAATATATATATACAGTGAGTACATGTAGGAAGATTTCATTTTACAGACAAATCTGATGATAGGTATAGGACATGTACAATTTAAATGCAAGTGAGGCTTGGTCACATTACTCTCATGAAGGATTCATGTCAGTGAAGTTAATATTATTAGCCTTACTTCTGGCAACTTTTTAAAAAATGTTTTTGTTGCATGTTTTCAATATATCCAATTACACCCAATATTTTTTACAAAAAAAACACACAAAAAACGGTTCAATGTCAATGTGTCATCTGCAGATAAGCCTTGATATTGATCCCTTTGATGAAAATTCAGGCCACAAGTAAACTTTTAGCTTAATGTTTCAATGGTGTCAAACAATGCTATATATGGGTGGGGATCCCAATGGTTTCAAAGATATATCAAAGAAACTAAGTCCCTAGAGGTGGGGGGAAGACCCCAGGGCCTATTTTTAGATCATGATTGTGTTTATCTCTTGATGTCCAGCAACGCTAGATATGGTTAAGGGGTGGGGATGTCAAGGATTTAAACTAGTAGCAATTTAAATGATTTAGCTCAATATCCGCTATTGAGTCCTGCCCCTCCAACCCCAGGGGAGCCACACCCTCCGTTTACACAACATTATATCACATTTGCCCAATAATGCTCCAGGCTAAATTTCATCAAAATGCATTCAAGTGTTCAGGACTAGTAGGGATTTAAAGGATTTACCTCAATTTCCCTTACTGGGCCCTGCCCCTCCGGCCCAAGGGGAGCCACACCCTCTGTTTATACAAGTTTGATCCCCTTTTCCCAATAATGCTCCAGATCAAATTTCATCAAATGTCATTCAAGCATACAAGACTAGTAGGGATTTACACACCTGGGTATACATTCTGAAGCAAGTGTGTATTTTCCGTTGTCTAAAAGGGTATTTTGAACAGCAGCTGTGTATTTTACATGATCGACCGTTTTACTGTTAGCAGCAACAGTAAAGTAATTGATTATGACAATTACAGTATAATATGTAGTTTTAGAATTTCATTATAATTTAATGGATAGGCCACTCAATAGTGTATATCAAAATAACAAAACAATTAATTCAATTCAAATATCTTGTTTTAATTTCATAGTTTACTCCTGTTTGAGATTGCTCAAGGAAAGGCCACTCTTTACTCCTTTTACCTTTATATTCCTGAATTTGAGATGTTTTTGGAGGTGTACTACAAGGTATCGATCAAGATTGTCATCGTCAGGTTTGTTTACTGTTCAGAGATCACATCTGCGTCACTCTGACACTTTGATATTTAATACAAAATGATCTTCAGATTTAAGCATTCAATATAAGCTTCATAGTAATCGGAACTCCTCGCCATTTTTTTGCTTGGCGCCATACAAGGTGTTCCGATATTGAACAGACAGAGAGCAACTAAATAAAGACAATTTGAAAACAATGACAAGCTATTTTTGAAGTTTTTATAATATTCATCAGAATGTGTAGAAAGTCAGGTCAATGCGCATTTAGTATTTAAGGCCTTAATTTACGTACTGAATATGCCAAAATCGATCGTACACATACACAGGTCTGCATGGATTTAAAGGATTAACCTCAATTTCCCCTACTGCCCCCCGCCCGGAGCCACACACCCTGTTTATACAACATTTGATCCACTTTGCCCAATAATGCTCCAGATCAAATTTCATCAATATACAACGTTCAGGATTTAAAGGATAAACAAGAGGCCCATGGGGCCTGCATCGCTCACCTGTTGGATTAGGCCAAATGTCAAAATAATGTTCATATTCACTTTGTTTTATTTGTTAATCTCTAACAATATTTAATGCTATATATGGTTATAGTGTGGTAATTCAAACTGCTTTCAGATTAATGAAGTCCAGACTCTCTAAGGTCTGAAAGACCTCAAGAATTGCTTTTAGAACATGCATTCATCACTTTATGACAAGTAGCGATTCAAAGGAATTACCTCTATTTCACCTATTGGGTCCTCGGGGGTCAGAGTCACCATTTATGCAAAATCTGTTCCCCATTCCCCAAGGGTGTTTCTGACCAAATTGGGTTCAAATCCATTCATAACTTTATGACTAGTAGCGATTTAAAGGAATTACCTCTATTTCCCCTTTTGGGCCCCGCCCTTTTGGCCCCTCGGGGTCAGAGTCACCATTTATGCAAAATCTGTTCCCCTTCCCCCAAGGATGTTTCTGACCAAATTGGGTTCAAATCCATTCATAACTTTATGACTAGTAGCGATTTAAAGGAATTACCTCTATTTCCCCTTTTGGGCCCCGCCCTTTTGGCCCCTCGGGGGTCAGAGTCACCATTTATGCAAAATCTGTTCCCCTTCCCCCAAGGATGTTTCTGACCAAATTGGGTTCAAATCCATTCAAATCTGTATGACTAGTAGTAATTTAAAGGAATTACCTCTATTTCCCCTTTTGGGCCCCGCCCCTTTGGACCCTTTGGGGTCAGAGTCACCATTTATGCAAAATCTGTTCCCCTTCCCCCAAGGATGTTTCTGACCAAATTGGGTTCAAATCCATTCATAACTTTATGACTAGTAGCGATTTAAAAGAATTACCACTATTTCCCCTATTGGGCCCCGCCCCTTTGGCCCCTCTGGGGTCAGAGTCACCATTTATGCAAAATCTGTTCCCCTGTTCATAACTTTATGACTAGTAGCGATTTAAAGGAATTACCCCTATTTCCCCTATTGGGCCTCGCCCCTTTGGCCCCTCTGGGGGTCAGAGTCACCATTTATGCAAAATCTGTTCCCCTTCCCCCAAGGATGTTTCTGACCAAATTGGGTTCAAATCCATTCATAACTTTATGACTAGTAGCGATTTAAAAGAATTACCACTATTTCCCCTATTGGGCCCCGCCCTTTTGGCCCCTCGGGGGTCAGAGTCACCATTTATGCAAAATCTGTTCCCCTTCCCCAAGGATGTTTCTGACCAAATTGGGTTCAAATCCATTCATAACTTTATGACTAGTAGCGATTTAAAGGAATTACCCCTATTTCCCCTATTGGGCCCCGCCCCTTTGGCCCCTCTGGGGTCAGAGTCACCATTTATGCAAAATCTGTTCCCCTTCCCCCAAGGATGTTTCTGACCAAATTGGGTTCAAATCCATTCATAACTTTATGACTAGTAGCGATTTAAAAGAATTACCACTATTTCCCCTATTGGGCCCCGCCCCTTTGGCCCCTCTGGGGTCAGAGTCACCATTTATGCAAAATCTGTTCCCCTTCCCCCAAGGATGTTTCTGACCAAATTGGGTTCAAATCCATTCTTAACTTTATGACAAGTAGCGATTTAAAGGAATTCATCTATTTCCGCTATTGGGCCCCGCCCCTTTGGCCCCTCCAGGGTCAGAGTCCCCATTTATGCCAAATCTGTTCCCCTTCCCCCAAGGATGTTTCTGACCAAATTGGGTTCAAATCCATTCATAACTTTATGACAAGTAGCGATTTAAAGGAATTACCACTATTTCCGCTATTGGGCCCCGCCCTTTTGGCCCTCGGGGGTCAGAGTCCCCATTCATGCAAAATCTGTTCCCCTTCCCCAAGGATGTTTCTGACCAAATTGGGTTCAAATCCATTCATAACTTTATGACAAGTAGCGATTTAAAGGAATTACCACTATTTCCCCTATTGGGCCCCGCCCTTTTGGCCCCTCGGGGGTCAGAGTCACCATTTATGCAAAATCTGTTCCCCTTCCCCCAAGGATGTTTCTGACCAAATTGGGTTCAAATCCATTCATAACTTTATGACTAGTAGCGATTTAAAGGAATTACCCCTATTTCCCCTATTGGGCCCCGCCCCTTTGGCCCCTCGGGGGTCAGAGTCATCATTTATGCAAAATCTATTCCCCTTCTGCCAAGGATGTTTCTGGCCAAATTTGGTCAAAATCCAATATGAACTTTTTGACTAGTAGCGATTTGAAGCAAATGTTGACGGACGGACGACGGACGACGGACGACGGACGCTGCGCCATGACATAAGCTCACCGGACCTTCGGTCCAGGTGAGCTAAAAACAACTAGAACTGTCGTCCAGAGGGCCAACTCATACCCCCCGCCCCTCCACCGCCCGGGGTATAAAAATTAATTTTAAACATCAACTGTGTGGCTTACTAGGAAGTTCTGTAACATATGCTATGTTTCTTTAATGAAATTGTGAAAATTTCTGCTTTGCCATCAGAACATAGGGTTAATGGGATGTAAGTTAAAAATTCTGCAATGAAGAATTTAACCAACTCATCAGTAAATTAAATGTATACTCGATAAAAATGTTTTGTTTCACCAAATGGATTAGATTTGGCATCCATATTTCTATGTACACATGAATATCACATCTATGTTTAATAATCATTTATTCTGTTCACATCTGAACTATAATCAGTATACATATTGAATGAGACTGGCCACCATTCCCAAATGTTTTGTAAAAACTATAGCTAGAGACCCAAAATTACACCGCTTTGTATTATATGTACATTTGTACAGTAGCTCAACAATACTTTTTGATGATTTTAATTGTTCTAGAGACATGGCATCCAATAGACCATTGAGAGTATGTTTTTGACTCCTTGAAATCAGATTTGACTTTTGGGTTTGAAGGAATTAACTTGTCTATTTGACATATGTTTCGATCCTTCAGATTTCTGAGAAATGGTGATTTTACTTCTGAAACTGCTAAGTCTCAAGGGTCAACTGGATACCCTGTAGAGATAAGAGACCAGTCTAAAATCTACCATTACAATGTGTAAAAGTAGAGAGTATAAGGTCACCTTACAAGCTCAGACTAGCAGGAATTTTTCTTTAGTAGGATGTGTCTGCCTTGAGAGCAAAAGGTTGCTAGTTCGAAGACTGGCATGGGCATGGTATTTTCATTACCCCTTCCTATAGTTAAGTTTATTTCGTTCAGGACTTTATAAGTCCTCTATACCAGACTCAAAATGGTACATAATACACATTGATACAATATTTCTGTCCGGTCTATTGTACAATGTTTTTATGATTTAACTGATGCTTTGTAGTTAAAGAAAAGTTCTTGGTTTTTCCAGTGATCGTCTAGCTTGTGTAGTGAATTAGGAAATAGATAGGTTGTGTAAAATGTCATTAGGGATATTTAAGAGTTAAGTAGGTACGTTTTATTTAAAGACAAGTTTATGTGTGATGTGTTCAAAGTTACCTAGTGTAGGAAGCGTATTATACGCTATAGTTATCCAAATCTATTCGAGTTGCTTCCCTTAGATTAGTAGTTTATTAACCCGTTTTAGGTTTACACCCTTCATTCGTTGTCAAATAACCAAACGGTAGCACCTGAAAGTCAGTCGTTATTATGTAGCACACGGTCCGTGGGACCAGTGGTCAGTGCCTAGGGCTTTAATTAGAAATTACGTTATAGGGGTTTAGAGATGCCCATATTTTGGGTTAAAGGTCAGGATTGGTCAATTGACCACATCTTCAATTTATACATATTAATTAACCCTTAGGGGATATATAAAGACTTGGGCGTTAAATAAATTAAATAAATAAATTGCATACAGAGTTTTCCAGTAGTTTTCAGACTAAACAGACCTGAGTGCCGTTCGGATGTAAATATGTAGACTTAGATTTGTTTAAATGTGTGTGAACTGTTAAGTGTGAATGCGCCGGCGATATAAGTGTAGAAGATAGCTAGTGGAAGATAGATGAAACTTCATGGGAATTAATTGTACCTTCAGGATTCTCATGTGGATTAATAAATATAAGTAAACTTTATATCCTGCGTTGAATTATGTTTATGGCACCACAACCATCCCAAAAGAACTTTCACGTCCCGTGTTTATGGAGAGCGGACGTTACACTTGTTCTTGAAGGAGTTTACATTTAATGCTGATATAACATGTTCGGGCAATTCGTTCCAGATTGACACTGTTCTGTTTAAAAAGTAGTTTTTTTCTAAGCGTATTTGTGGATATCCTCTGGCACTGTTGCGTTCAGCAGCATCCTTCCATAAAATCAGAGACTAGTATATAGGTCTCTGATAAAATGATACCATTAAAACATTTCCTATGCAGTAAAAGTATTGATGCTCACATACATCGCATTTTAAAGAAACAAAATTAACTAAAAGTAAAAAAATGTTCACTGTCAAATGCAGCAGTTGATCACACTCAATCAGAACATCATGAACGGAGCAACATGTCTAGAGTGACTTCACAATCACAGTTCATATTGCATAATAATTGATTAAATTTTATTTACCAAGGAATAATTCAAGTTATTTCATAGTCACCTTCTCTGAGCGTCGAGACCCCAGAGTCTAATCTGACGATCATAAAGAGCTGCCTCATCTTCTGTAATTGTTTGTTGCTCTCCCATTCTAAACAGATTGTATGTTAGTGCTAAAATGAAACAAGACTTTTGTTCATGCAGTCCGAATCTACCGGGCACTTTATTGTAACAATTAATTTGATTGGATGATATAATCCCTTATTGTCCAATCAAAGTCACGTTAACTTAGTAAATTAGTATTTAGGCATAGTTTCGAATTTGTAATAAACAATATTAGAAAACATATATTAAATCTGTAAATGGTTGCAATAATCTTAACATCGCAATATATAATATATTTTATAACATATATTTTACATTATAAACATAAATAACTATGATTATTTCAAATGTTACTCATGTTGTTTCGTAGAAAAAAAGCATGGGTTACAACCAGTGACTTTGACAATCGGGACGTTTTGACCATGTGAACATTATATTAGTGCAGATTGTATTGAACAAGAGGGTAACTGTTACACACAGGATGACTTTAAGATCGCCAAAGTTGTCAGCATGCGTAAATTGTCTTTGCAAAATTGTTAGAGCAAATGTGATCCACCCGAGGATAACACGTCGGGTAAGAAACGGATAAAAAATATTTATTGTTGCTAAGATTGTTGCCCGAGTGGTACTGTACCGAACATAATATTTCATTCAAAGATGTGATAGAAGCGAAGCATATAAAGTACTGTTACATTGAGCGTACTGAATTAAATAGACGTCGATAATTCGATGTACTAGAAATCTATTATTGAAGAATATTTCAAAACAGAGTGACGTCCCCTTTATTATGAAGCTAAGGGAAGCTAAGTGCATGTATGGTCACTAGGGTTCAACCCAGTCCAGGTCTGCATCATTCCTTCCTTCTTAAACAGTAGTGAATGACCTAAAAAAACTCAAACCCCTATATATACAGCTTATTGCCAAGGGAGGCTTTTAAAATCCTAAACAAGGATGCTGCCTTCTGGTTATCTGCACAACTTGCTGGCTTACAAGCCATCTTGGTATAACACTAGGAAGAACAGCAAGTGTGGTTATTCCTCAAGTTAGTTCTTCGAAGTATGGAATGAAATCGTTCCGTTATGAGGCCACACGCATAATGGAACAGCCTCCCCAATGACACGCAGGGCTGACCCTCGCAGGTCATTTGAGAGACTGCTCCATATGTGAGATGGACCCCTGTGCAGCTGCCCATGCCCAGTTTGCAAGATTTGATTAGTGCTTTTATTTTGATTTTAGTGCTTTAGTAATAATATAACCCTAACTTATACCTGCTGACTGCATGCCTGTGATTTTGTTTTGCTTAGTGCTGACAATCATTTTCTTAAGCTTTTGTACAATGTTTTTAGCATGCTGTAATTCATGTTTTATTTACCGTATTTGACCTAATAAGGGCGCCCCTACCTTTTTTCAAGGAAATAAATCTTTGACCGAGTGTCAAAATAGTGTTCAAAAGTAATAATTCATATGAAATGTTTTGCTACTTTATGTGTTCAATTTTCTTCAGCAAATTAAGTAACTGGAACACAAGTTTTCCCACATATTTTGTCTATTCCTACAGATGACATGTCAGTGCAAAGAGCATCCGAAACTAAACACATATACAAATAATAACTTACCATCGTTATTTGAAGATAAAGTAAAAGACTTCATTCTTGTTGATAAATAACTTTTGTTCAGAACAGAAAACTAGTAAAAGACATTGTAAATCAATTATTAGATCAAAGAAAACGATGTCTGATATGATCTGGGAAATCACCTGTGTCTATAAATAGAACACAAGAGAGTTCCATTTGAACATAAATGGTGGAACACACATTCTCTGGTCTAAAGATCAGCTGGCATGGTTTACAAGTTTACAGGAATATTCAAGTGATGTTTAAGCTTAATAAATGATAATGAATAGATATCTTCATCTGGAATATTTTTATGACTGAATATTTTACCGTTTCCACAGCCTTAGGTATTCTGCTATAAGGTTTAGTCTGTTTCATAAAACTTCAGAATAACTAATCTTAATAAGGGCGCCCGAACTGTCAATTACCCATGCCCTGCGCCCTTATTAGGTCAAATACGGTATGCTACATGTCTGTGATTATTTATTGTTGTCTTTACTTTGTTCTGTGGTAATACAAGCTCTTCTGTGCTTATGTTATATTGTTCCATAATATTTGACACAAAGTTAAGCAGGTAGGGCGTAAGAATTGTACCTGCTGCCCCAATTGCATGATTGTAAGAGGCGACTAAATTTGGGATCTTATCTTTCTCTTCTTTCTTAACAGCTTTCTTCTTCCTAATGTCTCCCTTGACAATGCCTCACTTTTGGCCTTTAGTTGAGCGTTCGCCCCTGTGAGGAAGGCTTTGGGTTCTGTCCCCTGGCCGAGACATACCAGAGTCTTTAAAAATGGTAGTTGCTACTCCTGCTTAGTGCTCAGCATATTTGGAGTGGAATGACTTGTTCGCCCATTGTCAGTATAATGTGACTGGGTGGGGTACGTACCCGGTCACATTATACTGACAACGGGCGAACTAGTCCTGCTGGGTGTCTTCGGCAGTATGCTTCAGTGAGGTAGCACTATAAAGTTCCGGCCTATCACAAGGAGACTTAACACGAACATACCGCAGCCTCCCAAAACACACATAAGCACTCGCCACACGCATGCATGTCGCACGCACGGGAGGCCGTCCTTAAATGACCTTGGCTGTTAATAGGAAGTTAAACAAAATAAACCATAAACCACAACAAACTGTATAAAAAAATAGCCCCCACATGCAAAAAGAGAGGAAAAATGCAACGACCAGACCTGCACCCGAACACGGGGCCCCAGAACTCTTAGACAGGCGCTCTAAACATTTTAGCTACCTGGCCAATGGCATCCCCTAAATTTGCTGAACATGATGTGGCGGGCCAGCATCAATTGGCAAAAAGAAGGCAGACAATTTTGACACAGAGTTGAGATATATATTTATGATGTTTGGATAATACATGTATATAAATTAATATGATTAATTATACCACCTTTTCTCAAATACAAATCATTTGAATAGGTATGCTCATGATGGATATTCCAGAGGTATGCATAGGAAATAATTAAAAGGAAACAGATTTATATAAGTAACTATAACTTGTTTGCTAATCCTATTCTTTTAATGTACTACCCCTCGGTATGTGGTGTTATGAACTAGCTAGTATTACAAATACATGCACAGATACTCAAATTTTATTCCGAATATAGAACACATTCACAAACATCTAGAGAAAAAAACCAAATGAAGGTAAACCACCACACATACACAAAGAGGAGTATACTGTAGAACATTGTACAGAAAAGCTGTTAAGGGACAGACTCAAAGATTTGAGGGCAATTGTCCAATAGTGTCCAAATATAATTGGATAACAAGATGTAAATGTGACAATGTAGTGGAATATGTGTTAAATGGAATAATTATATTAGAGACGTATTGTCATTCAAAAGAAAATAAAGACAGACATGCTTGTGTTTAAGAATGCAAAATTTCTATATTGATTTTATATAGCTAAGAAGTGACATAATCTCAAATCACATAATATATGTATCATGTGTGATGGATAATTAAAATAAAAAAAGTCCCTCCCTCGTCACATTTGATGATTGGGGAAGAGCTGTGCATGGAAAACTATGGCAAAGGGCGTTGAATTTTCATCCCAGAAAATATACAAAACATAATATAACGATTTACAACATACTCATTAAAAACTAAATATCTTAACAAATTAAAGCTACATTTCCAGGGTAATGTCCATTTTATTTCATAGCCCAAGATCTGTTTTTAGAATTGTATGATTACATGGTATTGAATTATATAATTTTAAGTTCTTGCAATAATATTGCCATAATGAAAGATTGTTCCTATGATTTAATTGTACAACATGTGCTGTAATTATAATCTTATACTGTATATATATATACTATACTGTTTTTGCTTCTGTAGGCATTATGTTCTACGACCGCAGACCATATTGGTGAGGATTCCGGATGGGAAGGCTCAGACTTAGTGCAAAATGGTATTGATTTATTTGTATTGAACTGTTAACCATTCTCTTTTAGTGCAAAATGGTATTGATTTAGTTGTATTGAACTGTTAACTATTCTTTTCTAAAACTGAAATGAATCCATGAAATAAATGTAACAATAGTAAGCTTTTACACTTCAGTAAGCCCACCTGCCCAAAGGTGTTAAACTAAAGACTAGAGTTTGTATAGTGAAAATACACAATGTCTGATATGTACTGGTATGTTAATTCTCAGTATTTCCTCACAGATACTGGTGGAAGTCTTGTGCAGCGAAATTTACCTATTGTCACATCAAGAAAGATTGAATTCCCAAACAGATATTTGTCTCCCAAGCAGGCTTGGGTGGAGACACTGTCTACAATAGAGGACCAGAAGTATGGCATGGTGGACTTACACCCAGAAGTATTTGGTACTTACCCTAGGTCAGTATATGTCACCATACCCTAGGTCAGTATATGTCAACATACCCTAGGTCAGTATGATATGTCACCATACCCTAGCTAGGTCAGTATGATATGTCACCATACCCTAGGTCAGTATGATGTGTCACCATACCCTAGGTCAGCATCATATGTCACCACACCCGAGGTCAGTATATGTCATCATACCCGAGGTCAGTATTATGTGTCACCATACCCTAGGTCAGTATGATATGTCACCATACCCTGGTTCAGTATGATATGTCACCATACCCTGGTTCAGTATGATATGTCACCATACCCTGGTTCAGTATGATATGTCACCATACCCTGGTTCAGTATGATATGTCACCATACCCTGGTTCAGTATGATATGTCACCATACCCGAGGTCAGTATTATGTGTCACCATACCCTGGTTCAGTATGATATGTCACCATACCCTAGGTCAGTATGATATGTCACCATACCCTGTCAGTATGATGTGTCACCATACCCTGTCAGTATGATGTGTCACCATACCCTAGGTCAGTATATGTCACCATACCCTGGTTCAGTATGATATGTCATCATACCCTAGGTCAGTATATGTCACCATACCCTAGGTCAGTATGATGTGTCACCATACCCTGGTTCAGTATGATATGTCACCATACCCGAGGTCAGTATGATGTGTCACCACACCCGAGGTCAGTATGATATGTCATCATACCCTAGGTCAGTATATGTCACCATACCCTAGGTCAATATGATATGTCACCATACCCTACGTCAGTATGATGTGTCACAATACCCTAGGTCAGTATGATATGTCACCATACCTAGGTCAGTATGATATGTCACCATACCCTAAGTCAGTATGATGTGTCACCATACCCTAGGTCAGTATGATATGTCACCATACCCTAGGTCAGTATGATGTGTCACCATACCCTAGGTCAGTATGATATGTCACCATACCCTAGGTCAGTATGATGTGTCACCATACCCTAGGTCAGTATGATGTGTCACCATACCCTAGGTCAGTATGATATGTCACCATACCCTGTCAGTATGATATGTCACCATACCCTAGGTCAGTATGATATGTCACCATACCCTGTCAGTATGATGTGTCACCATACCCGAGGTCAGTATGATGTGTCACCATACCCGAGGTCAGTATGATGTGTCACCATACCCTAGGTCAGTATGATGTGTCACCATACCCTAGGTCAGTATGATGTGTCACCATACCCTAGGTCAGTATGATATGTCACCATACCCTAGGTCAGTATATGTCACCATACCCTGGTTCAGTATGATATGTCACCATACCCTAGGTCAGTATGATATGTCACCATACCCTAGGTCAGTATATGTCACCATACCCTGGTTCAGTATGATATGTCACCATACCCTGGTTCAGTATGATATGTCACCATACCCTAAGTCAGTATGATGTGTCGCCATACCCGAGGTCAGTATGATGTGTCACAATACCATAGGTCAGTATGATGTGTCACCATACCCTAGGTCAGTATGATTTGTCACCATACCCTAGGTCAGTATGATGTGTCACCATACCCTAGGTCAATATGATGTGTCACCATACCCTAGGTCAATATGATATGTCACCATACCCTAGGTCAGTATGATGTGTCACCATACCCTAGGTCAGTATGATGTGTCACCATACCCTAGGTCAGTATGATGTGTCACCATACCCTAGGTCAATATGATATGTCACCATACCCTAGGTCAGTATGATATGTCACCATACCCTAGGTCAGTATGATATGTCACCATACCCTAGGTCAGTATGATATGTCACCACACCCGAGGTCAGTATGATATGTCACCATACCCTAGGTCAGTATGATATGTCACCATACCCTAAGTCAGTATGATGTGTCACCATACCCTAGGTCAGTATGATGTGTCACAATACCATAGGTCAGTATGATGTGTCACCATACCCTAGGTCAGTATGATGTGTCACCATACCCTAGGTCAGTATGATGTGTCAACATTTCCCTAGGTGATGTGTCACCATACCCTAGGTCAGTATGATGTGTCACCATACCCTAGGTCAGTATGATGTGTCACCATACCCTAGGTCAATATGATATGTCACCATACCCTAGGTCAGTATGATATGTCACCATATCCGAGGTCAGTATTATGTGTCACCATACCCGAGGTCAGTATGATGTGTCACCATACCTAGGTCAGTATGATGTGTCACCATACCCTAGGTCAGTATGATGTGTCACCATACCCTAGGTCAGTATGATGTGTCACCATACCCTAGGTCAGTAAGATGTTTCGTCAAACCTGAGGTCAGTATGAAATGTCATCATACCCGAGGTCAGTATTATGTGTCACCATACCTAGGCCAGTATGATTAACTATTTGATGATATACCCCCGAGTTCACTGAAATTTCAGGCAAACAACTTTTTTGTTGTCAAAACCAATTTCTGTGGCTAAAATGTAAATGAAATGGTTGATGTTTGATATACACAAGTTATTGTCTGTAAGTTAACCATATATAACCATCTTTTTACCACTTATTTAGACCATGAATTTTGTGTAAGATCCTATGCTTCTTGGACTTGCTGTTTGATGTGTTGTGTAAAGAGGATAGTAATTTAAGACCTATTTAAAAGATATTGTGCATTTTCTTCACAGGTTAGATGTCCTCCAACAGAATGTTAAATGGCAAAGATTGTATAGACACATTGTAAGTTTTCAATTTCCTCTATGAACATTATTACATTACCAGTATAAGTTTGTGATGGTAAACAGCAGACATATATGTGCAAAAGCAGACTAAACATGGACCTTACTTTCTGTGTGTAGGGACAAGTACAACATTGACCGAACAATGATTGACTCAATGAAATATAGACACAGCATTGGCCTGTTTCTATGTATGTAAGCATGTCCTGATTCTATGTGTGTAAGCCTGTCCTGATTCTGTAAGCATGAGCATTTCCTGATTCTGTGTGTGAGAGTGTTCCCGATTCTGTATGTGTGAGCATTTCCTGATTCTGTATGTGTGGGCATGTCCTGATTCTGTATGTGTGAGCATTTCCTGATTCTATTTGCGTAAGCATGTCCTGATTCTGTATGTGTGAGCATTTCCTGATTCTGTATGTGTGTAAGCATGTCCTGATTCTGTATGTGTGAGCATGTCCTGATTCTGTATGTGTGAGCATGTCCTGATTCTGTGTGTAAACATGTCCTAATTCTGTGTGTAAACATGTCCTGATTCTGTGTGTAAATATGTCCTGGTTCTGTGTGTAAATGTGTTGATTCTGTGTGTAAGTATTTCCTGATTCTGTGTATAAACATGTCCTGATCTGTGTAAACATGTCCTGATTCTGTGTGTAAACATGTCCTGATTCTGTGTATAAACATGTCCTGAATCTGTGTGTAAGTATGTCCCGATTCTGTGTGTAAACATGTCCTGATTCTGTATGTGTGTAAACATGTCCCGATTCTGTATGTGTGAGCATGTCCTGATTCTGTATGTGTGAGCATATCCTGATTCTGTGTGTAAACATGTCCTGATTCTGTGTGTAAATATGTCCTGATTCTGTGTGTAAGCATGACCTGATTCTGTGTAAGCATGTCCTGATTCTGTGTGTAAACATGTCCTGAATCTGTGTGTAAGTATTTCCTGATTCTGTGTATAAACATGTCCTGAATCTGTGTTTAAACATACCCTGATTCTGTGTGTAAATATGTCCTGATTCTGTGTGTGTAAACATGTCCTGATTCTGTGTGTGTAAACATGTCCTGATTCTGTGTGTAAACATGTCCTGATTCTGTGTGTAAACATGTCCTTATTCTGTGTGTTAACATGTCCTTATTCTGTGTGTAAACATGTCCTTATTCTGTGTGTAAACATGTCCTGTTTCTGTGTGTATGCATGTCCTGATTCTGTGTGTAAACATGTCCTTAATCTGTGTGTAAGTATTTCCTGATTCTGTGTATAAACATGTCCTGAATCTGTGTGTAAACATACCCTGATTCTGTGTGTAAATATGTCCTGATTCTGTGTGTGTAAACATGTCCTGATTATGTGTGTGTAAACATGTCCTGATTCCCTGTGTAAACATGTCCTGATTCTGTGTGTAAACATGTCCTTATTCTGTGTGTTAACATGTCCTTATTCTGTGTGTATGCATGTCCTGATTCTGTGTGTAAACATGTCCTGATTCTGTGTGTAAATATGTCCCGATTCTGTGTGTAAACATGTCCTTATTCTGTGTGTAAACATGTCCTGTTTCTGTGTGTATGCATGTCCTGATTCTGTGTGTAAACATGTCCTGATTCTGTGTGTAAATATGTCCCGATTCTGTGTGTAAACATGTCCCGATTCTGTGTGTAAACATGTCCTGATTCTGTGTGTAAATGTCCTGATTCTGTGTGTAAACATGTCCTGATTCTGTGTGTAAATATGTCCCTGATTCTGTGTGTAAACATGTCCTGATTCTGTGTGTAAACATGTCCTGATTCTGTATGTAAACATGTCCGGTTTCTGTGTGTAAACATGTCCTGATTCTATGTGTGTAAACATGTCCTGATTCTGTGTGTAAACATGTCCTGATTCTGTTTGAGAGCATGGTTTGATTCTTTTTGTATAAGGCGGACACAATATGCGCCTGATTATGTGTTTAAGGGTGGATGGAACTTGGTGCGAATTTTTGCCACTTTGAGTGAGAACATTTTACATGTATACACAGGAAAATTATTTCTGGGTTAGATATTGTTAATTTGTTATGTTATTGTTATGTACATAATCAGAATGACAGATGTAGGCTAGTGACATTTCCATAATGTGATGAGTAAAGCTAGTGTTTATTGGTAACTGAAATGTATAATCAGGATTGATATGGTATTAGAGATAAATTAATACTTTGAACTGCAGGATTATGCTCAAACTAAAACACGAGCGGAAGTGAGAGGTGGAAGCTTTAAGCCATGGGTACAGAAGCACTTAGGAAGGGCCAGGCATGGAAGTAATCGGTCCCCAATCTGGAAAGGGGGTAGGTATTCCATTTTCTGCCATTCCTATATGGAATGTTACTGATTTCTTGACTGACATTGCATTGTTGCCTATCAGAATTGTCATGGATGTTGGATAAAACATTGATATAGAAACATTATTCATTGTGTAATTACTTCTGAATGGATTAATATTTGATTCAACTTTTAATTATCAGAAAGCTTATGATTATTACATTATGTTTCACATAAGATTTCAAAAACTATCATTTTGGTAAACACTTACTGTGGTACATCTTCATTGCCTTATTCTACCCTCTTTAAGGTTATAGTTTACATAATGATGCTTACAAAAATCCTTAACCATGTAGAACTCGAGACAAACCTTTCAGTACGATAGATTGATGGGCAAAAAACTTTAATCGACAAATAGACAAAAATGATCAAATCAAAGAAAGCAATATAAGCCAAATATAATTTAACAAAGTAGGTAATGTGAGATGCACAACTTTACGATGAGTAAATATTTATACAAAGTATCATTGAAGTCTATGTAGCAATTTTGAAGGAAGGTTTTAGACAACTTGTTTATGGACAGGACATGCTGATAACTACCAGTAAGTAACATGATTAGAAAAATGTAGATATGCAATGTATTCTTGTCATATTCTTTTGAATCATAACTTCACATTTTTATTTGATAGTAAAGCAGTTGTAAAACAATCTTCACAAGTTTGTGTGGTAAAATGACATTTCTCCCTCTTTCTCTGTGGTTTACAGGAGGAGTTATAAATGGTCCCAGGGGTCCAAAAAGCCATTTCTACATGTTGCCAGCAAGCTACCGAGCTTTGGGGCTTAGAGTGGCCCTCTCTGTCAAGTATGCCCAGGATGATCTTCATATTGTTGACTCCTTGGATATACCTGATGATAGCCCAGAGGTAATTGTTAGTCCTTATTGCTTTCTGATCAGTTAGTCTTTTAAAATGAAACCAGTTTACAACAAGTGTTACAAATTATCAATGTATAATCAGTGTTACCCTGATATACCTACCCGTAAGTCTGATAAATCAATGTTACCCCAATTTACCTAGGCCGTTTTTGTTTTTGCGGTCCAAGCGGGTGGACCATTTGGACCGGTGATGTTCGTTTATAAAATAAAGACAGACCTGATGATTTTATATTGTTTTAAGACGAGCCTTGACAAAGACTCCCAAGGCCTGTATTAACATTTGCAGGTTTGGAATATTCCATTTAAAAACTGACAAACCCCCACAAGTCTGATAAATCAATGTTATCCTGATATACCTACCCACAAGTCTGATAAATCAATGTTACCCCAATATACCTACCCACAAGTCTGATAAATCAATGTTGCCCCGATGTACCTACCCACAAGTCTGATAAATCAATGTTGCCCCAATGTACCTACCCACAAATCTGATAAATCAATGTTACCCTGATATACCTACCCACAAATCTGATAAATCAATGTTACCCGGATATACCTACCCACAAATCTGATAAATCAATGTTATCCTGATATACCTACCCACAAGTCTGATAAATCAATGTTACCCCAATATACCTACCCACAAATCTGATAAATCAATGTTACCCTGATATACCTACCCACAAATCTGATAAATCAATGTTACCCCAATATACCTACCCACAAATCTGATAAATCAATGTTACCCTGATATACCTACCCACAAGTCTGATAAATCAATGTTATCCTGATATACCTACCCACAAGTCTGATAAATCAATGTTACCCTGATATACCTACCCACAAGTCTGATAAATCAATGTCACTCCGATATACCTACCCACAAGTCTGATAAATCAATGTTGCCGCGATATACCCTCCCACGAGTCGGATAAATCAATGTTACGCTGATATACCTACCAACAAGTCTGATAAATAAATGTTACCCCAATATACCTACCCACAAGTCTGATAAATCAATGTTGCCACGATATACCCTCCCACGAGTCGGATAAGTCAATGTTACGCTGATATACCTACCAACAAGTCTGATAAATCAATGTTACCCCAATATACCTACCCACAAGTCTGATAAATCAATGTTACCTCATTATACCTGTCAACAAGTCTGATAAACCAATGTTACCCCAAAAGGCCTGCCCACAAGTCTGATAAATCAATGTTGCCCCGATGTACCTACCCACAAGTCTGATAAATCAATGTTGCCATGATATACCCTCCCACAAGTCCGATAAATCAATGTTGTCCCAATATACCTACCCACAAGTCTGATAAATCAATGTTGCCCTGATATACCCTCCCACAAGTCCGATAAATCAATGTTGCCGCGATATACCCTCCCACGAGTCGGATAAGTCAAAGTTACGCTGATATACCTACCAACAAGTCTGATAAATCAATGTTACCCCAATATACCTACCCACAAGTCTGATAAATCAATGTTACCTCATTATACCTGTCAACAAGTCTGATAAATCAATGTTACGCTGATATACCTACCAACAAGTCTGATAAATAAATGTTACCCCAATATACCTACCCACAAGTCTGATAAATCAATGTTGCCGCGATATACCCTCCCACGAGTCGGATAAGTCAATGTTACGCTGATATACCTACCAACAAGTCTGATAAATCAATGCTACCCCAATATACCTACCCACAAGTCTGATAAATCAATGTTACCTCATTATACCTGTCAACAAGTCTGATAAACCAATGTTACCCCAAAAGGCCTGCCCACAAGTCTGATAAATCAATGTTGCCCCGATGTACCTACCCACAAGTCTGATAAATCAATGTTGCCATGATATACCCTCCCACAAGTCCGATAAATCAATGTTGTCCCAATATACCTACCCACAAGTCTGATAAATCAATGTTGCCCTGATATACCCTCCCACAAGTCCGATAAATCAATGTTGCCGCGATATACCCTCCCACGAGTCGGATAAGTCAAAGTTACGCTGATATACCTACCAACAAGTCTGATAAATCAATGTTACCCCAATATACCTACCCACAAGTCTGATAAATCAATGTTACCTCATTATACCTGTCAACAAGTCTGATAAATCAATGTTACCGCAAAAGGCCTGCCCACAAGTCTGATAAATCAATGTTGCCCCGATGTACCTACCCACAAGTCTGATAAATCAATGTTGCCCTGATATACCCTCCCACAAGTCCGATAAATCAATGTTGTCCCAATATACCTTCCCATAAGTCTGATAAATCAATGTTGCCCTGATATACTCTCCCACAAGTCCAATAAATCAATGTTGTCCCAATATACCTTCCCATAAGTCTGATAAATCAATGTTGCCTAAATATACCTACCCTCAACAATATTGATTTTAAAAATGTATTGATATTTATTTGTAGTACATTCAGGATTTAATGGACACAAGATTCTGGGGATTCTCCTGTCTATTTGTAGATGAGTAAGTATTTCTGTGTATCTGTCACCATAACAATTAATTTCTTTTAAAAGTGTCTGGATGTCATCTGAACCCATTACCGATAAAAATGTATCAGCAGGATTGGTAGTTTCATGCTTCTATCAGCCAATCTGATTTTGTCAGCCAATATTCAAAGTTAATCTTATTGGTTGCAATGCTGCTGTTATAAATTTTAAATCATTTGGACCAAAAATTAAAACTTCTCAAATGCTATAAACTGCTAAGTAAAGGGGGACTTATGTCAAAAACATTGAACATAATCATTATTATAATGACACCTGATATTACAGTTCTAATTCATCATGACATTCTGTCAGCTTTTATAAAAATCATGTAGGAAGGCTATTTATATCTGGTACTTAATATTAACATTTAATTTTTCAGCAATGATATGATGCCTGAGAACATTTCCCTTGCTGTAGATAAGATACCTAACTTCAATTTAATGCCAGTGTATGGTAAGACATCTATTACAGCATATTATAGTCTTGTGGCACTAAATCTTCAAATTCATTCAATTGTGTGTGCATTATATTAGTATGGACATTTTTTCAGACATTTCAGAGTGATTTTACGGGTGTGTAAAATACACTGGTGTGCAAGTTACACAAGTTTTGATGACACTTATACTTACTACTGGTAACTCCAGTAATTCTAATATGCTTTGTAGGATGTTATTCATTTGTGATGAGAGGATATTAAGATTGTTTCTTCACAATATGGAATTGTAGACTTTTACCAGTATCTGGTAATGTGTTCACACCCATTCAATGGTCACAATTTATGGCATTTAGACAGTGTACCACTGTATATCACTGGTCCATGCACAAGGTCACTAAAATAGGCTTAAATGCAAAAGATGACATGCTTTCACAGAGGATCATCAGTCAAATGAGGACTGGTTAGGGTTTGTTGAAAGAACTGGTGTTAATGTTTCCAGGAGATATTCTCAATATCCATGTTATGACAAAACATTTTGAAGTGATATATAGTTTCAGATTGAGAAACATTGGCAACATTTATTTATACACTCCGTTTGTTCCATTTCTACATTGTTTTATTTTTATTTTTCAGGCCTGAATGTGTTCAGTATGTTGAAACATGAGACTTTGGTTTTGACTTTGGCAGCAGTTGAAAAAATTGAAAAGAAACTTTTATATCAAATGCACAAGACTGCACCCCCAAAGAAATACAGTTACTCGACTCGGTACCAAGAGTGGTGATCAATCTTTATACCAAGACTAGTGATCAATCATCGATGTGGTGTGTGATAGAAGACTTTTGTGAATGGATAAATATTAAAACATTTAAACCAGTCTTGGTGTTGTTCTCTATGTATTGGTCTTACAAAGAGATACATGTAAGATTTAATAATTAAATCACAGAAAATTTGGCTTATTTACAATATTTTTATTTTTCTTCATAGACATTCTTGTATGTATACATAGTACATTTATTTATTTCACTTTAAAAAATAAATTACATTTAATATTCACAAGTAAAAACAGCAGAAAAATGACATGTAAGTTTTCATTGTATAATAATTATAGATCTGTAACATGATTTACCTAATTTACACATAATACAAGCCTACACTATACATAACCATTATTCTTTATAACTGGTCCAGGAATGCTCTCACACTGGTATTTAGATCAGGTAGGTATCTGACATGGCTGTGATAAGTTCACCTTTATCTAATGGGATGGTCTATATATAACTAGCTACAATAACATTCTGTTCTACATTTCATATACAAAGGTCACATTTCATATACAAAGGTCAATGGTTTCTAATCTCAAAAGAAGAAAGCTAGTCTTTGTCAAATACAAAGCTGCAATGTAATACTGGATGAATTTTTTCTTCCAAAAAGTAAAGATTTATCCTACTACAGCCTTAGGTTCGTCATGTTTTGTCCATATATACAGTCAATTAGGGTTGAAAAGTTAACATCAATTGTTGGATATTGGCTATAATGACATTGTTACTAATAATCTGTCAACATAAGGGATTTGAAACACAGAAAGTAATCTGCTGGTTTAAATGGTCAGAATTGGTTTACGATATATACATATCTACAGTATTTAAACAAAATGTATCTATGCAATCAACACAATCCAACATTATTAACTAGAAAAATTTGTTAAACATCTTGTGTATGCATTTCAGCAGAAGACATGATTGGTAAGAAAAAGATTCTAATAGCCCTGAACAAACCAGTTAATCAATGGCTTGAACCCTGTGATCCAAGGCTGGAATTGAATCCTGCATCAACTGCTAACATCCAACACTGTACAGAGTACAACATTGGACAGTTCGGACCTCGCACTTCTATAGAATTCATTACACACACCCAACACTGTACAGAGTACAGCATCGGACCTAGTACTTCTATAGAATGCACTACACACATCCAGCACTGTACAGGGTACAACATTGGACAGTTCGGACCTCGCACTTCTATAGAATACCTTACACCCTTCCAACACAGTACATAGTAAATCATCGGACCTAGCACTTCTATAGAATACATTACACACATCCAAATCTGGCATAGAGTTGAATGGTTCAGATCTAACAATCCTATAGAATATATCATTGGCTCACATCTTACAATGGAACTCTATCAATCCTACCAAATACATTGATGGCTAACATCCAAAAGCGACGTGGAATACACACTGAATGGTTCAGATATCACAACTTTAACATCTACCAATCAGGTGTTAGAACCATGAGAGGTGATGACACGGGTGATCACTTGTCCGAGTCTGCTATTATGTGTGTTTGGCATCATGACACATGACCTATGAAAATGAGCTTAATACAACTTGATAAGTTGTCAATATTCATGATAGAACCCATGAGGTGGCATCTGCCCTTGAGCAATGTCCATACGTATCTGCCACCTCAAATCTCGTCTCTTTTTGTCTGTAGGTACCACATACTTGTTAGGCACAAACACTCTTTGGGATTTCTGAAAAATAGTCCAATAAATCAATGATATTTCAACAAGTTTTTCTTTATAGAATTTCAATAAGTTTTGACATTCAATCTGCTATTTTGAGGTTTTAGCAACATTACATATACAAAGCTCAATTATCTGCAGTACATTTGACACCATAGTTACTTAACAGATTGAAATAAATGTGTATGACATGATAAAACTCTCCTGTATGACAGAATATGGATTAGTACTGTATCGGACACAATGTTGTGTAACTTTAAATTTTGAGGGTGTAGTTTCTACAGTAACTAACCTTCTCTAACACCTGATCCTGGTTAAGCATGTGTTCTCGGATGTTCCAGCGCAGATTTTTATGTACCTTCTCACCAGGAGCCTTCTGGTGAGACCAGCTTTGTTGGAACTGCTGATACCGTGCCACGGGATCCGACTTACGGAGATTCTTTGTGTGAGGATGTTTAGCTGACCTAAGGATAACTGATAAAAAATAAAACAAATCTTTTTCTTTAAAGATAATATATTTCAGATGCTTTGTCAAATGTCATTAATGATGAGATGAGAGAAGACCTATGTTCAGTTTACCTAGATTCAGTTAGTTTAAATCATAAATTTCCAGTTAGTCAAAATGGAAATGATATAAAGTTGTATGAGTTCAATTCAGGAAAGGAGACTAACTCCTGATTTACTAGTACATGTATTCCTCAAACTGTAAGAAAATTAAACATTGACATTACAGGGAAAGGTGAGGTTAAAGCATGCCACCTAACCATTCATATAGAGATGCAGCAAGTCTTTTTTCAATGCAAGATAATAGTAGTAAAGAAATATGGCACTTTTTTATATTTCTATCGTTGAGGCCTCATGATCAGTCAATATTGGTTATTTTCATTCAAAGTGCCATAACTCTTAATTACGCATTGGTATCAACACCACAGCACAGAATGCTCAAGGTATATGACCCCATGCCATTTAAATTGCATCATACTCCATGTTATTCACAGAAACATCATTAACACTGCATCTTTGATATAACATCATATTGCATTGTTGTGCAGCCTGAGGGAATGTGCCTGACAAATCTTATTGGCTGAAATTACATGATGTCAGAGAACACTTGCACAATGTTTTATCAATGCCGCAGAGCAATTTGATATTTGAGGGAATAACACATGATCAGATATAAACCAATTGACATCTGATACAAAATGTAAGGGCAATAAAACAGTATACAACATTCACTGGTGCTAATTGTTCCTGTCCTCAATATTCTTATTGAAATATATCAGGTTTGCAAGAAATTACTCAGACATATTCAATATGAGATGTAATGTTTCCCTGACACAAGCTGTAGTTTGTACCCAGCAGCTGTTTAAAAAGTATGATGGAGTTAAATCAAACTGCCCATGATCACAGATGTTACTGGACAGCTTTACTGGAGATTGTGTTGGTAAATAATGGCACTGTACCTGAGGCTGGACGCTGGTCATCAGCAGACAATCTGTACGGAGGCTGCAAATGTGATCATACAAATGTTGAATATTAGCAACTGCAAAATGCTACAAGTAACTTTTTTACCAACATAAAATCACTGGAACCAAGTTCCCAAACCATCAGGACTGATAACACCAACAGAAAAGTACTGTTTTATCTTTGTTTCTGCCTCTTTAAAAAAATAATACATAAATTCAAGATTGGGGGTACACAATAGAACCAAAACCTTAAAACGTACATGTACATGAGGTTATCAAAGTTTTATGGGCAACATACACTCACCACTTCTCTTGAGGATTGAGGTCGTCGAGATGTTCGGTCATCATCAATGCCAAGGTCCCGCAGTCTCTCATCCAGGTCAAGTATACTACCTGAAAAAATTCATAACAATTTAATTCCACAAAAAACAATATAATTGCGTTTTCCCCAAAACATCTCAAATGAATTGATGATTTTAACTCACCTATATCACTCATTGACTCGTCTATCACTTTAGAACCATCATCTTTTTTCCTGCAAGGAATGAAATTCATGATTATTACTGAAAGGTATAACAAATTATTGCTTATAGCAAAGTCCTACCTGTATCTCCAAGCAGGAATTTGTCACATCAACTTAATACTCCTTCATGACAAGGAAATGCCCAGTGTTCCCTTGGCATTTATCATAATAAAATTAAGTATAAAATCCCTGGTATACACAGGTAAAAATGCAATGTACTCAATCATTATCTTCTTTTACCATCCAAAGTCGGAATTTCAAATTTAAGTGAAGTAAAAAGCAATAACTTCCAATCCAATTACAGTTAGACTTGTGCTCCTCTACGACAATAAACTGCAATACAGTCTAATTTCAGTTAGATTGAATTTACTTTTTACTGGTTTTCATTGTGTGTGAACAAAATCCTTTTGAAATGCATTATATTGTGTAATTCCTAACTTTATATATATGACAAGAATTGAATATGTAACATTTTGGAAAGTAACATCTTACTCAACTGATTTTCAGTGACAACATCAGATATACTTGGCATATTCAGAGTACTTTGAACATGTACAACCGAACGATGAATAAAGATCAGGCCAAGCTTATGGGATGATGTTGATGCATTGGTCCAAAGACAACTTCAGAATTAACTACACCTGTATGTCAAGGTTTGTTTGTGCATTTACCTATGAACTTGACCCTGATGTTCCACTCTGACAATAAGATGATTACAGTGTTTTGAAGTCGTTACCTTAACACTTTACGTTTGACCATTCTGCGCTCAGTATCCGTGTCTGATACATCATCCCTATGCTGGAGGTGTGAGGTATCTGTTGTTGAGTCATACATGGAAAAGTTCCCACCTATATGTTTTGGGGCTGGACCAAGAGGTTTCCTCAGGATTGGGTCAGTCCCAAGGTCATACCTGTTCTCCTTACCTCTTTGGTGATTGGGTATCTATGTTTGGAAATAATTGAAAATTATCCATATTGTAGAAATATGTCAGTTATCAACTGAATTATTATATTAAATATCTCTCAAACTTGATGCTTTTGTGTTCTTCATCTAACAAAATCTAATACTTCTTATTTAAAACTCTTCAAATCTTGACCACAAAACTATCTCGACCACAAAACATAAAAAATTCTATCAATATACTTGGAATATAACGCCTACGCAATAGCCCTTACACTTCACATTATGTTGTAACATATAACAATCCATCTGTAGGTACTTTATACTCTAAAACACCTGGAGTTAGAACTACTATTATACTACATGTTGTGAAGGTTTTACTCACCCTCCAGGAATCTTGTGTTGTAGGTCTTTGTTGTGACTCTTCTAAAGGACTCCTATTATAGCCGTGTGGAAAACCTGTTCAAAGCAGAGTGTATCTTATCACTATAGGTAAAAACAATGTGAAAATTATCTCATAAAGCACTGATTCAATAGAATAGCTATAAATAAACTAGGAACAAAACATCCTTTTTATCTAAACCTTTGACTTTAAAACATTATCTACATTGTTACAGAAACCTTTGTTACAACTCTAAATAAACATTTGCTTTTACTTAACGTATATTAAATAAGGAAACAATGAGATTATTCAGTTTTACCAGAGCAGCGTTACTTACCATTGGTTGAAGCTGATTCGTCCGGAGCATGATGTGATAGGATACTGTTGTTTTGTGAACTTTCTTTGCTGTACTCATGCTGAATTAACACTTTAAGATCTACAATATTCAACCATAAATATGTAATTTTTGTGTGCTTCAGAAATAGCGATAGTGAAGGCCTTTTCTGGTAAAATTTTGTGGGCAGTGAAAAGTTGATCTGAATTCAATCTGATGGGGGTTTTTTTTGTGGAAAGAAGATGTGGTTACATCTCATGGTACAAATATCATATAACAGATAATGTGACTTTGTGATTGTGCCTCGATAAATGGTGGATTGTATTGAAAACAAACTTCTTTGTCTGTACTGTCACTATTACCTCATTGACTCAGTAAAATGAAGTTATTGCCAGTATTAGACAATGCAAGTAACTATATATACATGTATATGTATTTTTATCCATTTTTCATTCATCAATACCAAACATTTTGTGTATTACTTACTATCCATCTTTTATTATCAACTCTTTTGTAGACTTCACTTTGTTGGACAAACCAGAAAGATAATGGTTTCTTTATCTATTGGAAAGGAAATGGCAATATTCACCTTTCTTAAATTCTTTCAATCTGGTGTCAGGCACATTGTTGTATCCTAGTTTTGATAATTCATATCTGATCTCATCATCAGTGAAATCAGCTTCATCTTCCAAATCCATCTTATCTCAAGAATGGTTTCTTTTGCAAAACCTTGCAACAATCTACAAAATATCAAATATAATATTTCAACAAGAGATCTCAGATGGATATTGGCACAAAGGCTACCAATATATGACCTTCACTTAGTCTAGTTCTTAAGAAACTATAATTATATCAAAACTCACTTTTCTAGTCCCTTAATATCCTTTAATCATTATCCTTTGTTTAATCTATTGACCATTTTGTAATAGATACAATATTTTCGTACAGTTTCATGAACAGTCCCTAAATTGACCATGCAAAAACTTAGTAGCTGGGACAGAGTGTATCTACTGACACCTTGACATTATCATATGTAATAATGAAATACTTAATAGATCCAGATATTCATAGATGCTATAGAAAACCTGATCGGTCTATATAAAATATCTTGGTGTTGGCCTGATTGGCTATGAAAAGTTTGAGT
This sequence comes from Pecten maximus, assembly GCF_902652985.1. Classification (NCBI taxonomy): domain Eukaryota; kingdom Metazoa; phylum Mollusca; class Bivalvia; order Pectinida; family Pectinidae; genus Pecten; species Pecten maximus. The sequence goes on along the minus strand of NC_047017.1, from coordinate 32,551,004 downwards.
CCTGACATACATCATGTTAACAACATTCCTATATTTTCTGACAAACCATCACATGAGATTACTTATAACTTACAATCAAGATGTTTTTTTTTTTTTTTTTTTTTTACAGAGAACAGTGCATTATTGCATTGACTTCAAATATTTGAGTGAGTATGAACTGGATGATGCAAGCATTTGCATGACACATTACAGTTATGCTACTTTTCAACAATATGTCATGTGTTTACAAAATGTGTATATGGAAAAATGACTTGGGCCATGGGATTTCAATTTTCTGAAGACCAATTGTCTAAGGAATTTTACTAAATACTTGCATACACTACCAAATGATGTCAAGAGAATTCCACTATTTTATATAGTAGATTACTCTTGTCTTACACCAGACATACACTAATTTGTAATTTAATTGTAATTTATATATATAGGTATTCCTGGCCACTTGTTATCATATAACTATAAGACTAGACATGTCCCTGTGCATGACATGTACAATCAGCTGACAATTGCAATCAGAGTGCGCATGGTGTTTGCGATAGTTCTCGCCACGCATCCTATAGAATGAATGACTTTAACCATAAAGATAATAACATAATGAAAAATAAATAAATTCAAATACGCGAGCCGTTTATCGATAAACAGGAAAATGGTATCCACACGGCGGACAAGTTCAAACACGATCAACTTTTTTATCGTGTATTTCACATGAATATGATATAATAAAACCACATAAATCAATGCTCACATAATAACTGTTTGTAAAAGAAAAAAATCCAATACGTTTCATATTAACCATCACCTTTTTAGATACCTAAAGTGTGTTATATGTATGTTTCGGCACTGTCAGTTTCAAATGTTGTCCTCCATTCTTGTAAACAGTCTTTGTGTGTGTGGTAAGGGGCTCATCGACCAGGACATCTCAGTTGAATTCATTTATGTTACATTACCAATAACGAAAATATAAATATTGTTTTAAATACATTTTATTGAAAAGGGTCAAATTGTAAAATCAAACCTTTATATTTGCAATGATACAAGAATCTAAAGGGAAATAACTCGTGCACTACTTCCGGCCAATGGAGAAAGGTATATTTATTTTCCTTCTGAGCTTATTAGAACTAAATCTACACCAGTTTTCTAGATTGTTTTTACACAAAAGAAAAGAATAATAACCTTACTTAATATTTTATATTACTTAAATTATCATAAATGGTAGTCTGGTATGTGCGGTATCGTTTAACGCTTGCATAACACAGCTTTTGAAGTGACCTTGAGAGAGCTCTGTAAATCTTAAACAAACCGATAACTGGTTGAAGATCTTGTGCAAGTTTTCGACAATCACGTATGTTTAAATATCAATGTCTTAACTAGAGTATTTTATAAAAAAAACTTATTGCCGGTGTTGTAGTTTTATACTTATATACTTTTGAATCACTCTACCACAATTAGTGACTTTTAAGACTTGAAACAGTATTTACTGTGAGCGGTTATATAATATTAGGACCGCATTGCAGAACATAAATTTGATGAAATCATAATTAAATAATCCTCCTTAAATAGATAAGATAAGTTTATTTCTGGTTCAGGACATTTTATAGTCCTCTTTCCCAGACTCCAAAAATATATATAAAGTACTGTATATTATATACATATATATACTACATAACACATATCAAAAACATGTACACAAATACATTAATGGACTTAAAAATCACACAATACTAGTACATAATCAGGTTGGAGAAATCTTCCATTTTCAGCTATATAACTGATTTATAGCTAAACATAGTTACTACTGATAGATGAATTCAGCTACTTCGTGAAAGTTGTTTAAATACTGTGTCAGGAAGGGTGGCATACCCAACCATTTTGCGGCGCACGTGTGACTTTGTGTATTTGACACGTCAACAGGTCAATTGTTTTGAAGTAGCTGAATCCAACTATCGATAGTAGCTATGTTTAGCTAGAGTAGCTGAAATCAGCTATATAGCTGAAAATGGCAGATTTCCCACCTGATAATATAATATGCAACATAAATAATCTAATATGTACACGTGATATTTGAAGTAAGATATTGTTCAATTTTGTTATATATCACTAATTTATACTGTTCACATTAATTGTAAGTTATGTGTTGATTTTCCCAAAATCTATCCAGTCTATTTTTGGGGCAGATACCACATCTTCTAGTAGAGAATTCCAAGTAAGTGCTGCTTTCACAGTAAGTGATGTAGCTCTTTGTTGAAACAGTTTTTTAATGTCCTCTTGCATTTTGCACTATGTTTGGTGGACACATGCGTACATATGACCACAGTTTTATGGAGGTACAACATTCCTTCTTCTGAAGTCCACTTATCATTTTGTAAACTTCAATCATGTCTCCTTGTATGGACCTAAATGATAACATATTATAGGTAATTTCAATTTCTTTAACCTTTTGTCATAAGATAAATTTTGTTGTCCAAGTAGGCATCTCCTTGCTCTGCGTTGAACATTTTAAGTTAAATCTATGTGCTTGTAAACGTTTGTATGAGTATGATTACCAGACTGTGCTCATGTAATCAAGATGAGATTGGGCAAGATATTTGTAAAGTAATATAAATAATTTTATATCCATAGACTGAAAAGTTCTTTGTAACATTCAAAACATTTCGTTGGTTTTTTCTAACTTTGTCACAGATGTGATTTTCAAAATTTGCGTCAGAATCAGAAGTGACTCCATGTATCTGTATCATTTGCTGGATATTGCAATTGTGTATCATTAAGGTTATGAATACATGGCCTGGCCATGTCACTTATGTCTGCAAACCTTCTTATGTGCATGCATTTATATGTTTTTATGCTTGCACTATCCAGGGGTCGAAATTGACTTTTTTCATCTCCAGCAATTCATTCCGAGTGCCTTAAATTTCCACTAGCAAAATGCAATTTGGAACAAGCAAACTGTATAGCAGTGTTTTCATTAATTTTAATACATGTACATGTACATATAAAGTAGAGAAAATACAGGAATCATAGTACCACTTATTGGAAAGATTTCATTTGTCATAAAATCATAATTTCTTATGTTGGTATCTATTTTCCACTTATCGCATATGAACAGATTGTCGGGGGAGACATACACACACAAAATGTGTGTAGACAAAATTTTAACTAGCATTTCCTGCAATTTAACTGGCATTTTTCTAGTTGAATTTAAGAGTTTATTTCAAACCCTTATACCCTGCTATTTGATCTGATAAATCCCATCATTTGAGAGGTATAATTTAATGGAACTGGAACATATCCTCTGATCTATTACAAAGGACAATTAGCAGGTTTTTTCACATGTAAACTTCATCATAATCACAATCAGCTTATATATTGAAAATGTATTCATCAAAAGTGGCTTGTCCTTATGAAATGTAGACACAGCAGTCAATGAGTTCACATCAACCATGGCATGTGCTGTTCTGGACAGCGTTACGTTTTGATTTTTGAAAGAGAGGTTTTTCCATTTGCTTTAAACTTTAATAGATCAGTAAATTTTAATTTCTTAAGTGAATTTTGAAAATTATAAAGAGCTGAGTTTAATTCAATATTCCAATAATCTTGTCCAGAAATCTCTATCAGTTGTAAGATATATTACAGCTGTGTTAAATGTTACAAAACTTATAACATTTACTCTTCATCTAGTTCAGTATTTTAAACTTGTCTGCATCAATATCCTACTCTCAAAATGTTTGACAAATCTCTTTAGAACTCTGTTAGGTTCAAACAATAATGATGTAGTTGCAAATTGAATGTGCTTTCCTGTACAGCATTTCATTTTCATGAATCGAAGTCAATGTCTGAAGGTCTTTTTACTTAAATCTCTCTGAAACTTGCATTGGTAGAGTTTAATTTATATAAATTACCTACCAGGGGTATAGTTGTGCTTTCCAGAGCAGCATTTTGGTTGCACAGATTTTGATAGTTATACTGTCACTTTTTAATGTGCAGTCAGCAGATTCAGGGAATGAGAGATAATTTTAATGCTATGATAGTTTCTGGTCTGGACCAACCTCAGGGCCTGAGGGACAGGTTTGTTTTTATTATGAAACTCAAACTGGTTGGAATTATGAATACATGAGAAAATGATCAGATGACCCATGGTATTGCTATGATATGAGCATTTCAAAAAAATGAACCCCTAGGTGCTGAGGGATGACCCAAAGGAGTCCCTCCTCAGAGAATGTATTTATGTACTTTGTCAATCTGTACCTTATATGAAAGGTAATAACAATTTACATTGTCTGAATCGAAAGAAAAAATATGTTGTGTTCTTTCATATAAAAACATGTCAGTGATGAGATATTCCAATTTTTGCAGATCAATGGCCCAAGCTATTCTGAAGACAGTCCGACCATATTTTGCTACAATTCTGTACCCAACTGTTGTCCTAGCCTTTATCACGTGGGATCTGAATCGCACAAGGATTTTTAAAGCCAAGAAGTTAGCTGCAGCCAAAACAAAGTAGCTCGAGAAATTAGTGTGATTAACATCTTATCACTTCAACAAGGTATGTAGATGATCAGATCATCTGTGCCAATATAAGGCAAGTTTTGATATAGTGTAGCTTACCACGTGCACCAAGGTCTTCCGTATAGATATGAAAAATCATTGGGCAGGTTTAGGATAAAATAATACAAGCTAAGTTAACCTCTGTACAGATGCCTAGTGACTTTCTTGGTAGGAACGTGGCTAAACTCTTTAAAATAACAACTTTAGCTGTTGCATCATATCAAGCAAAATGTTTTGCAGCAACTTCTTATTCTCTTGAACAAAAATTGACATGGGTAACACTATATGCCCACATAACAAAGGGTATAACAAAGGGGTTAGTCAACTTCCCCTGAACTACTGGACCGGTTTTAACTAAGTTGTAATGCAGTTACTTATATTAGACAATATAGACCTAAAGGAAAACTTCTTTGGGACTATCCCCTCAAACAATCAGTTGGGTATAGATTACTGTATCTCTCGTGTCAAATATAGTCAAGTGATATGAATTAGTATGGTCTATACATGTGCTTGGCTTACAAACTGTACATTTGATTAAGAAATTGAATGCATTACCTACACACATACATATTTATAGCTAATACAAATTTTCATTCCAAGGCTATCTGTTTTCAACAATAAAATTGTATTTGTCAAGATAGCTGATCATGAGGTAATATCAGAATATTATGTTTCATGGAATGGAGTTATTGTAGGGCAGGTGATGCAGAACAATTATTAATTACATTTTCTATTTAGAAACTTGTGTTCGTCTAATTGCCTTTTGATTAGCTCTGTACAGAAAGCTTGTTTAATACTGACATGTGCAATAGGATTGATTTGTGTCAAATATTTTGTACCTGAAATTGATTTAAATTTTCTGACATTTTATAAAGGTATGTTTTGGTTGTGGTCGTATGAGTCAAAGGTCAATCAAGTTCAAAAATTGTGTATCCTAACTGGTAAGCAATTGTGACATAAAATGAAATTGTTAAAAGGATAAAAGTCAATCGGTCAAAGGTCACTGTCTTAGTAAGTGGTCAAGGTCAAATTTTGTATTTGTAATTTACATTTTGACATTAAAATAAACAATGGTCAAGGTCATAGTGTGAAAGGTTAGGATGGCTTTACTTGATTTCAATCCAAAATCCAGGAGCATCATAATTGTGGCTCCTTTGTGGTGAGAAGCTTGAGGGATATCACTCATCATATTACATAGGCACACCTACAGCGAGGCCCTTGCTGACCCAAGTCACTAGAACGAACTAACCACTGCCTCCACCTCCTCCTCTGTCTAGCTCATAGACATTCATTTAATACATCATATTACCTGTATATCATCAATTAATTGCAGTGCAGACCATCTTCATATGGTTCCTTATATTCCTGTTTAGTTTCATTTTCATGTCATCATTTAAAAAAAAAAAAAAAAAAAAAAACCACATCTATACACATGGTCCCTAACATAAACATATATAGTATCAGTAAAAGATTATATGTTCACAAGTTTAGGAGAGCATGCGTTATCCAGGTAAGATTTTTCTATGTACCGACGGACAAACTAGCCGATTCAAATATATCCCTCTCTAACGTTGTGGGGTGTAATAAAACGACTCTTATGGGTTTTATCATCATGATAGAAAAGTAGATGGCTGAAGAATCAAACTATTTACAGGTTCATAAAGAGTTTGTTTTTTCAGTTTATTGTTATCTATTTTTCATCATAATGATATTAAACTATACATAACCCAGATTATGAGTAGCTTTATCAGAACACTGACCTAAAAATATAAGTCAGCAAGGGCTCCTGAGGAGCAACTGATTTAATATTTTTCGAAGAATATAAAACTTGCATTAAGAAATAAAATGGTAAAATAAATATTTTTTTAAACTTCTTTTTTGAAGATGACTGCTGGGGCTGTTACGAAAACTCGCAGCGTGATGCTGAACCCACGCTTCTTCAAGTACTACGTACACCTTGGAAGCATAACAACCCTGTTCTTTATCGGATGTCAGCTGGACAATTGGTTGATTAATAAGGAAATGTCAATGTTCAGGAACAAATCTGGATGTTTCCCAGCACGAGATCTTGGTCCTGGTAACAAAAGATGGTGATTGAGAGAATGGCAAACCTTGCTGTATGTGTGTGTACATTTTCAATTTTCTTGTGATGTACAGAAATTAGATTTGATAAGTTAGACATGAATATACTATTCACATGGCCCCAGTGACTAACAGTTAATGTTGAAGTTCCAGCAAAGTTAGCAGTACACAATCTACTGGTAAAGTCAATTGTAAATCTGATAATGGTGGCAGTGTTTCTTTTTGGAAAAATAAAGAATTCTTGAAAAAAACTTATTATTGTTTTATTTATGAATCCTACTAAATTTTTGTACCAGTAGACAATTTGGTGAATTACAACATTATCAGCATGGGATAACAATATGATGGCATGAACATTGGCACTGACTGACCCCCTGGGACTGATTTGATGGGGCCAAATGGTCAAATTTGAATTCTTTTGGCACTGGTCCTCAGTCCCCTAGGGATTGGGACCATATAATTAATTATTTTGGCTGACCTTTGGCCATGGAAGTTTTCTGCAAAATTTCAATGAAATTGGCTCAGTGGTTTCCGAGAGGTCAAATTTTTTTATGAATGGATAAAGAAGGACAAAGGCGATTATAATAGGTCACTTGAGACTATATGTCTCATGTGACCTAAAAATGCACTGATAATATTTTCATAGTAAACAGGATAAATTATACCCCACGTATGAAGTTGCAGTGACAAGTAGAACACCAACATTAATGATTATTTCTCTTAATATTGAGTTAATCCTACAAAAAATGGTGTCGCAGGTTACAAGTAGTTCAGGAGATCGTGCCTGGGGAAAGTTTAAGACCACCTAAGACAAAGTCTAAAGTAGCCTTATTCTAATCACCTTTTGTCATCCGCTTGTAAGCAATTAATATTTTCAACTTCTTTTCAACAACCAAGAGGCCTAGAGACCTGATATTGGGCCTATAGCATGCTTGGGTGAAGGGCTATCAACATTGTTGAAATGAATGACCTTGACCTTCATTCAAGGTCACAGGGGTCAAATATGCTAAAATCTTTTTAAAAAACTCCATTCTCACTAAGCAAGAGGCCCCAGAGACCTCATGTTCGGCTGTTAGCATGCAACACTCAGGTGACCATTAAAGCCCACGGATCTGTTGTTCTTTTAGTGGACCACAGTTTGATACATCACACTCCACCACATGCAGGTGAACCCATACCCAAAGTATGAAGTTGCAGTGACAAGTAGTATAGATCACAGCCACAGAGATTTAAGTGATCCAAGGGTCAGGCCCTATGGTTAATATTTAATTCTGGGTTATAGCTATATATAACAAGCCCTGGCCAATCAATCAACTATAAGGGCATCACATCTTGAATGCAGAGCATGGGTAATAAAAAAAACAAGTGGTCCAGGAGGGATCTCGGCACCCACCTGCAGTGAATGATCCATATATAATGTCAAATGATTTTACTCTCTCTTCAAAACATTTAATAACTTTATTTAACACTGTATAGCAGGAGCAACCTGCAGTTTTCAAATTCTAAGATGGCCATGCTCTTGTCATTCATTTAGTTCTTTCAATCACACTTGCATACACATCTGGTCCCTTAATGCAATATGCACAACTAGAGAACAAGGGGAACCTACATACAAAATTGGAGAAAGACCCATTCAGTTCTTTTTGAGAACAAGCAATATCAAACTTCAATTGTCAAAATCCCAGATGGGTGCCTGTCAGCCATGTTGTTTTCTGACAGGTCCCTAAATGCAATATGCACAACTACAGAACATGGGGAACTTCGATATGAAATTTGAGAAAGATTCCTTCAGTTCTTTCTGAGATCTAGGGGTGGCTAAAAAGTTACTTTGATTCAGAATTTAATAGGATGTTGTGTAAAGTCAGAAGCTCCCATGTTCCCTAAAGTCTGTATACTGGTCTGAAGTGAAATACCTAATGGATTGAAATTCATTATTTATTTATATAATGTCTCTCCAAAAAGTTTTTCCTATACAACACCTTAGGGTGTTTCCTCATGCACTGTTATTTGAAAATGTTCTCCCTCCATATAAGGTCAAGTCATAATGTACCAGATTACAGGAACTCCTTTGATTTGTATCATTCAAAATAAAGATATTTACCTATACATACATGTAGTTGTATCCTTGAATAAGTACAGGAATGTGGTAAAACGTTACCATCAGTCACAGTATAGAATGTAATTAGCGTGACATGTGTATATATATATATATATATATAGGTCAAAGAAGTAATATAAGCAGTATAATCCAGATAACACTGGATCCTCACATAAATGTATGGAGGATACAAATTACTTCTTATATATATTATGTGATTGTATTAAATTTTGTATTTTTTGTGTTTTGATAAAGGGGCAGATTGCCTCGAAAATTTAACAAGCCTCATTGTCCACACTGTTTGAATTACTTCTTTGCCCCATATATATATATATTCTGAAGAGTCACCTAGACGTGACGAAAGCGCTAGCTGCTGTGTCGTGTTTTTTATTCTTTTTAAATGCATATTTTTCGTCCGTAAGGTTCACCTAAAACTTTTTAACTTATATATATACATATATACATAAAGCATATATCGGGAGACAAATGTCCAAATAATAAAAAGACAATGTAAAACACTAATGCAAACAAATTATTCAATTTTAATTGTACAGAATCAGTTGTTTGATGAGACATTTCTTGCAATGGTAACATGTACCCTTAAATGGATGGATTATCTTGTATATTGATATATAATGGACGGTTCAGGTGATGCACATTCAAAACTATATTTTCACTCTTATCGTATATTAATGTTTATATGCATAATTCATTTGGGTATATTAGAAGATTTGTAAAGGCATCTTCTATGATACAACCACTGCAAAGGTTGTTATTTCAAGGGATAAAATCAAATTGCAAAAAAAATGAGTAAAAAGTTGATAGTACATTGAAAATGGAGTCATTTAAATAAATTCTGCAACAAAAAAACCTTCCCTTTTGCTTCAAACTGATCAGTAGAATTGTGGAAATTAAAACTTATCTAATAATAATTATTATAACAATATATTCTGCCTGACAGAACAGGCATATCTCCCATAAAGGTAACACAATCAAGCTTGTATACAGGTATTTCTGTAAAGTTGTAAGTACAGGGATATAATCTGAACCTCAATGTTACCTGCTACTTATACAACATAAGTTAAATTAAGGTAAATAGAAATCACAGAAGTTTCTTTCTCTACAAATCATGAGACAAAGTTTATGATATTTATAATACCAGCTAGCACTTCTTTACACAGTTAACACTCCCTTACCCGGTAACTTATATGCTATTCCAGCTAGCACTATACCAATTTACTGAATTAACACTTCTTTACCAGGTACACACACTACTTTATTTCTCAGTACCCACAAACACTAGCTTGTTACCATACCATCTAATGTTCCTGTAGTAACACACACACACAAGCCTGTTACCACACCATCTAATTTTCCTGTAGTCACCCACACACACAAGCCTGTTACCACACCATCTAATTTTCCTGTAGTCACCCACACACACTAGCCTGTTACTACACCATCTAATTTTCCTGTAGTCACCCACACACACTAGCCTGTTACCACACCATCTAATGTTCCTGTAGTCACCCACACACACTAGCCTGTTACCACACCATCTAATGTTCCTGTAGTCACCCACACACACTAGCCTGTTACTACACCATCTAATTTTCCTGTAGTCACCCACACACACACACTAGCCTGTTACCACACCATCTAATTTTCCTGTAGTCACCCACACACACACACTAGCCTGTTACCACACCATCTAATTTTCCTGTAGTCACCCACCACACAAGCCTGTTACCACACCATCTAATTTTCCTGTTGTCACCCACACACACTAGCCTGTTAATTATCACATGTACACCATCTAATTTCCCTGTAGTAACACACACACACTAGCCTGTTACCATACCATCTAATGTCCCTGTAGTCGCCCGTATACACAAACACAATAAAGCTGATACTCATAGCTGACACATGAATTTAGCATAAAATGACAGCCATTAGATGTATAAGTTCATATTAAAAATTATATTAATTTTATAATTAAAATGAATAATCCTTTTTGTTTCCTATTCTGTAATATTCACTGAGATCAGTTAAAATAGTTCACTATATAAACAAATTACATGTAAAACAGAGCCAGCTATAGCTGGAATGTACAATATACAATAGCTGTAAATCACATACCATAAAACATATGGAATGTGTTGAATTACTCATGTTTGAAGTTTAAGAATAATCATTAAAACAAATTACTATTATTATAATGAGCCCTTCAACAGAGGGCACAAAGGTGAAATGTTTTACATCAACATAATAATAAAACAGAACCTTTGTATAGTACTAAAACAGCACTGCATTATATATGCAGGACTAAAATCTAACAGCAAACATAAATATAAGGTAATACTGTAACAATCGTATTTGATGTTTCTAGTAAATGTACAGGTGAGGTATGAATTTGTCTTTATTTTGAGAGTGTTATAATATAACACATTTCAATTCAGATGGTATATACTAATAACAACTATCATTATCTAAAGAACAACAGATTGGAATTTTTAGCCCGAGGTCTTATGTCATCTTCAATTCCTCTTATTTCCATAGCTCTAGCTTTTGCCTTAAACAGTTTTTCCTTTAATTCCCTCCGTTTTGCAAGCTCATTCAAATATAAGTCATTATAGTCGCCTTCTAGGTCTGTGAAAGTGGATAAGTAAGTATCTGTAGATGGCACAGTGTATTTATTTCTACAATTCTCTTTTCCGTACATGTCAAATGTGACTTTTTTCTTTGGCGTGTCTGGATCCTTCTTCCCTTTGGACAGACAAGAGGACCTACTCTCCATTGAAAAGTCTGAAAGATAAGCAGTGATATTGTACAGTGATATTGAGTGGATTCACCTGCATACCTACATACAGGCAGCTATGCCGCGCCTGTGGATGATGTATGGGAAGATCTCAAAATGTTCTCTCGACAACCTTTGTTTAGTGCTTGTAAGGAAACAATGTCAAGTCATTTCAGGTATTTCATCTCGGTAAATGTCAAGAGTACATGTATGTGAAGTGATGTGTAAAGATGTAAAGCTGGAGAAACATGCTAAATGCTTGTTACAAATTGCATGCTTAAAGCTGTACTTTTGGTTTCTTTATGCGTATAAAACGTTGTTAATAAGGATAAATGTTCCTTAAAGTTTGTACATTGAGGAGGACCATGTGAAAACACCAGTGGTTTGCTTCAAAGCTTAATTGATAGCAGGTCCTGTGCAGCTTGAGAGTATTCAGCATTTCAAATTACTTAGGCTATTTTGCCTGAATGCAAAAATGCAGATAGTGTAGTGGTGCCTAGTGACTGAGACACCGGTAGTGTAGTGGTACCTAGTGACTGAGACACAGGTAGTGTAGTGGTACCTAGTGACCGAGACACAGGTAATGTAGTGGTATCTAGTGACTGAGACACAGGTAGTTTAGTGGTATCTAGTGACTGAGACACAGATAGTGTAGTGGTATCTAGTGACTGAGACAGGTAATGTAGTGGTATCTAGTGACTGAGACACAGGTAGTGTAGTGGTATCTAGTGACTGAGACACAGGTAGTGTAGTGGTATCTAGTGACTGAGACACAGGTAGTTTAGTGGTATCTAGTGACTGAGACACAGGTAGTGTAGTGGTATATAGTGACTGAGACAGTGAGACACAGGTAGTGTAGTGGTATCTAGTGACCGAGACACAGGTAATGTAGTGGTATATAGTGACTGAGACACAGGTAGTGTAGTGGTATCTAGTGACTGAGACACAGGTAGTGTAGTGGTACCTAGTGACTGAGACAGGTAATGTAGTGGTATCTATTGACTGAGACACATGTAGTGTAGTGGTATCTAGTGACTGAGACACAGGTAGTGTAGTGGTATCTAGTGACTGAGACACAGCTAATGTAGTGGTACCTAGTGACTTGAGACACAGATAATGTAGTGGTATCTAGTGACTGAGACACAGGTAGTGTAGTGGTATCTAGTGACTGAGACACAGATAATGTAGTGGTATCTAGTGACTGAAACACAGGTAGTGTATACGTAGTGGTACCTAGTGACTGAGACACCGGTAGTGTAGTGGTATCTAGTGACTGAGACACAGGTAGTGTAGTGGTGCCTAGTGACTGAGACACAGGTAGTGTAGTGGTATCTAGTGACTGAGACACGGGTAATGTAATGGTATCTAGTGACTGTGACACAGGTAGTGTAGTGGTACCTAGTGACTGAAACACATGTAATGTAGTGGTATCTAGTGACTGAAACACATGTAATGTAGTGGTATCTAGTGACCGAGACACATGTAATGTAGTGGTATCTAGTGACTGAGACACAGGTAGTGTAGTGGTATCTAGTGACCGAGACACAGATAGTGTAGTGGTATCTAGTGACTGAGACACAGGTAGTGTAGTGGTATTTAGTGACTGAGACACAGGTAGTGTAGTGGTATCTAGTGACCGAGACACATGTAATGTAGTGGTATCTAGTGACTGAGACACATGTAATGTAGTGGTATCTAGTGACTGAGACACAGGTAGTGTAGTGGTATCTACTGACTGAGACACGGGTAATGTAGTGGTATCTAGTGACTGAGACACAGGTAGTGTAGTGGTATCTAGTGACTGAGACACAGGTAATGTAGTGGTATCTAGTGACTGAGACACATGTAATGTAGTGGTATCTAGTGACCGAGACATAGATATTGTAGTGGTACCTAGTGACAAACATATAAATTATTAATACCAGGGTAACTGGCAAGATTTCAAGGCCGTAAACATGCACAAGACAGAACACAACAACAGATTATATCATAACAAGTGATGTTTAATTACTTATTTAAGTAAACAAACAAATACAAAGCATTATAAAGCATGTGTTTATGCTGCGTAGTTATGTAAAGGATTCCAAAATAAAGTGCAATTAACATGTGTAACATTTCATAATAGGTGAGACAAAAACAAGAGATGAGCCAATAGATTAACGCAGTAACTCGAGGCAACATCAAGGTTCAATATCGAGTGTATCACATAAGTCAAAGAACGAGATTCCATCATATTGCATTTATTCATAGTAATAATATATATACTGATGATTTGGTCCTAGGTGTAAGCAGTCAGTACAGAGTACAGATCCCCCCCCTCCCCCCCCCTTCAACGTAGTCTAGCTATTATATTCCAATTTTAAATCAATGCATATTTCTACCAGCTGACAAGCTACAGTACAGACAAATTTCTACTAGCAGACTACAATTATATAAGTACAGTTACATTTTTACCAACAGACTACAATTATGTAAGTGCAGGCAAATTTCCACCAACAGACTACAATGTACAATCATATAAGTGCAGGCAAGTTTCTACAAGCAGACTACAATGAGATAAGTGCAGGTACATTTTTACCATTAGATTAGCATGACAGCAACCCATTTTCAGAAGACATAAATCTGGCACAATGTAATGAAGCATCGAGATCAAACTTAAATTCATATTGCACAGCAAGTGTATAATTCAGAAAAAAAATTCTGAGAAAATACATGAAAATCATCAACTTCTTATAGCAAAAATGCATGATTTTTATGAAATAAAATAAATGAACAACAAGGGAAAAATGATACTAATCAGGATTCAGGGGATTAAAAAAATCAAACCGGATCAGACTAAATTTCAAAATGGGAATGATATTCTACAATTGAATACATGATTTTAATTATGTTTCAATGATGATAACTATAACAAAAGAAACAGCTATGAAACTACACAAACTGAGAATGGATGTTAAATATTGTACTAATTTTACACTTGAAGTTGGCACATTTTATCATTAAAGATAGTTATTTGGCAGTGAACAACAGGAACCACTGTTGTTGCAAAGTACACTACAATTATTATAGTGATAGCACCCTAAATACCAATCATAATTCCACACACAGAAACTAAATTCAGAAGGGTAGGCCATAGTTTCTACTACAGGCCACAACCTTTAATTCAGAAGGATAGATAGTTGGGCTACTGAGAACACTGACTACAATTACTATTGCAATAGAAGAGTAGACTACATTGCTGATGAAGACATGGGCTACAATCACTAATACGACTCCTACTGAGGAAGCTTATTTTACAATCACCAATAAGAACCAGGTAACATTAGACTAGCTTTGATAGAGGTATGCTGACATTATTTAGTGTAGACTACAGGAACAGTAGATAACAAGCATATATTGATCAAGCCAAATAAGCAACCAAGAAATAACACTATCACATTATAGTCTCACTGACACAGAACTATTATATTCCAAGAAAAACTGGAATATCATCACAATGATATTATAATCAAAGCACACAAGAAATGAGTCATTATAGTATTACACACAGACTGACACAGCAGTTAGGTTACAGTTACTGTAGCAACGAACAGACACCAGGCACAGATCCCTATTCTCCATGGTCTGTACATGTTTATCAAAGGACTATCGACAGTTTACTTTGAAATTCTGCTTATTTTTAAATCAGTTTAATGTCAAATGAGAAAGGTTATCAAAATCTGCAAAAACCTCACCAGAGTTAGATAAACAAGTTTGTTCACCAGCACTACAGGCGTAAGTTCCTTGCTGACATACATTTTTGTAGTTTGTTGATGAGCTTCCCATCAGTGACAACCTGACAGTTCTAGCAGCCATGTAAGAATTTACATTTAATTTGACAAATGCTTAGACAACTTTGTAATTTGAATGAATATTCAAAATATAATTTGAAATATATGTATATTTTTGAGTCTACATTCCTCAGCAGTTATTTCTACTGAGAGTGAGATTTGGGATCTGTGCCACGTTCTACAAAAGCAGACTACAAGCCAGCAGAGAAAAGGGAAATCACTTACATTATGGTACTCAGATTATTATATAATAAATACATGTACTACATTTTTCAACCTTTACTTCAGTCCTAAGTCAAAAAGTGATGATGTGGAATATATATCTTGCACATGAGAAATTGTCTTTGGAAGAAGCTCAAATATTTTTTTATTTCACATGAACAGGGCTGTAGGCATTTCTGTTTTTCACAATAATAATACCTATAAATTCTTTCGACATCTGATGAATGTAAGTGGTTTCCAGCTGACAAATGTTAGAGGAGTATAAGTACATAGTAACACACAGTCACTAAATGTCCTTGCGGTTACACATATGGTCCAGCCGTTTGAGAGGGTTGCTGTCTATCTGGTTACACATGGGGTCCAACTGATTGAGAGGGTTACGCAACCGACTGACCTTCACTTTACGTGGGGGAATGTTTGGATACACAAAGCCTTTGGTAGGCGGATATATAGGGGAGATAGGGGACTGGGCTTTCCTGCCTACCTGCATCCCCTGCTTGAAACATTTCTTTGTCAACACTGCCTTTCCGACCAAATTCCCTGATCAGCATCTCTGCCCTGAAAAGATTTATTTTTCTGTTGATATATACATAATATATAATTAAAACTGAAGTAATACTGTACACATTACATTATTTTCATGTGACTAAAAGTTGTTATTTACACTTAAGATTCACATCAGGTTTGGCTGCTGCTGCTGAGTGTTGCAGATTTCTTTTATTGGTTAACAACCTTCTTCTGGACAGTGGGAAAGTAGTGCTATTCACTCTAGACTAATATTGTTAACATATTAAATCTAGTGATAATTAGCATAATCTAAATAGTTTTACTCATTTACATGTTAGATCATCAAATTTCTAGACAAAACAGGAAATTCTACAGGCATTTGAAATAACTTCGTTATCTAATATTTTAACATTATTTTTTTGTTTGTATGGATCAAGACAAAGCATAATGATCCTTATGGAAATTAATACCTTTTCATTTTTTCTTCCAGAAGCTTTTCTTTCAAAGAAATACGGTTTTCTCTGTCTGAAATTAAAGAGAGAATTTTTATATCAGATTGCATCATATCATTATTTTTTTAGATCCATTTTCAAGACAAATGAGACATAAGCAGAAAATGTATACAGTATATATGAGTAGAAGATTTTATAAATATGCACTTTCATCTTGAATGTTTACCTTTATCAAGAACATAGATGTATGAATAACACATGTTTCTGAGGCATTGTTATTCATTTCAACATTTTTCAAAATTTTATAATTCCTGAATTTGAGTTTTGATCTTGATTTTTGAAAAGTTAAACATTCTTATACCATCGAGATCTCTCTCTCTTGAGTCCAATTTTCGCTCTTTGATCCGCAGATCTTCCTCCCACTCCTTTTGTGACCTTGACTCTGGGCTGGACAACCTTGGGCGTGAGTCACGTCGACCTTCCTCGTGTTGGTTTCTGTCGAGGCCCAAACTTGACTGCTTCCTCATCACCAGAGGGTCATTCAGTACTTCGTCAATGGTTGGCCTTTGGTGAACCTTTTCAGATTAATGTTATTAAGTTAGCAGTTAACAGGATGTAAATTTGATTTCCTATAGCTAAAAAAATACAAATACGGTAATATTGAAATGGCAATGGATGTTTTAACATTAATATTCTTAATATAGTCTCTGTTAATTAAATAGGATGTCCATTTATCTAGGAATATGTTGTGATATCTGATCAAATTTACCTCTACTCTGATTATTTTTGCTATGACACTGTTGAGTCCATCAGAATATTTGTTTGGTATCCGCACAAAGTCACCAACTCTGATTTTTTTATTAAGTTCATGTTGATTGGATGCTGTGAAAGGAGGCCGGAGGGCACAGAGTTCATACAGGATACAGCCCATGGACCAGATATCAGACTTCTCATTGTATGACATGTTGTTTACTAACTCCTGCAAACAGATGAAACATTCACATTAACTTGGCATAAGGTTTCATACTAAGTCTGCAGTTTGGTTATACATGTACATGTAACAATTAAACCTATCTATATACATCTATTAGATCTCCATTACCCAGAGACACAAAGACTGATAACAATTCAGCTACTAGGTAATTCCGTTGATTTTTCAAACCTTAATTCAAATAGAAACAATATTTCAGATTTTAAATCACAAGAAAGTGCAATATGAACTATGAAAGGCAATAAAATGGAAATGAAAGAGAATTGTGATATCATGTCTGACAGGTGATCATAATAGAAGTGGTTAGTGGTTATTTTACTTTGTAAGTTTATTGGGGTTAATGGCAATCAAAATTGCTCTTTTTTGGTATTTTGAAACTTACTGGTGACATATAATATGGCGTTCCTACATAGGTTTTAGCAAAGCTTGTTTCGTGGTGTAATACTCGGGCAAGACCAAAATCACCCAGTTTGACATTGTCATCCGAGTCAAGGAAAATGTTAGCAGGCTTCAGATCACGGTGCAGCACGGCCTTGCCATTTTTACGCCGGTGACATTCCTGCAATGCCATGGTGATCTGTACTAAAATCTTCCACACAAATTCTTCATCCATATAAACTCTGAAAAAAAATCATATTGGTCATTCTTCATATTACTCAGTAAAATAGAAACAGCTTCAAACCAATCTTGATGGAATTTTGTATTTTATCAGTGATCATTATATATACAGGGTCTAGTACGTAATAATGATGGTGAATTCCAATATGGGTACAGGATCCTAATAAACAGATGTTTGCTAAATACGTATTGCTAGAAACAGATAATTGGTCATGTTGTATTAACGACAGTAAAGACATATAACATGGAACAGTTACACAAGTTTAGCAGATAAACAATGAACAATATCATTACGTTTGTGTTAATGATCCCTTCAATCGATAAGCCATTCATTTTTGAAGTACTTTGAAACATATTCCCAATTTCACCGACACCTAACTAACTCAGTTCACCTAGATTATTCATCTTTAATTAATGACAACAAAGAAAAACCGGTCAAATAATTCTGATTTAGAAATAAAACAAGTATGACATACTCATCACGGCGACACCTAGTGATGAGGGTGGCGAGGTCGCCACGGTTACAGTACTCCATGATGATGTAGATGGTGGTGTTACTGCGATCAATAATGCGGTCATAATATCGTACAATGTTGGAGTGGCGCAGCTCACGCAGTAGGTTCACCTCCGACACCAACATCTGTTTCTCTGACTCTGTCATCGACCCATAGTCCATCTCTTTCCATGCCAACACCTGTACATTATCATATCTCATCATCAACCCATTGCTTAGTTGACTGATATCATAAATTTCCATATTCAAAACCAATAACTAGCATGAATTGTAAGTCAAAAGCTAATACCCTCCCCTTACTACATACAAATTTATATCAATCAGGAAGTCATTTTAGGGGGAGAACTAAAAAAATCATCAAAATGGAAAATTAACTTTTATTATAACATTGTCTGACATTGTAATTGTGATTTCTTACAGACAGAAAATATGCAGGATACACTTCTTTTTAAAGACATTACTAATAAATACAAATATATTGCAGTACTGCTGTTTAGAGTATGATAGTCACAGTAGACACTCAATACCTATTATAAATGTTTATCATTAATGTTTGGCATGTTTAATGGTTGAGTACTGTATACACTGTACACATTCAAACAAATACACTTGATTAGTTGTAATGCATCTGTCTCTTGGATACATTTTAAGCAGTTAAGTTACGTTAACCAGGGAAAGAGCTTGTTTCCTTTTGTCTATTGTAATGGTCATGTGCATCAATTTGTCTTTACCCTACAAGTACATTTTGGAAGTATGAATCATTGAAAATATTCTAATTCAAAAACATGGCATCTCAAGCAATACAATTCCTTTGTTATTCAACACTGACCAATATGCAACAAAAGATTGTAAGAATTATATTATCACAAATTGCAATCACACTCAGGAAAACACTGCTAAATATCATAGGAGATGATACAATGTAGTTGTGAATAAGAGTAACAGATTTAGAACTATCTAATAATTAACAAAGTTGGTATAGTGAGGTCATAAGAGTAACAATGACCTCAATTTTGACCCCAGGTTGTGTTGATGAAACATGAACTCATACAATAGATAATGGTTGTAAGTGTATGACAGCCTTTGACACTAACTTTCCAGGCCTTGGAGACCAACGGTCTCCTGATACTTAAATTCTTGGTGCCCTCCACAGAATCTTGGAGCCCAAATTTTCAACAAAAAAAAAAATTATAAAAAGAAACTTATTTCATTTGTTCAAATATTTTATTATATTATTTCCATGAGGAGTTTAAAAGACTTCCGTTGAAGTTCAATAAGGTCCTGGTTATTGGCCAGTTTATCCTCCTCCTGTAGTAAACGACCCGGTTTCTCCATGTTTACGACACAGTGTACAGTACATGTGTACATCGTCGTAGCGCAACCAATTAAACTGTGTTTGCAAGGAGTTCTGGAACTTTCTTTTCTTTCTCGTATTGATGCTGTTGAACCCGTCGTTCCTTCGATGTCTTGGCTTTTTTCGGAGGAGGCGACAGCCCCAACCACCGATGCATCTCTGTATGTACGTGTGTTGTTTACACTAGGTCAATGCAAGTGAAGGTCACTTTCGCTTCGCGCCGACTTACCTTGGTCATATAGACGCTTGAAATAGTACTAGTTTATTGTCTAAAATTACAAGCGTTCCAAATACTCTGGCGACTGGAAAGACGGGAGTACACAAGTGCAGTTTTACATGCGTGCAACACATGGGTATAAACGACTGACGGATATTGAAATTAAATCGACAACTTTTTGGGTACATTTTACTAAAAATTCCTACATTTTAAGAACACCTCAATGTAAAAATCTCAGTGCCCGACGGTCTCCAGGTAAGTGCAGTTTTTGGAGACCTCCAAATATTTTGGTGGACTCGGGCACCAGGTCTACCGTTAGTGTCGAAGGCTGTATGAAGTTCCATGAAAATTAATGAACTCCATACAGAGTTAAAGGACATTGAAGGAAATCTATTGAATTTTTGGTAGTAACATTGCATGGTCCAGATGGGTGAAACATAAACTTGTAGTAAGTTGTACAAGAGATGATGGTTGTAAGTGTATGAAGTTTAAAGACAATCAGGCAATCAATGAAAATGGACTTTGGTTGAGGATGTGCCATGTTTTGGAGGTGGAGGAAAGTCAGCTAGAGTACCCAGAGAAAAACCACAAGCTTACGCTTACGGTCAGTACCTGGCAACTGCCCCACGTAGGTTTTGAACTCGTTTGGAGATTCTAGTAATGGAGACCTCATTTTTAACCTCAGGTGATTGAAATACATGCTCATACAAGAGATGATAGTTTTAAGTCAGGATATGAACTTTCAGGAAAATTCTGTTGGTAGAGAAAATGCAGATGAGATGTTTATATATGTATGCATGATCTTCTCCCTATATCAAACCTCGTCATTAAAAAGACTGTATAAGTAGATTTAATTTTATGTCCTGTAGACTACATAAGTAGGTATTTCCATTCAACTAATTATTATATTAATTACCTTTCCATCTTTTTTACGTCTGATCTTGCGACATGTCCCATATGACCCAGAGCCTATTGTGGAAATGACAGCAAAATCATCAAGCGTACTAGGCATTCTCGGGCTGAAACCATACAAACAGATTAAATTATAAACCATAAGTTACTTCAGGTAAAAAAAGGACAATCACCTTATTATGCCACCTCCACTGATGTGGTATATTCATAATTATATATAAAAGTATCATTACAAATAGTTTTACTGTTCTTGTAGTTTTTAAACAGGTCACTGATATTCAGTATAACCATTGAATGTTAACAGTTATGTTATCCAGATTGAAATTGAATGAAAAACAAGCTATTTATGAAGAAAAACATCAACAACAATCACGCATGTGACATTTTGACAGATGTGAAAGGGGACATTCTTAAAAAAAAACCCAGCAAATAATATATACTCACCTCATTCTTGCATGTATATGTGCTCAAATATTTTTGCAATTATTATAATAAATATATATATACCACACAATGAATTCAATGTTTTTGCAAAAAGATCAGTTTAGCTATCCATGATTAACTAGATATATATTAAGCCTTCCTGATTATGAATGTGAATTCCACAAATAAATGATCAGGAACCAATTACTTCTTAAAGTCATCCACATGTTGTCCTGTCTCATACTTTCTCGTGCCCACGTATACAGAACTACAGAGCTGTTGTTAGTCTGGTCAAACAGGTTCTAGATATCACACTATGTAAACACCTGTCCTGACCATTTATTCCTCATAATGTAAATTGTTATAGGCCCACTTTATCAAACACCCCCTTAGGGGGTCACATCAATTGCCTTGTAAAGGGTGTTAAATACCTACATACCTGTACTAATTGGCAGTTAGTTAGAGGGATCAAAGGGAGTCTCCATGATTTGTTGCCAGTAAAGGAGTTGAAATAAAGTCTGACCAGTTATTGCTTTTGTAAACAATGCATGGTTCTTTGAGGTAACATATTACATGGGCGTTGTTATTACAGTGATTCAACAGGTAAGACTTTCAACAGAGAATGAGAACAGGTGATATAATTGCATAACAGCTATAAGTGGCATGGACGTACAGACATCTCCTTCTCAGTTTTTTTAATCATTGCATGTTCGATTCCTGAAGACAGAACTACTTGCAATTTCACAAGTTTCATATTGGCCAATTAATCTAATGCTCACTTTTGCCCAAGTGAAAATTCTATTGTTTGAAAAATTATCAATACAACTTAAGCTTGTTCATTATGAAATATGCTGTTTACAAGGATTATTTTGTCAACAGAGCATGCACTCATGCAGCTAACTCACCCCATGCTTGGGAAAATATATAAAACATTTTCTAACATCACTTCCGACACTACTCCAACAATGTTAGAGGTTTTACACTGCAAGCTACTTTTGACAGGCGCTGTCGCAGTCGGCAAAATAATATCCGATAGAAAAAGAGCCGACCAGCGGCCTCTTATGTTATAGGAGTATTCCGACACATGTGATAATTTATGTGTGTGTGTTATCACTTATACACATGGCTACTAATTGAAATATGAGCAAAACCCACACATTAATTGACCCACTATAGAGTATTCAGTACACTATGCGTGTGTTTTCTTACGTTTTATTCTTGCAATCTTCTGTTGCGGACACGGGTTTATGTGCATCCCCAAATCCGAACGCAAGGTCCATAACATGCTTATTTCCTGTCAGTCCATAACCAATGCCACTTTCGTGCTTTCTCACTTTCACAGGAACAGCCAGGGGATCAATTTCGACCGCACTTGCCATATCTTGTGCTATACTCATTTGGCCTCGTTAAACCACATCGAAACTTCCAACAGAACTATATCTACCAAGAATCATGTGATCTTGTTAGCAACTTTAAAAGTAATCCATTTTGGAAGCGAGCTACACTGACTTGTTCCAACTTGGGAATGTCGCCCTATCAAACGCAAGCTATGCACTACTAGGCCTACAGTAAATGTCAACAGTTGCTTTGTTTATATCCACATTGGACTTGTTGCAACTTGTCACAGTGTCCGCCGTGTAAGCGTATTTGGCTTTCTCTTACTTGTTTTTGACTTTCGGTCATGTTAAGATATCAGAATATTGAATACTTACTTTCTTCTCAGTAGCTTTTACATTGATATTGATTTATTCTGAGCAAATACAAAATCAATGCAAAATACACCATTTCACGTCTTCGAAATTGCCGCAATATGAAACGGACATTATGATTGGTTTGCTTTGATACCTTACAGTGTTTTTCATTGGACGGCTAAATTAATTTCTAACTATTCGTCTGCTTACGGAAGGGGCACATTTTTTTCCGGAATTTGTAGTAAAATGTTTATAACTTTGTCGTTCAGTACATGAATGTTCCCCTCAGATGCAGTCAGGTAGCAAGATCGGTATGCAATAATAGTATAAGCCCGTACATTGCTACCTTAAATGAAAAGTTCTCTACTGCTAAGTATCATAAAATGATAATAGATCTAATAATGATAAAAAATAACATAAATAAATTAAGCTTTAAAATATCTTCTTCTTCTTCTTCTTCTTCTTCTTCTTCTTCTTCTTCTTATTTCAGTTTTGGCGTCACGATGCCATCAAAATTTCCCGTCAATATGCAATGTTTTTGGCGTCAGAAAAAAAACTTTTACGTTCATGGACGTCCTAGTTACATGAAACATATACCAGTATGTGATTTTGACAATTTTAAATATAAATTTCCAAAATAAATAAGCCGTGATTTTGTTTCAGCATTTCACTTTTATTACAAAATTATAATCGACATTTTCGGTTCAAAGGTCAACTGCTCATGTGACCAAACAAGATGGCGATATCCATCATAACAAACGTAGAACTTCTGAGTTTTAATGACAGTTTTTGAATATGACGTTATCTTCAATGTCTTGTCAAAGTACAGATTGTCGTGATTCAGTATGGAACAAGCCGATAACAAGGAACCTTTTCCGTATAAAGAGGAGCGCCGATACTCCGTTGAAAGGTTGTTTCGATATTTCTGTAACAATTTGTACTTGGGACAGTGGGAGGTTGCTCGCGCTTGTCTTCAACAGCTGCACCACGAAGGTGAACTGATCGGAAGAAGCATAAGGGACGTTCTTCAGGATATTACAGCAAATCCTTATCACAGATGGTGGGTACAATGTTATTGGAAGGAAACGTATATAAACGATGTTTCTATCTATTTCCCACCTTCAGTGTGGATATACAATCATCATCATCATGCAATGAATACTAATGAACACCATATCAGATAGTCCGAATTACATACATGTATCAGAGAGCTAGCACATTGGTAATGAAATAATTGATCTGTCTTTAACAAATTGTGATCAAGTTCAATTATAGAAAATATTATCTTAAAATGTTGTTCAAGCAATTTAAATTATTACCAAGTTATATAGTTTACAGTTTTGTCTTCTATAACTTTAATAAAAAATATATAATCAAAATCATCAAAACTATTTAGTCTTATATGTTTGCTTTCTCTTTCAGAATAGATAAGGTTAATAATTATAATTATTTTGGATTTTGAAGTTATATCTTTTAATATTTTTAATGAGATTTTCATTTGTTTCAATAAAATTTACATTACTGTCAATATCTATTGATATAGATGTAGTTGATTTAATTTAGCAAAAACTACTATGGCCATTGATTAGAGAGGACAATCCTATCAACCCCTTTAGTCATTTGATAATTGAATACATGTATTATCTAAATAATTTTCGGATTTTGTGCGATTGATTGAGACGTACTTTAAAGTTATGTGCTGATGTAAATCTCAAGGCGTCTATTGGATATATAATGACACGTATGCCAGTTTGACTGCCATAAGGATAACTTCTAAAAAAATACCTCTTTAAGTTAATCATTATACTGATTTTGTATGTTATAACAGATTAAAACTTCTTTTTTTTATGCCAGCATCTGTATTGGCCCAGACTGCTCAATCACATCCCCTCAACAGTTGTCCTGGCTCACTCTCCAGGAGTACAGGAGGCTTGACACATCCTGCTCAGACGATGGCAAGGTGTGTAAACAATTATGCAAATCTGTATTTTTCATCTAGTCTTAATTTGCTAGTTTTAAGTTATCCATTAAACACTTTGCGGCTTTAGTGATTTTTTTCATTTGATATATTTATACGTTTTCCTGGTAATTTTTATTTTCCTTATCACACTGGTCATGAATGCTCTAAGAAACTGTGGAATTGAAATGCAGTTGTTAAATTTTCCGTTTCTTTACAGAAAAGAGATTGTGAAATTTTGCAACAAGATACAGAATTCCAGCTGTTGCTTCTGGAAGCTTGTCATAATGTGTCTGAGTGTGTCATCAGGGTAGGTAACTTTAATTTGTGTGAAATTAGCTAGGTTATGTTAAACCTAGCTAATTGTGTGGAAATATTGCATTTTCACAAAGATGTTAGTTTTATCCCTAGTATGATTTATTAGAGGGTAATGATATTGGGGCAAGCAAGATTTCTTTCCAGCATGCTGAGACGAAGGCCTACCTAGTTTATTTAAATGATTGGCCTTGATCTAATTTCAAGGTCACAGGGATTAAATGTGTTAAATCATTGAAACATGCATGTCTGAGAGATCCAGGGTAATGATATTGGGGCAATAACATGCTGAGATGAAGCCTAGACCAAGTTTGTTCAAATGAACGGCCTTAACCTTTTCTCATATGTCTTGATGTAGCATGCATCATCTGTCCATATCTCATCAACTTGTTTCTAAACAAGTTCTTCTAGATAGCCAAGAGACCAAGGGTTGTTATATCATTATACTGGAATTGAGGGATTTTTTTCAAGTAAATGACCTTGACTTAATTTCAAGGTCACACAGATCATATGTTTAAAGATCTTTAAATAAGTTATCAATAACCAGGTTCCCCTGGCCAGTAATATGCTGAAATGAAGTGCTACAAAATGTGTGAAAATGGGAAATTTTATTTTAAGCTTTATGAATTACCTAGAGCAACATTGCATTAACTTCCAAAAGTTTTTGAGCAATTTTGATGAATTTGATTAATGAAGTCCACAGAAATTTGTTTAGTAATAGGTGAGCGATACAGGCTCACTCGTTGCTTTACAGTTTCAACAATATCAAGATTTTATTTTTCTATATTCATTGCAGGATTTATACAGCTATCATAAATGTATTACTGAAGCCTCCGTGACTAGTGGAAGCAAATCTACTTCTGTCACACTCTCATCAGATCTTCAAGAATTTCTCCAGTCCAAGCTGCTGGAACAACCTATCTTGGGACATGCTGTTATACGTGCAATCTTGTCAGAGAAGCATACCTTCTTAAAGAAAAACAATGACATTCTGCATAACATTTACTTACAGGGAATAAATAGTGTTTTGGATCGGTATTCCAATTTCTGTGACAGAGAGGAAATTTCAGTATCTAGGGAAACCAAAATACAAACAGTGTATGAGTTACTAGCATTGTACGATCCAGAACCATATCAGAATTATGCCCCTTTGAGAGAGCTCTTCACAAGATTTATTGAGCTTTCTGTATGTGATGGCAGTGTGCTGAGCAGGGAACGACTTCTGTCATCCATGGTTGGGAAAAAGAATACATATTTGATCGAGGAATTCTGTAAATTGGAATCGGAGCTGGAAAACAAATGTGTACCGACTGGTAATCATAACGACACCAGTCTTGATGAGAATGGCAGACAATTCATTCATTGGATAAAAAACTCTGATGTCAAGATACGTTTACATTGGTTACTTGTTCTTTGTTTAAAAAGACAACAACATTTCCTGAAGACCATAATAGTAAGTAACAGTCATTAGAGCCCCCTCGACTATATAGTAAATATGTTAAGTAGAGAGTAGTTTTGAGAAGTTTCACAAGTGCCTGAGGCCACTCCAATTTGATTAGTAGTTTGTCGGATTTACTGCTCGCGATTTGGACAGGAACACGGAAAAATAAAATAAAAATATTACTGCTCCTGTTTTCCACAACGACCGTTCTGACGAATCCAGATATATTTTTGTCTGTTTCAAAAGTTAGTGTTCTCCTCAAATTGGGTCATTCCTGCGTTTGTAAACAAAGAGTAAGTAAATAAAGTGTTTGAATTCATCAAAACACAAAAAAAGTACATGTTTTTTTGGCGATGTGATGAAATAATCGTAAAAATGGGTGTTTAATATGCCCACGATAGTGATTGGGAAATTAAGTGTTTGTCTCGTTCATCCAACACTGCGTTTACCCAAGTTAACTTTTGTATTGATGTCCACATCTGACAAAGTTAACCACATCTGACTGAACTGAAACTTCGTCAAGCTCTGAAGCTGACTATTATCAATCAGAACATGTAGGGAAAATGTGAAGAATATATCTTTAATACCACATCCTGGTAATGTTAAATTTTTTTTGACAAAGCTATTGACACGATTGAATTGAAACTTGATAGAGTTACTCTTTTCATCTTTTTGAAAATATTCTGAGGTGAAAACCTCATAATTTGGATGGAAATGTTCATATTTTTATCAAAGCATCATATATTCATGTTTCACAAACATTTTCTCGTTTTAAATATTGTAATACCAATTGTCCATTTTTGCATAAAATTTGAGAAAAAGTGATTATGTATATAACATGAATCTTCTTTATCCATATCCTTTTGTTTCCAAATGCAGGGTATTTGATAACAAATCAGTTCTTCATGTAAGGATAGATAATAAAGTTATAACTCTCACACACAGTTAAACAAATACAATGTAGGTATATAGTAGTCTGTAACAATATATTGGAAGGTATACCAATATTACAGTGTGCTACAAAATGTATGCATTCTGACATTGCTTGACTGATGAAATTGTATTGATTTAATATGTGGATGATTGTGAATAGTTGAAATCAGATGAAAAATGATATAATTGTAAATGTATTAATTCCGAGAAAATGTCATTGCATTGGTGTACCCGATGTAAATTTATTCTAGTCTATAAATGTCTAGTCAATGAAGATACAGTTATATAATTAGAGTGGTATGTTTTATTTACACAAGTTAAAAGTGGAAGTTTATAAGTTTATGTAATTTGCTTTTACTGTTACGATGTAATACTTTTTTATTCTATTTTTAGCCCACCATCATCAGATGGTGGACTATTCAAATCGCCCTGCGTCCGTGGTCCGTGGTCCGTCCGTCCGCCCCTCCGTCCGTCCATCCGCCCCTCCGTCCGTCCGTCTGTCCCTCCGTCCGTCCGTCCGTCTGTCCGTAAACATTTCTTGTTATCGCTATTTCTCAGAAAGTACTGAAGGGATCTTTCTCAAATTTCATATGTAGGTTCCCCTTGGTGCCTAGTTATGCATATTGCTTTTTGAGACCAATCAGAAAACAACATGGCCGACAGGC
Organism: Pecten maximus; assembly: GCF_902652985.1. Lineage (NCBI taxonomy): Eukaryota > Metazoa > Mollusca > Bivalvia > Pectinida > Pectinidae > Pecten > Pecten maximus. The sequence goes on along the minus strand of NC_047017.1, from coordinate 32,522,446 downwards.
AGCCATCTTGGATTTTGACAATTGAAGTTTGTTATCGCTATTTCTGAGAAAGTACTGAAGGGATCATTCTCAAATTTCATATGAAGGTTCCCCTTGGTGCCTAGTTATGCATATTGCGTTTTGAGACCAATCGAATAACAACATGGCCGACAGGCAGCCATCTTGGATTTTGACAATTGAAGTTTGTTATCACTATTTCTGAGAAAGTACTGAATGGATCTTTCTCAAATTTCATATGTAGGTTCCCCTTGGTGCCTAGTTATGCATATTGCAATTTGAGACCAATCGGAAAAAACAACATGGCCGACAGGCAGCCATCTTGGATTTTGACAATTGAAGTTTGTTATCACTATTTCTGAGAATGTACTGAATGGATCTTTCTGAAATTTCATATGTAAGTTTCCTTTGGTGCCTAGTTATGCATATTGCGTTTTGAGACCAATCTGAAAACAACATGGCCGACAGGAAGCCATCTTGGATTTTGACAATTGAAGTTTGTTATCGCTATTTCTGAGAATGTACAGAATGGATCTTTCTGAAATTTCATATGTAAGTTTCCCTTGGTGCCTTGTTATGTATATTGCGTTTTGAGACCAATCTGAAAACAACATGGCCGACAGGCAGCCATCTTGGATTTTGATAGTTGAAGTTTGTTATCACTATTTCTGAGAAAGTATTTAAGGGATCTTTCTCAAATTTCATATGTGAGTTTCCTTTGGTGCCTAGTTATGCATATTGCGTTTTGAGACCAATCTGAAAACAACATGGCCGACAGGAAGCCATCTTGGATTTTGACAATTGAAGTTTGTTATCGCTATTTCTGAGAATGTACAGAATGGATCTTTCTGAAATTTCATATGTAAGTTTCCCTTGGTGCCTTGTTATGTATATTGCGTTTTGAGACCAATCTGAAAACAACATGGCCGACAGGCAGCCATCTTGGATTTTGACAGTTGAAGTTTGTTATCACTATTTCTGAGAAAGTATTTAAGGGATCTTTCTCAAATTTCATATGTAAGTTTCCCTTGGTGCCTAGTTATGCATATTGCGTTTTGAGACCAATCTGAAAACAACATGGCCGACAGGCAGCCATCTTGGATTTTGACAATTGAAGTTTGTTATCACTATTTCTGAGAAAGTATTTAAGGGATCTTTCTCAAATTTCATACGTAAGTTTCCCCTTGGTGCCTAGTTATGCATATTGCGTTTTGAGACCAATCAGAAAACAACATGGCTGACAGGCAGCCATCTTGGATTTTGACAATTGAAGTTTGTTATCACTATTTCTGAGAATGTACTGAATGGATCTTTCTGAAATTTCATATGTAAGTTTCCCTTGGTGCCTAGTTATGCATATTGCAATTTGAGACCAATCGGAAAAAACAACATGGCCGACAGGCAGCCATCTTGGATTTTGACAATTGAAGTTTGTTATCACTATTTCTGAGAATGTACTGAATGGATCTTTCTGAAATTTCATATGTAAGTTTCCTTTGGTGCCTAGTTATGCATATTGCGTTTTGAGACCAATCTGAAAACAACATGGCCGACAGGAAGCCATCTTGGATTTTGACAATTGAAGTTTGTTATCGCTATTTCTGAGAATGTACAGAATGGATCTTTCTGAAATTTCATATGTAAGTTTCCCTTGGTGCCTTGTTATGTATATTGCGTTTTGAGACCAATCTGAAAACAACATGGCCGACAGGCAGCCATCTTGGATTTTGATAGTTGAAGTTTGTTATCACTATTTCTGTGAAAGTATTTAAGGGATCTTTCTCAAATTTCATATGTGAGTTTCCTTTGGTGCCTAGTTATGCATATTGCGTTTTGAGACCAATCTGAAAATAACATGGCCGACAGGAAGCCATCTTGGATTTTGACAATTGAAGTTTGTTATCGCTATTTCTGAGAATGTACAGAATGGATCTTTCTGAAATTTCATATGTAAGTTTCCCTTGGTGCCTTGTTATGTATATTGCGTTTTGAGACCAATCTGAAAACAACATGGCCGACAGGCAGCCATCTTGGATTTTGACAGTTGAAGTTTGTTATCACTATTTCTGAGAAAGTATTTAAGGGATCTTTCTCAAATTTCATATGTAAGTTTCCCTTGGTGCCTAGTTATGCATATTGCGTTTTGAGACCAATCTGAAAACAACATGGCCGACAGGCAGCCATCTTGGATTTTGACAATTGAAGTTTGTTATCACTATTTCTGAGAAAGTATTTAAGGGATCTTTCTCAAATTTCATACGTAAGTTTCCCTTGGTGCCTAGTTATGCATATTGCGTTTTGAGACCAATCAGAAAACAACATGGCTGACAGGCAGCCATCTTGGATTTTGACAATTGAAGTTTGTTATCACTATTTCTGAGAATGTACTGAATGGATCTTTCTGAAATTTCATATGTAAGTTTCCCTTGGTGCCTAGTTATGCATATTGCAATTTGAGACCAATCGGGAAAAAACAACATGGCCGACAGGCAGCCATCTTGGATTTTGACAATTGAAGTTTGTTATCACTATTTCTGAGCTAGGATTCCCTTGTTTGAAAAGTACTGGAGGGATGTCTCAATTTGCACAGATTAGTAAAATGAAGGGAAAAGTAGAGAAAAGATCAATCTGACATGGAACCTATGAAGATCATTCAATGGTGGGCGCCAAGATCCCTCTGGGATCTCTTGTATTTGATGTCGCTGTGTTATGCTATGATTACACTATGGCAGGCTAGCATAGATATTAAACTTATATTTTATTTTAAGTTTAAAAAAAAAAATCTTTATAATCAATTCGAACAAATTATGTAAAAAAATATGTAAAAAAAATCTGTATTTTTGAGAAACAATACTGTATTTTACCATATTTTATACTGCCCGCTCCTAATTTGTGGAAAATAAAAAATAATATAAAATTAAAAAAAATTACCTCTCGTTGGTGTGGCCTGAGGTATATATTAATTCTTATTGACTGTAAATCTGTTTTAACTTTTTATGTTATCTTACTTACTTGTTATATGGGAACACTTGTCACTTGTTTTTCTATGAATCTCCATTTTTTTTCTCTGTTTTTTTAGGACATTGCCACTACCTTGATAAAGAGCAGTTTATTTGATGAGTTGACAGAATTGTTAAAACCCAAAGAGTTGTGGCCCCTGAAACCACTACTTCTACTACATGGCTGGTCTTTTTGTAAATCATGCACACAGGCCAAAATACTACTAAACACACTGTGGGATGATCGGGTTTGTACCACTGACAGTTTCACAGGGACAATCCCACTTGTATCTCTGAGTTGTTAAAAAAGTATCCTTTTGTATAATATTATTACATTATGGACACATAATGTTTTGCTCTGACACTTCAATGGCCATAATCCACTAATAATCAATTTGAAACTTTTTAATATTATAATTGAGATATGATTAGTAAAAATAGACATTCAGGTGATAATGATAACCTGACTTATCTTATACAGCTTTTATATGTCTATCCCAATGCTATTTTTCTTTCAGTCAGATACTAATAATTTCATGATTTTTACCCAGGTCCAGTTCCAGCATCCAGCACTGGAGGCTGGCTGTAGCAAGCTTTCCTACCAGATTGACCTCATACAATGGTGTCTGGACCGTACAAAGTAAGTCTGGGATTTATAAATCATACAAAGTAAGTCTTAGAATTATAGATCATACAAAGTAAGTCTTGGAATTATAGACCATACAAAGTAAGTCTTGGAATTATAGACCATACAAAGTAAGTATGTGGTATCTAGATCATACAAAGTAAGTCTGGGATGTATAGACCATACAAAGTAAGTCTGGGATGTGTAGACCATACAAAGTAAGTCTGGGATGTGTAGACCATACAAAGTAAGTCTGGGATGTATAGACCATACAAAGTAAGTCTGGGATGTATAGACCATACAAAGTAAGTATGTGATGTATAGACCATACAAAGTAAGTCTGGGATGTGTAGACCATACAAAGTAAGTCTGTGATGTATAGACCATACAAAGTAAGTCTGGGATGTATAGACCATACAAAGTAAGTCTGTGATGTATAGACCATACAAAGTAAGTCTGGGATGTGTAGACCATACAAAGTAAGTCTGGGATGTATAGACCATACAAAGTAAGTCTGGGATGTATAGACCATACAAAGTAAGTATGTGATGTATAGACCATACAAAGTAAGTCTGGGATGTGTAGACCATACAAAGTAAGTCTGTGATGTATAGACCATACAAAGTAAGTCTGGGATGTATAGACCATACAAAGTAAGTCTGTGATGTGAAGATCATACAAAGTAAGTCTGGGATGTGTAGATCATACAAAGTAAGTCTGTGATGTATAGACCATACAAAGTAAGTCTGTGATGTATAGACCATACAAAGTAAATCTTGGTTGTGTAGATCATACAAAGTAAATATGTGATGTGTAGATCATACAAAGTAGGTCTGGGATGTATAGATCATACAAAGTAAGTCTGGGATGTATAGACCATACAAAGTAAGTCTGTGATGTATAGATCATACAAAGTAAGTCAGTGATGTATAGATCATACAAAGTAAGTCTGGGATGTATAGATCATACAAAGTAAGTCTGTGATGTGTAGATCATACAAAGTAAGTCTGTGATGTATAGATCATACAAAGTAAGTCTGTGATGTGAAGATCATACAAAGTAAGTCTGGGATGTGTAGATCATACAAAGTAAGTCTGTGATGTATAGATTATACAAAGTAAGTCTGGGATGTGTAGACCATACAAAGTAAATCTTGGTTGTGTAGATCATACAAAGTAAATCTGTGATGTGTAGATCATACAAAGTAGGTCTGGGATGTATAGATCATACAAAGTAAGTCTGGGATGTATAGACCATACAAAGTAAGTCTGTGATGTATAGATCATACAAAGTAAGTCTGTGATGTGTAGATGATACAAAGTAAGTCTGTGATGTATAGATCATACAAAGTAAGTCTGTGATGTATAGATCATACAAAGTAAGTCTGGCATGTATAGACCATACAAAGTAAGTCTGTGATGTGTAGATCATACAAAGTAAGTCTGGGATGTGTAGACCATACAAAGTAAGTCTGTGATGTATAGATCAGACAAAGTAAGTCTGTGATGTGTAGATCATACAAAGTAAGTCTGTGATGTATAGATCATACAAAGTAAATCTTGGTTGTGTAGATCATACAAAGTAAGTCTGGGATGTATAAACCATACAAAGTAAGTCTGTGATGTATAGACCATACAAAGTAAGTCTGTGGTGTATAGATCATACAAAGTAAGTCTAGGATGTATAGACCATACAAAGTAAGTCTGGGATGTGTAGACCATACAAAGTAAGTCTGGGATGTGTAGATCATACAAAGTAAGTCTGTGATGTATAGACCATACAAAGTAAGTCTGTGATGTATAGACCATACAAAGTAAGTCTGTGATGTATAGACCATACAAAGTAAGTCTATGGTGTAAGTCTGTGATGTATAGATCATACAAAGTAAGTCTGTGATGTATAGATCATACAAAGTAAGTCTGGGATCTATAGATCATACAAAGTAAGTCTGGGATGTATAGACCATACAAAGTAAGTCTGTGATGTGTAGATCATACAAAGTAAGTCTGGGATGTGTAGATCATACAAAGTAAGTCTGTGGTGTATAGATCATACAAAGTAAGTCTGTGGTGTATAGATCATACAAAGTAAGTCTGTGGTGTATAGATCATACAAAGTAAGTCTGTGATGTGTAGATCATACAAAGTAAGTCTGTGATGTATAGACCATACAAAGTAAGTCTGTGATGTGTAGATCATACAAAGTAAGTCTGTGATGTATAGACCATACAAAGTAAGTCTGTGGTGTATAGATCATACAAAGTAAGTCTGGGATGTGTAGACCATACAAAGTAAGTCTGTGGTGTATAGATCATACAAAGTAAGTCTGGGATGTGTAGATCATACAAAGTAAGTCTGTGATGTATAGACCATACAAAGTAAGTCTGTGATGTATAGATCATACAAAGTAAGTCTGTGGTGTATAGATCATACAAAGTAAGTCTGTGGTGTATAGATCATACAAAGTAAGTCTGGGATGTGTAGACCATACAAAGTAAGTCTGTGGTGTATAGATCATACAAAGTAAGTCTGGGATGTGTAGACCATACAAAGTAAGTCTGGCATGTATAGATCATACAAAGTAAGTCTGTGATGTATAGATCATACAAAGTAAGTCTGGGATGTATAGATCATACAAAGTAAGTCTGTGATGTGTAGATCATACAAAGTAAGTCTGTGATGTATAGACCATACAAAGTAAGTCTGGGATGTGTAGATCATACAAAGTAAGTCTGTGGTGTATAGATCATACAAAGTAAGTCTGGGATGTATAGATCATACAAAGTAAGTCTGTGGTGTAAGTCGGTGATGTTTCTATACATGTACCAGTAGTCTGTCATGTCCTTAGCTCATTTGTTATCTTTTCAAATCAGAAATTTGGGGAGGAGTGTGTGCAACATTGTTATTGTCTTAAAAATATATGTGTAATAATAGTACTTTTATTTGACAAAATAATGTTGCAATATTGTTTATCTGAGTTGTTCTAAAATTCTGTGTCAATAACTGAATTCACATGTAGTTATATAGCCTATATGGTTGTAAGGTTTAAGAAGTATCAGGAATTCCAACGTAACACTTTAGAATAAAATGACAGCCCCTTACCTCTCTGGAAAAAAAGAGGTTTGACAGGCATGTGTACCAGTAATTATTGCTGTTCAGACCACTGATTAAGGAGAATGAGGATGGACTTCCCAATCACCAGAAGCGTGCAGCAGATATGTTCCTCGGGTTAGAGACACATTCAGTGCTGTTTGTTCTCCACCAGTCCACCAGAATAGCCTCCCTTGATCAGGAGGAAGTCTTCCAACTCCTTCAGAAGAGCCCTCTACAGGAGGAGACAGGTATGAAAGGGAAGTCACTCATAATCTTCATTCACTCTCACTGGCTGATAGAGCTGAAGGATGAAGTCATTTTATAATGATCAGAGTCGAAATTAGTGCTTTTATCATTTGGGGACTTTTTAATTGGATGCAGATAATTAAACAAAGAAGTTTTCTTATGTGAGTGATGTAAGTACATGAAGTTGATAATATACCATTTATAATACTAGTGTAAATACAGAGATTGTTTCGGTCAAAACATCGATAATATACCATTTATAATACTAGTGTAAATACAGAGATTGTTTCGGTCAAAACATCCCTCATCTTAGTTAGTATCAGTTTCCTTGGTTTAACCTTTGTAAAGACATACCTCATCCTTTTTTTTTATCAATAGGTCATAAATCCAAAAAGAAGGTGAAATTTGTCAGGTTTGCTTCAAAAGAAGAAGATCCTTCAAAGTCTGAGAATCTACCAGATGTACACATCGAGAGGTGGAGAGATATGAGTATATACAGTGGATTCTGTGTGGTGAGAAATGTGATGGAGACTATCTACTTCTGTGCTGAATACGCAGACAGTCGACTGGTCAATCCTATACAACCAGCACACCAAAAGTCATTCAGTGACATACCAGTAGATGACAGTGTTAAAAAGTCTAAAAATGGTGTTAACAGCTAACAACAAGAAAACCAGTGAAAACTTCCAGACTGTCTACACTAAAAACGTCACAGACAAGCTGAACAAGGCCAGACGTTACCTTGCTCGTCTGCAGCCATTGACATTTCGATTGGAAATTTTAGAAAATATATTTTCACTTTTGTTCGTTACTCATGAAGACATTCAAGAGAGCTCCGTGGTGGAGACAGACAGTGATGAGGCAGCAGACTATGATAGCAGTCGTAATAACACATTAGACGAAGACTCGCAGCCCTTAAGTTTAGTTTCAGAAGAAAGCGAGTCACCACTTCCTGAGGAAAAGAGGGCCTCTGTTTAAAAATCAAACTTCTGAACTTGTTCAATTCAGTTCCACGGTCCTCCCATGTTGGCAGTGCTTATGATGAGCCATTCATTGAAAGAGTCATACCTAACCATAAAATAACTAATACAGAAGTAAGGAAGGAAGCAGAAAATAATGTCAATACTAGTGATACAAAGAGGCATATAATGACGGAAAAGAATAAGAAAGACTTCAAAGCTAAAGTGCTACACAAGGCAGACATAGAATTGGCCCAGAAAGCATCAGAGAATGGTACATGCAGTGCTCACAGTGTTGACAGTATATCCGGAGGAGCCAGATTTGGCTTCCTTACCAATGAATATCTGGTAAGAGATATCCTTGCCATGTTAAAAGACTGCCTACTGGATCTAAGTGCTGCTCGGTTTAAAGTGTTAGGAAAGGATTCAGAAAATGAGAAAAGTGTTGGAAATATGAGCCAATGTACTACAGACTGTGAGGGTATGATAGATACACGACTGGAGCAGCCTCTCAGCCACATGGTTCAATCTAGCATTGATTCCACACTTATAAAGAAGAGGATTGCTCAGCTAACACAGTATGTCCATGAAGCACAATGGCGGTTCCAGTTAGTGTGTCATGACAGTATTCCTCTGTCAGTAGGACAGGTGTTACTGGAGGCTGTCAGTGTCACTGATGACAAGTGGGAGGAAGACCAAGGTGTCGGGGGCCACATAATGGAAAGTCAGCTGGTCAATCGGAGACACACACCCACAAGTAGTACAGGTAACCACGCCCTATCTACACACACTCAATAGGTAATACAGATAACCACGCCCTATCTACATACCTCCACAGGTCGTACAGGTAACTACGCCCTATCTACACACACCGAATAGGTACAACAGGTAACCACGCCCTATCTACATATCTCCACGGGTAGTACAGGTAACCACGCCCTATCTACATACCTCCACGGGTAGTACAGGTAACTACGCCCTATCTACACACACCGAATAGGTAGTACAGGTAACCACGCCCTATCTACATATCCCCACGGGTAGTACAGGTAACCATGCTCTATCTACACACCCACGGGTAGTACAGGTAACCACGCCCTATCTACACACACTCAATAGGTAATACAGGTAACCACGCCCGATCTACATACCCCCACGGGTAGTACAGGTAACCACGCCCTATCTACATACCCCCACGGGTAGTACAGGTAACCACGCCCTATCTACACACACTCAATAGGTAGTACAGGTAACCACGCCCTATCTACATACCTCCACGGGTAGTACAGGTAACCACGCCCTATCTACACACACTCAATAGGTAGTACAGGTAACCACGCCCTATCTACATACCCCCACGGGTAGTACAGGTAACCACGCCCTATCTACATACCTCCACGGGTAGTACAGGTAACCACGCCCTAACTGCATACCTCCACGGGTAATACAGGTAACCACGCCCTATCTACACACACTCAATAGGTAGTACAGGTAACCACGCCCTATCTACATACCCCACGGGTAGTACAGATTACCACGCCCTATCTACATACCCCCATAAGTAGTACAGATAACCACGCCCTATCTACACACACTCAATAGGTAGTACAGGTAACCAAGCCCTATCTACATACCTCCACGGGTAGTACAGGTAACCACGCCCTATCTACATACCTCCACGGGTAATACAGGTAACAAACCCTATCTACATACCTCCACGGGTAGTACAGGTGACCACGCCCTATCTACACACCCACGGGTAGTACAGTTAACCACGCCCTATCTACATACCCCCATAAGTAGTACAGGTAACTACGCCCTATCTACACACCCACGGGTAGTACAGGTAACCACACCCTATCTACACACCCACGGGTAGTACAGGTAACCACGCCCTATCTACATACACTCAATAGGTAGTACAGGTAACCACGCCCTATCTACACACACTCAATAGGTAGTACAGGTAACCACGCCCTATCTACATACCCCCACGGGTAGTACAGGTAACCACGCCCTATCTACACACCCACGGGTAGTACAGGTAACCACGCCCTATCTACACACACTCAATAGGTAGTACAGGTAACCACGCCCTATCTACATACCTCCACGGGTAGTACAGGTAACCACACCCTATCTACATACCTCCACGGGTAGTACAGGTAACCACACCCTATCTACATACCCCCACGGGTAGTACAGGTAACCACGCCCTATCTACATACCTCCACGGGTAGTATATGTAACCATGCCCTATCTACACACCCCCACGGGTAATACAGGTAACCACGCCCTATCTACATACCCCCACGGGTAGTACAGTTAACCACGCCCTATCTACATACCCCCATAAGTAGTACAGGTAACTACGCCCTATCTACACACACTCAATAGGTAGTACAGGTAACCACGCCCTATCTACACACCCCACAGGTTGTACAGGTAACCACGCCCTATCTACATACCCCACAGGTTGTACAGGTAACCACGCCCTATCTACACACCCAATTATCTTGAATAAAAAGTCCTGTTTACAGTAACTGTTTTAACCACTACTTAATATTTACTTATACCTTATAAGAGATATCTGTTCATTTAAAAAAAAAAAACCTGCTTATTAGGGTTTAATTCTCCCTTGTTGTGAAACTGTGGCAATATGTATGGTGATATTACAGCTAATATTAATATCATGGTTATATGGTCACTGACCATTATCATTGACCAATCAAATGTAATGCTACATCTCGTATGGATTCACACAGTTTGTATATTCCTTGAGGGACATATGTATGCTTATTTCTAGGTAGCAGATCTAGTCCAAGTCAGGAGAATGAGTTTCAGACAGACAGTGGGTTTGAAGGTCAGAGGCGAAGACGAAGGTCACGCAGTCGTCACTCAAGTCGATGGAAAGGACCTCATCGTTACCCAACAGGGATCATTCCACTGATGCTGTCCTCCCCTGAATCCCTTCTCAACATGTGTATCTGTAAGGGCAACTACCCACAGGCCACCCAGGTCACAAAGGTATTTTTTAGTACTGTCCAACACCCATCAGTATCATACGTTATACTGTCAGAAATCTAAAAACATCATGAGAATATATAGCTTTCCGAAACCCTATAACACTTCTCACTAGGTACTTTTAAGCTTCTCGGGTCACATTGATAATCAAGTATGGTTCACAATCAGCCCAATGTCATTTAGTTAAGTAAATCATAAATTAAGTTTGAATTCCTTTGTAAGCTCTAATTTCAGGGTAGGCCTAAGTTTGAATTCCTTGGTAAAGAATTCCCCAGTATTCTTCAATCTTTGTTTTCTTGTCCAAACTGAAATTCATAAACTTATATATTTTATTTTGTGCATATTAGATACAAGAATATTTATTCATCTCCCAAACTAAGTTGTTGTTGGCAGTGTTTGTAGAGGTAGGAAATACTAGATAGTTGAATTTGCATTTTTGAGAGTGAGCAATGATTATAAGGTTGTACTGTATGAAATGCTGAGCAGGTAAAGGTTTTATTTCATGTAAATTCAAGTTTTGTAAATCTTGTGGCTAAGGCAGATGAGAGAAATTTGCAAGAATTTGAAACTGACTGATGCTGTGTTGCAGTTGCTGAAACTTGATGACCGACCCGAGGTTGCTGAGGTCGCCTTCTCCCAATCTTACAGCGAGGCTGTCAGAAAACTTCATGGACTGAATATCGGGTCACATAAGAACACTGCTTCAAAAACTAGCAAGCCGGGGAGGTCCAATATGAAGGCCCTGGCCTCTGTTGCTGCTGCAGGGGTTGCCACGGTATCCATAAGTGGGGTAGCAGAAAAGCTTCTCTCACAGCCAGGCCTTCCTCGTGTACCCAGCACACGAAGCTGGGGGTCACTGCCAGCCAAGGTGGAATGGACATTCCAACAGGAGAACTGTGAGGTGATGATATTGTTTGACCTGCTGTGTATAGGCTGCAGGACATGGGAAATGTGTAACAACATGATAGACTCTATCAACATTCAGCTCAAGGACAAACCAGGTGGCTCAAGGTCGACATTGGGCAGGAGTGATGTGGGCTGTAAGGAACATGGTGAGGAGAGTAAAAGGTCCCGGCAGAAGGACCTTCGAGACATGGTGCTCCAGTTCGAGAGGATTCTACAGCTGGGAACAGGTGTGGACAATATGTCACCATCACTAGGGCAACAGGAGATTTCTACAGCCCTGTATAAACATAGCATACAGACATTCCTACAGACAGCCACACTGCCTCTGTCTCCCGACCACTGTAAGCTATACGCACAACTCACATCTGATGTCAAGAAATGCCTGGGTAATGTAGAATCCGCATTTATCTTGGTAGAGAGGTCACCAGCTGATGGAAGTCCAAGTAAGAAACGGCGGGAGAGTGCTAGTAGTGGCAGCTCACAAGTGTCTCCTAAAAAACACGAGTCAGTCCAGCCAGAGCCACTGGCAATACATGGGGCTATGAAACAGCTGATACAGGTCCTGGACAAGGAACTCCCACTGGGGGGATTATGTCAGCTGTTCAACAAGTGAGAGTTTTATCCTTCAGCTGTGTTAGGAGTCCACTAGTCTTGTCTTTGTGTTTATTAGCTATGCTATGAAAAAATTCTATATAAGCTTCTATAAAATAATTGGGAGATATAAAAACTCACTTAAAAGTGATTTTGAAATACAATTTTGCTGTTTTTGTAACAATATAAACTATTATCTCACAGATCAAATGTCTGATTTCTCTACTGAGGCAATTGCAAGTACCAAGCTGTATGGTGTCAGCCATATTTAAGATGAAAATCAGGCTTAAGACATATGGAGGAGTCTTAGGATTGAAGATAGAGAAAATAGACTAAGACTTAAGCTTTATTTCATGATCCCCGATTTAAGTCTGTTTCTAAAATCATAATCTTCAGTCCAAACATGATCCTATGCCTAATTTTCAAAATTCAATATTCTTCAATGTTCATATGATAAGTTGTTGGTAATTATCCAATGATGTATAATATTGTGATTCAAAAAAGTATGTATTGTATTGTGGTGTGAAAAAAATCAATAAACGTATGTTCAAATAAAAAAGTCCTTGAACAGGTCACTACAAATGTTAATATGTATTGTTGTTGACGTCAGGCAGTCTATCAAACAAGAATGAATCAATATGTGTTTATCATGTGATTGACACAGGGACAAAGGCACAGATCACAGAAAGAATCGAGATTACCTACTCCACCTGTACGAACACCTCAAACGACTGGCTTTTGTAGTAGCTGAGAATGAAGCAACTTCGAAAGGTAAATTTTAGTCTGAGGAAAGCTAGACATTGTTAATTGTTTGTGATCCATGTTGATTGTGGTGTGGTGCATTATATTCCTCATTACAACATTTTATATGGAAAGAAAGGAGAAAACACACTCTTGTTGTCCTGTCTTATAGAAATCTTGACCCTATAGGTATAAATAGTTTGAAGTTCTGTACTCAGTAAAGTTTTGTACTAAACCTTAAAAATCTTACCCTTGCATTGTAAATTTTGTATAAATTTCACAGATTCTGAAGTAATAGATTCTATATAGGTCATTAACATAAAAAAAATGAATGAAAACAACCTCATAGACATACTTAACACAGTTAATTAGTATACTATTGTATGTGATATTAGTACATTACATGTCTAAGTCTGCTGTATGTGTGTTGCTGATGAACATGATCTTTAGCTACTGAATGTTGTAATACAGAAAGTTTATATGTTTTTTCATTGTAAGAAACCATGGTGATGCCCACTAATTACTTTAAGATGTTGGATCAAGGCCCTATCTACACACTTGGGAGACTGGTGTTCTCTAAAAGGATCCCACCTTCTAAGTAAGTGGGCAGAGGCATATTTTGTTGTTTTGTGTCATTTGTTTAAATTGTTTTTATTATCAATAGATACATGATGATGATTTTAAATGGGGTAGTTTTGTTAAGTGAGTTATATGTTCTTGTTTCAGACTGGAGAAGGTGGCCCAGGACCTCAGTCTAAACCTCACGCACATCATTGTACACAGCTGCTGTCCCAGCATTCCAAGCAAACATCTTCCTGTCACTTCCCCTGGACCTCTCTATAAAGGTCAGTATGTCACAATGATCAGGTACTGTCCTGTTGTCTGTCACTTTCCCCTGGACCTCTCTATAAAGGTCAGTATGTCACAATGATCAGGTACTGTCCTGTTGTCTGTCACTTTCCCCTGGACCTCTCTATAAAGGTCAGTATGTCACAATGATCAGGTGCTGTCCTGTTGTCTGTCACTTTCCCCTGGACCTCTCTATAAAGGTCAGTATGTCACAATGATCAGGTACTGTCCTGTTGTCTGTCACTTTCCCCTGGACCTCTCTATAAAGGTCAGTATGTCACAATGATCAGGTACTGTCATGTTGTCTGTCACTTTCCCCTGGTTGTCTGTCACTCCCCTGGACCTCTCTATAAAGGTCAGTATGTCACAATGATCAGGTACTGTCATGTTGTCTGTCACTCCCCATGGACCTCTCTATAAAGGTCAATATGTGACAAATGTAGCCATGGCAGCCATCTTGAAATACACACGTCAAACTTTGTGTCATTGAGATGAATATTGGAGAGGATGTCAAGGAAGGAAGCGGACAAAGTGTTCTTATCTTTTGGCCTCATCAAAATGTCAACATGGAAGCTATGGTGGCCATTATGTAACATGAGTGCAATGTGCAATCATGGTTTTCTTGATTAACTCATATTTCAAATTTCTTCAAGTTCCACCGGTGGGATGGAAACTTGCCATGAATGATCCTGGCCAAGTGCTTTTATTAATCTCACTCATTGGCAGGTCTAAATTCCAATATAGCTGTCATGGCTGCCATCTTGAAAAACACACTTTAAACCTCACCAGTTTGACTAGTGTCACTGATCTGACAATTGGTGGCAATTTTAAGGAACTGTAGTTGTAATTTTTTGGGGTCATGTCAAAAGGTTAATTAATTAGTCAATGAAGTTTTATAGTCAGATGACTGTTGAGACCTGTGGTCCGATTGTATTCTGAAGCAAGACACTCCACAATAAAGTTATCATATCACTGTCTGTAGTGTCATACAATAACATGACGTCAACCATCAAATGGGATGTGTGGATTTCAGTCTGAGTGAAAATAGTCCCAGCTAGTCTTGCAGAAATGTTGACAATACAGTAAAACTAGGAATTGAATTGGAAAATACATTTGTATGTCTAGATTTCTCTTTTCAAAACAAACTGTATTGATTTTCTCATTGTGTGTATACCCTTAACCTACTTGTACAGGGACCAACAAGGTAGGGACCAAATTCCTGATGAACATTCCAGCTGATGATATGAAGAAATGCATTCCCCCACAACAGAACCCTGAAGAGGTGGTGCGTGAAATCCTTACTCGACTCCAGCGACTCATGAAAGGTACAGGGAAGTCACTGTTCGTGATAACAGATATGATTTGTGATGTTACAAATGTTTAATTACAAATAGATAAGGGATGGAGCATCAACACAAAGGATTCCGTAAACTTGTAGGTTTTATTGTGTTTACATGTTTCGGATGGCTAGGCCAACCGTCATCAGAACAATTTTACATTGGTAAAAGGATAGCTAAGGTGCAAATTACGGTTCAACAATCCGATTGTTACATTGTCACGTGATTAAACAATGGTATAATGAAATGCCGGGAAAAGGCAGAGTAACTTGTGATGGACATGATGGAAATATGTTTATGGTTGGGATATTTAAAATAGAAGATTACTGTTGAATAAAATTACATTAATAGGTTACAGTTTTTAGTTTTGTTGTGATTTAACAGAGTCAAATATGCCATAAACACTGTAGATAGCGACAATCGCGTCTCTCAGGTAAGTTGGTTTTTCATCCTGGCAAAATGTGGAATTTAAGGTAGTGTTCTCTTGTACATACTCCTTGTAGTATTCTGTACGTTCTGTATCCGATTCTGAATCTGTGTCACTTAGTGCTAAATCTTCTTCCAAAATGCTGATGGTTTTTTTAGTGTATTCTGTGGTGTCTTGTATAACGCGGAAAGTAGCCTTTTTAAGTTGGTTGGCGGTACAGGCCTCGGGAGGCGGTGTCCATGTAGAAGGTTTGACGGCTTTCGTCTGTGGGTTGTAGTAGCCTGCAGATATACTGTTGTTCGGACTGGCATCTGGATGTAATTTTCTAATGTGGTTCTTTGCTACATCAGCACGGCAGTATGATTTGTAGCAGATATTACAGTGGTATCTCATTTGATTCGAAGAGTGTTTTTGGTTGATGTGTCGGCGTAGCGCTGAAATATTGCCTACCGTCGTCGGGCAATGTGAACAATGTAGGTTGGCTTTTGGTTTCGGATTAGCTGATGACGGCTTTTTGCATACGGTTGTTTTGGTTCTAGCCATGTCGAATATTAAGTCCTGATGGTTCCAAAGATTTCAATGTTTCGATCCACGTCTCTTCCGTTCTGAGGCGGATGTTGACGTTGGACGTCGTCGTGGTGATAACAATTACTTTGACGTCATCGATGTTGTGATTGTCTGACGTAAAATGGCGGGACACAGGTTTGTATTGGTTGGCGCTCCGTATGTCAAAGAAATGTCCCTGCATTCTCTGACGAACAGAGTTGGAAGTTTGTCCTACATACTGGATATTGCATTTTTGGCACTGTATTAGATAAATGGCACTTGTGCTGTTGCAGTTTAGGCTCTGTTTAATTTTGAAGGATTCCTGGGATGTGTTGCTGGTGAATGTTAGTGTACTCAATATGTACGGGCAGATCTGGCATGGTTTACCGCATGGGCGGCAACCGGGCTTAGTAGGAGATCGGTTAACGGCAGCTCTGACTAGTAGATTCTTAATGCTGGGCGCTCTACGATGTGCAACGGTAATCTGGTGGTTTGACATAGGATTGTCAAGATGGGATTGTGTAAGTAAGCCTACGTGTAGATCCACGATGTTTTTGAATGGAGGGTTGGCTGGATTGTATGTGACGATGAACGGGATTTTGGGGGGTAGCAGTGCCTTTTCTTGGCACAATAACTTCAATCTCGGGATATCTCGTGCTGTGTTGATTGCTTTAGACAGGAAGTGGTTAGGGTATACAACAGTATATCTGCAGGCTACTACAACCCACAGACGAAAGCCGTCAAACCTTCTACATGGACACCGCCTCCCGAGGCCTGTACCGCCAACCAACTTAAAAAGGCTACTTTCCGCGTTATACAAGACACCACAGAATACACTAAAAAAACCATCAGCATTTTGGAAGAAGATTTAGCACTAAGTGACACAGATTCAGAATCGGATACAGAATGTACAGAATACTACAAGGAGTATGTACAAGAGAACACTACCTTAAATTCCACATTTTGCCAGGATGAAAAACCAACTTACCTGAGAGACGCGATTGTCGCTATCTACAGTGTTTATGGCATATTTGACTCTGTTAAATCACAACAAAACTAAAAACTGTAACCTATTAATGTAATTTTATTCAACAGTAATCTTCTATTTTAAATATCCCAACCATAAACATATTTCCATCATGTCCATCACAAGTTACTCTGCCTTTTCCCGGCATTTCATTATACCATTGTTTAATCACGTGACAATGTAACAATCGGATTGTTGAACTGTAATTTGCACCTTAGCTATCCTTTTACCAATGTAAAATTGTTCTGATGACGGTTGGCCTAGCCATCCGAAACATGTAAACACAATCAAACCTACAAGTTTACGGAATCCTTTGTGTTGATGCTCCATCCCTTATCTATTTGTGATTACCTTTCGTCTATGGAGCTCTGCTAGAATACTTTGGTATCCACCTAGGATTCCATCACCGAAACATCAACCTACCTTTACTGATAGGACGTTGGACTCCTCCGCCTCCTGTGTTGGTTTTACCACACTACCTTTTTAAATGTTTAATTAGTTATATTACAGATGTTTAATTAGTGATGTTACAGATGTTTAATTAGTTATATTACAGATGTTTAATTAATGATGTAACAGATGTTTAATTAGTGATGTTACAGATGTTTAATTAGTGATGTTACAGATGTTTAATTAGTGATGTTACAGATGTTTAATTAGTGATGTTACAGATGTTTAATTAGTGATGTTACAGATGTTTAATTAGTGATGTTACAGATGTTTAATTAGTAATGTTGTAGATGTTTAATTAGTAATGTTACAGATGTTTAATTAGTGATGTTACAGATGTTTAATTAGTGATGTTGTAGATGTTTAATTAGTAATGTTACAGATGTTTAATTAGTGATGTAACAGATGTTTAATTAATGATGTCACAGATGTTTAATTAGTGATGTAAAAGATGTTTAATTAGTGATGTTACAGATGTTTAATTAGTTATATTACAGGTGTTTAATTATTGATGTTACAGATGTTTAATTAGTAATGTTACAGATGTTTAATTAGTGATGTTACAGATGTTTAATTAGTGATGTTGTAGATGTTTAATTAGTAATGTTACAGATGTTTAATTAGTGATGTTACAGATGTTTAATTAATGATGTCACAGATGTTTAATTAGTGATGTAACAGATGTTTAATTAGTGATGTTACAGATGTTTAATTAGTTATATTACAGATGTTTAATTAATGATGTTACAGATGTTTAATTAGTGATGTAACAGATGTTTAATTAGTTATATTACAGATGTTTAATTACAATTTAGTCAATCAGAAACAAGTACCAAAGTCAGGACAAACTATACAGATATTCCAACACTCCTTAATGTTTACTGGGGAGTTATAAAAACAGTTCTCTTGTACGTATGGTATAGGAAAAGTTATGTCAGAACCTTGACATAGTGGGTCAGTAGTCAATATGTTGAACGTACAAAATGTACAGGTAAATTAATAAACACCTGAAAACTCTCACGTTCTAGACTATAGGTAGGATCCATATCAGGAATGTCTGTAGAATTGTGTTACAGTTATTACATTTGTATCAGGAAGGTTGTTACAGTACATATGTAATTACATTTTTATGAGGAAGGTCTGTAGAATTGTGTTACAGTAATTACATTTGTATGAGGAAGGTCTGTAGAATTGTGTTACAGTAATTACATTTGTATGAGGAAGGTCTGTAGAATTGTGTTACAGTAATTACATTTGTATCAGGAAGGTTGTTACAGTAATTACATTTGTATCAGGAATGTCTGTAGAATTGTGTTACAGTAATTACATTTTGTTTAAATTGTTTGATGTGTTTTTACATTACAGATACAGCTAGTAAATGTAATGCCAGGGGCATATTTGATGTGGCGAGTGCTGTAGTGATGATGAGAACATCAGATTATGATGACATCATCGAAAGTACACATAAACTGGTGACACTTGATTTAAATCTGCTGAAAAACCCAGATGAAGTAATATGTTTCTTTGGGAACCTACAGACCCTGATGTCCATTCATATGAACCTTGATTTGATAAAGGAGGCCGAAACTGACTCGGACGTAAGTGTAATATTTCACATCCCTTCCTGGAGTGCATCCATTTCAAAAATTATATAATGTAATTGGAGGAAATGGTGTTATGATATCAACTTCAAACTTCCTGTTTTGCCAATTATAAGAGGTTTCTTATGAAGTCTTTCTTGACTGGCAGAAAGTTCAACATAGTAAGGCTGTTCTACCAGTTTGAAATGTAATTAATGTAATTTAAAAATACGTTTATTTACACATATAAGTCAAGTATAATATTTCAGCATAATAACACTATAGTGATGTCTTTACTGTGCCATGTGGGTTTTTACCACTGACTTGCCCTTAAACAGGATGATAATGAGGAAGTGGTCAAGCCAAGGACAGACAAGGAGATGTTGTCTGATATGTCAACTGCAGAGCAGATTGCCCACCTCAATATGTTTGCTTACAGTGTGGGACAGTTAGGTCCTGTTAGGTAAGATTCTGTGAGATATATTTATATATGTGAAGTAGATTGTCATGTTATCATACAAAATACACTGTGGTCGGCAGGTGTGGTCAACTACATTGTTTGCAATTGCATTGTCAGAGCTGATAAATGTATATACATTTGTATTACTGTAAACTTGGGTGTTTTCGCGGGTGGTTAATTTCGCGATTTCGATACATAAACTTTACGCGCGGGGGTAATTTTCGTTTGATGTTCGAGTTTACTCAAATTAATATCAAAATAATGCACATGGGGAAATTTTTGTGATCAAAAGGGATCTGCGTAATTAGCGTAAATTTTCCCCTCACCGTCACGTAAATTTCCACGTTTACAGTACTGTCATACAAGAGCATGAGGTCTTGCTATAATCAATTGAGTACTGTTTAGTTTTAAAACAAAAGATACATGTAGTCATAAGGATAAATGTTAAAATAGTCTTAACAGAAGTTCACAACCATTGTTATCTCTCTGACTAAACATCTGTAAGGTCTTTCGTCCAAAGTATAACTTCATACATACAGTGTAACCACTGTTTATGTAAATGGTAAGTTGGATATATGATATAGTTCAGGTGGATGACAGATCTAGCCCTGCAGGATATGAATTTATTCCCCCTTGTAAAGAAAACATTTTTTGTCAGTTTTCATGTTCAGATAAACACAATTCTTGCTTCCTTTCATTATGACAGTGTGGAATGACTACCACAACTACATGTGTTTACCCCTTTAAAGATAACTACTTGTCCTTACGACAAAACAAATAAAGACAAAACAAATATTTCCAATGTTAAGCATGTTTGTGGGCATCCAATTCCACTTGTTATACATGATAAGGTGTCTGTCTTAAAAACAATCAGCACTCCCCCTGCTTTCTCTATATTGTAGTTTGTTTGAACTGAAGTTTATCATCAACCGAAATGGACTGCTGTCACCTCTGCTGTGGGAGGGGCTTCTGGAGTGGGCTATACATGGTAAAGTATGATTATGCTGCGATTTCCTGTGTACTGCTGGCAAAGTATACAATTAATATTATTCAATCAAGTAAACTATCTGGCAAAATTTTCCGACTGCCTTAAGAATTGCAAGAGGTTATATAATATCAGTCCAATCAAATGGCATTTAATCTCGGACAAAAGGAATAAAAGTACATAAATAATTATTTGAAAAAAAAAATTAATTTCACTTGTTTTTCACCATCTGTACCTAAACTAACTGATGACTTTCTTATGATGAAAACATACTTCCAAACTACATATCAAGGTCGGATAGTTCAGGAATATCCCAAGCTGATCGGGATCCTATTTGTTTGTTTACTTGCTGGGTTTAGTGCCCCATGAACATTCAGGGTCATTTTGAGGTCGGGTCTCCTTGTAGTAGTTGGTGACTACCTCACTGAATAATATACAAGAGGCCTGTCATATGCATCCTGAGCAATTAGGGTAAAGTGTCTTGGCCAAAGAAACAACCACGACACAGATTAGTCTATTTCACAGCTTCCCGAGATTAACACAAACTAACACGTACCTTAGGTCTTTACCTGAGTTTAAGTGGCCGGCACTCTAATTGACTGAGCTGTATATCACCATCACTACAGTTTTCACAATCTTGCTACTCTCCTGATTGGACAGAGAAGATCCCTATTTTATAGAAAGCCTTTTGAATTATATGATACCCACTGTTAACTTATATCTCCTGTGTGGAGTAATTAGACGTCATTGCTTATATCAGAAATATGAATCGTACATTATTCTGTGAATGGATGTATCCATTAAAAACAAAACTTAAGAATATGTGATTATTAACATGCTTGCGTGCCAAATCAATAAAGGTGTCTGAGAGAACTTTTTGACATCAGTAACATTAAAAAATAATACAGTAAGGAATTCCTACTAAAGTGTACTTGACCACAGGGTTCACACAACTGTACTCTATAACATGTATACTTGTTATTAATTGAATTAGGAACTAATCATATATATATATATTACTCACCACCCAGTAACTGTTTGTTGTTGTTTATGACAGATATTGACGAGGCAGATCCATGGTACCAGTACCTGCCCACACCTGAACCACGACTCATCTTTCTCACCACTGCTTGTGCTCAGTCCTCTCCTCCTCTCCAGGTAAATTTACATACTGTTGTTTTGTTTTTCAATTATTTAATAGAGTGTCATATTTAAAAGTTAAGGTAATTAAATGACAGTTAAATTGACATATATATCTACCCACATCAGAATGTACATTACTGCCGTCATAAAAATTAGGTAGAAGTGTAATACAGTATCATCTCAAGAGATATAGGTCAGATGGTACATGTATCAATACATAAGGAACAAATAATTTGAACAATCTCTAAACTGATCCATAGGTTTTCTGATATTCTGTCTAAACTGACCCCTTGGTATTCTGACCTGCATAAGCTAATATCTGGGTATTATTGTGACAAGTATTCTTTCATCTAAACTGGAAGTCTTTATAGTTTTCAGAAATTCCCTCTAAATTGACCCCTAGGTATTCTGACATCCTGTCTAATATGACCCCTAGGGACATATTCTGACATCCTGTCTAAACTGATCCTTACTTACTCTTAGCTTATATCTTGTCTAAACTGCCTCCTGAGTATTCTGACATCCTGTCTAAACTGATCCCTACTTACTCTTATCTTATATCTTGTCTAAACTTACTCCTGAGTATTCTGACATCCTGTCTAAACTGATCCCTACTTACTCTTATCTTATATCTTGTCTAAACTTACTCCTGAGTATTCTGACATCCTGTCTAAACTGATCCCTACTTGCTCTTATCGTATATCTTGTCTAAACTGACTCCTGAGTATTCTGACATCCTGTCTTAAATTACCCATGAGTGATCTGACATGATTACTTATCAGATCAATAGGCTGATCCCACATGGTGTCAGAAAAAAGATATTTTACTTTATTTACTGAATATTGTTAGGAGGAGGATGAGGAAGAAAACATATTAAGGTGTTGTTGTGAGACATGTTTTATGTTGTGTGTAGGTGTTGATACCCGAGTTACTGAAGAATCAGCTGGAGACAGCCATGAACAAATATCTCGACCACACTGTACTGGTGGACAAGGAACGCAAAACTGTATGTATCACTGATCAAAGTACATACTAGATGTTTGGGCATTTAAATAGTTTTTACCATCCTTCAAATACATTTAACACAATTTGACACTGTGCATGAGTACATAACAAAGTTTTTTTGGACAGGTGACAATTCCGGAGCTAATGATGTGGTACAAACGAGATTTCAGCAGCGACCAGGAACAGGAACTGAATGCACGAAATGAAGGCATCATCAACATCATCGCAGGTCACATGACTGGCCCTACCCAGGAGGCATTGCAGGACCTCATCAGTCTGGACAGTCTCCATGGTTACTCAGAGAATATAGGCAAGTGTTGGAAGTTGTGTAGATATTTGAGTGTGTCATTGACCCTGTAATTATAACACATGTATATCTGATATGTATAATTCAGAGAGGTGTTTCTTTATCTTGTTAAGAATAATGCATCCTATCAATGTGTACAACACACAAAGATTGGAAATATAAAAATAAAAAAATAATTTAGGTCTAGAAGCAAACATGCTTAAATAAAGACCTGTTATTATTATAAGATTAAACTTTAAGTTTTGCATACATAATCTCTCAGCATGCATTAGTGAAATTCATCTTATTATACTGTTTATATGTGTTCCATAATCATCTCCTGAGCATCAAACTGTACCTCATACAGGAAACAAGTTTCTTCTCACTGAGACATAATTAAAAGGTTTTATTAACATAATATCAAAATTTTTACTGACAGATATGACGGGTAGGAAGGAGCTGCCATTCCAGACTGGTGTGACATCTTACAAGGCACACTTCATGGTTACATTTGATTTCTCAGTTTTACAAGACCAATCACAAAAGGTCAAAGGCCACAGACGTATAACATCTCTACCAAAGAACTTGTCACTATCTTCAGATATCTCTAAAAGTCGTAGTTTATCTAACCCCAAACCACCTGTAGTCCCGTCCTATCAGCTGACCCCTGTGACACTGGACTACATTAAGACTGAGTGCCCTCTGGTGGCGACCTTGGTCAGTCTGGTTTGTTCGGATGACCTTGATGACATTGAGGATCATATGGAGATGGATTATTTCACCAAGAGTGAGAATCTAAGAGATCGATCCCAATCAGAAATGAGTCTGATGGATATCAGAAGCTACCGATACCAGAAACTAACTGACGAGTACCCAACACTGAAGCGCCATCTGTTGAACTACGTCATACCTATCGCTGGTGCTGAAGACCCGGAGATATTAAGAGGCAGAGACTCGTTACTCAAGTTGATAACAAGTAACTTTTCTGAGAAAGTAAAGGCATGCATGTTAAATCTACCTGGAAACTGGCAGTTTCAGACAGTGGTCATCTCTATACTCAATGATCTCCTGCTGGACAGGAAGTGGTCGGAGATTCTGCTTGTCCTCAAAAGTCTGCCACCTCCACTGTTACGGGAGACCTACTCCTTCTGTTCTCTGTACGACTTCTCACTCACTTGTCTCATTAAGAGTGTGTTTAACAAGACAAACAACAGCTTGACAACTGATCCTACTATGGTTTCCAAACAGGAAGCCAACACGGTGATGAACTATCTTCGTAGATTTCTGTGTCCTGTTACTATGACCCGCCTACTGCTGTCCATATACAGGAAGCTGCCAATGGACCACAACATGGAATTGTTCCAAATGTGTCGTCACTTTGTGATGCCAGAACAGATGATTGCTGTAATTCACAACAAACTAAAGGAACTCGGCATGTTCAACCGGGTAAGTGTTATATTCTGTCCATGTCCTGGTCAAAATATACGTAGTCCAAAACTTTATCTGGATACATGTTAAATTAATATAAACTGATGAAAACTACCTGTAAGAGAAAAATGTAAATTTGATGTTGATAGTGGAGCTGTTTTGACATGTAGTTTGTGCTGTGCCTGATACACTGTCCTTATGTCTATAGATCACAGAATGTGCCAAGAACCTACAGTTTAGACTGGCCATGAAGACCACTGACTACGTAGATATGGATGACAAGAAGGGCTACCATACATCTCTAGATAAGTTTATCGACTGGCGAAACCTACTTCGACCAGAGATTATCTCCCCTGAACAGATCTTGATGGTGTTGTTGAAAGCAGGCGATTATGAAACTGCCAAGATGTGGTGTCATCACATCAAGTTTCCAAATGAGAAGTACCTAGTAAGTTGATATGGTAAAAACTGAAATATTTAAGGTTAAATACAGAGCTGCTATCACCTTCACTTAACTGACCAGACTATTATATGTATCATCAGATGGCTTACATACCTTTAAGAGTGTGACTTACATGTATTGTAGGATGTAGTGGAACATCAGGTGATTTCCTTGTTGGAGCAGAAGCCATCACAGCCTTCAGAAAACAACAAGGCATTCCTCGTAAGTATTACAAAAAAACAACAAGGCATTCCTCGTAAGTATTACAGAAAAACAACAAAGCATTCCTCGTAAGTATTACAGAAAAACAACAAAGCATTCCTCGTAAGTATTACAAAAAAACAACAAGGCATTCCTCGTAAGTATAACAGAAAAACAACAAGGCATTCCTCGTAAGTATTACAAAAAAACAACAAGGCATTCCTCGTAAGTATTACAGAAAAACAACAAAGCATTCCTCGTAAGTATTACAGAAAAACAACAAAGCATTCCTCGTAAGTATTACAGAAAAACAACAAGGCATTCCTCGTAAGTTATACTAACAGAAACAAACAATTTAGAAAGACTCTGACAAAATACCATGTTATAGAATTTTTTAGCTGTTTTGTTTTAAGCATCAAGAAATGGGCATAATCAGAAATGTGTGTTTTGACAGGTTTTGGAGGAGGTTAAAACAATATCTACAAATGAATGTCTAGCTCTGTGTCTGAAACTTCTGGAGAAACTGGCCAATCAGAGGGATGTTCTATTTTTAGCTAGTTATGTCATCACCCAGCTGAAACCATTATTACCAGATGATAAAAAAGATCAACTCAAAATGACACATATGGGAGCCAAGGTGAGTATACATCAGGCTTTATGTTATACAATTATTTGATTAAATGATCGTTTTATTATCAACTTAGGTTTTATAAGTTTGATACAGCATTGATTTTGAACTTTTTCCAGCAGTCCATACCCTCTCGAAATTCGGACTCCTACGGTTGTGCAGTTGAATTTTTATGAAATTATTTACTTAGGTGTTGCTGTGCCTGCCGAGTAGTATCAGGGGAGAGTACTGTCACCTGGTGTCCTCTCCAACTCTTCTCATTGAACAACTGCTCATGAACATGAAGGTAGGTATGTCCATGGTAATGCAGGAATTTTACCTGTGGTCTTGAAAAGCCTTGCAAAAACACTCTTGTACGTAAAGGCATCAATTTCATGATTGTGAAAAGTCAACCTTAATATCTGAAATAATTACAATGTACTGAAAATATCAGAAAAACGAAAAGAAATCCAAAAGAAGGAGGACTATCATTATTTGGTAATGAACGAACATCATGATATGCCACAGAGAATACGCTGTGTTATTCCACTCTCGAGCCATTGTATAAATGTGCTGACTGTTGGATAAATATATGTTATATACCGCTAGTGGTATATGACCTTCCAGTCTTTTAATTGGTCAAGAATTCGAACTTTGACCCAAACTGCAATTGTTATCGACGTCATCAATAATTGAATGACGTCACATCACCGGGTACCGGATGTCACCAGTTCACTTTATTTGCATACGCAAAATTATACTTGGCCACGTTTCCCTTTGATTCAAGCCAATATTATTGTGTTAGAAACAGGTCACATGACTCGTGATTGTTGGAAATGGAATTTATTTCACACGAGTAATTTATTTTCTAAGAAATAAATTCCATATCCAACAATCACTCGTTGTGTAACCTCTCTATCTCTGATCTGTCACTCCTTTGTCTTCCTCACCATCAGTATACCTCAGGCTTAAGTGTTTTTGTGATTATAGTATGTTTATATATATCTGGTACTTGTATTTGGTATGGCTAAAACTGCTGAAAAATCACTGACTGTTGATAGGAAGATAAGCTGAGCTCCAGTTATGTTACTAATCTCTTTCAAACTTGACCTGACAGATTGACCTTGCTGGTAAAGCATATGAAACCATCAAGAAAGATCAAGTGAAGGTTGAAAACCCAAAACTGAGGTTTACTATGGAGCAGTTCAACCATCTGGTAACAACATATGCCACCAAGGCCCTGGAGTTTGTCACTGTCCAGGTCATTGTATCAGGTAAGTGTCAAAGGTCATTGTATCAGGAAAGTGTCAAAGGTCATATCAGGAGAGTGTCAAGGTCATTGTATCAAGAGAGTGTCAACGGTCATGGTATCAGGAGAGTGTCAAAGTTCATTGCATCTGATGAATGTCAATTAAAGGTTGATTAAAGGTGATTGTCAAAGATAATTTACATACATATACATTAGACAGCGATAATGGTCTTTACAGAATTTATAAAAGTAATGCATGTTTTTTAATTTTTTTTTTATTTACAACATGATTTTGTAGGGAAGGAAAGAACAAACTCACAGTTGTCCAATTCATCACTACCTGAGAGACATGATGTCACCTCAGAACATGCTCTACTTTCACCTAGAAAATCTGTTGTGTTTGAGACGTTGAGGGCTAGCCGACGGAGCGTGGACATATCTGGTATCTCATCATCTCTGATCTAATAATTAGCCCATTGTAGAGGATTAACCATGTTTATAGTAATTATAAACCATCTATCAATATTGGATGACTTTCTTTAATACAGTTTAACTGCTAATCCAATTGTATATGTGTGGTGAGTGTATTATGATTATCTCCCTTTGACAGCCCTACAGAAGACTTCCACCAGTGCCCCCTCCCCAGGCCTCTCCCCGACTGGTTCCTCTGGCACACCACTCGAGTATCGGTAGTGGCCGATCATTTGTGATGCCACCTGAGCCGCCGCCTAAGGACCAGTGGGTTCAGGACAATGCCACTGACACCTGCATGGTCTGTCAGATGGAGAAGTTCAGCATGGTAGGCTTCATGTTAATAGAGCTCTCAATATACAGTTAAACATTTAACATGTCACCTAGGTTATAGCTGGGACTGTTGGCATATCTGGTCATGTTAAGTGGTATCAGTAAAGAGTCCAAAAATTTCATTATTCACCTTACATGTTATGTAGTTACTATAAAAAAATAATTGATCAAGCTGATTCACAGGTTTAGTTTGCTGTTGATAAAATAAAGGGATCAGGTCTAGTACAGACCATATGAAACAATTTCAACTAATCCTTAGTAAAACTTGACTGTTTGTTTTAGTTCAATAGACGTCACCATTGTCGGCGGTGTGGACGCCTGGTGTGTGCCCAGTGTTCCACCAAAACCACCATGATACAGGGCGTAAGGGCTAGGACATGTAATGACTGCTATGATCAAACTCATCTCTCTCACAGGTATAGACTCTTCTCATACACAGGTAAAAGCTCATCTCAGGTACACATTTATCTCACACAGGTACAAACTCATCTCTCTCACAGGTATAGACTCTTCTCATACACAGGTAAAAGCTCATCTCAGGTACACATTTATCTCACACAGGTACAAACTCATCTCTCTCACAGGTATAGACTCTTCTCATACACAGGTAAAAGCTCATCTCGGGTAAACACTTATCTCACACAGGTAAAAACTCTCTCGGGTACACATTTATCTCACGCAGAAGTATAGGTATAATCTCATCTCACTTATAGATAACTCATTTCACACAGGTAAAAGTTCTAATACAGGTAAAAAGTCATCTCTCATACAAGAAACATTCACCACTCACACATAAACTCACCCCACACACTAGAATTACTCAGACTAATCAAGGAGTTACAAGGTCAATGTTTAAAACAGAATAATCAGAGAATAAAGGCCACATGTTTTTCCTTAGTTCAAATTAATTCATGGTTTCTTGTGACCAAACGTTTTTCTTATGGAATAATTATTTTAGTGAGAGAAATAATTTAATAATTTCTTTCTAAAGTAAACTAGCAAAAATTCAGCGTGAAGTTGCCAGGCGTGGAGGAAGTCCCTTAGGGTTTCATCGTGCTTCGTCTGCCAGTAACCTGGGTGACATAACATCTATCAAAGAGGACAGCGTTGGGGAGGACACTAGTTATGTGGAACAGCTGGAACTACAGTGGCAGCTGAAGGCCGGGGACGACTCTCACAACACTATTGTCAGAGAGGATTTCTGTTATGAACAGGTGAGTGAGAGGGAGTCTATTGTCATCTTGTGAGTGAGAGGGCATGTTTTATGTGTAGGTGTGAGTGAGAGGGCATTGCTTTTGAGTAGGTGTGAGTGAGAAGGCATGTTTTATGTGTAGGTGAGTTAGAGGGCATGTCTTATGAGTAGGTGAGTGGGAGGGCATGTCTTATGTGTAGGTGAGTGAGAGGGCATATCTTATGTGTAGGTGAGTGAGAGGGCATGTCTTATGAGTTAAGGTGAGTGAGAGGGCGTGTCTTATGTGTAGATGAGTGAGAGGGCATATATTATTTGTAGATGAGTGAGAGGGCATGTCTTATGAGTAGATGAGTGAGAGGGTATGTCTTATGAGTAGATGAGTGAGAGGGCATATCTTATGAGCAGTCGGGATGATGTCTGTAATGTATAAGGCTTAGTGTATTTATGTGTCAAATCTTCATTTGAATTGTTACAGGCTCCAAGTACATCATTGTGTATGTCCATCTTGGATCTCCATACTAACACCAGGACCAGTGGTCAGTTAGTCTTACAGCTGTGTGATGACCTTTCAAAACATCTCAAGTCCATTGCTCCTGGACTGCCTAACCCAGAAGTTGATTACAGCCTCGTTCTAAGGTAATGTTTATATTTAACTCTGGGTGGTAGGGTTGCACAGTGGTAACACACTTTTCTTTCACCTAGGCAGCAGGGGTTCGACTCCTTGATCGGTATTGGGTCACCTGCATGACATCATGGGTTTTCCCCAGGAACTCCAGTTTCCACCCATATTAAAACCCTTGCACACTTCCATCCAGGCTAATGATAAGTTGATAAAAACTTGATTCACAAATTGTAAAATAAATGAAGATCACATTTTTAATATTTAACTCTGAGTGAATTCATAGGTACGTCTGTCAGGCAGTCATTTTTTGTGAATGGTAATGAATGATACAGGTCCCTAGACTCGCCATACATCATTAACGGGAGATTATCAGCCTGGTAGTTTATATGCTGCAACATGTAATGTTTGTCAATGTCACCAGACCAGCTGGCATCATACCCCTAAAGTACACTTAGGGAGGAAGACGTCTGGTCTTATTTTGGCAACTTTGCAACAGACAATCATCCCAAGTATTTTCTATAGGAGACAGAGCAGGCTAATATGTGTTCAGTCTGATCGTCTGTTATCATCTGTACAATCGATGTCATTGTAACTTGTACCTTTTCCTCTGACACAGTATGATGAAGACACTGCTGTTCCATGCTAAGATGAAGTTCAGTGAGTGTGGAGAGACCCAGGGCCTAGGTCAGTGTGAGCTGTACCAAGGTCGTATAGACATCCTAGGGGTGTTAGTGGCTGATAACTACCGGGACCTTCCTTCTCTCCAAGAACTGACTAAACCAGACATTGTCAGGTAACTATAGACAACCTCCCACTGACAGGGAATATCAGGTATAACAGACAACCACCCACTGACAGGGAATATCAGGTAACACAGACAACCACCTACTGACAGGGAATATCAGGTAACACAGACAACCACCCACTGACAGGGAATATCAGGTAACAAAGACAACCACCCACTGACAGGAAATATTAGGTTACACAGACAACCACTCACTGACAGGGAATATCAGGTAACACAGACAACCTCCTACTGACAGGGAATATCAGAAAAACAATGGCAACTGAATTTTTTGGATCATTATACCTGCTTTCAATTACTTTAATCTTACGATATTCTGTCATTCTGTTTTAGGCGCTTGCGAGACAAGCTGATTGAAGCAGAGCGCCTGCCTCTGGCTGTAGAGGTATCTACCAAGTGTGGACTGGACCCTGCTGGTGTGTGGGCTGCTTGGGGCATGAGTTGTCTTCAGGGAGGCGACTTCAACAGGGCTAGGGAAAAGTTGAGCAGGTGTCTCAAGGTAGGTAACAAGTCCTTTAGGATATATTACAGGTGTCTCAAGGTATGTAACGAGTCCTTTAGGATATATTACAGGTGTCTCAAGGTATGTAACGAGTCCTTTAGGATATATTACAGGTGTCTCAAGGTATGTAATGAGTCCTTTAGGATATATTACAGGTGCCTCAAGGTATGTAATGAGTCCTTTAGGATATATTACAGGTGTCTCAAGGTATGTAACGAGTCCTAAAGGATATATTACAGGTGTCTCAAGGTATGTATTGAGTCCTTAAGGATATATTACAGGTGCCTCAAGGTATGTATTGAGTCCTTAAGGATATATTACAGGTGTCTCAAGGTATGTATTGAGTCCTTAAGGATATATTACAGGTGTCTCAAGGTATGTAATGAGTCCTTTAGGATATATTACAGGTGTCTCAAGGTATGTAACGAGTCCTTTAGGATGCATTACAGGTGTCTCAAGGTATGTAACGAATCCTTTAAGATATATTACAGGTGTATCAAGGTATGTATAGAGTTCTTTAGGATATATTACAGGTGTCTCAAGGTATGTATAGAGTCCTTTAGGATATAATACAGGTGTCTCAAGGTATGTAACGAGTCCTTTAGGATATATTACAGGTGTCTCTTTATTTTGAATAATATTTTGATAACCATATGAAAAACAAGCATTCACTTCTCACAATTTATAAGATTTATTTTTAATTCAGAATTTCTTCATGATACGTACATTATTATAAAAGGAAAAACATGTTGATAAAATACAGAAACATGAATTGTATACAAAATAGCAGTTAAGTGGTACACTACTCCAAATCCTAATACTGAACTATCATTATCACCAGGTACCAAAAGATAGGAACCAGCGCCAGCAGGAATCAACATTATTGTCTGATGTCATCAGCTGTCTAGAATCCATGTCTGGGGTCGGCTCAGGAGAGGTCAGTTCCTTGTAGGTCAGAGGTGGAGGTCAGACCTTGACAAGGATGGGGTCAACATAGTTCAGTCTTAGTCTAGGTGGGGTCAACAGAGGTCAGACTTTGACAAGGATGGGGTCAACATAGTTCAGTCTTGGTCTAGGTGGGGTCAACAGAGGTCAGACTTTGACAAGGATAGGGTCAACATAGTTCAGTCTTGGTCTAGTGGGGGTCAACAGAGGTCAGACCATGACAAGGGTTGGGTCAACATAGTTCAGTTTTGGTCTAGAGGGGGTCAACAGAGGTCAGACCATGACAAGGGTTGGGTCAACATAGTTCAGTCTTGGTCTAGGTGGGGTCAACAGAGGTCAGTCTTTGCCAAGGGAAGTGTCAACAGAGGTCAGCCTTTATCAATGGTAGAGTCAGCAGAGGTTAGTCTTCATGAAGGGCAATGAGATCAGTATAAGTCTGTGGTATGTTCAACAGAGGGATCAATTTGATTGGTTATGGGTAGTATTATCACAGTTGATTTAATGTTACTGTTAGAACCAATCTGTGGATATGTAAATTAACTAATGATAATTTGTCATTTTTTTAGTTTCAGATGTTGCTGAGTAATCCTGGGTCTGTCAAAAGTATACTAAGCTGTCCTACTGTTGTGAGTACATGTATTCCTTTGTTCTAACCTGGCCTACTATTTATGTACTCCTTTGTTCTAAACTTTCCTATTGTTGTAAATATTCCTTTGTTCTATCCCGTCCTACTGTTAAGTATTCCTTTGTTCTTACCTGTCCTATTGTGGTAAGTGATCTTTTGTTCTCACCTGTTCTATTGTTGTAAGTTCTCTTTGTTGTAACCTGTCCTATTGTTGTAAGTACTCTTTGTTGTAACCTGTCCTATTGTTATAATTGATCCTTTGTTTTTACCTGTCCTACTGTTGTATGTGCTCGTTTGTTCTAACTCGTCCTACTGTTGAAAGTACTTAGATTCTTGATGTACATGTTTTATATTTAGTTGAACCAAATACCATTCATCTCTGTCAGCATAATTAAAGCATCTCTCTACTTTTTTGCGTTTTTCGTTTTGCGAGACTCACGCCACTTTGAGTCACTATGCCTCCGGTGGTTAAACTCTTTGTCTCTGTAAGTGACTCTGTATATGACTCACTATTTCACATTCAACTGTCTATTATATAAGTATTGTTGACTCATCATATACATATATAATATTACAACTTTACCTGATCGTGTTACAGAGTTATACTGACGAGGCTGATGTGGAGTCAGCCCAATACCAAGAATGTCTGTATTACCTCCGTACCTACGCGTCCTTCCACACCATCGTCAGTTTCCACCGAGGGAATGGCTACTGGATGAAGGCTACACAGTACATCCTTGACCATGTAAGATCACAGGGATTTTCCAGTTATTATAAAATTGCCATTCCCTTGTTTGGGTATAATCATGGTTTTGATTTGAGTTTTTGTAGTTTTTAATAGAGCAGTTTAATCATTGCCACTCTCATGTTCTCATGTTTATCTGTAAAACAATTAAGATGGCTAGACACAAGATTCGGTTTCCACAACATTTACTGAAGTCTGAAAAATCGTATTCCATAAATGGAGGAATTTACTGGAGTCTGTAGATTACGTTGATTTTATGATTAAATGAAAATATTGTCTCTACTCCACAAATTTTAACACAGCGAGAAACATCAAGCAATATTGTGGAAAGATTTTCACTGATTTTACTAAAGGGAGCTTTAGATCACCTTCATCAACACCTGTGTGTAGATTACATAATACAGACATATTATAAGACAGGTGTCTAGGTGTACACCAGCTACTACAGTCATTTGTTAAGACAGATGTCCAAGTGTAGACTAGACACTACTAGTAGCAGTCCTTTGCTTAAACAGGTGTGATTATATCAGATATCAATTTGGCCAAAAAGCTTAAGTTACTAAAATGCTCTAGCAACCATATTTATGTGAAGCACTAATTTTGTAGAAATGTTCAAGTGAAGTGTTTGTTGATGCGCTGCTGTCACCAGCCATTGAGGATGGAAGGTTGGGGGAGTTGGTGGATCAGATGATAATGATCGACCCGTCACTGGAGCGCTGGCATCCTTACCTAACCACCTCATGTCGCTATCTCCTCAAACACAGACTTCACCACACTCTCTATCAGTTCCAGCTCTTCATGAAGGTCAGTGTGTTAAATAATGTTTTCTACACCTTTTATTCCATACACAGTATCAAACGTTAATAATGATTGTAGATACATGCATTAATGTCCTATAGATGATAAAACTGAGGCGACTTTGTTTTCAGGATTTCATTCGTGCAGCTATGACCTGTATTACATACTTCTATCAGAAGGGAGCTCAGAGCTACCTTGACCTGTCAGGGAGAATCAATTATCTGTACAAGGCTCACCAGCACCTACAGGCCTACCTGGATCCCTCCCAGTGGGGCAATATCAGTCGCCCTATATTCAGTACTGATAATCCCTCTGTTGACTGGGACAAGCGCCCTGCCGAGGCCTCTATCCGACTTATTCAGACCCCTGAGGAAGTTTCTCGGTAAGTCATGTCCTTTCTTTTCGCCATGAATCTTTAATTTGCAGTTACGAATATTCCAATTTTGATGTACTATATAAAATAATTTGATCATAACAATTTTCTGGAGGTTAATTATTTTTGTATTCCTACAGACATCTGGTAATGGTGAGTCTACAGATTGAGGTGACAAAGTTTTTACATGAGTGTCTCACCAACACAGAGGCTGATGCCACCAAAGTAGCCACCCCCTATGTCAACACGACTGCCTCACAGCAATTACCAACTCTAATGGGCAGCTCAAAGATCAGGGGAGATCTTGTCATCATGGTAGGTACACTCCAAAGTCAGGGGAGACCTTGTCATCATGGTAGGTACACTCCAAAGTCAGGGGAGACCTTGTTATCATGGTAGGTATGCTCCAAAGTCAGGGGAGACCTTGTTATCATGGTAGGTATGCTCCAAGATCAGGGGAGACCTTGTCATCATGGTAGGTACACTCCAAAGTCAGGGGAGACCTTGTCATCATGGTAGGTACACTCCAAGATCAAGGGAGACCTTGTCATCATGGTAGGTACACTCCAAGGTCAGGGGAGACCTTGTCATCATGGTAGGTACACTCCAAGGTCAGGGGAGACCTTGTCATCATGGTAGGTACACTCCAAAGTCAGGGGAGACCTTGTCATCATGGTAGGTACACTCCAAAGTCAGGGGAGACCTTGTCATGAAAGGTATACTCCAAGATCAGGGGACACCTTGTCATCATGGTAGGTACACTCCAAGATCAGAGGAGACCTTGGCATCATGGTAGGTACACTCCATGATCAGGGAGACCTTGTCATCATGGTAGGTACACTCCAAGATCAGGGGAGACTTTGTCGTTATGGTAGGTTTACTCCAAGATCAGGGGAGACCTTGTCATCA
Source organism: Pecten maximus (assembly GCF_902652985.1). NCBI lineage: Eukaryota > Metazoa > Mollusca > Bivalvia > Pectinida > Pectinidae > Pecten > Pecten maximus. The sequence goes on along the minus strand of NC_047017.1, from coordinate 32,486,924 downwards.
TGGTAGGTACACTCTAAGATCAGGGGAGACCTTGTCATCATTGTACGTACACTCCAAGATCAGGGGAGACTTTGTCATCAGGAAAGGTATACTCCAAGATCAAGGGAGACCTTGTCATCATGGTAGGTACACTCCAAGATCAAGGGAGACCTTGTCATCATGGTAGGTACACTCCAAGATCAGGGGAGACCTTGTCATGAAAGGTATACTCCAAGATCAGGGGACACCTTGTCATCATGGTAGGTACACTCCAAGATCAGAGGAGACCTTGGCATCATGGTAGGTACACTCCATGATCAGGGAGACCTTGTCATCATGGTAGGTACACTCCATGATCAAGGGAGACCTTGTCATCATGGTAGGTACACTCCAAGATCAGGGGAGACTTTGTCATCATGGTAGGTTTACTCCAAGATCAGGGGAGACCTTGTCACCATGGTAGGTACACTCCAAGATCAGGGAGACCTTGTCATCATGGTAGGTTTACTCCAAGGTCAGGGGAGACCTTGTCATCATGGTAGGTACACTCCAAGATCAAGGAGACCTTGTCATCATGAAAGGTACACTCCAAGATCAGGGGACACCTTGTCATCATGGTAGGTACACTCCAAGATCAAGGGAGACCTTGTCATCATGGTAGGTACACTCCAAGATCAAGGGAGACCTTGTCATCATGGTAGGTACACTCCAAGGTCAGGGGAGACCTTGTCATGAAAGGTATACTCCAAGATCAGGGGACACCTTGTCATCATGGTAGGTACACTCCAAGATCAGAGGAGACCTTGGCATCATGGTAGGTACACTCCATGATCAGGGAGACCTTGTCATCATGGTAGGTACACTCCATGATCAAGGGAGACCTTGTCATCATGGTAAGTACACTCCAAGATCAGGGGAGACTTTGTCATCATGGTAGGTTTACTCCAAGATCAGGGGAGACCTTGTCACCATGGTAGGTACACTCCAAGATCAGGGAGACCTTGTCATCATGGTAGGTTTACTCCAAGGTCAGGGGAGACCTTGTCATCATGGTAGGTACACTCCAAGATCAAGGAGACCTTGTCATCATGAAAGGTACACTCCAAGATCAGGGGACACCTTGTCATCATGGTAGGTACACTCCAAGATCAAGGGAGACCTTGTCATCATGGTAGGTACACTCCAAGGTCAGGGGAGACCTTGTAATCATGGTAGGTACACTCCAAGATCAAGGGAGACCTTGTCATCATGGTAGGTACACTCCAAGATCAGGGGAGACCTTGTCATGAAAGGTATACTCCAAGATCAGGGGACACCTTGTCATCATGGTAGGTACACTCCAAGATCAGAGGAGACCTTGGCATCATGGTAGGTATACTCCAAGATCAAGGGAGACCTTGTCATGAAAGGTATACTCCAAGATCAGGGGAGACCTTGTCATCATGGTAGGTACACTCCATGATCAGGGAGACCTTGTCATCATGGTAGGTACACTCCAAGATCAGGGGAGACCTTGTCATCATGGTAGGTACACTCCAAGATCAGGGGAGACCTTGTAATCATGGTAGGTACACTCCAAGATCAGAGCCCCGTTCGATTTGCACTCTTCTAAGAAGAGAAGCCTTCTAAGAAGATCGTGTTCCGTTATATGTAAATCGAGTAAACCGGGAGAATAAAACAAAAAATAAGCAAGTTTTTAAGTTTTCTCAAACACGATGACACAAACATGTGCATGTATGTGTTATAAATCCTTCTCTAGTGAAACTCATCACTCGCACACTTAAAACATGGTCGCCGCCATCTTGGAAGATAAATCTTCCAGCTTTGAGACGGAAGAGTAGAAGATCTTCCAGAAGCAGAAGAGCTTCAAATCGAGTGACCGGAAGATATCTTCTAGAATCAGAAGAGTGCAAATCGAACGGGGCTCGGGGGAGACCTTGTCATCATGGTAGGTACACTCCAAGGTCAGGGGAGACCTTGTCATCATGGTAGGTACACTCCAAGATCAAGGGAGACTTTGTCATCATGGTAGGTACACTCCAAGGTCAGGGGAAACCTTGTCATCATGGTAGGTACACTCCGAGGTCAGGGGAGACCTTGTCGTCATGGTAGGTACACTCCGAGGTCAGGGCAGAACATGTTGCCATGGTAGGTACACTCCAAGACATTGTTGTTAAGTTAGATACAATACTGGTACATGTTTATCATGCCAAACATGGAATATTCAAATGTATACCACTTGCCTTGCTGTTTGTATTTCTGATGAATGATATATTTTCATTAGAACTATACAATTAATCATTGTTTCATTTTTGTATTTTCAGATTTTACTCAGTGGAAACAACATTGCCAGAGCCTTTGGCCTTGCCAATAGGATTTTGAAGGTAAAAAAGTTTCTTCTTTCTTTTTATTGATATACAAGCAAATTCATAAAATGTCATTTTGAAGAATTTTACTGATTGCAATGAAGAGGTACTATATAGATTTGGATCATGCAGGGGCTTCAATAGCGATATGGATGAAGAGTTGGAACATTTGTCTGTCGGTTAGTATGTAGATACAATGATCTGCAAGCTACTCCTCCTAAACTACTGAGGGGATTTCAAGAAAACTTGCTGGCAATATTCCTTATAAATTGTAGATGTGGGTAATCTATATCAGGTTTCTGATCGGTCAGCCAAGATGGCCACCATGGCCGCTGATTGGCTAAAACCTAATTTGCTATAACGCTTTTACTTTTCAATGGAATTCAATAAAACTTGATGGTTACAAGATGAACTTTAATTTTGTATAAAAAATGTTGAAATTAAAAACAAAATGGCTGCCATAGCAATGACTTCTCATTGGTCAAAATTTAGATATAGGTGCAGTATAATACTGCAAAAACAATGGCTTATGGTTTAAAGGGGTATTAAAGGACTGAATTCAACTGCATGGGTTTTGTTGGAACAGTAACCACACAGAGCCTTCTGATTGGTCGAAATTAAAATCTGGTCAAATTTTTATGAAAATTTGTATATAAGGTTATTAGGGGGCCGGACTGGGTCAAGTGTACAGGTTTGACTGCCATAATAACTACATGGAATCTTTTGATTGGTCGAAATTTAGATATTGTTTGATTTCTCTGAAAATTGTTCTAGAGAGGGTTTTAGAGACTGCAAATTCAACTGCATGGGTTTCATTGCCATAGTGACCACATTTGCATTTTCGGGAATATGGAAGGTGTTTGGGGGACTTCTGTAATGGTTTCCCATTACAGTTAGTACATGTCATATACATGTAAATGCATTGGGATTTCAACTTAACTTACCAGCAATAATCCTTATACATGTAGATGTGCGTAATCTATAAGAGGTAGAATTCACCTCCCCGTTTAGGAAAACTAAATTGACCCCGACCCCAGGTTACAAGACTACAATTAATTTTGTTTTTCTACAAATTACCTCATTTGTGGCGGGGGATATGAATTGGCCCCGGGACGACAGTTCTAGTTCAGAATTGGAGTTCTGGATATTTCTACAGGAATCAAATAGTTTGAGATCTGTGTAATCATCTTTGTAAAGTTTTGATCAACACTCTAGATCACACATCTTTATAATTACCAGGAATACCACCTGGGAGCCGGACCTCTTCTTACCCACGCTGCCCGGGAAATGGCCAAGCAAGGTCACTATGACAACATACGACAACTGTTGGAGTGTATGGTTAAGGGTAACATAGGTGATGATGATACAGTCGATGAACTGGTGGGGGCGTGTATCCTCGTTATCTCTGATAACCCTAATGAGGTAGGTTTTATTGTTGGATGTACATGTAATTAATTATACCTGAATGAGATGGGCTTTATTGAAAAGTTATTTTCTTTTAAACATCAACAAGGTATTTTGTCCTAATCTATTGATAACTGTTTTGAAATCGGGGAACAGTTACATAATGAAAACATTGAGATAAGTAATGACTTTATCAAATATATATCTGCAGAAGAAAAAATTACAGATTGTATGTTGTGATTTTCAAGTCACTGTCATGGATTAAAGAGTTGTGGAGCTAAATTGATGTTGACATATCTTCTCTTCTGTTAGGCAAAAGAAGCTGAAAACCTGATAAAGTTACTAAGGAAAGATACCAATAAGGTTAGTACTGTGTAAAACTGTAACTAACATTGAACAAAGTGTCATACTGAATACAGCAGGTGACAATGGAGTAGGAGGATTTTCAGGATACGTGATTACAGGTATCTTGACTTTGAACATTGTCCCTGCCAATGAAAATTCTCTGTACTTATCAATACACTACACAAATCATTTCTCTCTGTGATTGTATCGACTATTTCCATCGTGCATTCAATATTTTGTAAAATAAACTGATGGTGAGACTGTATTGGACTTATTACAGATAAGATGTAACATAAAAACACATGATTAGGTTGGGATTTCACCATATTTTGAAGAGGTTTCATAGAGTTTTTGTAGAAATTCTGATGGTGAGTAGAAATCGGATGGTTGGAAAATCTCATTAAATTTTTAACAACATATTTTAATACTTCTGTGTTTCAGATCAATGCCTACATCCTGTGTGGGAAGCTGCGGTCAGCTTACTTAATGGCTGTGAAGTCCGAGAGGGTGGATGATGTCCAGCGTATAGCTGGGGCAGCGCAACGTATGGGACAGACAGCAGTCAGGAACATTTGTAATAAGTGGCTTCAGCAGAGGAAGTAGTCAAGGGGGATAACTCCAAACTAATAATGTATGGTTTTGTGTATTAGGAACAGTATGGATCAAATAGATGACAGTGAATGATATGTGTATGTACAACAATTTATTTAGTACCTATTTTACTATTATTTCGGTAAGAAACATCTGTAGGAAACATTTTTATCTTGTAGAATTATATTCTTGTGATATGTTACTTATGGCTTATATGTAATACAGTGCGTATTCCATAGGTTATATACTACATTATGTATCATACAATAAAATTGTAAACAATATGTATTGCACAACCTATAGATAATTATACAATGCACAAAGTACTGTTATACAGTAAATTGTACAGATGATGTACTCGTTAAATCATCATATGCATTGTTACAGTACAACCTTTATATAGTTACGATACACTGTACAAACTTCTGTATATTGTACAGATAATATATTAATTATATTGTGAAAACTGTAATGTGTATTGTATAGCCTATTTGTTATATTGAACAAACCTTGTATTGCACCGAGTACAAACTATTTTACATATTTTGTAAACAAAATAACATTTTAGATTCTATATTTTACAGCTAAATCAAGCTGTTCTCTCTAGCAAAAATGTGTTTTTTCCCCAAAAGGAGAATTACCATCCTAATTTTCATGAAAATACTGCTGTAAAAAGGAATTGGACGATGAGACTTTTTACATAAATGTTTGAGCAGTCTCTGTCAGTCAGATAATGGAGCATGCACCTTTTAATCAGTTGATAGAATCAAAAACAGATTTGTTTCCTGTCGGTGCTCTTGTCAGGAATGTGATGTTCTCTGCTCCTTTACATTAGTACCTTTCCCCACGGTTTGTGGTATTGAGAGTCTAGGACGAGACTTCGGAAATCACAAGAGGTAAAACAGGGGGGAGTAGTGTAAAAGGAACAGGTCAGTTTGGCTGTTATATATGGTTTCTATCTCCCAGCTGATGAAGCATACTTCTTTAAAATTTGCTTAAGTTGTTAGAGCCATGTATAATCATTCCATGGACCCAGTCAGATTCCTGTCAAGCACCTCGACAGGGTTGTATTTTCCTATTCTATTACATGACTATATTTCCCCAATTTATGCAGACACATCTGCTGGAAAACTCGGTGGTAAATACCTTTCATTATACATTGTACAAGATTGTATGTTGTACCGATTTTATCTTCTATATTGTACTGATGGCAATGTTGCTCAGATATCATTAAGGTTATTGCTTAGTTTTGTTGTGAATTACTGCATAGTATACTTTGATGGTGGTTAAGATAATGAACCGGTGAACTTATGGCATGGTGCAACATTTCCTGTAAATTGATACTCATCCTAACTGCCCAAATGAATTTTAATGAAATTTGGTCTGGTGCATTTTTGGACAGTGTTGCATAAACAGAGGGTGTGGCTCTCCTAGGGCCACAGAGGCAGTACCCAATATTGGATTTCGATGAAATTTGTGCTGGATGATTATTTTGTAAAGATGTGTGGCTCCCGTAGTGCTGGAGAGGCAGGGCTCACTAGAGCAAACTCTTTATAAGCCTTCCTTTACAATGGCAGGATTTGGTCTATATTTGGTTTGAACAATTGTTGGGAGAAATCTAGACAGCTCAAAAAATAGGAACATATAACGTTATATATCTTGCTATGATTACTGAAATATCCAGGTGAGCAATGTAAGCCCTCTGTGCCTCTTGTTTAGCCCCCGAATGTTACACCTAGTCACTCCTGAATATTACACCTAGTCACACTGATTGTGTTCAGGCTTCTGAGAAAGTAGAACTCACTGAATTTGTACTCAAAAGTACCTATTAAACTCACTTTTAATTTGCCTCAAATATAAAATGTACAATACAGTGTCGGTATCGTGTATCCATTGTGTACTATATCTACACTGTATCTGTAATGTATGTTGTATATGGTAACTTTCACATTGTCTGTTTTGTCTGGCTCAAAAATATTATTCAATGGACATAACGTAAGTGTGATGATATGAGTATACTGTATGTTAAGGTTGTGACACTAAAACATGTGATGTTTAATTGAAACTCGCTTCAGGTGCTTTATGAAACTTGACATTTGCTTGAGTGTTGTTATATTAACAGGTACATATTAGATAATTATGTATTGTATATATATTATATAATTAGTATTATTCAATAGTTATATTTACTGTTGTTACAGTAGAACATACTAAATATATGTCCTGTACATTTGAGAGAAAGCATGTTGACCTACCCTCACTTACCTATACATGTATAAGTCCAACAGTATTACTCAATTTAAGGTTTTTGCTTTGTGTAATTTTGTTGCGCAGCAATGAAGGAGCGCAACAGAGACTAATGTGCCATTTTTCTGTCATTGTCGTCAAATTCATCTGAGCATACCAGGTCGTATCATTTCACAAAATTCTTGTTTTCAGGTCGCAGTACAGTAAACAGATTACATTATAATTACTAACAATCCTACATGATAGTATCTATCATGGATCTAGTCTACTGTTCTTTCTGCCCTGTGATGTCACCTATCACAAGAGCTATAGCTGGGGAGATTTGTGGTAATATGTTGTTTTTTTTATCCCCCCCTCCCCCTTACATTCCCATCTATTTTATAGCGTTTCCTTTTGAATAATTGTTTTGCATTGAATTGATAAAATAGGGTAACTGTTCATAGAAATAGGATTCATAGCAACTTTAGCATGACAAGTTAGTTTAAGTAAAACAAAAATCTGATTAACATACAGATCATTACTATACACACTTAGCTAAGTGTATAATAGGTTATATTCAACGTACATGTATATGTACAAAAATGATATCTTCACTATAATTATGCTTGTGCCAAATATAAACACCAGTGCAATCCTACCTTGGTGAGAGGCCAGTATCCCTGTCACAGTTATATGTGTACAATTATCTTGCCAGGTTGTGTAATTATAATAATTTTAAAGAAGTAAAATAGCAAAGCTATAGACGAGGATAAGTTAAAACAGGACATATTTAATTCTGTATGTAGAATCTACCTCGCTACACCATGGCACATCTGACAATGTCAATGTCATACTGATATTTCTTTGTATAATTTACTTCATCATATTAATTTATAGTGAGGGATGAGAATGTATTCTGATAAGTTACTCTGATTGCTATGTTAATTATACTGATAATAGATAATTACATGTCATAGTTATGACACTATGATAATATATAACGTCACAGTTATGACACTATAAAAATATTTTACGTCACAGTTATGACACTATGATAATATATTACATGTCACTGTTATGACACTATAACAATATACTACATCACAGTTATGACACTACATATAGGATATTGAATGGGTTCCCGTTTAATATAACATATATTTCACGAGTATGATAGAATATTGATATCTTCACGAGTGTGAAGAACTAGTGAAAAATATCGAAATATTCTGTCATACGACTGAAAAAAAAAAACTTATATTTTCACTGCAAAACTTATATTTTCACTGCTTATCACTGTAGTGAAAATATAACTTTTATTAGTTTGATAAATTTCTATATTTCACTGGCCATAATGCAATAAAAAAATATATTACATGTCACAGTTATGACACTACAACAATATATTACATGTCAAAGTTATGACACTACAACAATATATTACATGTCACAGTTATGACACTACAACAATATATTACATGTTACAGTTATGCCACTACAACAATATATTACATGTCACAGTTATGACACTACAACAATATATTACATGTCACAGTTATGACACTACAACAATATATTACATGTTACAGTTATGCCACTACAACAATATATTACATGTCACAGTTATGACGTTTTAACAATATATTACATGTCACAGTTATGACGTTTTAACAATATATTACATGTCACAGTTATGACAATATAACAATAGTTTACACGTCACAGTTATGACACTACAACAATACATGTATATTACATGTCACAGTTATGACACTATGATAATATATTACACTATAAAATATTACACACATTTCAAACTAGATGTATAATAACAGACTATTCAAAATATATGTATAAATGTATATGATATCTTCATGACACTATGATAATATATTATTTGTCACAGTTATGACACTATAACAATATATTACATGTCACATTTATGACACTATAACAATATATTACATGTCACAGGTTGTATTTCATCTTTATAGCTAGTGAAATGTGGGTGTATGACACTACATATATTGGCCATCAGATACAGATAGATAGTTTACAATCTACTTTATTGTTAATAGGAGATACAAAATATTATTTATGGACTATCTGTGATAAACATTATGAAAATTATTTGTTTTGTTTTTCTTTTCATCAACACATCTCTGATAGTCAAATATCTGTTCTTGTGTGGGCAAATTCACAATTTATCCAAAAAATATCTTTGCATCTTAAACAGATTGTGAAATTAGTACAATGTATTGGTTTATTACTCACAATTCCTCATTAATTCAAATTAATCAGTAGAAATTGATACACATGGTTCATGGTCCATCATGTCCACATTAGGTACACACGGTTCATGGTCCACCATGTCCATATTAGGTACACGTGGTTCATGGTCCATTGTGTCCATATTAGGTACACGTGGTTCATGGTCCATCGTGTCCACATAAGGTACACGTGGTTCATGGTCCGCCATGCCCATATTAGGTACACATGGTTCATGGTCCACCATGTCCATATTAGGTACACGTGGTTCATGGTCCATCGTGTCCACATAAGGTACACGTGATTCATGGTCCACCATGCCCATATTAGGTACACGTGGTTCATGGTCCGTCATGTCCATATTAGGTACACGTGGTTCATGGTCCGTCATGTCCATATTAGGTACACGTGGTTCATGGTCCGTCATGTCCATATTAGGTACACGTGGTTCATGATAACCATTAATATTGTTTTACAGTAGCTTTTGGTAAAGTTCACATGATGCTTTACTAAAATTGAGTTCCTGTGTAAAAGCGTGCATTTTTACGGCCTATCATGACCATATCCGGATCTCGTGTTGAATGGGTTTTACGTATTGTCTTGTTCACATTATTTCACGTGCGTAGTCAAATTTTCAATCAGGCTATACACTGTGATTGCTGACCTACATCTGATGTGGAACGCTGTAATTCACCGAATTGTCTTGTTCACATAGTTTCGATATGTGTTTCTGACTTCTGGTTTTAGGTCAAGTTCAATGTTAGGGTGTCCATGATTAAGTGATATCTGGCTATAGTCGGCATTGCTAATGTAAATATTGTTATCATTACAATAAAGTGTAAAGAAACCGGGGACATCTATGTCGTTTCGATGTTACTGCAATTTCTCGGGAGATGCTAGGAACAGGGACTACAATGTACGAGGTGCTGAATGTATTCTCATCTTCATCGTAATAATGTTATCTTGACTCGAACTCTTGTATTAGTTTGATTTATTTAACGTCCTATCAACAGTTGTTGTCATGATGGACGACATCTCTATGTGGGAAATGCATGCGTGTGGCAATTTTTAAGGCTACGATATGCTCGTGTTTGCCTCCTTGATGTTCGCCAGTGCGAACCTGATGTGGAATCAATAATGCTACCTGACCTCATCAAAGGATTCTGCCGAAGGTATCCAACGGGACACACATCGGCCATATTACACAGAAAACGGGCGGATCAGTCGTCCTGTTCCCAGAACATGCTGAGCACAAAGCAGGAGTATAGTAACTACCAATTTTACTCGAGTATGTCTCGGTCAGGGGCCAAAACCCAAACCTTCCTCACACGGGCGAACGCTCACCCTAAGTCCAAATGAGAGACAGTTTCAAGGAAGATGCCAGGAAGAAGAAAGTTGCTCAGAAAGAAGAGAAGATATAGCGTCCTAAGTAAATCCCTAAGGTCCAGAATTCTTAAAATAAGCAGCTTAGAAATTAAAAGAAAGAAAGAAATGAAAACCTAATTAAGTCCTCGATGTCAAAACCACACCTAACGGTCTACATGACATGTTTGTGACTGTGCCTGCAGATAAGGCATCTAATAACTGGATCCTCGTCTATAAACACTATTACATTTCCTGTTCACAAACGAGGCTAGTCTTGCTCGATAACCTATACATTATCTATTTTTTTCTGAGGAAACAACTGGGTAATCATTCTTCAGAATAACAATCTTTCTAAACACCAGCTAATGATTATGATTCGGAATTACCTCATTTATATAAGAGTCCTAAACTTCATCAGAATTCCTGGTAAAATAAAGCATTGCTTCCTCGAGAGGTTGTTCAACTAAGTCCTTAATTCAAACTTCTTTGTACTATCAATTCAGTGCCGCAGTCGTATTGGGAAACTGTACACTCCAGATTTGGAATCAATGGAACGTAGACTTTGAAAAACCCCTAAGAGCTTTTTCTGACTCCATAAAAGCGTTTCCTCTATCAGAACAATATCATTTACCACTCTTTACACTACCATTTCCCATTCCAAACTTGGGAAATATCTTCGGTTTTTTTTAATGAAAGCCTTATTTTCCAAGAAAGGCGGACCACGTTATACAACTTAGATCCAGGATAAGTACACCGACTACAAAAACAATAGATTGTTTACAAAACCATTCCAACAAACTCTTTGGACCATGGGATCAAATAATACCCCTCTCTCGGACGACTTGGTTTTGTTTTCGTACGAGGCTGATTATATCAAAGATATTATCAGAACAGGTAACAGAGACATTGTAACGTCCTGATGTCAAGGACATTACCAGCAGGTTAAGGTTAATTAATGTCCAATGATTAATTTTCAGTTTCTTGATAGTTGCATCTTTTTGATTTGATATTCAATGACTGGTTCCAATTATCACGATTTCCGTGACAGATGTGGACTACTGACGGCTAACAACACATGGTTCCGTTGTCATCTGTACCAAGGCCTTCATGGGCTTTTCTATGTTAATCTTGTTAGTTCGTCTTTTCGTTTTATCCAGTTTTTGTTTCCTTGTTTGATCAGCTCATTCCAATTACGAGGACCTTACAGGAAGAGCGTACCAATTAAACCTGCTGCTGTCATTGTATGATTATTTCTAAACATATTTCTTCCTCATAATATCTCCCTTGACACTGTTTTACAATTTGACTTGTGAGGACGGCTTTTTGATTTGTCTCTTAGACGAATCATACGAAAGTTTGTAGTTACTACCCATTTTTAATGTTAAGTATGGTGGCATATTTCTGCCATCGAGTTGCCGACTTACGACATAAAGATGTTGACATATTTCCAAGAAGATGTCAACATCATAAAGAAATATGTCGACATAAACCGAAAAATATCTCGACTTATTAGCTTAATTGCCGAGATAATAATGTCGTGATAATTATCTAGGAAGTCGGAAACTCGGCTTTATATCGCACGGTGGCATATTTCTGCCAGCCACTTCCTAGATAATTATCACGGCAATATTATCGCGGTAAGTATACTATTAAGTCGACATATTTTTCGGTTTATGTCGACATCTTCTCGGAAATATTTCGACATCTTTATGTCGTAAGTCGGCAACTCGATGGCAGAAATATGCCACCATAGTTAAGCATTTTGGGAATGTGACGACTGGTTCACCCGTTGTCAGTATAATGTGACCGGGTGGGGTGTCCTGCTGGGTTTCCTCGGCACCTATGAGGTAGTACTATAATGTCGGTCGACATTAATTCCGCGCTATCACAATGAGGCAAACATGAACGTACTACAGCCTCCCAAAGAACATACTCTCATTATACGAATGTATCCTTAGGTAACCATAACTTTTGACAGAACGTTAAAGATATACATGTCTTCCTGTAACTCCATTGACGTTGGTCTCCTTTGGTCTCACCAGTGGTCCAGTCCTCAATCTATGGACCAATGCAATCCCGATGGTCAATGATACTCTGGTCATGTGGATGAACTTACTGCTGACGTTTTCTGATTGGCCTCGCCAGCGATGTCTTCCGGTCTACTAGGATTGAACAAAAGACACAAGATATCATCACATTTTGATACAAATTGAGAGGGTAGAGTCAAAACTGAATTGAGCTGCATCTCATAAGGAGTGGAATGATTGTTTGCATGCGTGGAAAAATTGAATTTTAAATGTATTATGCGTTGTTAAAAATCTTAATTTTTTTCTAAAAAATCCTCTGTTGATATCAGAGGAAAATCTATGTCTATTAATGTTAAAATCTAGATTGGAATGAGCAATGGTCCCATTCAACATATTTATTTTTGTTTTCAGTAGAATGTCAAGCACTCGTGTATAAATTAAAACGTGGCATGCAGGCAACATGTAATCATATCGACAGTGTCGGGTTCACATTAATTACCTTATTTTGTTGTAATTTTTGCCAATCGTGCCTCCTAAATACCTTCCGGACTAAGTGACGTGTTTTCTGATTTTTATGGTTCTTTGTTGATCCGGTTTTCTTTAAAAATACACTTGTAAATAGTTCAACGTCCTCGCATCAGCTAACAGGGCCATATGAGGACAGGAGTTAAGGAGACACCAACAAACAAGCGTAGAAGTAATACCACACATGAGAGGATACGAAAACACGAAAGAAAGGAAATAGACAGGACAAGGGCCAAAATGTTGCAATGGGTGTACGTTTGGTCTCTTCCCATATTCTGGCGGACCCCACTATTTCTTACCTACTAGTCTTCCCAACCTTCCTGAACGACTTCAAGTGAAGCCTTTGTGGTCAGTAAGAGACGAACAATAGCTTGTCCACTTCCTATCTGGAGAAAAATATCTCGTTGTAATGTAGAACTCAAAAAGGTCGTTTTGCTTTTTACAAGCCTTCCGATCAGGGACATCATGTAAAGGCGTTTACACAAATGGAACGTTGAGTAACCGGTATAAACAATTAAAATACAGACGTTACGATGAGTTGATGCTTACCATACAACAGTTACAACACGTCTCTTATATGTCCATTCGGTAGTGTGTGCAAGACGACACAGAAAGACGGAGGGTGGAACGGACAATTGAAAGTGATGAAAATGTTCACGTCTCAGATCTGTCTGCTTTAATGTCATCTTAACTATAGTCATTTTGTTCCGTCCGACGTCGTCCATCGTCCACCGTCCACCTTGTACCTTATGTCATTTAGCTCAAACTTGCCTCGAATGATTTTTTGGGTCGGTCTGAAATCCAAGATGACTGCCATGAACACAATTTTTAAAACCGTTTGAGCTCTCCACTTTGTCTGGTTGTATTTTGCTGAAAATTGGTGGGGATATAAAGGAAATGAAAGTCGACAAAGTTTTATTATTTTCAGCCTTCAAACTTCATCTCCAGTTCCACCAGTGGGCTTACACTGGTGTGGTGTTGTATAGTCAGATGATCGTCTAGGTCAGTTGGTCTCTTGTTTATATTTCTTCTCCTTCTATGATAGCTTCTTTAAAAACAAAAGAAAATTCCACAGTGATACTTTGTCCAATAAGTACTCTTTTAGGTGTTAAGGGGATTGAGATGACCATCTTGGTTGTTTGACATTCGAGACACTCGGATAGTATAGCTTCCATGATGGTTGCTGTGGGGAAATAAAACTCTGGCAAAAGGGCCTGTTTCCAAAATGGCCCCTTCTCTGATTCAAATTTCCTGTTGGTGGTGCATTGCCCATGCCGTTGTGGTCACAAATCTATAAAGTATAAAGATTTAGGTCACTTGGTTTGTTTTTTATGGCTCCTCAAAGTTGTACCTTTCAGAAGCTGTCTAAGTGTTGATAAAATGTGCATGCTATGTAAAATATTAATGCAAATCTAATCAAATGATGGTCACCGAAAAGAATACATTCATGGCATGATTGTGACAAAAAATCATGTTTCCATCGCGCCATTTGGCTGTTTTATGGAAGAAACAATCTCAAAAATGCCATTTTCGATGATAACATTTTAAACACAAAAACTGTTTTTTAGAGAATACACCCTTTTATGGGCGTTGGATGCAAACCAATTTTTATCCTATTAAACAGTACGTAATATGCTATTGATGAGAGGAAAAATCATCAACATGTAAGTGGTTGAACATTTTCAAATCTTGGGTTGAATTAGCCTATGGTTGAATTGCCGATTTTCGACTTTCTTTAGATAATTAACAAAAACACGAGAGTATTTGCTCGGTATGTTGAGAATATGTACATAGATATGAAAAAAAGTGAGAGAAACACTTTTTCATAAAAAAATCCAAGATGGCTACTTCACAAGTCCCCGTGGTTGAAGACATTGGCTGACAAATAGACAGAACAACAAACAAAACGTGTTCCTTATGATTTTGGTTGGTTTTCGCATTTACGGGAGTGTTCATAGCTACGGGCGATTGTATAATACCTATATTTATAAGTTTGGTTTGTCACATGGTAACGGGGATCTTTCATATCGAGCCCCAAACATACTTTCGACATATGCACTCCGTTGCCGCATGGCAAACTATTTCAAGTTTTGGCTGAATTTCTTCACCTGTGGTTGTAATGGTCGAGGATTTTCCAGCGCCCTGTAATACCCAAGGTAGTACAAGATACTGGAGATGTGCGCACACATTCACATCGTTCTCTCTCCAACTGGGCACTGGCAGTAGTAGTCCTTTATTGGGGCCTCATCATCGGGTGAAACGGTGAACCGTATCCAAACGTTATATTTCGTTTGGCTTTTGTGTCGAGAATGTATTTGACATCGGAGAAGGTCTGGGGAGTGCTGGTAAAGCCATAGTCTCATAGTCTCCGTCATCACTTAAATGTTCGGCGATGTAACCAGGAGCCAGAGATATCTGATACGTTCCACACGTAATGGTTCTCAAGTAATCGAGATCGAGACGGGGAAACAGTACGGAAGATGCATCCATCTTGACAAACTCGGACCTTGCCCGTCTAGATAGATCCGGATCTCTCTTGACTCTCTGAGCTAAACCATTCGGTGTTGTCAAACGGTCCTTCGTACGTTCAGCCATTAGCCTATCTTTGGCATCTCTATCTGGAGATCTCTGGTAGATCGGTCCTCTAATACCATTCAGACAGGCTGTGACGGTTCGAAGCAAAGCCAGATGAAAGATATGGGTAACAGTGCGAGTGGATTTCAAGGAACTGATGTTGGACCAACCTGTCCAGGTCATGCATGCCGAGTCATCAAGAGAAGAAAAGCTTATTGCAAACGCAGACTGGTTCTGTGAAAGGACATGCGACACCCCTAGGAGGTCATTAATTATTTCGGACGATTTTGATGGTAACTGAGATTCCAAGGAACCTCTACCATCAAGGACAACCTCTGTAGACGGATCTAAGTCGTTACCAATAAGGTGAATGGAGCAGACGCGGGATGAGGTGGGACACCACAGTTTGTGTGAATAGATCAGGTGATGTCTTGCACGTTTTGGTAAAACTGATGATTTTGTTCCATTTATTGCAAAGGTAACAAGACAGAGACAGCATTTTTTGTGTGAAGATGATCCATTCAAAAGATCATGAAGGGTCAGCAACGGCAGGATATGGGACGGGGAGTCATCTTCTTCCTCTATTTCCTGGTTCTGCTCGGGTTCAGGTTCAGTCTGATTTTTGTTCCGAAGATACTTCATGTAGCACTTCTGGCAAATAAGTGCTTGTTCCTTTGCTGACATCAATCCTTGTTGCACCAGCGTATCTAGGAGCCATTTATATTGTGGACTATTTACGTGCACTTCTGTTCTTATTGCCACTACGTTTCTTGAAGTATAGTTGACAGCCTTCTCCAACACATTTACCCTCCATCTTGAAACAATAACGATTGGTTTATGAAGCATCGATAAAGTAACAAAATAGCAAGCCACCGATGATTGCTGTAAACAGTTAATACTTAGTAGTTTGGTACAATTATGCGAAAATGTGTGATAAATAACGAACACAAAATAACAAGACAATATAATAAATCACATTCAATACCTCCAAGAAGCGCAGAATTGATTGATTACTTAGAACAAAATAAAGTATTTCATATGGATAATCTATCTATTCGATGTGGCGTGGTCGGCAGGCACAAAGAAAGTGAGACAAGTCAGGGTCCCAACCCTGACAGAGCCACAACGCTTTGGAGATGGGACAATAAAACAAGGAAAGTGAGACAAGAATAGCTAGCGTCGAGTCAATGATTCCGTAAACGTATAGACAAAGACAAGAAGATACGGATAAATGTACAAGGCCACACGATCAGAAAATTCAAAAGAGGACAACTTGAGATAGAACATTATTCATGTATCAGGGTGTCCTCAGTGTAAATCTTTATATCGATACTGTTAATTTATAGTCGTTAGATATCATAAAACTGTCATGAAAATATCCGCTCTGATATTCAATATAAAATTTTGTATATAATAAGCTATATAATAGGGTTTCAGACAAGGTTGTTATTCATTTCCCCTTTTCTTTCAATTTACAACCACATTCAGGCAGCGATATGAGAACGTTCCACCACATGGAATTAGCTGATTTTTGGTACACATATGAAACAAGTAAAGCTCTATCCGATTTTGTGATGGAAATTTGCATCCAAAACTATATAACGGGAGAAAATTGCAATTTTACGGTGTTTTGGAAATATTTATCAAAAGAAATTTATACTATATTGCGAATTACAATTTCGAGATAGCCTTCTTTTATTTACGACCTTATGTCTTTGATGCTCAAAATGACAACTTTATAAAAATACATTTTCACCGACATTATGAAATCTGGGTGTCGGAAAGGTGTAAAATTATTCTTCGGAAAAGAAAAAAACTGTAGTTGAGCTAGATAAGAAATTATACGGGGGCAGGCTCCTATGGAGAATTAACATTACTGGAAACAGGCCCTTTTTCCAGTCACTTTTCGATTGGTTGGTTGAACGGTCATCTGAATATGATCCCTTTAACAGGCCACCGTCAGATCACAGGTGTCTCCATCTGTACATGGTTAGTATTTATAGAAAAAAATAGCCCCTACTCTTACTTTATCAACACGGTGTAACACTTGAAGATCGATCGATGCATCGAATGTGGAACGGGGGTAGGCTATCTATCATATAAATGTTTTAAAACGAGCAGTCTGATTGGTCGACAATGATAGTTAGTATTTTTACAGGGTTGTCGACCAATCAGACTGCTGTTGCAAAACCGCTTTAAAAACCTACTTCCATCCACAGTCGACGCATCGTCCGATTGCACGACCACGTTTGGTCCATTTTCTCATATTTAAATCATTGTCACAAAACAAACGTTCTAAACCAAGGTTAAGTATGTTTGAATTTGATATTTTAGTCTGATTGAACTGAAATAAAAGTGAATTGAAACGCAGCCCCACTTCCGACTTTTCAAGTATTACGCCTTGTTAATAGAATAGGGTATGGGTTTTTCTGATAATACTAACCAGATACAGACGCCTGTGGTCAGATCGTGAGAAAATTCCTAAAAAACTACGACCTAGTATGTACGTCAAACATTTTCTCTGTTATACCAGTTTTAAGCCGCACGATGTGAGTAGTGATTGTTTGTGATGATTTTGTTTTACTTTAGTACGCCTCGATATCTTCATACTCTTTGTCCAATTAACAAATACGTGCAATGATAAACTGCGCTAGGTCCTTGGTGGATATTGTACTGTTTATGTTGTCGACATAGAGACGACGTTGATGGTCAGTCTCACGAAGATGATTACCAGGGGTAAACACGGGTCATTCTGACTATAGCTTACACTGTATAACTGTCCTTGGGTTGTACGCCAGCGATAAGCTGGACGATCTGTTTGTCCGGGTTACGCTGGTCGGCTTGTGTAAAACCTTGTCAGCCTAAGCCTGGTTGTAGCAGTCATCTACCCTCTATCATCGTTCCCGCTATCATCGCCACAATGAGCGCCAGATCCATCACAAAAGACACATTTGGGAAGACCAATGACGGCCAAGATGTGCATAGGTAGATGTTGATTATGTATGCCTATACTTGGATCATGTATTAAGTGTTCCATGACAATAGGATTGATTTGATATGATATGATATACACTTCAAATTATCTATTTACTGACGGTTGTGTCCGTGGTAAGTGTTTTCTGTCATTCATGATAGCCGAACATAATTGTAAACAAGTCGGACCAGAAGGATTTGTCGCTTTAGATTTCTATATTAGATGTATAGTGCGATAATATTTATTATACCTGTATGTCCGCATGTTACAGTATACTAAACACGGTTATACTTGTTACATAACACGAGGATACCGACATGTAAACAATCTCAACTCAGAATTGATAGAAATATTTACACAGACAATTGACAAAGTACACGGAGATTAAAACCAGGTTTTCTGCAGTATTCTCTGCTTTATTGACAAAGTCCGACAGGTAAATCGCTGTCAAATTAATCCGGATAATGTCACGTTCTTAAAATGATAACCTGGGCAGTGTAAACAGCACGTTGGTATCGTAAAAGGAGCTTCAAACGTAGACTATATCTCAGAGAGATTCTAATGACGACCATAAGACAAAAGTCACCATCTCTTGATATAAGACCTTAGGTTTATCGATTTGATATGTAAAATGTCTGGCCCAACATCATACATTAGGTGTGTCTGTCTATATTGCTTAACTGAGTGATATTTCTGACAAACTTTTATTTATGTTACACCTTTTCATTGTTAACCTGTATGCTGTTTGTTACAAACTTTTATAATATAATGTTGTTTCTAACACACGTTTGAATTACTGTTACACGTTATCCTTGGTATACGTAACCCGGAATGGAAAACACTATTTGAGAGTGACGCGTTACCATGGATACTTTACGAAAGCGATTGGACTGGCCCTTACCCTAACTTGCAATGGGTTACTTTCTGAACAGCCAAGAAAAGGAATTCTATAAAAGTGGCATTTGGGCCCTTAAACACCACGAAATTGTATATTGAAAGGGATTATGTCGAAAAATAATACAATATGTCTGGCCAAATTCAGCTTCCTTCAATACGGGGCTCACAACTTACCAATCAGCCCTCGTAGAATATTATCGCTCGCACTGCATTATGGGATTCGGAAGCCTTATATCGGAGCCTCATTTGCACGTTATCTCGTCAACCTGACTATTTAGATCGGTCAGAGATTTCTATATATATTCATATTATTTCACGTTTTTCGGAATCAGCACTACGGGAGCTATAATTAGGGATATAGACAATCTTCGCACTTTGTTCAATTTGAAAATCGTTATTTGCTTCAGCGTGACTACAGTACCTAAACGTTAAAAAACATATATTGTTTAACCGTGACAGTACTGACCTTGATAATTATAGGTTCACGTTCGTCAACAAGAACAACGTCACTATTCGAGTTCTAGATTACGGCTGTATCATCACCGAAATACTTGTCCCGGACAGGAATGGGGAGGTCAAGGATGTCAGTCTCGGCTTCGATGACATGGAAGGTACAGTTTTAAAAATAAAACTAATCATGTTGCAATAACACGCATCTGTGCATATGATTACATGAGTACGTCATTATAAATTCTCTTAGACTGGATTACCTGCCTTAGTACCATTTCTCTCCGCTAGGCTGTGCTCATGTATTTTCGAAGCGAAGCCTAGCGGAGAGAAGAAAAACTACGGCAGGTAATCCAGTCTTTATAAATTCTTTGACGTTAACGTAATCATATGTTACTCGGCACGCTCATCCAGTCATGCCCTACCTTTTTATTCGTCGTCACAGGTTATCCGACACGCTCTAGCTGTCGTGCTCTACCTGTACGCGTGTTTGTCGCATAACCATGTAAATACTAACCACAATACATCGCTCAGCTAGAGAGAACTTATCGACGAGTAAGCCAGAGGTACCGGGTTCGATCCAAAGCGGTTGTAAAGATTTGAATTTAATTGACCATGTACTCTTTAAGCCATAACAGGCTACTTGTTATGCCCTCAAGTTTTGCCCTACAGTTTTGGACGTCATAGCAGGCTTCTTGTTATGCACTATAGTTTTGTCCGTCATTACAGGTTACCTGACACGGTCTCCCTACTTTGGAGCTGTTTGTGGTCGGGTGGCGAACCGAATAGCGGGTGGCAAGTTCTCACTTGACGGTCAAGAATTCCAACTTCCACTCAACGATGTTCCCAACTCTTGCTTTCTTCACGGAGGTGTCAATGGATTCGACAAGGTAGTTATTTGCGTGCGTTAAATGTATTTATGATCTTAACTCTGTTCGCTGTGTAAGATGTCTATCTTTTCCCGCGTGTTTGATTAACTAGTTTATGAATGTATTCAAATGAAAAGTTTTTCAGTTTAAATCGTTATAAGTGTCAATATGTAGGAGAAATATATTGTATTACTCCGGTAGTAGCTATATGTCTGTTATTGTATTGTAAATCCATTCGGGCACTTGATACGTTCGCTCTCCGTCAAGGTTCTTTGGGACACAACTGTGGATGGCGATCGCCTGGTGTTGCGTTACGTCAGTGCTGATAAAGAAGAGGGCTTTCCAGGGGAAGTAACCACGACCGTATCTTACCGACTGTCCGACGACAATGTCTTTTCCATCGAGTACACCGCCACGACAACGAAAGCCACCCCTATCAACCTCACGAGCCACGCCTACTTCAACCTCGCTGGTCAGGTAACAAGCTAAACGACGGGAATTTGAATAATGAATAAGAAGCAGTAAACTTGTTTTAGGCATGTTGATGGAAGGAACAGGTTAGAAGGAACAGGTTGTTAGAAGTATGGCCTTTTTAACTTTCTAAACACTCAAAACATAAGGTTTACAACTTTGTTTTATTCAATAGGGGGCAGAAAATATGGATGGTCACGTGATACAGATACTCGCAGACAATTATACTCCTATGAACAAGCACTACATCCCTACGGGTAAGTGAATATGCTTGATTGACAGGATACATATCACTTTAGACAGATATAAGCATGGTTGTGTAGCACTTTGTATTGACTTATGTTAATTACAATCTCCAGAGAGAAGTATATGATATCTGTAATTATCCTGTCGAGGTCAGTAGTAGTTTGGTTTCTAAAACGTCCGTCATCCATTGACAGAGGTCGGTATGTCCCATTACAACTTTTTACATGCCCACGCTTTCGACGGTCCGCCATTTTGTGTTGACTTATAACCCGCCCGTTGCAATGTGGGACTAATTTGCACAGAAACTTGGTCCGTCGGACCCAGTTATGATATTCAGGAATTTCCTGTATACTTTCGTAAATACACATTTTCTTCAAATTTTGGATTTGAGATAATTGTTAGGTATTTATTAAGTCTGAAAACTGTAGAGGTCAAAATGTAAACATTTATATCCATTTCTTTGGGTGTATGTGGCTTTAATAACCTTTATCTTTTCAGGTGAGGTGGCCACAGTGGCGGGAACACCGATAGATTTTCGGAAGCCTGTGTCTCTCATTGAGAAGATGAAGGAGCTTGATCGCGGACATGGTTTTAACCTCAGCTTTGGTGTTGTGGGGAACAGCAAGCTGAAGTTTGTCGCCAGGTAAGACACATCATGGGCCAATACGAAAGTAGCCACCTAAAGAAAGATAATTTATCTTAAGATTATTTTTATGTGCACTGAAATTAGAATATTGTTTATTTATATGGACATAATTTTTACGTTGAAATAAAAGTTATGGAAAACTATTTAAATGATAATTATATATTGGTAGCGATTTTACTTGGATTACGTTCGGTAGCAGGAAAACACATTTGGAATCCAAAACCCGATCAACATTTCCTAAATGCCTATTGACGAAAAGACGTTCCTGTGGATCTGCTGTCAGTAGATGCGTAGAAGATGACAACATAATCTGAACTTGTGACGTATTGAATTATCAATCATGAAATTAGTCACACAAAAATGATCACAAAGACGAGAAAAGACGACATCTCGACATTAATTGCCAGCTGAAATCTTCTTCGTCCATGACCCGTCCGTCATTAAAGCTTGCTTATCCTCCAACAGAAGAGGTTTGGTTGCTATGGTAGATTCCCATTTGCCCTTGACTGTGTTTATTTTGCAACTGGCTAGAAAGACAGACCACAATGATCTGAAAATTGACAATTACGGATTTTGACAGTTAAATTTTTTTTTCGCTTTTCCTCAAGTCCAGTAGAAATCAGTAGTCTCATATGATGAACAACTTTTGTCTGACGACCCATATTTGAAATTGAGACTATTTTCTAACTATTTGTCCCTTTTCATACCTAATGTGACCATAGCGATTGCGAGAGCATCAAACAATGACACTCGAGGAAAACATGATGGTGTTGAATAGGTGTGAAGTTAGTTTGTCCTCCTTCATATTTAATGTTGATTTTGATAAGAACAACACAACTGTTGACGCAGGTCTTACCTGAAGAGACTGGCCAGAATCAAGTGGGAGAGACAGATATTTGAACGATATTCTACTCAATGAGCAAATGGCAGCTTCACTTTGAAAATGCAGTTAAGCGAGTAAAATATAGGGACATATTATCACATTATTGGGTTATTGTTGAAATGACTGACAATGACCGAATAAAAAGGTGATGAAGTGATTACTACAACGGGGTTGTTAGGGAAGAGACAAGACAACATTACCCTGTAGAATCGCCTATTTACAAGACCGACTAAGTGGAACTGCTCCTTGAATCAATGAGGTCGCATTACAAATGTAATATTGTCACCGATAAACGTGTTTCAGATTAGAGCATGCCCCATCAGGGCGCGTCATGGACGTCTGTACTACAGAACCAGGCCTCCAGTGCTACACGTCCAAGGAACTAAACCCTACTCTAGGAAAAGGTGGTGTCACCTATCAACCATTTTCCGCGGTTTGTTTGGAGGCCCAACGCTATCCCGACAGCGTCAATCACGTAAGTAACGGATATAACTGTAGAAACATTCGTTATCACGATTTCATCATCAGTATATTTTCTCTCGTCGTTAGTAGTGTTTGTCACACAATATGTTCTTGTAAATTGTTGAACAACTTGTAACGACAAACAACTTCTAACGAGACATCGTTGTGTTAGGAAGTTTATCGGTGTCCTGAAAATTGAAAAATGTGTAAAAATAATTCCTACGTGCTCAGATTTATTTCTCTCTGCATTTTAGTTCTCTTTGCATGTATGCATTACAATTCTGATTATTGACAAGAATACAATCATTGAATGTCTTTTCTGAAGTATGAGACCTAAATGTTAAAATTGACGGACATTATGAAAGTCTGACAAAGTCAATAACATAAAACACTAGCACGTATTAATGGCTCTTACAGAGAGGTAGACGTGTGGTGATAATGAGATGTTACGTGTACTTACAGAGTAACTTCCCTAATTCCATACTGAGACCCGGTGAGCTATATCAACAGACAACCACGTACAAATTTGGAGTAACAGATTGACATCGTGTGCATCAGTGAACGGAAGAGAAATGTTTGGGAACCAGATTTTCTGACCACGTATTTGCGGGCATCAGTACGACGTAACCAGAATATACACGACACAAGTCTGGGATGACCGACTGACCCCGACTAAACACTATTTAATATATTCTCTTGCTTAACAAATGTACCATGTATTATATCATATGTCCTGTACAATTTTGTATGTATTTAATTTATATGTTTATGAGAATAAAATCATTGTCTTTGTCATTGTCACAAGTGACAACAAACCAAACTGAAAGAGATGACACATTTGTGGATAATGCAGAGAATTCAATGCCAGAAATAAATGATAAATCATCTGGCCTGTTACATTTCTGAATTTGTTGACAAATAATTGTAACAACAAATTCTTATCACATTCAAAAGACATATTTCGTCGGCTTGACTTCCTTAATTGTATGATAAGATACCGAATGTGAGCTTGAACGACCTACAAATGTAGCTTAGATATAATTACTACCACAGCTGACATAGTATTAGTATATGCGCCAGTTCGTAACCAAATGTGAACCTAACGTATGGCCACCAGCTTCATTAAGGTTTTATACGAATTACTTCATGTCACATTAGAATACAGTTGAAGTGTTGCTAGAGTGAACCATATTACATTATTAACATTAACATTCTTATTGAAGAAATGACGCAGCCAAGTTTTCCAGGAATCGTGCGAAACCCTCGTTTAAAAAAAAAAAATCAAACAAACTAGATGGCGGTACGTGTGTTTTACAAAAAAGACATTATTGTTACCTAGGAATGAAACTAATGTAGATTGAAGAGTTTTATTGTTATTATTATTATATTGATATAGAGAGATAATTAACATGTTTTCATTTTTTACACCTAAAAGCTGATAATTCTCTGGCCCGTTCGAATCTTTATACTTTTATATTATCACAAAACAATTTATAGTCCACTTTTAAATACACTCAAACCGCTTACCCTTAACCTACAAATTTAATTGTGACGGGTTATTGTTGAGAGTTACTGATAAGGATTACTATTAAGAACTATTGTTGACAGTTACTGTTAAGGATTACTGTTAGGGATTGTTGTTAAGGATTATTGTTGAAAGTTACTGTTAAGGATTGCTGTGAGTGGTTATTGTTGAGAATTACTGGTGAGGATTACCGTTAAGTATTATTGTTGAGAGTTACTGTTAAGGATTACAGCCCGGGATAATTGTAGAGAGTTACCGGTAAGGATTACTGTTAATGATTACTGTTCAGGATTTTTGTTGAGAATTACAGGTAAGGATCACTGTTAAGTATTAGTGTTGACAGTTACTGTTAAGGATTACTGTTAAGGATTATTGTTGAAAATTACTGTTAAGGATTAATGTGAGGGGTTATTGTTGAGAATTACTTGTGAGGATTACCGTTAAATACTATTGTTGAGATTTACTGTGAAGGATTACTGTTCGGGATAATTGTTGAGAGTCACACGTAAGGATTGCTGTTAATGATTACTGTTAATGATTGTTATTGATAATTACAAGAAAGGATTACTGTTAAGTATTATTGTTGACAGTTACTGTGAATGATTACTGTTAGGGATAATTGTTGAAAGTTACTGTTAAGGATTACTGTTCCTGATTATTGTTGACAGTTTCTGTTAAGGATTTCTGTGACGGGTTATTGTTGAGAGTTACTGATAAGGATTACTATTAAGAATAATTGTTAACAGTTACTGTTAAGGATCACTGTTAAGGATTACTGTTCAGGATTACTTTTAAGGATTACTGTTAAAGATTACTGTTAAAGATTATTGTTGACAACTACTATTAATGATTACTGTGACGGGTTATTGTTGAGAGTTACTGATAAGGATTACTATAAAGTATTATTGTTGACAGTTACTGTTAAGGATTACTGTTGAGGATTACTGTGAGTGGTAATCGTTGAGAATTACTGGTGAGGATTACCGTTAAGTATTATTGTCGACAGTAACTGTTAAGGATTACTCTTCGGGATAATTGTTGAGAGTTACCGGTAATGATTACTGTTAATGGTTACTGTTAAGGATTTTTGTTGAGAATTACAGGTAAGGATTACTGTTAAGTGTTATTGTTGACAGTTACTGTGAATGATTACTGTTAGGGATAATTGTTGAAAGTTACTGTTAAGGATTACTGTTCCTGATTATTGTTGACAGTTTCTGTTAAGGATTTCTGTGACGGGTTATTGTTGAGAGTTACTGATAAGGATTACTGTTGAGGATTACTGTGAGTGGTAATTGTTGAGAATTACTGGTGAGGATTACTGTCCGGTATTTGTGTGGAGAGTTACCGGTAAGGATTACTGTTAATGCTTACTGTTCAGGATTATTGTTGAAAGTTACTGTTAAGGATTACTGTTATGGATTATTGTTGAGAATTACTGGTAAGGATAACTATTAAGTATTATTGTTGACAGTTATTGTTAAGGATTACTGTTGAGGATTACTGTGAGTGGTAATTGTTGAGAATTACTGGTGAGGATTACTGTCCGGTAATTGTGTGGAGAGTTACCGGTAAGGATTACTGTTAATGCTTACTGTTCAGGATTATTGTTGAAAGTTACTGTTAAGGATTACTGTTATGGATTATTGTTGAGAATTACTGGTAAGGATTACTGTTCCTGATAATTGTTGAGAGTTACCGGTAAGTTTTACTGTTGATGATTACTGTTAAGGTTTGTTGTTGAGGACAAGTAAGGATTACTGTTAAGTATTATTGTTGACAGTAACTGTTAGGATTACTGTTAGGGATAATTGTTAAGGGTTATTGTTAAGGGTTACTGTTAAGGGTTACTGTTAAATAATTATGTTAAGGTTCACTGTTAAGGATTACTGTTCAGGATTACTTTTAAAGATTACTGTTAAGGATTATTGTTGAAAGTTGCTGATAAAGATTACTGTGAGGGAAAATTGTTGAGAGTTACTGGAAAGGATTACTGTTAATGATTACTGTTCAAGATTATTGTTGACAACTACTATTAATGATTACTGTGACGGGTTATTGTTGAGAGTTACTGATAATGATTACTATTAAGTATTATTTTTGACAGTTACTGTTAAGGATTACTGTTAGGGATTGTTGTTAAGGATTATTGTTGAAAGTTGCTGTTAAAGATTACGGTGAGGGATAATTGTTGAGAGTTACTTGAAAGGATTACTTTTGATGATTACTGTTAAAGACTATTGTTGACAGTTACTATTAAGGATTACTGTTATGGATTAATGTTAAGGATTATTGTTGACAGTTACTGTTAAGGATTAATGTGAGGGGTTATTGTTGCGAATTACTGGTAAGGATTACTGTTAAGGGTTACTGTTAACTCATTATGTTAAGGATCAATGTTAAGGATTACTGTTCAGGATCACTGCTAAGGATTACTGTTCAAGATTACTTTTAAGGATTACTGTTAAGGATTATTGTTGAAAGTTGCTGTTAAAGATTACGGTTAGGGATAATTGTTGAGAGTTACTGGAAAGGATTACTGTTAATGATTACTGTTAAAGATTATTGTTGACAGTTACTATCAATGATTACTGTGACGGGTTATTGTTGAGAGTTACTGATCAAGATTACCATTAAGAATTATTGTTGACAGTTACTGTTAAGGATAACTGTTAAGGATTGATGTTAAGAATTATTGTTGACAATTACTGTTAAGGATTACTGTGGGGGGTTATTGTTGAGAATTACCTGTAAGGATTACTGTTCCTGATAATTGTTGAGAGTTACTGGAAAGGATTACTGTTAATGATTACTGTTAAAGATTATTGTTGACAGTAACTATTAAGGATGACTGTGAAGGGTTATTGTTGCGAATTACTGGTAAGGATTACTGTTAAGTGTTACTGTTAAGGGTTACTGTTAAATAATTATGTTAAGGATTACTGTTCAGGATTACTTTTAAGGATTACTGTTAAGGATTATTGTTGAAAGTTGCTGTTAAAGATTTGAGAGTGACTGGAGAGGATTACTTTTAATGATTACTGTTAAAGATTATTGTTGACAGTTACTATTAATGATTACTGTGACAGGTCATTGTTCAGAGTTACTGATAAGGATTACTATTAAGTATTATTGTTGACAGTTACTGTTAAGGATGACTGTAGAAGATTACTGTGAGTGATAATTGTTGAGAATTACTGGTGAGGATTACCGTTAAGTATTATTGTCGACAGTAACTGTTAAGGATTACTCTTCGGGATAATTGTTGAGAGTTACCGATACTGATTACTGTTAATGATTTCTGTGAAGGATTTTTGTTGAGAATTACAGGTAAGAATTACTGTTAAGGGTTACTGTTAAAGGTTACTGTTAAATAATTTTGTAAAGGATTTCTTTGAAGGATATCTGTTAAGGATTATTGTTGAACGTTGCTGTTAAAGATTACGGTGAGGGATAATTGTTGAGAGTTACTGGAAAGTATTACTGTTAATGATTACTGTTAAAGATTATTGTTGACAGTTATTATTAAGGGTGACTGTGACGGGTTATTGTTGAGATTTACCGATAAGGATTACTATTAAGAGTCAGGTCAAGTCAATAAATCAGAGATGTTCCTGATGAACAAAACATGACGATATGAACATATTATTTTACTGTCCCTGTCGAATCTGAATGCAACACCTTGTACCAATGTAGTATCCGCCCTGGGAATGGACCAAAGGCAGAAGATTTTACATCCGGAATCTGACTTAACTCCTCTAACACAACCAGAATGACGATTTCTGCACCATGTGATTTGTCGTCTGGTGCCATGTGATATCTGTTCTAAGATCTCCGATAATTTCTTGTAATATTTCTTGTCACTTTTCCTTGAGCATCACCGAATCTAAGACGAACTGATTGATAGGAGTGGTTCACGAATAAACATCATCATGCCATTGCGCACTTATATTATACACGGACTTTCTAGTGCTTTGACAGTGTGCCTTATACTCAATGATATCCTTTAGGTTCCTCAGTTCGCCTGGTGCCCTGCAATTGGCAGGGCACAGTGCGTGTCTTGTTCCGCTGTTTGGAGTCGACTAAAGAATATCTTCGCTGGTCGTGGTAAAAACTATATATATACTAAATATCAACAGAAAATCACTGAACGTCATGTACAGATTTCGTTGGTTAGTTGATTAGCCAACGAAGACTTAATCAGACTGAAATATTTCTAGAGCATATAACATATGAACGTTTGGACGTTATTGGCGTCTCTTTGAGGACACTTATTATATTAAAGGTCGTTAGATCAATCATTATGTAAGTCCAATACACATAAAACGCCTGTATGGCCCATGTAGGTCCTGCAGTGCTTCAAGCACGACACGCTGACGGGAATACCAGAACTGTTGATCAACGTTCGGTACTGGGCGTCATTACTTGTTTTAACGTTAAAAGTGGGTTATTATGTTACATGTAAAATGTATTTTGGAAAAAAAAAACACTACATGTTTAGTGAACATAAAATGTCTGATTTTTCAACAATACTTAAATCGGTGTTTTTTTTTAGTTTTTCATTCAATCTAATTACGTAGTCATACTTTAACGTTCAACCGACCAGAGCCTGAATTGCTATAACTTCCACTCTAGCCCACAATGCTTTAAGAATTATCTTCCGTATATTTGTACATAAACTTGAGACACGGTATCAGTGTTAACCTTGATAACTGTCCTCCTCGATGTGAAGGTCTGTGATAAGCCGTCGATCTGTTCGTCCCAGATACACAGGTCAGTTTGTGTAAACTTGCCGGATCATCTCCACTGACGCCGGATTGTGGCAGTCATCTACTTTCTATCGTTCCTGTTGTCGTCGCCGCAATGAGTGCCAATACCATCACCAAGGACTTATTTGGGAAGACCAAGGACGGCCAGGATGTTCAGAGGTAATGTAAATAGGTTCCTCTGATCACTTCAGGTATAGACGCAACACGACGATTCTACTTAGAACCCGGTCATGCACAGGACTGTAAAAGTTACAATGGCTTATCTTATAAACGTGGAAAAATAAGCATGATTAAGGCAAAAAGTGTACATGAATCCAGTCAATACGTACTGACAATTTGTCTCTGTACAATAAGACACGAGGTGTTTTAACAAACCTTACTATTATTTTTAAGATATGGCCTTGACCTTGATAATTATAGGTTCACGTTCTCCAACAAGAACAACGTCACTATTCGAGTTCTCGATTACGGCTGTATCATCACCGAAATACTTGTCCCGGACAGGAATGGGGAGGTCAAGGACGTCAACCTCGGCTTCGATGACATGGAAGGTACATTTGTTAATGAAAACTTAAACATGTCCTCTTCATATATATCCGTCAATCAGGTTTACCGGCGCGACTTTTTACAAGTCTGTCATTACAGGTTACCTGTCATACCCTAATCTAATATGAAGTGTTCTGATGTTAATATCGCCTTTCAAGCTGCCTTGTGGCGATTTAACATCAGAACCCGACCCATACAGAAAACGAGCAATTTTTCCGACCCACCCTCAGGTCGGCGTTTGAACAATATTTCCCCTTATTCCCTTCAACCTGGCACATAAAATGTATACATCGATTAAAAGGTAAGATATTATTTTATAAGCTTACATACATATTTTACTCACTGGTCATCGTTCACTATATATATCCGTCAACATTCTTTTCAAACCTGTTTTCAGCATAGTTTTGAAAATGGCCGCCATCGTCAGGACACAAGATCTCGCGAGATTTCAATGTAAACAGTCCCTTGTGACGAGATTTGGGTCACGTGATTCGCTATGGTGGTAGCTTTGAAGTTCTCTGAAAACGAGATGGCAAAGTATGCGGACGGATATATTTAGTGAACAATGACCAGTGAGTAATATATGTATGTAAGCTAATAAAATTTTATCTTACCTTTTAATTGATGTATATCTTTTATGTGTCAGATTGAGGGGAAATGGAGTAAATGTTGTTCAAACGCCGACCTGAGGGTAGGTCGGAAAAATTGCTCATTTTCTGTAAGAAGTTCTGACGTATCTACGTAGTAAGATCGTCAGAAAATTCGGACTAACCCTGATCATGTGTCCGTCATTACAGGTAACCTGTCATTATACTCATACTCTAAATGTCCGTCATTACAGGTTACCCGTCATACTCTAATTATGTTTCCTTTATAACAGGTTACATGTCATACCCTAGTTACAATATGTGTCCATCATTACAGGTTACCTGTGATACCCTAGTTATGTGTCCTTCATTATAAGTTACCTGTCATACCTTAACCATGTGTCCTCATTACAGGTTACCTGACACGATCTCCTTACTTTGGAGCTGTTTGTGGTCGTGTGGCGAACCGAATAGCGGGTGGCAAGTTCTCGTTAGACGGTCAAGAGTTTCAACTTCCTGTCAATAATGGCCTCAATTGTCTTCACGGGGGTGTCAAGGGTTTCGACAAGGTATGTTCTGTAATTTGAATGTCAAACTCGCAGATTGATCTTTTCACAAACTTTGTAAGTTAAAAGGAAACATATCTACCATGTTAGCGGCACCATTAAAACGCTTGATAAATACATTATTAGTAAGGAAACCTTTCAAACCTGTCCGTAAATAAATAATAAAAAAAAAGGTCTTCAAATTCAGGTGAATTCTGTCGGCTTAAGTTGCACATCAATGGATACATCTTTGCTATTTTTCTCCACCAAGGTTCTTTGGGACACAACTGTGGATGGCGATCGTCTGGTGTTGCGTTACGTCAGTGCTGATAAAGAAGAGGGCTTTCCAGGGGAAGTAACCACGACCGTATCGTACCGACTGTCCGACGACAATGTGTTTTCTATCGAATACACCGCTACGACAACGAAAGCCACGCCTATCAACCTCACAAATCACTCCTACTTCAACCTCGCTGGGCAGGTACGCTAGCCATAAACATGTTAAATTGGACAGTCAAATGTTTTCAAGGTTTTAATCTTAACGTAAAACAAATTATGTTAAAAAGCAACACTCTATATAAAAAGATAGCATTTAATTCCAGTTTAACTAGATTTTCTAGCCATTTAATCTGTTTTGTTTTTGTTACATTGGTATGACTAATGTGCATGAACAAAGAGGTTTTTTTCATCAACAGGGTTCCAGCAATTTGGATGGTCACATCATACAGTTACTAGGGGACCACTATACTCCCTTGAATGAAAACATCATTCCTACAGGTAAGTTATTATTCAGACAAGGTAAACAAGCATACGTGCTTGTTGTTATTTTATGATAATCAGCACATATCGTAAGACATTGGCGTCGTTGTTTGTTACAATGATTTTGATCGGTTAAACCTGTAGAGCTGCGTTATAGAGTTTCTCTAAGTAAAGAGTTCGTCAAAGAAAGATGCGTTTCGAAGAACTACATTATCTTTGTCTATACATTAATTGGCCTCTGACAATGTTGACGCTAGGTGAGGTGGCTACTGTGTCAGGAACGCCTATGGATCTTCGGAAGCCCGTGGCTCTCAGTGAGAGGATGAAGGAGGTCAACGGTGGACTTGGATTCGACCACAATTTTTGTGTCGGGGAAGGCGGCAAGCTCAAGTTCGTCGCCAGGTACTATCGTAGTATTGTACATGTGGCGACATTTAACCATTGTTATGAAAGAGAAATCATTAAATTGTGCTGACATCCAGTCACTGTTTACCGAGGGTTCGTTACATCTTACTAAGGTCTGATTTCTGTTTCTTGATAGATTGTTGCAATGCACTAATGTAAGTCACTTTCACTTGTTACAGGGTAGAGCATGTCCCCTCGGGACGCGTCATGGACGTCTGTACAACAGAACCAGGCCTCCAGTGCTACACTTCCAAAAATCTCAAGCCTACTCTTGGGAAAGGTGGTGTTACCTACCAACAGTTTTCCGCATTTTGTTTGGAGGCTCAGCACTATCCCGACAGTGTACATCACGTAAGTAGCCTCTATCTCTGATGATGCCACAACGTTGGCCACCGTCACCACAAATCTGTCACCACAATGTACCACGTAAGTTAAGTCCGTCATCAGAATGTACCACGTAAGTTAAGTCCGTCACCACCATGTTCCACGTAAGTAAAATCCGTCACCGCAATGTACCACGTAAGTTAAGTCCGTCACCACCATGTTCCACGTAAGTAAAATCCGTCACCACAATGTGCCACGTAAATTAAGTCCGTCACCACAATGCACCACGTTAGTTAAGTCCGTCACCACAATGTGCCACGTAAGTTAGGCCCGTCACCACAATGTACCAGGCAAGTAAAGTCCATCACCACCATGTTCTACGTAAGTCAAATCCGGCAACACAATGTATCACGTAAGTAAATTTGTCACCACAATGTACCACGTAAGTAAAGTCCATCACCACCATGTTCCACCTAAATAAAGCCCGTTATGACAATGTACCAAGTAAGTAAAATCCGACACCACAATGTACCAAGTAAGTAAAATCCGACACCACAATGTACCACGTAAGTGAAAACCAATACCACAGTGTACCACATAAGTAAAATCAGTTACCACAATATTCCATGTAAGTGAAATCGATACCACAATGTGCTAGGTAGGTAAAGTCCATCACTATACTGTACCAACGTAAGTGAAATCCGTCACCACAATGTACCACGTTGGTGAAATCCGTCCGTCACCACCATGTACCACGTCGGTGAAATCAAATACCACAATATACTGGGTAAGTAAAGCCCGATACTTTCAATTCCACTAGGTATATAGTGCTCCTCATTATAGATTCCACCACGTCAGTACAGTGTATTTAAGTATCTGTTATTGGGTAGACAAATGTCGTTCTGATACTACAGGTCTCTAGCCGTCAATTCGATATAAAAATTATACTTAATTAAGAAACACATAATTTTACTTTGTAAATCATGACAGCTGTCATATTCTCAGATGGCCTAGGTTACCCGAATATATACCTTTCTAATCATGATAAAGAGAGACAGTTGTGTAAACAATAAAATTTATTTATGCTTCAGTTATATTCATCATGAATTATTACTCCAAGTTTTCCCATTGAATAATATTTCACGAAAACATTTTATAAGAATTTGTATCTATTTTTTTCGTAATCAACTGTATCTTCTCTTCCCTCAATATGATGGTGCTTGCGTTTGTCTAGGTGTCTGTATGAAATACATGACACGAGTTTGTGTACTTACAGAGTAACTTCCCTAATTCCGTACTGCGACCTGATCAGTTATATCAACAGACAACCACGTACAAATTTGGAGTAACAGACTGACCTCGTGTGCATCAGTGAACCGGAACCGGAAACACACTAGTTGGGAGACTGGCCACGTCTCGCATCAGTAGAACGTACGCTCACACTATAGAAGGTTGGGATGGCCGACTGTTGATACATTTATAAAGTAACTATATTGATGGAGATTAAACGTTTATACAGAATGCTGAAGATTGAATGTTATATTTCTATAAATGATAAAACAATCAAATATCATGTTCCAAGTTTAAATCTCTTGGCGACGTTCGGAGGAAATATATCCAAATAAATCTAACATAAATATTTCAATAAATTACCAAACATACATGAACGTAAACAATAAGCTGAACTTCACGCCAAAGTTGATCATGTTCGTTAAGAATGACATATTTTACTTGGGCTACACTGTAAAATGATACATCCCATATGGTGTTTGACACATGATCGAGAAGGACCAGTTAGCCTCGTCCGTGTCCGTCCCAGGGAGCTGTCCCGCCCTGTAGATGTAACGGATGAATAGGGTTATCCAGGCCAACGGCGGTTTCGGCCACCGACCCCTCACGTCGCCGGAACACAGCCTACGGCAGTGTGTGGAGACGGGAACCTTGTTAACCAATCAATGATATGCAAAGTGAATCCCATACCGTTGACGTAACATATCGTCCACCCTGCCAAAGTTACGTAAAATACTGTAAATTCAGATGTAGGTTAATAGACTTCTATAGTCCCTTCATAGGAAACATGTCCAGCGAACTTAGAAACACTTCCTCCTGCAGTTTTCTCACAGCATTAAGGTAGTTCCTCAAATTGTTCCAGTAGCTTTTGGACTTTAGAGATGCCTTCTTTGAGCGAACTCTTTCTTGTACACGGAAGGGAATTCCTGGCTGCCGGTCGGACATTGGTTCGGTCGTGTTGGAGGCTCCCTGTCGGTCGGAAAGTGGTACCACAGTTTCGGAAACACACTGTCCGTCATCAGAATGTGTCAATTCATCCAATGATAAGCGAGAATTCTTTCTAGATGTATACTTCCGCATGGATTTCATGTTGTCTAACGCTGTTCTGCGGGTGTCTAGAGATATGTCGAATGGTACCAGTCTGGCCACAGAGACAGGGGCTAGTTCTCTATCCGTAAGATTTCGGGTACATACTTGTAAGCGGGTTCCATCTAATGACCACCTCTTCCGTGAGTGTAAATCTTGCTTAATGGGCGGGTACAGCGGTGGTACCAGTGTTTCTGAATCGCCATTACAGGTCTTAGATTTAATTTGATCAGAAGATTTCTTACTGTCGTGCTTCTGTGTGGCGTTATCATCCCCTCGTACCTTTCCTCGTGTGTCAGGTAAGTGTTTGACCCTGCGCCTAAGGTAGAGTCCAGGTGTGATCTCTATCCCACCAATATCCACGGCGCCGGTTTCCTCGTGCACGTGTGGTAGTACAACGGACATGGAAGTGCGGCGGATGACTCCCACAAAATGTTCCTCTACGTCATCCGAACTGGTGTCACGTTCCCATTGGGGCCAAGTATTCTCGCTCATACCGGTTTCTGATATTTCTGACAATGCCACAGTTTGTGCCTTTCCGTCGTCTCTGAATGTTTCTAAAGCGACGTTACCGAGTAATGAATATCCCTTTACGGATTCGCAATTTTCGGTTTGCAGTGCACAAGAGGAACGCCTGGACGTTGCTGCCTGGACCTCCATACTTTCCCGTCGGTCATTATAGTTTGGCACTTCCAGGAGTTTATCATTTTGTGAGACAAATGAACCCGTAGGTTTACCATTACATGACCACGTGGTATTCGCGGTGACACATTTCGTAGATAATATTGGCAAGGACGTATCACCGGAACCAGAAATGTTTGTTACATCTATCCTCGGATTTTATTTTGCTGGATTTCTTTTGAAAAGAAGTAGGCGTCTTTTTCCTGGGGTGTGTATGGGGAAATCCATTTTCAGTGGTACTCTTGTGGACTCCGTCACGCCTTATGCTCCGAACTCCAGGTAGGGAGCATGTCTCTATTCTCGGCAAGATAAGCCTGTGGATAGTCGGTTTTCCGTGGATAGGAGTATTATTTCTGTGCAGCCCCATCTATAAGGATTTTCTCTCTGCTGGTTAACCGTCCTCTTGTGTCTCGTGGAAGTCTAAATATGTTACAATCAGACGAAATATTCCGCCGTACCTGTGTTTTAGGCAGGTGTGTATAAATCAAACATCACCTTGATCAACTTTGTTTCATTACAGTAATAGATCGATCACAGTTTGTATTGGCAGTGAGGTTTGCTAGTGTTTGTTTTTGACGATTGATGGCCGTTCTGTATACATGTACAATGAATACTGTCTAGCTATGTATTACACGTGTTGTATAATCGTTCTGTTATCAGGTATATTTTATGCAGTCGAAAGAAATACGAAATTGATTGATCGCACTCCTATATACGATTACGTATTATTCGATAATGCTACTCTGTAACATGATTGTGTGTTGTGATTGAACATTACCAGTTTTGGTGTCTAATAATCAACTGCGTTATTAAATATTATACATATCCGAGTTGAAATGGTAAGAGTAGTCTGATAAAATATATCACATCTCCAGGAAAGTTTTCTCTCCACGGAGCTGCCTGAATAGCTCGAAGACACAAAATACCTTATCCACGAATATTTCATGTTATACAGAATAGTTTGGCATCAAATAAATAACAACAGAGAATGCTGTGTTAGTTTGTGTTAGTCCTACTCGGACGTTATCATTTAAGGTGCAATATCACATTCTCTAACTCAATCGGAAAACCACTCGAGCCTTTTCGGAGCCTTTCCACTATACCTTCCCAAGAAATGACGGAAAGGTCCGAGTGGTTTTCCGATTGAGTTAGAGAATGTGATATTGCACCTTAAATGATTGTAGCGAGGAATACCGACCCCCTTTCATGCGATAGTTCCAAAAGAGTAATAGGACAGATCCTGTGTTAAAACCAGGACACTTTTTTTAAAGTTTATAACAACCAGATGTATGATAGCTAATATGTTACTAAACAATACTGGATACTAACTTTATAACCAACCACCTTACCGTGAACACGAAATCCGCACCTTGAACGTGAACTCGTTCACACGGATTGTTCTTAGTGTAGTTTACGTATAATGCAAGTTTTAAGTTTCAGTTTCATGTAAAAAATAAATAAATAAAAGTCATCTACACTTGTTTTTAATTGTAACCGTGTTGACTTTGATGTCTTTTACTGTCATTTCGTGCAATGCTTACAACTAAGCGTATAAGAACTGTCAACTCATCTCGGACAAATGCGTGTGTAAGAGTTACCTCCCTGCAATTCATTCCATGTACCTGTAAGGTATATTTGACGTGTACTGTGTATAACTTACTTGATAAAATTACGTCCAGACAATTCGCTTTTATTATATATAGGCTTCTTTAAATTTCCTAATCCAATGTGACACTTTGGAATGTAAACGGAACAGTTCCGAATGTTAAAGCTTTCATTGTACCTCTTCTTGTTGTATCTATCAATCACTTCCTTGTAAGTAATTTTATAACACAAACGCCTGGTCGACTTTTAGACCAAATGTGACATGTTCGTTTTGTCAATTAAGATCCAATCGCTATAGATAGCTTCTCGTTTAATTACGAGTTTGGTTGTTTATCCATTATACTTTCTTTGATTATATCTATTTCTGGCGCAGGGTGAAATTCCCATATCCTTTTAAAAGTTTCTTTTTATATAGCACTCACAGATCTGACAGATTGCTAATCCAGCTTGTTAAGTTTGTTGTATACATATTGTGAGAGTTTCTCTATTGTTTGAAGGTAAGATCAGGCCTCCCTATCTACAAACACGTCCGTCCAGTTTCGAAGGTTTTTTTTAAAAGATACAGAACAGAAAGAAGGATACTATTCTCAATATTCGGCTATGTCGTACTAACAATATGGATATGTAAATGAGCTGATTTCTATGTCGTACAAACAAAAAGGATATGTAAATGAGCTGATTTCTATGTCGTACAAACAATATGGATATGCAAATGTGCTGGTTTCTATGTCGTCATAACAATAATGATGTGTTGATTTCTATGTCGTACAAACAATATGGATATGTAAATGAGCTGATTTCTATGTCGTACAAACAATAAGGATTTTATGTGCTGATTTCTAAAACTTCATCCTATCTATCGGAAGATAGATGTGTTTCTCGGGAAGATGAAAAACGGACCATCTGTGCCAACGTGGTTGTGACCTTGGGAAAGACACTTTACCTCCCGTATGTTTAGTGAGGTAGTCACTGTCTACTACAATACCCACCTTAAAAAACCTTGGTAGTTCACGAGGCGATAAACCCAATATACATACAAATAAAACTAGCCGAAGGTATGAATGATTCAAGACTAGTATATTAGGCATGATCTAATTTATAGACGTGTCTAATATTCTACACTTAATAATTATCTCTGTAAACTCCTTTTTGTAAAACTAACGATATGCCTAGCTATGAATGCCCGTTATAAGCAGCTGGTGTGGCTGTGTGAAGTTAGCTCAACATACGACATAAGATATTCAACATTCAAAGCTTTCATAGTTCCCTCGTTGACGAGTGAAAACACAAGATATGAAAGTTTTGAATGTTGAATGTCGTATGTTGAGCTAACTTCACACAGCCAGCTGGTGTTGTGTCCGTCCATCAGAATATCAGAAGCTGCGTTGTCATGTGTATCTGTCAATGTAGTTATGTAATAGTGTATCGTCTGAGGTTAAAACAATACATCATGCTGTAATGCCGTACAAGGTCCCCAGACCTAGCCACTGGTATATTCCAAGGTCAATAATCCCATTAGATTCAATACTAAATGACATCATCCCCGATCATGGGTACTACATGTATATCATGATCTTTGAGTCCACAACATTTAATTCCCATTTTGTATTTGAACTATAATCTATTGAGGCTAAGCTGGATAATCATACCAATAATCCCATTAATTCCCCTGTAAAACACCTCCATAACTGTTGTACGAGTTGATATCTAACATTACTCCGGGCTAATCTGTCGTCTTAAGCCGAATCAGTCCGGGATTAAAACAAAAACATTGGTATATATGTAACAGCGTTCATTGGGAGAAAGTGTACAGATAGATTCGTCCACAGTACAGCAAGTAGCATACAGACATAATCGTCTACAGTGGAGGAAGTAACGTACACACAGAACGGTGTACAGTGGAGACAGTAACGTACACACAGAACGGTGTACAGTGGAGACAGTAACGTACACACAGAACGGTGTACAGTGGAGACAGTAACGTACACACAGAACGGTGTACAGTGGAGACAGTAACGTACACACAGAGCGGTGTACAATGGAGACAGTAACGTACACACAGAACGGTGTACAGTGGAGACAGTAACGTACACACAGAACGGTGTACAGTGGAGACAGTAACGTACACACATAACGGTGTTCAGTGGAGACAGTAGCGTAAACACAGAACGGTGTACAGTGGAGACAGTAACGTAAACACAGAACGGTGTACAGTGGAGACAGTAACGTACACACAGAACGGTGTACAGTGGAGACAGTAGCGTTAACACAGAAAGGTGTACAGTGGAGACAGTAACGCACACACAGAACGGTGTACAGTGGAGACAGTAACGTACACACAGAACGGTGTACAGTGGAGACAGTAACGTACACACAGAGCGGTGTACAATGGAGACAGTAACTTACACACAGAACGGTGTACAGTGGAGACAGTAACGTACACACAGAACGGTGTACAGTGGAGACAGTAACGTACACACAGAACGGTGTTCAGTGGAGACAGTAGCATAAACACAGAACGGTGTACAGTGGAGACAGTAACGTAAACACAGAACGGTGTACAGTGGAGACAGTAACGTACACACAGAACGGTGTACAGTGGAGACAGTAGCGTTAACACAGAACGGTGTACAGTGGAGACAGTAACGTACACACAGAACGGTGTACAGTGGAGACAGTAACGTAAACACAGAACGGTGTACAGTGGAGACAATAACGTACACACAGAACGGTGTACAGTGGAGACAATAACGTACACACAGAACGGTGTACAGTGGAGACAGTAACGTAAACACAGAACGGTGTACAGTGGAGACAATAACGTACACACAGAACGGTGTACAGTGGAGACTAGCGTTAACACAGAACGGTGTACAGTGGAGACAGTAACGTACACACAGAACGGTGTACAGTAGAGACAGTAACGCACACACAGAACGGTGTACAGTGGAGACAATAACGTAAACAGAACGGTGTACAGTGGAGACAATAACTTAAACACAGAACGGTGTACAGTGGAGACAGTAACGTACACACAGAACGGTGTACAGTGGAGACAGTAACGTACACACAGAACGGTGTACAGTGGAGACAGTAACGTAAACACAGAACGGTGTACAGTGGAGACAGTAACGTACACACAGAACGTTGTACAGTGGAGATAATAACGTACACACAGAACTGTGTGCATTTCGACGATGGGCTAATAGCATTTGAATCACTAAATACCACGGAGGACCTGTATTGTTGCTTTCACTAAACCACCAAAGTGTAGACTGAATCACTAAAACTATCACTATGGGTATGTATATTGTATATCAGTAAAATGTTTATAATGATGCGTACACATTATATATTGATGAAGTAAAAAATGTGTAAAACATTTACAGAAATTACATATGTAGTGGTATGGTTTAGTTTA
Organism: Pecten maximus; assembly: GCF_902652985.1. Taxonomy (NCBI): domain Eukaryota; kingdom Metazoa; phylum Mollusca; class Bivalvia; order Pectinida; family Pectinidae; genus Pecten; species Pecten maximus. The sequence continues at coordinate 32,445,816 of NC_047017.1, read as the reverse complement.
ATAGTCTATCTAACACCTAGTATTGTGTGTACATCAACACTCTTGCCACTCCAAATTATATAGAGTTTCATGTCGCGGAAACTTTCGTCATTCCTATTAAGCCTTTTGTTGAAAGCCGCTATAGACAAAAAACATTTCTCTGTATCTTCTATTTCAGCGGAAGCAACCGTCATAGATGACAAGGGGAAAATGGCTTCGCTGTCCCGTAACTATGGTCTTGATGTCGACATGGCCGATAGTGCTCTGGCTGCCTCGACTGTGACCAGCCGTGAATACCAGAAACAGTGCTTACATATCTACAGGGAGTTCATCAAAAACATGAACTGTCATTTAAAAGACGAAAAAGAGGTCAAGGAAGATTTATGTAGGTTACGGAAAGAAAAAATCACTAACATGAAATATTCCTTATATCGATCTTCTGGCGAAGACGTTTTCTCGTCCGCTAAAGAAAAACGCCAGAAAATGATGGAAAGCATGGCGATTGTTTCTCCTCTGATATTCGATGACAATCGGATGAACACTCCTTGGGGGCTTGACAACATTATTGACGAGGACTTACTGCGACCACAAACGGCACCAACACAAAAGGTGACGGGGTCACAGGCGCGATACGCTCCTGTAGACGACACGGGAGGGAGACCACAGACGGTATCAAACACTAACTATAAACCGCTCGACTTTCTGGATGACATCACGTTAGAAATGGAGATGAATCAGCATCAGGGTGGTGGAACCGAGGCTCCCCCATCCTTCACCACAAACCATGTTCCAAATATATCTAACGAATATGAACCACAACCTTTGCCCACCAAGACTACCGAACGCGTTCGATTTGCTACCCCGAGCCCTGTGGGAGACAAATCGGAGAGTAAAACAGAGCTGGATGAAGAGACAGATGGTATTGTTGATCCAAAAACAGAAAGAACTAGAGCTCGCAATATAACAATTAACGCGATGTCGTTTGCTAAACTGTCTATAGGCGAGATCCTGGCCAAACTGAAGCACAAAGACGGAAAATTCAAAATAAAACCCATCAGCATGACCTATACCCCGAATGAGGTTGATGCCGTTTTCATCGCAAAAGATCCCACCAAGGAGAAAATGGCACTTGTTCGGCAAAACACGAATTGTAAGTCATCCACCATTTCGACAGATTTGAAAGTAAACAATCGAATCGCTATAATGAAATCTTTAATGGGTATCAAAGTGAAGAAAAAAACGGTGTCGGAGATTTTTGACAATGGACGAGATAGGAAAACAAGACACTTCAGAATCGTGCTGAAAAACCCGAAAGGTCGAAGCATCGTTCCCGAGGAAGCTACACCTGAAGTAAGTAAGGAGGACGACGAAAACGCTGTACCAATCCATGTTTCAATAACCCCTATCAACCCCAAGAAACCTAACTTGAAACCCCAAAATGACAGTTTAGCTAACCAGCGTTCGACACCGATATATTCACGAGATCCTCATAACAGAACAGGACGGGTTCCGACTATTCACGCTAACAACGACACGGACGGCGCATTTGTTAGGACGAGCAGCTTCGGAAGCCGACGAGGGTACGAGAACGCACGTAATGACTCCCGAATGTCTCTGACGTCGACTTATAGTCAGGACCCATTACAACGTTCAATCAACAGCCGAAATCAACTGCACAATAGCCGACCGTTACAAGGTGTCGACGGCCCCGAAAATGGGACTCCGATCACTAGGTCAGTGTCTGTAATGTCCGGGCGCGAGAGCGTTATCTTCCAGGGCACGGACGCTGATATGACGGAGATGATTCGTATGTTGGTGGAGGGTGAGGGGCGGGGTGGACCGGTAAAACAACCGGGATATAACCGGTCCGCCAGTAGAGCAAGTGCAACCGCATCCGTAGCGGGAAGTCACTTCGGAAGGAGAATAAAAACCCCGTCGCGTAGAATGGTCACTCCGACGTCCATGCTTAGTGATTCCGAGATGTCATTTGGTGGTGTAAGCAGGCCGCTATCGGTGAACAAGCGGACGACCAAACAGTTGGTGAAGGACATGATACGTCAGGACAAGGAATACCAGGAAAATATGGACACAATGCGACGGCGCATGGCAAGTAGTGGCAGGAGGGCAAGTGTAGCGGTCCGAAAATGAAGCAGTTCATTTATTTGTAGACTTGTATGTATATAATAGTGACGATAATCATGGACATGCATTTCATGAGACATATGGCGACGTTAGGCTTTATCTATCTCATTGCAGTGACATCAGGGGGCTATAGTAACATCGGATGTCATTAACATTGTATAACAAGAATTCATAACGTGTAAATGTAAGCAATATATTGTTGACGGTAAAGAAAGTAAAAAATGTAATATTGCCCGGAGTCAAAATAAAGCGTGTGTTTTTTTGGTAAAGAAATTTGAACGTATCTGTATTAAGAAAAAAGGTAAATACGTATAATTACTCGTATATTTATCCTCAAACCTTATTTGAAATAAACATCATTAGAAATCCAATATTGTTTTAAACATTGTTTAACCTTCAGTTGATATTTAGCTGAGAAAATATCCATCCAATTATCTAATTATTGGTCAGACAGAAAGATACTCCACGAGGACTTATTGTTCCAAACTTCCTCTGCTACAATGGCATTTTGTTTATTTAATCTTTAAAACTTTCAATGATCGGATAATAGTAATACAGGGGAATAGAACGATGTGGTGTGTAGCGAAAACAGAATGGCTTATAGGTTGTTGGAACAATATGGATGTCAGCGAGGATGCTCCACCGGAAGTTTGAACGTTATCAATTAGGGTTTTATATCGAAAGTTAGAGGGTGTGGTAATCAGTGAGAATAAGGTTTTCTTCCGGACGTTAGGCCAAAGTCGTTGTCAATAAGTACAGGATTATCTACCGGAAATTAAAACAAATATTATTTACAGGAAATTAGAACAAAGTCGTTGTCAATAAGTACAGGATTATCTACCGGAAATTAAAACAAATATTATTTACCGGAAATTAGAACAAGGTCGTCGTCATGGAGTACAGAATTATCTTTCGAAAGTTAGAACATGGTCGTTGTCATTGAGTACAGAATTATCTTTCGAAAGTTAGAACATGGTCGTTGTCATTGAGTACAGAATTATCTAACAGAAGTTAGACCGAAGTCGTTGTTAATGAGAACATGACTTTTCTATCGAATTTTAGAAGGGGATGGTACGGAATGCTCTAAATGACGTTAGAACGATGAGATCATCAGAGTTAATAGAATGTTCTACCGGAAATTAGAACGGTGTGTTCGTCACTGACAACAGAATGTCCTTCCGGAAGTTAGAACGGTGTGTTCGTCACTGACAACAGAATGTCCTTCCGGAAGTTTTAACGGTGTGTTCGTCACTGACAATAGAATGTTCTACCGGAAATTAGAACGGTGCGTTCGTCACTGACAATAGAATGTCCTTCCGGAAGTTAGAACGGTGTGTTCGTCACTGACAACAGAATGTCCTTCCGGAAGTTAGAAACGGTGTGTTCGTCACTGACAATAGAATGTCCTTCCGGAAGTTAGAACGGTGTGTTCGTCACTGACAACAGAATGTCCTTCCGGAAGTTAGAACGGTGTGTTCGTCGCTGACAACAGAATTTCCTTCCGGAAGTTAGAACGGTGTGTTCGTCACTGACAATATAATGTCCTTCCGGAAGTTAGAACGGTGTGTTCGTCGCTGACAACAGAATGTCCTTCCGGAAGTTAGAACGGTGTGTTCGTCACTGACAATAGAATGTCCTTCCGGAAGTTAGAACGGTGTGTTCGTCAATGACAATAGAATGTCCTTCCGGAAGTTAGAACGGTGTGTTCGTCAATGACAACAGAATGTCCTTCCGGAAGTTTGAACGGTGTGTTCGTCACTGACAACAGTATCTCCTTCCGGAAGTTAGAACGGTGTGTTCGTCACCGACAACAGAATATATTACCGGAAGTTAGAACGGTGTGTTCGTCACTGACAACAGAATGTCCTTCCGGAAGTTAGAATGGTGTGTTCTTCACTGACAACAGAGTGTTCGGCCGGAAGTTAGAAGTAGGATCGAACTGGTTATTTGTGTGAACAGGATGTTTATCTAAACATGAGAATGTTGTTCATGTTTATAACGTTAGAACGCGGGGGTAATCGATAAGAACAGGCTTTTCTACTTGACATTAGAAGTTCAGAGTGATATTGAAACAACGTAGATGCTGACGTACATGTACCTCACATGACCTAGCTTATCATCTGGTCGGCGCACAGTCACATCTCAGACCTGTTTAATCACGGGGTAGTAAGGGTTCATGCTTGTTGATAATCGCCTGGTCATTATCATTGTACGTTTAATTAACAAACAGAAAAAGAGACAAATGTTTTTTAAAGTATGCTTGATAAGAGCCTTTCACTACTCGCATTAGCAGTATTTCCATGCTACAATAAAAAGTGAGCTATATCGATTTGACAGATCAGTACTTGTTTGAACAGCCTGGGTGGCACTGGCGTGGAATCTAAAGCCCTATATATGATTTCATAGGGCAATGTGACTTTTCCAGCCTGTAGCACATTCATTTAAATCTCAACTTGACATATCCATCATGCTATGATCATAAAAGGGAGATTACTTATGTCAGTTATTCAGTACAACAGACTTACATAACACGGTAAGTCGGTGTCACGGTTCCCACAGTTAACGTATTAGATATTGGGGAGATGAAATTGTCAAATTTGTAGTACGACGGCCGGCTACTGCCACCATGAGTACTATTTCAAAATGATCTTTGTAGTGCGGCATTCGGGTATTGCCACCAGAAGAACTATTTCAGGGTGGCATCTATAGTAAGTAGGCCGGGTATTACCACCAGGAGTAATATTTTAGGGTGGCATCTGTAGTACGGGGACCGCTGCTGCCACCAGTAGTATTATTTAAGGGTGGCTTCTGTAGTGCGGCGGCCACCTAATGCCACCAGTAACTTTTTCAGGGTAGCCTCAGTAGTACGGCAGCTGACTATTTCTAGCAGTTGTACTATTTCAGTGTGGCCTCTGTAGTACGGCGACCGCATAGTGCCACCAGGAATACTATTTTAGGTTGGCCTCTGTGGTAAGGAGGACGAGTATTACCACCAGGAGTAATAGTCCATGGGTAGCCTCTGTAGTACGGCGGCCGAGTAGTACCACCAGTAGAACTATTTCATGATGGCATATGTAGTATGGAAGCTGGTTATTGCCACCAGGATTACTATTTCAGGTGGTCTCTGTAGTACTATTTCAGGGCGGCCTATGTAGTATGGAAGCCAGGTATTACTATCAGTATTACTATTTCAGGGCGGCCTATGTAGTACGGAGGCCGTGCATTACCACCAGTATTACTGAACGAGACTGGTGGGTGTTGCTACACTAACCTTATGACACACCAATTTCTCCTCTGGGTCTGTGTCTACGTGCCTCATAACTTACATCGCATTCGTGTAGCCGTTGTACATTTGTACCCTACCGCCAAAGTCACGTGTTAAACGTTAAACAAATCTACTACACCGAGCTATGATACAGTCGTATAGTTGTACGTTTATTAAGTCCTTACTATCATAGATATTTTACATAATTAATATATTAGACGTCAAAATGATTACAAATTAAGAGATAAGCGAGACCAATCACCGTCGGCTATCCGAGCTTCTATAGTCCTTTTCACATACTACCATGACGTCACATGTTTTAAGTGAGACCTACCGCCGCCAATGGTTACTTCCTACCTCAGATAGTGACAGGACCTGAGGGAGACCCACCAGCGAGACTGGGAGACATCCTCCTCGCCAAGTTCTCGGAGGGCCAGCTCTTTGGCTTTCACAAGTTGTGCCGTAGTAACAGTTTTCAACCACGCCTCCATTTTGTGTTTTATTTTCTCAAACTCGGTTTTCGGTTCGTCAGCCCCAGGATCATGCGACTCATGTTTAGATAACACCGGACCAGGTTCCTTTTTTGATGATGTTAAATTGAGTAAGGTTTTCTCTTTGTTTGTATTCGTCCACTGGCCGGGGTCACTAAATCTCGGCTTGATATCATGCACGGCATTAACAAGCAAACTATCGGAAGAAGACCCGTGTCGTCCGCGACGATATATGTTTCCCATTTTGACAATAGAATCTTGGGATGGAATACCGTATTTATATTGTTTGTGTTGATGCAGATATTCATCCTGGTTCTCATTGATGTATTTAAGGTACAAAAACAATGGCTGAAAGTCTACTCTTATTTCATCTTCATCGTAGTCGCCGCGCCTCCGTGAGAGTTTAGACAACTTCCGGGTCAAAGGCGCATTTGAGCGAATTGAGATATTGGAAACCTGACGACTAAGTTTTTGGTCATGAAGTTGTGAAACAACAGAATGCACACTTTCTTTATTACCTACTTCCGACAAACTCTCACTTGGGTGTCTTTGGAAGGCGTCATCTCCCTTATCTACCAGATCTCCCACCGCCGTTAGCTGATTGTCTCTGTCCAAAGTGTTCTCCGTATCTTGTGGAGTTGGAACCCTATCTCCGTTCGTCTTGCATTCCGTTTGTTTTGCCCAAGCCTCAATCATCCTTGTTTGACGGGGAGTTTTCGCTGGACCGTAACCAGCGTCTTTCAAGGCTTTGTCATGACAACTGAAGAAACTCCGTTTCGGTAGGTAATATTCGAGCTCTGCCTTCGTTACACGTAAATTTGGCACTATCGTCGCCCGAGTGGTTCCGCCAGAGCTAGGCCTCCCAGACATCACGCAAGACAAAGGTCGGCGCTTTGATTTATCATCAGATACGGTTGATGATTTTGGTCTCTTAAATTTCTCGGATTTCGGTCTTTTGATAATATGGCGCTTGACTTTATCAGCATTAACGGCTGATTTAGTCTCTAATTTCTGATTTGTAGGCGGTGGAGCCGGCAGAGTCTGATCTATTGTTTCGTGTTTTATCTCCGGATCATTCCCTATTGTAAGGACGCTGCTTTCATCGCCCTCGTCAATCGGGTTGAGGTCCTTTTCTTTCTGACTATCCCGCGACAAAGGTTTAAGAGTTTTGAATGCATTTTCCTCTTGAATTTTCTTTATGTCGTTTTCAAACACATCATCCTCTAGCTCCGCTCCATCGTCCCTGATGTTCATATCGACCACGATGTGTCGTTTTTCAGAAAGAATGTCTGTGTCTGTTGGTGCCGTTATGCTGTCGGATTTAATAGAATCTTTGTCCTCTGTTTCTGATCCCGGAACTACGTCGTCCTTGTCAGGTAAAATGTCTGCCACGTGTGTGACACATTTGTCTTCATCAACACAGTCTAGTTCCTTCACATCCTCTGTTTCTACCGTGACGTTGTTAAGACTCGCGACATTGTCTTGCGTTTTCTTTGTGTCGCCATCACTGTGTCCAGGTTTAGCTAAAACCCTCTTACCTTTGGCGGAGGACACACGTTTGTGATGTCTCCTGCCATGGTCACAAATGGACCCCGTTAACATTTTAGGTCCTTTCATTTTAAAAATATATTGAGATAGGCAATTCACTTAAAAGCCGTCCCTGGCGTACGACCAAGCACAGACATAAACACGTAGTGTCCCCGGGCACATTAAATGTTTAAATATTCATATGTATATGTTCATCTGGAGTTAATGGCCACAGAAAACGCATTTTAATACTTGCTCACGCGCTTTAACCTGTAAACAAAGTATACATCGCTGATGTACGTCCGTCTGAAAGCGACGTTTAGGGTGTGAGGATTTGGGTCATAATAATAGTAGTCACATCTTATTCCTAAGGATGGCGGCTCACTTTGTAGCGTCGTGTGGTCCGGCTATCACATGGTGTTCTAAGATTGGCCAACAATCGCGATCCCGGCGACTCATGTGTCCTGCGGTTATGCCCCGATGATCTCGATCCCCTGACTAAGAGCACCCTGTGTGTTCCGGGTACCCTAGGGTGGTGTTCTGACGATGTCGATCCCCTACAGCACCTGTAATGACATAGACAGAATTTTTACACTGACGAAAGCTTAGTTATAATCTGATTATAAACATAGACATCGTCCTATCTATAGGGACATAGCTCCTCGGTTATAGACGCCTTATGATGGATATACAGTGTTAATCCCTGCTCCCAACCCAGTGTTAAAAATCCTAGTTTATACAGAGAGCGATAAATGTAAAAGAAAAACACTGGTCAAAGTGAAGAACACTTAACATATATACACTTTGTTAAGTTAAAAAATATTTATTCCACGGCCCACGGACATTCATATAAACCGAATACAAACATACTCTCTTAAACGGGATTATAAAACAAGCTTTTAAATGTACTTATGTGAATTCTTTACGAGTGAATAATTCATGTATTCTTTTCAAATTATTAATCTTTTGTGCCATCGACTTGACGAAACTAATTTCACGAAATAACGACCGATAAAACTGACGAGGAGACCAACATAAAATATCGGGATGTAACGGGCTTTACGTCAGTATCGGGCTGATTTCCGGGAAGAGGAGACCAGTATACAATGTCGGGATGTAGCAGGCTTTACGTCAGTATCAGGCTGATTTCCGGGTAGAGGAGACCAGTATACAATGTCGGGGTGTAACGGACTTTACGTCAGTATCGGGCTGATTTCCGGGTAGAGGAGATATGTATACAATGTCGGGATGTAACAGGTTTTACGTCAGTATCGGGCTGATTTCCGGGTAGAGGAGATCTGTATACAATGTCGGGGTGTAACGGACTTTACGTCAGTATCAGGCTGATTTCCGGGTAGAGGAGACCAGTATACAATGTCGGGATGTAACGGGCTTTACGTCAGTATCGGGCTGATTTCCGGGAAGAGGAGACCAGTATACAATGTCGGGATGTAACGGACTTTACGTCAGTATCGGGCTGATTTCCGGGAAGAGGAGACCAGTATACAATGTCGGGATGTAGCAGGCTTTACGTCAGTATCGGGCTGATTTCCGGGTAGAGGAGATCTGTATACAATGTCGGGATGTAACGGGCTTTACGTCAGTATCGGGCTGATTTCCGGGTAGAGGAGATCTGTATACAATGTCGGGGTGTAACGGGCTTTACGTCAGTATCGGGCTGATTTCCGGGTAGAGGAGATCTGTATACAATGTCGGGGTGTAACGGGTTTACGTCAGTATCGGGCTGATTTCCGGGTAGAGGAGACCTGTATACAATGTCGGGATGTAACGGACTTTACGTCAGTATCGGGCTGATTTCCGGGTAGAGAAGATCTGTATACAATGTCGGGATGTAACGGGCTTTACGTCAGTATCGGGCTGATTTCCGGGTAGAGGAGATCTGTATAAAATATCGGGATGTAACGGGCTTTACGTCAGTATCAAACTGATTTCCGGGTAGAGGAGATCTGTATACAATGTCGGGATGTAACGGGCTTTACGTCAGTATCGGGCTGATTTCCGGGTAGAGGAGACCAGTATACAATGTCGGTGTGTAACGGGCTTTACGTCAGTATCGGGCTGATTTCCGGGTAGAGGAGACCAGTATACAATGTCGGGATGTAACGGGCTTTACGTCAGTATCGGGCTGATTTCCGGGTAGAGAAGATCTGTATACAATGTCGGGATGTTACGGGCTTTACGTCAGTATCGGGCTGATTTCCGGGTAGAGGAGATCTGTATACAATGTCGGGATGTAACGGGCTTTACGTCAGTATCAAACTGATTTCCGGGTAGAGGAGGTCTGTATACAATGTCGGGATGTAACGGGCTTTACGTCAATATCGGGCTGATTTCCGGGTAGAGGAGACCTGTATACAATATCGAGATGTTACGGACTTAACGTCAGTATCGGGCTGATTTCCGGGTAGAGGAGATCTGTATACAATGTCGGGGTGTAACGGGTTTTACGTCAGTATCGGGCTGATTTCCGGGTAGAGGAGACCTGTATACAATGTCGGGATGTAACGGACTTTACGTCAGTATCGGGCTGATTTCCGGGTAGAGAAGATCTGTATACAATGTCGGGATGTAACGGGCTTTACGTCAGTATCGGGCTGATTTCCGGGTAGAGGAGATCTGTATACAATATCGGGATGTAACGGGCTTTACGTCAGTATCAAACTGATTTCCGGGTAGAGGAGATCTGTATACAATGTCGGGATGTAACGGGCTTTACGTCAGTATCGGGCTGATTTCCGGGTAGAGGAGACCAGTATACAATGTCGGTGTGTAACGGGCTTTACGTTGGTATCGGGCTGATTTCCGGGTAGAGGAGATCTGTATACAATGTCGGGATGTAACGGGCTTTACGTCAGTATCGGGCTGATTTCCGGGTAGAGGAGATCTGTATACAATGTCGGGATGTAACGGACTTTACGTCAGTATCGGGCTGATTTCCGGGTAGAGGAGACCAGTATACAATGTCGGGATGTAACGGGCTTTACGTCAGTATCGGGCTGATTTCCGGGTAGAGAAGATCTGTATACAATGTCGGGATGTAACGGGCTTTACGTCAGTATCGGGCTGATTTCCGGGTAGAGGAGATCTGTATACAATGTCGGGATGTAACGGGCTTTACGTCAGTATCAAACTGATTTCCGGGTAGAGGAGATCTGTATACAATGTCGGGATGTAACGGGCTTTACGTCAATATCGGGCTGATTTCCGGGTAGAGGAGACCTGTATACAATATCGAGATGTTACGGACTTAACGTCAGTATCGGGCTGATTTCCGGGTAGAGGAGATCTGTATACAATGTCGGGGTGTAACGGGTTTTACGTCAGTATCGGGCTGATTTCCGGGTAGAGGAGACCAGTATACAATGTCGGGATGTAACGGACTTTACGTCAGTATCGGGCTGATTTCCGGGTAGAGGAGATCTGTATACAATGTCGGGATGTAACGGGCTTTACGTCAGTATCGGGCTGATTTCCGGGTAGAGGAGATCTGTATACAATATCGGGATGTAACGGGCTTTACGTCAGTATCAAACTGATTTCCGGGTAGAGGAGATCTGTATACAATGTCGGGATGTAACGGGCTTTACGTCAGTATCGGGCTGATTTCCGGGTAGAGGAGACCAGTATACAATGTCGGTGTGTAACGGGCTTTACGTTGGTAGCGGGCTGATTTCCGGGTAGAGGAGATCTGTATACAATGTCGGGATGTAACGGGCTTTACGTCAGTATCGGGCTGATTTCCGGGTAGAGGAGATCTGTATACAATGTCGGGATGTAACGGACTTTACGTCAGTATCGGGCTGATTTCCGGGTAGAGGAGACCAGTATACAATGTCGGGATGTAACGGGCTTTACGTCAGTATCGGGCTGATTTCCGGGTAGAGAAGATCTGTATACAATGTCGGGATGTTACGGGCTTTACGTCAGTATCGGGCTGATTTCCGGGTAGAGGAGATCTGTATACAATGTCGGGATGTAACGGGCTTTACGTCAGTATCAAACTGATTTCCGGGTAGAGGAGATCTGTATACAATGTCGGGATGTAACGGGCTTTACGTCAATATCGGGCTGATTTCCGGGTAAAGGAGACCTGTATACAATATCGAGATGTTACGGACTTAACGTCAGTATCGGGCTGATTTCCGGGTAGAGGAGACCAGTATACAATATCGGGATGTTACGGACTTTACGTCAGTATCGGGCTGATTTCCGGGTAGAGGAGACCTGTATACAATGTCGGGATGTAACGGGCTTTACGTCAGTATCGGGCTGATTTCCGGGTAGAGGAGACCAGTATACAATATCGGGATGTAACGGGTTTTACGTCAGTATCGGGCTGGTTTCCGGGTAGAGGAGACCAGTACACAATGTCGGGGTGTAACGGACTTTACGTCAGTATCGGGCTGATTTCCGGGTATTTTGTTAAGATTTACCACGGATACAAACATATCAAAAGTGCATTACACGGAATAATATGTCTGTGTTTTGATAAAATTTAGTTTAAGATTCGATTGTCATTGACATTTAGCAGTATAAAGTCTCGTCCATAAACCAACTTAACATTTATTAAGGGATGATTCCCAAGCTATTTTCTTTAAGCGACGTAAGATATCTTGTATATGTATAGATAACTAATATACTACATATGATACCTTATATAAATATAGCCTCGTATCTATATAAGATATCTTGTATATGTATAGATAACTAATATACTACATATGATACCTTATATAAATATAGCCTCGTATCTATATAAGATATCTTGTATATGTATAGATAACTAATATACTATGTTACCTTATATTAATATAGCCTCGTATCTATATAAGATATCTTGTATATGTGTAGATAACTAATATACTACATATGATACCTTATATAAATATAGCCTCGTATCTATATAAGATATCTTGTATATGTATAGATAACTAATATACTACATATGATACCTTATATAAATATAGCCTCGTATCTATATAAGATATCTTGTATATGTATAGATAACTAATATACTATATATGATACCTTATATAACTATAGCCTCGTATCTATATAAGATATCTTGTATATGTATAGATAACTAATATACTATGATACCTTATATAAATATAGCCTCGTATCTATATAAGATATATAAAACTGTAACGAAATTTGAAGTATATAAGATATCTTATATAGCATATGATATATCTTACACCACAAGCCCCTGTGTCTTACACAGTAAATAAGATATAGCATATCAGATACATTATACGTAATAAGATATAGCATATACATGTATGATAACGTATATCGTAAATAAGATATAGTATATAAGATACCTTGTATCATAAATAAGATATAGCATATAAGATACATTATATTGTAAATAAGATAAAGTATATGTGATATCGTATATCGTAAATAGGATATAGTATATAAGATACCTTGTATCATAAATAAGATATAGCATATAAGATACATTATATTGTAAATAAGATAAAGTATATGTGATATCGTATATCGTAAATAGGATATAGCATATAATATACCTTATATCGTAAATAAGGTATAAGATATTTTACACACGAAATTAAATAAGGAATGTCTATACATACTAGAGAAGGTCCAAATCCTCGTAGACTGTAACAAGTGTGTTCAGGTAGAGTGTATCAACTCAGGTACGTAGGTATAAATGTCTTTAAAGACCTTGTACAAGTAAGGAGACTGTTCTCAAATAGAGCAATGTCATACACAGTCAACAACGATTTCTATACAGACAAGTAATAAATAAAAACAATATTTCCGTTCGGTATCAACATGTCCAGTAAGTACCAGGAATAAGAACTGACCCTGTCGCCTCTCCAACTTACCAGTAATTATTGGTAGATGTCCCGCCTCAACAAGGAACCGTTTATACACAGATTAAATATCACCGACCTTGTCATGTTAAAAAAAGTTAAATCACAATTTTTATTTAAATCCGGACATGAAAAACAAGTCGGTGACCCCGGGACGAAAACAGCTCGCCGAGTTAACGGTTTAAACATTAACTATACATTCCTAAGTCGACTTTTTCTTATTCTCAAACGAACATCATATTTCAGATGAATCTATATAACGTTATTTGTGTAATTATGTCCCCCGCGGTTGGAAACTAAAACTATGAAATAAAATACCATCTATCAATTTCAAGAGAGACTTCGATCGGCGTGGTTGTTGATACTTGTTGAAAGTTTAAGCCATTTAAATAAAAATTACTTTGGCCTTGGGGTTCATAAAACGCTGACATTATCTGTTGTACAACTGGCGAGGTGGAACGACACTCCGTACCCTAAACTTTAAAAAATGGGCGTTCTAGGTAAGGACTCTATATCTAGGCCGACCTGATCCGACATGTTTGTTGTTTTTATCATTAGATAGATCCAGTAAGTCACACCTGATCAGTAATACATTTCTATGTCGGCTATTTATTGCCGAATGTTTAATTGTTGCTACATGTGGAAATGTTGACAGATTCTCGGGAAGGTGTCAAACTTATATCGATATAAATCTATTTACCATACCGTCCAGCAAAAATCGGTGTTTGATTTTAATAAAACTATCAGTATTACGTACTCGATATATGTATCGTTTAGATTATATTTAAGTATAGAAGCGTGTCGAAGTACGTATTTAAGCTCAGACTGAAGAGTTTTGCTCCAGCCCACTTCAACTCCTCTCCGTACAAATTAAACATTGGGTATCGGCTACCATATACATCATAGTGATCGCCGGGATCTCTATACTACTAAGTAACAGTCTCACAATCAATGTTAGCCCAGACTTCAATATTTCAGAGAGAAAAAAAGTTATAGGCTTTACTTGTTAAATACATTTCCCCTTTTTTGAACCAATACAAATATGGAAATAAAATGTTATCATACCCAGGTCCTCTGTGTAACAGGTTTAGATATCTTACAACGATTTCAGGCGGATCGATAACTGAAACATTTCTTGAGACCATAAACTCAAAAAATTCTTGAGAAATTTCAGGTGAATTGAAAACTGAAACATGTTTTAAAAAAGATTTCAGATGAATCAAACTCTCAAAAACTAATTGAAAACCAAATCAATTATACAAAGATAATTACAGGGGAAATTAAAAGATATCCAAAACAAATCACATTAGACAATAAACTACTACAAGACACATACAGACATCATACTACTAGGGGAAACATACAGACAACATACTACTAGGGGATACATACAGACAACACACGACTAGGGGATACATACAGACAACACACTACTAGGGGATACATACAGACAACACACTACTAGGGGATACATACAGACAACATACTACTAGGGTATACATACAGACAACACACTACTAGGGGATACATACAGACAACACACTACTAGGGGATACATACAGACAACACACTACTAGGGGATACATACAGACAACACACTACTAGGGGATACATACAGACAACACACTACTAGGGGATACATACAGATAACATACTACTAGGGGATACATACAGACAACACACTACTAGGGGATACATACAGACAACATACTACTAGGGGATACATACAGACAACACACTACTAGGGGATACATACAGACAACATACTACTAGGGGATACATACAGACAACACACTACTAGGGATACATACAGACAACACACTACTAGGGGATACATACAGACAACACACTACTAGGGGATACATACAGACAACACACTACTAGGGATACATACAGACAACACACTACTAGGGATACATACAGACAACACACTACTAGGGGATACATACAGACAACACACTACTAGGGGATACATACAGACAACATACTACTAGGGGATACATACAGACAACATACTACTAGGGGATACATACAGACAACATACTACTAGGGGATACATACAGACAACACACTACTAGGGGATACATACAGACAACATACTACTAGGGGATACATACAGACAACATACTACTAGGGGATACATACAGACAACATACTACTAGGGGATACATACAGACAACATACTACTAGGGGATACATACAGACAACATACTACTAGGGGATACATACAGACAACACACTACTAGGGGATACATACAGACAACATACTACTAGGGGATACATACAGACAACATACTACTAGGGGATACATACAGACAACATACTACTAGGGGATACATACAGACAACATACTACTAGGGGATACATACAGACAACACTCTACTAGGGGATACATACAGACAACACACTACTAGGGGATACATACAGACAACATACTACTAGGGGATACATACAGACAACACACTACTAGGGGATACATACAGACACTACTATGGGATACATACAGACAACACACTACTAGGGGATACATACAGACACTACTAGGGGATACATACAGACAACATACTACTAGGGGATACATACAGACAACACACTACTAGGGGATACATACAGACAACACACTACTAGGGGATACATACAGACAACATACTACTAGGGGATACATACAGACAACACACTACTAGGGGATACATACAGACAACACACTACTAGGGGATACATACAGACAACACACTACTAGGGGATACATACAGACAACACACTACTAGGGGATACATACAGACAACACACTACTAGGGGATACATACAGACAACACACTGCTAGGGGATACATACAGACAACACACTACTAGGGATACATACAGACAACACACTACTAGGGGATACATACAGACACTACTAGGGGATACATACAGACAACATACTACTAGGGGATACATACAGACAACACACTACTAGGGGATACATACAGACAACACACTACTAGGGGATACATACAGACAACATACTACTAGGGGATACATACAGACAACACACTACTAGGGGATACATACAGACAACATACTACTAGGGGATACATACAGACAACACACTACTAGGGGATACATACAGACAACACACTACTAGGGGATACATACAGACAACACACTACTAGCGGATACATACAGACAACACACTACTAGGGGATACATACAGACAACACACTGCTAGGGGATACATACAGACAACACACTACTAGGGGATACATACAGACAACACACTGCTAGGGGATACATACAGACAACACACTACTAGGGATACATACAGACAACACACTACTAGGGGATACATACAGACAACACACTACTAGGGGATACATACAGACAACACACTACTAGGGGATACATACAGACAACACACTACTAGGGGATACATACAGACAGCACTCTACTAGGGGATACATACAGACAACACACTACTAGGGGATACATACAGACAACATACTACTAGGGGATACATACAGACAACACACTACTAGGGGATACATACAGACAACACACTACTAGGGATACATACAGACAACACACTACTAGGGGATACATACAGACAACACACTACTAGGGGATACATACAGACAACACACTACTAGGGATACATCCAGACAACACACTACTAGGGATACATACAGACAACACACTACTAGGGGATACATACAGACAACACACTACTAGGGGATACATACAGACAACATACTACTAGGGGATACATACAGACAACATACTACTAGGGGATACATACAGACAACATACTACTAGGGGATACATACAGACAACACACTACTAGGGGATACATACAGACAACATACTACTAGGGGATACATACAGACAACATACTACTAGGGGATACATACAGACAACATACTACTAGGGGATACATACAGACAACATACTACTAGGGGATACATACAGACAACACACTACTAGGGGATACATACAGACAACACACTACTAGGGGATACATACAGACAACACACTACTAGGGGATACATACAGACAACACACTACTAGGGGATACATACAGACAACACACTACTAGGGATACATACAGACAACATACTACTAGGGGATACATACAGACAACACACTACTAGGGGATACATACAGACAACACACTACTAGGGGATACATACAGACAACATACTACTAGGGGATACATACAGACAACATACTACTAGGGGATACATACAGACAACACACTACTAGGGGATACATACAGACAACACACTACTAGGGGATACATACAGACAACACTCTACTAGGGTATACATACAGACAACACACTACTAGGGATACATACAGACAACACACTACTAGGGGATACATACAGACAACATACTACTAGGGGATACATACAGACAACATACTACTAGGGGATACATACAGACAACATACTACTAGGGGATACATACAGACAACACACTACTAGGGGATACATACAGACAACATACTACTAGGGGATACATACAGACAACACTCTACTAGGGGATACATACAGACAACACACTACTAGGGGATACATACAGACATTTTACTACTAGGGGATACATACAGACAACACACTACTAGGGGATACATACAGACAACACACTACTAGGGGATACATACAGACAACATACTACTAGGGGATACATACAGACAACACACTACTAGGGGATATATACAGACAACATACTACTAGGGGATACATACAGACAACATACTACTAGGGGATACATACAGACAACATACTACTAGGGGATATATACAGACAACATACTACTAGGGGATACATACATACAACATACTACTAGGGGATACATACAGACAACATACTACTAGGGGATACATACAGACAACATACTACTAGGGGATACATACATGCAACATACTACTAGCGGATACATACAGACAACATACTACTAGGGGATACATACAGACACTACTAGGGGATACATACAGACAACACACTACTAGGGGATACATACAGACAACACACTACTAGGGGATACATACAGACAACACACTACTAGGGGATACATACAGACAACATACTGAAATATAATAAATTATTTTAGAATCTACTTATATGATGTCGAAATTATATCTAATTTGAAATCATTTTTGACAAAGGGACGAATGAAATATAATAAATTATTTTAATATAATAAATTATTTTAAAATTTAGTTAAAAATATATATAAGATTTTATTCCTAGATCTGTATTTCTATATAACACATTTGCCCTTTGGCACTAATTCTGTTTACCTGTTGACGTAGTTGATCTGAGATTAATGGTGCATGTTGTACATGGTTATCTAATATTGTCTTAGGCTATATGACAGCCGTCTTCCGTATTATCATGTACCAATCAATCATATACACTCATACCTAGGACTTAGTACTATAAAAGATTAGATGTAATTACTATATGATACAGTCGGTTTTCAGGGAGCCATTCCTGGACACTAAGTCCTGGGCTGGGCTTTTGCCCAGGACAGGCCAGTACCGATACCTGTACAGATGTATACCCATGTATGCTATATGTATGTATGATGTACGTATACTTTAATAAAAGTACCATTAAAATAAGAAGACCCATTTCATTATCATACTACTAGGGGATACATACAGACAACATACTACTAGCGGATACATACAGACAACATACTACTAGGGGATACATACAGACACTACTAGGGGATACATACAGACAACATACTACTAGGGGATACATACAGACAACACACTACTAGGGGATACATACAGACAACACACTACTAGGGGATACATACAGACAACACACTACTAGGGGATACATACTACTAGGGGATACATACAGACAACACACTACTAGGGGATACATACAGACAACACACTACTAGGGGATACATACAGACAACATACTACTAGGGGATACATACAGACACTACTAGGGGATACATACAGACAACATACTACTAGGGGATACATACAGACAACACACTACTAGGGATACATACAGACAACATACTACTAGGGGATACATACAGACAACACACTACTAGGGGATACATACAGACAACACACTACTAGGGATACATACAGACAACATACTACTAGGGGATACATACAGACAACATACTACTAGGGGATACATACAGACAACACACTACTAGGGGATACATACAGACAACACACTACTAGGGGATACATACAGACAACACTCTACTAGGGTATACATACAGACAACACACTACTAGGGATACATACAGACAACACACTACTAGGGGATACATACAGACAACATACTACTAGGGGATACATACAGACAACATACTACTAGGGGATACATACAGACAACATACTACTAGGGGATACATACAGACAACACACTACTAGGGGATACATACAGACAACATACTACTAGGGGATACATACAGACAACACACTACTAGGGGATACATACAGACAACACACTACTAGGGGATACATACAGACATTTTACTACTAGGGGATACATACAGACAACACAATACTAGGGGATACATACAGACAACATACTACTAGGGGATACATACAGACAACATACTACTAGGGGATACATACAGACAACACACTAGTAGGGGATACATACAGACAACACACTACTAGGGGATACATACAGACAACACTCTACTAGGGTATACATACAGACAACACACTACTAGGGATACATACAGACAACACACTACTAGGGGATACATACAGACAACATACTACTAGGGGATACATACAGACAACATACTACTAGGGGATACATACAGACAACATACTACTAGGGGATACATACAGACAACACACTACTAGGGGATACATACAGACAACATACTACTAGGGGATACATACAGACAACACACTACTAGGGGATACATACAGACAACACACTACTAGGGGATACATACAGACATTTTACTACTAGGGGATACATACAGACAACACACTACTAGGGGATACATACAGACAACACACTACTAGGGGATACATACAGACAACATACTACTAGGGGATACATACAGACAACACACTACTAGGGGATATATACAGACAACATACTACTAGGGGATACATACAGACAACATACTACTAGGGGATACATACAGACAACATACTATTAGGGGATATATACAGACAACATACTACTAGGGGATACATACATACAACATACTACTAGGGGATACATACAGACAACATACTACTAGGGGATACATACAGACAACATACTACTAGGGGATACATACATGCAACATACTACTAGGGGATACATACAGACAACACACTACTAGGGGATACATACAGACAACACACTACTAGGGGATACATACAGACAACACACTACTAGGGGATACAGACAACATACTACTAGGGGATACATACAGACAACACACTACTAGGGTCGCATACAGACAACACACTACTAGGGGATACATACAGACAACACACTACTAGGGGATACATACAGACAACATACTACTAGGGGATACATACAGACAACATACTACTAGGGGATACATACAGACAACACACTACTAGGGGATACATGCAGACAACACACTACTAGGGGATACATACAGACAACACACTACTAGGGGATACATACAGACAACATACTACTAGGGGATACATACAGACAACATACTACTAGGGGATACATACAGACAACACACTACTAGGGGATACATACAGACAACACACTACTAGGGGATACATACAGACAACACACTACTAGGGGATACATACAGACAACACACTACTAGGGGATACATACAGACAACACACTACTAGGGGATACATACAGACAACACACTACTAGGGGATACATACAGAAAACACACTACTAGGGGATACATACAGACAACATACTACTAGGGGATACATACAGACAACACACTACTAGGGGATACATACAGACAACACACTACTAGGGGATACATACAGACAACACACTACTAGGGGATACATACAGACAACACACTACTAGGGGATACATACAGACAACACACTACTAGGGGATACATACAGACAACACACTACTAGGGGATACATACAGACAACACACTACTAGGGGATACATACAGACAACACACTACTAGGGGATACATACAGACAACATACTGAAATATAATAAATTATTTTAGAATCTACTTATATGATGTCGAAATTATATCTAATTTGAAATCTTTTTTGACAAAGGGACGAATGAAATATAATAAATTATTTTAATATAATAAATTATTTTAAAATTTAGTTAAAAATATATATAAGATTTTATTCCTAGATCTGTATTTCTATATAACACATTTGCCCTTTGGCACTAATTCTGTTTACCTGTTGACGTAGTTGATCTGAGATTAATGGTGCATGTTGTACATGGTTATCTAATATTGTCTTAGGCTATATGACAGCCGTCTTCCGTATTATCATGTACCAATCAATCATATACACTCATACCTAGGACTTAGTACTATAAAAGATTAGATGTAATTACTATATGATACAGTCGGTTTTCAGGGAGCCATTCCTGGACACTAAGTCCTGGGCTGGGCTTTTGCCCAGGACAGGCCAGTACCGATACATGTACAGATGTATACCCATGTATGCTATATGTATGTATGATGTACGTATACTTTAATAAAAGTACCATTTAAAAAAGAAGACCCATTTCATTATCATACTACTAGGGGATACATACAGACAACATACTACTAGCGGATACATACAGACAACATACTACTAGGGGATACATACAGACACTACTAGGGGATACATACAGACAACATACTACTAGGGGATACATACAGACAACACTCTACTAGGGGATACATACAGACAACACACTACTAGGGGATACATACAGACAACACACTACTAGGGGATACATACTACTAGGGGATACATACAGACAACACACTACTAGGGGATACATACAGACAACACACTACTAGCGGATACATACAGACAACATACTACTAGGGGATACATACAGACACTACTAGGGGATACATACAGACAACATACTACTAGGGGATACATACAGACAACACACTACTAGGGATACATACAGACAACATACTACTAGGGGATACATACAGACAACACACTACTAGGGGATACATACAGACAACACACTACTAGGGGATACATACAGACAACATACTACTAGGGGATACATACAGACAACATACTACTAGGGGATACATACAGACAACACACTACTAGGGGATACATACAGACAACACACTACTAGGGGATACATACAGACAACACTCTACTAGGGTATACATACAGACAACACACTACTAGGGATACATACAGACAACACACTACTAGGGGATACATACAGACAACATACTACTAGGGGATACATACAGACAACACACTACTAGGGGATACATACAGACAACATACTACTAGGGGATACATACAGACAACATACTACTAGGGGATACATACAGACAACATACTACTAGGGGATACATACAGACAACATACTACTAGGGGATACATACAGACAACATACTACTAGGGGATACATACAGACAACACACTACTAGGGGATACATACAGACAACATACTACTAGGGGATACATACAGACAACACACTACTAGGGGATACATACAGACAACACACTACTAGGGGATACATACAGACCTTTTACTACTAGGGGATACATACAGACAACACACTACTAGGGGATACATACAGACAACACACTACTAGGGGATACATACAGACAACATACTACTAGGGGATACATACAGACAACACACTACTAGGGGATATATACAGACAACATACTACTAGGGGATACATACAGACAACATACTACTAGGGGATACATACAGACAACATACTACTAGGGGATATATACAGACAACATACTACTAGGGGATACATACATACAACATACTACTAGGGGATACATACAGACAACATACTACTAAGGGATACATACAGACAACATACTACTAGGGGATACATACATGCAACATACTACTAGGGGATACATACAGACAACACACTACTAGGGGATACATACAGACAACACACTGCTAGGGGATACATACAGACAACACACTACTAGGGGATACATACAGACAACACACTACTAGGGTCGCATACTGACAACACACTACTAGGGATACATACAGACAACACACTACTAGGGGATACATACAGACAACATACTACTAGGGGATACATACAGACAACATACTACTAGGGGATACATACAGACAACACACTACTAGGGGATACATGCAGACAACACACTACTAGGGGATACATACAGACAACATACTACTAGGGGATACATACAGACAACATACTACTAGGGGATACATACAGACAACACACTACTAGGGGATACATACAGACAACACACTACTAGGGGATACATACAGACAACACACTACTAGGGGATACATACAGACAACACACTACTAGGGGATACATACAGACAACACACTACTAGGGGATACATACAGACAACACACTACTAGGGGATACATACAGACAACACACTACTAGGGGATACATACAGACAACAAACTACTAGGGGATACATACAGACATTTTACTACTAGGGGATACATACAGACAACACACTACTAGGGGATACATACAGACAACACACTACTAGGGGATACATACAGACAACACACTACTAGGGGATACATACAGACAACACACTACTAGGGGATACATACAGACAACACACTAGTAGGGGATACATACAGACAACACACTACTAGGGGATACATACAGACAACATACTGAAATATAATAAATTATTTTAGAATCTACTTATATGATGTCGAAATTATATCTAATTTGAAATCATTTTTGACAAAGGGACGAATGAAATATAATAAATTATTTTAATATAATAAATTATTTGAAAATTTAGTTAAAAATATATATAAGATTTTATTCCTAGATCTGTATTTCTATATAACACATTTGCCCTTTGGCACTAATTCTGTTTACCTGTTGACGTAGTTGATCTGAGATTAATGGTGCATGTTGTACATGGTTATCTAATATTGTCTTCGGCTATATGACAGCCGTCTTCCGTATTATCATGTACCAATCAATCATATACACTCATACCTAGGACTTAGTACTATAAAAGATTAGATGTAATTACTATATGATACAGTCGGTTTTCAGGGAGCCATTCCTGGACACTAAGTCCTGGGCTGGGCTTTTGCCCAGGACAGGCCAGTACCGATACATGTTCAGATGTATACCCATGTATGCTATATGTATGTATGATGTACGTATACTTTAATAAAAGTACCATTAAAATAAGAAGACCCATTTCATTATCATACTACTAGGGGATACATACAGACAACATACTACTAGCGGATACATACAGACAACATACTACTAGGGGATACATACAGACACTACTAGGGGATACATACAGACAACATACTACTAGGGGATACATACAGACAACACTCTACTAGGGGATACATACAGACAACACACTACTAGGGGATACATACAGACAACACACTACTAGGGGATACATACTACTAGGGGATACATACAGACAACACACTACTAGCGGATACATACAGACAACACACTACTAGCGGATACATACAGACAACATACTACTAGGGGATACATACAGACACTACTAGGGGATACATACAGACAACATACTACTAGGGGATACATACAGACAACACACTACTAGGGATACATACAGACAACATACTACTAGGGGATACATACAGACAACACACTACTAGGGGATACATACAGACAACACACTACTAGGGGATACATACAGACAACATACTACTAGGGGATACATACAGACAACACACTACTAGGGGATACATACAGACAACACACTACTAGGGGATACATACAGACAACACTACTAGGGTATACATACAGACAACACACTACTAGGGATACATACAGACAACACACTACTAGGGGATACATACAGACAACATACTACTAGGGGATACATACAGACAACATACTACTAGGGGATACATACAGACAACATACTACTAGGGGATACATACAGACAACACACTACTAGGGGATACATACAGACAACACACTACTAGGGATACATACAGACAACACACTACTAGGGGATACATACAGACAACATACTACTAGGGGATACATACAGACAACATACTACTAGGGGATACATACAGACAACATACTACTAGGGGATACATACAGACAACACACTACTAGGGGATACATACAGACAACACACTACTAGGGGATACATACAGACAACACACTACTAGGGGATACATACAGACAACACACTACTAGGGGATACATACAGACAACACTCTACTAGGGATACATACAGACAACACACTACTAGGGGATACATACAGACAACATACTACTAGGGGATACATACAGACAACATACTACTAGGGGATACATACAGACAACACACTACTAGGGGATACATACAGACAACACACTACTAGGGGATACATACAGACATTTTACTACTAGGGGATACATACAGACAACACACTACTAGGGGATACATACAGACAACACACTACTAGGGGATACATACAGACAACATACTACTAGGGGATACATACAGACAACACACTACTAGGGATACATACAGACAACACACTACTAGGGGATACATACAGACAACACACTACTAGGGATACATACAGACAACACACTACTAGGGGATACATACAGACAACACACTACTAGGGATACATACAGACAACACACTACTAGGGGATACATACAGACAACACACTACTAGGGATACATACAGACAACACACTACTGGGGGATACATACAGACAACATACTACTAGGGGATACATACAGACAACATACTACTAGGGGATACATACAGACAACACACTACTAGGGGATACATACAGACAACACACTACTAGGGGATACTACTAGGGGATACATACAGACAACATACTACTAGGGGATACATACAGACAAAATACTACTAGGGGATACATACAGATAACACACTACTATGGGATACATACAGACAACACACTACTAGGGATACATACAGACAACACACTACTAGGGGATAAATACAGACAACACACTACTAGGGGATACATACAGACAACACACTACTAGGGGATACATACAGACATTTTACTACTAGGGGATACATACAGACAAAATACTACTAGGGGATACATACAGACAACACACTACTAGGGGATACATACAGACAACATACTACTAGGGGATACATACAGACAACACACTACTAGGGATACATACAGACAACACACTACTAGGGGATACATACAGACAACACACTACTAGGGATACATACAGACAACACACTACTAGGGAATACATACAGACAACACACTACTAGGGATACATACAGACAACACACTACTAGGGGATACATACAGACAACACACTACTAGGGATACATACAGACAACCCACTACTAGGGGATACATACAGACAACATACTACTAGGGGATACATACAGACAACATACTACTAGGGGATACATACAGACAACACACTACTAGGGGATACATACAGACAACACACTACTAGGGGATACATACAGACATTTAACTACTAGGGGATACATACAGACAACACACTACTAGGGGATACATACAGACAACACACTACTAGGGGATACATACAGACAACATACTACTAGGGGATACATACAGACAACACACTACTAGGGGATATATACAGACAACATACTACTAGGGGATACATACAGACAACATACTACTAGGGGATACATACAGACAACATACTACTAGGGGATATATACAGACAACATACTACTAGGGGATACATACATACAACATACTACTAGGGGATACATACAGACAACATACTACTAGGGGATACATACAGACAACATACTACTAGGGGATACATACATGCAACATACTACTAGGGGATACATACAGACAACACACTACTAGGGGATACATACAGACAACACACTACTAGGGGATACATACAGACAACACACTACTAGGGGATACATACAGACAACACACTACTAGGGGATACATACAGACAACATACTACTAGGGGATACATACAGACAACACACTACTAGGGTCGCATACAGACAACACACTACTAGGGGATACATACAGACAACACACTACTAGGGGATACATACAGACAACATACTACTAGGGGATACATACAGACAACATACTACTAGGGGATACATACAGACAACACACTACTAGGGGATACATGCAGACAACACACTACTAGGGGATACATACAGACAACACACTACTAGGGGATACATACAGACAACATACTACTAGGGGATACATACAGACAACACACTACTAGGGGATACATACAGACACCATACTACTAGGGGATACATACAGACAACACACTACTAGGTGATACATGCAGACAACACACTACTAGGGGATACATACAGACAACACACTACTAGGGGATACTACTAGGGGATACATACAGACAACATACTACTAGGGGATACATACAGACAAAATACTACTAGGGGATACATACAGACAACACACTACTATGGGATACATACAGACAACACACTACTAGGGATACATACAGACAACACACTACTAGGGGATAAATACAGACAACACACTACTAGGGGATACATACAGACAACACACTACTAGGGGATACATACAGACAAAATACTACTAGGGGATACATACAGACAAAATACTACTAGGGGATACATACAGACAACACACAACTAGGTGATACATACAGACAACACACAACTAGGTGATACATACAGACAACACACAACTAGGTGATACATACAGACAATATACTATTAGGGGACACATATATAGACATCCTACTGCTACAGACAACACACTGCTACATTGACCACAATGGTATAGACAACACACTGCTAAATTATACTTATAGTGGTAGATCTACTTACTTGTGTTTTGTCCTGGCGATGGAATCCTATATGAACGTAAGACACAAGTTATTGCTCAGCGACAGACAAATATCTAAATGTCATCGGCACGTTGTCCTGAGCTTGATATTTAAATGACACGCTTCACGCACTAAGTGGAGCTCTGTCTACACCGATCATAACAACAAAATAGAACCTAGAAGAAATCGCTATAAAAATATTTAATAAACGAGTTGTAGAGGAGGTTGGTCGTTGAGGATTAGCCGTAACGATCACACTGAGAACAGAGAGATAAGACAGTTGGCCATAGTGTTTAGGCCACGGGCCATTAAATAATATCACTGATACCAGTAACTCACGCCTATTAACACGTGTCCATATAATAAATAAATTCTCAGTGGGATATTTGTCGTACCAAATTTCTGTCACGACGGAAATCCTCTCCTAGTTCTAAATACACTGCCATATCTCTCCTCCAAACAAAAACATAAATATTGTTTCAACTCGAGGCCACTCGCTGTTCACGATTACAAGCATTGTGTTAAAAAGCGAAGAAAATTCAATAGAGTTAATTATAACAAAAAAGATCGAAACCTACTCAAATGATCGATACCATATCAGATCTGAAATTAGTCCAAAACAATTACCGTATTATTGAACATACGCCTATAGCATGTGTAATACCGAGCCAGGGCGTCATACGTCTAGAGCACGTATACTACCGAACCAGGACGTCATATGTCTAGATCATGTTTAATACCGAACCAGGGCGTCATACGTCTAGAGCACGTATAATACCGAACCAGGGCGTCATACGTCTAGAGCACGTATAATACTGAACCGGGACGTCATGTTTTATACCGAACCAGGACGTCATACGCCTAGATCATGTTTAATACCGAACCAGGACGTCATACGCCTAGAGTACGTATAATACCGAATTAGGACGTCATACGCCTAGAGCACGTATAATACCGAATTAGGACGTCATACGTCTAGAGCACGTATAATACTAAACAATGACGTCATACGTCTAGAGCACGTATACTACCGAACCATGACGTCATACGTCTAGAGCACGTATAATACCGAATCATGACGTCATACGTCTAGAGCACATATAATACCGAACTAGGACGTCATACGTCTAGAGCACGTATAATACCGAATCATGACGTCATACGTCTAGAGTACGTATAATACCGAACTAGGACTTCATACGTCTAGAGCACGTATAATACCGAATCATGACGTCATACGTCTAGAGCACGTATAATACCGAATCATGACGTCATACGTCTAGAGCACGTATAATACCGAATCATGACGTCATACGTCTAGAGCACGCATAATACAAACCGGGACGTCATAGGTCTAGAGCACGTATAACATCAAACCAGGACGTCATATGTCTACAGGACGTATTATACCATACCATGACGTCATACGCCTAGAGCACGAATAATACCGAACCGGAACGCTCTACGCCAACTCAGTTTGAGCACGTTTAATACCGAACCAGGACGTTAAACGGCAATAACAATGGTATACCAGCTATCGATCAACGAGTTGTCTTCCCTTTGCCTTATCGACATGACGACTCGCAGAGGTACATGTAATCATTATCATTGGTTAAGAGTAGAGTAACGACAAAGGATTCATTTAAATCCTCTTAATTTTATTCAAGTATGCAGTAACAGAAGAGGGTATTTTTTTTACATTGGCAACACAATCTATTAATTTTCAAATATTTCCGAGGAAGTCGCTTTTAGAACAAAGAAGATACACTGTTGTAAATAGTAACAGTTATAATAACTAGTCGTTATAATGTATATATTGAATTATTACTAGTTCACAAATATATAGATTGTGATTGATAGACACCTGTAATATTGAGATATAAGGAGTAATTCAATGCCCCCGTGATTTGTTAACTTCCGTTCCGGTACCACATGTGGTTGTCCTTGAGGTTTGACCTTGTAATTTACTGTCCAGGTACCGCATGTGGTTGCCACACGACACCGTCCCGACAGCATCCCAGCAGATTGTTAACGTAACAGTTCTGAGAAAGCACTTCACATTTATGTCTCCCTTCAAAATCAATACACAAGTTTCCTTTCTCCGGGGTACAACAGCAGACGTCATCGCCTGATACAGTGCACGTGTGTGCACGGTCGTCCCTTAGTAGTAGTCTGCACTTCATATTGTCCACAATCTCATTGGTTGGGTCAACAGTTCTCATGGTGGTCGACACCGACAATAACCATGGACAACTCGCCATGGCGATGATGACCAAGAACAAACTAGCTGTCGGATTCATTCTAATAAAAAAAAAAAAATTTAATGAGTACAAATTCACATAAAACAATAATAATAATAAAAAAAAACCTCTGAAATAGTTCGTGAACAGAATGAACATTCCAGGACATATTAACATACATTTTGTATATGTACTTCAAACCATATTTCGAGTTTAAGGAGATTTTGTATATCTTTTTTTTATTAACATTTTTTTTTACTTTTGACATTTTTATTAAGATTTTCCACATAAAGTTATTACATGATACAGAAAGAAAAAAAGACAACTTTCACACACACTAACATACATAAACTGTATATACATATAACTTGAATACAGAGTATGTAGCTTAGCTATAACTAAAAGGTGAATAACACATGAGGAAAAAACCTTTCATAGAAGGCAGCATATGGTATTAAACAATTTGACAGAAGTTTGTTTTTATTCAAGTCTTCAGATTAGAGAAATATATTGCAGCAAAACAAAACAGAAATCAAGCATTTCAGGAAAAGTGGGGAACATTTGTTGAAATATAAATAATTAAGTTGTATCTCATGTAAGAGTACTCTCCCTTTATGCTTTTTAAACACTTTGCACCTGTTTATTCTCAAATAGATAATCACATTTATCATTTGTTTTGTGGCATAACCACCTCTTTGTGGGCATATTTTGAATGAATGGATTACTGAATGAATGAATTACGTGAATTACAGAATGAATAAACGATTTCAAAATAAA
The DNA here is from genome assembly GCF_902652985.1 of Pecten maximus. Taxonomy (NCBI): domain Eukaryota; kingdom Metazoa; phylum Mollusca; class Bivalvia; order Pectinida; family Pectinidae; genus Pecten; species Pecten maximus. The sequence continues at coordinate 32,414,530 of NC_047017.1, read as the reverse complement.
TGAATGAATGGATGGATGGATGAATGAATGGATGGATGAATGAACGAAGGAATGAATGGTACATTGTACAATATTGTATGTAGAATGAGAGCCCTCTTGCACGAGGACATATTTGTTCGGACACTGATCCCAGGGTCCCAGCCCTGGCAGTGGTCTCTATGCAATAAAAGTATTTTGTACCGTAAAAAAACCCAAATATGACAGAGGTGATGACAAAATGCATGAATCAATTTTTTCTGTCTATTGATCAAAAAGATTACGAAAAAGCCTCCATTTGTGAGTGAATAAAGTGTACCTACCATTTATGGTTGATGTATACTACAATATTAAGCGCCCCTTACCTTAGTTTCCCCTTTCTCCACTCCGACACCCGGACTTGCTTTCTGTCTGTTAGCTACTGAGCACATTTCCAAGGAAGGCGTATCCGCTCCAAATTGACACGTCCGGCGGCCAGGATGTCACAGGCTCCGGGTGTTGCCGAATATATTTCATTTTGACATATTCATCAATAATTTATATCTTCTGGCTTATAAAGAGATTTGACGTAAAAGTATTGAATAACGATTACCACTTACTTGTTTTAATCTTGTCTTGTCATTGTGAACCAAAACGGGTTTTTTTTACTGTAAACCTCGTAGATAGAGGTGGACAATTTTTAACAATAATGCATTAATTATATTAGGTCAATAACAGTTGTTATCATAAAATCACGTTCGGTAAAACGGAATGGTTCTTATATTATTCGCTCCAGTATAGGACGCAGTTCCCTAACAAGTATGAAATTGATAACCACTACAGAACATGTTATATGTATCAAACAGCTGTCCTGATGCCTGGGGACAGCCGTGTACATCCAGAACGGGGAGTCGGCCTTAATTTATTAATGTAGAAATATAGAAGGGGTGTGCATTAGAATCTTGATTTAATAAATTAAATGAATATATGATATTGTACAATTTCAAATAAAAACAACAAATGAGTATTTCTGTTCTGAATCGGTGGTCCTCATTATAATCACACATGGTATGCAGAGTAACGGTAAACCTCGAGGACTAAAATCTCCCTCAGAAAAGTTTACCAAACAATACAAAATGAGTGCACACAAACACAACACTGTTCAATGTGAGTCCTCGCGAGCTTCCATGTGGACTAACAAGAGGGATTTATATAAGTTGGTATTACAGAATGTACTCGTTTCGCAATTGTTGCTCGACAACGGAATCACCAGCTACGCATACGGGCACTGGCGAATATCACAATAGGAGAGAAAACTACCCAAAAAAGGTCTCATTTCAGGACCCCGTGAGATGGAAAAAGGGCGTACATAATGTACAATCGACACAGACCGCCTAAGTACCATAAATCGGGTGGTAGATGACTCTCGGTAGTGTAAATAAACATATTGTCCATTATAGAATAGGTTCAATGTACAGACAGATACAAGATGGGCGCCTGACTTGTGTACCGTCTCATCGACAGGGATATAACTATGGATTGTTAAAATATGTCGAGTTATATATTTACCTACAATGCCTCTGACAGGGTATAAATAGACATGGATTATAAAAGTTTGTCATTTTATACCTGGACACCGAAGAGAACACATCGACATAAGGCACCAGTGTCATATTTTCCTAAGTATTATACCTGGCCACATGCTTTAAAACGTCCTGCCATGGAGATGGGGTCACCAAGCAACAGCAGATATTCGATTTTAAACATCCCTTTAGTACAAATTCATCAGGATACACTTCTTATGGAAAAAACTTACTTTGTCAAATTACTGTTAAAAAACTGTTGGGCCAAAATAACACCAACTCCACAGCTCATCATTTGGCTCTATTTACAAAAAAATTGCAACTTCTCTATGGCGTCATCAAGTCAACAGGTATACCAACGGTAGAGTTTCTCCAAGGAATATCACTGGATTTATACCAAGATTTCTTCTTGAATCCCCGGATAAGAAATCTTGTCATCTTGGACGATATGATGTCGAAGACAAGCAAGGACCCATGTATTAACGAATTGTTTACGGAGGGAAGTCACCACAGGAATATGTCTGTCAATGACATCAATCAGAATCTCTACTACAATACAGACCCCACACAGAGGAGAAATTATCACTATTTGATGTTGTTCAATAACCCCTTCTAATAGTCTCATCACTAATTAACCATGTTAAAGATTACTATAATGTGCAGAAGTTTATTGCTGTGGGCAAAGGAGAGAAAGTTTTTAATAAATTTACTTTTGAGTGGAATAAATGGCAAAATTTGGTAGAACTCGACCTTTCTTAACCTATAATTAGACTAGGTATACTTGTCGTAATATAAATAATTTTGATCTTATATAGACCTTTATCTCATACATTGTGGTAATATGAAATTATGTGTTTACAGTGGGTTAAATGATCATGTTTTTAGTGTTTAAGTCTGACCCTTCCCTTTCCCTCTCTCTTGCTTTCTCTTTCTAAATGTGAACTTTCTTCTTTTTCTATTTCCTTACATTTCTTGTTCTATCTTTCTTTTCTCTCACTGTGCTTGTGTTCTAACGAGCTTAAAACATACTCAACAATCATAAAATTTAGATTTGGAATTTTGACTGATTATTTTCAAGTATTTTTAAGAATAAGCCTACCATGTGCATATATTGTAACTATACATAGAAAAATATATATGAAATGGCGATTTCTAAATAGTAATTAAAAATTAGTGTAAGAATGATTGGATATCTTTTATTGATATTCATTGATTATCTTGTATCAAAAAGTATAATTTGGAAAAAACCAATAGAATATTAAGAGTGTGTGGGAAAAGAAAGAAAAAAAAAAGATGTGTATTTTATACATGTAAAAATTTTGAAAAATTAAAAATTAAAAAAAAAATAACCCCTTCGGTAAATAGCAAATCATGACAACAGAAGCACCAGCAGAAAACTCAAAATGAAACTCAGTTACCACAGGAAGATATGTCAGCTTGTGACGATTGTGGAATTTTTCTTCCAAGACTCGCACGATTAACAGAGACACTTGAAAATCTAGTGTCCAGAAAATGAGTATCTGTGGATGACGATGAGCCTAAACCAAAAACGTGGAGCTCATATGAAGATAGGGAGTCCGGCGAGGAAAATAGAGAAAGTGAAAAGAAAGTTTTTAATACCCTAATGAAACAAGTACCGTCTGCAAATGAGGCGAAATGAAATCAAAAGTATGAGAAATACGTAAACGATGGCATGTCATTTAAGCACGGCCTCCCGTGCATGCGACATGCATGCGTGTGGTGAGTGTGAATGTGTTTTTGGGAGGCTGCGGTATGTTCGTGTTAAGTCTCCTTGTGATAGGCCGGAACTTTTGCCGATTTATAGTGCTACCTCTCTGAAGCGTACTGCCGAAGACACCCAACAGCACTCCCCACCCGGTCACATTATACTGACAACGGGCAAACCAGTCGTCCAATTCCAAATATGCTGAGCGCTAAGCAGGAGTAGCAACTGGTATATCTCGGCTAGGGGACAGAACCCAAAGCCTTCCTCACAGCGGCGAATGCTCAACTAAAGGCCAAAAGTGAGGCATTGTCAAGGGAGACATTAGGAAGAAGAAAGTTGTTCAGAAAGAAGAGAAAGGATAAGATCCCAAATTTAGTCGCCTCCTACGATCATGCAATGGGGGCACCAGGTACAATTCTTACGCCCTGCCTGCAAAGTAGAAAACGAACGAGAAGATGAAAGTGTGGGATGGAACATGGAGCAATTCTACGAGAATTATAAATCCATTATCCAATACATCCTTCAGCTAAGAAATGGTACGATCCACGAAAGAGTCATGGATGATGTTACGGAATTTGTTGATGATGGCTATGAAGATCGAAAGGCAATCAGGATGACACTCAAAAGGAATCCTCATATCCTAGATTTGTGGGAAGATGTTGACTCAAAAGATGAAGAATCGAAAGGTGACTCTGAAGAGGACGAAGACTGATATAAATAGGCAAACTTCGGAATAACTTCAGTATAACGTCTAGCACTCGACAAGAAAGGATGCCTTCGTGGGAAGATTATTTAAAAGATATTTACTTCAGTGCTGCAAATGCTGGGAGTTTCTTTGGACCCGACAAATTGTATAGATATGTACGGAAAGACGGAAAATACGTCATCGACAAATATAAGATAAGGAAATGGCTACAACTACAAGAGCCTTACAGCTTAAAAAGATCTCTCCGGAAACCATACAATATAAATAGCACCATAGTCACCGGGATCCACGACCAGTGGTATGCAGATCCCATGGACGTGGTTAAGTTCAAGAGTGAAAACGACGGTTTTTCCTACGTAATCGTGGTCATAGACGTGCTCTCCAAGTTCTTGTGGCTAAGACCGATTATAAGCAAGAAAGGAGTATCTATAGCAAAGGCACTTTATGACATTCTTAGCTAGGGGAGACAACCCGGTCGGATCCGTACCGATAAGGGTCAAGAATTTAGATCGAAGGAGGTGAATACGCTCCTGGATGGGTATGGCATACAACATCTTTATGTCCAACGAAACAAAAGCTGCCGTGGCCGAGCGTGACATCAAGACCATTAAATCCAAAATGTACAGATGTCGACAGCTACAATCAGACGTACCATGGGATGATCGGTATGGCTCCAGCAAATGTTAGTGAAGACAAGGAAACGTCAATCTGGTGGAGAATGTATTGGCCAAAAAAAAGCCTGTCTTGCGAAAACCGAAGAAGATTAGTAAGCCGTTTAAGTTCAATGTTTGAGATAAAGTAAGGTCGTCTAATTTGAGCAACCCATTCTGCGGAGAATGACGAAAAATGGACGGGTTAATTATTATAACCATCTCTCAAAATGTACTTTGCGAAGGATTACCAATATACAGAGTAAAAGACAATGATGGAGAAGAGATCAAAGGGACATTTTACCAGTCCGAACTACAGAAAGGGAATGTTAGGGACGACGATATGTGGAAAGTGGAAGAAATATTGAAGACTAGAGGAAATGGCCGAAATAAACAACGATATGTCAAATGGCTTCACTGGCCGAAGAAATTTAACTCTTGGATACGCGCATCTGATATTCTCGATTTGTAGGGGAGTGAACTACCCTAGAAAGGTCAACTTTTATAAGCCCGTGTTTTAGGTAAAGGCGTTCATATAAATAGATCGCTCTAGTAATAAAGCGAGGGTGGTAGATGACTCACAAATGTAAATATTTATATTATCCATGATAGAGTAGATTTTTGTTTGTAAGAACGGTGAGAGATGGCTCTACGACCTACATCCATTCCATCGCGACGGAGAAGATAAAATGTTGTTCATAGATAAAGGCCTTTTCGTAATTATTTTATAGAATAAACTTCTTTGACTATTTCCAACTGTGATTCAATCGTCGTCACTCAAAATAATTGAGACAATTCTAATACGTCATAACGATCGGTACCCCCCTGACAAAGAGGGGTGCCACTTGGGGATGCCAAGGAGGTGGTAAGGATTGTATAGGAAGAGGGTTGGCCCAGAACCGGCACTTTCCCTGCTACTGACGTCAGTGTTTATATATATCATTAGTACACATTTCCAGTAGTTTTAACACTGTTACAAATGTTATCTAGAGAATGATGTCAGCGTAGCAACATGGTGACCAACATAACGTATGCTATCGTTGGTGTGTGTACCCTTCCAGAATTTGACGGGATACATCACGGGGAATGTGATATTGGAACACTGCTCCAAAGTAACCGGCGTCGCCTTCCGTCTATGATATCTCACTTTATATTGACGATGTGTTATCTAACAAAAATGTCGATCGAATATACCCTGTAGAACTTGAAAGCATGAAACTGTAGACTTCTCACCAACGTCAGGTTCTTACCGCAAGCTTTAAACCGTAACCAGAAGGGACATTTCACTACTAACTGTATGACAAGCGTAATTTTCCATTTCTAGATAGTAATAGACCTGCTTCCCCTCCATGCGGTGTTTTCACATCGCAGTTTGATATTGAATGATTTTTTTCCCATTATCACGATTTCTGTGACAGATGTCGACTACTGAGTCAAACTACACAAGTTTTAAGAGATGCAGGTTGAGAAACTTTCATGGTCGACATCTTGATTTCCTTGTGCGATTTGAAGTCAGATGAAAGTGTGTTCGATGTTTGTTGATATACCTAATGGTGCCGTTTTCGTCACGCTAACTCTCATTTGAAATTCTGACTTAACTCAGATTTATTAGTCTTATCATTCTTGTACGTTTCCAAGGTTTCTATAAAATTCTAGATTTTTGTTCATATTTTCTCTCCTTTGCTCAATTCTGCTTAAACTACAGGTTCGTTATGTCGATATTCTCTGTTGTTTACTTTTCCTCAGTTTCTGTAATTTCCCCTGAGCTCGTTATTGTGTCGGTAGTTCCTGTAATTTCCCCTGAGCTCGTTATTGTGTCGGTAGTTCCTGTAATTTCCCCTGAGCTCGTTATTGTGTCAGTAGTTCCTGTAATTTCCCCTGAGCTCGTTATTGTGTCGGTAGTTCCTGTAATTTCCCCTGAATTCGTTATTGTGTCGGTAGTTCCTGTAATTTCCCCTGAATTCGTTATTGTGTCGGTAGTTCCTGTAATTTCCCCTGAATTCGTTATTGTGTCAGTAGTTCCTGTAATTTCCCCTGAGCTCGTTATTGTGTCGGTAGTTCCTGTAATTTCCCCTGAGCTCGTTATTGTGTCGGTAGTTCCTGTAATTTCCCCTGAGCTCGTTATTGTTGTCGGTAGTTCCTGTAATTTCCCATGAATTCGTTATTGTGTCGGTAGTTCCTGTAATTTCCCCTGAATTCGTTATTGTGTTGTAGTTCCTGTAATTTCCCCTGAATTCGTTATTGTGTCGTTAGTTCCTGTAATTTCCCCTGAATTCGTTATTGTGTCGGTAGTTCCTGTAATTTCCCCTGAATTCGTTATTGTGTTGTAGTTCCTGTAATTTCCCCTGAATTCGTTATTGTGTCGGTAGTTCCTGTAATTTCCCCTGAATTCGTTATTGTGTCGGTAGTTCCTGTAATTTCCCCTGAATTCGTTATTGTGTCGGTAGTTCCTGTTGCTTACTTTTCCTCAACCCATGTAATTTCCCTCGGATTTGTTCTTTTATATTGACGATGTTTTCAATGTTACCAATCTGCATGCTGAGCTCGTAGTTCGAATTCACAATAGAGCTTCAGAGTTTGACAAGATCTGCTGAATCGCGTACAAATAACACCAGAAGAACTACTTAAGATTGAGAAAATGTTTTTTATTGAAGCTGTACGTACGTTACATATAATGAATGTATGTTGTTATGAGGAATGATATGGTAACAATGTTACCTCTGAGAGCCTTTCAACCATAAGCTCAACTCATGCTCGACAAATAATCTTTACACAGTTTTCTGTACTTATCAAGAGGCGCATTTGTAGCGTCTACATCCTTCCCAGCTTCGTCATATGTACGCATGCGTATAATGACGTCAAATAAGGGATTGTTTTCGAAATCCGTAGCTTGTTCGTCAGTCATTCGTCCTCCCTGGTGTTCCAGTGTCATACGACTAGCGGGACTCAGGTCTGAAATCGGACAAAACAACGTCTAGTGTTACCACTATAGTCACAATATAATCGAATTAATTTTAGTTCTTAGGGCATCATATCTGTATAAAGTTGTAGGTTGTATGGTGATAGGATATAGAATTTTGTAAAAGTTATACAATTGAGTAAACCTTTAAATACAAACTGACTCATCAAGACATTAAATGTGGAATTATTGATCAAACAATTTCATACAATTCATTGATTTTTCTTTACCAATAAAGAACGAATATTTGTAGACTAACCAGAAATTATCTTAAACAAGTCATGCTGGTACCTGTCACTCAAACTTACTGTCGTAATACGCCTGGTTTTTCCACACTAGGTAGCGCTTAGCCTGTACATGACCTTGCACAATGTCACACACTTTGTCGGGGAAGCCGATGTCCCTCAAGTACTGGCCCCCGACAACATCATGGTCCCTGGTTCCCAGATTAAGATCACCTGATGCCATGTTTTCTAAGCCTTTGTCCTCTCCTACAAGATGTCCGATGTCGTGGAGGAAGGCTGCCAACACTACCTGTCAAGTTGTTAACAGTGGGGAGCTATTACATCAATGCGATAACAATAGGAATATATATTGCAGATAGTTAACATAACATACAAAATGCATCGCCCTTTACACTTCGGTTCTCTCTAGTTGGTTTAATGATGATCTGATAGTCTAATCATATTCTCTGTACTTGGGTTCATGGTGATCTGATAGTCTAACCATATTCTCTGTACTTGGGTTCATGGTGATCTGATAGTCTAACCATGTTCTCTGTACTAGGTATAATGATGACTTGATAGAATCAAATATGCACAGCCATATCACAGCCATATTTCAAATATTAAAATATGAAAGGTTTAGATTCACATTCAATATAATCAGATATGAACAGACTGTTATCGAATGCCTTATTAAGCCAATCTAGCAGATACGAATGTCATTTGCCGAAACCAGTTGGGAATTAAAGTCCTGTGTTATCTTTCTCACCTAATAAAGATTACAGATAGATCCAACTGATGGTCGATCAACATCGGTTCTAATCACCACGACAAATTAAACACCTTTCGTCATATCGTTATAAATTATCACAGCACTCGGAGGAATAGCAATCTGGTTAGTTACAACATAATTACTTTTTCTCATTCAATGTGTCACTGGAACACATTCGATGGAAGATATGGATTTAGATTTTATTTTGATCGGTAGACACATTTTCTAGCATTTACGAGATATCTGAACGAATTAATTTTCCTTGTTATATTCCAGACATTTAAGATAGTTAACAGAAACGGTTTCGGATGCTTCACCATCACTTGTTAAAGGTCAAGTTGCAGGTTCTGAACGATCTCAAATGACTTCAGTATGGCAGTTTACGTCGAAGCCTCTAACAGCCTAGTCACACGTACCTCAACCGGTTGATCCTCTTTCTCTGCTAACATAGCACACTGGATGCTATGGTCAGTTTTAGAAATCCTCTCGCCTAAGTAACCTGTTGATCCTCGCTCTTCATATAAACGAAATACCTCACTGACCACTTGTTCCACCATGGTGACCACTACGGCTAAACGACAGCGATGTCAAACAACCATTCGCAGACGTTTTATTATTTTTTTTTCTTGTTTCTAGTTCAAGGTTGTGTTTATCGTTCTCTTGATGTATTTGTCAGCTTAGTGTCAACACGAACATTCAATAGGTCTACTCTCATCTATGTTTAGAATTTACTTTCTAAAGGATTAATGATATATATAAAGATGTATATATAGATCTAGATAATTTAACTGTTATACCAGGACGAAAAAGGTTTACAATCACGCACCATTAAGATAACAAAGGTTTACATATATTTCAGGTAAACAATATGTTATCTACGCATATCTTTGTTCTTTTTATCTAGTTTATGACTTTAAAGGCTAGGTCGGGCTATTAGCTGTCGTGAATATCATGCAGGTTGGTGAAACGACGAGGAAGTTTTATGGTCGACATAATGATTCCATCAGACGTGTTCAAATATTTGTTGATTTGGTGGTTCCGCTGTCACCACCCTAGTTCTCAGTCTGAGAATGCGACTGTCCTAAATTTATATGGCGGTGTCATCGATGAAGCAGACGACGCTTACTATCATCCCGAGCACCTGGTCAAATTCATCGTGAACTTGTTAATGAGACACCCGGAAATGTATCATTGTTTGTTTGATTGTTAGCTAGAATTACGGTATTCCCTGTTGTTTTACCTTGGTTTATTTCACGTGAGAATTACAGTTCGGTTATGAAGTATGGTATGGTATGGTAATGATTTGTTGAGATGGTTTTCATTCTACGTCATTGAAAGGCGACGGAAAGTGTTTATAAAAAGTTATAAACTAAAACCATGTCCTTACTGTATGGTCATACATATCCTTACTATTGACACGCCCCTATATGATAATACATATCCTTACTGATGACACGCCCTATATGGTGACCATGTCCTTACTGATGACACGCCCTTATATGGTGACCATGTCCTTACTGATGACATGCCCTTATATGGTGACCATGTCCTTACTGATGACACGCCCTATATGGTGACAATGTCCTTACTGATGAGTTGCCCTTATATGGTGACCATGTCCTTACTGATGACATGCCCTTATATGGTGACAATGTCCTTACTGATGACATGCCCTTATATGGTGACCATGTCCTTACTGATGACACGCCCTTATATGGTGACCATGTCCTTACTGATGACCCGCCCTTTTATAGTGACCATGTCCTTACTGATGACATGCCCTTATATGGTGACCATGTCCTTACTGGTGATACACCCTTATATGGTAATGCATATCTTTACTGATGACATGCCCTTATATTGTAATCCATATCTTACGTTGTTCAATTTCATTTGTATGTATGGCCAAATGTTATGAAATATTCTGAACACGGAAAGCTGATAGTTAGCGTCAGCAACCAAATGGCTGGGTCCCCCTGTTCAAGATAACCGTTTTACTGTTATCGAAGTATACCAAGGACACTCGGTTAAACAGGTCTGCGGTTACAGATGAAATAATGAGTCATCTGGTTTAAGGTCAAGGTTACATTTTGATCTTTTAACTGATGACCATATTGTCAAGACATCATAGAACAAAGATTTTCAGAATTAAACAATGAGTCAACTTATCAAAGGTCATTGTCATTTTATCAGAGGCCAATGTCTTTTTAATGTTTTCACCGATTAACATTTCGCTAATCGGAATTAAGAAAGAAGTGAACTGTCCAAAGATTAAGGTCACTGGGCCGAAGGTAATGGACAATCAGTGGGGGAAGCATTTAGGATTTAAACAAAACAAATCAAATCTAACCAAAGAGTTTTATTACTGTAATTCATTTCCATTTGCCCAGCAAATTAGCAGACAATTGAAGTTTAGAATTGCAATTTCTAATTCACAAAAAGGTTTCCTTTGTCTCAAGCTTTATTTGTCGGTCTCCCTTGGTCCCTAGTTGTGCTCATTTGTCTTTGAGTCTGATCCAGAAAGCAAAATCGCTAACAGTTGAAGTTCGCTTTGTTATTTCTTATTCACATAATGTTTTTCTCTATCATCTTCCCTAGAGTTTACAGACGATTTCCTTGTAATCAGTTCATTAAAGTAAACGAAAGGTCAGATATAAAGATCGTTCAATATTGGACGCCAAGAATCCCTCTTGGATATCTTCTTATGTGAATAAAGTGTGTCACTTTGAACATTGTTTGGTATTAATACCCATAATACTGTCATATATACATTCGTGTAACATTTAAATATTATAAATTGGAAGGGAAGCGGCACCCTGTATGTATAAGGTTCTACCGAGTGTGTACCATTATCATAAAAGAGTCACATGACTTTCCCTACTTTCTTTAACCTACTAGTATTAATTCGCGTGCATGTGCTTACTTTAACCTCCTCCAATACATGCCGTGTACTCAGGACATACCACCCCTTACACCTCAGATGATATATAAGAAAATCAACCGAAATGTTTTTTCCTCACTATGATAAAACACTCGTGCTCGTTGTCGGTTGTCAGCTAAAACATTTATTATAACACTTCAATTCATGATCCAGAGAAATGTTATTGGAAAATTATTTTTGGGTTCGTTTAATGACATTTACATACAGTGTGGCACAAATGGTCACGTCACTACCAAAATCTATAACATTTACCTACATTATGATAATAATGGTCACCTCACTATCAAAATCTATAACATTTACCTACATTATGACAATATCGATAGTGAGTGACCGAAGAGAAAACTTATTATTTGTCGTGTCATGTCAAACATTTGAATGGCTGTGTTTCGTATAAATAAAATATACATTTGTATTCATGCGCATGGAATGATGTCACTATTCGGGTGTCAGTTATGCTTTCATATACTGTAAATACAGTTTATATCATGACCATTCAAATGTAAAATAATGATAATCTCACTACCAAACTCAATAACATTGCCGTTACATCTAATATGTCCTCCACAAACAAAACAGGAGGAAAATCTTAATGTTTAATGTTCTAGTTGACGCTGGGTTTGCTAACACAACCATCGATATACGTCATATTAACTTTTCAGCACGTGTTATTCACAAGTTCAAGAACAATTCAATACTGACTAATAGGAATGACATTGTTCTTATATTGAATCTCGGTGACACACTTATATTGAATATCGGTGACACACTAATATTGGTGCTCGGTACGATACTTATGTAGCATGTTTCAAATAATTCAAACAGAGTTTTCTGTATTTATCTAGATGAACGTTTGAAACGTCAACCTCTTTCCCGGCCTCGTCCCACGTGCGCATGCGTATGATTACGTCAAATATTGGATTGTTCTCGAAAGCCTGCGCTTCCTCGTCATCCATTCGTCCTCCCTGGTGCTCTAGTGTCAGTCTACTGGCAGGACTCAAGTCTGAATTGAAAGATGATGCCATGTTAATTGACATGAAAGCTATGTATGTAATCCAGATGCTCTGAGCTGCTCGCTGGGATATTTCAGTGTTCAGTCAAAACATTCTCATTTAGATACAGCTGTCTGCATTTTTCCGTTTTAGGATCCTGCTCTCAGTACATTACATGACAGTCAACACATTAAACTTTAGATTTCTTGTTCCAAGGATGATTTAGAGTAAACTTTAGAGTACAACTTCAACATTAATAGCCAATTCTGACTGCCTCTGTGCCCCAACATCCCTCCAAATCTTTGGTGAATATTATAAAATATTAAACGCCGTTACTAAAGGAAACATCAGGCAAAATTTGATAAAAACATTATTCATACTCAAGAAGAAAGACTTTGAAATGAAAAGCCTTCAATCCCTTGGTTGGCAACGCCTCTCCACCCCTCGAGGAGTCAAACACTAAATTTATACAACGCCAAACCTTCACCAAATGACCAAATATGATTTAAAATGTTATTAAAGGTTTTCATGCAAACTGTGGTGACGACGACTCTGAAATATATAGTTATGTTATTCACAACGCTTAGATATCACTGTATCAATATGTTGGCGTAAATATGTAAGTCACAACGTTTACACATGTTAGTGAAAATATGTAAGTCTCAACGTTTAAACATGTAAGTGAAAATATGTTAGTCACTACGTTTGGATATGTTAGTGACAACGTGTAGATATATAAGCGTAAATATGTAAGTTATAATGTTTGGATATGTTAGTGACAATATATAGATATATAAATGTAAATATGTTAGTCACAACGTATAGATATATAAATGTAAATATGTAAGTCACAACGTGTAGATATATAAGTGTAAATATGTTGGTCACAACGTATAGATATGTAAGTGTTAATATGTAAGTCACAACGTATAGATATATAAGTGTTAATATGTAAGTCACAACGTGTAGATATATAAGTGTAAATATGTTAGTCACAACGTGTAGATATATAAGTGTAAATATGTTAGTCACAACGTATAGATATATAAGTGTAAATATGTTAGTCACAACGTATAGATATATAAGTGTTAATATGTAAGTCACAACGTGTAGATATATAAGTGTAAATATGTAAGGCACAACGTATATATGTATAAGTGTTAATATGTTAGTCACAACGTATAGATATATAAGTGTTAACATGTTAGTCACAACGTATAGATATATAAATGTAAATATGTTAGTCACAACGTATAGATATATAAATGTTAATATGTAAGTCACAACGTATAGATATATAAGTGTAAATATGTTAGTCACAACGTATATATATATAAATGTAAATATGCTAGTCACAACGTTTATATATATAAATACTCGGTCGATCTAAACAAGGTACACACTATACATTTACTTACTATCGTAATACTCCTTGTTTTTCCACACCAAGTAGCGTTTCGCCTGTACGTGTCCTTGTACAAGGTCACATATTTTGTCGGGAAATCCTAGTTCGCTTAGGAACTGGCCTCCTAGAATATCGTGGTCCTTTGCTCCAAGGTTAGTACCGGAAGTGACCCTATTTTCCAGACCCCTATCCATCCCCACTAGGTGGCCGATGTCGTGGAAGAAGGCTGCTAACACAATCTAAACACAATCAATGCATCTTTAGGTTTATATACGTTTGCAAAAAGGGATAAAACAATAATCAAATTCTAAATTTCAAGCAACTTTTTAGCAACCATGTCTTGCAGTAAAGCTTACCGACAGCCATGCCTGTCTTTCTTTGGTAGTAGGAGCGAATGAACAGAACAACGGAGAAATCAGTCGATGTACACTTCATACTGCTGATCATGCCTTTCAACTTACATGTATAAGAACATTCTTCAATAAAACTAGGACAAGGAAGGGTGCCAAAAAGGTGCATTCAACCCCTAACCCCAACACGTAACACCAAACCCCCAATTCTCCCATGCAATAACCAACACCCAATCCCCCCGAACTATTATAACTCCCCTCCAGAAATAAAATGATAATAATAATGATGAAATAATAAAAAAAAATGATAACAATAAGGGTATTCTATGCGTGTCTTTATAGAAATTAAGATTATCTTTTCTGGAATATATTTGCACAGGAGAGGTATATTGTCTTCATGTATTATAAAAAGCCAACTTATCTTTTCACATGGGTCCCTGGTTCAATTCAATGTTATTGATAGCCGTTAGTCGATATATCAATACAACCCACAGAATCACAGAAAATATCTCTGCTATATGATTAAGAGTGATGGAATACCACACTGTTGAGTACTAATAGCTACATCTTCAGCATAACACAAAACCGTTGAAATGACCAGAGGTTTACTGTACCTCTAAAGGTTGACCATCCTGTTCTGCTAGTACGGCACACTGAATCATATGGTCAGTCAAACTGACCGGCTCGCCGATATAGTCACCGCTACCATGGCGTTCATACAGACTGAATACTGCGTCGACCGCAGCTTCTGCATCCATCGATCAGCGTGAATTCAAGTTCTGGGTCAGATGTCAGGTTATTGACCGGTCCACGAGATACTGCAGCAGGAACAAACTCATAGAGGCTATCCTGTAATACATCCGTTAATGACCGTCAGCAATAATACTGTCCCTTTTTACTTTTATGTCCTAATTACTGTTTATTTCCATTCCTCTCCTACTTACTGATTCTTATTTTCACTGTTCTACTTACTGTTTCTTTCTTTTACTGACCTACTTACTGTTTCTTTCATTTACTGACCTACTTACTGTTTCGTTGTTTTACTGACCTACTTACTGTTTCCTTCATTTACTGACCTACTTACTGTTTCCTTCATTTACTGTCCTACTTACTGTTTTTTCCATTACTGACCTACTTACTGTTTTCTTCATTTACTAACCTACTTACTGTTTTCTTCATTTACTGTCCTACTTACTGTTTTCTTCATTTACTGACCTATTTACTGTTTCGTTGTTTTACTGACCTACTTACTGTTTTCTTCCTTTACTGACCTACTTACTGTTTCTTTCCATTACTGTCCTACTTACTGTTTCTTTCCTTTACTGTCCAACTTACTGTTTCTTTCCTTTACTGTCCAACTTACTGTTTCGTTGTTTTACTGACCTACTTACTGTTTCGTTGTTTTACTGACCTACTTACTGTTTCGTTGTTTTACTGACCTACTTACTGTTTCTTTCCTTTACTGTCCTACTTACTGTTTCTTTCCTTTACTGACCTACCTACTATTTCGTTGTTTTACTGACCTACTTACTGTTTCTTTCCTTTACTGACCTACTTACTGTTTCGTTGTTTTACTGACCTACTTACTGTTTCGTTGTTTTACTGTCCTACTTACTGTTTCTTTCCTTTACTGACCTACTTACTGTTTCGTTGTTTTACTGACCTACTTACTCTTTCTTTCCTTTACTGACCTACTTACTATTTCGTTCCTTTACTGTTCTAACTATTCTTTCTTTTCTTTACCATCCCAAATACACAGGTGAGTTACAGAGAAACGAAAATGTGTAGTATGAGTAATAATAGCAATAATCACTGAACATCAGTTAAAAGCAATCTTAAGACTCAAAAGTACAATTATCAGCAATTAAAGGCCTTGATAGGAGGTGTTATACAAGAGGACACAATATTTACCAATGCAGCCATCTAATCTATGAATCCTAACCGCAATACATGTATGTTGCAAATATATCATAATGTATTGTATATAAATGACAATATATATTATATATATGTGCGCAATAATAAACCATTCACACGTCATATACTTTGATTTGAAACCAATGTAACTATGATATATGCACGGACATAAGTGAACAAACACTGACTTGACTGTGCACTAGATTTGATATTTTAAGTGATAAGTAAGAAAAAGTTATAAATATGAAATTTAGAGGGTTCCTCATAAATACTGCTTCAATTTCTTATAGAATTTGGTTTCAATAATGGTGATAATTTTGTGAAATATTGAAAATATTTTCCCCGAAAAAGGGAAATAATATACTTGCTCGTTATCATATGTTTACTGTATGATAATGTGATGAATTGCACAACTTCAGGGCACTGAAAATATATAGCAAACATCCCACTTCCAGGTGGCAGAGATACTGTTTCTGTTTGTTCTCTTTCCTTATAACCTCGGTCTTTTTTACAATGTATCCAACAGGAATAACTTACAACTATGCTTTATAATAAGCGTTATGAATTCAATTTCCAATTGTTAATTTTCCATATCTAGAATGCTACAATCCCTACTTCATCTATCTGGGGTGTTTACATGTTTATTCCCATTGTCATGATTTCTGTTGTAGATATCCGCCACCCTCGGAGGAATAAACTACACAATGTTTCGAGAGATGCAGGTTGATGAAGACCATGGAAAAATTGATCGTGATTTCATTTGCGACACGAAGTCAGACGTGATTGTTGTTTGTTGATATGGTAGTGGTTCCATTCTCACCGCTCTTAACCAGGATTTGTCCTAGATGTGTATGGTAAGTGTCGTCGATGAAACAGAAGACGGTTAGCCTCCCTGAACACCTGGTCTTATTCTCTTAAACTTTGTCAGGGTCTCCATGTGATTCTATATTTTTGCTCATATTTGCCATCGTTTTTGAACTAGAATTATGGTTTCGTTATTATGTCGATATTCTTTGTTGTTTTTGAGTTAGAATTATGGTTTCGTTATTATGTCGATATTCTCTGTTGTTTTTGAGTTAGAATTATGGTTTCGTTATTATGTCGGTATTCTTTGTTGTATTTGAGTTAGAATTATGGTTTCGTTATAATGTCGGTATTCTTTGTTGTATTTGAGTTAGAATTATGGTTTCGTTATAATGTCGGTATTCTTTGTTGTATTTGAGTTAGAATTATGGTTTCGTTATAATGTCGGTATTCTTTGTTGTATTTGAGTTAGAATTATGGTTTCGTTATTATGTCGATATTCTCTGTTGTTTTTGAGTTAGACTTATGGTTTCGTTATTATGTCGATATTCCCTGTTGTTTTTTTTTAGTTAGAATTATGGTTTGGTTATTATATCGATATTCTCTGTTGTTTTGAGTTAGAATTATGGTTTCGTTATTATGCCGATATTCTTTGTTGTTTTGAGTTAGAATTGTGGTTTGGTTATTATGTCGATATTCTTTGTTGTATTTGAGTTAGAATTATGGTTTCGTTATAATGTCGATATTCTCTGTTGTTTTGAGTTAGAATTATGTTTTCGTTATTATGTCGATATTCTCTGTTGTTTTGAGTTAGAATTATGGTTTCGTTATAATGCCGCTATTCTTTGTTGTTTTGAGTTAGAATTATGGTTTCGTTATTATGTCGATATTCTCTGTTGTTTTGAGTTAGAATTATGGTTTCGTTATTATGTCGATATTCTCTGTTGTTTTGAGTTAGAATTATGGTTTCGTTATTATGTCGAATCGCACACTTGTTTACTAGTACAAGATAATAAACAATACTTGTGTGTTTATATGTATGTGAGTTTGAAAGATGATTGATTTAATCTATAGGAACCTATTTTAAGTTTGTTTGACCATTAATCTTGAAACTTGGTAACCCTTTTTCCCAGCATTCTACTGGTTCATATTTGGTCTCTTGACCTTATTGAACTTTACATTTGACGCCTGTAACCTTGAAAGTAGGTAAACAACATAGTAGCCCTTCATCACAGCGAGAAACGGACCCAACAAATGGTCTATCCTGATTAAAAAGAAGAAATCATTTTAAGATTTAACACTTGATCATGACCCATTACTTAGTCAATTTGAACAAACTTTGTAGCCCTCCATTCCATTCCAGAATACCAAAGGCATTGTAGTCCAGCCAATTTAGAGTTTAACCTGGACACAATTGCAACAGAATTTTATTTTTTTCATAATGATTTGTCTGTATGTTTTAATTTAACAGACAAATGTTATACCAAAATATATCTTTGGGGAAATGCTTTCTGGCCCTAAATGGTGTCGTGAAAATAAGCTTAATTGCCTACTAGACAAATTTGAAGCCTTATATCTAACACTTAGATAATACTGGATATGGAGTGAATTAATTCATTACAAGACCAGTCCATGTACAGATTAGCCAAAAACATCAATAGGAACTATTGCATCAACAAAATAATGCGCCACGAATAATGATAAAAAGCATTCAAATGTTGAACATATTGGATTTTATTAATTTTTTAGGACAACAAAAAATAATGATATCATATCAATACTTTTGTTCAACTTGTATCTTCATGATATGAAAGGCTATATCTGAAACTCACCAAACTGGTTTTGTGCATGTTTTCCTAAAACAGAAATGCCATCTTGCTTAAAATATCTGCAATTCACGTAGTAAGTCAGTTTAGTACTTTTTTGTGTGAACATGTACCATTGTTCATACATGAAAAATTGAATTCAATGCCATATTTTCAGAAGTTAATTATTAACTCATTTTGCTTACGATACCAGCGAATGATATTTCTACATTAAAAAAGACAACAAAGGCCATTATCTTCAATTTAAAATTGATTTTAAACCATTATGGTAGTTAAAACATTTTTCCAACCAATAACCCAGTTGAAAAAAGGCATATTAGTGCAGCATTTTAGTAGGTTTAACTATACTATTAATTCTTTATACCATCCGTACATCAGAGGTAGATACACTTCAAAGAAGGTTAAAAACTTATTTTCTCGTATTTTCTTGATTTTCTAAAAAAAAAAAAGTATTAAACTATTTCCCCAAAGGTCGATCTTGGAAGACTTTTCCCTTGATACATGTATAATGTAGATACCGAACATCCAAAAAAGAATAAATAAATTATGTTGCAATTATGTCCCGTTTTGGGCTATATTTTGAGTATAAATTGACTGGACTAAAAGTAGCCTATATCCCAGTATATCACTCCCTTGGGCCATGTGAGCTAAACATGGCCGCCTCACAAAACAGTAACAACATTCGACATGTTTATGGTCTGTGGTGCATACATTTTCCGTTCAGTTTGAAAACAAACTGAACTTTATATACGATTATATATCTATATTCATTACATAGAATTTACACATGGCAATGTCAACAGGAAAAGTATTCTGTGGGAGGATGAGGGTATATATGTGTGCAAGGGTTGGAGGAAGGAGGGGATGCATGCATATGGTATGTGTGTATGTGTGTGCGTCCATGTACAAAGTTCACAAAATTATCAATTCTCATCCAGAACTCACTCGATCTTTTCAAAATTAAACACTTTAGTATGTTCAAATGATAAACAAGGTTACTTACATTATTGCTGGCTGGCCGAGTCAGTCGAGGTCCGCATGTCGGCTGTAAGACGCTACAATGCCTTCGCTACAAATGAATTATTTTTATGTGTTTGTTGTGTGTTTGTTGTGTGTGTGTGTATGTATGTATGTGTGTTGGGGAGGGTCTGTCTAATACAAGTACCATTGCTAATAACGTACAAAATATCAAATGTATTCATTAAACGTAGGTAACTAGTAAAATATCATCGTAAATAACGTACAAAATATAGAATATGTTTATCAAACGGAGGTAATTGGTAAGATACCATTGCTAATAACGTACAAAATATAGAATATATTTATTAAAAGTAGGTAACTAGTAAGATACCATTACTAATAACGTACAAAAAAATAGAATATATTTATCAAACGTAGGTTACTGGTAAAATGCCATTGCTATCAACTTACAAAGTATAGAATATGTTTATCAAACGTAGGTAACTGGTAGAATACCATTGCTATCAACTTACAAAGTATAGAATATGTTTATTAAACGTAGGTAACTGGTAAAATACCATTGCTATTAACTTACAAAGTATAGAATATGTTTATCAAACGTAGGTAACTAGTAAGATACCATTGCTAATAACGTACAAAAAAATAGAATATATTTATCAAACGTAGGTTACTGGTAAAATGCCATTGCTATTAACTTACAAAGTATAGAATATGTTTATTAAACGTGGGTAAAGTGTCTCATGATCAAGGTAACATTGCCGTGGGGTTACCTTCCGTCTCCGTGGGGTTACCTTCCGTCTCCGTGGGGTTACCTTCCGTCTCGGGTTGTTACCTTCCGTCTCCGTGGGGTTACCTTCCGTCTCCGTGGGGTTACCTTCCGTCTCGGGTTGTTACCTTCCGTCTCCGTGGGGTTACCTTCCGTCTCCGTGGGGTTACCTTCCGTCTCCGTGGGGTTACCTTCCGTCTCGGGTTGTTACCTTCCGTCTCCGTGGGGTTACCTTCCGTCTCGGGTTGTTACCTTCCGTCTCCGTGGGGTTACCTTCCGACTCGGGTTGTTACCTTCCGTCTCCGTGAGTGTTACCGGTATAAATTGATATAAGGCATTTTGCCAGTTTGATATTTTTTTTCAATCCAATACCCCAGTTGATAAAAAAATTGCAAATGTTATTTTTTATATCTACCATTACACAAGAGGCAGATATTACGCTTTAATGAAGTTCTTCTTTTTATATTTTCTAGAAGGCCTAAAAGCCATTTTCCCATAGGTCGTTTTGATATACTTTCCCCTGTTTTAATGTATATCCCACTCGCATTTGCATTGGGAATGATATCTGTAATACTGTAGAGTAGATTAAGGTATCCCGATATCCCGATGTTAATTATGTTTCTATAAATATATAGTCATTAGAATGGGTTATAAGAATTAATCATACCAATCTCACAAGGGTTACAGCGTTGGAAATGCAGGTGTTCTGTTCACGTTATGTTTCTGATTCACATTATATAGCAGTATATCAAATAAGGCAGTTGGGGGGGTATTGTCTTTACTCTTTTGTTTGATCACAAAGGTTCCGTTTACATATTAGAGTCTTGCATTGTAATGGAATGCCACACGCAAGAAGTCAAAATGTTTATATGTTAATGCTTGGCTGCTGGTGATTCCCAATGAATAACTACCATTCATTCAACTAGAAAAAAAATGCTGAGTGTTCAGATTTGATTTCTGACATATATATTTTTGATAAAAAGACCTGAAGTGAGTACGGGTATCAATGCAGTGATGCCACTCGTCTGTAAAAAGGATAACTCAACCATGACGTACGACCTCAGGGTTGTTGTCCTCAGCCGACCACCGGGTCCTCGACTGATTCAGTTATATTTCCACACCAAACAGTAATTTAAGTAACCCCTTATGTCATTTGAATATATTAGAGTGTTTTGCAAGGATCAAATGAATTTTAGAAGCGGATTAGTGATTTTGTAAACAGTGTTTACATTCTGTTATAACAAAGTCTTTTAGTAGAAATCAGCGACTTTACTGATGTTTTGTTGATTTCAGAAAAGCGTTCGATAGAAATGACAGGCTCACACTCTGGTATAAACTATCGAAAACAGGAATAAGAGGAAAATTACTAAATCAAATACATATATGTACATGTGAAATCTTGTGTTAAACTAAATGGAAAGTTGTCTGGGTTTTTTTTCGACAATGATATCGGTTTATTACAGGGCGAAATATTATCGCATATACTTTTCTATATTAATGATTTTGAATTATTTTTCAGAAACAACTGTAAAGGTAATTACAATTTTGAAGAACTCAGTTCATATTTATTACTATATGCTGACGATATGGTTTTATTCTCAGAGAGTGTGGAAGGTCTTCAAGAAATGCTGAATAACTTGTATGCATATTGCAGGCGGTGGAATTTAACAGTTAATGTTGAAAAACTAAAATAGTTATCTTTTGTAAAGCAGGTAGAATAAGAAACATTGAGAAATGAACTATGTGCATTAAAATCAACTAAGATAAGAACTGCTTGAATGTGTTTTGATCTGATATAGTTGTATATTGTATGTCATAAGGGATTCATTCTATATAGTATTGTGCATTGTATCTCTACTGTATGTTTGGTCTGTTATACTGATAGGCCAATGGCTTAAAGTTTTGAATAAAACTTGAACTTGAAACATGTATATGTATATGCATGCAAACACACCATCCCCTCCTTCCCCATATCCTTCCAAACATACACCCTCACTAGCCTACAGAACACTCGAACGTTTTCCTGTTGGTCTAAACCATGTGATGCATTGTATATAAAGTTCAGTTGACGTTGTATACGAATGTAACCATTGGTTTCCAAACTGAACGGAAAATGAATGCACCACAGACCATAAACATGTCTGATGTTGTTACTTTGCTGTAGGGCGGCCATTTTTAGCTCACATGGTCAAAAGGAGCGATATGCTAGGATATAGGCTACCATTAGTCCAGTCCATTTACTCAAACTTTAACCCAAAACTGGACATATATATATATATACTAGTATATTTTTGCTTTTTGGAATGGTGGGTATCTACATTATAACAGGGAAAAGTCTATCAAAAACGACCTTTGGGAAAATGGCTTTCAGGCCTTCTAGGAAGTAAAAATTAAAGAGAATATTCACGGTTTTAACCTTCATTGAAGGGTAATCTACCTCTTGTGTAATGATGGATATGGATATAAAACAAACATTATAGTAAGACAAACTCAAATACACAACAAAATGCCATTTTTTTCAACTATGGCATTGGATTGAAAAACAAGAGATCCCAGAGGGATCTTGGCGCCCACCATTGAATGTTCTTCATAGGTTCCATGTCAGATTGATCTTTTCTCTACTTTTCTCTTCTTCTAAGTCTTACTAATCTGTGTAAATTCAGAAGAAACCTCTAGTACTTTTCAAACAAGGGAAACCTATATATAAAATTTAAGATTTAGGCACCAAGGGGAACCTATATATGGAATTTGAGAAAGATTCCTTCAGTACTTTCTGAGAAATAGCGATAACAAACTTCAATTGTCAAAATCCAAGATGGCTGCCTGTCGGCCATGTTGTTTTCCGATTGGTCTCAAAATGCAATATGCATAACTAGGCACGAAGGGGAACCTACATATGAAATTTGAGAATGATCCCTTCAGTACTTTTTCAGAAATAGCGATAACAAACTTCAATTGTCAAAATCCAAGATGGCTGCCTGTCGGCCATGTTGTTTTCTGATTGGTCTCAAAATACAATATGCATAACTAGGCACCAAGGGGAACCTACATATGAAATTTGAGAAAGATCCCTTCAGTACTTTCTCAGAAATAGCGATAACAAACTTCAATTGTCAAAATCCAAGATGGCTGCCTGTCGGCTAGGTTGTTTTCCGATCGGTCCCAAAATGCAATATGCATAACAAGGCACCAAGGGGAACCTACATATGAAATTTGAGAAAGATCCCTTCAGTACTTTCTCCGAAATAGCGATAACAAACTTCAATGGTCAAAATCCAAGATGGCTGCCTGTCGGCCATGTTGTTTTCCGATCGATCCCAAAATGCAATATGCATAACTAGGCACCAAGGGAAACCAACATATGAAATTTGAGAAAGATCCCTTCAGTACTTTCTCAGAAATAGCGATAACAAACTTCAATGGTCAAAATCCAAGATGGCTGCCTGTCGGCCATGTTGTTTTCCGATCGGTCCCAAAATGCAATATGCATAACTAGGCACCAAGGGAAACCCACATATGAAATTTGAGAAATATCCCTTCAGTACTTTCTCAGAAATAGCGATAACAAACTTCAATTGTCAAAATCCAAGATGGCTGCCTGTCGGCCATGTTGTTTTCCGATCGGTCCCAAAATGCAATATGCATAACTAGGCACCAAGGGAAACCCACATATGAAATTTGAGAAAGATCCCTTCAGTACTTTCTCAGAAATAGCGATAACAAACTTCAATGGTCAAAATCCAAGATGGCTGCCTGTCGGCCATGTTGTTTTCCGATCGGTCCCAAAATGCAATATGCATAACTAAGCACCAAGGGGTACCTACATATGAAATTTGAGAAAGATCCCTTCAGTACTTTCTGAGGATTAGCGATAACAAGAATTGTTTACGGACGGACGGACGGACGACGGACCACGGACGCAGGGCGATTTGAATAGCCCACCATCTGATGATGGTGGGCTAAAAAAAAGAGTTGAACTATCAATATGCCAACAGGGGAAAAAATCACTTAAATATCTACATTAGGCCTATTGTACATTGTTGTACATTGTTGCAATTTGCACATTCCGATGACGTTTCATTGTTTACATCATTAACTTTACTATCAAAGATATTGTATTCGCTGGTGGTTCCCGACATGTGTTGGTCGTTGAACTATGGAAGCCGGTCACGAAAACAAGCATTATTACTTACTTGTCAAATTTGAAGTGTAATGATTGCAAGACAAGTCCATGGGGCAAAAACATCTATAGGAACCATTGCATTAAAGAAATAATGCACAAGGAATATTGCTTAAAAACCATTAAGATGATGTTGAACATTATTGGCTTTTATTACACAATAAGAAGAACAAAAAACCGTAATGATCATTATTATCAATACCAGCTTCGAATAAATGCATTTAAATATAGTATGTGTAATTAATTTTCTGAAATGAGATATTTGTGCTTTCATGTAATGTGAAGCTGATTAGGAACTGTTTCAAATTCCTTGTTGAATGATTTCCCAATTAAAAAGCTAAAGTTGAAAAGCTCATGATACCATTTTCTGTGCATGTTCTCCTGAGCAGAAATGCCATCCGGAAATCATGAAAGAGGCCAGATTGGTCAATACCCCTTCTCGTGTTTTTGACCGAATCGTTAAAAATGTTCAAGTTCATCATTCTGACCAATAAAAATGGGAATTGTACATTTTGTTTTTTTATCCGATTGCTGAATATTTTGGCTTGAATTACCACAATAATATGGTCCTTAAGTTAATGGGAATTAAGGTTAAAATAATATCTCTTGGTTTTAGCAAACAGATATGACAATGTTCTTTCCCGCCATTATGGTCAATACTAGAGCGTGGGGGAATACATAATTTTGAATAAAATTCTGAAGTTATATGTACGTTTATTTTATGAAAACGTCTATTTATGATGACTTCTGGTATGACCATAAGGTAATCGAATAAAACTTGTTCCATAAACAAAGGCTTTTTGTTGTTCCGAATTCTGGACTTGGTAATTTTTACTGTCAAGACAAAATTGCACAAAATGATGTATTCACTGTTAGGCCTTGACGAATATGTAAACTGATATAACAAAATTAGTATTTCAAATAAGTGATGTACACACATTAATTGATATAAAGAGCTTTTGGGTATTTGGTGGCCGTTTTTTTAATTAGATCCTACATGCTGCATAAGTAGGTATATCATTCATATTGACAAAAATAAACCAAAAACTAATGCAATTTTGATATATTGCTCAATATTATTTTTGTATGTGTATGTACCATGTATTTTTGGAAGTAAAATATTATAAGACTCTTTCATATGTGTATATGTAGGATAGGGATATTCCACCCGAGGGGTCACAAAATGTGGTGAAACCCGAGGCTTGCCGAGGGTTTTACCACATTTTGTGATCCCGAGGGTGGAATATCCCTATCCTACATACACACATAATGAAAGAGTCTTTTTCTCTCATATCATTACCGAATTTCTGGCGAAAGTGTCCCTCAGCCATCCATTTTCTTCAATTTTTTAATTTTTGTATTTGGCGTTTTTACCAAAAACTCTTATGATATTCTGAAAGACCATACCCAATTTTAGCAAACTAAGTTTGCACACAAATTTCATTCCTTTTGTGGTAAAGTGATGAACGAATGAACAATTCGCCGATAAAAATTGCCGTAACTTGACCGACTTTGACGTGACTGTGACAAAATGTCAATTATCCGTCATACCAACAAAAAAAAGAGTTTTGGAATTTTAACTTATAATTTGATTGAAACAATAAAATAGTTATCTTTTGTAAAGCGGGTAGTAAAAGAAACATTCAGAAATGAACTATGTGCATTAGGTAAATATATTTTCGAATCAAATAAGTTAAGATAAGAAATGCTTGAATGTGTTTTGATATGATATAATTGTATATTGTATGTCATAAGGGATTCATTCTATATAGTATTGTGCATTGTATCTCTACTGTATGTTTGGTCTGTTATACTGATAGGCCAATGGCTTAAAGTTTTGAATAAAACTTGAACATGTACATGTTTATGCATGTAAGCTCACACCATCCCCTCATTCCCCAAATCTTTCTACATATACACCCTCACCAACCGACAGAACACGCGAACGTTTTCCTGTCGGTCTAAACCATGTGATACATTGTATATGAAGTTCAGTTGATGTTGTATACGAAAGTAACAGTTTGGTTTCCAGATTGAACGGAAAACATATGCACCACAGACCATAAACATGTCTAATGTTGTTACTTTGTTGTAGGGTGGCCATTTTTAGCTCACATGGTCCAAAGGAGTGACATGCTGCTGGGATTAAGGATACCAATAGTCCAGTCAATTTACTCAAAATATAGTCCAAAACGGGACATATTTTTTTTTTGCTTTTTGGAATGGTGGGTATCTACATTAAAACGGAAAAAGTCTACCAATAACGATCTTCGGGAAAATGGCTTTCAGGCCTTCTATAGGAAATAAAAAATAAGAGAAAAGTCGCGTTTTTAACCTTCATTGAAGGGTAGTATCTACCTCTTAATGGAGATGAAACATTAACATTATAGTAAGACAAACTCAAATACACAACAAATATGCCATTTTTTCAACTATGGCATTGGATTGGGGAAAAAAAGTTGAATTATCAATATGCCAACAGATTTCACAAATGTTGATTTTGGTAGACTTTTCAGTTCAGGGTTTTCATGTTTTAATATCTACATTATTGTACTATTGTACATTGTTGTACATTGTTGCAATTTGTACATTCCGATGACGTTTCATTGTTTACTTCATTAACTTTACTATCAAAGATGTTGTATTCGCTATAGTGGTTCCTGACATGTATTGGTCGTCAAACTATGGAAGCCGGTCAGAAAAACAAACATGATTACTTACTTGTCCAACTTTGAAGTGTAATAATGATTGCATGACAAGTCTATAGGGCAAACACATCTATAGGAACCATTGCATTAAAGAAATAATGCACAAAGAATATTGCTTAAAAACATTAAGATGTTGAAAATTATTGGCTTTTATTGCACAATAAGAACAAAAAACCGTAATGATCATTATTATCAATATCAGCTTAGAATAAACGCATTAAAATATAGTATGTGTATTTAATTTTCTGAAATGAGAAAATGTGCTTTCATGTAATGTGAAGCTGATTAGGACCTGTTTCAAAGTCTTTGTTGAATGATTTCCAAATTAAAAAGCTAAAGCTGAAAAGCTCATGATACCATTTTCTGTGCATGTTCTCCTGAGCAGAAATGCCATCCGGAAATCATGAAAGAGGCCAGATTGGCCAATACCCCTTCTCGTGTTTTTGACCGAATCGTTAAAAATGTCTAAGTTCATCATTCTGACCAATAAAAATGGGAATATATACATTTTGTTTTTTTATCCGATTGCTGAATATTTTGGCTTGAATTACCACAATAATATGGTCCTTAAGTTAATGGGAATTAAGGTTGAAATAATATCTCTTGGTTTTAGCAAACAGATATGACAATGTTCTTTCCCGCCATTATGGTCAATACTAGAGCGTGGGGGAATACATAAGTTTGAATAAAATTCTGAAGTTGTATGTACGTTTATTTTATGAAAACATCTATTTATGATGACTTCTGGTATGATCATAAAGTAATCGAATAAAACTTGTTCCATAAACAAAGGCTTTTTGTTGTTCCGAATTCTGGACCTGGTAATTTTTACTGTCAAGACAAAATTGCACAAAATGATGTATTCACTGTTAGGCCTTGACGAATATGTAAACTGATATTACAAAATTAGTATTTCAAATAAGTGATGTACACACGTTAATTGATATAAAGAGCTTTTGGGTATTTGGTTGCCGTTTTTTTTAATTACATGTTGCATAAGTAGGTATAGCATTCGTATTGACAAAAATAACCCAAAACTAATGCAATTTTGATATATTGCTCAATATTATTTTTGTATGTGTATGTACCATGTATTTTTGGAAGTAAAATATAATCTCATTTCGCTTATGAGATTAGCTAATAATATATTCTACATTAAAAAAGACAGCAAAAGCTATTATCTTCAAGATAAAAATGATTATAAGATACTAGTCCGCCAGTGAAAATATTGTATCTGTCGACTGCCACTTAACCAAACTGGTGGCCGCCTCTTAAATATCCGACAGCCGCCAGTACTATAGCGACATTATTATTTCCAATGCATGACTGTGGTGATCAAAAATCTTGACAGGTCTATTGTATTCCCGTCCCCAGTGTCTGTCTGTCCATTCGTCTATGAACAATTACAACGTTGCAAATATACACCATCAGCAGATTACTGAAGCAGATAAAATATTTTAAAATAAAAAAGTTTCGGCCGTCACATAAAATATTTTCATTATGGCACTATTCTCAATTTCAATTTCTTTTATTAACTGTGGGCCATATTGCCCATTAGTACATATTATAATATACAAAATCGTAATATACGTGAACAGCAATAGAAATTACAAAGTGGAGAACGAGTTAAGAGTTTGTACATATAGCCAGGATCTTATTGGCTTCGAAAATAAGTAATTTTCATACAGGACTAATTTTTATGTTAATATTTATTCCAAAGATGATCATCATTGATACTGAAATATCGTCCTCCAAATCGTGAATGCCATAAAATCAGGATACGAATCCCAGACATTCCTGTAAGACAACTAACGGTGAACTTAATTAGAAGAAACAAGCAACATGAGGTGTCTGGTTTAACAGCTTTAATATCTGTGGTACATGTTTGTACAGTCTGAATAAGTTATGAGTCATATGTTACTGTTATGCGTATGAAAATAACTGTATTTGTTATATGATCCGTAATGATTTACAATAGAAAACCTATCCCGTATATCATAAGATTACATTATATTGTGGATTTTCTTACAAAAAACTATGTACACTGTAGTTATGGCATATTTACAAACATAAAACTGTGATCTACACAGCTATCTTCTCTTACATGTATGCAATCTTGAGAGAAAATAAATTCATTGCACTGTTTTTTGTTCAATAAACTTTTCAGAAAAATAACAAAGTTCTCCTCCCTGACTACAACAGTACACTACGTATCTGATGTTTGGTGGCAGTTTTACAAGTGTACTAACCTTGTATCATCCTCCATCTAAAATGTCCATGGTATCATCTGTAATATATAGTCTACCAGGATAACACAATACAAGGTAGTAGACCAACAATATTCCAGATTGATACAATGTTAAACACATCATCTTTCCCTAAATTGGGTTGTTCACAATATATCTACAAAAATGTATATCATTTCAGACAGTTAGGGATTTGATCTACACGAAATGGACATCACCATGCATGAGTGCCTGTATGTTTGTAACGTCCCCTGGGATTTCAGACCAGCACGGGTGATGACACCAGTCCTTCACCGACAAACACTGATTTTACTTTTATATGTTAAGTACTTGTTTAACCTTGACATCAAATGTCAGACAACTATATATGACCGTACTGATAAAATCAGTCTTATGTCTGTCTTTATCGTATGGACAACACTCGTGTATCTCCTCTTCCATCTCATGTTAAAATGTTAGAGATGATATCTAAAAAGATGTGCTTTATATATATAGCGAACCATTGTAAGTGATGTTATTTAAATATTTTCATTTACACAAAACATTATCTCATTAGACTTAATAATGTAACACCCTATTACATAGTCAATATTGTATATCTAGTACTTATTCAGTTAGCCCTATTTCAATCATTAAACTGTACTGAAATTTCATTATATGTCAAAATGGTAAAAAATTAATACTATTAGTTAATAATATATCACATTTTTGTTTCGCGTGTCAACGAGTGTTCAATGTTATTGCATGATCCATTTAAAAAAGTCTGGAAGTCAATTCTTTCTGAGTTGAAATGTTGATATTCATAACAATGACGAAAACTGCTCTTCCAATTCTAACAGCTGATGTATAATATAAAAGTTTCTTTGAGCCCTGCATATTTACTGAAATGATTAAAAATGATTTTGAAAGATCAATCAATTCAAAAGAATAAAAAAGAAAAGATGTCAGATTATTTAACATGATTGAAAACAGGAGGTGCCGTACAAGCTATCAGCACTATGGACATCACATATACTTATAGTGTGTTGTGATTTGAACAAGATGGACGGCACACCAAAAAGATAGGCAAAATGAAAATTGTTGAAAAAGATGACTTGGTACCTTTGAGCGAGATTACCTTAAGAATTTCAATCTATATTACTGCTTACATTCATTTTATTAAGGCAAATTTGTATTAAAATATCTGAACTGGCATTTACTGGTTTCCTGGTAAAAACATTGACACTCAGTAGATAGGGGCTACCTTGTAAAACTTTGGTACTCAACCAAAAATATCTGTAAGCTTTGGATCCAGTCAAAACTCCAACACCCCTCATTTTCATTAGGAATTGTAATTTGATAAACACTTTGTTTCTTCTTTAAAACCACCTGTATAAATCAATCACATGATACATTTTATATGGTTTATGGGTATGATAGATTACCAATGTGCATCAATACACTAACAATACAATACAACACTTTCCATATCACTTTACATCAAGGCAGTCGTTAAAATGTCATAGCACCGTGATTAGAGGATAACAACTGACCTATCATTTCCTACATCGGACAGTTTCTAACCATATATAGCCATATTAATTACATATTCATAATACAGAAACTGAGAAAACTACTTTCAGCTCAAGAAACTAACCTCTGGTGTTTTTTCTCTCTCTCGAATTCCTGATGTCAAATTCTTGATTTTGACATTAAGAGCACGGCTGACACCTATTAACTACTGTACATTATATTTACATGATGTTAGTTTCATCTTGTCTGGGGCAATTTTTCAAATGATCTCTGAGTTTATAACATTTAAAAGTTTAATAGGCGGAGACAAAGAAATCTGATTTGTTTTGGATCGGAGCTGGATCACAACCATGTCAGATCATAACTCACATTGGGTGAGCATGTGCTGTTCAAGTATTGTCTCAGTTATATTTGGCAAATACAGGCCATTCTCACAACTCAAATACATCCTAAATTATAATTCTTCCTGAATATTTCTCACAACTCAAATCCATCTTAAATAATTCTCACAACTTAAATCCCTCCTAAATAATTCCTACAACTCAAATCCATCCTAAATTATAATTTTCCTGAATATTTCTCACAACTCAAATCCATCCTAAATAATTCTCACAACTCAAATCCATGTTAAATAAAGTATCAGTAAAACAAAAGAGTATAAAACAATAGATGTACCGATGAATTGTTCTGTAGGAAATCACAGTCCTCACATTCTATGTATTGTGCCCGAGACACATAAACTCAACATTGTTCACCTTTAAACTTTGCCAAAAAAAAGTGTGCAGTTTCTTGTTGATTCTTAACACCAGAACCTTGAGCATGCTGCTATAACTATAAATGACATATCTATGTAGTCACCTAGATTTTACACAAGGGGTATATGGTATATTCAGATAATGAAGTCCTTCTGAAATGTCTATGGACAAAAGTTTAACCCCTCACAGTATAAAGAGCTCTACATAGGTCAAATGCATTGCTGATGACCAAGGTATCTGAATTTATATGTGTATTTTAGATTTTCATTGATTTACTGAATGTACCATTTCTTTGTAATCATTAAAACTAAAAACAAAGAAAGTATGATCATTGAACCAAAAATAGTTAAGATGACTTCAATAACAATTCCTCAGTTTCAAAAAATTATCTAACACAAGATTTTTCAAACAAATGATGTGGATGTCATCTGACGAAATGAAGAAATTTCCTCCTCAAGACTGAAGGCAATCTCATGCACTGTGTTCAACACAAATAAATGACTGTGTGATATGTTGATATAAATTGTCTGATAACAATGTAACTAACAATAAGAAAATAGAATATTGAATGGATGGAATGCAATTCTATGAAGAAAAACAAGCGTGACACATGGACGTAAATGTTATACATAAGTCACTGTGTGGTCCTGCTCCAGTTTCACAGACTCCTACAGTACTATGATTATATATAATCCTTGATATCAGTAGAGTGTGGAACAAGAACAGGACTGGACTACAATCATGCATGAATAAACACGTCTTGAAAAATGGAAGACATTTCATTAAAATGTTTAAAAAAAGTGAGAAAAAAACCACATTGAATATTTACCTAAAATAACCTTTCAACTTTTTCGTTAATTTTCATTTGTCAAATTGAAAAAATCAAATATCCTCAATAAAGTATGCTAGTTATATATCTTCTTAGTGCTTGTATCCCAGACAACCTCTGACATATCCTTTAACCTAAACAACCTCAATATGATAAATTGTTTACAACCTCCAATATATCCTGTGTTCTAGACATCATCTGCATGATACAGCCTGTAACCTGGACAGTCTTTTATACATCCTGTATCCTTGACAACCTCTGATACATCCTGTATCCTTGACAACCTCTGATATATCCTGTATCCTAGACAACCTCTGATATATCCTGTATCCTAGACAACCTCTGATATATCCTGTATCCTAGACAACCTCTGATATATCCTGTATCCTTGGCAACCTCTGATATAACCTGTATCCAAGACAACCTCATATATATACTGTATACTAGACAACCTCTGATATATCCTGTATCCTAGACAACCTCCGAGATATCCTGTATCCTGGACAACCTCATATATATACTGTATCCTAGACAACCTCTGATATATCCTGTATCCTAGACAACCTCTGAGATATCCTGTATCGTAGACAACCTCTGATATATCCTGTATCCTGGACAACCTCTGATATATCCGATATCCTTGACAACCTCTGATATATCCTGCATCCTAGGAAATCTCTGATATATACTGTATCCTAGACCACCTCTGATATATCCGATATCCTAGACAACCTCTGATAAATCCTGTATCCTAGACAACCTCTGATATATCCTGCATCCTTGGCAACTTCTGATAAATCCTGTATCCTAGACAACCTGTGATATATCCTGTATCCTAGACAACCTCTGATATATCCTGTACTCCAGAGAACTTGATACATGTTCTTACATAGATTGATGAAATCTAGTATAAAACAGCTAATGGGCTTGCATATAAACATTTTCTCCACTCACCTGATTACATTAATGTATAGTGGTTATCTAGTACAAGCACATCATATTCCAGCTTTCAGCAGTGTTAAGTTATAGCCCTGTTATTTTGATTGCTGATAGTCAAACCACAATTTTCCTTTGAATACTATGTAACATTACCAGTTTGTGTGTAAAGCCTTAACAGTAGAACTGTTACACATCAAAACTGTGTAGGGTTTAAACAACGCCACCAAGTTCTCGTGGGGAATACATAACAAAGACAAGGTATACATCTAGTTAAATAGATTCCTCACTCTCCTGATATGCTGACTATACTTTTGTAGTACCTCCTGGTTATCTTGGGGAATTGGTAGCTAATAACTGATCAATGGAAAGGAGTCTTTAGGCAGTCGACTGATCCATAGCCAACTGCAAAACTTGACGCATGACATTGGAGTCTCCTTTTTCTCATCAGCTCATGTCTGCTCATCCCTAGGAAATGAGGACAATTTGTCTAATTATAGATGGAGTCACCAGCCTATATAAATAAGCAGTGAAAAACCATCATGTGACATCGTTATCTTGTCTTGAGTGAGAGGAGTCACCTGTCAGCTGTCAACCAGTGAGCAGGTACCCATTGAGGCTCCACCTCTATACGGTTGATTTCTTTTAGTAGCTCCTCATATGCCAGGTCCATGTCTGAATTGACGAGGATGAAGTCAACCAGATGTCCGTACTTGTCCTCCATCTCACGAGCTCGATCAACCGTATCCTTAAGATCTTCATCCTAAAAAGGAGGTAGACAGATGATTACCAAGGTAACAAGAGTAACTTTGACAGATCATCACATAACCAGGCCAAGTATTATGTAATCTGACATCAAGGAAATGGTACAACATCACATATTGACCATAAAAAAACCCACTAAACAGCCGACTTTCTGAGTTTTCTCCCCCTTACAGCTTGCTTATGAGTTACTTCCCTTTGAAAGCTATCCATTTTATCGATATACAAGAGCCTGTTCGTTTATGCAGACAAACCGGTTTGACAGTTTTTAAATGTAATATTTCAGATATGTATCTTGACGGACCTGTAAATGTTAATACAGGCCTGTCATACTTAAAGTTACTTTTGTCAGAAATCCATTTTATCCATATTTTATTTGATACGACACCTCAGTAACAACAATCATAACAGAAAATTACTGTCCTGTAACAATTTACTGGATAAATTTTAAAGTACAGAGAACTTCACCTTTGAAGTAACAATCATCACAATTCAACAAGAGTTATGTCCCCTTATCACAAAAAAATGTCTTACCGTGATTTTGGTCTGTCCCAGGCGTTGCTGAATCTGTCTCAATTTCTCCATGTTTTGGGGATACACTAGAATCACGTATGGTTTCAAGTCAGATGTATATAACTCTCGTAATGTCTGTAACAACAGAAACAAAGGTGGTTAAAATTCCTTTTTAAAATATGCATGCATCCTCTTCCTCCAACTCTAATTAAAACTGATAGGGATGAACATATGTATAAATCTTCATTATATCTAAAGGTTTCAAAATTGAACATAATAAAAAAAAAAAAAAACAAATGTAAATCATGTATAAGAAATTGTCCTACCTCTGCATGTAAGTTGAGGATACAGATCTTGCCCTGGTTGATAACTTGTCGGACAGCACCAAATGTTGTACCATACAAGGCCTTCTGAAACTCTCCTTGCTCTATAAACTTTCTCCCAATGATATCCGCCTCAAAAATGGCACGAGGTACAAAATGGTAATCTTTTCCATCCACTTCATGTTCTTCTTGAGGACGGCTGGTATCTGTAGATAGAAAATGATCATTCATAATACATACAGAAACATTTAAGACAGTTTTGTATTTACTGTGATTATATTTATTTTGGAGATTCAAATTTCAGCACATAATTGAATTTAAACAGATTAGGGCACTAGTAAAATGTACTTTCCACGATAGAAAACAATATACAGAAACAACAATTAGCACAATTTTTATTTAGTGGAAGGATTTCAAAGTATAAAATAGTCACAAGATTACCACTAATATTGACAGTATATATAAGAACTGTTTGAGTGCTTTAATTTTTCTGGTAATCAGTCTTAAGATTGATTTGCGTATATTTTGGTCATTAGTGTATGACTGGTTTCTGATTGTATATCTGGTCATCAATAAGGAATGTAGGAACCAATACTAACGAGGAACAGCAGCTGCAAATCGGTCCAAGTCAGCTTCCATAAGCCTCTGTCTAAGTTCGTGGCGACCTACATTTGGTGGACCTATCAGAACAATTGGACGTTTCTTGTTGGGTTGTGGAAAGTACTGGACAACCTCCTCATAGGTAAGAATCTCCTCTGTATCTGTAACACAAGAATTATGAATAATCAAATGTCCTGCCTGTACCTTGCTTTGTTAGTATTATTAAGTTACCGTAAATATTCGGGTATAGTGCGCACTCGCGTATAGTGCGCAGGTACGTTTTTGAGGTTCATTTTCAAAAAAAAAAAAATTAACAATTTTTTTTTTCAATTTTCAACTGAGCGGTAGATGAATTCTAAAGCATAAGATGATAGGAAGTTGTAACTTATGAAAGATTATTTACAATGTACCACATTTAATTGGAATCACCGGTCAGATTTGACACATTGGATTGACAGGTTGTTTACATTATACCGCCACAGGCCTAGTCAGCTTGCAAATTGTAGCGGTCCCATCTAGGTCCCATCTACGCTGTTGTACCAACAAAATAATTAATCCTACCCTCAATTACCTTGTGATTTTCACGCAGGTATGATCTCTTGTGGTATCTGTCCACAAACATACAAAGCTTATTAAGCTCAATTATAACAAGATTGACTAGTAAGCTGACTGCTACGTAATGTTACACAGGCCG
The DNA here is from genome assembly GCF_902652985.1 of Pecten maximus. Lineage (NCBI taxonomy): Eukaryota > Metazoa > Mollusca > Bivalvia > Pectinida > Pectinidae > Pecten > Pecten maximus. Next base: position 32,377,915 of record NC_047017.1, on the reverse strand, counting down.
CCATTTTGTATACAGTACGGAAACAAGTCTGCAGTCGTCGTGCTGGTCACAACTTTTATATCAATGAATTAACATGTGTAAAGGATACATCTACAGTGAAGACGATAAATAAGAGTACCCTGGTAGTTTTCACAGTCTTATCATATTTTTTTATGGCCAGTTGGTCAGTGACTGCCGCACGAGATCAAGGCATTAGTGTTACCCGTGCCTAATTGCGCATGCGTGCTGTTTCAGCTTCCGTAAATAAACAAGTTGAACGGTATCAGTTTCTGGCAACATTCTGGATTTATAAGGTGATTAATTTAGAAGTATGAAATAACTAAGTACTGCTATATCATTTCAAGTTTTGTTTGATGTTAATTGAGATGTTATACATCGTTTTGGACCTGAATACGGGAACATCCTCAAGTGAGATATCGTATGTGTACGGAACATGTGGCTCACGATCGACTTAGATAAATCCACGTAATTGCTGATAAATACACAATTTCAAGGAATTAAACATTAAAATAACTATTCATTTCTTTGATTATTTGTTAACTATTACTTTCTTAATGCTTTATATATGTTATATATATATATATAAGTATTAAATCAATCCTGCTGTGAAAGGAAACGATCACAAATCTCAGTCAAATCACATTCATTCTGACTGGGAAAAGGCTTGTACTTGCGTATAGTGCGCAGTGGTCTTTTTCACTTGTCAATTTTTGAAAAAAAGTGCGCACTATACGCGAATATTTACGGTACTTCCTTTATCATGTTGACTTACCATCAGTTTCTCTGTATAATGATTTCTTTTTTTTCTTTTTGTCTTTCTTTCCACAGGCACATGACCGACCCTTCTTTTGATTTTCTTTGTTTTCCCCGGCTAATGTTTTCCTGTTCGCTTCAACTCTGACAAGCAAAGAAAACAGAAAACTATTTGAATACCTGAATCTTGGGCAACCTTACCAAACTAAAGCACACCAAGTTGGAATCAAACACTACCAAGAATTTTGTGTCACCTCTATTTGCAGCAAAATTAGGTACAAGCTGAAAACTTTTATTATCATTATAGTTACTCCATACCTATCACCAATTCATCGTCAAATGTAGTTTTTGAAAAAAATCTGATGCTCTAGAAATAGATTTTTCTGAAACATTTCAGAAACACTGTTTGTAGGTTTGTTTTTCCTCTGGGTTATTGCCCCGCAAAAAGCCAGGGTCATTTTTAACAAGGGTCTCCTTGTAGTAATTGGTGACTAAACGTCACTGTACAACATGTGGGAGGCCAGTCTGAGTAATAAGGGTAAAGTGTCTTGCCAAAGGACACAAAAACAACAGCAAAGAGTGGCCTATTTCTCAGATTCCTGAGAAACACAAACCAATATGGGTAGGAAGCCTCGAACCATGCACCTCAGATCCACACTCCAGATTATGCTGACAGCGTTCTAACCCATCCAACTATCATGGTCAAAAACAGACTGACTTACTGCTGTGTGAAGTGTGGGGACTGACTTACTGCTGTTTGAAGTGTGGGGACTGACTTACTGCGGTGTGAAGTGTGGGGACTGCCTTACTGCTGTTTGAAGTGTGGGGACTGCCTTACTGCTGTGTGAAGTGTGGGGACTGACTTACTGCTGTGTGAAGTGTGGGGACTGACTTACTACTGTGTGAAGTGTGGGGACTGACTTACTGCTGTGTGAAGTGTGGGGACTGACTTACTACTGTGTGAAGTGTGGGGACTGACTTACTGCCGTGTGAAGTGTGGGGACTGACTTACTGCTGTGTGAAGTGTGGGGACTGACTTACTGCTGTGTGAAGTGTGGGGACTGACTTACTACTGTGTGAAGTGTGGGGACTGACTTACTGCTGTGTGAAGTGTCTGGATTGACTTACTGCTGTGTGAAGTGTCTGGATTGACTTACTGCTGTTTGAAGTGTGGGGACTGACTTACTGCCGTGTGAAGTGTGGGGACTGACTTACTGCTGTGTGAAGTGTGGGGACTGACTTACTGCCGTGTGAAGTGTGGGGACTGACTTACTGCCGTGTGAAGTGTGGGGACTGACTTACTGCCGTGTGAAGTGTGGGGACTGACTTACTGCTGTGTGAAGTGTGGGGACTGACTTACTGCCGTGTGAAGTGTGGGGACTGACTTACTGCTGTTTGAAGTGTGGGGACTGACTTACTGCCGTGTGAAGTGTGGGGACTGACTTACTGCTGTGTGAAGTGTGGGGACTGACTTACTGCTGTGTGAAGTGTGGGGACTGACTTACTGCTGTGTGAAATGTGGGGACTGACTTACTGCTGTTTGAAGTGTGGGGACTGACTTACTGCCGTGTGAAGTGTGGGGACTGACTTACTGCTGTGTGAAGTGCGGGGACTGACTTACTGCTGTGTGAAGTGTGGGGACTGACTTACTGCTGTTTGAAGTGTAGGGACTGACTTACTGCCGTGTGAAGTGTGGAGACTGACTTACTGCTGTGTGAAGTGTGGGTACTGACTTACTGCTATGTGAAGTGTGGGGACTGACTTACTGCTGTTTGAAGTGTAGGGACTGACTTACTGCCGTTTGAAGTGTGGGGACCGACTTACTGCCGTGTGAAGTGTGGAGACTGACTTACTGCCGTGTGAAGTGTAGGGACTGACTTACTGCCGTGTGAAGTGTGGAGACTGACTTACTGCCGTGTGAAGTGTGGGGACTGACTTACTGCTGTGTGAAGTGTGGGGATGGACTTACTGCTGTGTGAAGTGTGGGGACTGACTTACTTCTGTGTGAAGTGTCTGGACTGACTTACTGCTGTGTGAAGTGTGGGGACTGACTTACTGCTGTGTGAAGTGTGGGGACTGACTTACTGCTGTGTGGAGTGTGAGGACTGACTTACTGCTGTGTGAAGTGTGAGGACTGACTTACTGCTGTGTGAAGTGTGGGGACTGACTTACTGCTGTTTGAAGTGTGAGGACTGACTTACTGCTGTGTGAAGTGTGAGGACTGACTTACTGCTGTGTGAAGTGTGAGGACTGACTTACTGCTGTGTGAAGTGTGGGGACTGACTTACTGCTGTGTGAAGTGTCGGGACTGACTTACTACTGTGTGAAGTGTGGGGACTGACTTACTGCTGTGTGGAGTGTGGGGACGGACTTACTGCTGTTTGAAGTGTGGGGACTGACTTACTGCTGTGTGAAGTGTGGGGACTGACTTACTGCTGTGTGAAGTGTGAGGACTGACTTACTGCTGTGCGAAGTGTGAGGACTGACTTACGGCTGTGTGAAGTGTGGGGACTGACTTACTGCTGTGTGAAGTGTGAGGACTGACTTACTGCTGTGTGAAGTGTCGGGACTGACTTACTACTGTGTGAAGTGTGGGGACTGACTTACTGCTGTGTGGAGTGTGGGGACGGACTTACTGCTGTGTGAAGTGTGAGGACTGACTTACTGCTGTGTGAAGTGTGGGGACTGACTTACTACTGTGTGAAGTGTGGGGACTGACTTACTGCTGTGTGAAGTGTGGGGACTGACTTACTGCTGTGTGAAGTGTGGGGACTGACTTACTGCTGTGTGAAGTGTGGGGACTGACTTACTGCTGTGTGAAGTGTCGGGACTGACTTACTGCTGTGTGAAGTGTGGGGACTGACTTACTGCTGTGTGAAGTGTGGGGACTGACTTACTGCTGTGTGAAGTGTGGGGACAGACTTACTGCTGTGTGAAGTGTTGGGACTGACTTACTGCCGTGTGAAGTGTCGGGACTGACTTACTGCTGTGTGAAGTGTGGGGACTGACTTACTGCTGTGTGAAGTGTTGGGACTGACTTACTGCCGTGTGAAGTGTTGGGACTGACTTACTACTGTTTGAAGTGTCTGGACTGACTTATTGCTGTTTGAAGTGTGAGGACTGTCTTACTGCTGTTTGAAGTGTGGGGACTGACTTACTGCTGTTTGAAGTGTGGGGACTGACTTACTGCTGTTTGAAGTGTGGGGACTGACTTACTGCTGTGTGAAGTGTGGGGACTGACTTACTGCTGTGTGAAGTGTGGGCACTGACTTACTACTGTGTGAAGTGTGGGGACTGACTTACTGCTGTGTGAAGTGTGGGGACTGACTTACCGCTGTTTGAAGTGTGGGGACTGACTTACTACTGTGTGAAGTGTGGGGACTGACTTACTGCTGTTTGAAGTGTGGGGACTGTCTTACTGCTGTGTGAAGTGTGGGGACTGTCTTACTGCTGTGTGAAGTGTGGGGACTGACTTACTGCTGTGTGAAGTATGGGGACTGACTTACTGCTGTATGAAGTGTGGGGACTGACTTACTGCTGTGTGAAGTGTGGGGACTGACTTACTGCTGTTTGAAGTGTGGGGACTGTCTTACTGCTGTGTGAAGTGTGGGGACTTACTGCTGTTTGAAGTGTGGGGACTGACTTACTGCTGTGTGAAGTGTGGGGACTGACTTACTGCTGTTTGAAGTGTGGGGACTGACTTACTGCTGTTTGAAGTGTGGGGACTGACTTACTACTGTGTGAAGTGTGGGGACTGACTTACTGCTGTGTGAAGTGTGGGGACAGACTTATTGCTGTGTGAAGTGTGGGGACTGACTTATTGTTGTGTGAAGTGTGGGGACTGACTTACTGCTGTTTGAAGTGTGGGGACTGACTTACTGCCGTGTGAAGTGTTGGGACTGACTTACTACTGTTTGAAGTGTCTGGACTGACTTATTGCTGTTTGAAGTGTGAGGACTGTCTTACTGCTGTTTGAAGTGTGGGGACTGACTTACTGCTGTTTGAAGTGTGGGGACTGACTTACTGCTGTTTGAAGTGTGGGGACTGACTTACTGCTGTGTGAAGTGTGGGGACTGACTTACTGCTGTGTGAAGTGTGGGCACTGACTTACTACTGTGTGAAGTGTGGGGACTGACTTACTGCTGTGTGAAGTGTGGGGACTGACTTACCGCTGTTTGAAGTGTGGGGACTGACTTACTACTGTGTTAAGTGTGGGGACTGTCTTACTGCTGTTTGAAGTGTGGGGACTGTCTTACTGCTGTGTGAAGTGTGGGGACTGTCTTACTGCTGTGTGAAGTGTGGGGACTGACTTACTGCTGTGTGAAGTATGGGGACTGACTTACTGCTGTATGAAGTGTGGGGACTGACTTACTGCTGTGTGAAGTGTGGGGACTGACTTACTGCTGTTTGAAGTGTGGGGACTGTCTTACTGCTGTGTGAAGTGTGGGGACTTACTGCTGTTTGAAGTGTGGGGACTGACTTACTGCTGTGTGAAGTGTGGGGACTGACTTACTGCTGTTTGAAGTGTGGGGACTGACTTACTGCTGTTTGAAGTGTGGGGACTGACTTACTACTGTGTGAAGTGTGGGGACTGACTTACTGCTGTGTGAAGTGTGGGGACAGACTTATTGCTGTGTGAAGTGTGGGGACTGACTTATTGTTGTGTGAAATGTGGGGACTGACTTACTGCTGTTTGAAGTGTGGGGACTGACTTACTGCTGTGTGAAGTGTGGGGACTGACGTACTGCTGTGTGAAGTGTGGGGACTGACTTACTGCTGTGTGAAGTGTGGGGACTGACTTACTGCTGTGTGAAGTGTGGGGACTGACTTACTGCTGTTTGAAGTGTGCGGACTGACTTACTGCTGTGTGAAATGTGGGGACTGACTTACTGCTGTTTGAAGTGTGCGGACTGACTTACTGCTGTGTGAAGTGTGGGGACTGACTTACTGCTGTGTGAAGTGTGGGGACTGACTTACTGCTGTGTGAAGTGTGGGGACAGACTTATTGCTGTGTGAAATGTGGGGATTGACTTACTGCTGTTTGAAGTGTGGGGACTGACTTACTGCTGTGTGAAGTGTGGGGACTGACTTACTGATGTGTGAAGTGTGGGGACTGACTTACTGCTGTGTTAAGTGTGGGGACTGACTTACTGCTGTGTTTAGTGTGGGGACTGACTTACTGCTGTGTGGAGTGTGGGGACGGACTTACTGCTGTTTGAAGTGTGGGGACTGACTTACTGCTGTGTGAAGTGTGGGGACTGACTTACTGCTGTGTGGAGTGTGGGGACTGACTTATTGCTGTGTGAAGTGTGGGGACTGACTTACTGCTGTTTGAAGTGTGGGGACAGACTTACTGCTGTTTGAAGTGTGGGGACAGACTTACTGCTGTGTGAAGTGTGGGGACTGACTTACTGATGTGTGAAGTGTGGGGACAGACTTACTGCTGTTTGAAGTGTGGGGACAGACTTACTGCTGTGTGAAGTGTGGGGACTGACTTACTGCTGTGTTAAGTGTGGGGACAGACTTACTGCTGTGTGAAGTGTGGGGACTGACTTACTGCTGTTTGAAGTGTGGGGACTGACTTACTGCTGTGTGAAGTGTGGGGACTGACTTACTGCTGTTTGAAGTGTGGGGACTGACTTACTGCTGTTTGAAGTGTGGGGACTGACTTACTGCTGTGTGAAGTGTGGGGACTGACTTACTGCTGTTTGAAGTGTGGGGACTGACTTACTGCTGTTTGAAGTGTGGGGACTGACTAACTGCTGTGTGAAGTGTGGGGACAGACTTACTGCTGTTTGAAGTGTGGGGACTGACTTACTGCTGTGTGAAGTGTGGGGACTGACTTACTGATGTGTGAAGTGTGGGGACAGACTTACTGCTGTTTGAAGTGTGGGGACAGACTTACTGCTGTGTGAAGTGTGGGGACTGACTTACTGCTGTGTTAAGTGTGGGGACAGACTTACTGCTGTGTGAAGTGTGGGGACTGACTTACTGCTGTTTGAAGTGTGGGGACTGACTTACTGCTGTTTGAAGTGTGGGGACTGACTTACTGCTGTTTGAAGTGTCTGGACTGACTTACTGCTGTGTGAAGTGTGGGGACTGACTTACTGCTGTTTGAAGTGTCTGGACTGACTTACTGCTGTTTGAAGTGTGGGGACTGACTTACTGCTGTTTGAAGTGTCTGGACTGACTTACTGCTGTTTGAAGTGTGGGGACTGACTTACTGCTGTTTGAAGTGTCGGGACTGACTTACTGCTGTGTGAAGTGTAGGGACTGACTTACTGCTGTTTGAAGTGTGGGGACTGACTTACTGCTGTTTGAAGTGTGGGGACTGACTTACTACTGTGTGAAGTGTGGGGACTGACTTACTGCTGTTTGAAGTGTCTGGACTGACTTACTGCTGTGTGAAGTGTGGGGACTGACTTACTGCTGTGTGAAGTGTGGGGACAGACTTATTGCTGTGTGAAATGTGGGGACTGACTTACTGCTGTTTGAAGTGTGGGGACTGACTTACTACTGTTTGAAGTGTCTGGACTGACTTACTGCTGTGTGAAGTGTGGGGACTATCTTACTGCTGTGTGAAGTGTGGGGACAGACTTATTGCTGTGTGAAGTGTGGGGACTGACTTACTACTGTGTGAAGTGTGGGGACTGACTTACTGCTGTGTGAAGTGTGGGGACTGACTTACTGCTGTTTGAAGTGTGGGGACTGACTTACTGCTGTGTGAAGTGTGGGGACTGACTTACTGCTGTTTGAAGTGTCGGGACGGTATTAATCCGGCTAGTGACTGGTGTTCCTCCTCCCCTTCCCGGTATGCCTGCCACCAGTTGGGGTCCTCCTGGTTGATCACATGGAGTATATCTCCCTTCATGAAGGAGATTCCAAGCTCCCGACAAGGAATCAAGATATCATCTTCAGGATCATAGTTAGACAGGGCCTTCACATGCATCTGTTACAACAAATATCAACCATGTTATCATGTTAAAGGTTTGCTGTCACTACTTAAGTCATATATAGAGTCATCCCAATACAGTTGCCTGTGGATTATTATCAAAATTACATCCTCTTTGTTTTAAATGGAAAATGTTTATGTTGTACTTAATGGTGTACATGTTATTTTGTACCTGTTTAACTGAAATATAACAACTTTATAATGTTTCCCGCAATAAATCCTACCAAAACTATATCTTTCTTGAATTGAAAAACAAACATGAATTTGATTTATATCTTACCACTTGGACATTTGGGGAGGTTTTGGCAAAATTGGAAGAAGGAATGATCATGAATGTGATAGTGCCTGTCATGTCGGCCTGAAAAAGAACACATAGATTTGAAATGTAATTTGAATTTATTACTTGGTAAGTATTACAATCATAACCTGGTATGCTTTTTTTTCTTAGTTTATATAAATGATTGTTTATTAATTACCGTTTAGATGCCATGTTTTATTAGTCTGTGGAATATACATATGAGGTTAAAGACAACTGGCACACACTATATGATGCTGCTCAAAATAATGTAATGTCATCATTTTACGTTACCTAACCATGTCGTAAATGACATCGTCAATTTTGATGCCTATTCAAAGGAGCATTGTAGATGGGGCAATGAAAAACTTGATAAAAATTTACAATTGCATGAAAGTATGTGAGAAAATAATCAAACATGGTTGTGTTCTATAAACAAGGATATCTAAACCCTCGTGTAAGAGTTCAGCTGGCCAGTACTCAGAAAGCCTCGTGCTGACTGACCAAACTCTTACACTCAGATAGATATCCCTGTCCACGGAACAGACCCATGTAAGACTCTATTAATGCATGATGTTAGGTGAACTACATACCAGCATGTCGGATACATCATTGATATTTTTGCCTCTCATTTCCACTCCATTCACTTCTAGAATTTCATCTCCCTCATGTAACAGACCTGGAAAATACACACAGTCTTTATCTTTATAATACATTATGACTGCATCGTCAATTACTTCCAATGAGGAAAGACGCACGGTACATCAGTGTAAATAACACGGTACATCAGTGTAAATACTAGTTGGATACTGTCACTAGCTATGCAAAAATAATGTCTCTAATATCAAATTTTAACAAGCACAAAACACAAATATTTGAATTTTAGAATAAATCAAAACAGTAAAGTAAAGAAGTGCAAAATTTGAGGAGACAGTAAATGTATCACATGACTTCAGGAGATCAACAGTAAATACATCACATGACTTGAGGAGACAGTAGATACATCACATGACTTGAGGAGACAGTAAATACATCACATGACTTGAGGAGACAGTAAATACATCACATGACTTGAGGAGACAGTAAATACATCACATGACTTGAGGAGACAGTAAATACATCACATGACTTGAGGAGACAGTAGATACATCACATGACTTGAGGAGACAGTAGATACATCACATGACTTGAGGAGACAGTAGATCTAGATACATCACATGACTTGAGGAGACAGTAGATACATCACATGACTTGAGGAGACAGTAAATACATCACATGACTTGAGGAGACAGTAAATACATCACAAGACTTGAGACATTAGATACATCACATGACTTGAGACAGTAGATACATCACATGACTTGAGACAGTAAATGTATCACATGACTTGAAGGGACAGGAAGGAAGACTCACCGCTCTTGTCTGCTGTTCCTCCCTTGACTATCCGACCGACAATGATGGCCTCTCCATCATTGCGTACAGTAGCACCCTGTCAGTAATCACCAAACAAGGCAATTAAGATAAGCATTGTATTCTCAAACAAGTTACCAAAGCAACTATTAATAGATAGGTATTATATTCTCAAACAAGTTACCAAAGCATTTAAGATAAGCGTACATGTTGTATTCTCAAACAAAGTTACCAAGGCAACAAAGATACATACCAAGGGCTCACTAGTCTTCTCCAGGTAGACAATGCGTACTGTCTCCTCTCCGTAAGGGGTGATAGGGTATTCCTGCAAATCATCCACATTCTCGTGACTGGCTGGTTTGGAGGTCTGTTCTGCTATGCTATCATGGGCTCGTAAGAGGTTCTGTAAGTTACAAAGATTGTGGTGTATTTATGGTCAGTACTTTTACATAGGCCATATATATATAGTTATAGATTTACTAAAACTTGAACTGATTTATTGTTATCAACAGAACTAGACAATGTTAGTTAAGCAGTTTTGTTAGCCCAGAATGTTCTTTTATGTCCTTTATAAGACCCATTGTATACATGTAGATGATAATGTTTTAATCGTTACCTACCCGTAACCCTGGCTGACTGAGCATGTCCATCAGATCGGAGGCGTACGGAGACTCTGTATACTGCAGTGCCTGGAACACCTCATTAGAAATTTGCACAGCATTTGTACACTCCGGTTTAGGGGGTGGTGACTGCTGAGAAATATGTGTAATTTTGCTATGCACATTAACAGCATTTTGAAACTCACTACTGTGAAACAAATTTTTCAGAAAAGACAGTTCATCCCTCTCTTCAGCAGCATTAAGTCGGCTCTGTATGTGATGCAACGTCGAAAATAAGTCATCTACTCCTGAAAGAAAAAGATAGTACTGAGAAAATAAAGTAAACTCATAACCTGATAATAGAAAAATCTCTTTGTCAAGTTTGTGTGTTTTTAGATGCAGGTGTGTATACAGAATTAGCTAGGAACATTAGGATCAGCCCTATATAATTACACAACATATTGTAAACAATAACTAATAATATATAAGATGATGAATCAGCCAATCAAAGGCCACATGTACATAGCAGTCACCAGGATGTTACACCTTTAAATTATCACACTAAAGTCTTAGCTGTTCTGATCATGAGCTCAAGTGATCTTCTTGGACGCTAGAAAAAGGGATTTTATTGCACACCTACACAGGCTTATCAGTATTTATGTTTAAATTAACCAGAGTCTTACTGGCAGTTACACCTAATTTACATATCAGTTAATAATGTCCCTGATACTGAATGTGAGAGTCTTGATAGCTCATAAGATAGGTTTAACGGGCAACAAAAAAATGTATGGTAGGCATATATCAAGGCAATTCACTTTCTGACATTAGCATGTACTAATGTTTCATGCTCAAAGCAAGGCAGATCTTTGTGTACAGCTTATGATCAGTTCCAGTAGGTTTAGAAAAATTGATCTTTAACCAATCAGAAATGGAAAGGCACCAGAAAATTTGGCTGCTCAGTATCAGATATTGGAGTAAATGTAACACACAGTCTAGATCTATGATAGTGACAGTAGTAGATCTGTATAACAACTTATTGCAATCCCTACATGTAGGAGTCCCTTATTATATATAATTAGTTGTCTATTAACATGCACTGGTCATATCCAAAGCTATTAGGGTTAAATTCACACAAAAAAAAATTAAAAAAATCTGAAAGGTAAAGAACATAAGCAAAGAATTTCTGGATATTACCACAGTTAAGTTAAGTAGAGGCTTAAATCTGAAAATTGAACTAATTCTGTATGTATTGTAAACCATGCAGGGTAGATGTTTAGACATTATATATAATTAGTTATAACACTCTTCTGGTAACACAATTTCCCCAGCAATTGTCAACCAATTGTATCAATATATCAAGAGGCCCACTGGGCCTCTGTCACTTATCTGCTCTGCAGCTTATTTATTTAGGAAGGGATGACTTTATTGGAAGATTTAATACTGTGAGTGTGCAAAATTTATTTACATTATAAATGGTGGAGCTCAAATTAAAAACCTTTCCTCTCCGCATATTATCATAACCTTGAAAGATTTTAACACATTAGACCCCATACTTATGCCCTTAAAAGTACAAGGTCATCCATTTTGATAAACTTTATGGTTTTAATAACTGATGCCACTGGTCCAATATCATGACCTTGCCTTTTGGTCAATGATTGAGAAGAAAGTGCTGAAAGAAGGGACAGACAGAGATCAAAACATGTCATGAAATTCACTTGCCCTTCATGTCCTGTACAGAAAACCATAATACAAGCACAGGGCTGTATAAGACACACGTACACACAGTCTGCTGTTCAATAAGGCTTATTCACTTTTAACCAATTTCCATCGCCAATTACATAATTTAATTACATAAAATATTGGTATCACTAATGTTTTAAAGGGAAAAAAATATGAAAAACTTGTATAAGATATTAATATGAAAGGAAATTTGAAAATTGAGTTGAAGAATATTACATAATATATGTAGAATTAACAGAATGCTTTATTGCTGAGTTCACTTATCTCTGGATGATACCATTATGGTTTTAATATATATAGGATATGTTTTGTAAGTGGTACCAGTTTAAATGACCAGGGACATTCCTGTGATGGTTGTTGACTTTTGACACTATCAGTATTATAGTCCACTTAACCCACAAGAAAAGCCAGTGAGCCCTGTAAACACTGTGTAATGTCTCTCCTATAGAATTTCCTCAATGTACATGTATATCTAAATCCTTAGAATGGCTACAACTATACAAACACGTATAAATCCATAGGGTACACAGCTATAAATATCTCCCAACCACCGGCTTATGTTCAACAGGTACAACTGTCAAAATGTAACAGATCCCCATCCTAGCCGTGTGGATCTTACCACAACACGCTACAAACTTTATATGCATGCTTTACACAGCCAAAGGGATCACCATGTAACAGAGACAGGCTTTAAGGATCCATACCCTGGAATTTTCCTTAGTAAAAATTCATACATTTGTATTTCAATCATTTAGTTGTTATCAACTGTTTCTTTAATTTCGGTGGTTAAAATTGATGTATACATTCATATGTAGATTATAGTGACCTAATCTAGTTTTCTTTCCTTTTAAAGAAATTTAAAGAATGTAAAACTTTTCTGAAGGTCTGTCATATGTCAGAGCACCGGCCACATGACCTCAGGTGAAGATCTGAGGTGTGTTGTTCAATGCTCCCTACCCGTGCATATGTCAGTTTGTGTTTCTCATGTAGCTAAGAATTAATGCTCCCTACCCATGTAAAGCTTGTGTTTCTCACGAAGCTAAGAATGCTCCCTACCCATGTCAGTTTGTGTTTCTCACAAAGCTAAGAAACAGACCTTTTATCAAGCATATATATCATACAGCTATAGCCTTGCTTTTTTTTAATTTTGAGTATCCCTAATTTGTGCATCAGTTTTCCACAAATTAATTATTTGTTTTTCAATAAAATTGCATTAACTACGTATTGCATCACAATTTTTCAAACCTCATCAATTTGGTCTTAAGACCAGCTGAGCTAAATAAAATCTATTTTCAGGGAATTTTTCAACTCCAATTTGGGCCTCTAACTAATCAATCAATACTCTAGATGTACATAATTATGATATTAATTAGATCTAAATAATTAGATTAATCATGTACATATTCACATTGACACAATTCTGTGGTAGGAACATAAAGCCAGTAGCACCTGAATCCCCCCGATCAATAATCCTACTTAGATTCACCTGCAGCGATTTGCCGTCACAAGTTTGGCAAATGTTCAAATGCACACATGCAGTCACGCATTGGATTGCAGGTTTTCATTAGTATGTCTGTTCACTGAAGATTGTCAAGGATTCACAAGGCAATACTTCAAATCAAAAACACGTCATAGTGTCGCACCTGTAACGTGTCGGGGTGTGTCAAGCATTCATATCATACAGGAATCCTTGGAATGAATTTGGGTTCAAACAAGTATTTTTTGATTGATGATAAATACCTTAGTACCGCGTCAGTGCGTGCTCTTCTGTACCTGTATCATTAACCAACCAACAAGTATTCCAATACAGTGACAGTAGATGAAAATTCTAGAGATGCTCAAACTAGAGAGTAATCTCATAAATTATCTTACAGAGAATTGATGAGTAGAATTAGTCTATATTAATGATAATGCTTCAAACAATCTTAGACTAATTTAAAACTGTAACAATTTATCTACAAATATAAGCAAATAGACTCATAAAAAATCAGAATTCATGACATTACAATATATATACAAACCTATATTTTTCTTCATGTATTTTTCCCGCTGTGATGAGCCCCGAGCACTGCCGAAGCCATCGTCTAGCACCTCCACCTCATCGTCATTCTCCTCGTAAGCTGTATTTACCACTCCCACAACAGGTGTTTGCTTCATCGAGGTCTCCAATGCCTGCAGTTTCTTGGAACCTCTTAGCGAAGTCCGGAGGAAATCTTGCTCTCGAGCTCTCCTTATCTCCTCATCTCGGCGTTTGCGTAGCTCTTCTTGGTGCTTGCGTATCCGCTCGACTTGGTCCTCACTTAAATTCTGATGGCCGTTTGAGACGGAATTTGCCACAAACTCTAAGGTATTGTCTGTTGAGGCTGTGTTATTGGCAAGATCTAAGGACTTGGCAGGGGTAGAAGGAGGGGCACGAGGGAGTGAACGTGTGGAGGAAGACTGAGAGTGGGAGGGAGGGGGATAGCGAGGCGGGGATTTTACTGCAGGAGGGAAATCATCAGGACAGTCAATAGCCATTTCACGATGAGGACCACTATCGTCAAACTCAACCTCAAATGAATTTTGCATATAAGCATCACTCATACTATCCTCGAACTCCTGCACATCGTCACGAGATCTGTTGAGGGAGTTTTGACTTCGCCGTTTGAGAACATTATGTCCACTGATAGTCTCTATGAGTGGAGAATCATTTCCACTGTGATTGCTGGACTTACTGCTACGTTTACTGTCCTTTTTCTTCCCCTTTCGAGGGGTGTCCAACTCTGCAAACCCGTTCATGTTTGTGGTGCGATCTAGGTGTCCATTTCCAACAAGCTGATGATTAGATGAACTAGATAAGATTGATGGTTCATATACAGGATTCTCTAAGTTACGACAGTCTACGAGAATTTCTGCACGTGTAGTACTAGTCGTGGTAGAACTGCTGCTTGCACTGCTATCACAAGAAAGTTTTGTCATATCCACTGGGACAACTTGGTGTCGAGAAGAAATTTTCTCAAGCCTCTTTTTGGCTTCATCTTCTACAGCTATGATGTAGGCATCTTTGACCTGGTTGATCTCTGGGCCTGAAAAATACAGTCAAATATCAGCAACATAACCACAACACTCCATATAATATTCACAAGTCACAATGGTATTGAATGTGAGCTGCAGTCAATGTCAGTATCACAGCCATCACAATCTATGATATTTAGAAGACAGGACACTGTGGTATTTATATCATTCAACAGCATTTAGTGTTATTTTATTAAAAAACAGGATAGACATGTACAGATTTTAAAATTATCTCCAACACATGATAACACAAGATAGCTCAGACGTGTTTGATAATCGATCACTTATAATTAATACACTATATATGATAACTATAACAATTGGCTGACCAGGATGTATCCAGGAGTTTATTGTTTTACGGTTTAAAATACCATAAATACCCCCCCCCCCCAACATACAGGTTATAGGTGGCATACCAATATATATATGCTCCAACAAGAATCTCGTGCTATATTCCACAATGGCAAGTTTCAAAGCTAACCATTGTGACACCTGCAGCATTATCCAAAATCGGATGTAAAATAAATGAAATAATTTCCTGTCTACATATACAATAATGTCTTTGAACATATATATCTATGCTACCCCTCTGGGATTTCGACACCGAAATCTCAACTCATCATTTTATTCATTTATGATTGAGAATTACCCAATGTAGACTTCCTAGTGATGCATATGCTCATGTTGGTGTAAGAGACTATGTGATGCACCCTAATATACATATATTGATTTGGTAACCTGACCTATATGTACATACAGTAGAGAGATCCTTGTAACTGTAGAATACTTAGAATACAGATCTGTGTGTATACCACAGAGTTGGAGCCTCCCAGATCGAGACTGTATAGATGGAGATCGTGTAGGTGTATATAACATAATTTACAATCAGTTATCATATATTTATGATATGGCTTCGTTTAAACACAACTCTGATATACTTCAGTTATTTCTGTACACAAAGTTATAGAAGAGAAGTCATAAAATATTCATATGGTACTTAACATACTCCTCTTTAGTGCAGTAATGGAAGAGTTACTGCTGGTTTTTGGTACATCTTTGTAAAAGTCTAATAAATAGAGCTTGGTGCCAAAGATTACACTAGCTGTCTCATGTCATACACAGTTTTATCAATCCTTTAGAAAGCCAACTTTAAAGTGTAATAAAGACAACATTGAATGATTTTCCCAAGGAGTAATGAATTATAACTTGTCTATACGTATACACACATGGTAGAAAATATCAGTACAAAATTTTACACTTCATTAGTTTGCACTGGTAAAGAAATCAGTATCCAGTCATGAGTACATACCGGTAATTAAATATATGTACCCATATGTATATATAATTGTATTTTAAAAATATGAAGTAAACATATTAATATAAACCTACACTCCTGAAATATATAGAAATCTCTAGATATAATCTATCACAGGTTGATTTCCGACAATCCCTATAATTTCAAATCACCTACTGTAAAGCTGATTTTTTTCTTCTTTTTTTTTAATAATTTGAGATTATAATCAAATTATAAATAAGTTTATATACAATATCAGGTTTTCCACAAGCAACTTCACCAATTCAGTATATTTTAAGATAACAACATCCATAATGAATGTTCAGATTACACTGAATGACAAAGAAGATCATTAGATGGGAAATCATTATACTGCAGTTCTATAGTGACTTCAGCTGGCAGGTCCTATATCACTTAGGCACCAATGATATGCCAACTAATAATTCATGTGATTATTTTCTGCTGATAACTTAGAGCGGCCTATCAGTTTTATATAGCAGACTCAGTCACCTACTGATAATTCTGTCGCTGCAGACAAAACACAGGTGGGTGTTTAAAAATTGTATTTTTGGAAAATTGTGCTTAATTATGCTTGATTAAGCTTCATTTTAGTTCAGTATTGCTCAAAAATGCATAAAAACAATTTAAAACTTGTTTATTATCAGGCTTGTCATATTAGAGGAATCAAGGGAGGTAACTCGCATATTTACCCATTTTAAGGGTGGGTTAATTAAGCATAATGTTAATGAGTCAGTGTAAATTGAAAAGATATTCTATGTTTTATAACAAACCCAAAATAACTTATTGGGTATCTAACAAACCCATATAGACCGAATTCTGGTTTGTTTTACCTGATTTATTACCCCGTATCCATGGAAACTATTACAGTAAGTGTTATTTTTTGAAATATTTGGTGAAACCATTATTTTCAATTTATTTATACATTGGTAAGCATGTAATTTCAATTGATGGAGTGTACGGTTGATACAATATTGTCAATTATTGTCACTTCCTTCGGTAAAGCAGAAAAAATAGCATTTTCCGCATAAAATGGGATCAGCGGACACTTTCATATGATCATTGGTACATATCTGAATTACCGGGGTGGAAACAGATGACTGTGATGTCATAGGCATGACATTTTGAAATCTTGGATGTCATGTCATGATTTATCAGTTAGAATATTGCATGTGTTGCTAAGCTGAGGTTTGGAAAGGAATTTGGTTATTTATTATGACAACATTGAGTATTTATGACGTCATATATACCATCTGATGACATCATAGTTACTGATGACGTCATGGTAACTATGACGTCATATTACAAGGCTAAATTTGATAGTTGTATAGTATTTTTTGCTTGATTACATGCACAGAGACTCAAAGTACCACATTCAACTCAAAACACAACTTTATTCAAGAGATATACAGAATTATGGGAGTTTTCATCTTTAAAATTACCTCCCCTTATTACTGGATTGGGAGAAAAAGTTGTCAAAATACACCTCTCAGGGAAATCAGCAATACTCGGTGACTATTAAAGATACACAGTAACCCGATATGTCATTTTGTTCGTCGGAACATATTCTAGACATTCATGGGGTTTTTAGTAAAATTAGAATTAACGAAAGTGATGTATAAGGTAGCACACCACAGTAAGACAGCCTGGCCATGGGCAATTTTTTTGTTAAGCAAATAACTCCTGTATTATGATATGTATAAAAAATGAAAAAATAAATGTACACTATAATTGGTATATCCAGTATGAAGTAGTACATACAGGCTTCACATTAATTAAAACAAAAATCAATAAATTGGTTCCGGATTTTAAATATCCGGATTTTCCGAACGTGTGTTTACACAGGAAATTTAGTTTCGCCTACAGCGCAAAATGGAAGCCCACAGAAAAGGTAAGATAGCGGAAAAACTTAATTTACAACATATGTCCAAACAAGATTAATTCTGTCTTTGGGATAGAGATATTTAATTTTAAATAGGTTTCAGAAAAAAAATTGTGTAGAGAATTGTGCCATTTTGGGTCAAATATCATAATATTTTGCAATTTTTGAGAATTTTTTAAGCTGTTACCATGGTATTCACAGCTCTAAAAATCACAGAAAATATCAGTTTACTTATCCTTCAGAGCTCTATTAAAATTGCAAATGTTGTACAGATTTCAAATATATATACTTTATTAGAGGTTATATGTAAGGTTAACTGGCAATGTTTGCATATCTAAAGCATGTGCCATATTTTTCAGAATTTGGCATTTTTACTGTACACTGCTACCTAAATACCCCCCCCCCCACCCCCCCCCCCCCCCCCCCCCCCCCAACATACAGGTTATAGGTGGCATACCAATATATATATGCTCCAACAAGAATCTCGTGCTATATTCCACAATGGCAAGTTTCAAAGCTAACCATTGTGACACCTGCAGCATTATCCAAAATCGGATGTAAAATAAATGAAATAATTTCCTGTCTACATATACAATAATGTCTTTGAACATATATATCTATGCTACCCCTCTGGGATTTCGACACCGAAATCTCAACTCATCATTTTATTCATTTATGATTGAGAATTACCCAATGTAGACTTCCTAGTGATGCATATGCTCATGTAGGTGTAAGAGACTATGTGATGCACCCTAATATACATATATTGATTTGGTAACCCTGACCTATATGTACATACAGTAGAGAGATCCTTGTAACTGTAGAATACTTAGAATACAGATCTGTGTGTATACCACAGAGTTGGAGCCTCCCAGATCGAGACTGTATAGATGGAGATCGTGTAGGTGTATATAACATAATTTACAATCAGTTATCATATATTTATGATATGGCTTCGTTTAAACACAACTCTGATATACTTCAGTTATTTCAATACACAAAGTTATAGAAGAGAAGTCATAAAATATTCATATGGTACTTAACATACTCCTCTTTAGTGCAGTAATGGAAGAGTTACTGCTGGTTTTTGGTACATCTTTGTAAAAGTCTAATAAATAGAGCTTGGTGCCAAAGATTACACTAGCTGTCTCATGTCATACAGTTTTATTAATCCTTCAGCAAGCCAACTTTAAAGTGTAATAAAGACAACATTGAATGATTTTCCCAAGGAATAATGAATTATAACTTATCTATACGTATACACATGGTAGAAAATATCAGTACAAAATTTTACACTTCATTAGTTTGCACCGGTAAAGAAATCAGTATCCAGTCATGAGTACATACACCGGTAATTAAATATATGTACCCATATGTATATATAATTGTATTTTAAAAATATGAAGTAAACATATTAATATAAACCTACACTCCTGAAATATATAGAAATCTCTAGATATAATCTATCACAGGTTGACTTCCGACAATCCCTATAATTTCAAATCACCTATCTACTGTACATGTAAAGCTGATTTTCTTCTTCTTTTTTTTTTAATAATTTGAGATTATAATCAAATTATAAATAAGTTTATATACAATATCAGGTTTTCCACAAGCAACTTCACCAATTCAGTATATTTTAAGATAACAACATCCATAATGAATGTTCAGATTACACTGAATGACAAAGAAGATCATTAGATGGGAAATCATTATACTGCAGTTCTATAGTGACTTCAGCTGGCAGGTCCTATATCACTTAGGCACCAATGATATGCCAACTAATAATTCATGTGATTATTTTCTGCTGATAACTTAGAGCGGCCTATCAGTTTTATATAGCAGACTCAGTCACCTACTGATAATTCTGTCGCTGCAGACAAAACACAGGTGGGTGTTTACAGTTAAACTCATATATAGCCAAAACATTTTGTAATTTTCTGCAGCTTTACACTAGATTTACCATACATAATAAAACAATATAAAATCATTTAATGTTTAGATGAATTCTTTCTCTGCTGACTCACAAAATATAATACCATCCACATTTACAATAACTGTATATTTCAAAATTTGACAACTTACATATATATATATATATATATATATAGATATAATAATAAAAAAAAAACTTGACGACTGATGAGCAGCAAGAGCTACGAAAGTGCTTGAGAGTCAGTCGTCAAGTTTTTTTTATTATTATATCTTTATTCTTACTTTCACATGGAAACAAACTATTTTTTCACTATATATATATATATAATTGTCGAGACTTCAGAATAACTTGAAGTGGTATATACATTGTATATATATGCACAATCCTAATATATGTGAGAGTGAGGTAATGCAATGATTTGTTATTTCAGTTACACTTGCTTGATTTTTAAACTCCTTATAATTTGAGGTCTGTTAAGTGCCTACATATATATAACTACGGACAAAGACAACCATATATACATGGACATATATATAAAATATATATAGCCATGTCCTTGCTGTCACTCCCCTGTAAGGTATATGTACCTACCTGTTGAAGCACATCTGTTGGTCCCTGTTACTGCTACATACATGTTTTATTATCAGACAGAAAAGTGAGAGAATTAATCCTGGGATTATATATAACAACAAAATGTAACTCACATCAGCGTTTATGTGAATCAGTCATAACTTTTGTAACAATTGTTACTTTCAGAAAATTGTCAGACACAATATTCATATACCTAGGTAGTCCCATTTTCCTATCTGTGCACAGACGCATTACACTTTCAATTAACACCCTTAGAACTAGGTCAAACACATCCTAGTGTTTATCACTGGTCAGGCGGAAAATTTCACAGGGTAAAAAGAATCAATTCTCCTGTGATAAACTGCCTCTAATTCATCACAGCCTTACTCCATCACCTCTACCGCAGTCACCAAGGCTTTATCAACTATTTTGTTTTCCATAGGTATATTTAGTACCGTAATTGACAATTTTCTTTTATCACTGCAGGGAAGTCACTTAACACTCAGGCCAGTCCAACATCAAGCCGATTAGAGGAATCCCAACACAATTTTCTCCTCAGCAATATTCTGTACACACAAGAGTCACACTAGTGTCACTACTCAAAACTGGAGACATGCAACAAAGCCACAAGATGCTTTTCCAGCTATATGTTGATAGTGAGGAGACCTGGCTGTCATAGCCAGACTGACATATATCACACACATAACCAGTTCTCCTATTGATCCAACAACCCTTTTTTCTCACTTTGTTTTTAGCATTGTGAAGGATTTCAGTATATGGCAATATTCCATTTCTATGAAGCTGGAACTCTGGTGCAGACAAACAAACCTGACACCATCCATGATATGAACTGGTGTAGATTTCCGCGCCTAAGTGTGGCTTTCTTCTAACATCTATTGATCAAGCGAACAACATTTGTAAAATTTACACAGTTTTAACTTTTTTCTGTATCAATAATTGAAAGCTTAAGAATGCAAGGCAGGTTCCCGTGTATAAAAGCCAGCATACCACCTTCAGCTAGAGGTGTTGATTACCACAGCCTAAATTAACCAATTAGCATTCAACAAGGAATTCAATTTCATTACTACATCGATGGATGTGAACTCCATATACCACACTTAAAAGTACTTAAACAACCCCCTGATGCCTATTAAACATTCACTTAAATAATTAACCCATGCTAGGATACATCACAGAACACATTCTTAGAAAAATCATTGTTTAAAACATTTTTTTAAAACAATTAGTAACGTGATTTGTCTTTGAAGATAGTGGATATTACATGTACATTGTAAGGGTTTTCTGGGATTTTTTTTTCTCAATAGAAGACATCTATTTCCCAGTTAAAGTATTTACACAAGGTCTGTTTTGTAGTAATAACAACAGAAAGTCTGTTTCCTAGAGATGACAGTAAGTCTGTTTCCTAGAGATGACAGTAAGTCTGTTACCTAGAGATGACAGTAAGTCTGTTACCTAGAGATGACAGTAAGTCTGTTACCTAGAGATGACAGTAAGTCTGTTTCCTAGAGATGACAGTAAGTCTGTTTCCCAGTGTCTACACAAAGTCTGTTTCCTAGAGATGACAGTAAATCTGTTTCCTAGCTATATATAACGTAGTAACAACATCAAGTCTGTAACCAAGTGACGTCTACAGAAAGTCTGTTTCCCTGTGACTACACAAAGTCTGTCTCCCAGTGACTACACAAAGTCTGTTGCCCAGTGTCTACAGAAAGTCTGTTTCCATGTGACTACAGAAAGTCTGTTTCCCAGTGTCTACAGAAAGTCTGTTTCCTAGTGACTACAGAAATTCTGTTTCCCAGTGACTACACAAAGTCTGTTTCCCTGAGAGACTACAGAAAGTCTGTTGCCCAGTGACTAAAGAAAGTCTGTTTCCCAGTGACTACAGAAAATCTGTTTCCCAGTGACTACAGAAAATCTGTTTCCTAGTGACTACAGAAAGTCTGTTTCCCAGTGACTACACAAAGTCTGTTTCCCAGTGACTACACAAAGTCTGTTTCCTAGTGACTACAGAAAGTCTGTTTCCTAGTGACTACAGAAAAGCTGTTTCCCAGTGACTACAGAAAGTCTGTTTCCTAGTGACTACAGAAAGTCTGTTTCCTAATGACTACAGAAAGTCTGTTTCCTAGTGACTACAGAAAGTCTGTTTCCCAGTGACTACAGAAATCTGTTTCCCAGTGACTACAGAAATCTGTTTCCCAGCGACTACACAAAGTCTGTTTCCTAGTGACTACACAAAGTCTGTTTCCCAGTGACTATATATATACACAAAGTCTGTTTCCTAGTGACTACAGAAAGTCTGTTTCCTAGTGACTACAGAAAAGCTGTTTCCCAGTGACTACAGAAAGTCTGTTTCCTAGTGACTACAGAAAGTCTGTTTCCTAATGACTACAGAAAGTCTGTTTCCTAATGACTACAGAAAGTCTGTTTCCCAGTGACAACAGAAAATCCGTTTCCCAGTGACAATAGAAAATCTGTTTAGTGACAACAGAAAGTCTGTTTCCCAGTGACAACAGAAAGTCTGTTACCCATGCCAGTGACTACAGAAAGTCTGTTTAGTGACAACAGAAAGTCTGTTTCCCAGTGACAACAGAAAGTCTGTTACCCATGCCAGTGACTACAGAAAGTCTGTTTCCTAGTGACTACAGAAAGTCTGTTTCCCTGTGTCTACAGAAAATCTGTTTCCTAGTGACTACACAAAGTCTGTTTCCCTGTGACTACACAAAGTCTGTTTCCTAGTGACGACACAGTCTGTTTCCCAGTGACTACAGAAAGTCTGTTTCCTAGTGACTACAGAAAGTCTGTTTCCTAATGACTACAGAAAGTCTGTTTCCTAATGACTACACAAAGTCTGTTTCCCAGTGACTACACAAAGTCTGTTTCCCAGTGACAACAGAAAGTCTGTTGCCCATGCCAGTGACTACAGAAAGTCTGTTGCCCAGTGACTAAAGAAAGTCTGTTTCCTAATGACTACAGAAAGTCTGTTTCCTAATGACTACACAAAGTCTGTTTCCCAGTGACTACACAAAATCTGCTTCCCAGTGACAACAGAAAGTCTGTTGCCCATGCCAGTGACTACAGAAAGTCTGTTGCCCAGTGACTAAAGAAAGTCTGTTTCCTAATGACTACAGAAAGTCTGTTTCCTAATGACTACACAAAGTCTGTTTCCCAGTGACTACACAAAGTCTGTTTCCCAGTGTCTATAGAAAGTCTGTTTCCTAGTGGCTGGCTAATCCAGCTAAGTTCCTGTAACTAAATAAAGTTTGTGATCATTTATATTATGTGATCATGACTTACAATGAAAGTTACTGTTTTAGTGCACTAAACAGAACTCTTGGTTCCATTCACTTAAATAAAGTCTGTTCATTTGATTTCAAAAACAATTAAACAGCCTGTGTTTCAGTGAACACAGAATATCCTACTCTATATAATTTTGAGGATCATGAGAGTGTAATTTCTGTTTAATATTTATCATGAAGCTGCAGAAGTCATACAATAACTGTACCCGGTATCTCAGATTAGGGTGATCGATCTCCAGTCTCTCCAGGAAATAGGCAGCTGAAGAAGACGGCAGATAAGGCAACAGGGATAAGGCAATAGATGTTTGGTGGAATAACAATTTACAAAACCTAACGCCTGTCTTCTCTCTTGGGTGACTACACATATTTGCATAATCAAATGAAACATCCCACAAAAACATTTTCTTAGCAATATCTAAACAGTTGGAATTGACTTGAGATAAGATTGTCCAATCTGAGTCCATTACTGCCTGACAAACGTCAGAGATGAATAGAGAAGTAGTAATGTCCATAACATTGATCTGGTAATGCATCAATATACAGTGACACAATCCAAATGTACAGAGGGAGGTTGATGTATATGTGTATATAATCAAAATCTATTGCTTTGTTTCCTTTTAATTTGACAATGGAGATACATGAAAACAAAAATTCCAGTGTAAAAGATAATTTTCCAAATTGATATATTACATCTAAAACATCCAAACGGAATCCTACAACTATATATGGTGGCAGTGCATCTACACCGTCAGGATCATTGATGTTTTGGAGTATTCCAGGCAGCAATTCTCAATCCATACAGAACACAGCAGTCACACTTGATGAATAGATCCCGAATCCTTATTGGAATATCTGGGCTGCACCATGGCCAGCAACACAACATATCCTGGCAATCATCATGCTAGGGATCTTCAGAACCGACAAATTCTTCTGATGAAACAAAATGACCCTCATCCACGTATGTTCATGAATATTCATAATGGTGTATGCTTGACAGATCTTCTGTCCTTGTGATAATGACCAGGAATATACATTGGTTCTAGCTATAGGAGCCAGTTTGAACTATACTGTCAGCATTGAAACCCATCTCCCCCAGGAACAGCTTGTAGCCATTTAACATAAACACAATTAACTTCTTATCTGGCTGAACTATAAATCTGATACAGCCAGTTTGATAAGGACTGACTATGGTGGTATTTTTATTCTAGAACAATGGTTTGTGTACAGCATAACTCACTCATTAGTCACTTGACTCAGACATTTGCTATTATCACAGTGTTTCTCAAAATAAATAACTCCAAAATGTATTTTATCATCATTGTTATATAAAATATATACAGTGAAAACAAGATGAAATTTATACACAGCTTGTGACACATTTATATACAGTGACCAATTAAAGTGGAAACTTTGGTAAATATTTGTGGCACTGATAATGAACTGTACAATGATGTACATCTGATCATGATTTACATATTTTAAACTTGAAATATGAAATATAATATATCACTATACATTATTGAACAAAGATGAGCGAGACATTTACTTGTCATTTACTAAAAGTATTTATGATATACCGTATTTATTCTAATAAACGCCCCCACCCTAAAAAACGCCCCCCCCCCCCCCTTTTTTTTGGAAAGAAAAATTCCTCAATTCGAGAAAAAGAACTTACCGTGGTATGTAATTGCAATTTCATAGCCAGGTGTCAAAATGTTTGTCACTTATGTAACAGAGCGCATGATAAATTAAATTTAAATCACTGCCTCCGCTAGGGATCGAACCCGGGACCTCTGGCTTACTAGTCTTACGCTCAACCGATCGAGCTAAAGAGAAGATCTCTCTAGCCGAGCGGTATATTGCGGCTAGTATTTACCAGGGTTACATACTCCCCCTCCAGGAAAGAACTTGTCCTTGAGTTTCCAGGGGTAACAGCGATGCTTGTGGAGCAAGGCTGAGTATTTCCCCCGGGTCCCTACATGGGCGCCAATGTAACAGAGCGCATGATAAATTAAATTTAAATCACTGCCTCCGCTAGGGATCGAACCCGGGACCTCTGGCTTACTAGTCTTACGCTCAACCGATCTCCATTAAACGCCCCCCCCCCCCCCCCCCCCTGGAAAAATTTCACGCCCCCGGGGGGGTTTATTAGAATAAATACGGTATTATCATACCTCAACTATATTACACATAATAATATAATAAATGTATATTGTTTTAGTAGTAGACTGAGTAAGCCTACACTCAACCAGGAAGTGATCGTACCAGTTAACAGTTAGGTCACCAGACACTTAAGTCATACCTGTAAAATACATGTATATTGTCTTACTCACCTGTTGAAAGATAATAAATCATAAAAATCTGAAAAGTGTGTATTAACTCACCCCAACAACATGATCTTAATTTCCTTCCCATGATCAATATTTTAGCTTTAAGTGACATTTCATATATCTTACCTTTGCTGTAGAATGACCCTCCATTTAGTGTGTACTAAATGTCTATAAGGATTCTCAGATCCACATGCACAGGTTCTATCTAACATTCCTATATATGTTCATATGTATTATATACTGTTATATACATGTATATACAAATGTATGTATTTACTATGATATTTTCTCATTGTAAAAGTACCCTAATTATAACCTCACATGGCCGTCTTAGGAGGCGGACAACTCTTGTAGTTTGTTCGTCACAGTTCCCTAAGCCCTTTCTGTTTAGTCTTTTAATTACCAGGAAATGACAGAGTCAAATAATGAGAAGTGTGCAATGACCATCCAGCTCTAACTCATTGGTAACTTCTTGCTTACCAATATCTTCCTATGTCCCTCGAACCCATAATTTAATGGTGTTATAGCTATATAGCATGACTAAATACTGAAACACACATCATACAAAATACTTCTTGATCAGACATTGATATAAATATCTCGCCTATATGACTTACCAACTTTCCTCCCTTTTGGTTTACGTTTCACCCTCAGACGAATACACTTTGTCTTTATACACTGAAATGAAAAAAAATAAATTCATTACATGTTTTATAATTTCTTTTCAAAGAAATACAAACCATTTTTTTCAAATAATTAAGAATAAATTCATGACCTTTGCTTCAAAAAAATCTATCAACCTGCTTTTACTTAATCAAAACAGCTTTTTGCTTTCAATTGATTCTATTCTGAAAACCAATGTCAATTTTCTGTCCTATTTTTTTTTTTATAAAAATCTCTTTATTCAGGTAAAATTTTTGTCTTAGATTTAGAATGGTCTATAAATCCAGGAAAGATTTATAGTGACAGGAAAGTTGCTTTTGATTGATTATGAAGTATATGTACCGTAAATATGCATGTATCTTTTTTTTCAAATTGACAAGTGAATAAACCACTGGCACTTATATACGTATACATGCAGGAACAAGCCTTTGTTGGTCAGGTGTATGACTCATGAATGTGATTCGAGGAAATGAATTCCTTCGACAGATGGATTATGATTTAATTTAATAATAAAATATATAAAGCATTTAGTAAGTAAATATTAAGTTATCAATCAAGTAATCAAGAAAATAAATAGTTATTTTGTAAGTTTCTAAGATACATCAATCTGATTTCAGAGATTTGTGTGTCAGTACATAGCTGATTTCAGGGATTTGTGTGTCAGTACATATCTGATATCCATCCCATTTTTTATTGTAGAAAAATAAGGGTTTAGTTTAAAAGGCAAACATCTTTATATGCCAGTCTTTTATGCTTACATGACATGCATGCTGTATCTAACATGTCCATGCTGGGTGCACAGATAAACACTGACACTTTGATAGTTGATAGGTGTACAGGTGTTTTTCTATGACATTGGAATATACATGGACTAATTGATCATACCTAATGATCGTAAATATGGCACATATACATGCTACTACGATCATTAATGTGCAGTTGTGTTACCTGGACAGTTTGACCAGTAGGCTGGGACAGCCAAATACACCTGTACCTGTGTAGTGTTATGGTCTATAGGACAACATAAAAAGTAACATATTACCTGTGTTCATTGTTATGTAGTACACCTGTATCTCGTCACAGGTAATATACAGTCTGTAGGTAATACCCGAGTCTGGGAAAGTCTCTTTACATGTACACCTGTCATCACAACCAGTATGTCACTGGTCAGATCTACATCGCTACAGGTAGTTGAACAATGAGAACACTACTAGTACTGGTATCTGTACACAGATATAGCCTTGGGGGAAAGAGCTAGGAGGTCAGGTCAGAGGTCAATGTGTGACTGACTATAGCTACTGGACCATGTATAACACAGCTCCTCATTATTTCATCCCTCAAGAAGTATAGTGCATTGCAAATCAATACTCATCAGGGATTATTTTGGGTTACTAAATGGATCGGGTCATTTTCAAGAAAAAGAACTATCTGTAATATAATTTATGGGGTATTTACAGAAATTTGAAGGATTTTTCTGAATCATATGGGTCATTCAGGAAAATGGTGGGCAAATGGCCCCATATAGCCCCCTACGAAATGATCCCTGCTCATGCATTTTAATACCTTGTTCAAACTTTACAGGGTAATATAGTATATATCTAGCTGTGCCCCCTTCCCTTCCCTCTCCTCCCACCCTGCATGTATGTGTGAACCAGCTAAAATCACGTGTACCTTGTGTATCCCTACGAACCAGCGTTAATTACACACATTTTACTGCCTTCTGTGTACGTAGGACGTACGTAGGACCTGCTATTGGTTTTATCTGAAGTCCATGACCCTGTCCAGTACCACTTGATCATCCCTCAGTGGCCACCTTGCTCCTCCATTCATGTGTGACTATGTTTGACCAGTGATGGAACACCAGATAACACATTATATATAGCAATAAGATTGGTGATGGGAAGTCCTTACTGTCACACAAACAACAATCCCCACTACATCACCTATAGTGACTCACAGTATATACCTGTGTAGCCAGGTGTAAAACAGAGTTATCTGTACAGGTAAGGGGTGAACAAAAACAACTGAGGTTTATAATAAGCTTATAAGGAGTTAAGTATTCTAAAAATATACAATTATCTCTAGTTTACAAGTAACTAAATTTGTTAAATTTGACATAAAACAAACATCTTTGTGGCTATCGATGAATAACAAATGTACACCTATGCACACTTGAATGTAAGCCTAATTATAAAACCTGTGAATGTGACTGGGATGAGTGTAGCGTATATTTGTAAACAATATACATCTAGATATGTATGATACAAACCCAATCCACAATTAATCTTATAGTCAATGTGTGTCAAAAAATCTGTTTCTGGTCATATCATCAATCTAAAAAAAACAGATTAATGTTTTGTTTTAACACTGATGAAATGTTTCAATTTTGGAATTCCCATTTACTCCCCTGTAATTTGGAATTCCCATTTACTCTCTTGTAATTTGGAATTCCCATTTACTCCCCATTGTAATTTGGAATTCCCATTTACTCCCCTGTAATTTGGAATTCCAATTTACTCCCCTGTAATTTGGAATTCCCATTTACTCCCAATTGTAATTTGGAATTCCCATTTACTCCCCATTGTAATTTGGAATTCCAATTTACTCCCCAGTAATTTGGAATTCCCATTTACTCCCCATTGTAATTTGGAATTCCCATTTACTCCCTTGTAATTTGGAATTCCAATTTACTCCCCTGTAATTTGGAATTCCCATTTACTCCCAATTTTAATTTGGAATTCCCATTTACTCCCCTGTAATTTGGAAATTCATACTTACTCCCCATTGTAATTTTTGGAATTACCATTTACTCCCTATTGTAATTTGGATATTCACTTACTCCCCATGGTTATGTGGGAATTCTCGTTTACTCCCATGTTATTTTGGAATTCCCATTTACTTTTATGAAATTCCCATTCATTACTCTGGCGTAAGTTTCGAATTCCTATTTACTACCTGTAATTTTGGACCCTGTAATTTTGTTTCACTTCAAATCATCAATATTAATGTAAACATCTATATTTAAACATCTAATTTTGTTTAGAAAATAACGTTCTCCTAAAGGCCTGCCTATGACATTGAAATAATTAAATTTCCTGTTCTATATGAAATTACCTCATCCAATTGCTACCTCATTCAATTGGTCTGTTGGTTAGTGAATGTAATAGCCTCATATTTAGAAACTTGATCATTCTTCAGACATTGTACACCTGGCACAGCATACTTTAAATGAATTGGGCTTTTATCTAATAAGGCATGGAATACTTGTCAGCTTTTTCTGTAAGCCAAGGTCACATACATATAAAGGAATTCTTTTATCCGACAGGAATTCTATGACTAAACTATTACAGCAATTAGGGAACCATGTCTGTAAACTATTAGATCACTTTACTTGGGGAAGAATTGTGATAATCATTAATTTCATAATAAACCACCTACTCCCACAGTGTACCAAATAACTACACACACAATTTCTAGTTGGAGTAAGTATACATATATATATCCTGTAGGGTATTGATAGTAGAACAAATTACCATTCTACACATAATGTAAGGGAGTTTCATATAAACTTCAGCAGCTTATAGCATTTGCTGATACTTCCCATGCTGTTGTTGCACTTTTTTAAAAATAGTTTTAATAAAAGTAAGGTTCTTTTAATTCTTTATCAATATTTCAATTTATTGCATTTTTGCCAGTGAAATATAATACTTAACTTAACTAATAAAACTTACATTTTCACTGCAGCGATGAGCAGTGAAAATATAAGATTTTGCAGTGAAAATATAAGGTTTTCTGTTTTTGACCAATCAGAGCGGACCTTTGTATTCACCTCGTTGAAACTTGCCGATTTTTCCAGTCGAAGCGGAGATAGATAAATGGGTTATTTTGCTGTATTTCTGAAATTTTTAGACTAGTTTTTGATAAAATACTCACTTGATGTTAGTTATTCATGCACAGATTCTCCTATAACAGCAGAAAACTCTTAAATATTGTGTTGATCAGTCCTTTCAAAATGGCGCCGTCAAGTTGACGTGGAGTAACGTCACAAAGAGATGACGTCATTACTGATTCCCGCACTTTCTGACACTATTAATTTTTCGATGTTTTTGATTTTGTTTTTTAAGTTGATGAAATGCAATAAAAAGAAAATTGAATGGTTTCCCGTCAAATATAACATATTTTTCACTCGTATGACAGAATATTTCGATATTTTTCACTCGTGAAAAATATTGATATTCTGTCATACTCGTGAAATATATGTTATATTAAACGGGAAACCATTCAATGTCCTCTATATATAAAACATGCAATTGATTTCAGTGCAAAATTGTGGTATTGTATACAAATATGATATGGAATGTAAAATTGTATTGAAAATACGTAATCTGCACCTTTTATAATAAATGTAATAGAGTAATTAATGATAAATACCCTGTCCGTGCTGGGCCTCAAACTTATAGCGACCTCTTACATTATACTCTAAAGGTAAACCTCGAGCTCCGACGTGCTGCCAGTAGGTTAAGAGGAAACTCCAGCTAGCCTCAGCTAGTATTGTCATCTATACTCTTCACTTTTACAATAATGTATACAATGTCCTCAATTACCACAATCGTATTAAAGCTTCAGAGACCAGTAAGTACCAGTTTCCATTAAAGCTTCAGAGACCAGTAAGTACCAGTTTCCATTAAAGCTTCAGAGACCAGTAAGTACCAGTTTCCATTAAAGCTTCAGAGACCAGTAAGTACCAGTTTCCAGACTGGTTTGATTTGTGTCCAACAGGGGACCCAGAAACTACCTTGCTTGGAAGGGTCCTAATTAAAACACCATAGCCAGAAGTGAAGTATTGCAAAGTATAGCATCAAGGAAATTGAATAAATACTGCAGTGGTATTGTATCACTTCTTTCATGTTGTTCATTGAGGTTGCCTGCCACCAGCTACTACAAGGAACTTAATTGAGTCTTTCCTTAAAATGACTATGGCTGTCCACGGGACGATAAGCCCATGAAACAAACAATACATCCCAACAACTATCTCTTATTATCACTTGATATACCATGGTATATCAGCTCTCAGTTAAACATTAAATAAGCCAGCGGTCCTGAGTTAAAACCCAAGCAAATTAAGTAATGATCTGCTTCGTAGGTGCATATATAATCTGTTTCAGGAAAGAGCAATAAAAAAATACCCTGCCAGTTCTTGGGTTCGAACTAGAGACCTCTCACACTTTGAGAATTCCCGCTAGCCACAGTTAGTAATCAAAATAAGGTGGTTTATCTCTCAACTCTACATGTTGTTAGAGACCTGTGAAGTATTGATCATGACAAAAATATTTTCTACATTTAGCCTTTCTCCAAAAGCACCGGTAGCGCTGTTACCACTTGAAACTTTACGAGTCTCTATTCTGCAAGGGGTATGTAGTACAAGCCAACTCGACTAATTCCTCTTTAGCCTTATTAGTGGTACTGTAGTGCTCTAGTAAGCAAATAGACCTAGGTTTGATTTTTTTTGTCACACTATCATTATATATTATGTCCTGATTATAGATTAGGTATATAAGTTACAACTGCACTTTGTTTATAAATGTTCTGTCATATAAAACACGTACAAAATAAATCAGTATTCTAAATTGCATTGCTGTATGCCAATTGACTAATTTATGATTCAAATCAACAGATGTAATGACAATAAACATTGGCATTTCAATCACTATTAACTATTTTACGTAATTCTGTCAAATGATATTAAATCAGACAAAATCAAATAACTAATTACTAAATTAGATTTACGTATATATCTATATATTCATCCAGGTATTTTTCTGCATTCCAAATCTGCAAGGGAGTCATCTTACTCTATGTCATACAATTAATGCACACCTTACAATCACCTGGACAGTTTCCGGAAATAAGGAATGTGTCATCCTGTCGAAATCGGAAACGCCAAATAAAACAAATCCGTCAAATCACCAGATTCACGTGATATATATGATTTATGAAAATTCAAAGTTAAGTAAAACACACGTATCTAATATTTGTTTAGTTGTTGATATGTGATTCCTGGAGCAATGGGTAAAACTTCAAATACACACCGGACGGAATACACAGCACAGGTAAAAACACACCTTTACAATCGATACCAACTTTTCAACAGTGGTTTACAGGTATCAAACAGTCCGTTTTCAGCGGCGAATTCCCAATATAAACTCGAGCAACTTACCTTTTATGTCAAAATACAAAAGTTAGTCCTACATGACACTTCTAAAACGATTAAAAACCGTTCAGTAGTGGATAGACCTCCAACGGACCAGCATATAAATATGCCAGCAATTCAACATGGCCGCCCTTCGGTGAACTTTTCTGGGTCAATGAATATCGAGCCACCTATGTCATTGCAAATCGTAAACATGCATAAAGGAAGGAACGTGTGCCCATGGCAGAATCTTGTCAAAAATTCGATTGTTTATGCCTGTTGAGTTTCATTTATTTTTGTGTATGGTTATCGTCGCTGTTTACGGAAGCACAGCTGGGTGTAACTGGTAGCAGGAAACATAAGAGTAAGAGGCATAATGGGCATGTAACGACCACCGATCACAGTGACTCTGTTAGGCATAGCACACTTCATCGATCAGCTAACATAGCCAAAACAGCCCCATTGAACAACAATAAAACATTCGATATGAAAAATAATGAACAAAAAATGAAGAAGCTTCAAATAGTAAATCTATCAAAACGATTGATATCAAAACTTCATTTCTTGATTAAAAAAAAAAAAAAAATCAATAGCATTTTCTGATAATAAAACATGTTTGTTAGTTTTGTTTTTTGTTTTGTTTTTGTTTTGGTTTGTGTGTGTGTTTTTGTTGTTGTTTTTTTTGTTAAAAAATAAAGTTGATATCAAAAAGTCGAAGAAGAAAACTTGGCAATGACGTGAAACTAAGTCTGTAGTGGATACTCAGGAAGGGTTATATTGTGTCCCGAATGGAGAGTATAATTTAAGGTATTAGCACGGACTTATATCTAAGATATATTTAAGTCCGTCAATATAGTCCATCGTGTACACCACTGGCGTCCTTAACCCTAGTGACCAACATGGAGACTGCTTGACTCTTTGGTTTGGAAATCATATTTCTTAGTTCTAATAAATTGTCATAAATATTTATTTTTACATTTTTATCAGGACACATTGAGCATACTCACAACCTGACTTTGTTTTGCATGCCCGTTTTTCTACATGAATTTTAATTTACCTACTGTGATATACAATAATGTATATATATTTGTGATATCGTTTGTAGATATAACAGCATACATCTGTAATATGTCATCTATTATTATCATAATATTAAGTCAAGTACCAAACGGCTGTCCCGATCGCCTATCCTCTGGACTTTTTGTTTGTTTGTTGTTTTTTGTTGTTGTTAAGTTTTACAGATTTAGTTGTTTTAGTGCCAAATTTTGTACAGACTAATTACTAAGTCTGTTTATCAAAGTCCTTCCAGCGTATCTATCGACAGGTATTTTATAATAAAATCTGCTGTTTGCCTTTCACTGTTACACTGTTTATACATGTTGTCAATATACAAGCTCCAGACTACATTTATTTTACCATGGCGAATATTCGACTTAAAATAACGAGATCCTCGTAACTTGTTTCTTGTGATTACTGAATGTATCTCCTCCAGATTTATATATTGTAGAGGTTTTATGTTTGTTTGTTTTAATTTAGAAAACTGTACACTATGCACATTTATTGTTTGACGAGCTGTAGCGTGTTGATGGTATTGTGCAGTAATTCAATATTTCTGACATGTAAACGTTTTCCAATAAAAATAATTGAAAGATAAACCAATCGTATATCAAGGGAAGTAACTCCTATTAGTCAAGTACTTTGTGGCACGAGTTGTCAGGCACTTCATTACCGTAACTACTCTATGACACGCCTCTGATTTTATCTAAGTCAAACACATTGTATTAATGACAATTTCAAAAATAGGAATGAGCACAACTAGATTTATTATTGAGGTAATATTTAAAAGATGGCTGAACAGATGAAGTTGTCGTATGTATGGCTACATGAGAGATGGTTACCTGTTAGGTGAGTGAAGGTATGTACAGTACAGTAGTATTTTACCTGTCGAGTAAGTGAAGGTATGTACAGTACTGCAAGTTATCTACTAGGTGAGTGAAGGTATGGTTGTTACCTGTAAGGTGAGTGAAAGTATGGTGGTTACCTGTTAGGTGAGTGAAAGTATGGTGGCTACCTGTAAGGTGAGTGAAAGTATGGTGGTTACCTGTTAGGTGAGTGAAAGTATGGTGGTTACCTGTAAGGTGAGTGAAAGTATGGTGGTTACCTGTTAGGTGAGTGAAAGTATGGTGGTTACCTGTCAGGTGAGTGAAGGTATGGCTGTTACCTGTTAGGTGAGTGAAAGTATGGTGGTTACCTGTTAGGTGAGTGAAAGTATGGTGTTAACCTGTTAGGTGAGTGAAGGTATATTGGTTACCTGTTAGGCGAGTGAAGGTATGGTGGTTACCTGTTATGTGAGTGAAGGTATATTGGTTACCTGTTAGGCGAGTGAAGGTATGGTGGTTACCTGTCAGGTGAGTGAAGGTATGGTGGTTACCTGTCAGGTGAGTGAAGGTATGGTGGTTACCTGTCAGGTGAGTGAAGGTATGGTGGTTACCTGTCAGGTGAGTGAAGGTATGGTGGTTACCTGTTAGGTGAGTGAAAGTATGGTGGCTACCTGTAAGGTGAGTGAAAGTATGGTGGTTACCTGTTAGGTGAGTGAAAGTATGGTGGTTACCTGTTAGGTGAGTGAAAGTATGATGGCTACCTGTTAGGTGAGTGAATGTATGGCTGTTACCTGTTAGGTGAGTGAAAGTATGGTGGTTACCTGTTAGGTGAGTGAAGGTATGGTGGTTATCTGTTTGGTGAGTGAAGGTATGTTGGTTACCTGTTAGGTGAGTGAAAGTATGGTGGTTACCTGTTAGGTGAGGGAAAGTATGGTGGTTACCTGTAAGGTGAGTGAAAATATGGTGGTTACCTGTTAGGTGAGTGAAAGTATGGTGGTTACCTGTAAGGTGAGTGAAAGTATGGTGGTTACCTGTTAGGTGAGTGAAAGTATGATGGCTACCTGTTAGGTGAGTGAATGTATGGCTGTTACCTGTTAGGTGAGTGAAAGTATTGTGGTTACCTGTTAGGTGAGTGAAGGTATGGTGGTTATCTGTTTGGTGAGTGAAGGTATGTTGGTTACCTGTTAGGTGAGTGAAGGTATGTTGGTTACCTGTTAGGTGAGTGAAGGTATGGTGGTTACCTGTTAGGTGAGTGAAAGTATTGTGGTTACCTGTTAGGTGAGTGAAGGTATGGTGGTTATCTGTTTGGTGAGTGAAGGTATGTTGGTTACCTGTTAGGTGAGTGAAGGTATGTTGGTTACCTGTTAGGTGAGTGAAGGTATGGTGGTTACCTGTTAGGTGAGTGAAGGTATGGTGGTTACCTGTCAGGTGAGTGAAGGTATGGTGGTTACCTGTTAGGTGAGTGAAGGTATGGTGGTTACCTGTCAGGTGAGTGAAGGTATGGTGGTTTCCTGTTAGGTGAGTGAAGGTATGGTGGTTTCCTGTTAGGTGAATGAAAAAATGGTGGTTACCTGGTAGACAAGTAAAGACATGGTGGTTACCTGCAATGGCAGCGTACTTACCGAATGAATAAAAGAGATGATATCAGCGTGAGTGCTGTGGTCTAGATTTTTACCGTTGACTTCTAAGATTTCGTCTCCAATTTCTAACTCAGACCGATCAGCCGGGGAGCCTGAAAAACAGTAAAAGGGAGATGACTCTTCCTGCTCTAAACTCCTCCTCCGAAAATGCCAGCAATACAAAGTCAACAGACTACATTATAATGACATGAATATATTGCTACAATACAAATGTACCAGATCAGTGTTCATTCCACTGTCAGCAGATTTATAGTATGGACGTGTTGAATCACAGACCTGTACATTGTGGATACATGTGTAGGTCTTGTTGGACCAGGACTGGCCACTGTATAATGGGGTCTAGGTTCATAACCTACCGCCTGTTTTGTCTTTATAGTTCAGATAGACAGGTAGCGAGATCCATTGTGATTTGCATTTGAGACAATAAATTATGCATTATATTCTCTGTATCAAGAACTACACACATCTTCTCAATAAGCGTGTGTAAATGATGTACTTGATGGGTAATCTAAATAGCAATCCCAGTGATATTGTACCATCCTGTACTTTGGTGGAATTGAACAGAAGTAACTAGATCAATTGTTAGTATTTATCATTGTTAACCATGTATCTTGGTGTTGACATTTAATTTGTTAAGCTGCCTGCTAATTTCGGGAGTCTCGGGAGAACACAGTACAAAATAACTATGCCGTTATGCTGTCTATAGTAGGTAGTGTAAACATTTGTTTGACCGAATATGACCTTATAAATGCAAAGGCATTGATCTCTTTTGACCTTGAAATACACATGGTGGCATAACGACATGTGTTTTTGTGCAATATACGTTATCCACACCGTGAGCTTACTGTGTTCTCCTGAAAATTAGATTTTAAATTCAAATTACATGTCAACAAGACCCATGGTTATAGCTTTGCTACTATAAATACAAAATACTATAACAATAGACTAACAAGTAACGTCTGTTTAATTTTACCAGAATAGTGATTGATAGGCTCGTGAAATTATCACTGCCATTTACATGAACCTTAAGTGTCCTTAAATTTCACAATCAACAGGAAAATGTAACATTCGCTGTAAATCAATAGTTAACATAAATGTTTGATAGGCGCACAGCACAAGAATGATATGCTGTTTGATAATTCGGTCATTCAGGCCATTTCGTTCTGATAAGAGTAATCCCTGTTACTATCCCAAACTCGAAAATAAAAAACAACAACAACGAACTGTCCTTGTCGCATGGACGGATTGATAGATGTATCAGAAAATGTGAATGTTTCACGATTTTCATATTTATTAATGAAGATATCTACTATGTTCTAAATTGCATTCTTTTCCGTTTCCAAAACTTTTTAACCACATAGTGTGTATTTCTGAAAGGGTTTCCCCGTGGTTATTTTGCTTACTAATTCCACAGGAATTAAATACATTAAACAGACCCTAGTGTTTGACCTCTACCAAACCAACCACAGGAATCAAATGCATTAAACAAATCCAAGTGTCTGACCTCTACCAAACCAACCACAGGAATCAAATGCATTAAACAAATCCAAGTGTCTGACCTCTACCAAACCAACCACAGGAATCAAATACATTAAACAAATCCAAGTGTTTGACCTCTACCAAACCAACCACAGGAATCAAATACATTAAACAAATCCAAGTGTTTGACCTCTACCAAACCAACCACAGGAATCAAATGCATTAAACAAATCCAAGTGTTTGACCTCTACCAAACCAACCACAGGAATCAAATACATTAAACAAATCCAAGTGTTTGACCTCTACCAAACCAACCACAGGAATTAAATACATTAAACAGACCCTACTGTTTGACCTCTACCAAACCAACCACAGGAATTAAATACATTAAACAGACCCAAGTGTTTGACCTCTACCAAACTAAACACAGGAATTAAATACATTAAACAGACCCTAGTGTTTGACCTCTACCAAACCAAGATCGTGCCCTCTGTGGAGGAATCGAAAACCAAAGGTCATTTGTGCAAACTGGCCGGAGGGACAGGCAATACGTTTATGGAGAGTGGTTCTAAGACGTCATGAACCTGATGGACAGGTAATTACATTGTAGTTATCGAGAGTAGTTCTAACGAGGTTATGGACCTGATGGACAGGTTATTACACTGTAGTTATCGATAGTGGTTCTAACAAGGTTATGGACCTGATGGACAGGTAATTACATTGTAGTTATTGAGAGTGGTTATAACGAGGTTATGGACCTGATGGACAGGTAATTACATTGTAGTTATTGAGAGTGGTTATAACGAGGTTATGGACCTGATGGGCAGGTTATTACATTTTAGTTATTGAGAGTGGTTATAACGAGGTTATGAGCCTGAGTAACAGGTTATTACATTGTAGTTATTGAGGGTGGTTCTAACGAGGTTATGGACCCGAGGGACATGTAATTACATTTTAGTTAATGAGAGTGGTTATAACCAGGTTATGGGCCTGAGTAACAGGTTATTACACTGTACTTATTGAGAGTGGTTTTAACGAGGTTATGGACCCGAGGGACAGGTTATTACATTGTAGTTATTGAGAGTGGTTCTAACGAGGTTATGGACCTGATGGGCAGGTTATTACACTGTAGTTATTGAGGGTGGTTCTAACGAGGTTATGGGCCTGAGTAACAGGTTATTACACTGTAGTTATTGAGAGTGGTTCTAACGAGGTTATGGACCCGAGGGACAGGTTATTACATTGTAGTTATTGAGAGTGGTTCTAACGAGGTTATGGACCTGATGGGCAGGTATTACATTGTAGTTATTGAGAGTGGTTATAACGAGGTTATGGGCCTGAGTATCAGGTTATTACATTTAAGTTAATGAGAGTGGTTATAACGAGGTTATGGGCCTGAGTAACAGGTTATTACACTGTAGTTATTGAGGGTGGTTCTAACGAGGTTATGGACCTGATGAGCAGGTCATTACATTGTAGTTATTGAGGGTGGTTCTAACGAGGTTATCGACCTGAGTAACAGGTTGTTACACTGTAGTTATTGAGAGTGGTTATAACGAGGTTATGGACCTGATGGGCAGGTTATTACACTGTAGTTATCGAGAGTGGTTCTAACGAGGTTATGGACCTGAGTAACAGGTTATTACATTTTAGTTAATGAGAGTGGTTCTAACGAGGTTATGGACCTGAGGGACAGGTAATTACATTGTAGTTATTGAGAGTGGTTCTAACGAGGTTATGGACCTGATGGGCAGGTTATTACACTGTAGTTATCGAGAGTAGTTCTAACGAGGTTATGGACCTGATGGGCAGGTTATTACACTGTAGTTATCGAGAGTGGTTCTAACGAGGTTATGGACCTGAGTAACAGGTTATTACACTGTAGTTATTGAGAGTGGTTATAACGAGGTTATGGGCCTGAGTAACAGGTTATTACATTTTAGTTAATGAGAGTGGTTATAACGAGGTTATGGACCTGAGTAACAGGTTATTACACTGTAGTTATTGAGAGTGGTTATAACGAGGTTATGGGCCTGAGTAACAGGTTATTACATTTTAGTTAATGAGAGTGGTTATAACGAGGTTATGGGCCTGAGTAACAGGTTATTACACTGTAGTTATTGAGAGTGGTTATAACGAGGTTATGGGCCTGAGTAACAGGTTATTACATTTTAGTTAATGAGAGTGGTTATAACGAGGTTATGGGCCTGAGTAACAGGTTATTACACTGTAGTTATTGAGAGTGGTTCTAACGAGGTTATGGACCCGATGGGCAGGTTATTACATTGTAGTTATTGAGGGTGGTTCTAACGAGGTTATGGACCCGAGGGACAGGTAATTACATTTTAGTTAATGAGAGTGGTACTAACGAGGTTATGGACCTGATGGGCAGGTTATTAGTTATTGAGAGTTGTTCTTACGATGTTATGGATTTGAGGAACAGATAATTGATTATTAAGGTTAAACGAGGTTATTGACCTGAGGGTGGTTCTAACGAAGTAGTGCCTTGTAGGTCATTCAGAAATGGAGGAGCATCATCTCGGAGACGCCAGGGGAAGCACGATTCCATCAAACACGACCTCGCATGAATGCGCTAGTCACATTTTCTCCTCTTCAAACTGATTCATTGGTGCTATTCAGACCCGAACAAAGCCACGTGACAGGAGAGATGTGTACTTATAGCCAGTCGGGAGTTCGGTATGGCACACTGTCATGGTCATAGAAACAAGAAATGTAACACGAAATGTCCGTTCTATAATTGGTAACAGTGAAAGGAACGCGCCAAACCAGCAATGTACTGGATGATATACACTGCCGTGCCCGGCGGACTGACCAAACGTTAATATGGTTACCGACCCTGTTACCAGGCGGAGCTGACCAAACTTTAATATGGTTACCGACCCTGTTACCAGGCGGAGCTGACCAAACTTTAATATGGTTACCGATCCTGTTACCAGGCGGAGCTGACCAAACTTTAATATGGTTACCGATCCTGTTACCAGGCGGAGCTGACCAAACTTTAATATGGTTACCGATCCTGTTACCAGGCGGAGCTGACCAAACTTTAATATGGTTACCGACCCTGTTACCAGGCGGACTGACCAAACTTTAATATGGTTACCGATCCTGTTACCAGGCGGACTGACCAAACTTTAATATGGTTACCGACCCTGTTACCAGGCGGACTGACCAAACTTTAGTATGGTTACCGACCCTGTTACCAGGAGGAGCTGACCAAACTTTAATATGGTTACCGATCCTGTAACCAGGCGGAGCTGACCAAACATTAATATGGTTACCGATCCTGTTACTAGGCGGAGCTGACCAAACTTTGACATGGTTACCGACCCTGCTACCAGGCGGAGCTGACCAAACATTGATATGGTTACCGATCCTGTTACCAGGCGGAGCTGACCAAACATTAATATGGTTACCGATCCTGTTACCAGGCGGAGCTGACCAAACATTAATATGGTTACCAATCCTGTTACCAGGCGGAGCTGACCAAACATTAATATGGTTACCGATCCTGTTACTAGGCGGAGCTGACCAAACTTAACTATGGTTACCGAGCATACTATTAAGTTGAGCTGGCCAAACTTTGATGGCCGATACTCGATATCTTGTTTTACGGTGTAGATAAATGTGATGTGCAAGCTTTTCCCTGTTCATCTAGTCAGACTAGATGATTTGATCAATAATTAAAAATTAGCTTCGTCTAGTTACAACAAACATCTGTCTCAGTGAGAGAAGACGACATAGAAATGTCCTTCAGCTGAAGTACACCAGCTACAGGCAACTTACTTTTTATGGAAAGGAGATTGATTCGAATTAATTGAGAAATTGCATTGACAGTGTTTATTCCACCGAGCTGACAATTATTGATTTCCACAGGAAGAGTAATTGCGGCACAGATATCCATTTTTATCATTTATGTCGTAAAACAAAAGTAATTTGTAGGAAATATTTGGCGATGGATGTAACTATTGGGCAGCACCCAATGATAATTGCATGGTCTGTTTTAAATGGCCTTGTCAGTTTATGAATTTATGAATGACATGGCAATACCACCCACGGGTTCTATAACAATATATGAATGTGATATAAAGGTCAGTTTAATTT
This sequence comes from Pecten maximus, assembly GCF_902652985.1. Lineage (NCBI taxonomy): Eukaryota > Metazoa > Mollusca > Bivalvia > Pectinida > Pectinidae > Pecten > Pecten maximus. The sequence goes on along the minus strand of NC_047017.1, from coordinate 32,335,791 downwards.
AAATCAATTTTATTGCAGATAAAAGCAAATGGATTGGACAGAAGTTATACAACTTACTTACGTCCTTTCCGTAACAAGGGTGTATATACAGTTTGACACGCAACAGATAATTTGTACTAATATTGTACTATAACGAAGACGGGGATGAAGATAGAAAGGAGAAGAATAGATAAGGAACAAAAATATAATGTGTATATAAAGTATTTAAAAATAAAATATATAAAGCTAAACAAGCTATAATATGTCGATTTTAGGTTTTGTTTTAGTCGGTACGGGCTCCAATGTACAGTACCTGTACATATCAAATGGGTTTTTCTTTTCATTGGCCATTGATATTTAGACATATTTTATTCAATACAGTTAATATACATAATAACACACATATATATATATGATTGATGATTTTAATGATGGCCAAGTTTAGGTCAATATACCTCAAAGAGAAAAGTTGCAGTCTGGGGAGCGCATTACAAGGCAGGATCCGGATTACGATACAGCCGGAACCCTCAATGACAGCTTCCGGATAATTCGGAATATACGGAATCCGGACTGCCACACAATTTGATTCAAGTACATTTGTATGGACCGAGTCCTGATAGACGGAATTTTGACTCCGAGTCTGGAGAGTCGCATTATCCGGATGGTGATATAACCGGAATCCAATGTATGAATCCCGTTCGTATACTATATATGACGAAATGTGTCTTAACAGTACACATTACTGGAAACTCTAAATTAGGAGCCAACGAGCAGTCACGAGCACGAATGCTTGGGGTTATTCTTGTTTCATGCCAATAAAGATTACAACAAATTAATTTGAATTCTTTATCGACAATTTCATTCTTTGGCAAATTAGTCCGCAAATGCATGTCCCTTTCTGTTTACGTTAAAAGTCAGGATGGAGACGAGTCCATTGTGAGTGACGTGGCTTAATTAGTGATTGAGTTGAAAATAAATCCCCAACGCCGTACAAATCTAGGAGAAAAACTAAATCTCCTCACACTGGAATTGGGAGTTTGTCATGCCCAAAAACTAAGCTAATGACGTAGTGATTTGACATCAGAATGAAGCCGTTATTAACACACATTGTTCTACATCAACATCCAGCTATCATAGGGTGGTATGGAATTTCCCGCGATAACGAGGTTGTAATAGTTAAACTGTCATTGGATTTCGAATAAAAAGAAAATTAATCGAAATATTTTCAAAGCTCCTAAGATATCCTACATACATGTATGTATATGATAAATAAGCTTATGTCTTTTATGTATCTTTTATGTAATATCCTATTTATTATATAAGATAAATATGATACCTTATCAAATGTATACGATATCTCATGAACTTTAAATAAGATCTCTTATAAACATATCTTGAATAATGACCCTTCGGCCTGACAGACCAATTGTACGATAATGGGTTTGTCCTCCTAAGGGACATACTTGTTGGTTAATTAAATACACTCCTGCCTATTTAAACGATTCCGTTGAGCATTAAACGCATGTTTACGCTTTGGCCTGTCGACACATTCCGAAATTTTGAAGGCATGTCGACACGTAAGTCACACCGAAACCAAAGAAAAGCACGCCGACACGTTTTATGCACGTGACATATTTCTAAATGCACGTCGAAAGTTTACAATGAATGTACACTACAATGTATTTTTCCTGTATCGATGAGATTATAGGTTCAAAATTTCCGCCGACATACTAAAGGCAGGCCGACTCCCAAATGTAGACTGACGTATACAGACCAACGAATAAATTCCATCGACATACTTAATACAGGCATACCACTGCAGGTTTGCATGTACTAAATGTTAACCGACCACTTAATACTAACTGACTACTAAATAAAGGCCGATATACTAAATTCTGACCGACATGCTAAATACAGATCTACTACAAAACGCAGGTCGACATACTCAGTGCAAATCTACATATTAAATGCTGGCCTACATACTGAATGCAGACCGACTACTAAATGCTGGCCTACATACTGAATGCAGACCGACTACTAAATGCTGGCCTACATACTAAATGCAGACCGACTACTAAATGCTGGCCTACATACTGAATGCAGACCGACTACTAAATGCTGGCCTACATACTAAATGCTGGCCTACATACTAAATGCTGGCCTACATATTGAATGCAGACCGACTACTAAATGCTGGCCTACATACTGAATGCAGACCGACTACTAAATGCTGGCCTACATACTGAATGCAGACCGACTACTAAATGCTGGCCTACATACTAAATGCAGACCGACTACTAAATGCTGGCCTACATACTAAATGCAGACCGACTACTAAATGCTGGCCTACATATTGAATGCAGACCGACTACTAAATGCTGGCCTACATACTGAATGCAGACCGACTAGTAAATGCTGGTCGACTACTAAATGCTGACCGGCATAATAAATGTACACCGACTTACTAAATGCAGACCGATTCTGAATGCTGGCCGACTAGTTAAATTTACGCCGTGTTTTCAGGGAACTAGATGTACATTGGCAAGTCGAGGACACGGAACGTTCGCAGTACAAACGTACGACGTTCATTAATAGCGATATTTTTAGTCAGCATATAGCCGATGGCAGGGGTGATGTGCTCTGTCAGAGAAATTATTTTTTTATAACAAATAAAATGTTACATTTCCTGTTGGTTTAATATATATCCATACCGACACTGAGCGCACGTGTGAAGCGTTTGTAATCGCTCAGGGCTGTCACACCAGGTTCATTGATCTAGTGCCCTGGTTTAGACTTTTGGTATTAGTAATTTTTAGTAACTCAATATTTCTAAATGTCAAAAGATACATCTTACAACATCTCCTTTCGAAGATACTCCTAATTGTGAGATGTGAAGATACAAATATATTTCACTGATATTTCTAATGGTGAGATGAGACAATGAAATCAGATTTCACAGATATTCGAAAAGAAGAGATGAGACGATAAAATTAGACTTCATAGAAATTTCTAATCGTGGGATGTGACGAAAATTAGATTTCACAGATAATCCTAGTGGTGAGATGAGACAATGAAATCAGATCTCACAGACATTTGAAATGGTAAGATGTGACGATAAAATCGGACCTCAGACACATTCCTGATGAGACTTGTAGTAATTTATTTAGGATAATCCAGGAGATGTGACGCTAAAACCCGATCTCACAAAATTAATATTCATAATGGCGAGATGTGAATATAACGAATACTGCTACATGGACATCGCGATAGACAATAGTAATTTGGCAAATTAAATGCATGCTTGGATGTTAACTTGTCATATTTCTTCGCTAGATGAAGTTAATTTACAAACATCCCCTTGCCTTGACACACGTGCAGAAATAGTAGATTACAACATGATATCAGACTCGGTAAGCCATTTTGTTTAATGGCCGTCAACCAGAAGGCTAGATCGAATGTCCTTAAATCGATTTCATTATGCTCTTTTCAGGGTATTGTGCCGACCATCATTGCGCCATTGAAACGTTCCTTTTTAAGAACGTGTATGAAACTTGAAGGAATTGTGTTTCCGAATTTACCAAGATCCCTTACGATAGCGCATCAAGATCCCTTACTCTCTACGCTCTAATACGATTCCCACGTTCTATCACGCTGTCCCACGATTTGGCGTCAAATCGAGATAATCCTGGCAAAATTTTTGAGTCAACAATTTTGCCACGATCCTCACGATCATCGCGATTCCGCCAAGTTCTAACGCGATCACTATGATTCGACCACACGACCCAACACGACCCTCCACGACCCAACACGACCCAACACGACCCTCCACGACCCAACACGACCCTCCACGACCCAACACGACCCTCCACGACCCAATACGACCCTCCACGACCCAACACGACCCAACACGACCCTCCACGACCCTCCACGACCCTCCACGACCCAACACGACCCTCCACGACCCTCCACGACCCTCCACGACCCAACACGACCCCAACACGACCCAACACGACCCTCCACGACCACGACCCAACACGACCCAACACGACCCTCCACGACCCTCTACGACCCAACACGACCCTCCACGACCCTCCACGACCCTCTACGACCCAACACGACCCTCCACGACCCAACACGACCCTCCACGACCCAACACGACCCTCCACGTGGGCTCATCACGATTTTCTCAAATCGTGGAGATCGGTGACATCGTGGCCTAGTGTAAACGCAGCATAATGGAATACTTTTTTCAGATCACGTGACTCTGTATCTACATATAACAACAAGAGGTCCATGGGCCTTAACGGTTTTGATAAATTTTGGTTGACTTGCTTCCCGTGACCTTGAATTTGAGGTCAATGTCGTTCAATCCAGCATGCTACATGCCAAGTATCAGGTTTCTAAGTGTGATGGTTCTCAAGAAGAAAACTTTTCAAGGATTTCAGCATATTTGAGTCTGATGGTCTTGAATGTAGCTCTAGATCATCAGTTTGTGCCATTGAGGTTTTTCGTTATGCAAAGTTATCTGCTGTTTTGAGCAGGTATTGGTTTTATCTCATACAATTTGCATTAGGTAGCAACATCAGGAATCTCTGAGAAAAGGCACATTTTTTTGTGTGACATAAGATAATAATAACACCTGCTCGTACATATTATGAGAGTCAACAATAAAATATTTCACCCTGGACAATAAACAAGAGTACATAAATATAGGAAAATGAAATGGTTTATTTATACGCGTTTCCAAGGCCCCATATCAGGTCTCTGGGTCTCTTGCTTAGTGAGATGGCATTTAAGATTTTAGCATATTTGACCACTGTGACCTTGAATGAAGGTCAAGGTAATACATTTTAACACTCTTGATAACCCTTCACCTCAGCATGCTATATATCCAATATATGGTATCTATACTTCTAGCTTAATGAAGAGAAGTCGTTTAAAGATTTAGTATATTTTACCCCTATGACCTTGACTGTCGGTCAAGGTCATTCATTTGAGCAATCTTGATAGCCCTTTACCCCAACATGTTATATGTCCAATATTCGGTATGTGGACCTCTTGGTTATTGAGAAGAAGTCGAAAATGTAAATTGTTTACGAACGGACGAAGAACGACGCACGACGACGAACAAAAGGCGATTTGATTCTAGGTTACTTGAGACCTCGTCTCAGGTGAACCAAATCCTCTCAGGCCACAGGATCATGTATGGATATATACTAGATGTACTACAAAATGACACATACCATTCCTCTCTGATCACAGGACCGTTACAATTATATTTGTACTACAAATAGAAATACCGTTACTACATTTTTAATTAAATAGCGGTCCTCTGTATGTTGGTGTTTTACCATAAAGATAACCTGGCCTGTCGAAGTTTGCGGAAGGTAACAGTTTTAATTGTGTAATAGCTGGATCGATGTCACGCAAGCTTCGTCGGTAATCCCTCAGGAACCCAGAAATCACATTACGCCCTTGGACGATTTTCTACATGGCGAACTTGTCTGTTCTCATTACAACGACGCCTCTTCATTAAACCAAACCGCGTGACGCTACCGTATACAGGAGAGTGGTGGCGGGTTACATAAGACGGGTCGTCATCTCACTGTCTTTACACCGTATACAGGAGAGTGGTGGCGGGTTACATAAGACGGGTCGTCATCTCACTGTCTTTACACCGTATACAGGAAAGTGGTGGCGGGTTACATAAGACGGGTCGTCATCTCACTGTCTTTACACCGTATACAGGAGAGTGGTGGCGGGTTACATAAGACGGGTCGTCATCTCACTGTCTTTATACCGTATACAGGAGAGTGGTGGCGGGTTACATAAGACGGGTCGTCATCTCACTGCCTTTATACCGTATACAGAAGAGTGGTGGCGGGTTACATAAGACGGGTCGTCATCTCACTGTCTGTATACCGTATACAGGAGAGTGGTGGCGGGTTACATAAGACGGGTCGTCATCTCACTGTCTTTACACCAAATGAACGCTCAGTTTATCACTGGTGTAAAGTTCGGAAACAACCGTGGCGACGTCTGAGACAATATATTGCGTATTTCTAATCCGATCGATCTCATTATTTAGATTAAAAGCTTAATGACAATCACATGATGAATATTTGTTTTTCTTTATGGTTGTTTTACGAGTTCCGGTCGTATCCCATTGTCACAGTCGGGATCTTTCCTGTCCATTTCTAAAACAACGACAAACAAACTCGTGTTCTACAGATAAACTACGTACTTTGTATATATAAAGTACGCTTAAATACCAGATTAACGACCACAACCACTGTGAACTAAGTGAGGGAATTCCAGCATGTACATTTCGGTTTTATTATGCAGTATAGCGGAAATGACTCCATTGGCATCGTACAGACGACAATGTATATAATGTATGCGTGGGGCAGAGCACATCTGCCCACACGAGATCTATACACAGCCGTCGTTATTGGTTCCACGTGCAGGAATCTTTACAGCTTTAGTACTAGTGATTACGAAGGCAAATGTCTCCACTAAGACTACGTTCATATTCCATAGCAACCGTTGACAAGTAATGTGTACTGCGTCATCAAAACTATTTTAACAATAATTAAATCCCCTTAGATGTTTTGTCCTAAGGCAATGGAGGTCCAGGCTAACGAAGTGGAAAGACACGTCACCAGCTCTTCTGAATCAGCCCCATCGAGATAGCCTCCACTTGTGTTACGGGGTTACCGTAGGCGAGTACCTCCCTCTCGATCGAGACTGCCGAAGAGGTTTCGTCTAACATGCTGTCCCGAATGATTGTAAACCAAAGAGACAGAAAATCTGGGAGCCAAGACTGCATCGGCGACTGCGGCATTATCAATAATGCTGTGAACCTCTGAGGCAAAACCTGCCTGCTAAGGTGAATAGAATCCGTAGTTATTCATTTCGTCTCAATCCAAAGACAGCCCATCCTCTTACGAAGACTTCGGTTCCGAAACAGAAAAAGACGAAGATAAGTAGTTGTTTGTCCCAGGAAAAGCCGAAAAGGTCAATATTAGCTCTATCGCAAATCTCAAGACTGAATGCCATTACACAAATGAGTATCTACAAGAACATTCAGATGTGCAATAATTGGTAAAAAGAAGCTCCAGAATGCGATATGCGTGGGGTAGTATGTAGCTACATCGACAACTTTCGATCGCATGACCTCCTATAGAGTTCCCATTTTGAGAACACTGATGTGTTCAGAGTTTTTTCTTTGAGCACTCCACCTTTGACCCAAGCTCTGTCGACGTACTCTCTATAAATCTGTCATAATTGCTATCGTGTTCACAGTTATAATCTGAACAAAGAAACCCCTAAAATAAACTTGTTGTGAGTGTTCCATTTTTAATCCAAAACGCACAGACTCATTCATCACAGGAAAGTATTGCCTGTCAATCCTTCAAAAGAGAGAACCAACATGTTTGAAAATTAACTCTAGGATATGCACGATCTGAATTCTAACTAGAAGAAACTTATCCACCATGAATTTGAAAAAATCAGAACACTGAAACCACAACTATTCACCACATGATACCAAGTACAGATGGAGATAAAAATCTTCGGAAACGTCTTGGAAAGCTGAATGAGAGTGTTCCCAGGGATGACGAAGTCCAGAGACGAAGCCATCACATATTTTCTCTAGACGAAATTAACCCAACCAAGAACAAAAGCTTCATGACTAGCCAAGTATTAGGAATCGTCAAAAAGATGTTGACGTCTAATAAGGTACCACAAGACAACACACAGCAACCTTGTGAAATCGATAGCATAATGTTGTGAGTCGAAAGAACAAACATAAAACTGAAAGACGTTACCATTTCAAGATTGAGTTTGGAACGCCGTAATATCCTCCGTTATATCTGTCATTGCCGGCTCTTACTCTCCGCCATGGAAGACATTATGAACAATGAAGTCTCCATAAATATCTAGGAGATCCCGCAAGCTTGTTGGAATCAGCGAGGTTGGTGGTAAGTCGCAATGCCTAGGACATCTTCTGATGCAATCTGAAGAAGAAGATAGGTGTGCATGCTGACCTCAGCATTTCGACGAAAGTCTTTGAGCAGCACAGTATTAACTCCTTCCTGGTCAGCTAGTAATTTCATTGGCTTTTCCGCGACAATGGCAAGCCCCATTGTGACCACATTGACCGGTGCCTTGTGTTACAAAAGAGAAAATTCCGATGCCTCTTCCCCTACAGGATGATCGGGTCGTGGGAAGACGATACCCTTTCCCACAAGAGAGAATGAGCTCGAGTATGATCCAAGAAGAACTTTTTATGTTTCCCGTATTCTGAAGCGGACTGGAGACATTAGAAAGAGAGATCTGAAACTATTTTCTTCACTCCAGTAAGAGTGTCCTAGCTTCCATTTCCATTGTCACTGTCACTGGTGATAAAATCAGAGGGGAAGGAGGAGCAGATATCTTCGAAGAACTTACGTGACTTGGTCTACGACATCAGGGATATACGACAATCCTCCCTCAAGTCTTCACTGAAGGAAAATGGTCCTAAAATCTAGTGGATCCAAATAAACATAGAAACTATCTCGCTAAGAAGATAGAAGCATAACTAGATCTCAATTTGATTCGAACACGCTCATTTTCAGCATTGACAACTCGGACTCAGTGATACCCGATCTTAACGTGCTGCAATGATGTAAATCCCAAATACAATGTACTGTAAAAGCATAAAATTTCGTTTATTTTGTGGTATAAGAAAACCCACGAAATAAATTCCCGATGAAAAATTGACCATACGAAATAAAATCCAATTTGAGAATATGTGCTATGTACACATCAACATAAAAGAGACGTATACATGTAGACCATTATCTGAAACAATACATTTCATTGGCTGTCAGTATGTCAACATCTGTCACTGATAATTACAATGCCTGAATGGACACAATTAAGTCATTCAAAGGCCTCTGTAATACCGACGTCACCAATTAAAGCGCTTCCGGTTTTTCCAAATGACAGTGCCCAAAACTAATCAAGAACTATTTTTCAATACTGTTCATTTCGAATGAGCATACTTTGTGAAAATGCCATTATTTAAGAATGATCTTCGAATTTGTATTCAGAAGATAATATTTACATTCTAGTCTTTTTCCCTTTTAAGTTAAAACACATAGTCCTTGCACGTGCCATTTTGAAACCGTAAACAACGTTACAACATTTAACACGTTGAACTGTTTATCCTGGTGTCATTAAGTCGTAAATTGATAGTCTACTGACAAAACATTATATTATGATGCATTTTAAGACTACATGATTTTGATTAATGTATGTAAACACAAAGGTTTACTTAAAATCGCTCCTTGTGAAAAGTGATCCTATTTGTGTACTGCAACCTTACACCTTGTTGATATAGTAGGAGTAGGGGCTAATGGTTTTTTTCTATAAACACAGACGCCCGTGATTTAGTCCAAATGTCGGGGCTGTCGGTAAGGCGGTATTTTAAACTATATCTCTATTTACATGTTTTCTAAAAGATACGCTAAAATGTAAATATGACATTAAACTTTCTTGATACATGGTGTCTATGGTCGATTTAAATGCCAGAGCAGACAAACATATTGCGCTGCTGCAAAGCTCTGGCATTTATATCACTAGCGTGCAAAATGACTTTTGTCTGCAAAGCTCTGGCATTATTATGATTATGCTTGTCTGTAAATCTCTGTCATTTAAGTCGACCGCAGACGCCGTATCAAGACAGTTCAATCCTTAAGTATTTGCAAGCAAAACTTTCCAGGTGAGAGCAGAAAAAAACACTGATGTTTAAAATGCCGCTGTCTTGTTGTCAAGCGTGATGTCATAAGGAAACGACGCCAAAACATTATGCTACTGATTTCCGCGCTTTTTCGACGCTTAGACAAAGAGAAAATTAAAATGTTCCCCTACAGTCACATATTTCACTCGTGTGACAGAATATACTCGTGAAATACATGCTGTATATTATGGTGAACAGGAAACAATGTGATAAGGGTTACCCCGACATGTCAGAGGCACATAACTGATTGATACAGCTGATATTTACAACCAATTAAGTGGTACTCACCATATAATTTAACAAACCCATCTTCTGTCTTTACCAACATGATGACGTAGCCAGTCAAATCCATTTCAAACCACTAACTCGTACATCACAAACCGCACTTTTTATCGTCGATACCACGTGACCAATTCAGGTAACAACATACAGCAATATATTGCATGTAAACGCAGTGTTGGTCAGCCACTGGACCAAGTGTTTATGTACTGATGAACAGGCCATGTATCTAAAACTGTGTGAACACGTAACCACACGTTTATAACCTAGAGTGGTCCGACGATAGTGACTACTCCTGGTAAAAGGAACTAAATAGTCCATTAAGTGGGGTCCAGTTCACGTAATCCGCATCTCCTGTGCTTAATAATAGGACGAGTTTAACCTTCATTAAGAGTTCCAACAGAGTAATAGTGGAACAGTGTAGCCGACCTCTCCTCGGGGTACCCAATACGATTAACGAAAAGCGTCACAGTAATTGGGAGATGTACTGCAGGGACACGATGGCTAAACAAGATCTTCGTTTTTACAGGGCGGCATTATTCTCTGTCACGTGCAAATGGCAGTGTATGTAGCGTCCTCAGAAACACAGCACCGACTATACTGTCACGTATCGAGTTGTCACTCATACACCGCATTCTCACCATAAATGTCTTTGCGTTTACGTGTGCTGTGGTTTCAGATATATCCAAATAGCTAGGACATCACACGCGCGGACGTATGTATTTTATAGTAGGAGTACAGCATACAGGTGCGCACATGCATAGAGAGAGTCAAACCCTAGCCATGTACACAATAACTTAACATTGTGTTTTATAATAGGTACGTATAATGTGTAAGAAAGTATGTTTTCTGTGCATGGAAAGTGTTCTGTAAGCATTATCATTAAATGTAGTGTTCCTGAGCTTGTACATGGTATTAGACCGTAATGCCAATAGTAATATCAATGTATACGGCTCGCTACAGGGGATCCGTGTGTTTAATTATAGCCCAACAGGCCACCTCATTGCAGACCAAATCCCCAATAAATGTATGGCCTAATCATTGCGGGTCCGCACTCCCGATAATCCGCTCTTCTGACCATCTTCGTTTCACTTCTTTATTTGCTCAAGTTTGTGCTACACACGCAAGAGAGGCGTACCTGTTGGAAGAGCTGGTGCTACATCGTGTGAATCAATATAGTTATTGCCTGAACAATAAAGACATGACCACATATAAATGTCATTTGTCGGACGTTCGGTTGAAGCGAGAGGCGTTAACTCTATCATGTCTAACCATCAAACTATTGTCTGTCATTTTTTCTGCTAGTCCACGACCAAGCCTCCTGATGTTACTAACATTCCTATATTCTCAACTGAGAGTCGTTAGAGTGGAATCCTACATCATACAGTAACTACGTCATCTATATTGATTTAAATGCAATTAAGTGACACAATCACCTGCCATTTAATTTCGAGGGGAACCGGTGGAAATTAGTTTTTTTCCCACCATGTACTAAATGCACATTATTCCTTTCAAATAAAGACAATAACCATCCACTTGTTTCCCTGCAAAACAAGACAACAAGCGTTTATTTTCATAATAAGCAGCAACAATCTACTTTTTTCAAAACACGACAGCAACAAGTTGTTATTTTTCAAAACAAGACAGCAACAAACTACATGTGTATTTTTGCCAAAGCAAGACGGCAAAAAGCTATTATTTTTCAAAACATGACAGCAACAAGCTGTAATTTTCAAAACAAGACAGCAACAATCTTTTATTTTTCAAAACATGACAGCAACAATATACTTTTTGTCAAAGCAAGACAGCAACAATATACTTTTTGTCAAAGCAAGACAGCAACAAGCTATTATTTAAAAAAAAACCAAAGCAAAACAAAACAAAACAAGACAGCAACAAGCTATTTTTTGTCAAAGCAAGACGGCAACAAACTGTCATTTCTAAAACAAGAAAGCAACAATTTTTTTTGTCAAAGTAATGTCAAAGCAAGACAGAAACAAGCTATTATTTTTTTTTTAACAAGAGAGCAACAAACTATTATTTTCAAAAGAAGACAGCAACACTATTTTATTTTTTTAAACAGCAGCAATATACTTTTTGTCAAAACAAGACAGCAACAATCTTTTATTTTTCAAAACAAGACAGCAACAAGCTATTTTTTGTCAAAGCAAGACAGCAACAAACTGTCATTTCTAAAACAAGAAAGCAACAATAATTTATTTTTTTAAAACAAGACAGCAACAATATACTTTTTGTCAAAGCAAGACGTAACAAACTATTATTTTTCAAAACAAGACAGCAACAATCTATATTTTTCCAGATCAAACCAACAAACTTTTATACCCCCATCACACTAGGTCACGTTCCCACTACGTCCAACCACGTCCTGGAAAAAATTGAAGAACGCAATGCGAACGCAGAAAGAACTTGTACAACGTAGTAAAGACTCAATAGAGACCGATAAGGACGTGTTATGGTCTTCATGGACCTGGAGGACGTGAACAAACTTTGAGCATGTTAAAAAAAAAGCGTAGCGAGGACGTGGTCCAATCGGGACGTAGTAAGAACGTAACAGGGACGCAGTACCAGCGGTATTGACGTGGTAATGACGTAACCAAAACCCAATGAGAACTTCATTGACGCAGTGGAAGCGTAGCGCTGATGGAAAGGATTGTATTACGTTCTCATTGCGTTGTCAGTGCGTTCTTGCTACGTCAATGTAGTTCTTATTGCGACCTCTCTACGCTTGTACAATGACCAAGGTACGCCAATACCACGTTGTTGATGACCACGTTAGGTTTCCAGTACGTTCTTACGGTGCTCATTAAGTTTACGACACGTCTGTCACAGGTTACCACCACGTCAAAACCACGTCCAGAGGATCGGCTGTATAAATACTCATTTCAAGTTTAATTCATTATCACTTTCGTTCAAACTACAAAAGAAGATGGTTACAAGTTATCAAGAACTTCTTATGCATCTTGCTCTGATTCAAGGACAACAGGTTTTTATTGATGCACAGGCCGCACTTTTGATGCTGCGAAGAAGGCGAAGAAGGAATAAAAGACAACCTAGGCTTTTTTGGGTTCGTCCTTGGCTTTCTGTTGAAAGAAGACTACAATTTGGCCATTATGATCGACTAATGACGGAGTTAAGAGTAGAAGACCATCATTCGTTCTTGAACTTCATGAGTTGAAGTCAAGTTGTATTTATAGGGAACGGGCAAACGCAGAGAGAACGTAGTAATTACGTAATGCACGCGTAGAAAGATCTTTTTGGACGTAGTAAGAGCGTATTAAGAACACACAGAGCGTGGTGCACGTGCGAACATGCGCGAGATAAGGTCTTAGTGGAAACGTGTAGGACGTAGTAAGAACCCAGCAAGGACGTAATGAGGGCGTAATATGAACGTGACAACTGCAAAATTCTCCATTTTTGCCACGACCCCGCTGCGTTTCTCGAAATTTTAAGGACGCAGTGCGGTCTTCGTGGTCTTTGTCTTAGTGTGATGGGGGCATAATGATAAACTGCATGGCTCAGTCTGTATCCTGGAATTATTTTATATCAGTTTACTGTTTAAGTTGAGTATTCGCCAACAGTGTTGTGCAGTAATAAGTGATTTTAGCTAGTGCATCATCCGTTATTAAATCCGTTATATACCGGACTATACCATCAATCCTGTGTAACCAATGCAGTCAGTGTATCTTTCAAGCTGACTACACATCCAGAATATAATAAAATACATTTATTAGAATAAGTCAATCGCTCAATGACGCCATAAATGAAAGTCGAGAAATGCGGATTATAACCATGCCACAAAATACTCCATAATAATATAGTCCGATATTCATTATGAACAATCAATCCCGTTTTATTGACAAGAACAATGGTTTTATTGGTTTCATCCTTAACAATAGAGGGATTCTTCATCGTTAATTTACCTACAGTTAGTAACTGCACCATCGCCCCACACATCGACGATCAAACCCGCAGATATCATGTTACGTGTTAGGTTCCATCACATGTTATTTACGGAGTTATAAACTGACCACAGTGGACAATGATGTGGTCTTATTACTTATACAACCTACATAAACTCTCACATGAAATCATTAAGTTCGCAATCATATGAATTATAATCTTATATTATATTTAAAATGTACTTCATGCGAGTTTATTTCGGGGCTTCGCATCAGAAAATGTTTAAACTCTGGGTTTGTTCAGTCTTTCTTCAACATCGACTCCAAATCTCCTTAAATTTGTAATTAGAAAGGAACACATGTTTTTTTTTTCAAATCCGGTCTAAAAGATTGGAACTGAAAGTGACCGGCGATCATGTTGTTTGCCCAATAACCAACTCACTACAGATTGAAGTATACCGTCTCATATACTATAATTTGGTTTAATAACGACATACAGGCAAATATCAAACATAATGTAAATATTATGTTTAATGAAGAAAGAGATGATTGCGTCCCAAACGTTTCACTACTATCCTTCGTTCATGGCCATACCTTTGTTTATATATGTCATTTCCCATGCGTCTGATTCTGTTGCGTGATAATATGGTTCGATAGTCCCGATTTGGCCACGAGTTACGTGTTGGTCGGCCACAAGTTACATGATGGCCCGAGAGGATTTGTCAGTCCTTTATACTACAAACTATACCCACCATTACCTTAATTACAAACACATTGGCGCCATGGTACAACTATCGCTGTATCTCACGGAGGATATCACTACAAAGGGGTCCAGGTATGGACGGTGTACGTGGAATGTAGAGCAGGAATGCTGAAAGTAAGGGGGGGGGGGGGGGGGGGGGGGGGGGGGGGGGGGGGGGGCCTCCTGTATGGTTGTTAGGGGGCTGACAAATAATGAAATACAATTTGTCTGAGGAGTTTAGATGCCTGGTAACGAAAGAACAGAATGAAATGATTTACAGTATCTGAAACCGAAATGTACAATGATGTGTACAAATGTGGTAATAAGGTGGTTTTAAGATGTTAGTTGATACTCTCTTTATCTGCCATCTCTTAAGCCAAAGGATGGGAGTTTTACAAAATGTCCTCAGAAACAATGGCTGCGATAGCTCTGTCGGTTAGAGTGTTGCCACGTAATCTCAGGCGAAGGTGCCGCGATAGCTCAGTGGGTTTATGGGAAAGTTTTGATAGTGATTAGACACAGTCAAGTTTTCCAGGAAAGTTTTGATAGTGATTAGACACAGTAAAGTTTTCGGGGAAAGTTTTGATAGTGATTAGACACATTCAAGTTTTCGGGGAAAGTTTCGATAGGGATTAGGAACATTCAAGTTTTCCGGGAAAGTTTTGATAGTGATAAGACATATTCAAGTTTTCTGGGAAGGTTCGTTTGTAATTCGACACATTCAAGTTTTCCGGGAGAGCTTTGATAGTGTTTCAAGTTTTATGGGAAGTTTTGCTAGTGATTGGGCACATTCAAATTTTCTGAGAAAATTTTGATATTAATTAGACACATTCAAATTTTCCGAACACGTGGTTTTATTCTACTAATAACGTACCCAGGTAAGTGCATGTTTTGTTTATGTTTTTCATCGTTTTATCTACTTATTTGAAGATTGAATTACGGTTTTGTATATCAGCTAGTGTGGCTGACGAGCTTCACTCGTACGACACCACGTCTTCAGTAAACCACCGTTTTGATTCCGACACACTGCCCGGCTATTTGCTAAAATGGGGAAATTGAATCAGCCGAGTTTGACCAAGCTTTATAACAAGGTTACCCACTAAGGCTACGGTAATCAATGGTTCTTACTTCGGAAACGGGTTAAGTGGAGGATTGTGACATGGGGACAATGTGAAGCGTATACAGTAGGTTTGACCTGGCGTAACCTTGGTGCCCTCGTCATCAGCGATCTAGTTTCCATGGCATGTTCAACAATTAATAACCAGGTCAACAAAGCGTCTTTATGAGAGGAATGGGGGTTTCGGAAATGTTTTCAACAGGTGACAGGATGTGGTATGAGCGTACTAAAAGTTTTAAAAAGAAATTAGTCCGATTTCCCTCGAGGATGCTGCCGTCGATTTCGCTAGGAATTTCTAGAGTTAACTGGAGGTATACCAATCAAAAAAGTCTGTTTTGTCCTTACAAACCTTGTTATTGTTCCCATGGTGACAGGCGAGTTATTGCTTTTCTTAACGTAATTCAGTTATGGGTAATTAAAACGTTGTCAGAGTTATATATTGTTCCCAGGGTGAGAAATAACTCGTGACGATTCTAAAACTAACAAAACAGCTGCTGAGGTCAGGCGTAATACTTCTTGAAAATATAAATACATCTTAATTTCTTTGATTAAAAGCTCGAATGGGTATACTATCATGACAGAGTTACAACAAATCTGAAAATTTCAGTTTAACCAGCGAAAATGATGTAGGGTCACACTGTAGTGTGTATAGTCCTACCTGTTATATAGGACCATACTGTAGTGTGTATAGTCCTACCTGTTATATAGGACCATACTGTAGTGTGTATAGTCCTACCTGTTATATAGGACCATACTGTAGTGTGTATAGTCCTACCTGTTATATAGGACCACACTGTAGTGTTAATAGTCCTACCTGTTATATAGGACCATACTGTAGTGTGTATAGTCCTACCTGTTATATAGGACCACACTGTAGTGTGTATAGTCCTACCTGTTATATAGGACCACACTGTAGTGTATATAGTCCTACCCGTTATATAGGACCACACTGTAGTGTGTATAGTCCTACCTGTTATATAGGACCATACTGTAGTGTGTATAGTCCTACCTGTTTAATAGGACCATACTGTAGTGTGTATAGTCCTACCTGTTATATAGGACCACACTGTAGTGTGTATAGTCCTACCTGTTATATAGTCCTACCTGTTATATAGGACTACACTGTAGTGTGTATATTCCTACCTGTTATATAGGACCACACTGTAGTGTGTGGTCCTACCTGTTATATAGGACCATACTGTAGTGTGTTTAGTCCTACCTGTTATATAGGACCACACTGTAGTGTGTATAGTCTTACCTGTTATATAGAACCATACTGTAGTGTGTATAGTCATACCTGTGATATAGGACCACACTGTAGTATGTATAGTCCTACCTGTTATATAGGACCATACTGTAGTGTGTATAGTCCTACCTGTTATAGAGGACCACACTGTAGTGTGTATAGTCCTACCTGTTATATAGGACCACACTGTAGTGTGTGGTCCTACCTGTTATATAGGACCACACTGTAGTGTGTATAGTCCTACCTGTTATATATAGGACTATATTGTAGTGTGTATAGTCCTACCTGTTATATAGGACCATACTGTAGTGTGTATAGTCCTACCTGTTATATAGGACCATACTGTAGTGTGTATAGTCCTACCTGTTATATAGGACCATACTGTAGTGTGTATAGTCCTACCTGTTATATAGGACCACACTGAAGTGTGTATAGTCCTACCTGTTATATAGGACCACACTGTAGTATGTATAGTCCTACCTGTTATATAGGACCATACTGTAGTGTGTATAGTCCTACCTGTTATATAGGACCATACTGTAGTGTGTATATTCCTACCTGTTATATAGGACCATACTGTAGTGTGTATAGTCCTACCTGTTATATAGGACCACACTGTAGTATGTATAGTCCTACCTGTTATATAGGACCATACTGTAGTGTGTATAGTCCTACCTGTTATATAGGGCCACACTGTAGTGTGTATAGTCCTACCTGTTATATAGGACCATACTGTAGTGTGTATAGTCCTACCTGTTATATAGGACCACACTGTAGTATGTATAGTCCTACCTGTTATATAGGACCATACTGTAGTGTGTATAGGCCTACCTGTTATATAGGACCACACTGAAGTGTGTATAGTCCTACCTGTTATATAGGACCACACTGTAGTATGTATAGTCCTACCTGTTATATAGGACCATACTGTAGTGTGTATAGTCCTACCTGTTATATAGGACCATACTGTAGTGTGTATATTCCTACCTGTTATATAGGACCATACTGTAGTGTGTATAGTCCTACCTGTTATATAGGACCACACTGTAGTATGTATAGTCCTACCTGTTATATAGGACCATACTGTAGTGTGTATAGTCCTACCTGTTATATAGGACCATACTGTAGTGTGTATAGTCCTACCTGTTATATAGGACCACACTGTAGTATGTATAGTCCTACCTGTTATATAGGACCATATTGTAGCGTGTATAGTCCTACCTGTTATATAGGGCCACACTGTAGTATGTATAGGTAATGAGGAGTCATCCAGATTGTATGTAGTGATTATTTTTCCACTCTACAATCTCTGCTAGGAATTGACGTCTTTGTCATATATTTACTCGCTCAACGCAATTACTGTTATAATGTTGGTGAAAAGTCTGTCGGAGAAGTTGGCTGATAATATCAATATAAACGACCAGTTTTCCACATTCTCAGGTTTGATGAATTATTCATTCTGCATTGATCTGATGGTATTGTACACAGGGAACACACCACAGGGGAATGACTTGGTCGTCACGGATTTATCACCGCCTGAACTCGGTTACCCAGGTATCGGGACGGCTCTACAACAAGTTATCCTTTATTCGTTTATTTTATTTATTTATTTATATTTCCCGCTATAAAATGTGTGACCAGGAGATCCCGATTACCTATTTATATGGACAGCTGATTACCCGGGACAAACATCACACAATAGATCGTCAGCTTTATCAACAATGTAATTATTAGGGTTTTTCATCAACTAGTGAAAAGACTTATTGTTTCTGTAATGTTTATTAGGATTATTCTGCAATATTTTTCAGGACAACACTTGCTCCGAAATGGTAAGAGAACAATGACATTTTCTTACATTGTAGTCATATCAATAAGTAGGTCAAGAATCCAAATTGGCCGCAATGACGTCATAACTAAACATTTTTGAATGGTCATAATTCAAAAACTGTTGAATTTAAAGCTTTTTCGAAACAATATTATTATAGTATTTAATTATGGCTAACCTTTTTTCTTCTACAAGTTAATACAAATTATTATATGACTCCAGTATTTACTTAACGCTGATTGGTCTAAACAGCCCGAACAGGTCAACACAGGATGCGATATCAATAGACGTCCGGCAAAATCGGAATTCTAGTCTATTCCCTTTTCTTCTCTCGTTAAGTTCCAACGAATCATTTCCTTTCCTAAGGAAATGCTCGGGTTTTGCCTATTCCACTCACATCTGCGTCTCTTTTTTTTGTCAAAATCTGTCTGCGTTTTCGCAGGTCAACGCTTTCGGCGTTCCGCCATTTTATATGGACTGTAAAACCCGCCGTTGCATTGTGGGACTAATCTTCAGAGAAACTTGGTCCGGCAGCCACAGTTATTATTTTTTTTGAATTCCCCGTATACTTCAGTTCTGATTCACGATAATCTGTTAGGTATGTATCAAGTCCGAAAACTGTAAAAAGCTCAAAATGTAAACATTGATATATGTTTCTTCTGGCTTTAATAACTGAATCCAAAACACCTGCTGTGGAATATTGACCAATTAGACGCCAGTAAAAATTTACTCCGTAGAGTGTAAACATGGCAGACGACAGAGACTCCTCACCGAATGTTTTCGTAAACAAGACACGATTTGAAAGTATTTCTGAGGAGGAAGTTGCTAAATTATTAAATGAAAATGATTCAAAGAACACTAAGAGGGCTACAGAAACATCGATAACTGTTCTGAAAGTACTGGTCAATTGCTCCACATGGGTTTCAAACGCGGAACGAGATGGAGGGCTAGTCTATAGTGGTATGATGTCGGAACCCCCTTTACCGTCTCTCTGTGTCATTAAAACAAGTAAAATATCATATAATAAAACAGTTATCAACCCTTCGAAAGAGATATTTCTCTGCGGCCTCGGGGAAATATCATTTTCTCAGTTTGATAACTCCTCGTATTCACCCGAAAAAAAGGTCGATCATTATATAATATGTCTAGTAAAAAAAATTGCCAGAGATCAAAGTTATTCTTTTTTTTTAGATTTTGTTGATCATTCTTCAACTGTTTTTGAAACATTCACGTTAACGTGGCACGCCATTTTGAATAGTTCCTATGATCTTTTAGATGCAGGTGATTCACTTTTTTAATTTCTTCTCGTGTTCCACCAGTGAGATTTACCTCAGACTTGCCTGAGACCGTCCTGACCGGTCCCAGTTGGTGTTATTGAGCTGAACATTGGTAGAGATGTAAAGGGACAATAGCCAACAAAGTGTTGTTATTTCTCAGACTCGTAAAAACCTTCAGCATGGCAGAATGCGTTATTTCCCCTTCCATTTCCTTTGCTGACATGTAATATCTCCGATGTCGGCTTTATTTAAGACTTAAAGAAAGTGAGAATTGAATAGATGCCTATGAAATAGTCTACATTAGTTTTTATGTTTTTAAATATAAAGCATTTGGATCTTTTGAGTTAAGTAGCTGCAAAGACCGTCAAATTGCCTATGAAAATTTCAAATTCATTTTTGAAATGGAATATGTAGTCAGATTGTCAATTCATTGTGTAAGTGCAACAGCATGAAACTAAAACTAACAGCTGTCATCAACACATGGAAACGACAATTCATTGTAGAAGGTTCGGACCTTTACTGGTGTTTTCGAAGAACTTAGACGATTTAGAAGGTCTGACCTTTACTGGTTTGTTGGAAGAACGTACACGATTTAGAAGGTCTGACCTTTACTGGTTTGTGGGAAGAGCTCAGACGAGTTAGGTCTGACCTTTACTGGTTTGTGGGAAGAACTTGGACGATTTAGAAGGTCTGACCTTTACTGGTTTGTGGGAAGAGCTCAGACGATTTAGAAGGTCTGACCTTTACTGGTTTGTGGGAAGAACTTGGACGATTTAGAAGGTCTGACCTTTATTGGTTTGTGGGAAGAACTTGGACGATTTAGAAGGTCTGATCTTTACTAGTTTGTGGGAAGAACTCGGACGATTTAAAAGGTCTGACCTTTACTGGTTTGTGGGAAGAGCTCAGACGATTTAGAAGGTATGACCTTTACTGGTCTGTGGGAAGAACTCGGACGATTTAAAAGGTCTGACCTTTACTGGTTTGTGGGAAGAGCTCAGACGATTTGGAAGGCCTGACCTTTACTGTGTGTGGGAAAAAGCTAGACTATTTAGAAGGTCTGACCTTTACTGTGTGTGGGAAAACTTTTCACGATTTAGAAGAAGTAAATAAAGGTCATGAAATCTTACCTGTGTCACACTTGACTGACTCTGACCTTGACACTTCGTATTATGTCGGTTTAAAACAATACAAACAGTGGTCAAGGGACCCTGGCATGTCTGTGTATTACCCGGGTTTTCGTCGTAACCGATTCGTATTAAGTGGGTAAACAATATAAGCATATTGCACACGGTTTGCAGGGGATTTGATTTTCATTCGTATAAAGCGAGTTTTTTGTATCATCAGAGTTTGTATTAAGTGGGTTGGACTGTACCACACACTGAGTATGTAATCTGTAACAGGCCATCGGTTCCTCGTGATCCAGATACATTTGTATATCTATAGTACGTATTATGTAAATAGCTTTTGGTCAGCATATATACACCTAATCATAAAGACATATGCCAATTCATACACACATTCGATCTCGTTTGCCTTGATCACCGACAATTCTTACCAGGTCCATTGGATTATATCAATATGTTGTGATAAAGTACACGTTTTCACTGATGTATTATTTTTGTATGACGACGGAATCAAAAAGTTATCAATTTCAAAATTTCTCTTTTAATTATCCGGCCAAATAATTTACTGTTACCGCCAATATGTCACATCGGTCAGATCACTTATGTCTGAAGAGTCCGTCAACCACACAGAAAAAAATGTCGATATTCAACCTCATATCATGGATAAAATCAAGCAAGTACATATACCATTGGCTCTCCTAGTTAAGTGGGCAATTTGTAGTGCTGATTCCAGCGCTGTAACGACACTTGATAGTGTTATATTCTGAACGTTGGATTCTACTTGGGCTGTCTGTCAAGTATGACAGAGAGGCCAAGATGTCAGTTCTGTTAGATTTATCTTCAAATATCGTCTCCTAGATATGACTGGCCGAGATGTCAGTCTTGTAAGATAAGCATCCCTCCCTATCTCGTCTCCTAGATATGACTGGCCGAGATGTCAGTCTTGTAAGATAAGTCTCCCTCCCTATCTCGTCTCCTAGATATGACTGGCCGAGATGTCAGTCTTGTTTGATAAGTATACCTCCCTATCTCGTCTCCTAGATATGACTGGCCGAGATGTCAGTCTTGTTAGATAAGCATCCCTCCCTATCACGTCTCCTAGATATTACTGGCCGAGATGTCAGTCTTGTTAGATTAGTCTCCCTCCCTATCTCGTCTCCTAGATATGACTGGCCGAGATGTCAGTCTTGTTAGATAAGTATACCTCCCTATCTCGTCTCCTAGATATGACTGGCCGAGATGTCAGTCTTGTTAGATAAGTATACCTCTCTGTCTCATCTCCTAGATATGACTGGCCGAGATGTCACTCTTGTTCAATACAAGTCTCCCTCCCTATCTCGTCTCCTAGATATGACTGGCCGAGATGTCAGTCTTGTTAGATACGTCTCCCTCCCTATCTCGTCTCCTAGATATGACTGGCCGAGATGTCAGTCTTGTTAGATAAGTATACCTCCCTATCTCGTCTCCTAGATATGACTGGCCGAGATGTCAGTCTTGTTAGATAAGTATACCTCCCTATCTCGTCTCCTAGATATGACTGGCCGAGATGTCAGTCTTGTTAGATAAGTATACCTCTCTGTCTCGTCTCCTAGATATGACTGGCCGAGATGTCAGTTTTGTTAGATAAGTATACCTCCCTATCTCGTCTCCTAGATATGACTGGCCGAGATGTCAGTTTTGTTAGATAAGTACCCCTCTCTGTATCGTCTCCTAGATATGACTGGCCGAGATATCAGTCTTGTTAGATAAGTATTCCTCTCTTTCTCGTCTCCTAGATATGACTGGCCTAGGTGTCAACCCTGTTATATTAATCTCCATTCATTCTTGTGGACCGAGATGTAAGCCTTTCTAAAATCAGTCTATATCTGAGCTCCTTTTTAGCTCGTCTGGACGACGTCCACGGAAGTTATTGCTATACTCGGACATTGGCGTTGGCGTTGTTGGCGTCGACGTCGACGTCCGTAGACAGCTAGGTAAAAGGTTTTTATAAAGCAGTGTTTTGTCAATACTAATGAGAATACGACTTAGATAATTTACACGTGTGTTCATTTTGACGAAATATTTCCATTGGTACTACATTTGAGGACCTGCTGATATCAACCATGCATTTTGACCTTTTTTTAAAACTGTAACCTTGGCCACCGTATGTTTACCGTAGGAGATAGGACTTTCATATTGTCTTGTGACAAGACCTTTCTATTGGTATTACATTTGCGAACCTGTTGACCTCATGACTTTAACCTTTGACCTACTTTAGAAAACGAATTTCAACCCACTCAGTCTTCTGACAACTCTTTTTTCTCGTCGTACAGACATGGCTAGCTGAGATGTCAGTCCTGTTACATAATCTATCTCGTATTCCTGTTCCTAATGTATTTTATTTGATATTGGGTTAGTAGCAATATACGGTTGTAGTTTTATGTTGACATGTGACATTTGGTTACATCAAATTACCGCGTACCTCCCGGTAAAACCATTAACCAGAAAAGCTATCGCTACACTTAGACAAATGTTAATAAGGAGGTGATCAACAGCGTCCCTCACGTTGATTGGTTTAAGTGCTGATCTATGGAATGTATTGGTTGCTGAATGGCGCCACTTGATTTGGTGCTCGTCAATCGATTCTCCGTGCAATACCATAAAACGCACATCTAGATTGGTAGTACAGTCAGCGCGGGTAACAACCGAACAACATATATACATTCGAAGTATCCTAAATTATCATAAAAGTAAATTTATAGGTACCTATTATATACCGAGTAATATTAAAATGGAGCACACGAACACACCCCTGTGAGCCTTGTCGATATAACCAAAGTGTCTATCCCTGTGAGCCTTGTCGATATAACCAAAATGTCTATCCCTGTGAGCCCTGTCCATATGGCCACAGTGTCCTTAAAGCACTCCTGTGAGCCCTGTCGATATGACTTAATTGTCCTCAAAAACACCCCTGTGATCCCTGTTGATATGGCCAACATGTCCTCGAACATAATGTGTTCGTGACGGGGGTTAACTGTAAGGGCGGAACTAACAATATGTTGGTGTAGGGGTTGGGTGTTGGAGGTAGGGACTGACAATATGTTAGTGACGGGGTCGGGTGTTGGAGTTAGGGGCTGACAATATGTTAGTGACGGGTTGGGTGTTGGAGATAGGGACTGACAATATGTTAGTGACGGGGTTGGGTGTTGGAGATAGGGGCTAACAATATGTTAGTGACGGGGTTGGGTGTTGGAGGTAGGGGCTGACAATATGTTAGTGACGGGGCTGGGTGTTGGAGGTAGGGGCTGACAATATGTTAGTGACGGGGCTGGGTGTTGGAGGTAGGGACTGACAATATGTTAGTGACGGGGCTGGGTGTTGGTGATAGGGACTGACAATATGTTAGTGACGGGGTTGGGTGTTGGAGATAGGGACTGACAATATGTTAGTGACGGGGCTGGGTGTTGGAGGTAGGGGCTGACAATATGTTAGTGACGGGGCTGGGTGTTGGAGGTAGGGACTGACAATATGTTAGTGACGGGGCTGGGTGTTGGTGATAGGGACTGACAATATGTTAGTGACGGGGCTGGGTGTTGGAGGTAGGGACTGACAGTATGTTAGTGACGGGGTTGGGTGTTGGAGGTAGGGGCTGACAATATGTTAGTGACGGGGCTGGGTGTTGGAGGTAGGGGCTGACAATATGTTAGTGACGGGGCTGGGTGTTGGTGATAGGGACTGACAATATGTTAGTGACGGGGCTGGGTGTTGGTGATAGGGACTGACAATATGTTAGTGATGGGGTTGGGTGTTGGTGATAGGGGCTGACAATATGTTAGTGACGGGGTCGGGTGTTGGAGGTAGGGACTGACAATATGTTAGTGACGGGGTCGGGTGTTGGAGATAGGGGCTGACAATATGTTAGTGACGGGGTTGGGTGTTGGAGGTAGGGACTGACAATATGTTAGTGACGGGGCTGGGTGTTGGAGGTAGGGGCTGACAATATGTTGGTGTAGGGGTTGGGTGTTGGGAGGTAGGGACTGGCAATATGTTGGTGTAGGGGTTGTGTGTTGGAGGTAGGGGCTGACAATATGTTAGTGACGGGGTTGGGTGTTGGAGGTAGGGGCTGACAATATGTTAGTGACGGGGTTGGGTGTTGGAGGTAGGGGCTGACAATATGTTAGTGACGGGGTTGGGTGTTGGAGGTAGGGGCTGACAATATGTTAGTGTAGGGGTTGGGTGTTGGAGGTAGGGGCTGACACTATGTTAGTGACGGGGTTGGGTGTTGGTGATAGGGGCTGATAATATGTTAGTGACGGGGTTGGTGTTGGAGGTGGGGACTGACAATATGTTAGTGACGGGGTTGGTGTTGGAGGTAGGGACTGACAATATGTTAGTGACGGGGTTGGGTGTTGGAGATAGGGGCTGACAATATGTTAGTGTAGGGGTTTGGTGTTGGAGGTAGGGGCTGACAATATGTTAGTGTAGGGGTTTGGTGTTGGAGAAAGAGACTGACAATATGTTAGTGACGAGGTCGGGTATTGGAGGTAGGGGCTGACACTATGTTAGTGACGGGGTTGGGTGTTGGAGGTAGGGGCTGACAATATGTTAGTGACGGGGCTGGGTGTTGGAGATAGGGGCTGACAATATGTTAGTGACGGGGCTGGGTGTTGGTGATAGGGACTGACAATATGTTAGTGACGGGGTTGGGTGTTGGAGATAGGGACTGACAATATGTTAGTGACGGGGCTGGGTGTTGGAGGTAGGGGCTGACAATATGTTAGTGACGGGGCTGGGTGTTGGAGGTAGGGACTGACAATATGTTAGTGACGGGGTTGGGTGTTGGTGATAGGGACTGACAATATGTTAGTGACGGGGCTGGGTGTTGGAGGTAGGGGCTGACAATATGTTAGTGACGGGGCTGGGTGTTGGTGATAGGGACTGACAATATGTTAGTGACGGGGCTGGGTGTTGGTGATAGGGACTGACAATATGTTAGTGATGGGGTTGGGTGTTGGTGATAGGGGCTGACAATATGTTAGTGACGGGGTCGGGTGTTGGAGGTAGGGACTGACAATATGTTAGTGACGGGGGTCGGGTGTTGGAGATAGGGGCTGACAATATGTTAGTGACGGGGTTGGGTGTTGGAGGTAGGGACTGACAATATGTTAGTGACGGGGCTGGGTGTTGGAGGTAGGGGCTGACAATATGTTGGTGTAGGGGTTGGGTGTTGGGAGGTAGGGGCTGACAATATGTTGGTGTAGGGGTTGTGTGTTGGAGGTAGGGGCTGACAATATGTTAGTGACGGGGTTGGGTGTTGGAGGTAGGGGCTGACAATATGTTAGTGACGGGGTTGGGTGTTGGAGGTAGGGGCTGACAATATGTTAGTGTAGGGGTTGGGTGTTGGAGGTAGGGGCTGACAATATGTTAGTGTAGGGGTTGGGTGTTGGAGGTAGGGGCTGACACTATGTTAGTGACGGGGTTGGGTGTTGGTGATAGGGGCTGATAATATGTTAGTGACGGGGTTGGTGTTGGAGGTGGGGACTGACAATATGTTAGTGACGGGGTTGGTGTTGGAGGTAGGGACTGACAATATGTTAGTGACGGGGCTGGGTGTTGGAGGTAGGGGCTGACAATATGTTGGTGTAGGGGTTGGGTGTTGGGAGGTAGGGACTGGCAATATGTTGGTGTAGGGGTTGTGTGTTGGAGGTAGGGGCTGACAATATGTTAGTGACGGGGTTGGGTGTTGGAGGTAGGGGCTGACAATATGTTAGTGACGGGGTTGGGTGTTGGAGGTAGGGGCTGACAATATGTTAGTGACGGGGTTGGGTGTTGGAGGTAGGGGCTGACAATATGTTAGTGTAGGGGTTGGGTGTTGGAGGTAGGGGCTGACACTATGTTAGTGACGGGGTTGGGTGTTGGTGATAGGGGCTGATAATATGTTAGTGACGGGGTTGGTGTTGGAGGTGGGGACTGACAATATGTTAGTGACGGGGTTGGTGTTGGAGGTAGGGACTGACAATATGTTAGTGACGGGGTTGGGTGTTGGAGATAGGGGCTGACAATATGTTAGTGTAGGGGTTTGGTGTTGGAGGTAGGGGCTGACAATATGTTAGTGTAGGGGTTTGGTGTTGGAGAAAGAGACTGACAATATGTTAGTGACGAGGTCGGGTGTTGGAGGTAGGGGCTGACACTATGTTAGTGACGGGGTTGGGTGTTGGAGGTAGGGGCTGACAATATGTTAGTGACGGGGCTGGGTGTTGGAGATAGGGGCTGACAATATGTTAGTGACGGGGCTGGGTGTTGGTGATAGGGACTGACAATATGTTAGTGACGGGGTTGGGTGTTGGAGATAGGGACTGACAATATGTTAGTGACGGGGCTGGGTGTTGGAGGTAGGGGCTGACAATATGTTAGTGACGGGGCTGGGTGTTGGAGGTAGGGACTGACAATATGTTAGTGACGGGGTTGGGTGTTGGTGATAGGGACTGACAATATGTTAGTGACGGGGCTGGGTGTTGGAGGTAGGGGCTGACAATATGTTAGTGACGGGGCTGGGTGTTGGTGATAGGGACTGACAATATGTTAGTGACGGGGCTGGGTGTTGGTGATAGGGACTGACAATATGTTAGTGATGGGGTTGGGTGTTGGTGATAGGGGCTGACAATATGTTAGTGACGGGGTCGTGTGTTGGAGGTAGGGACTGACAATATGTTAGTGACGGGGTCGGGTGTTGGAGATAGGGGCTGACAATATGTTAGTGACGGGGTTGGGTGTTGGAGGTAGGGACTGACAATATGTTAGTGACGGGGCTGGGTGTTGGAGGTAGGGGCTGACAATATGTTGGTGTAGGGGTTGGGTGTTGGGAGGTAGGGACTGGCAATATGTTGGTGTAGGGGTTGTGTGTTGGAGGTAGGGGCTGACAATATGTTAGTGACGGGGTTGGGTGTTGGAGGTAGGGGCTGACAATATGTTAGTGACGGGGTTGGGTGTTGGAGGTAGGGGCTGACAATATGTTAGTGACGGGGTTGGGTGTTGGAGGTAGGGGCTGACAATATGTTAGTGTAGGGGTTGGGTGTTGGAGGTAGGGGCTGACACTATGTTAGTGACGGGGTTGGGTGTTGGTGATAGGGGCTGATAATATGTTAGTGACGGGGTTGGTGTTGGAGGTGGGGACTGACAATATGTTAGTGACGGGGTTGGTGTTGGAGGTAGGGACTGACAATATGTTAGTGACGGGGTTGGGTGTTGGAGATAGGGGCTGACAATATGTTAGTGTAGGGGTTTGGTGTTGGAGGTAGGGGCTGACAATATGTTAGTGTAGGGGTTTGGTGTTGGAGAAAGAGACTGACAATATGTTAGTGACGAGGTCGGGTGTTGGAGGTAGGGGCTGACAATATGTTAGTGACGGGGCTGGGTGTTGGTGATAGGGACTGACAATATGTTAGTGACGGGGCTGGGTGTTGGTGATAGGGACTGACAATATGTTAGTGATGGGGTTGGGTGTTGGTGATAGGGGCTGACAATATGTTAGTGACGGGGTCGTGTGTTGGAGGTAGGGACTGACAATATGTTAGTGACGGGGTCGGGTGTTGGAGATAGGGGCTGACAATATGTTAGTGACGGGGTTGGGTGTTGGAGGTAGGGACTGACAATATGTTAGTGACGGGGCTGGGTGTTGGAGGTAGGGGCTGACAATATGTTGGTGTAGGGGTTGGGTGTTGGGAGGTAGGGACTGGCAATATGTTGGTGTAGGGGTTGTGTGTTGGAGGTAGGGGCTGACAATATGTTAGTGACGGGGTTGGGTGTTGGAGGTAGGGGCTGACAATATGTTAGTGACGGGGTTGGGTGTTGGAGGTAGGGGCTGACAATATGTTAGTGACGGGGTTGGGTGTTGGAGGTAGGGGCTGACAATATGTTAGTGTAGGGGTTGGGTGTTGGAGGTAGGGGCTGACACTATGTTAGTGACGGGGTTGGGTGTTGGTGATAGGGGCTGATAATATGTTAGTGACGGGGTTGGTGTTGGAGGTGGGGACTGACAATATGTTAGTGACGGGGTTGGTGTTGGAGGTAGGGACTGACAATATGTTAGTGACGGGGTTGGGTGTTGGAGATAGGGGCTGACAATATGTTAGTGTAGGGGTTTGGTGTTGGAGGTAGGGGCTGACAATATGTTAGTGTAGGGGTTTGGTGTTGGAGAAAGAGACTGACAATATGTTAGTGACGAGGTCGGGTGTTGGAGGTAGGGGCTGACACTATGTTAGTGACGGGGTTGGGTGTTGGAGGTAGGGGCTGACAATATGTTAGTGACGGGGCTGGGTGTTGGAGATAGGGGCTGACAATATGTTAGTGACGGGGTTTGGTGTTGGAGGTAGGGGCTGACAATATGTTAGTGACGGGGTTGTGTGTTGGAGGTAGGGACTGACAATATGTTAGTGACGGGGTTGGGTGTTGGAGGTAGGGGCTGACAATATGTTAGTGACGGGGTTGGGTGTTGGAGATAGGGGCTGATAATATGTTAGTGACGGGGTCGGGTGTTGGAGGTAGGGGCTGACACTATGTTAGTGACGGGGTTGGGTGTTGGAGGTAGGGGCTGACAATATGTTAGTGACGGGGCTGGGTGTTGGAGATAGGGGCTGACAATATGTTAGTGACGGGGTTTGGTGTTGGAGGTAGGGGCTGACAATATGTTAGTGACGGGGTTGTGTGTTGGAGGTAGGGACTGACAATATGTTAGTGACGGGGTTGGGTGTTGGAGGTAGGGGCTGACAATATGTTTGCGACGGGGTTGGGTGTTGGAGATAGGGGCTGATAATATGTTAGTGACGGGGTCGGGTGTTGGAGGTAGGGACTGACAATATGTTAGTGACGGGGTCGGGTGTTGGAGGTAGGGGCTGATAATATGTTAGTGACGGGGTTGGGTGTTGGAGATAGGGGCTGATAATATATTAGTGACGGGGTCGGGTGTTGGAGGTAGGGACTGATAATATGTTAGTGACGGGGTTGGGTGTTGGAGATAGGGGCTGATAATATATTAGTGACGGGGTCGGGTGTTGGAGGTATGGACTGATAATATGTTAGTGACGGGGTTGGGTGTTGGAGGTAGGGGCTGACAATATGTTAGTGACGGGGTTGGGTGTTGGAGATAGGGGCTGACAATATGTTAGTGACGGGGTTTGGTGTTGGAGGTAGGGACTGACAATATGTTAGTGACGGGGCTGGGTGTTGGTGATAGGGACTGACAATATGTTAGTGACGGGGTCGGGTGTTGGAGATAGGCGCTAATAATATGTTAGTGACGGGGCTGGGTGTTGGAGATAGGGACTGACAATATGTTAGTGACGGGGCTGGGTGTTGGAGGTAGGGGCTGACAATATGTTAGTGACGGGGTTTGGTGTTGGAAGTAGGCGCTGACAATATGTTAGTGACGGGGTTGGGTGTTGGAGGTAGGGACTGATAATATGTTAGTGACGGGGTTGGGTGTTGGAGGTAGGGGCTGACAATATGTTAGTGACGGGGTTGGGTGTTGGAGATAGGGGCTGACAATATGTTAGTGACGGGGTTTGGTGTTGGAGGTAGGGACTGAGAATATGTTAGTGACGGGGCTGGGTGTTGGTGATAGGGACTGACAATATGTTAGTGACGGGGTCGGGTGTTGGAGATAGGCGCTAATAATATGTTAGTGACGGGGCTGGGTGTTGGAGATAGGGACTGACAATATGTTAGTGACGGGGCTGGGTGTTGGAGGTAGGGGCTGACAATATGTTAGTGATGGGGTTGGGTGTTGGTGATAGGGGCTGACAATATGTTAGTGACGGGGTCGGGTGTTGGAGGTAGGGACTGACAATATGTTAGTGACGGGGTCGGGTGTTGGAGATAGGGGCTGACAATATGTTAGTGACGGGGTTGGGTGTTGGAGGTAGGGACTGACAATATGTTAGTGACGGGGCTGGGTGTTGGAGGTAGGGGCTGACAATATGTTGGTGTAGGGGTTGGGTGTTGGGAGGTAGGGACTGGCAATATGTTGGTGTAGGGGTTGTGTGTTGGAGGTAGGGGCTGACAATATGTTAGTGACGGGGTTGGGTGTTGGAGGTAGGGGCTGACAATATGTTAGTGACGGGGTTGGGTGTTGGAGGTAGGGGCTGACAATATGTTAGTGACGGGGTTGGGTGTTGGAGGTAGGGGCTGACAATATGTTAGTGTAGGGGTTGGGTGTTGGAGGTAGGGGCTGACACTATGTTAGTGACGGGGTTGGGTGTTGGTGATAGGGGCTGATAATATGTTAGTGACGGGGTTGGTGTTGGAGGTAGGGACTGACAATATGTTAGTGACGGGGTTGGTGTTGGAGGTAGGGACTGACAATATGTTAGTGACGGGGTTGGGTGTTGGAGATAGGGGCTGACAATATGTTAGTGTAGGGGTTTGGTGTTGGAGGTAGGGGCTGACAATATGTTAGTGTAGGGGTTTGGTGTTGGAGAAAGAGACTGACAATATGTTAGTGACGAGGTCGGGTGTTGGAGGTAGGGGCTGACACTATGTTAGTGACGGGGTTGGGTGTTGGAGGTAGGGGCTGACAATATGTTAGTGACGGGGCTGGGTGTTGGAGATAGGGGCTGACAATATGTTAGTGACGGGGTTTGGTGTTGGAGGTAGGGGCTGACAATATGTTAGTGACGGGGTTGTGTGTTGGAGGTAGGGACTGACAATATGTTAGTGACGGGGTTGGGTGTTGGAGGTAGGGGCTGACAATATGTTTGCGACGGGGTTGGGTGTTGGAGATAGGGGCTGATAATATGTTAGTGACGGGGTCGGGTGTTGGAGGTAGGGACTGACAATATGTTAGTGACGGGGTCGGGTGTTGGAGGTAGGGGCTGACAATATGTTAGTGATGGGGTTGGGTGTTGGTGATAGGGGCTGACAATATGTTAGTGACGGGGTCGGGTGTTGGAGGTAGGGACTGACAATATGTTAGTGACGGGGTCGGGTGTTGGAGATAGGGGCTGACAATATGTTAGTGACGGGGTTGGGTGTTGGAGGTAGGGACTGACAATATGTTAGTGACGGGGCTGGGTGTTGGAGGTAGGGGCTGACAATATGTTGGTGTAGGGGTTGGGTGTTGGGAGGTAGGGACTGGCAATATGTTGGTGTAGGGGTTGTGTGTTGGAGGTAGGGGCTGACAATATGTTAGTGACGGGGTTGGGTGTTGGAGGTAGGGGCTGACAATATGTTAGTGACGGGGTTGGGTGTTGGAGGTAGGGGCTGACAATATGTTAGTGACGGGGTTGGGTGTTGGAGGTAGGGGCTGACAATATGTTAGTGTAGGGGTTGGGTGTTGGAGATAGGGGCTGACAATATGTTAGTGTAGGGGTTTGGTGTTGGAGGTAGGGGCTGACAATATGTTAGTGTAGGGGTTTGGTGTTGGAGAAAGAGACTGACAATATGTTAGTGACGAGGTCGGGTGTTGGAGGTAGGGGCTGACACTATGTTAGTGACGGGGTTGGGTGTTGGAGGTAGGGGCTGACAATATGTTAGTGACGGGGCTGGGTGTTGGAGATAGGGGCTGACAATATGTTAGTGACGGGGTTTGGTGTTGGAGGTAGGGGCTGACAATATGTTAGTGACGGGGTTGTGTGTTGGAGGTAGGGACTGACAATATGTTAGTGACGGGGTTGGGTGTTGGAGGTAGGGGCTGACAATTTGTTTGCGACGGGGTTGGGTGTTGGAGATAGGGGCTGATAATATGTTAGTGACGGGGTCGGGTGTTGGAGGTAGGGACTGACAATATGTTAGTGACGGGGTCGGGTGTTGGAGGTAGGGGCTGATAATATGTTAGTGACGGGGTTGGGTGTTGGAGATAGGGGCTGATAATATGTTAGTGACGGGGTTGGGTGTTGGAGATAGGGGCTGATAATATGTTAGTGACGGGGTCGGGTGTTGGAGGTAGGGACTGACAATATGTTTGCGACGGGGTTGGGTGTTGGAGATAGGGGCTGATAATATGTTAGTGACGGGGTTGGGTGTTGGAGATAGGGGCTGATAATATATTAGTGACGGGGTCGGGTGTTGGAGGTAGGGACTGATAATATGTTAGTGACGGGGTTGGGTGTTGGAGATAGGGGCTGATAATATATTAGTGACGGGGTCGGGTGTTGGAGGTAGGGACTGATAATATGTTAGTGACGGGGTTGGGTGTTGGAGGTAGGGGCTGACAATATGTTAGTGACGGGGTTGGGTGTTGGAGATAGGGGCTGACAATATGTTAGTGACGGGGTTTGGTGTTGGAGGTAGAAACTGACAATATGTTAGTGACGGGGCTGGGTGTTGGTGATAGGGACTGACAATATGTTAGTGACGGGGTCGGGTGTTGGAGATAGGCGCTAATAATATGTTAGTGACGGGGCTGGGTGTTGGAGATAGGGACTGACAATATGTTAGTGACGGGGCTGGGTGTTGGAGGTAGGGGCTGACAATATGTTAGTGACGGGGTTTGGTGTTGGAGGTAGGCGCTGACAATATGTTAGTGACGGGGTTGGGTGTTGGAGGTAGGGACTGATAATATGTTAGTGACGGGGTTGGGTGTTGGAGGTAGGGGCTGACAATATGTTAGTGACGGGGTTGGGTGTTGGAGATAGGGGCTGACAATATGTTAGTGACGGGGTTTGGTGTTGGAGGTAGGGACTGACAATATGTTAGTGACGGGGCTGGGTGTTGGTGATAGGGACTGACAATATGTTAGTGACGGGGTCGGGTGTTGGAGATAGGCGCTAATAATATGTTAGTGACGGGGCTGGGTGTTGGAGATAGGGACTGACAATATGTTAGTGACGGGGCTGGGTGTTGGAGGTAGGGG
This sequence comes from Pecten maximus, assembly GCF_902652985.1. Lineage (NCBI taxonomy): Eukaryota > Metazoa > Mollusca > Bivalvia > Pectinida > Pectinidae > Pecten > Pecten maximus. The sequence goes on along the minus strand of NC_047017.1, from coordinate 32,301,672 downwards.
CTGACAATATGTTAGTGACGGGGTTTGGTGTTGGAGGTAGGCGCTGACAATATGTTAGTGACGGGGTTGGGTGTTGGAGGTAGGGACTGACAATATGTTAGTGTAGGGGTTGGGTGTTGGAGATAGGGGCTGATAATATGTTAGTGACGGGGTCGGGTGTTTGAGGTAGGGGCTGACAATATGTTAGTGACGGGGTTGGGTGTTGGATGTAGGGGCTGACAATATGTTAGTGACGGGGTGGGTGTTGGAGGTAGGGACTGACACTATGTTAGTGACGGGGTTGGGTGTTTGAGATAGGGGCTGATAATATGTTAGTGACGGGGTCGGGTGTTGGAGGTAGGGACTGACAATATGTTAGTGACGGGGTCGGGTGTTGGAGGTAGGGGCTGACAATATGTTAGTGTAGGGGTTTGGTGTTGGAGGTAGGGACTGACAATATGTTAGTGACGGGGTTGGGTGTTGGAGGTAGGGACTGACAATATGTTAGTGACGGGGTAGGTGTTGGAGGTAGGGACTGACAATATGTTAGTGACGGGGTTGGGTGTTGGAGGTAGGGGCTGACAATATGTTAGTGACGGGGTTGGGTGTTGGAGGTAGGGGCTGACAATATGTTAGTGACGGGGTTGGGTGTTGGAGGTAGGGGCTGACAATATGTTAGTGTAGGAGTTTGGTGTTGGAGATAGGGGCTGACAATATGTTAGTGACGGGGTTAGTGTTGGAGGTAGGGACTGACAATATGTTAGTGACGGGGTTGGGTGTTGGAGATAGGGGCTGATAATATATTAGTGACGGGGTCGGGTGTTGGAGGTAGGGGCTGACAATATGTTAGTGACGGGGTTGGTGTTGGAGGTAGGGACTGACAATATGTTGGTGTAGGGGTTGTGTTTTGGAGGTAGGGACTGACAATATGTTAGTGTAGGGGTTTGGTGTTGGAGGTAGGGGCTGACAATATGTTAGTGTAGGGGTTTGGTGTTGGAGGTAGGGACTGACAATATGTTAGTGACGGGGTTGGGTGTTGGAGGTAGGGGCTGACAATATGTTAGTGACGGGGCTGGGTGTTGGAGATAGGGACCGACAATATGTTAGTGTAGGGGTTGGGTGTTGGAGGTAGGGACTGACAATATGTTAGTGACGGGGTTTGGTGTTGGAGGTAGGGACTGACAATATGTTGGTGTAGGGGTTGGGTGTTGGAGGTAGGGGCTGACAATATGTTAGTGACGGGGTTGGGTGTTGGAGGTAGGGGCTGACAATATGTTAGTGACGGGGTTGGGTGTTGGTGGTAGGGACTGACAATATGTTAGTGACGGGGTTGGGTGTTGGAGGTAGGGACTGACAATATGTTAGTGACGGGGTTGGTGTTGGAGGTAGGGACTGACAATATGTTAGTGACGGGGTTGTGTTTTGGAGGTAGGGACTGACAATATGTTAGTGACGGGGCTGGGTGTTGGAGATAGGGACTGACAATATGTTGGTGTAGGGGTTGTGTTTTGGAGGTAGGGACTGACAATATGTTAGTGTAGGGGTTTGGTGTTGGAGGTAGGGGCTGACAATATGTTAGTGTAGGGGTTTGGTGTTGGAGGTAGGGACTGACAATATGTTAGTGACGGGGTTGGGTGTTGGAGGTAGGGGCTGACAATATGTTAGTGACGGGGCTGGGTGTTGGAGATAGGGACTGACAATATGTTAGTGTAGGGGTTGGGTGTTGGAGGTAGGGACTAACAATATGTTGGTGTAGGGGTTGGGTGTTGGAGGTAGGGGCTGACAATATGTTAGTGACGGGGTTGGGTGTTGGAGGTAGGGGCTGACAATATGTTAGTGACGGGGTTGGGTGTTGGTGGTAGGGACTGACAATATGTTAGTGACGGGGTTGGGTGTTGGAGGTAGGGGCTTACAATATGTTAGTGACGGGGTTGGGTGTTGGAGGTAGGGGCTGACAATATGTTAGTGACGGGGCTGGGTGTTGGAGATAGGGACTGACAATATGTTAGTGACGGGGTTGGGTGTTGGAGGTAGGGGCTGACAATATGTTAGTGACGGGTTTGGGTATTGGAGATAGGGACTGACAATATGTTAGTGACGGGGTTGGGTGTTGGAGGTAGGGACTGACAATATGTTAGTGACGGGGTTGGGTGTTGGAGATAGGGACTGACAATATGTTAGTGACGGGGTTGGGTGTTGGAGGTAGGGGCTGACAATATGTTAGTGACGGGGCTGGGTGTTGGAGATAGGGACTGACAATATGTTAGTGACGGGGTTGGGTGTTGGAGGTAGGGGCTGACAATATGTTAGTGACGGGGTTGGGTGTTGGTGGTAGGGACTGACAATATGTTAGTGACGGGGTTGGGTGTTGGAGGTAGGGACTGACAATATGTTAGTGACGGGGTTGGTGTTGGAGGTAGGGACTGACAATATGTTAGTGACGGGGTTGTGTTTTGGAGGTAGGGACTGACAATATGTTAGTGACGGGGCTGGGTGTTGGAGATAGGGACTGACAATATGTTGGTGTAGGGGTTGTGTTTTGGAGGTAGGGACTGACAATATGTTAGTGTAGGGGTTTGGTGTTGGAGGTAGGGGCTGACAATATGTTAGTGTAGGGGTTTGGTGTTGGAGGTAGGGACTGACAATATGTTAGTGACGGGGTTGGGTGTTGGAGGTAGGGGCTGACAATATGTTAGTGACGGGGCTGGGTGTTGGAGATAGGGACTGACAATATGTTAGTGTAGGGGTTGGGTGTTGGAGGTAGGGACTAACAATATGTTGGTGTAGGGGTTGGGTGTTGGAGGTAGGGGCTGACAATATGTTAGTGACGGGGTTGGGTGTTGGAGGTAGGGGCTGACAATATGTTAGTGACGGGGTTGGGTGTTGGTGGTAGGGACTGACAATATGTTAGTGACGGGGTTGGGTGTTGGAGGTAGGGGCTTACAATATGTTAGTGACGGGGTTGGGTGTTGGAGGTAGGGGCTGACAATATGTTAGTGACGGGGCTGGGTGTTGGAGATAGGGACTGACAATATGTTAGTGACGGGGTTGGGTGTTGGAGGTAGGGGCTGACAATATGTTAGTGACAGGTTTGGGTATTGGAGATAGGGACTGACAATATGTTAGTGACGGGGTTGGGTGTTGGAGGTAGGGGCTGACAATATGTTAGTGACGGGGTTGGGTGTTGGAGATAGGGACTGACAATATGTTAGTGACGGGGTTGGGTGTTGGAGGTAGGGGCTGACAATATGTTAGTGACGGGGCTGGGTGTTGGAGATAGGGACTGACAATATGTTAGTGACGGGGTTGGGTGTTGGAGGTAGGGGCTGACAATATGTTAGTGACGGGGCTGGGTGTTGGAGGTAGGGGCTGACAATATGTTAGTGACGGGGTCGGGTGTTGGTGATAGGGACTGACAATATGTTAGTGATGGGGTTGGGTGTTGGAGGTAGGGGCTGACAATATGTTAGTGACGGGGCTGGGTGTTGGAGGTAGGGACTGACAATATGTTAGTGACGGGGTTGGGTGTTGGAGGTAGGGGCTGACAATATGTTAGTGACGGGGTCGGGTGTTGGTGATAGGGACTGACAATATGTTAGTGATGGGGTTGGGTGTTGGTGATAGGGACTGACAATATGTTAGTGACGGGGTTGGGTGTTGGAGGTAGGGGCTGACAATATGTTAGTGACGGGGCTGGGTGTTGGAGGTAGGGGCTGACAATATGTTAGTGACGGGGTTGGGTGTTGGTGATAGGGACTGACAATATGTTAGTGACGGGGTTGGGTGTTGGAGGTAGGGGCTGACAATATGTTAGTGACGGGGTTGTGTTTTGGAGGTAGGGACTGACAATATGTTAGTGACGGGGTTGGGTGTTGGAGGTAGGGACTGACAATATGTTAGTGACGGGGTTGGGTGTTGGTGATAGGGACTGACAATATGTTAGTGACGGGGCTGGGTGTTGGAGGTTGGGACTGACAATATGTTAGTAACGGGGTTGGGTGTTGGAGGTAGGGACTGACAATATGTTAGTGACGGGGCTGGGTGTTGGAGGTTGGGACTGACAATATGTTAGTGACGGGGTTGTGTTTTGGAGGTAGGGACTGACAATATGTTAGTGACGGGGTTGGGTGTTGGAGGTAGGGGCTGACAATATGTTAGTGACGGGGTTGGGTGTTGGAGGTAGGGGCTGACAATATGTTAGTGACGGGGCTGGATGTTGGAGATAGGGGCTGACAATATGTTAGTGACGGGTTGGGTGTTGGAGGTAGGGGCTGACAATATGTTAGTGACGGGGTCGGGTGTTGGAGGTAGGGGCTGACAATATGTTAGTGACGGGGTTGGGTGTTGGAGGTAGGGGCTGACAATATCTTAGTGACGGGGTCGGGTGTTGGAGGTAGGGGCTGACAATATGTTAGTGACGGGGCTGGGTGTTGGAGGTAGGGACTGACAATATGTTAGTGACGGGGCTGGGTGTTGGAGATAGGGGCTGACAATATGTTAGTGACGGGGCTGGGTGTTGAGGTAGGGGCTGACAATATGTTAGTGACGGGGCTGGGTGTTGGAGGTAGGGGCTGACGATATGTTATTAGTGACGGGGCTGGGTGTTGTAGATAGGGACTGACAATATATTAGTGACGGGGTTTGGTGTTTGAGATAGGGGCTGACAATATGTCAGTGGCCGTTATTGGATTTGAGAGAGTATGGTTTACAATGGTTGTGTTCTGGGACTGAGAGTAAATATGTTTATAAATAATAAATATAATATATCTTTATCTAACGAGGGTAACATGTTTTGTACATTACTAAATCTTCCACATGACCCTTCCGAAACTACGAACTAACAGATAAATAACAAATCCATCATTAAACACTATAATGATACATTACAATATAAACGATGTAAAAATGGACGAATTGTCTCTATGAGGTAAAATGACGGACGCTTGTAAAAACAAGGCAAGTTACAAGGACTATGTGTTAAAATTTGTAATGAGAAATGATTGCCGTTGTTAACGTGTGTTGTATTGTACTGTGGTAGTACTGTTATTGAAATTAAAACTAATAAACAACTGTTTAGATTTGATCTAAATTTCTCAGTATGAAGACATCCTTTGATTTGTCAAGGTAGGGAATTCCAAGTCATCATACCAGAGTAACTGAAAGCTCGTTTTTCGAATTTCAGAGTCGAGTCTAGGTAGAGAGCTAAATGGTCTCTGGAGCGGGATCTTAGTCTATTCGACGTATCTGTGGATACTGGGGTTAATGAATCGGCTAAATAACCAGTTAAATAATAAATGAATGTTTATCTTTCGTATTCAGAAGCGCAATATATATTTAGGACATCATTGACTATAACCAATTTGATCAATATACCAATCATCAAGGCTTAGTTCAAATTAGGTTATGAGCAACCTTCCAGGAGGGGAAAGGTAGACAAACCTTAAAGGTCATAACGTCAACACGTGCGCGTGGCATTTATAGCTTACATGAATACCAACTGAACTTGATATACGACTCATTTAGTGGCGGTACCATTTACAGTAATAGATCCACCAGGACTGATTTAACTTTATATCAGTTTACATTTATATAGCAATCGATGACAGTTGAGGTCGGAGGTTTCCTCTCGGCAAATACAGGGTAAAACGCTTTGGTAACTAGCTATCATGAGAAGGACATACGCCTTGGGTTTTTGAATGACTACTGTGCGTAGCTGCCGAGGGACGCCATGGCGCCACCCTGAAAACGCTGTCTATACCAGTCTGGAAAGATAGGTTTTGGTGTAGTCTGTGCCTGACGTGACAACAGAAAACAGTTTATCTTTTTTTTATATAGTCATGGAAGTCATCCCGAAGTTTTCCTACATGTAGAAATAATGAGTACGTATACCCCGTCGGTGTCATCCTCTGATAGTGTGTTAAGATCCTACACAACCGTCCGATATTTCCTATTACATGCATAGAAATGCCTCCGGTGTTAAATTACTGAACTAGCAGATCCCATGATGTTCGGATCGTTTTACTGACGTGAATAAAATGTAGCACACGTATCTAAAATCAAATCAAAGTAGTGAATTTTAATTACAGCTATTCTATCACCCAGTCATTTGATAATAACCACTCCATCACCAAATAAGTTAATTATAACCACCCAATCACCCAGTCAGTCAATTATAACCACTCCATCACAGTCAGTTAATTATAACCACCCCATCACAGTCAGTTAATTATAACCACCCCACCACACAGTCAGTTAATTATAACCACCCCACCACAGTCAGTTAATTATAACCACCACATCACACAGTCAGTTAATTATAACCAATCTATCACCCAGTCAGTTAATTATAACCTCTCCATCACAGTCAGTTAATTATAACCACTCCATCACACAGTCAGTTAATTATAACCACTCCATCACACAGTCAGTTAATTATAACCACTCCATCACAGTCAGTTAATTATAACCACTCCATCACAGTCAGTTAATTATAACCACTCCATCACAGTCAGTTAATTATAACCACTCCATCACCCAGTCAGTTAATTATAACCACCACATCACACAGTCAGTTAATTATAACAACTCCATCACACAGTAAGTTAATTATAACCACTCCATCACCCAGTCAGTTAATTATAACCACTCCATCACAGTCAGTTAATTATAACCACCCCACCACCCAGTCAGTTAATTATAACAACTCCATCACACAGTCAGTTACTTATAACAACTCCATCACACAGTCAGTTAATTATAACCACCCCATCACACAGTCAGTTAATTATAACCACTCCATCACCCAGTCAGTTAATTATAACAACTCCATCACCCAGTCAGTTAATTATAACAACTCCACCACAGTCAGTTAATTATAACAACTCCATCACCCAGTCAGTTAATTATAACCACTCCACCACAGTCAGTTAATTATAACCACTCCATCACAGTCAGTTAATTATAACCACCACATCACAGTCAGTTAATTATAACCACTCCATCACAGTCAGTTAATTATAACCACTCCATCAACCAGTCATTTAATTATAACCACTCCATCACAGTCAGTTAATTATAACCACCCCACCACCCAGTCAGTTAATTATAACCACTCAATCACCCAGTCAGTTAATTATAACAACTCCATCACACAGTCAGTTAATTATAACCACTCAATCACCCAGTCAGTTAATTATAACAACTCCATCACACAGTCAGTTAATTATAACCACTCCATCACCCAGTCAGTTAATTATAAACACTTCATCACCCAGTCAGTTAATTATAACCACACCATCACCCAGTCAGTCAATTATAACCACTCCATCACCCAGTCAGTTAATTATAACCACTCCATCACCCAGTCACTTAATTATAACCACACCATCACCCAGTCAGTTAATTATAACCACCACATCACAGTCAGTTAATTATAACCACTCCATCACCCAGTCAGTTAATTATAACCACTCCATCACCCAGTCAGTTAATTATAACCACTCTATCACCCAGTCAGTTAATTATAACCACCCCACCACCCAGTCAGTTAATTATAACCACACCACCACCCAGTCAGTTAATTATAACCACCCCATCACACAGTCAGTTAATTATAACCACCCCATCACACAGTCAGTTAATTATAACCACTCCACCATAGAGTCAGTTAATTATAACCACCCCACCACCCAGTCAGTTAATTATAACCACTCCATCACCAGATAAGTAAATTATAACCACCACATCACAGTCAGTTAATTATAACCACTCCATAACAGTCAGTTAATTATAACCACTCCATCACAGTCAGTTAATTATAACCACCACATCACAGTCAGTTAATTATAACCACCACATCACAATGGGTGTATCTCTGAACGCCAACACGTATCTAAAATCAAATCAAAGTACTGAATATAATAACAGCTATTCTATCACCCAGTCAGTTAATTATAACCACTCCATCACCCAGTCAGTTAATTATAACCACCACATCACAGTCAGTTAATTATAACCACTCCATCACCCAGTCAGTTAATTATAACCACACCATCACCCAGTCAGTTAATTATAACCACTCCATCACCCAGTCAGTTAATTATAACCACTCCACCATACAGTCAGTTAATTATAACCACCACATCACAGTCAGTTAATTATAACCACTCCCATCACCCAGTCAGTTAATTATAACCACCCCATCACCCAGTCAGTTAATTATAACCACTCCACCACCCAGTCAGTTAATTATAACCACTCCACCATCACAGTCAGTTAATTATAACAACTCCATCACAGTCAGTTAATTATAACCACTCCCATCACCCAGTCAGTTAATTATAACCACCCCATCACACGGTCAGTTAATTATAACCACCCCACCACACAGTCAGTTAATTATAACCACTCCATCACACAGTCAGTTAATTATAACCAATCTATCACCCAGTCAGTTAATTATAACCACTCCATCACACAGTCAGTTAATTATAACCACTCCATCACCCAGTCAGTAAATTATAACAACTCCATCACACGGTCAGTTAATTATAACCACTCCATCACACAGTCAGTTAATTATAACCACTCCATCACAGTCAGTTAATTATAACCACTCCATCACAGTCAGTTAATTATAACCACCCCATCACACAGCCAGTTAATTATAACCACTCCATCACACGGTCAGTTAATTATAACCACTCCATCATACAGTCAGTTAATTATAACCACTCCATCACACGGTCAGTTAATTATAACCACTCCATCATACAGTCAGTTAATTATAACCACCCCATCACACAGTCAGTTAATTATAACCACTCCATCACACAGTCAGTTAATTATAACAACTCCATCACACGGTCAGTTAATTATAACCACTCCATCATACAGTCAGTTAATTATAACCACCCCATCACACAGTCAGTTAATTATAACCACTCCGATAACCAATTAGTTAATTATAACGACTATATCAACCACTAAGTTAATTATAACCACTCCATCACACGGGCAGTTAATTATAACCAATCCATCACCCATTCAGTTAATTATAACCACCCCATCACACGGGCAGTTAATTATAACCACTCCACCACCAAGTCAGTTAATTATAACGACCCCGATACCCAATTAGTTAATTATAACGACTATATCAACCACTAAGTTAATTATAACCACTCCGACATTCTGTTCCCCCGGTAAGACAGGGTACATGCCTGTTGCCTTAGAATTTGATCCTCCATCAATTCTGACTACTGGTTATGTTTCGATAGCCACCAACACTAACATGACGTTGTTTATGAGAGAGGGTTGGAAAGTCAAGGATACCAAATTTCTCCTCTGCCAAGTATCTACCAATTTTTATTAATTCGCGATGTGCTCTGATACGAAAAAGTACATTTATCGTACAGCAAACCGCTGTATCCAGTATTGATTAGGGAGCCCCATTAGCCTTTCCACCTCTGCTGTCGATAATATACACATCATTTAGAAATACACGAATCACTCTAGCCGACGGGCAGGAAGGGGGCACGATGTTCTTGATTGGGTAGAGGGCAGTGTGTGGACAGCCGCTATGTTTGTCTGGGTGGAGTGGAGGGAACATTTGGACGCTGTTGACAGGGAGCGCACCATTGAAGGTTGAACCGTCTTTCCAGGTCTCACACACTTTTAATGTATGCGAGTCGTACCAGGGGCCACAAGTTTGGGAATTCGGAAGAGAATCAAATACGCACGAAAAACAGTTTAATAACACAGAGGGCTCACCTTATCCCCTGATTAAATAATTCGGATATTTTAGATATTAGATCATTTCAAACGAGCAGGAAGCGTTTGCTCTGACCAGGTAACCAACTATTCCTCAAGGTTTAGCCGTCACATGTAGAGTGAATGACACAGACACAACGTCATACTATCAACTAGAAAATGTCTGTAAGACATAAATGCCCCCGCTGTCACACGACGTCCTGAAACACTGTTTGGTGAGGATCGCTTCAGCAGTGTCTGAGATTAGTTACATTCCATCGGGACAGGACGGAACAGAACGGAACAGGACGAAACAGGACGGAACAGGTCGGAACGGAGGACGGAACAGGACGAAACAGGACGGAACAGGTCGGAACGGACATTAGGAACATTATATGCCCCCCTCCATCGGTGGGGCATAAAACAACCATAGGAATTTTTTGTTTGGAAGGCAGCAAACTGGGAACGAATAAATGCTAAAGAAGGTATCATCAACAACATCTGGACAACATTCAGAACACCTTCACAGGAGCCTAGTCAAGAACATCCTCAATCATCATCTCAAGCAATAAACTACCATGGTTAAAACAAAGGGTAAAAAAAGAAAATTTTGAGGAAAACTCGGGCCAAACATTAAAGGCCCAAATTCAACACACTGCATGCCAACGAGAACGCAAGAAATCAATAAGAAAGACCAAATGGAAGTATCTAAACAATAAACAGTGGTTATAATGCTGTTATAAATATGTTGAACCAACAAGAAATTACCGCATTTTTTAATGTCACATGATCCATGATGGGTGTTATAGGCGTATGGTGACAGCTGTCTCTTAGGATAGCGGCAATAGGAAAATTCAGAGCAAATGTAAATATATCATTATCTTAGCAATACTGAATCGTACTGAGAATGGTGTACAATCGTACGCAAAGAAGTGTACAATCGTAAGGAGAGTAGTGTACAATCGTACGGAGAGTAGTGTACAATCGTACGGAGAGTAGTGTACAGTCGTACGGAGAAAAGTGTACAATCGTACGTAGAGTAGTGTATCGTACGGAGAGTAGTGTGCAATCGTACGGAGAGAAGTGTATCGTACGGAGAGAAGTGTACAACCGTACGGAGAGTAGTGAACAACCGTACGGAGAGTAGTGTACAATTGTACGGAGAATGGTGTACAGTCGTACGGAGAGTAGTGTACAACCGTACGGAGAGTAGTGTTCAACCGTACGGAGGGTAGTGTACAACCGTACGGAGAGTAGTGTACAATCGTACGGAGAATAGTGTACAGTAGTACGGAGAGTGGTGTACAATCGTACGGAGAGTAGTGTACAATCGTACGGAAAGTAGTGTACAATCGTACGGAGAGTGGTGTACAATCGTACGGAGAGTAGTGTACAGTCGTACGGAGAGTGGTGTACAATCGTACGGAGAGTAGTGTATCGTACGGAGAGTAGTGTACAATCGTACGGAGAGTAGTGTACAATCGTACGGAGAGTAGTGTACAATCGTACGGAGAGTGGTGTACAATCGTACGGAGAATAGTGTATCGTACGGAGAGTAGTGTACAATCGTACGGAGAGTAGTGTACAATCGTACGGAGAGTGGTGTACAATCGTACGGAGAGTAGTGTACAATCGTACGGAGAGTCGTGTACAATCGTACAGAGAGTAGTGTACAATCGTACGGAGAGTGGTGTACAGTCGTACGGAGAGTAGTGTACAATCGTACGGAGAGTAGTGTACAATCGTACGGAGAGTAGTAACAATCGTACGGAGAGTAGTGTACAATCGTACGGAGAGTAGTGTACAATCGTACGGAGAGTAGTGTACAATCGTACGGAGAGTAGTGTATCGTACGGAGAGTAGTGTATCGTACAGAGAGTAGTGTATCGTACAGAGAGTAGTGTACAATCGTACGGAGAATAGTGTACAATCGTACGGAGAGTAGTGTACAATCGTACGGAGAATAGTGTACAGTCGTACGGAGAGTGGTGTACAATCGTACGGAGAGTAGTGTACAATCGTACGGAGAGTAGTGTACAATCGTACGGAGAGTAGTGTACAGTCGTACGGAGAGTAGTGTACAATCGTACGGAGAGTAGTGTACAATCGTACGGAGAGTAGTGTACAGTCGTACCGAGAGTAGTGTACAGTCGTACGGAGAGTAGTGTACAATCGTACGGAGAGTAGTGTACAATCGTACGGAGAGTAGTGTACAATCGTACGGAGAATAGTGTACAATCGTACGGAGAGTAGTGTACAATCGTACGGAGATTAGTGTACAATCGTACGGAGAGTGGTGTACAATCGTACGGAGAGTAGAGTACAATCGTACAGAGAGTAGTGTACAATCGTACGGAGAGTAGTGTACAATCGTACGGAGAGTAGTGTACAATCGTACGGAGAGTGGTGTACAATCGTACGGAGAGTGGTGTACAGTCGTACGGAGAGTAGTGTACAATCGTACGGAGAGTAGTGTACAATCGTACGGAGAGTAGAGTACAATCGTACGGAGAATAGTGTACAATCGTACGGAGAATAGTGTACAATCGTACGGAGAGTAGTGTACAATCGTACGGAGAGTAGAGTACAATCGTACGGAGAGTAGTGTACAATCGCACGGAGAGTGGTGTACAATCGTACGGAGAGTGGTGTACAATCGTACGGAGAGTAGAGTACAATCGTACGGAGAGTAGTGTACAATCGTACGGAGAGTAGTGTACAATCGCACGGAGAGTAGTGTACAATCGTACGGAGAGTGGTGTACAATCGTACGGAGAGTAGAGTACAATCGTACGGAGAGTAGAGTACAATCGTACGGAGAATAGTGTACAATCGTACGGAGAGTAGTGTACAATCGTACGAAGAGTGGTGTACAATCGTACGGAGAGTAGTGTACAACCGTACGGAGGGTAGTGTACAACCGTACGGAGAGTAGTGTACAACCGTACGGAGGGTAGTGTACAATCGTACAGAGAGTAGTGTACAATCGTACGGAGAGTAGTGTACAATCGTACAGAGAGTAGTGTACAATCGTACGGAAAGTGGTGTACAATCGTACGGAGAGTAGTGTACAATCGTACAGAGAGTAGTGTACAATCGTACGGAGAGTAGTGTACAATCGTACAGAGAAGGGTTTACAATCAATAACATCAAAACTAAGGCTCAAATCCTCAACGAAACAATTCTCTCAGTATTCACAAGAAAAACAAAAAGAAAATGCCTTAAATACAACATACGGTAAAAGCTAGCACCCCAAACATGAAAATCAATGGGGATGGAGTGACCAATCTAATAAATCTCAGTAAAGCACCATGACCCGGAAACACCTCAATTACATCACTCAAACACTCCAACAGTGTTAGGCGGACTACTCACACAAACGCTATCAATCACATTGATGACCACCTGATGACTAGCTAAGAGCAAATATATATTCTTGCATATTCCGGAAAGGTGACAGACACATAGAAAAACACTACCGACCAGCATAGCTTACATCAGTACAGTACAAGCTGCTTCAACTCATACGATGTAGTCGACTATTGAAAAAAATAAGGAACCACTAGTTCAGATCTAGGTATGCCCGTGAAACATATCCATTGGTCCACATCAAAGATATGTTAAAACCATTCGACAAAGGCAAGCAGGTCGACATCGTTTTACTTTCAACACTGTCCTCCACGACGTACTCAATACTCTATACAAAATAAAATAATACAAGATTTGTGGACCAACCTACGCATGGTCCACATCATTCCTTACAAAACGAACAATGCGTGAGGCTTTAGAAGAGGAATACTTGGACAAGGTCACTGTCGACTCTTTGGTACCACAGGGAAACGTTCTCTGTCATATAAGTGATCTGCTAGAAGTCCTCAAAGGACACGATCACACCGGACTCAAAACCGACCTAAAGAGCCTAGAACATGGGCGATAAACTAGGTGATGGGATCCAATGCTACATCACCAGTATAAGAAGTAGAGGCGAACTATTCTATACACTGAATGACCACTTCTTGGAACGGTATCATCTAATCCGTACTTACGTATCCAAATGTCGGAAGATCAGAAATGGAAAGAGCATATCACCAACACCTGTAAAAGGCAAGCTCTACACCTTGATTCAAACGAAGAAACCTCCTGCGTTTTCCAAGAGAATGCAGACGAACAGCATATATATGTATGGTTAAATCAATCATGGAATACGGAGCAATTATTTGGAACCCCTGAACAACCAAAGGGATCACAAAACTAGAACGCGTACAAAGACGTGGTGCAAGATTCATGACAAAGAGAGGAAGGATATACGACTAAACCTACCAACACTCCAAACCAGAACATCAACGTCTCATTTTCTTCTACTAAGTTACAGAATACAGATACCTGTGATATCACCCGCCACTCTATTACACTCCATCACAAAAAATCAGAGAAAACTTTCATGGACTGTGAAACATAGCCAGCAAATCGGTAGCTTGCCATCTGAAAATAACTGAACAGTACAGAAACTCATTTTTGTGAGCACCGCAATTGACTAGAACCATCCTGGAAGACATCACTGTCTCTAGCGCAAAAGTTGAGTAATTGAAAACTCGGCCTGGCGAGGTTCCGCGATCAAATCGCTCTTTCCGCCGTCATATTGTAGCCCTACTGGGAATCTACGATGTACTTATATAGATACAGAATATCTAAGTGATGTCAAAAACAACTTGCATGGACGATTTTATGTATCATCAACAAAAATTACAAAGAACACTGATATAATAATGAACTCAAAATCGATTAAGCGAGGGCAAGATATAGATTTGAATGGACACTGAAAAAGACCAGGTGTTTCGGAAGAGTAAGTATCAGTAGTTATTAACACCCTTTTTGACGGTTTCTGTTTGAGTTCCGTCCTGGAATCAGTGCGGGATCTGTTTCAAAGAAACAGAGTCCCAGAAATAAGACGTCGCAGACCCTACCAATCTGTCTAAACACATTAACAGGTTAGAATATCTTAAGGAAAGTACATTAAACCATGATTTTGATAAAGTATGGGTGCCAATTTGGGCCTTCTGGTGACTGTACGTTTCATTTTTTTAGCATATAAATACCTTGAGGCTAGGTGGTCATGACAAGAAATTAAAGTCAGGTTGGAGACCATTTAGAGTTCGTAATTGGTCCCATTTTGATAAATCTACAACATACTTTAGGAATCTTTCTTCAAAATTTTGAAATTTCCATGACACGTTTTGATTAGAAATATTTTGCATAGTATGAAAACAATGAAGACATAAGTGATGGAAGGAAGAAGTAAGCGAATGGCGAAAGGTGACATCTGAAAGACCTTAATTGATTTTAGAACTGTCTATAGATCTATTGCAATAACGAATAATTAAAAAAACAATTAATATTGCAATAAGAAAAGTTTGAAATTAAATCATGAAAATATCTTAAAATTGTGTAATACCGATGGCAATTATCCACCTAGCTTACAAAAATAATCCGCTAAAGCAATCAACCAAGCTTTCAAAAATAAACCGCTAGAGTAATCCACCAAGCTTACAAAAATATACCTCTGGAGTAATCCACCCAGCTTACAAAAATAAACCGCTAGAGTAATCCACCAAGCTTACAAAAATAATCCGTAGAGTAATCCACCAAGCTTACAAAAATAATCTGCTAGAGTAATTCATCCAGCTTACAAAAATAATCCGCTAGAGTAATCCACCAAGCTTACAAAAATAATCTGCTAGAGTAATCCACCAAGCTTACAAAAATAATCCGCTAGAGTAATCCACCAAGCTTACCAAAATAAACCTCTAGAGTAATCCACCTAGCTTACAAAAATAATCCGCTAGAGTAATCCACCTAGCTTACAAAAATAATCCGCTAGAGTAATCCACCAAGCTTACAAAAAAAAAACCGCCAGAGTAATGCACAAAGTTTACAAAAATAAACCGCTAGAGTAATCCACCTAGCTTACAAAAATATACCGCTGGAGTCAGTCAGCCAGCTTACAAAAATAACCCGCCAGAATTAACACCCCAGCTTACAAAATAAACCGCTAGAGCAATCCACCAAGCTTACAAAAAATAATCCGCTAGAGTAATCCACCAAGCTTACAAAAATAAACCGCTGGAGTAATCCACCTAGCTTACAAAAATATACCGCTAGAGTAATCCACCAAGCTTACAAAAATAAACCGCCAGAGTAATCCACCAAGCTTACAAAAATAAACCGCTAGAGTAATCCACCAAGCTTACAAAAATAAACCGCCAGAGTAATCCACCAAGCTTACAAAAATAAACCTCTAGAGTAATCCACCAAGCTTACAAAGATAACCCGATATAGATAACACCCCAGTTCACATAAGGTTAACTTAGAAAGAATGTATACGAACACGGTCGTGATTCAGTGGATAGTTCGATGATGACGAGGTATTCGAGGAATATGGGTACGTATAAGGGTGATTTTACTGTAGAGGATGACATAATAACCAATGTATTTAAGTCTCTACACGCGACCCCCGACTATACTACAATGACGACGTATATAACAAAACTAGATTTATGTCCCAGACATGTCCAACAAGAAAGATTCAACAAAACCCCAAAGTTTGGATTAAATGTTGTTATTGAGAGGCCTGGAGTAATTTACCATACGACCAGGGTGCCGGAGTGATAGATTACACGCGACATTATTGGACTACTTGTCTGTCCAGTTAGGATGAATGAAGAGTACGAGATGGGCCAATGAACGGACTGTGATGGATTGGTGCAGACGTAATACGTCTAAAACAGCCCACACACTAATTAGACATAACAAGATTTTAACCGTATTTCGTTCGTTTTGTGGGTCTCCTCTATTCTGATACATAAGGAAACGTCCGTTGGTGTCAGCATCTACTTTCGAGTTCTCGAAGTAATTAGATAGAACCTAGGCAGTACTTAGGTGGTCCAACATTTTATAACTCTGGGTCATAGTGTCCTAGTTCACAAGACGATATTGTAATCAGTGCTGTGTTAGTAACCTGTTTCCTGGTTAGACTTCTACTATATCTGTTTGTATTCCATAATGGTTTAGTAAATTACGTTTAATGCATATAGAATCAGTGGTCAGTTGTTTCAAAGGTATATAGGGAGCTCGTTTTCCCATGTCCACAGGATAGACCATGGAAATAATTATCCTTGGTCGAATGAAACAAGCTCCCCACATCCTTCCTGCTAAAAGGGGGACAACACTTTGGCCTGTTCCCTATATACATATGGTATAAATGATTTATTACGTGACCAACTATTTTATAAAGATTGTGTAGATTTATGGATCATTCTATGACGTTTACCTTCCGCAACAATACGTTTTCGTTTCCAGGTTGTATTCCCCCTTTACCATTGACATTATGATCGCCTTCGATGATACTCCTGTTCCCGAAGATAGTTTCTATATCTGAGGGCGAAACGTCTCCAAATCTTGAAGTAGCAACGCCCCTGATACCGCCCCCAAACTGCCTCCAACGGGAGGTCCATTGCGCATTCTTGGAGAGCATGTAAAAATCAAAGTGCTTTGTTGCTTTTAATTCAATCATTCAGTTTGATCAACCAGCATAATGATAATTATTGTAACTCAAATATAATCGAACAGGCAACACAACCAGGTATTATATTGGCGACAATGAGTACGTAGGCCATTATTGATTTATAACCTCTTGTTAGCCCTCACGTGGAATATCCATACCTTATATAGTCTCTGGATTAACCACATTTTGTTAGCCCTCACGTGGAATATCCATACCTTATAAAGAGTCTCTGGATTAACCAGATTTTGTTAGCTCTTATACTTTCATACCTATAAATTATTGATGTATAAATCTTACAACTAGATGTATTTCAGAACTAGTGCATGACATATGAACTGACTCTCTATGTATTGTATGGCCTGTGTTTTGAATGTGTATGAATTGACCCTCTATGTACTGTATGGCCTGTTTTGTATGTGTATGAACTGACCCATTTAATCTGGCCTGGTTAAGTAGTATGAAATAGATGAGAAGTGGTCCATTTAAGGCCTCGTATGATATACGTTATCAATATTAAAGACAGTTCTATAATACCACCTACCTGTGATAATGTCGTCCACTGTAGGCATACACTCATCGTCAACGCCACCCAGAACAGAAAATCCGAAAAGATTTTCGAATCTATGTATCTCTAGAACAATATCAAAAACGTCACATTTTGAAACATTGTTTTGTCTAGGGAATTTATCAAGCTCAAAATTATCGGAAAATCCATCGTCCTCTGGGTCTTTTGATTCTTGTCCTAGGCCAATTGAAGACCAATCGTTGCTCATTTCTGGTGATGACAAACCGGAAGTGGTCTCGTCTTCATCGCTAAAATTTCGCCAGAAGTAACTCCCTATCTGGTCTGCATCATTTGGCTTGGTGACGGCTTTATCATCGTAACTTTCATTTAAATCGTCGTCTTGGTAACATGGTATCGTCACAAACATTTCAGAATTGTAGTATTCGTCAATTGTCGCTTCGTTTTCGAGAAAACTAGAACTCCTGCCCGGGAATCCAGGAAACAGCTTCATGGCAATGACATCCTCGTCATCCATTTTCAGTGACTGTAATATAAGTTAATGAAAATAAACTAGATTTCTTCCGAGTGTTGTTTTTTGTTTTTGTCTATTTCAACGTTAAGTCAACATCCATGTCTCCACGTGTGATTAGCATAAGCACTGGCGTGCACCCATTAGGAATGATATTTTAAAAGTGATCGCATTATATTCCGTATACTCGATACTCCGAATGCCAAATAATCCGAAGGCCTATAGTCCGACTGTCTAATTTGAGATTTTTCACATTTTCCTTCTTTAAAAAAAACTTGACATACAATACTGACTTATTGGTTTGAATTCATTTTTTGAAATGAATATTGCTGTAACTTTTTCAAAAAAAAAAGATAAATTCAAAGAAAATGAAAAATTCAGATAAGCGCCCCGAGTTCTATAGTTTTTCATTACACACCAAGAAGGCGTGTAAGTTTACCAGACATAGATACTTGTGTGGCTTACCCGTGTTGACGCAATCCGGTTACCTGTGCAAGAGCGTTGCCATTCAGACCAAACGTTCGTCGGCAAGTAAACTTTGCGAACAATTTCTCAAATTTTCCTACAAGTTTTTTCTGCCAATTACAGATCAACATCAGCCATTTATTGATATCGACTTATTGACATACATAAAATAATATTTTTTAGCATTCAGTGATTATATTTGATGACATTGAATATTTTTGAGATATAGCAGTATCAAAGTTCATGCTGGCGTACTATGGGGAGTACAAGTGGCCTACTCCACCTTAATGGTCGGCCATGTTAATAACTCGGACACGAGAGTATTGTCAGATTATTGCATCAACGCCAACAGAAGGAATGGAAGGGAGAAAACTCTTACTCTGAACACTAAAACTATATTCTATGTAATTTCAAAGCTTTGGGCATCATGGTTTTCAGGAATTCCCACAGTAAATAAGCAGACAAGAACTCATATAATAACTTAAGGAAGACGAAATTATCATATCTGATATTTCAAAAAGTCATTTAGTGGTTCATGTGATGTTTTCGTTGTCTGGGTGACAGAAAAGTTAATTTACGAGATTACCGTGGTATGAACGCAGTATGATATACAGGTGTATCCTATAACAGAATAACGTGCACCTTTGCGGCAGCTCTATATCTTATCATGCATCAATCATACCAAAGAATCGTCATCACACGTGTCTATATCTGTAAACATAACTGAGGGAATCGTCATCACACGTATCTATATCTGTAAACATAACCGAGGGAATCGTCATCACGCTATCTACATGTGTAAACATAACCAAGGGAATCGTCATCACACGTGTCTATATCTGTAAACATAACCGAGGGAATCGGCATCACAAGTGTCTATATCTGTAAACATAACCGAGGGAATCGTCATCACACGTATCTATATCTGTAAACATAACCGAGGGAATCGTCATCACACGTGTCTATATCTGTAAATATCTAGGTCAATTGTCATCACACGTGTCTATATCTGTAAACATAACCGAGGGAATCGTCATCACACGTGTCTATATCTGTAAACATAACCGAGGGAATCGTCATCACGCTATCTACATGTGTAAACATAACCGAGGGAATCGTCATCACACGTGTCTATATCTGTAAACATAACCGAGGGAATCGTCATCACACGTGTCTATATCTGTAAACACCTAGGTCAATTGTCAACGCACGTGTATATATCTGTAAATATAATCAGGTTAATTGTCGCACGTGTCCTACCATTTCCGTGGTCAAGAATGGCTAGCAAGCGGACAATGTATAATATTTGTTTATGTTGGATATTTGACATTCATTTTCTTTGTCGTGTGAAGATATTTTGATAAGAGATTCCATCTATTAGTCGACTTATAAAAAAGTTAATCACACTTTAGTGATGACGCGATTTATTTCAAAAGACTTAAATCGAAACTAGACTTCATGTTCAATGTCGTATTCATACGCCGTTGTTTTTAGGTTCAAATTGATTAGATAGAGTTTACGTATAGAATAATGACGCCCTTTCATGTTTAACTCTCGCCCACACTCATATCGACAATATTTACAACATAACGACTGAGATTAGATTAATCCAGACACAACACGTTACCTGTGTGTAATGACGAATTACAGGACAGTCATGTGGTGACGGAATAGCGTAGGATACAGAAGCTGGTTAACATAAAAATCCAGGCCTTGGTCGGAGATGAGAGACATGCATTCTAGATGAAACATTGTCAGCTTCCTTGAGCGATGTTGGGACAATAAGACACCCCGACGAGATAGCAATCGTATGTCAGACTGTACACTGATGTTTCTGTTCATACTGAGTTTGTTATCAGATATATGACCCCAACATGAAAAATGTAGTCGTACCACACAAAGATGAATACCTTACCTCATAATATCGAAGTCCTGCCGTTGTGTCCGTATTATAACTGGTATGTCCCTACAACTTCCGCACACGTGAACATTTCGGGTGGACAGGAATATTTACACTATAATTTGTCACCAATGTAAACAAAAGTTTGTGCGAGAGATCAGGTTCTGCTGATATACTGTTAACGTTCGTGTCCTCTACCCCGTCATACTTAATATACAACCGTCCCGATACGGCATACTTAGTTAGTATACAACCGTCCCTATACAGCTTACTTAGTTAGTATACAACCGTCCCTATACAGCATACTTAGTTAGTATACAACCGTCCCGATACAGCATACTTAGTTAGTATACAACCGTCCCTATACGGCATACTTAGTTAGTATACAACCGTCCCGATACAACATACTTAGTTAGTATACAACCGTCCCGATACGGCATACTTAGTTAGTATACAACAGTCCCTATACAGCATACTTAGTTAGTATATAACCGTCCCTATACAGCATATTAGTTAGTATACAACCGTCCCGATACAGCATACTTAGTATACAACCGTCCCGATACAGCATACTTAGTTAGTATAAAACCGTCCCGATACAGCATACTTAGTATACAACCGTCCCGATACAGCATACTTAGTTAGTATACAACCGTCCAGATACAGCATGCTTAGTTAGTATACAACCGTCTCTATACAGCATACTTAGTTAGTATACAACCGTCCCTATACAGCATACTTAGTTAGTATACAACCGTCCCGATACAGCATACTTAGTAAGTATACAACCGTCCCGATACAGCATACTTAGTATACAACCGTCCCGATACAGCATACTTAGTTAGTATACAACCGTCCCGATACAGCATACTTAGTTAGTATACAACCGTCCCGATACAGCATACTTAGTTAGCATACAAACGTCTCTATACAGCATACTTAGTTAGTATACAACCGTCCAGATACAGCATAGTTAGTTAGTATACAACCGTCCATATATAGCATACTTAGTTAGTATACAACCGTCCCGATACAGCATACTTAGTTAGTATACAACCGTCCCGATACAGCATACTTAGTTAGTATACAACCGTCCCGATACAGCATACTTAGTATACAACCGTCTCTATACAGCATACTTAGTTAGTATACAATCGTCCCGATACAACATACTTAGTTAGTATACAACCGCCCCGATACAGCATACTTAGTTAGTATACAACCGTCCCGATACAGCATACTTAGTATACAACCGTCTCTATACAGTATACTTAGTTAGTATACAACCGTACCGATACAGCATACTTAGTATACAACCGTCCCGATACAGCATACTTAGTTAGTATACAACCGTCCCGATACAGCATACTTAGTTAGTATACAACCGTCCCGATACAGCATACTTAGTATACAACCGTCCCGATACAGCATACATAGTATACAACCGTCCCGATACGGCATACTTAGTTAGTATACAACCGTCCCGATACAGCATATTAGTTAGTATACAACCGTCCTGATACAGCGTACATAGTATACAACCGTCCCGATACAGCATACTTAGTTAGTATACAACCGTCCCGATACAGCATACTTAGTTAGTATACAACCGTCCCTATACAACATACTTAGTTAGTATACAACCGTCTCTATACAGCATACTTAGTTAGTATACAACCGTCCATATACAGCATACTTAGTTAGTATACAACCGTCCCGATACAGCATACTTAGTTAGTATACAACCGTCCCCATACAGCATACTTAGTTAGTATACAACCGTCTCTATACAGCATACTTAGTTAGTATACAACCGTCTCTATACAACATACTTAGTTAGTATACAACCGTCTCTATACAGCATACTTAGTTAGTATACAACCGTCCCCATACAGCATACTTAGTTAGTATACAACCGTCTCTATACGGCATACTTAGTTAGTATACAACCGTCTCTATACAGCATACTTAGTTAGTATACAACCGTCCCGATACAGAATATTAGTTAGTATACAACCGTCTCTATAAAACATACTTAGTTAGTATACAACCGTCTCTATAAAACATACTTAGTTAGTATACAACCGTCCCTATACAACATACTAAGTATACAACCGTCCATATATAGCATACATAGTATACAGCCGTCCCTTTACAGCAAAGTTAGTATACAACCGTCTCTATACAGCATACATAGCATACAGCCGTCCCTATAAAGCATACTTAGTTAGTATACAACCGTCCACATACAGCATACTAAGTATGCAACCGTCTCTATACAGCATACATAGTATACAACCATCCCGATACAGCATACTTATTATACAACCGTCTCTATTTAGCACACTTAGTTAGTATACAACCGTCTCTATATAGCATACTTAGTATACAACCGTCTCTATACAGCATACTTAGTTAGTATACAACCGTCCCGATACAGCATACTTAGTTAGTATACAACCGTCCCGATACAGCATACTTAGTTAGTATACAACCGTCCCTATACAACATACTTAGTTAGTATACAACCGTCCCGATACAGCATACTTAGTTAGTATACAACCGTCCCTATAAAACATACTTAGTTAGTATACAACCGTCCCTATAAAACATACTTAGTTAGTATACAACCGTCCCGATACAGCATACTTAGTTAGTATACAACCGTCCCGATACAGCATTCTTAGTTAGTATACAACCGTCCCGATACAGCATACTTAGTTAGTATACAACCGTCCCGATACAGCATACTTAGTTAGTATATGTTACAGGTGTGGGTATATATAATCCAATGCCACTTTGTTGTTCATGGTAGTTTTATTATCCATTAATAAAACCCTACAATTACAAGAAATACTAATCATACACACATACATACTAAACTACAGACATGACAATCAAGGGACATAACTCTTACATGTAACATATTTGAACCGATAACAAAGAGATGGCACAATTTCTGTTATAAATACGTTAACAGAACCAAATACTAATACATTTATGTTTTTAGAATACACATATCGATAACTAGAATATATCAAACTAGTTATTCACTATTTAGACACAATAGATATACAAATATCAAATTAGGAAATTATCCCTACCTTTATCACTTACATTACTATTAATATATATAAAACATTGGTAATTTTCCTTCAGACAAAATCACCATGTACATAATGTAGTGTACAATTCATACAATTAAAACAACCAGAACTACAACTCACCCCACATATCATGCGGAGGTTTCCGGAACATTATTCATTACCACCAACCAGATTCACAAGTAATCACCAGCTGTAATCAATGAATAATCTGGTCTAATATATATACAAATAAAAAGGTCATATACAAAATATATTGTATTATGATATCTATCAATTCCAATTAAACATACATGAAGCACATAACTTCTGACAAAGTACCAGATATGCTTTCTACACAGATCTTTTCAAAATACTTATTAAAACACAATATTACATGTTGTTTTATAATACAACATTAATATACTTAGTTACAAAATAGTATCAAATGAAAGTAAAAACTCACCAGATCTTCAATATAATTTAGGCTCTGACTTCTACAGATTGTTTTTAGCTAGAGCGCCAGAAGAGAAGTGATTTGAAATACTAAGAGGATTAAAAACATGCAATACAGGTAAAAACTGTCCAATGAAATTGTCCATGTCAGGTCACATGTCATACATACTCACATTCCTTTCATTCCTATTAAGGTTTCTCACACCAAACAAATACCAACAGTACATTAAAGATGCACACTCCATGAAATATAACATACAATGATTTTACATCAAATATAACCCTGTGACACACTCCCCCTCACAGATGAATGACCTCCGTGTCATTGTTGTAACGGAGATATCAATGTTGCACACCTACAAGAAAATGGATAAAAACAACATACATGTACTACTAAAATAACAAATAAAACATCATGTTGACCCACTTACAATGGTCAAAAGAGAATCCAATATTCTCTCTGGCATTCTGTCCAGATTCCCTTCCTTGGCCAATTCCTGCAGGTAGCTTGCCCTTGACATCCAATCTGGTGTCACTGGGGTCTGGCGCATAGCAAATTCACCCGAGGTTTGCCAAGTCGGGGGTTGATGTCTTCTGATAGTTTTCCTGGGAACAGGTACTGGTCTCTCATGATCAGGTCCTCGGTGCTTGGCACTGACAGGTGCCACTTCCTCCCCCTCCGAAGAGTTGAGGACCCTCCTGGGCGACATCTGGTGATCCTCTGCAGTAGAGTTCTGATCGTCATCAGCACCACTGCCACCCTCAGTTTCATCTGGCAATGGGTCGTCATCCACGTCAGAAGAAACTCCAGTGTCCATGCCAACGTCTCTAGCCCCCTCAGCACTGGATGAAGTGCTAACTAGATCAGCTGCTGGACCATGATCATCTCCATTGATGACTACCTTCTCCACGGTATCCCTAGATCTGTTCCGTCTGAGTCTTGGCTTCGGAATCACAGGATCAGGGTCCACATCTCCGCTCTCCTGAGAGAATAACTCCCCTACTGGTAGTAGCAGGTTCCTGTGGAGCTTCCTGGTACGACCTGTTCCTGTTTCCGGCCTGACAGTGAATACCGGGATTTCGTTGTTCTCCTGTTTTTCCACTACATACACTGTATCTTCCCATTTGTTGTCAAGCTTATGCTTTCCTTCATGTACCAGTTTCTTAACCAACACCCTATCACCACACAATATGCTTGAACCGCGTATCCGTCTGTCATAGTTTTCCTTTTGTCTCCCCCGAGCTTTATCTGCACTCCTTGTGGCAACATCATAAGCAGACTTTAGTCTGGTTCGCAGCTCATCCACATACTTACACGGGCTTGAACTCTTCTCCTTTCTCTCAATCCCAAAAGCTAAGTCCACTGGTAACCGTGGCCTCCTCCCAAACATAAGGTAGAATGGACTATAGCCAGTCTGTTCATGCCGTGTACTGTTGTAAGCATGTACCAAGGGTCCTACATGTTTCTTCCAATCACCCTTCAGGTCCGGATCCAATGTTCCCAACATGTTCAGTACAGTTCTATTGAACCGTTCACACATCCCATTGCAGCTCGGATGGTAGGGTGAAGTCCTTGATTTCCTGATTCCTGCAACATGGCACAGCTCATGGATCAATTTTCCATCAAAGTTTGGTCCCTGGTCTGAATGAAGCCTAACAGGAAAACCATAATGAAGGAAGAAGTTGTTGTATAACACTTCCGCTGTTGTCCTGGCTGTCATATTCCTGGTAGGGTAGGCCTGGGCGTACCGCGTAAAATGATCCGTAAGTATCAGTAAATGTTGAAATCCACCCTTGGACATCTCTAGTGTCAGAAAATCAACACAAATCAATTCAAGAGGTTGAGAGGTCCTGATGTTGACTAAAGGTGCTCTCTGAGTTGTAGGAGTTTTCCTCAAAGTACAACGCTGACAGTTAGAAACCCAGTCCTCGACATCCCTGGTCATTCCAGGCCAATAGAATCGCTCCTGGACCAATGAAAGGGTACGGTCTCTCCCTGGATGTCCTACGTCATCATGCAAGTATTGCAGAGTACACTTCATCATAGATGTAGGTAAAACCAGTTGTCGAATCTTTTGAGTATGCTTAAGTGTCTCTCTGTACAAAACACTGTTGTCTAGAGTGAGATGACTGAAGTTACGCAGGAGCATTTGCTGCTTCGGACTCAAATTCTGTCTACTGGGTTTCTTCCCTTCTCTAACAGCATGGATGAATGGCTGTAGTACTGGGTCCCTTGACTGTACACGTCTCCAATCCCTATTGGACATCTGCTCCAAGTCACAAAGATCATCATCCCATGTATCAGCTGTTGACAGAATATCAGCTCGTCCATCTCCCTGCAAACTTCCACATATGGCCTTGACCGACTCCGTATCCAACTCCTCAGGCAGACGAGACAAAGCATCAGCGTCTGTATTGGTACGACCTGGTGTGTACCTAATCGTGAAGTTGTAGTTAGATAGAGCCGCTAACCATCGGTGTCCTGTGGCATCCAGTTTAGCTGTAGTCAAGACATACGTTAAGGGATTGTTATCTGTTAAGACAGAAAACGTTGTTCCGTACAGGTAATCAGAGAATTTGTCAGTTATAGCCCACTTCAACGCAAGAAATTCCAGTTTATGAGCAGGGTATCTTCTTTCTGCCTTGTTTAAACCTCTACTTGCATAACTGATAACCTTCTTCTTTCCATCCTGAGTCTGGTA
Organism: Pecten maximus; assembly: GCF_902652985.1. Classification (NCBI taxonomy): domain Eukaryota; kingdom Metazoa; phylum Mollusca; class Bivalvia; order Pectinida; family Pectinidae; genus Pecten; species Pecten maximus. Next base: position 32,274,742 of record NC_047017.1, on the reverse strand, counting down.
TAGTATTGCCCCGATTCCTCGTCCACTAGCATCGGTATGCAGCTCAAAGGGTAAAGTCAGATCTGGATATCCCAGTACAGGAGGTGTAGTAAGTATTTCCTTGAGCCTGTCAAAAGCTTCCTGCTGTTCTTTACCCCATGTCCAATCAATCGGAATTGATTTCTTGCTAGGTTTCATCTTCTTCTTTACTGTAGGTGGGAGCAGGTCATTCAATGGCTTAGCGATGGTAGAAAAATTCTTAACAAATTTCCTATAGTATCCTGCAAAGCCAAGGAATTTGCGAAGTTCATCTGGACTCTCCGGTGGTTTCCATTCCGCAATCTTTGATATCTTGTCAGGGTCAGCTTCCACACCATCTTCAGAGACAATAAAACCTAAATATTTCACCCTTGACTGGAACAGTGAACACTTCTTCGGCGATAGCTTTATCCCGCTCTCCCTCAGCCGCTGAAATACCAGTGCCAGGCGATCCATATGTGTGTCAACATCCTTTGAAAAGATAATCAAATCATCCAGATATATAAAACATATAGATCCAATATAGTCTCCTAAACAGTCTTCCATTAATCTCTGGTAAGTAGCCGGAGCGTTCACAAGTCCAAATGGCATTCTGTTATATTCCCATAGTCCCAAAGGTCCAACAGTAAATGCTGTCCTCTGTTTGTGCTCCTCCGTTACTTCCACCTGATGGTATCCACTCTTCATATCTAGAACTGTAAAATACTTCGAGCCATGGAGCGAGTCTAAGATCTCCTCTATCCTGGGTAAAGCGTAGGAATCTTTTATCGTCCTGTTGTTGAGTTGACGATAGTCAATACACATTCTCAGGGTGCCATCCTTCTTCCTAGCTAATACCACGCATGAGGACCATGGACTGTGAGACCGACGAATCACTCCACATGCTGACAGCTGCCTGAGATGATCCCTAACCTCTTCTAACATGGCCGGGGGTATCCTCCTGAATCTCTGTCTGAACGGGGTATCATCTGTTAACTCGATATGATGTTGAGTACCCGAACAATGGCCCAGATCAAGATCCCCTGACGAAAAAACATCGGAAAAATCCTGTAAAAGATTATCCAACTTTATCTGTTGATGTCTATCTAGAGATGTTAGGTCCAAGTTAAGAAGATTCCTGAAGTCTGATTCCTTCTCAGGAGTATGATAATCTTCTAATGATCCCTCTACTGAAACAGGATGTAGTTCTGCTATAACAGACTTGGATGGTATGGTAATACTCCGGACGCTGATGTTCGAGATAGTGACAGGTACTCTGTAGTCGAGTTCTCTGTAGTCGTAGTGCAGCAATCCAGGTGTAATGTCCAAATCCTGAGTAATATCTGACTTGGTAGCTTGTACAAGGGCACAGGTTGGTATATAATTAACTGGCTTGTCAATCATCCCCGTTACAGTCACCTTTGAGTTTGAAGCAATCGTGATGTTTCCTTTCTCTGCCAGCTTCACCTTACCAAGGCAAAATTCTCTGCGTCGAAGCTCCTTAGACCTTAACATCAGACAACGAAATGTCAGATACCAAGGTGCTTCCATCTTCATGTCTTGTAAGAAACGTCCACCATGAGTACGTCTACTTCCGTTCAAAGCCTCTATAAGAATGTTAGTCCCCAACAGCAAAGGAACGGCTTTGTTGTAATTACTGTCTGGTATAACTAAGAAAATACATCGATGAGGTTTACCACTAAGCCCTGGGAGTCCCTCCAAATCAGCTTCAATACATCCTAGATATGGCAATGACGTACCACCAGCACACTCAATGTCCAATATCTCCTTAAGTGGTAATAACTCCAGTTGAGACAAATATGAGTAATAAAAGGTCTCGCTAACTGTAGACACTGTGGATCCTGTGTCTAACAAAGCAACTGCTTCCACTCCCGCTATATTAACTTTCACCTCGTTACACTCACCTACTAATTGAGCGGAGTTACACTTGGGGCCTTGTCTTCTCCTGCAGTCTACGGGTGACCCTTCTCCGAAGACTGTTTCCCGTTTAAAGACTTGCGTGAATGGTCGAGGATAACACGACATCCAATGCGTACATGCCCTGTCTGGCCACATCTCCAACAGACAGGAGGCTGACGCTGATTGTCCTTAGCATCATGTTGTCTATCCTGTTGCCTAGGTCCAACATCAGCAGAGTGATGATCTTGGCTAGATCCATATTGGTTCCCTCCAGAGTTATTCCTATTATAATACTTCTTGGAATCCTTTTGTTGTCCACTGCTCTTGAACTTGTTGAAATCTGACGCCAGCTGGTTAACTATTGCCTTTAATTCCTGGAACTGGTCTGGTTCTTTCTTATCCGAGGTTGTGGTGGCCATCTTGGAAGTAACTGGTTTCTTACCTGATTTAGAATCCTGATGGTCATGCTCAATTCTTCTCAAAGCAACTCTAAGTGCATCAAAGTCATGGATGGAGTCAAATTTGTGTCCAGAAACATCCCTCAATGGTTGCCTAAGTCCACTCCAGAACTTGGAACGAAGCATTTCCATGAAGTCTCCAGAAGTTATCTCCCCTTTCTGTTTAGCCTTATCCAATAACTCCTCCAGTCTACATCCCCAGGATGAAACATCCTCATTCTCCTGTTGGGTTGCACTATAAAACTTCTCGAACAAGGATTCACTAGATTCCACCACACCATATACGCTGTCTAACTTGTGTAGTAAACTCAATAAACCAGCATCAGGACCAAGTCGGCGAGCTACCCCTGCTGCATCTCCCTTCAAAGACTGTCGAACAGCAAAAGTAATCTCTTCCACAGCATAAGCCTGGTTGTCCATAAGACATTGTACCTCATACTTCCACTGCTCGTATGTCACCTGGTCTTTCTTGTCCAACGCTCCATTGAATAAAGATATTCTGGGACGCTGATGTGTAATGAATCGTTGAGGTTCATCTTGCTTAGAAGTAGCACCAGCAGCAGCAGCAGTCTTAGGAAGTGCACCTTTCCTTGCATAATCCAATAACCATTGGTCGAAAGCTTCCTTCGACTCCAAACTTGGTTTCACATCCATAGCATCGAAAAATCCTTGCAACTTTTCTGCATCTGACATGATTAAAATAATACAAACAAGCACTATACTTACCATAAAGAAATATATAAAGTCCAAATGTACTGAAAAATAAATAAACAAACACAAAGTCCAATCTGAAATAAATTAAAGAGGAAAAAATGAAAATTGGAATGTAATATACTAAACAAACAACCACATGTAGTTTTAAGTAAATAATAATCAACACAAAATTATAGTAAATCAACCCTGAAAATAAACAGGAAAAAAACTCAAAATTTCTGAAATAAAACAAGTACAATACAGCTGAAATAGAAAATTAACACTTACAGTTACCTCCCTTTAGCAAACTAAACAAAATTATCTCCCCTTGGTATCAACCAAAGAAAGAAAAGTGTATGTAAAGAACTATCAACACACAAAACTAAATAAATTTAAATAGCAAGTAATATGGAGAAATCAATCAACACATACGCACACTGACACGCAAAACAAATTGTCGCAAAATGTCAAATAAGTCAAGTAAATCTTGGATTAGTACTGAAAAAGATAGAAGAAATAAATAGAAAAAAATAGAATAGCAGAAATCAAAGAAAATGTGGATAGAAAAACAAAATCTGATCTGGTGTTACAATATAAATATGCCAAAAAAACTATTTATAGAATATCTAAGTGACTTTACATCATATGGGAAAACACAAGTATAATATAGCAAAAATATTATAATAAACTGAGAGAAAAAAAAATTAACCAGAAAAATAAACAAAGTTCTAATATTTCCTAGTCAATAACACTATAAAAGGATAACCACTGAAAAATAATAATTTAACTGACAAAGTAAATTATTGCTATAAGGATATAAAAATAATACAAGTTGTAAACAGTAGGCAAGTAATAGCAACTTGAAAATTGTTGATTTACATGTATAGTCACAGAAAAAAAATATACAAGCAATGGAAAATCAAATAAATAATTAATTGACAACAACCAAAGTCTATAGGGTAAATATTAACTGTTGGACTTGCCAATAAATTAGTTTAATCAAAATGTCGCGGATAATGTCACTCAATGATCATATCTTCTTGGCAACACAGGTCTCAGAAATAATTTGTAACAAAGTCTCTGCACACTTCCGGTATAGCGAAAGGTCAATGACGAACTGTCACACAAGTGCAACAGTCGGCACATGTGTCCATCACATAAAATGTATAAAGTGCCTCACCAAAACAGGATAAATGGGTGTTGACTATTCGCGACCAAAACACACATCGAATCAGGAACACAGAAATATAAATGTCAAGTTCAAATAAATAACTTGTCACGGGAAATGTCACCAAATCAGCTTACCGCTGTCGGCTGTACATGTCGTCATCATGGAAAACTTTCTCGGGACCGGAAATCACTTCCGCTAATTGAACACAGGGGCTTGTAATTGAATATTCCTCCCGTCATCTACCGGTGATCACAAAATCCAATTAATCACGTTGGGCGCCATTTGTTACAGGTGTGGGTATATATAATCCAATGCCACTTTGTTGTTCATGGTAGTTTTATTATCCATTAATAAAACCCTACAATTACAAGAAATACTAATCATACACACATACATACTAAACTACAGACATGACAATCAAGGGACATAACTCTTACATGTAACATATTTGAACCGATAACAAAGAGATGGCACAATTTCTGTTATAAATACGTTAACAGAACCAAATACTAATACATTTATGTTTTTAGAATACACATATCGATAACTAGAATATATCAAACTAGTTATTCACTATTTAGACACAATAGATATACAAATATCAAATTAGGAAATTATCCCTACCTTTATCACTTACATTACTATTAATATATATAAAACATTGGTAATTTTCCTTCAGACAAAATCACCATGTACATAATGTAGTGTACAATTCATACAATTAAAACAACCAGAACTACAACTCACCCCACATATCATGCGGAGGTTTCCGGAACATTATTCATTACCACCAACCAGATTCACAAGTAATCACCAGCTGTAATCAATGAATAATCTGGTCTAATATATATACAAATAAAAAGGTCATATACAAAATATATTGTATTATGATATCTATCAATTCCAATTAAACATACATGAAGCACATAACTTCTGACAAAGTACCAGATATGCTTTCTACACAGATCTTTTCAAAATACTTATTAAAACACAATATTACATGTTGTTTTATAATACAACATTAATATATACTTAGTTACAAAATAGTATCAAATGAAAGTAAAAACTCACCAGATCTTCAATATAATTTAGGCTCTGACTTCTACAGATTGTTTTCAGCTAGAGCGCCAGAAGAGAAGTGATTTGAAATACTAAGAGGATTAAAAACATGCAATACAGGTAAAAACTGTCCAATGAAATTGTCCATGTCAGGTCACATGTCATACATACTCACATTCCTTTCATTCCTATTAAGGTTTCTCACACCAAACAAATACCAACAGTACATTAAAGATGCACACTCCATGAAATATAACATACAATGATTTTACATCAAATATAACCCTGTGACATATACAACCGTCCCTATAAAATACTTAGTTAGTATACAACCGTCCCTATACAACATACTAAGTATACAACCGTCCATATATAGCATACATAGTATACAGCCGTCCCTTTACAGCAAAGTTAGTATACAACCGTCTCTATACAGCATACATAGCATACAGCCGTCCCTATAGAGCATACTTAGTTAGTATACAACCGTCCACATACAGCATACTAAGTATGCAACCGTCTCTATACAGCATACATAGTATACAACCATCCCGATACAGCATACTTATTATACAACCGTCTCTATTTAGCACACTTAGTTAGTATACAACCGTCCCGATACAGCATACTTAGTTAGTATACAACCGTCCCTATACAACATACTTAGTTAGTATACAACCGTCCCGATACAGCATACTTAGTTAGTATACAACCGTCCCGATACAGCATACTTAGTTAGTATACAACCGTCTCTATACAACATACTTAGTTAGTATACAACCGTCCCTATACAACATACTTAGTTAGTATACAACCGTCCCGATACGGCATACTTAGTTAGTATACAACCGTCCATATACAGCATACTTAGTTAGTATACAACCGTCCCGATACAGCATACTAAGTATACAACCGTCTCTATACAGCATACATAGTATACAACCGTCCCGATACAGCATACTAAGTATACAACGTCTCTATACAGCATACATAGTATACAACCGTCCATATATAGCATACATAGTATACAGCCGTCCCTATACAGCAAAGTTAGTATACAACCGTCTCTATACAGCATACATAGCATACAGCCGTCCCTATACAGCATACTTAGTTAGTATACAACCGTCCATATACAGCATACTAAGTATGCAACCGTCTCTATACAGCATACATAGTATACAACCATCCCGATACAGCATATTAGTTAGTATACAACCGTCCCGATACAGCATACTTAGTTAGTATACAACCGTCCCTATACAACATACTAAGTATACAACCGTCTCTATACAGCATACATAGTATACAACCGTCCCTATACAACATACTTAGTTAGTATACAACCGTCCCGATACAGCATAGTAGTTAGTATACAACCGTCCCGATACAGCATACTTAGTTAGTATACAACCGTCCATATACAGCATACTTAGTTAGTATACAACCGTCCATATACAGCATAGTTAGTATACAACCGTCCATATACAGCATAGTTAGTATACAACCGTCCATATATAGCATAGTTAGTATACAACCGTCCATATACAGCATAGTTAGTATTCAACCGTCCATATACAGCATAGTTAGTATACAACCGTCTCTATATAGCATAGTTAGTATACAACCGTCTCTATTTAGCATAGTTAGTATACAACCGTCTCTATACAGCATACAGAGTTAGTATACAACCGTCCATATACAGCATAGTTAGTATTCAACCGTACATATACAGCATACTTAGTATACAACCGTCTCTATATAGCATAGTTAGTATACAACCGTCTCTATACAGCATAGTTAGTATACAACCGTCCATATATAGCATAGTTAGTATACAACCGTCCATATACAGCATACTTAGTATACAACCGTCCATATACAGCATACTTAGTATACAACCGTCCATATATAGCATAGTTAGTAACTGTGTACAACCGTCCCCGTATAGCATACTTTCATAGTATGCTTAGTACACTTACGGTAGAGATCCCGTATATGCTAGTACCCGCCATTTTAGGCAGTGCCAGGTGACGTCATTTTAACTCTAGAAACTTGATATTTAGGACAAAATTAGACAGCCTTAGAAAGACGGTTTAAATGAAACAAGCTGACTGCATTTAAGATGTTTTTGTTGAACTTCACTTTATCGTTCTACCAACTTCCCCATGTGATACTGCTCCGATCCACCTACATGCATCTACACATTGTATAATTACTGGTATTATGTTTATAAAAATGTTAGACCGATTGTTCGTGACTGCCAGATAAACTCGTTTGGGTAATACGGACGGTAATGAGATTATGCCCTGAGCGATTAACGTTTATCTCAAGTCAGGTCTAAATCGGATTAATTACGTGTAACGTTCGCGTGCTGATCAGATTAAACAGAAAATCAGATGGTTATTTCCCTTGGTCTATCTACAGAAATTATATTATATCTAGTTAAAGGTTCTCCCCAAACAGACCACGCATGCAACATGAGCATTTGGCCGGTTTAGAGAGGGGTTCGATTTGAACAAGCGAACCGAATGATTATTGAGAATATGACATATTAACTCATATGACATCGGATCTATTGTAACGCGCATCAGGACATGCAGCTAATACAGATTTTATCAAGTTGGTTGTTATCTTGCAAACGAAAAAAATAACAGCGTCATCACAGCTACCGTTTGTTAGACCGGAAGTTACGTACCCAATGCAGAGGTGCAGTACAAGAACAACTTTTGGAGGGTGGACATCGTACAACTTTTGAAGGGTGGTAATCGTACAACAGCCTATCACTCTTTTCGATATATCATGATTTCTCTTTGCAAACGATGTAACAAAATCTTCATACTTTAAAAAATACAAAAATGTGAACATTTGGACATTATGCCTGTAAAATGACATTTCAATCAAAAGTAACAAGTTATTTAGAAAGGAAGCTTTGTTGTTTAATAATTAATTAACTAGAATCTATTCATATAATAATCCGAATTTTTATGTTAATGACCGTAGCGACTAAACAACAACTGTTCTGAATACATTATGACAAAATTAGATGATCTGACCACACGGGAACCGTGTACGATGTTTACTTACCGAAATATACGCATTTTAATTCCAATCCAAACCGCCTCACAGCTTCGGGTCGCCATCTTTGCTCAAATCAAAACATCTGTGCGTTTGAAAGAGTCAGTACTGCAAAGCTTCTAAAAGGTCTTGTGTTACAAATTTTAAGATTATAATAGAAACGAAATATGGATTTTAAAATAATTTGTTTTAAATTACTTATGCATTACGTTAGCGAATCGTAGCAATTACTTACAATGCACTCTAACGTTGTACTCAATACTGATCACAATGTTTTTATTTAGACATTTTCTATATCTTTCGCTTCATATCATTTTAAGAATTGATTTAGATTTCCCAATAATTTCGCTGGAAATGAATTTGATGACGTAACATTAAGTCTACAGGCTGTATAATCAGGCATCTATAGTCGATAAATGGAGGTTTGTAACACTTCGGTCCATTAGTTACCATTACAACGGAAAGTAACACAGATTTAATTCATAGCTATCGTATCGTAACCTATGTAGTTGGACTAGACCTACTTTCGTTTTACAGTTTACGGATATGGTCATAAAAATAATTCATATTCTGAACCATAGTCGATCTAATTACTTAATTGCGGGATATTTCTATCAAGTATATTTGTACTTCTCATGTACAGGGTGCATCTTTGTTTAAAATTGACTGGTCTGCAGGTCTGATCTGACTCCCTCAGCTGACCCTGACCACAGGTCCACGTTAATATCGTATCCTTTTGTAAACACCTCATAATAAATGTATCAACGGCAGAATCGTCTGGATTACAATTTTTACCGTTTAAATACTTTAATATATAAATACTTATTACCGGTTAGCTTGTAATCCCCTATAAATATGTTAAAAATGTGAAATAATTTATCTTCCAATTCTTTAGCCAGCCAGATACCGTGGACATTGCTTTTAGCCAGCCAGATACCGTGGACATTGCTTTTAGCCAGCCAGATACCGAGGGTACACAGTATTACTTTTAGCCAGCCAGATACCATGGACGTTATGTTTAGCCAGCCAGATACCGTGAGCATTATGTTTAGTGCACTTTATGTTGGTGAGCAGACCTAAACATGACAGAATAGTTCTCTTAAAAAAGAATATTTGTTGTAATCCAGCAATGAACACCGCGAAATACCTAATTCAATGTTCAAATACAGTACATCAACCCTAATCAAATCAATGTAGTTAATTAGTATTTAATAACAGGTGCGGTGTGGCGGTAATAGGTCTCTGTTTTACCTTAGCTTTAATAAAACTGTATTAAAGTTATAAAACAGGATTATAAACCATTGTTTCTAAACTTAAAAAAAAAAAAATTTAAAAATTAAATGACAAGCTTTGATAACCTTTATTTTACCTTTCTAATACGATAGTTACCTTATAAAGACAAAGTACGTCACACCACGCCCAAGGGGGATTAACGATAATCCCCACGTGTGATTCCTCGCGTTGCACTTCCTTTTAGCCAGTGGTCGTTATTGCGTTCAAAGCTCAAATTCGTTTATTTCCGTGACGATTTCAGTATATAGGTGAAAATAAACAACATATACACATAAACATATTAACAAATACAAGGAGAAATCAAAAACAAAAGACAGTGTTTATTAATACTTCAGATGCTGTACAATAATATTTATTGATTCACTTTGTCATTTTCTTGTAAGCTGAATGAATGGGTTTACCAGTTATATTTAATTCGTTTATATCATTTAAGCTTAACATTTTTACTAATTTATGAACATTTAACTTCCAACAATGATATCTATAAATCAAAATACACAGCATGTAGGCCTAATATTGTAAACAAAAGTTATCTACCAAATGTTCATTTCTCCTCGTACAGAATAATTAATTCAGGTAATAATTTTTGTTTGCATGTATACATCATTTGAACAAAGTTCAACGCCATTTATATCCGTTAGAAGTCGCCCACTGTCGTCTTTCCGTCCCGTAAACAATCCCTGTTATCGCAGTTTCTTGAGAAAACTGGAAGGATATTTCTCAAACTTCAAATTAGGTTTCCAGTCCATTGCGACCTAGTTGTGTCGATTCAATGTAAGTCTGATCGGGAAAAAAAATGGCCGACAGGCAGCCATCTTGGATTTGACATTTGAAGTCTGTTGTCGCTAATTCATGAGAACTACTGGAGGGAAACTTGATATGTTAGTCCCCATTGGTTCCTAGTTGTGCCTATTCAATGTTAAGTCTAATGAACAAAACAAAATAGCCAACAAGAGGACATCTTTGATTTGATAGTTGAAGTTTTTCATCGTAATTTCTTGAGAAGTACAGGAGGGATATGACAGTTCCTCTTGACTCTTAGTTGTGTTTTTATAGTCTGGTCATGAAGAAAAAGTATGGCTAACAGAAACTTAATCATGCCCTACATCACGTAAGTGTATCGAATTTAAACATTTTTAAAATCTACTATTGATAACAAAATAAGCTTTCCTACCTGCATTAACAACATGTGTTTGTGAATTACACTCAATTTGTCAACCACTTCGAAAGATCGTTTTTTTTTTCAACATTAAGTGTCAACTTACAATCTTATTATATATAAGCAATGTATCTACCATGTCTTGGAGAGACTGTGGTGATTCTGCAATGGTATAATCTGCATACATAATTAATAACAAATTAACCAAACCAATTTCTAGTGATGGACAGTTCTCTCTAATAAAACAATGCGTACAATATTGGAGACAGTAATGTCCCCCTCGAATTATCCGTCATTGTTAATCTGATAAATCCCTCATACAGGACATGATTTCACATTTAAATATAAATGTTGTATGGTTTTTAACACTTTACCTTCAATTCCAAGTTTTATATGTTTGCGCATAAACAACTGTTATTAATTAAATCTTAAGCTTTCTTGGAATCTATAACACAGCTGCTAATCTCTTCTTTATCTCTTTGAAAGTTTTTGTTTACCAAAGGTTGCAGAGTGAGTAACAATATAAGGAAACCAAGGTTTGAATCCAAACAGGGCATCTGTTATAACAATGTATCCTTTATCTATTCCATCAACTTTTATAATAATATACCCATACTTATAGGTGAGGGTTCAAAGTGGCCTAAGAAGCAGATACGATAGCGTGTATGTGTATGTGCTATTGGTAGCCTCCGTAATCCTACGTTTACAAACAGGCATTTAAAATAAAATATGTACAAACGCAAGAATGAAAAAAACAAAAAAAAAAACAAAAAAAAAAAAACAAGAGATCCCAGAGGGATCTGGGCGCCCTACCATTGAATGATCTTTATAGGTTCTATGTGTGATTGATCTTCTCTCTACTTTTCCCTTCATTTTACTAATCTGTGCAAACTGAAACATCCCTCCAGTACTTTTCAAACAAGGGAATCCTAGCTATATAAGAAATTTGAGATTTAGCCATAATGGCTGTTTGTTTGCCAGGTTGTTTTCAGGACAGACTGGTCCCAAAATGCAATACAAGGGACCAAGGGGAACCTACTTATGAAATTTGAGAAAGATCCCTTCAGTACTTTGAGAAATAGCGGTAACAAACTTCAATTGTCAAAATCCAAGATGGCGGTCTGTCGGCCATGTTGTTTTCAGATTGGTCTCAAAAGGCAATATGCATAACTAGTCACCAAGGGGAACCTACGTATGAAATTTGAGAAAGATCAATTCAGTACTTTCTCAGAAATAGCGATAACAAACTTCAATTGTCAAAATCCAAGATGGCTGCCTTTCGGCCATGTTGTTTTCCGATTGGTCTCAAAACGCAATATGCATAACTAGGCACCAAGGGGAACCTACGTATGAAATTTGAGAAAGATCCCTTCAGTACTTTCTGAGAAATAGCGATAACAAGAATTGTTTACGGACGGACGGACGGACGGACCACGGACGCAGGGCGATTTGAATAGCCCACCATCTGATGATGGTGGGCTAAAAAAAACCAAAAACAAACAAAAAAGTTTTTTTGGGAAAAAGCTACAATATCAGTTCTTCATTCTTTTTTGAGAAACTAAACACAAACATGATAATAATGATGTGTTAGATATCATATGTGCAAGACAAGAAGTTAAAATTTTGAGTACATAAGGAACAAGAGATAAAAATGCAATGTATGTTGAGTAAGAACATGCTCTTTTTACATTAAGTGAAATTTCCTGAAGTTCAAAATTCAACTTCCTATTTGCAGTATTTTTGAAATTCGTTATTATGTGCTAAAATCATCTAAAAAAGTATAAAGTAAATAATTGCCAAAAAAGTGCTACGTAATTAAAATTGATATGTATTTTCAAAGGAAAAACGAGCATAGACGAAAATCTGATTTGCATTGAAATGAAAAGTTTATAGTTGGTTTCATATGTACACCGGGACTGACACCTACGTTAATAGCCACCTAAATTGAAATTTCCACTTTCAAAATGCCCGCCATGTTCCCTGATAACAACTGCTGAATCAATTTTCTCTGACAAGAACGCTACGTAATATATTGATGTTGGCAAGATTTATTAAGTCACTATTGGTTATGTAATATATCGTATCTAACGTCCTAATTATAATTATTAGCGATGGTAATTGAAGGACATAGCCTACACATGCCAGCATTTCTATTTTGTTTAACGTCCTATTAACAGCCATGGTCATTTAAGGACGTGCCAGGTTTGGAGATGGAAGAAAAAGTACCAGTAGAAAAACCACCATGCTACGGTCAGTAACAAGCAACTGCCCCACTTAGGTTTCGAACTCGCCACCCAGAGGTGGAGGGCTAGTGATAAAGTGTCTGGACACCTTAACCACTCGGCCCCGTATATGTAGGCGTACTACGGGTTCTTTTATACTAGGAAAGGCACGCGTGCATTAGGTTTGGAGTGTTACAGGGTGGCGTGCTATGTCCACTATCGTTCAACAATTCATTGGGGGCGACACACACATCAAAGCCAACAAGAAATATTTTTAAAAATATAAACGGCATAGTTTTAATGTTGGTGGTTATAATATCAAACTGCTGGTGAAATAAATGAACGAACTAATGTGTTTCAACACAGATAACAATATCATATAAATTTGAATCATTTTGGTGATAATAAGACTGCATTTGAATATAATTTTATTAATGTGTCATTTGAACAAATACATCCAATTATTCAGCTTGCATTCAATCTTAACTTTGTTTCGTTTTTAACTGCATACCTGCATTTTGCATTGACCAATCACATACTTCATCTCGACCATTAACGCCACCTGTCGCGTCATATCCGGGCCAAAAGAATATATAAAGGACTCCTGTGACGTAAATATGGCCGGACACATTATCTGTGATGATAACTTTGTGGACGAATCTCAGGATGGTGTTCTTCAACTGATTTGCCTTGGTGCCTTTCAGGTTGAGGTGGGAAGTAGTCAGCCCCTTGCTGGTAGTTCTTCAATCCCTGGCAACCATGTGAAGTACCCTCTCCTGTCTGCTTGTACTTACCTACCTGGTGACCACCAGATGATTGAGCCCTTGGTTCCTTTTGGTTCTTCTTACCACTGAAACGCCTCTTCTCCAGATCATCAAACCTTGCAGTTAACTGCAGCATCATGTCTCTTAACTCTGCTATGTCCGAGTTAGTTGATGATGGGGTGGATTTCTCTGAGGATATCATCTTAACTTGTGCTAGGCTTTGAAGTTTTATGTTCCAGTCCTCGTGCATATTCCAGTCTCCTAATAGCTTGACGCAGCTCATCAAAATCCTTGATGCTGTCGAATTTATGACCAGAGAGATCCCTTAGCGCTGGACGTAGTCCTTCGTAAAATACAGTTCTCAGCATAGAATCCATCTTGCTTCCCCGGATAGAAGTCCGTTCTGAAACCTTGTTGAGGATTTCCTCCAAGCGAAAACCCCAGGCAGAAACTGTTTCATCACCTTGCTGCTTAGCTGAGTAAAATTCTGCAAGGAGAGACTCCGCTGTATCCATCCTATCATAGACCATCTGTAACTTGTCCAGAACTTCCCCAAGATTGGCTCCGCATCTCATCAACACACTCTTTGGCTCACCCTTCAGCGACATCCGTACAGCCTCGAGGATAGATTCCTTCGAATAGATATCATCCGCCATATAGCTCTCGACCTCAAACTTCCACTGAGCGTAGGTGACATCCCCCTTAGATAAAGGCGGGTCTCCAGAAAATGAAGAAAGTCTGGGTCTATGTATGCTGATAGGTACTTGGAAACACCGTAGGTTAGCGCCACCGGATATTGGTACCAGGCAAGCGAAGATTAAACGAGGTGGGATACAGTTGAAGGTTAGTGATTTTGATATTTAACTCACTTAAATGTCTTGCGTATGCCTGAGACTTTATCTATCATTTTTGTATATTTATAACGATGATTTAAACCCAAGAAAACATTTAGATATATGTAGGTTATTATTTCTTCTAGACTTAAAAACATGTCACCTGGTACCTGCGAAATTCCACGTTGAATAACATCATTGTGTCTGAACTGACGTATGTCATTGTTTTATTTAATAATCTTCGCCATCTGCAATACCATATAGTTTATCTGCACTACATATATCCATCTCATATATGAACTTGTCTTAAATATTGAGAAATATGCTTTTGCAATTTCATAGCATTGTACGGCGAATTGAATGTGTCTGTACGGCGACTTGGAAACACGATTACGTTTAGTGTACGGCGTCTTGATTGTGAATTTGTTTGTTTCAGGTATGACTACTTACAAGTGTTTGTATTGCAATAAAGTCCTGGATAAATTCAACGACGTCATTTCACACCTTGTTGAAAACCACAGCAACAATGAAATCAAATATATTCGCATGGAGAATAATAGATTCCAAACGTTGAATTTCAACATTATTCCTGATATGTGTAGGGAGCAAGGGCGTGTAATAACAATAAATAACGAAAGTGAGAAAATACATATCTCCAAATCTCATGTGATTCCAAAAGAAAGCCCTTTCAAAAAGGTAATTAAAGTGGCGGAAAATGCTGTTAGACAACGACTGTCTTGAATATGACAATTCCGAAAGAACACCATGTATGCAACACAACAGACTTCGAGGGAGAAGAAGAATACAAAGAAATAGTTTCGTTACTTCCACATGTAATTGAAGAGTTGTAGCGAAGTGGAAGCATTGAGGAGTATGTTTTGTTCCATCGCCTTGTTAGCGACGGGAAATTTCCTTTAAATAACATTGCTTACCTACTTTTTATGTATGTTGTGCGTTGGTTTGGCATCGAAGGGTCCACTTCGTCTACGAGGTATTCGGAAAATGTAAAACTCTTTTGGAAGACGAGGTTAAAACTTTTTCATGGACGTTTTTTACGCTTCATGAGCGGACCAAAGAACATTGGACAGGTCGTGCAAGGAGTCTCAAATTTGGGACAATGTACGTCGGAAAATTCTAAAGTAATCTTCATAGTGCCACATAAGAATGCATTACAAGAGGAAAAAAAGTTTGTCAACGCAAGAAACCATGGAATTTTGGACGAAATGTTGGAAACTATTTCTAAATTGACCGAAAACGCTAGAACTTTTAAGCTATGTGTCGATGGGAAAAAAATTACCCCCACATCTAAAGGAGAAATTGATCTTTGGGGATATAAGAACCCACCTACACATGAAGAAAGGAACAGACGGTTAATGCATGAAATTGCTCATTTAGAGGAATTTAAGGAACTCATTGCAAAACAGATTTCATTCGGTCATGTAGAAATCGAGACATGTACGTCTGAACAAAAACAGAAGCTCCTCAAAAGTTGCAGAAGTTTACATCATTTGGCACAAATAAAATCACAAGTACATGTATACCCAATACATTATTTGGCACAATTAAAATCACAAGTACATGTATACCCAATATATCATTCGGCACAAATAAAACCACATAATAAAAGTCAAAGGCACATTGGCAACTGTTAAATCATTCATTCGTTACGTGGACAAATGTGTGCACGCAAGGACGATATTTTTGGCCACATCGTTGACATTGAAATCGAGCTTCGCCGTGTTTTCCTTTCACGTGCTCATCCAGCTTATATTTTCTATTATAAGACTTTTGGCAAATATGACAAACAAAAGGGTTATCTTTCCTCTGGCATCCGTCAAGGTGTCTCTTCAAAGACCCGTGTGATGTAAATTCGTTTTTGCGAAGTTTAAACTTATCCAGTGCCACGTTTATATGGGAGGACATGTGGAATCTGAACTGCACCGACTGGTTGTAACCTTTACCGCATACCGGGCATTGATATCTAAACTCAAGTATGTGCTTATTCCTACGTTGTAGAGAGAGTCCCCATTTGCTGGAAAAAGTCTTCCCGCAAGTTTCACATATTGACAGATCCGTACTAGTTGGCATATCTGTAACTGGTGTTTTAATGGGTGAACTTGTGTTAGGTCCGGTCGCAGCCTTGTGTCGTTTTACATGTTTGTTGAAATTGCTTTTGTCTTTCGTGGAATAACCACAGTGACACAGGTGCTCTTGCGTCTCCATGATCGCCGAAACCTCAAATGATTGATCGACTTCCATCTGCAAAATAATATCATATGCATAAATATTTTTGTATATTTGCTTATATGAAAGCATGACGAAATTGAAGTGTTACTTAATCAGTATATTGGTAGGCGGATGTATATATAATCACTGCCTCAAAGTATTGATTGAAAAATACAAGCAGGGTTTTCTTTTTTGCAAAATACAAATTTAGTACAGTATCCATGAATTGTCTCTTCAAAGACAATTTAGAAATATTATCATTTAGTTGAAATCATTCTCAAAGTACATATTTACACTATTCACACCATGCACCACACATCCATGATCCAGTTCTTTGAATGTTATTATCCATAACCGTCACAAAAATAAAGATAAATTTTTCAAAGACAATGAAAAAATGGCAATTCGCCGTACTCCCAAAATACTACACGCCGTACACTGAACGAAGACAAACAAACAATTCGCCGTACAGCGTACTTTTAGCCTAATCGCCTCGTCCTGTTAGCAATCGTTATGGTATTCTGACTTGTTAGATTACTAATTTGTCAAAAGTCAGTAAATAATCACACAAATAACGAAACAAAGTTTAATTTTTAGCTGTAACAAAATTCGGGTGTCAGTTTTGTGTCAGTACCAGGCAGTGTTAATTTCGATTTAAAACATTTCCAAAGAATATTAGGTCGCATTCATCTCGACAATGTTTAGGAAAATTTATTGAAGATTGTCTTGCAGTATTTAATTATCAACTGATGCCCAGAAATGCAAAATATTTATAACATTTTTTTACCTTGATGCAGGAGCCGCCCGCCTCGAATCACGCTTCACTGGTACCAATATCCAGTGGGAATGGTAGGTGGCTTCTCATCTTTCTCTTCATCAGACTTCTGTAGGGCTGCATATTCTAACATCCACTGCCGCAGAGATTCTGGTGAGTCAAAACGTGGGACAATCCCAAGGTCCTTGAATCCTCTAAATGACTTATCTGCTTCATCAGATTCCGACATCATTGCGCGCACAAGTATAACTATCCAGATGAATATATAAGTAAATTGCAATCAAGCGAAGCAATATCACAAGATCGGTGTACTGAAATGAACCATGTAATGAAAACAATTGTCTAACTAGAAAAAAACACCAATACACTTAACTACAGACTTACCAATCCATTTCCTTGAGTTACTGCATACAGGAAAAATGCTGTAAGAACATATGATTCACTTACTCAGCTAATCCTATGCTATTCGGTCACTCCACGCAGCAGAAAATGATGATTTGGGGAGAAAACATGTTATACTCAAAATATAACGGCAAAAAAACACAAATAACATAAACACGAATAAAAATAATCAACAGCTCCTCACATACATAAATAAATAAAAGTAACCCCCCCCCCAAAAAAAAAACCAACACACAACACAAAATTACACCAATGAATAAGCAATCTCACAATAAAGAATCACCCATCATACACCTCATATGTCAATCAATGTCAATGTGTCAAAATAAACGAAGTCAGAAAAGAAAATATATATAACAGAAAAATATCAGCTAGAATAACATAGGAATACTAAGAGAGAAAAAAAAATAATATGCCCCAAAAAAATCGAGTTAATAAAAAAATAAACAATAATTTTATCGATCAACGAATGACTAGTCTGCAGTTAAATCCAAGCTAGGGCTGACGAAAAAAACAAATCCTAACAAAAATCAGATCAACCGGAAGTAAGACCAAGACCGGGTGTAAGCACAAAGGTCAAGGTCGTGTGAGGCAACCAATATTTACCAAAACAATCAAATATACATCGTGAACCCTAATAGCACGCAAAAATCATCAAAATACATTCAAAAATTTGGCACATTAATATTAATGATAAATAGACAGGTAGACTAGAAATAATAATATGAAACAGGCAATGCCTGAAAAGAGCGAAGCTAGCTAGTATGCCAATGTACAACATAAAAATATAGTGATAAACGTTTCGTCGTTTGATTACGAGAATGTGACCTTATATGACATGACCTTTGACAGTCGTTAACTATCGGTAATTTTCGACATACCGATTCTGCATCTGGGAACTGTCGGTACTTTCCGTCCAAATGCAATCGCAACATCTCGGTTAATTTCCGGCAATCTTCGGAAATATGCCGAATGTTCCAAGTTCCGTCCTTGAAACCATAACTCGAGCTATATTTTATTCGCACGCTATAAGAGATACTTTTTATAAAAATAATTAGTCAGCATTATGAACACACCAACTGGATTGTACGTTATATAGACTTTTTATGTTAACAATTTCTGCAGACATCTGCACCAGGGTTCCTAACTGCTTCCGTTTCCGGCAGAAATTTTTCTGGCTGTACCATCCCGCAGGACGTATGCGAAGATGAACTAGACTATTGTACATACGTGCATGTTAACGGTAAAGAGCTTCGCTCGGGCAGCTTTGCTGCCTGAAGAGCTTCGCTCTTATAATCACACTAAATTTATTTATTTATACAAAAGTCTTTATGCTAATGTTCCTCTTGGCGACGCGATCCAAAGATGACAGTGGAAATGTTAGTGTGCACAATATAATCCAAGGCCCGAGCGCGAACAAGGTAAATGTCACAATCACAGGAATAGATGAACATCAAAGTTCAGCTTACCGTTAAACGAGCAGTCAATTACTCCATGGAAGTAGAACGCCATGGATATACCATCTTCGCTAGCCAAGGCTTCTGATTACGTTACACTCCACGAACCCTTGGCAGATATAGGCGTCAGTTCTGGCCCTCTAGCGGAGATTCGAAATTACCACCCTTTACACATGAAATTTTCGACCAATCAAAACGAACGTTACCGATTTACTTCATCGGTGATGTTTACAAACGCACATGGAGGCTTGTGTCATTTTGATGAGATATGTGATCAATGACTTCTATTAATTGATCAATCACTGCGAATGTTTCCCAATGATTGTACGTCTGTGTATTTAGATAAAATACCATGACATAGTCGACAATGTAGCTCTGCACTGGGCGCCGCAATTGTTGTTTACTGTGAAACCAAGACTGGATGTAAAACGCGATTTGATTGGGTGCCCTGGGATTCCAGGGCACGACGGTTTGAACACGACTATATCTGCCAAGGGTTCGTGTAGTGTAACGTAATCAGAAGCCTTGGCTTGCGAAGATGTGGATATACAGTTGAAACATCTCCGATACATAGTTGTAGAAACGCATCGTCATGCCAAGTCCCTACGAGGGCGCCAATGTAATTGCTTCCCCGGATAGAAGTCCGTTCTGAAACCTTGTTGGGGATCTCCTCCAAGCGACGAGTTATATCCTGGAGGGGGAGTATGTAACCCTGGTAAATACTAGCTGCAATATACCGCTCGGTTGGAGAGATCTATTGGCTGAGCGTAAGACTAGTAAGCCAGAGGTCCCGGGTTCGATCCCTAGCAGAGGCAGTGATTTAAATTTAATTTACATTGGCGCCAATGTAGGGACTCTGGAATGATACTCAGGATTGCTCCACAAGCATCGCTGTTACTCCTGGAAATTCGAGGACGAGTTCTTTTCTGGAGGGGGAGTATGTAACCCTGGTAAATACTAGCCGCAATATACCGCTCGGCTACAGAGATCTTCTCTTTAGCTCGATCGGTTGAGCGTAAGACTAGTAAGCCAGAGGTCCCGGGTTCGATCCCTAGCAGAGGCAGTGATTTAAATTTAATTAATCCTGCGCATCTGATCATGCGCTCTGTTACAGAACGACCACGCTGATGTAGTTCATGTTCACACCAAAACATTACAAAGACGTTCATTTTCTTAAGATAACAATAAACTTTATCAACCACATCGATCGGATAAAGTATTTAGAATCAAGGACACAACATACTATAATATCAGCTGCTTATCTCGATCCTTACTGACACTAGTGACGTAACCAACAGGGACAACTTACTGGTATGATAAGTTTGAATGATTTCAATTTCCAAACAGTTAATTTCCTATTTCTAGATAGCAGCTCCCCTGCACTCTCTACCTACGGTGTTTTCATGTCCCACTTGATTCCATATTCATGGGATTGTTACCGTCACGATTCCCGCGAGGTTGACTGCTGAGTATGGTGGACATCATGACCTCACTAGGAAATATGTCCTTATGCGATATGATGTCAGACGTAGTGGTATGGCGGATGTTCAGATGGCTATCTATATTTGTGTAAATATTTTACTCTCGTTTAATCGACTTTGAGTTTGAAACATGGCTGTTATAATGTTGGAATTCTTTGTTCTTTTATTACACCACCTCGCTCTACACCAGCTACGATTTTGGTGGACATCGTTTTAGGTTAAAGGCCGGCGGCCGCTGTTGACGACTGCCCCGTTCCACCGAACCTTTTCTTGCGAAATTCACACTCTAATTCATATCAAATTCCAAACAAATTATCAGTCTTTCCCAGAACAATCACCAGTTGGAATGCTTTATCACAACAAATTACTTCCTTTGATTCTCTAGATTCTTTCAAATCAACTCTTCTTCAAGCATATCAGCAAACCAAAAATGTTTTCCATTTTAAACTAGTGTTTTTGTTATCTCTTCCCTTTCCTAGTTATCTTAAATTTGTTGAAGTTGGGCAATATCCTATAGACATAGACATAGTTATAATGCTGACATAAAACCTTCATCGAACGCTCTGAATATAAAACCATGCGTTAAAGTGTTGACCATATCCCGTTTATTTTGGAGTTTTATCGATATCATTCTGTTTAAGTTGATTATTTTTCTTTTAAAATAAAACATTCATGTATTCATTTGTATATAATTCTGGTTGTGTTTATACATTCAGATTAAGCGGAGAATAGAATAGTTTCAATGTATAGTGCGATCAAGCCATTTATAGCCAAATTTCATGAAACATCGTCGAGTGTGTTCCCTATATATCCACGTATGATTTTAAATGTTTTTATATCAGTTTTTGGTCAAATAAAGGGATGATATTCGCTATTTGTTGAAATCAAGTAATCCTTTATTGTGTAGATCTTCAGTAGGCCATGTGTCGGCATACAAAATGGACGAAAAAAAAACTGTAATATGCAAAAACTTACTCCGAAACGGGCCGTGGAGACACCATTTTTGTGTTACCGAGTCCATGCATGTGACGTAAGTTCCTACCCCGGTGAAATAGCCCTGGGAAAACACTCATGTGAAATCTTTTACAGATGCTCTCCTTTCTCAAGGAAGTCGACAACAATACAATATATACCTTACAAGCACATTTTATTGATGAAAACATCAGACATGATAGCATTACAATGGTTAGGTCGACACAATAATGATGAACAAGGACAGCCTTACAATCATTTAATAGCATGAGTGGCTTCATAGAAGCCAATTTAGTTCATTGTTTTGAGAAAAAAAATCATACATTCTTCTCCAAAAAAACAACAAAAAACAAAAAAACCTTGACATACAGTATCGACTTATTGGTATCAATTCATTTTTCGAAATTATTAATTTGCAACTGCCAACACCCTGAATCCTTGGAGTTACTGGGAGGTTGAAGATCGTGAACTATCCGTCAGTAACACGCTACCATTAGCTGTGAGCGCCTGGTTACCAAGTCTAATGGTTGGCTACTGATCGATTTCTGTCATTCTAGATCGTGTCCAGTCTCCTGATCGGGTTTCTTGTCGAGGTCTACAACACAGAAGCTGTTTTAGGTTTTGCCTGAAGTGGGCACCTTGACAAACGTATACAAGTAAGTTCAGAGGCGAGGTTATAGAGATGATGATGTTTGTTATAAAGCCAATCACATGAACGTATTCATCGACAGTCCCGTTACTAATCATAGCCCAGGAAACAATAAACGCCGCATATGCCGTCGGTATCTCGGCGAGAAGGAATATTGCTAGCATGTACAGGACTACCATGTTGAATGTCCGAGTGTTTTCCGCGTCCCCATTCCCTCTCTCATTGGTCGTCATTTTGCGATTCGCTTTCACGGCTGATTTCCATTTGAGGACAAGTTCGACAGACAGCATCAGCATACCCATACACGGAAGCAGCTGTATGATCACACATCGTGCAAAGTACGTCTGGGCGAAACGTGCCTGTGAATTTCCCAAAATTGGAATTTTCAAAGTCGTCATGATTTCTTCATTGTTAGAAGAGTGAGCATAGACAACGGGATAGTAGGTTAGGGTCATTATCCCGGGGGCGAAGACAGCAACGACAACTAGCAGAATAACAAGCATGAAGATGATACAGTACTTTCTTCGCAAGAGTGAGCTGCTCAGGTAGGTTCGGTGCCACAAAAGTATATAGCGCTGTAGTGCTAGTCCAAAATTCAGCCATATTGAGATTCCGTGACAGATCGGTGACATGTACAATAGTATGGCGTTGATCGCGATACAGTGGTTGTACGGAATGTAAGAGTCATAGTTGCCGAGAGTCAAGTAGTAGAAGAAGTATGGGGAAGGTAACACAACGGTCAGGGAGTCCATCAGTGATATGGCGACCAGTAAGAGGTGGGCTGCTGACAAAAACCGTCCACGAAGAAAAGTCACAACCAGGAGAATGTTTGACAATAGGACAAGCAGAACTACAACAGGATAGAAATAGGAGTAGAAAATCAGCTCCTCGTCGAATTTAAAATACTGAGTGATGTTGAACACCATCGACGTAAATTTGAGAACATCCGAACAAATCCAGGTGCTTCGAAATTCTTCGTTCTGCTTACAAAATGTTGTAACTCCCCCAAAGTTGATTATTGTGTGATCGGAGAGAATGTTAGAACATTTTACGATACCTTGTTGACGTTTGAATATACTTGCGCAATATGCCACCGGAAAACCAAATAATTTTGAGGCGTTCTCATATTCTTCCCTACTTTGAATGTTAAATCCTCGTTCTTCGCTAATAATCTTTACATATTTCAAGGTCTGCAGAGCGGACATGACAACTGGTGACAAAATCCCGAATTTGTCGGAAACTAACATAGCCAGCTTTAAACAAGTTTCCATCCAGTCAAATCTTGTGCCGTTCACAGAGGCTTCAAATGTTCCACAGAACTCCCTGGCCTCGGTCGTTATGTTGTCCATCCCCTCCATCGTTTCACTATACTCTTGTCGATCTAGGGCTTCCGCTGTCTATATAAAGGACTCCTGTGACGTAAATATGGCCGGACACATTATCTGTCGAACACGTTGAGATCAGATGCTAAATACGTTACAGAAGAATTAACCCCCTGTACACGATACAGTTATAGAATATGCAAGTCACTGTGGAATAAATAGTCCATACCATTGAGTACAGTTAATGTCGGTGCAGCTAATGCAAAATGTTGATACTAAAATTTCAGAAATTTAGATATAAAATTGCAATGCTAAATAAACACAAACAGCAATTAATGTCGACAGGGTTCGGTTAATTCTAAAATTAATGTAACAAATTTAGATTTGATGTCCAGTAATTGAGATAAAATAGACGGAAATAAGAAAACTGGTTAAGTTTTTAATGTAATTCTGCATTTTTGGGGTGGTGGTGGTATTGTTTTGATCTTGTTCCTAACTTTTAAAGTCATTCATTTTACAACGTTTTTCTATATGATTATTAATTGATCTGTATCATATTTGATCTTTGATAAATTCTGGTAGAAGGAATTGTCAAAACTTCATTGTTACTGATGAAAGAGTCTATCTTGTCCGTTTCGGTGATTTGATGATAGAAGCATTTCACTATCGACAGCTTTAAACCACGCAACATCTTTATTGTTATCGGAAACTCCGTTTCACCTCACTATCACTTCAACCAGCTCAACAAACACGGCCATTTTTGTATTTCTTGGAAATGACGCCATCGCCGCCTCCCACGGAGTCTTCTCCACGAAGATGTCTAGCGGTTCCCTTTATCTTTAGTAAGCGACATCTCGTTTTCAATTTCAGTGAACGCATTAGGTGAAGAGTATTTGGAGCTTTCTGGAGGTATGTAAATACACTCAATTGAAATATAAAAATTGTTTTTTTTTAAATTGTAAGCCAGTGTACAAATTCAATTTGATGAAAATTGAACCTTGACTGTAATGCTGTTTTGTAAATTATGGCAATTCCATCAGATTTTCTGACACATTCTTGTCTATTTTTTTTATTTTTTTTTTTTACATCAGAACAGTTACCTGGCACATTAAGAATATCATAATCATCCGTTTTACTTTTTACACATATAACTTTACAGAATACACATACCACTGTCATATCAAAAAAAAAATCACATTTTCTATGCAAGCAATGCTATGTAAGAATTTCAATACAATCAGCGCCGTGCTAAGTCCACCAAGAGAAGGGTACAGAGCGTTCTCATGAGTTTGTCAAATCCTGCTAAGATAAGGTAATATTACGCATCAAAAGATTTCTCATAATTTCAGTATCGGTATAATGTATTACAGGCTTAGTCTTGTGTTAAACGTGTCCAGTTCTTCTTAAACTCACATTTTCAAAAAATAAAATCACTTTATATCAATTCTAATGTCATCTTGTGAAAATATTTGTGTTGTATACTGTTCCATAAGTGGAAAACTTGTGCCCGATCTGTATATTTATGATACAATAAAAATATGTTAAAACTAAAACCATCACCACGCCTGGCGGTAAAAGTGATAGATTTGTTGGTAAGTTATAAGCATTGATGACCGCTTCTAGACATGATTGTCAAAACATTAATTACCACCCAACACATTTCGACAATGATTGTCAAAGCATTAATTACCACCCAACAAATTTCGACAATGATCGTCAAAACATTAATTACCACCCAACACATTTCGACAGAGTACATTCGAGTCAGGTAGTTTAGGCTTGTTGACAACCTGATTGGTATAGGTGGAAAAATTGCGTCATGAGATATTATTCTTCGATAGAACGAATAGTGTTTTTTTTTTCGTCATATGGAAACTGTTTAAATGTGATTTTACTCAAAATGTCCATTTTAACAAAGGGCGTTGTATTTTCACGAGCATCACATGCTTTGAAGACATCAACATACACAATTCTTACGTTTCATTTGATACCATTTCCTGGGAAACCAATCAATCACACACGTTTCATATAATCGCTTCACGGAAGTGTTGACCTATATCACATCAGACAGAAATACTCATGGTGGGCGAGTGTTGACCTACGTCAGATCCGAGACAGAAATACTGACGGAGGGCGAGTGTTAACCTACGTCACATCAGACAGAAATACTCATGGTGGGCGAGTGTTGACCGACGTCAGATCAAATACAGAAATACTCACGGAGGGCGAGTGTTGACCTACGTCAGATCAAATACAGAAATACTGACAGAGGGCGAGTGTTGACCTACGTTAGAACAGAGACAGAAATACTGACGGAGGGCGAGTGTTGACCTATGTCACATCACATACAGAAATACTGACGGAGGGCAAGTGTTGACCTACGTCACATCAGACAGAAATACTCATGGTGGGCGAGTGTTGACCGACGTCAGATCAAATACAGAAATACTGACGGAGGGCGAGTGTTGACCTACGTTAGATCACAGACAGAAATACTGACGGAGGGCGAGTGTTGACCTGGGTTAGATCCGAGACAGAAATACTGACGGAGGGCGAGTGTTGACCTACGTTAGATCAGATACAGAAATACTCGCGGTGGGCGATTGTTGACCTGGGTTAGATCCGAGACAGAAATACTGACGGAGGGCGAGTGTTGACCTACGTCAGATCACAAACATAAATAGTGACGGAGGGCGAGTGTTGACCTACTGACCGTCAGATCACAGACAGAAATACTGACGGAGGGGAGTGTTGACCTACGTCAGATCACAGACAGAAATACTGACGGAGGGCGAGTGTTGGCCTACGTCAGATCAGATACAGAAATACTCACGTTGGGAGAGTGTTGACCTGGGTTAGATCACAGACAGAAATACTGACGGAGGGCGAGTGCTGACCTACGTTAGAACAGATACAGAAATACTGACGGAGGGCGAGTGTTGACCTACGTCAGATCAAAGACAGAAATACTGACGAGGGCGAATGTTGACCTACGTTAGATCAGAGACAGAAATACTCACGGAGGGCGAGTGTTGACCTACGTCAGATCACAGACAGAAATACTGACGGTGGGCGAGTGTTTACCCATGTCAGATCGCAGACAGAAATAGTGACGGAGGGCGAGTGTTGACCTACGTTAGATCAGAGACAGAATTACTCACGGAGGGCGAGTGTTGACCTACGTCAGATCACAGACAAAAATACTCACTGTTGATGAGCTTTTACCTACGTCATATCATTAACTAGAATTGTCCTGGACAATTTGACGGGTTTTTCACACGTTTGACAAACTTATGGAAGCATTTACCTTGACGACCTTGAATGCAGGTAAAGTTAATTCATTTAAACAAACTTGTAAGACCGTTATTCAAGCATGCTACAGACCCAATATCAACTTCCTGGGCCTCTTGGCTATTCAGAAGTCATTTCAAGATTTTAGCCAATTTGACATCTTCGACCTTGAATGTACATCAAGGTCACTCATTTTAACTTGGTATCACTTCACCCCAGCATGCTACAGACCAAATATCAAGTCCATGAGCCTCTTGGTTATTGAGAAGATGTCGTTTAAAGATTTAGCAAACATTGTGCCATCATGGAAATTTTCAAAATGGCGTACATCATGAACCGGAAGTGCTAAACAAAACCTGAAGGTACCAAAATCATCAATCAAAAAGTTGGAAAATTGGTGACCTTTGACATCATAGTGAACTTTTTTATTTGACCTCTGACTTAAACATTTGTAGAAAGAAAAAGTTAGCCCTAGCCATTATCTACAATTAATATAATTACATGACCTCTTTATAATGAAAACTTTTTGAATTAGGGTCATTGTAAATTTTCAACAAATAACGTCATGGCGCCATATTTGATATTGGACCTACCCCAGAGCACCAAGACTTGGTCAGAACCATCTCATAGTCATTTTGTCAAAGTTTGTGCTGAATCCCACTGGTGGAATTTGAGACAAGAGATCCCAGAGGGATCTTGGCGCACACCATTGAATGATCTTTATACATTCTATGTCAGATTGATCTTCTCCCTACTTTTCCCTTCATTTTACTAATTTGTGCAAATTGAGAAACATCCCTCCAGTACTTTTCAAACAAGGGAATCCTAGCTATATAAGATATTTGAGATTTAGCGATAATAGCTGTTTGCTTGCCAGATTGTTTTCAGGACAGACTGGTCCCAAAATGCAATACGAGGGACTACATATGAAATTTGAGAAAGATCCCTTCAGTACTTTATGAGAAATAGCGATAACAAACTTCAATTGTCAAAATCCAAGATGGCTGCCTGTAGGCCTAGTTGTTTTCTAACTGGTCCAAAAATGGAATATGCTTAACTTGGGACCAAGGCCAACCGACAAATGAAATTTGAGAAAGATCCCTTCAGCACTTTCTGAGAAATAGCGATAACAATCTTCAATTGTCAAATTCCAAGATGGCTGCCTTTCGGCCTTTTTGTTTCCGATTGGTCTCAAAATGCAATATGCATAACTAAGCACCAAGGGGAACCTACATATTAAATTTGGGAAAGATCCCTTAAGTACTTTCTGAGAAATAGCGATAACAAATTTCAATTGTCAAAATGCAAGATGGTTGCCTGTCGGCCATGTTGTTTTCTGATTAGTCTCAAAATGTAATATGCATAACTAAGCACCAAGGGCAAACTACATATGAAATTTGAGAAAGATCCCTTAAGTACTTTCTGAGCAATAGCGATAACAAACTTCAATTGTCAAAATGCAAGATGGTTGCCTGTCGGCCATGTTGTTTTACGATTAGTCTCAAAATGTAATATGCATAACTAGGCACCAAGGGGAACCTACATATGAAATTTGAGAAAGATCCCTTCATGAGAAATAGCGGTAACAAACTTCAACTATCGGAATCCAAGATGGCTGCCTGATGATGGTGGGCTAAAAAACCTAAAATGCGAGTTGTGGGCATCCAAAAATATAAAGACATCAAAATCATCAGAATGGCATACTGCATCATACTCCGAAAGAATTTTTGAAAATGAAAATGAAGATTTTCTAAAAATAGACAAACTTGACCCCTTAGCGAGCTTTTTTATTTGACCTCTGACCTTAAAGTTGTAAAATATAAAAGTTAGCCCCAGTCATTATCTACAAATAATATAGTTACATGACCTCTGTATAATGAACACTTTTAAGTTGGGAAACTCCCTATAAATTTTGCGAGGATATTATTTTTGAAGCATCGCGTGACTGTTTTGAAACACAAACACACTATAGCTAACAAGTCGAAATGTTCCATCTGGGTTAGTTGGATAACGATGTTACACATTGTTA
Source organism: Pecten maximus (assembly GCF_902652985.1). Lineage (NCBI taxonomy): Eukaryota > Metazoa > Mollusca > Bivalvia > Pectinida > Pectinidae > Pecten > Pecten maximus. Next base: position 32,245,491 of record NC_047017.1, on the reverse strand, counting down.
AATATGTATGTGCATATAAGTGTTAACCCTTTTCATAGTAGTCAAAGACAGTAGCGAAGTACTGGTACAGACTGTATACATATTCTACCAAGTCCGTTATTAGGTATAGACATAGCAGCAAAATACGAGCAGCGTACGTACTTATTGTTCGCTTGTTTGAACTGTTCCCATCTACTGTACTGCTTCCTAGTGTAATTCTAGGATTGTATTTGACCATTTGGCCATTCTTCTCTTTGTTGCTGAAGCTATTACCGTTTTCAATTGAGGTCGACTCACGCGGGACGCCATTTTTGTTTTCAAGTGTTGTAGTTTGTTGTGCGCATGAGTTAAATCGTGTATGACACAAAATTTACATATCCATACTGTTGATCAACGAATTGTGATTACCTTTTATAATCAATAATTTATGTTTTTAATGTACAGATTTCATCAAAATAAAAGTGTCATCGTTCATAAGGTTATATATATATATTTTTTAAATATATACGCAATAATATGAAAAAAATGCAAAATAAAAATTGGTTTACCGTTATATCTCTGTAATATCACTGACGTCATGTAAGGATTCTGTCACACAACCAATGAATGTTTACGTGACGTTCGATGACTAGTACGGTATGTACCGTCATCAGACAAATGATTCGGGCAGCATGTGTACATAGATTTTACCACTTTCCATGAATTGCTTGTCTTTTCCATGAAATGCCTCACCTGGATTTCATCACATAGATAGGCATATAGTTCGTGTTCACACCATAACATTACTAACTCGGTCAAGTTATACACAAGATCCAATTTCAGCGGTCATTTGTTAAGGTTAAAGGTCAAATTTGAAAAGTTTCTATAATAAATCCATTTGCAAGATATCTCGTAAACGGAACGGAATGGATACTGACATGTGAACGAAACCGTAATTCTCACTTTTAAAGTTGATAAAGCGAGAGCGGAATATTGCGTGGAAACCACTGAAAAAGTACAAGAAGAATCAGACCAGATGGTCCGGAATATTAAGCGACTTCTGCTTCATCGACGACACCTGTCATGTAAAACAAGGTCGAATCCGTGTTAAGTCATATCCTTAAAACTAGAACCAGTCAATCGACAATAAAACGACCACACTGATGTAGTCCATGTTCACACCAAAACATTACAAAAACGTTCAATTTCCTAAGATAACAATAAACTTTATCAACCACATCGATCGGATATAGCATTTAGAATCAAGGACACAACAGACTATAATATCAGCTGCTTATACCGATCTTTACTGACAACGTAACCAACAGGGACAACTTACTTGTATGATAAATTTGAATGATTTCAATTTCCAAATAGTTAATTTCCTATTTCTAGATAGCAGCGTCCCTACATTCTCTACCTACGGTGTGTTCATGTCCCAGTTGATTCCATATTCATGGGATTGTTACCGTCACGATTTCTGCGCGGTCGACTGCTGAGTATGGTGGACATCATGACGTCACTAGGAAATATTTCCTTATGCGATATGATGTCAGACGTAGTGGTAGGGCGTATGTTCAGATGGCTATCTATATTTGTGTAAATATTTTACTCTCGTTTAATCGACTTTGAGTTTGAAACATGGCTGTTATAATGTTGGAATTCTTTGCTCTTTTATTACACCACCTCGCTCTACAACAACTACGATTTTGGTGGACATCGTTTTAGGTTAAAGGTCAAAGGCCGGTGGCCGCTCTTGACGACTGTCCCGTTCCACCGAACCTTTTCTTGCGAAATTCACACTCTAATTCATATCAAATTCCATACGAATTATCAGTCTTTCCCAGAACAATCACCAGCTGGATTGCTTTATCACCACAAATTACTTCCTTTGATTCTCTAGATTCTTTCAAATCAACTCTTCTTCAAGCATATCAGCAAACCAAAAATGTTTTCCATTTTAAACTAGTGTTTTTGTTATCTCTTCCCTTTCCTAGTTATCTCAAATTTGTTGAAGTTGGGCAATATTCTATAGACATAGACATAGTTATAATGCTGACATAAAACCTTCATCGAACGCTCTGAATATAAAACCATGCGTTGCAAAGTGTTGACCATATCCCGTTTATTTTGGAGTTTTATCGATATCCTTTTGTTTAAGTTGATTATTTTTCTTTTAAAATAAAACATTCATGTATTCATTTGTATATAATTCTAGTTGTGTTTATACATTCAGATTAAGCGGAGAATAGGATAGTTTCAATATATAGTGCGATCATGCCTTTTATAGCCAAATTTCATGAAACATGGTCGAGTGTGTTCCCTATATCCACGTATGATTTTAAATGTGTTTTTATATCAGTTTTTGGCCAAATAAAGGGATGATATTCGCTATTTGTTGAAATCAAGTAATCCTTTATTGTGTAGATCTTCAGTAGGCCATGTTTCGACATACAAAATGGACGGAAAAAAAACTGTAATATGCAAAAACTTACTCCGAAACGGGCCGTGGAGACACCATTTTTGTGTTACCCAGTCCATGCATGTGACGTAAGTTCCTACCCCTGTGAAATAGCCCTGGGAATACACTCATGTGAAATCTTTTACAGATGCTCTCCTTTCATAAGGAAGTCGACAACAATACAATATATACCTTACAAGCACATTTTATTGATGAAAACATCAGACATGATAGCATTACAATGGTTAGGTCGACACAATGATGATGAACAAGGACAGCCTTACAATCATTTAATAACATGAGTGGCATCATAGAAGCCAATTTAGTTCATTGTTTTGAGAAAAAAAAAACATACATTCTTCTCCAAAAAAACAACAACAACAAAAACTAAAAAAAACTTGACATACAGTACCGACTTATTGGTATAAATTCATTTTTCGAAATTATTAATTTGCAAGTAACAACTGCAAACACCCTGAATCCTTGGAGTTACTGGGAGGTTGAAGATCGTGAACTATATGACGCAGATATCCTTTAACTCTACAATACCATTTATCAAATGGAATTTAATATTGAACACTAGCATAAGTTTTACTGAATTTAAGATGTGTTAAGCGCGAGTAGTGTTATGTATGAAACCACAATTATCATCGCCTAGTGCTATTTTGATTCGAGTTCTGTTGATATTTCATTGTTTATCGTAACATACCAAACACTACTGGTTTCAATAGTCATATGCTTGATATTCCTCGATAACACACCAAACAATGTTATAAAGTATCCAATGTGTAGTTACCCATCAGTAACACACCAAACAATGTTATAAAGTATCCAATGTGTAGTTACCCATCAGTAACACGCTACCATTAGCTGTGAGCGCCTGGTTACCAAGTCTAATGGTTGGCTACTGATCGATTTCTGTCATTCTAGATCGTGTCCAGTCTCCTGATCGGGTTTCTTGTCGAGGTCTACAACACAGAAGCTGTTTTAGGTTTTGCCTGAAGTGGGCACCTTGACAAACGTATACAAGTAAGTTCAGAGGCGAGGTTATAGAGATGATGATGTTTGTTATAAAGCCAATCACACGAACGTATTCATCGACAGTCCCGTTACTAATCATAGCCCAAGAAACATTAAACGTCGCATATGCCGTCGGTATCTCGGCGAGAAGGAATATTGCTAGCATGTACAGGACTACCATGTTGAATGTCCGAGTGCTTTCCGCGTCCCCATTCCCTCTCTCATTGGTCGTCATTTTGCGATTCGCTTTCACGGCTGATTTCCATTTGAGGACAAGTTCGACAGACAGCATCAGCATACCCATACACGGAAGCAGCTGTATGATCATACATCGTGCAAAGTACGTCTGGGCGAAACGTGACTGTGAATTTCCCAAAATTGGACTTTTCAAAGTCGTCATGATTTCTTCATTGTTAGAAGAGTGAGCATAGACAACAGGATAGTAGGTTAGGGTCATTATCCCGGGGGTGAAGACAGCAACGACAACTAGCAGAATAACAAGCATGAAGATGATACAGTACTTTCTTCGCAAGAGTGAGCTGCTCAGGTAGGTTCGGTGCCACAAAAGTATATAGCGCTGTAGTGCTAGTCCAAAATTCAGCCATATTGAGATTCCGTGACAAATCGGTGATATGTACAATAGTATGGCGTTGATCGCGATACAGTGGTTGTACGGAATGTAAGAGTCATAGTTGCCGAGAGTCAAGTAGTAGAAGAAGTATGGGGAAGGTAACACAACGGTCAGGGAGTCCATCAGTGATATGGCGACCAGTAAGAGGTGGGCTGCTGACAAAAACCGTCCCCGAAGAAAAGTCACCACCAGGAGAATGTTTGACAATAGGACAAGCAGAACTACAACAGGATAGAAATAGGAGTAGAAAATCAGCTCCTCGTCGAATTTAAAATACTGAGTGATGTTGAACACCATCGACGTAAATTTGAGAACATCCGAACAAATCCAGGCGCTTTGAAATTCTTCGTTCTGCTTACAAAATGTTGTAACTCCCCCTAAGTCGAGTATTGTGTGATTGGAGAGAATATTAGAACATTTTACGATACGATGTTGTCGTTTGAATATACTTGCGCAATATGCCACCGGAAAACCAAATAATTTTGAGGCGTTCTCATATTCTTCCCTACTTTGAATATTATATCCTCGTTCTTCGATAATAATCTTTACATATTTGAAGTTCTGCAGAGCGGACATGACAACTGGTGACAAAATCCCGAATTTGTCGGAAACCAACATAGCCAGCTTTAAACAAGTTTCCATCCAGTCAAATCTTGTGCCGTTCACAGAGGCTTCAAATGTTCCACAGAACTCCCTGGCCTCGGTCGTTATGTTGTCCATCCCCTCCATCGTTTCACTAAACTCTTGTCGATCTAGGGCTTCCGCTGTCTATATAAAGGACTCCTGTGACGTAAATATGGCCGGACACATTATCTGTCGAACACGTTGGGATCAGATGCTAAATACGTTACAGGAGTATTAACCCCCTGTACACGATACAGTTATAGAATATGTAAGTCACTGTGGAATAAATAGTCCATACCATTGAGTACAGTTAATGTCGGTGCAGCTAATGCAAAATGTTAATACTAAAATTTCAGAAATCTAGATATAAAATTGCAATGCTAAATAAACACAAACAGCAATTAATGTCGACAGGGTTCGATTTAATTCTAAAATTAATGTAACAAATTTAGATTTGATGTCCAGTAATTGAGATAAAATAGACGGAAATAAGAAAACTGGTTTAAGTTTTTAATGTAATTCTGCATTTGTTGGTGGCTGGCAGTGGTGGTGGTGGTAGTGTCTTGTTCTTGTTCCTACCTTTTAAAGTCGTTCATTTTACTACGTTTTTCTATATGATTATTAATTGATCTGTATCATATTTGATCTTTGATAAATTCTGGTAGAAGGAATTGTCAAAACTTCATTGTTACTGATGAAAGGGTCAATCTTGTCCGTTTCGGTGATTTGATGAATCGCATATTCGATCACGTTACTTTTACAAGCATTTCACTATCGACAGCTTTAAACCACGCGAAATCTTTATTGTTATCGGAAACTCCGTTTCACCTCACTATCACTTCCACCAGCGCAACAAGCACGGCCATTTTTGTATTTCTTGGAAATGACGCCATCGCCGCCTCCCACGGAGTCTTCTCCACGAAGATGTCTAGCGGTTCCCTTTATCTTTAGTAAGCGACATCTCATTTTCAATTTCAGTGAACGCATTAGGTGAAGAGTATTTGGAGCTTTTTGGAGGTATGTAAATACACTCAATTGAAATATAAAAATTGTTTTTTAAAATTGTAAGCCAGTGTACAAATTCAATTTGATGAAAATTGAACTTTGACTGTAATGCTGTTTTGCAAATTATGGCAATTCCATCAGATTTTCTGACACATTCTTGTCTATTTTTTTTTTACATAAGAAGTTACCTGGCACATTAAGAATATCATAATCATCCGTTTTACTTTTTACACGTATAACTTTACAGAATACACATACCACTGTCATATAAATTTTTTTTTTTTTTAAATCACATTTTCTATGCACAATCAGCACCGTGCTAAGTCCGCCAAGAGAAGGGTACAGAGCGTGTCAAATCCTGCAAAGATCAGGTAATATTACGCATCAAAAGATTTCTCATAATTTCAGTATCGGTATAATGTATTACGGGCTTAGTCTTGTGTTACAATTTTTGTAAACGTGTCCAGTTCTTCTTAAACTCACATTTTCAAAAAATAAAATCACTTTATATAAATTTTAATGTCATCTTGTGAAAATATTTGTGTTGTATACTGTTCCATAAGTTGGAAAACTTGTGCCCGATCCCTTTGTATATTTATGATACAATAAAATATGTTTAAACTAAAACCATCACCACGCCTTGCGGTAAAAATGATAGATTTGTTGGTAAGTTATAAGCACTGATGACCGCTTCTAGACATGATTGTCAAAACATTAATTACCACCCAACACATTTCGACAGAGTACATTCGAGTAAAGTAATTTACGCTTGTTGAGATCCGGATTGCTATAGGTGGAAAAATTGCATCATGAGATATTATTCTTCCATATGGAAACTGTTTCAATGTGATTTTACTCAAAATGTCCATTTTAACAAAGGGCGTTGTATTTTCACGAGCATCACATGCTTTGAAGACATCAACATACACAATCCTTACGTTTCATTTGATACCACTTCCTGGGAAATCAATCAATCACACACGTTTCATATAATCGCTTCACGGGAGTGTTGACCTATATCACATCAGACAGAAATACTCATGGTGGGCGAGTGTTGACCTACGTCAGATCCGAGACAGAAATACTGACGGAGGGCGAGTGTTAACCTACGTCACATCAGACAGAAATACTCATGGTGGGCGAGTGTTGACCTACGTTAGATCACAGACAGAAATACTGACGGAGGGCGAGTGTTGACCTACGTCACATCACAGATAGAAATACTGACGGAGGGCGAGTGTTGACCTACGTCAGATCACAGACAGAAATACTCATGGTGGGCGAGTATTGACCTACGTCACATCACAGATAGAAATACTGACGGAGGGCGAGTGTTGACCTACGTCAGATCACAGACAGAAATACTCATGGTGGGCGAGTATTGACCTACGTCAGATCACAGAGAGAAATACTCACGGAAGACGAGTGTTGACCAACGTTAGATCACAGACAGAAATACTCGCGGTGGGCGAGTGTTGACCTGGGTTAGGTAATTCATTTAAACAAACTTGTAAAACCGTTATTCAAGCATGCTACAGACCCAATATCAACTTCCTGGGCCTCTTGGCTATTCAGAAGTCATTTCAAGATTTTAGCCAATTTGACATCTTCGACCTTGCATGTACATCAAGGTCACTGATTTTAACTTGGTAGCACTTCACCCCAGCATGCTACAGACCAAATATAAAGTCCATGAGCCTCTTGGTTATTGAGAAGATGTCGTTTAAAGATTTAGCAAAGATTGTGCCATCATGGAAATTTTCAAAATGGCGTACATCATGAACCGGAAGTGCTAAACAAAACCTGAAGGTACCAAAATCATCAGAATGACATCAGTATAAAAAATCAAAAAGTTGGAAAATTGGTAACCTTTGACCTCAGTGAATTTTTTTATTTGACCTCTGACTTTAAAATTTGTAAAAAGAAAAAGTTAGCTCTAGCCATTATCTACAATTAATATAATTACATGACCTCTTTATAATGAAACATTTTTGAATTAGGGTCATTTTAAACTTTTCAACAAATAACGCCATGGCAGCCATATTTGATATTGGACCTACCCCAGAGCACCAAGACTTGGTCAGTACCATCTCATAGTCGTTTTGTCAAAGCTTGTGCTGAATCCCACTGGTGGAATTTGAGAAAAGAGATCCCAGAGGGATCTTGGCGCACACCATTGAATGATCTTTATACATTCTATGTCAGATTGATCTTCTCCCTACTTTTCCCTTCATTTTACTAATTTGTGCAAATTGAGAAACATCCCTCCAGTACTTTTCAAACAAGGGAATCCTAGCTATATAAGAAATTTGAGATTTAGCGATAATGTTTTTTTGTTTGCCAGATTGTTTTCAGGACAGACTGGTCCCAAAATGCAATACGAGGGACCAAGGCGAACCGACAAATGAAATTTGAGAAAGATCCCTTCAGTACTTTCTGACAAATAGCGATAACAATCTTCAATTGTCAAAATCCAAGATGGCTGCCTGTCGGCCATGTTGTTTTCTGATTGGTCTCAAAATGAAATATGCATAACTAGGCACCAAGGGGAACCTACATTTAAAATTTGAGAAATATCCCTTAAGTACTTTCTCAGAAAAAGCGATAACAAACTTCAATTGTCAAAATCCAAGATGGCTGCTTGTCGGCCATGTTGTTTTCCGATTGGTCTCAAAATGCAATATGCATAACTAGGCACCAAGGGGAACCTACATATGAAATTTGAAAAAGATCCCTTCAGTACTTTCTAAGAAATAGGGATAACAAACTTCAATTGTCAAAGTCCAAGATGGCTGCCTGTCGGCCATGTTGTTTTCCGATTGGTCTCAAAATGAAATATGCATAACTAGGCACCAAGGGGAACCTACATATGAAATTTGAGAAAAATCCCTTCAGTACTTTCTCAGAAATAGCGATAACAAACTTCAAGGGTCAAAATCCAAGATGGCTGCCTGTCGGCCATGTTGTTTTCCGATTGGTCTCAAAATGAAATATGCATAACTACGGACCAAGGGAAACCTACATATGAAATTTGAGAAAGATCCCTTCAGTACTTTCTCAGAAATAGCGATAACAAACTTCAAGGGTCAAAATCCAAGATGGCTGCCTGTCGGCCATGTTGTTTTCCGATTGGTCTCAAAATGCAATATGCATAACTAGGCACCAAGGGGAACCTACATATGAAATTTGAGAAAGATCCCTTCAGTTCTTTCTCAGAAATAGCGATAACAAACTTCAATTGTCAAAGTCCAAGATGGCTGCCTGTCGGCCATGTTGTTTTCCGATTGGTCTCAAAATGCCATATGCATAACTAGGCACCAAGGGGAACCTACATATGAAATTTGAGAAAAATCCCTTCAGTACTTTCTCAGAAATAGCGATAACAAACTTCAAGGGTCAAAATCCAAGATGGCTGCCTGTCGGCCATGTTGTTTTCCGATTGGTCTCAAAATGAAATATGCATAACTAGGCACCAAGGGGAACCTACATATGAAATTTGAGAAAAATCCCTTCAGTACTTTCTCAGAAATAGCGATAACAAACTTCAAGGGTCAAAATCCAAGATGGCTGCCTGTCGGCCATGTTGTTTTCCGATTGGTCTCAAAATGCAATATGCATAACTAGGCACCAAGGGGAACCTACATATGAAATTTGAGAAAGATCCCTTCAGTACTTTCTGAGAAATAGTGATAACAAACTTCAATTGTCAAAATACAAGATGGCTGCCTGTCGGCCATGTTGTTTTCTGATTGGTCTCAAAATGCAATATGCATAACTAGGCACCAAGGGGAACCTACATATGAAACTTGAGAAAGATCCCTTCAGTACTTTCTCAGAAATAGCGATAACAAACTTCAAGGGTCAAAATCCATGATGGCTGCCTGTCGGCCATGTTGTTTTCCGATTGGTCTCAAAATGCAATATGCATAACTAGGCACCAAGGGGAACCTACATATGAAATTTGAGAAAGATCCCTTCAGTTCTTTCTCAGAAATAGCGATAACAAACTTCAATTGTCAAAGTCCAAGATGGCTGCCTGTCGGCCATGTTGTTTTCCGATTGGTCTCAAAATGCCATATGCATAACTAGGCACCAAGGGGAACCTACATATGAAATTTGAGAAAAATCCCTTCAGTACTTTCTCAGAAATAGCGATAACAAACTTCAAGGGTCAAAATCCAAGATGGCTGCCTGTCGGCCATGTTGTTTTCCGATTGGTCTCAAAATGAAATATGCATAACTAGGCACCAAGGGGAACCTACATATGAAATTTGAGAAAAATCCCTTCAGTACTTTCTCAGAAATAGCGATAACAAACTTCAAGGGTCAAAATCCAAGATGGCTGCCTGTCGGCCATGTTGTTTTCCGATTGGTCTCAAAATGCAATATGCATAACTAGGCACCAAGGGGAACCTACATATGAAATTTGAGAAAGATCCCTTCAGTACTTTCTGAGAAATAGTGATAACAAACTTCAATTGTCAAAATACAAGATGGCTGCCTGTCGGCCATGTTGTTTTCTGATTGGTCTCAAAATGCAATATGCATAACTAGGCACCAAGGGGAACCTACATATGAAACTTGAGAAAGATCCCTTCAGTACTTTCTCAGAAATAGCGATAACAAACTTCAAGGGTCAAAATCCATGATGGCTGCCTGTCGGCCATGTTGTTTTCCGATTGGTCTCAAAATGCAATATGCATAACTAGGCACCAAGGGGAACCTACATATGAAATTTGAGAGAGATCCCTTTAGTACTTTCTGACAAATAGCGATAACAAACTTCAATTGTCAAAATCCAAGATGGCTGCCTGTCGGACATGTTATTTTCCGATTGGTCTCAAAATGCAATATGCATAACTAGGCACCAAGGGGAACCTACATATGAAATTTGAGAAAGATCCCTACAGTACTTTCTGAGGATTAGCGATAACAAGAATTGTTTACGGACGGACGGACGGACGACGGACCACAGACGCAGGGCGATTTGAACAGCCCACCATCTGATGATGGTGGGCTAAAAAACCAAATCGATATGGTGTGCATTATACGCATATTTGATAAGGCTCTAAGGTGTTTCTTAACATTACACTTGTGATAACGATGTAGAACAAGTAATATACAATGTGTGGCCGATTGCGATCCTCTTCGGGCGATTAAATGTGTTTTCTGCATAAATGACCTCTGCAACTATTGAATCTAATTTCTTTTTTAGAATAAGAAAAAAACCCAAGTAATGTTGTGACTTAATATGTACATATAACCTCAGTGACGTATTGGGGAATCAGTGTTAAAGTAATCCCGGTTGATCCTTGTTACAACGTGCTAAATAATCCCGAAGGTTTTGAGATATTGCGGTTTTGTCGCTATTGGTTTTTATAAAAAAAAATTTCAATTAAAAGATGAGTTTTCAATTCAGTTGATAAGCCAGACTTTGCTGAATTCAGAAAAGAAAAAAAGATTTTTGTAACTATGCCATGAGCATATGGGATGGTTACCAATCCGGTACACCCGAGTTCTCCGCTGGTGTTTAAGCAGTTTCGAGTTGTCAGCATAGGATATTGTAAATAAGATGCATGTTACTTGGCATAGGTAGGTTTTTATGTGTTTACTACCGTTTCCTCGACCCTTTAAAGAGGCCTGTCCTTGAATGAATTGTTACGTTTGCATAAATGCAAAAATTACAAAAACAAAAGGCCAACTCTGGTAATTTTCACATCACTACCACGTCAGCAAATTGCGACGCCCGGGTGTAAAGCTCAAGAGCGTCTTCGTTGCCACAGGTGTAAAATACGGAAATGTTTAATTTTTCTATTTAACTATTACCAATCAATATAATAAGACTTGATAATATATCATTCCGATAAACTGAGATTTATTGTCATTTTGATCGTTGATTTTGCTGTATATGTTGCATAATTCGTGGATTGGGTCATAATTTGGTCATACCCGCCTACACTGTTATATTGTTCCATGGTCGGGTTATTTTCCTTGAAGGACAACATTATCACATCAAAAAAGAGAAAAAAATATCTCAACCGTTCTTCCGATCGTATCTTCGGCGTTTATTTTCTATAGAAATTATCGTTGCCCGGTTGTGAAATTCATCGACCCGGTCAGTATGATTGAACCCGGTGACCCCTCCCTAACAGGAAAGTCTGACTTCATTAAATTCACACTGGGGAAACCTGGCTTTCTGAGGGGACTCTTTGTTCTTCAACAACAAAACCCCTCAACTGCTTCCATTCAGGAGTGATTAATATAAAGCATTATTCTATTTATAACTAATTTCACAATTGTGGTAAAATAAATAGTAAATGAATTTTTTTTCTGTATTTAAGTTCTGCCAAGTTTTTTTTTTTTAATTTTGAAATCCAATAAGGAGCTGATCATGAGACTTCAAGAGTCCTAAAAATTAATACAACATTTTAATTAAAATGCTATATAGAGTATGGATACAGACTTTGACAGAGACTGTGCTCATCTAATATTGTCTATATTTTAAAGTTAAACAAAGCAGAATTTAAACCCACCAATTGCAAGGTAAAGGATTAGGAAACATTCTTTCATGCGCCTCCTAAATATTGGGGTACCTTATTACAGCCTGGACCCTGTCCAGCCATCGTTCGCCCTCTGTATCCCTTAGTAAGTAAATGGATTTACATTGTATAAGAATTGTTTGTTAAGGGTCTCGACGAGCAAGGTATTTTGAAGAACTGAAAATATTTGTGTTGGATTTTTTTTACAATCTATTTCTTTGGAGTGGAGAAGAATTAAACATGATGAAATACTCTCTAGTATTAAATGATGGTTTGCTATATATAGGCAGCATCCAACTGGTAACAAGAGATCCCAGAGGGATCTTGGCGCCCACCATTGAATGATCTTCATAGGTTCCATGTCAGATTGATCTTTTCTCTACTTTTCCCTTCCTCTAAGTCTTACTAATCCGTGTAAATTCAGAAACAGCCCTCTATAGCTAGTACTTTTCAAACAAGGGGAACCTATATATAAAATTTAAGATTTAGCGATAATGGCTGTCTGTCGACCATGTTGTTTTTGGATTGGTCCCAATATGCAAAACTAGGCACTGAGGGGAACCTACATATGAAATTTGAGAAAGATCTCTTCAGTACTTTCTGAGAAATAGCGATAACAAACTTCAATTGTCAAAATCCAAGATGGCTGCCTGTCGGCCATTTTGTTTTCCGATTGGTCCCAAAATGCAATATGCATAACTAGGCACCGAGGGGAACCTGTGTATGAAATTTGAGAAAGATCCCTTCATTTCTTTCTGAGAAATAGCGATAACAAACTTCAATTGTCAAAATCCAAGATGGCTGCCTGTCGGCCATGTTGTTTTCCGATTGGTCTCAAAATGCAATATGCATAAATAGGCACCAAGAGGAATCCTACTTATGAAATTTGAGAAAGATCCCTTCAGTGCTTTCTGAGAAATAGCGATAACAAACTTCAATTGTCGAAATCCAAGATGGCTGCCTGTCGGCCATGTTGTTTTCCGATTAGTCTCAAAATGCAATATGCATAACTAAGCATCAAGGGGAACCTACATATGAAATTTGAGAAAGATCCCTTCAGTACTTTCTGAGGAATAGCGATAACAAACTTCAATTGTCAAAATCCAAGATGGCTGCCTGTCGGCCATGTTGTTTTCCGATTGGTCTCAAAATGCAATATGCATAACTAGGTACCAAGGGGAACCTACATATGAAATTTGAGAAAGATCCCTTCAGTACTTTCCGAGAAATAGCGATAACAAGAATTGTTTACGGACGGACGGAGGGACGGGGGGACGGAGGGACGGAGGGACGGACGGACGGACAGACGGACGGACGACGGACCACGGACGCAGGGCGATTTGAATAGCCCACCATCTGATGATGGTGGGCTAAAAATACACTGGAGAGCTAAGTGAGACTTCACACCTCTGGAGAGCTAAGCCAGACTTCACACCCAAGTCCAGAGGACACATGAACTGATTTTAACAAATAAGACCTTTAGTTTTGAACAATCATGTTTTAATAACAAGGTACACTCCTAGGGAACAAAAAACACTCTCCCAACCTTTGGCTAGCTAGAGATCTACAGACTGATATATATTTGCTATCCCCTGATTTGTTTAGTTAACGCAGACCCGTCAGGCTTTGACAGTGCTCCTCTGATATTGTCTATAGTGTGACATTCCTGTCAACTTCATCAGACAAATGACCACACCTTATGTATACTGACTAGTGAACCTTATGTATACTGACTAGTGAACCTTATGTATACTGACCAGTAAACCCAGTGAACCTTATGTATATTGACCAGTGAACCCAGTAAACTTTATGTATACTGACCAGTAAACCCAGTGAACCTTGTGTATACTGACTAGTGAACCTTATGTATACTGACCAGTGAACCTTATGTATACTGACTAGTGAACCTTGTGTATACTGACCAGTAAACCCAATGAACCTTATGTATACTGACCAGTGAACCCAGTAAACCTTGTGTATACTGACCAGTGAACCCAGTAAACCTTATGTATACTGACCAGTGAACCTTGTGTATACTGATCAGTGAACCTTGTGTATACTGACCAGTGAACCTTGTGTATACTGACCAGTGAACCTTGTGTATACTGACCAGTGAACCTTGTGTATACTGACCAGTGAACCTTGTGTATACTGACCAGTGAACCTTATGTATACTGACCAGTGAACCTTGTGTATACTGACCAGTGAATCTTATGTATACTGACCAGTGAACCTTGTGTATACTGACCAGTGAACCTTATGTATACTGACCAGTCAACCTTGTGTATACTGACCAGTGAATCTTATGTATACTGACCAGTGAACCTTGTGTATACTGACCAGCGAACCTTATGTATACTGAGGTGTTAAATCTGAGATTACATAGAATCAACAAGTGTTCCTACATACACTACAGAAGATGATTTGGCTGTGCTTTGCTTTGAACCAGATAATAAATAATTTGAGAGTCTATCTATATTAATCAGATGCCTTCTTTCACCTGCTGTTTGAAAATATAGAGCATATCTAATAGTGTCTTCGGTAATACCAAAGGGGCTAACATTTGAAATTTTTTTCAGTGTGCAGCACGAGTGAAAAATATCAAAATATCAGCCACACAAGTGAAATATATATGTTTTACTGAAGATACTGGTAGATATTGTGCTTATTACATATTTTCAGTGAAATATATCAAGTCAGCTTTTAATTTTGGTTGTATGCGCTAGTGTTTTTGTTGGTTAAATCAGACAAGAGGCCCATGGGCCTTAACGGTCACCTGAGATTCTGTCTTAATTGGGTCTTGAGAAGAAGATCTTTGAAATTTCAGTCTATTTGACCCTTTTTCGCCCCGCCCATCAGCCCCTTGGGGTCATTCAGGGCCAACATGTGTAAACCATCAAACTGCCATCACAAGCTGATTATGTTAACCAAATTAGAATGAATTCCAATAGAAATCAAACAAATAATAGTCAAAAATATGATTTCCCTATATAAACTATAGTAAAGTTTACCCCCTCCCCAGGGGCAAAGGTGAGACCCCAGGGTCAGGAAATTCACAATTTTGGAAAAGCACTTTAAGACCCTTCCATCTATAAAGAGTGTTTGATTCCACCATATCTGCGAGTAGAGAAGAAGATTTTTGAAGTTCTTGTTAATTTGACCCTTTTTAGCCCCGCCCATTAGCCCCTGGGGTCAGTCAGAGCCAACATGTGCATACGATCAATCTGTTATCCCATACTAATAATGTTAACTAAGTTAGAATGAATTCCAATAGAAATCAAACAAATTATAATCAAAAATGTGATTTCCCTATATAAACTATAGTAAAGTTTACCCCCTCCCCAGGGGCAAACCCAAGACCCCTGGGTCATGAAATTCACAATTTTGGTAAAACACCTGAAGACCCTTCCATCTATGAAGAGTGTTTGATTCCACTATATCTGAGAGTAGAGAAGAAGATTTTTGAAGTTTTAGTCATTTTGACCCTTTTTAGCCCCGCCCCTCAGGCCCCTTGGGGGTGGGGACCATATAATTCACAATTTTGGTTGACCTTCAGCCATAGAAGCTTCCTGCAAAAATTCATTGAATTTGGTTTAGGGGTTTTGCAGAAGAAGTCGAAAATGTAAATTGTTTATGGACGCATGACGACGGACAAAAGGGGATTAGAATAGGTCACTTGAGACTTTGTCTCAGGTGACCTAAAAAAGTGATACATTTCACTGGTGAAAAATATCAGAAAAATGAAAGTGAAAAGAATGAATGATTTTTGATATTTCACTGGTAAATATATGATAAATTTCGCTCTGTAACTGTTTTAATGTTGCTTGGCTGACTTAATGCTGTAATGCTTTGTTTGACATACCAGTGTAGTGTTGGTCGTTTGACTTTAAAATTAGGGTTTCCTTCTAGAAGGAAAAGTCAGTAATCATGGCTCGCTTCTACTTACAAGTCAACCCAATTATGTGTTGTTTTGCATCTTTCAAATATTCAGAAAGATGGTTTATGAAAGAGTCTCTTTTTACTCAATAACGTATCATAATCATTACTTAGAACTGTTCAAAATAATGACATATCAAATTTAAATTCAAATAATAATTTAATTCAAAATGTCAGGAATCACCTCCGGATAAAAACCCTGATGAAAACAGGAATCACCTCCGGATAAAAACCCTGATGAAAACTATGTTCCTGATTTGTTTCAAGTTATTAAGTTATTAGTACAGTTATTAAGATCAGCTAACTTTATTTCTTCTGTCTTCTTAGTGATATCCAGATGGCTTGTATCACTTTGATTCAAAGTCAAATCATTTATCGAAATCATCTGAAGAACTGGATGATGCACTGTGATACTGTCTTTGTTCAATGTAAAATGCTCCCCTGCATCTCTGATGACTGTAGGCTGACCTGAACAAACCAGTTTTGTTGTCTTGGTAATGCGTTCAGCTAGTGAAGAATTGGCCCCAGCCAGCTGGAACAACCAATCAAGTGTGTCTGACAGGGGTGACATACATAGGCCCTGGACATGCTCCACGACCTCACAAATACACCAGCTCAGATTGGTCAGGTCATCCTGTAGTAATACAACAACAAAATATTACATAACACCATCCTATAATAAAAAAGCCCAAGAATTTAAAATATTTTGCTCTTCAACCATGGATGATTCTGACCAAAATTAGTCAAAATCCATTCAATAGTTCATGACAAGTAGCACTTTATAGGAAAAGTTGATGGACTGATGGCAGACAGACAACAGACGCCACGCCCTGGCATAAGTTCACCGGTCCTTTTGGACCAAATGAGCTAAAAAGGTACATTTCAAACGTTTAATTCTAAGAATAACAAGAGGCCCATGGGCCTTAACGGTCATCTGACAAACACTTACACTTACAGCAGGGACACACCCCTCAATCCAGCATTATTACCATAAATCATTTATCGCAGCCAGTTATGTTTTAGATCAAATTTGGTTTTTATCCATTTAGCTTGTCCAGGAAGAGCAGCATCATAAAGCAAAATTTTAGCCAAGTTCCCATTTTTGGGGCATGCCCCTCTGTGTCCCAATGGGTCAGACAAGACTCATTTATATCAATTAGGATTGCCTTTCCCCAATGATGTTTCATGCTAAATATAGTTGTAATCAATTAAGGCATTAAGGAGGAATTGCATTTTAAAAAAATGTTTAACCTAAGCGCTCCTTTTGCCCCATCTTTTTTTCCCCAGGGGTCAAACCTGTCTCATTAAAAAATATGATTGCCGTCACCTTATATTTCACATCAAATTAGGTTGTAATCCACCAAAAGGTTAGGGAGGATTAGGATTTAACAGAAAATATTCACCAAAGTTCCCCTTTTGGGGCCCTGCCCCTAAGGCCCCAGGGGTCTCACTAGCCTCGTTTATATAAAATATGACCACCCTTCCCAAAGGATGTTTCACACCATATTTCGTATTAATCCACCCAAGGGTTAGAGAGAAGTAGGATTTATAGCAAAAATTCACCAAAGTTCCCCTTTTGGGGCCCCGCCCCTCTGGCCCTAGGGGTCAAACCAGCCTCATTTATATAAAATATGATTGTCCTCCTCCAATGATGTTTCACACCAAATTTGGTAATAATTCACTATGGGGGTTAGGAGGAGTAGTATTGTAAAGCAAAATTTCATCAAAGTTCCCCTTTTGGGGCCCTGCCCTTCTGGCCCCAGGGGCCACACCAGCCTAATTTATATAAAATATGACCACCCTCCCCCAATGATGTTTCACACAATATCTGGTTGAAATCCACCAAAGGGTTAAGGAGGAGTAGGATTTTATAGCAAAATTTCATAAAAGTTCCCCTTTTGGGGCCCCGCCCCTCAGGCCCCAGGGGCCACACCAGCCTCATTTATATAAAATATGACCACTCTCCCCCAATGATGTTTCACACAATATCTGGTTGAAATCCACCAAAGGGTTAAGGAGGAGTAGGATTTTATAGCAAAATTTCATCAAAGTTCCCCATTTGGGGCCCCGCCCCTCAGGCCCCAGGGGTCACACTAGCCTCATTTATATAAAATATGACTGCCCTCCCCAAATGATGTTTCACAACATATCTGGTTGAAATCCACTAAAGGGTTAAGGAGGAGAAGGATTTTATAGCAAAATTTCATCAAAGTTCCCCATTTGGGGCCCCGCCCCTCAGGCCCTAGGGGTCACACCAGCCTCATTTATATAAAATATGATCACCCTCCCCAAATGATGTTTCACACAATATCTGGTTGAAATCCACCAAAGGGTTAAGGAGGAGTAGGATTTTATAGCAAAATTTCATCAAAGTTCCCCTTTTGGGGCCCCGCCCCTCAGGCCCCAGGGGTCACACCAACTTCATTTATATAAAATATGACCGCCCTCCCCCAATGATGTTTCCAACCAAATTTAGTTGTAATCCACCCAAGGGTAAAGGAGAAGTAGGATTTTATAGCAATATTCACCTAAGTTCCCTTTTCGGCGCCCCGCCCTTCTGGCCCCAGGGGTCAGACCAGCCTCATTTATATAAAATATGATTGCCCTCCCCCAATGATGCTTCAAACCAAATTTGGAAGTAATCCACCCAAGCGTTAAGGAGGAGTAGCGTTTTGAAAGAAAAAGTTTACGGACGGCGCACGGCGCACGACGACGGACGAAGCACGATGACTATAGGTCATCCTGACCCTTTGGGTCAGATGACCTAATAAAATGTATACTGAACACTGTAGTTATCCCATTTACATGAAAGAACATCGGTTGTAAATATCTGACATTGCAAAGGCCTATCAGTATAACAGTCATACATCTGTTTAAACTAAAAGTTGGAAAAATACTTGGTAATGAAGTTGATTTGGTTTGGATTGTAGTGATTAACATCCGATCAACAACTATGGTATTCAAGGTGTGAAGGTTGGACTAAGTGCGGTTTTACTGTATTATGTAGTTGAAAATATTCTAACCAGTAGAACAATAACAGTAAGAATCTGGAGGACTTTCACATAAACACTCACCTGTATGGCCTGCAGGGTATTCTGACACATCTTCTGGAGTTGTTGACAGGATAACAGGCCCTCCTCTAATAGACCAATCAACACACGACTGTACACTCTCCATGTTAACTTTATAAACAAGGAAACAACAAAACACAATCAGTTATTAATTCAAATACCAAACTTATGTTGTCTCGATATTGTTGTTTAACTCTTTCAGTACCGTTGTCGACTATAGTCGACATAAAAATGTGCTCCCTCTTCCCCGTTGTCGACTATAGTCGACATGATTTCAAGCTCCGTCTTCCCCGCTGTCGACTATAGTCGACAGACTAAGTTGATGTTTTTAAAGTGTTGATTTGTTGACAGCATCAACCGATAAATACAATTACCAAATGCAATGATATATAAAATGTGTTCAAAGCTTTTGAAACAAACACTTTGGTTGATAAATTAATTTTTATTTCGTTTGTTTTAAGTGTTTTTTCGGTAGAGTAATAGTTGATATTTTCTCAATATGTTCTTAATGTAAACAATATGGCGGCTTGCTACATTTGCATTTTAGAAATCAGAGTCTAGGAAGTTTCAGAGTGATAAATCTGATCTAGTTCTTATTTTGTTAAATATTTCTTAATCTTGTACAAAGATAACACTAACCTTTCTGTTTCTATATGAAAATAACAACACACCAAAAATGCACATGTAGCCTGCCATTTTGTTTAAACTTCCGGGAGCGAGCCTAATAACTACTTCCGGTACGGAATCCGGAAAGAACACAAAGTACGGAAAGAGTTAATCAATACAGTACTGCTATTTTGTAGTAATTCCTAGCAACTTGCCTCTCGAAAAAATGTTGTATCCAACAAGAGATCCCAAAGGGATCTCAGTGCCCACATTTGAAGATCTTGAGTTGTTCTATTTGTCTTTTCTAATTTTTAAGGATTTGATAACACGAGGAACTTACAAAGGAAATCTACAAGATCTAAGGAAATGTAGGACAGACGATGATAGTGGGCTACAAAAAGAATATCTCTATGTAGTGCGCCAAACTGTAGCATACAGCATACACTTTACCATTACTGTAGAACATAAAAGTATATATGCCAAGACATGACGCAGGGAGCGACAAGTCCTAATTTTAATGGCTAGTTTTTATGGACATGGGACATAACCCATAGTCTTTTTCACAGGTATAGACACTCAAATCAAAAGCCAATAGCTTTTTCATGGGAGACGTATGGAAGGAAACAGTTCTTGGGAAGGAAGAAAGAAGATATGATGACAAACTTAGTCTCCTCTTTGTTACAATGACAGTACATTGTTTTGATGTCTACCATATGTTACACAGTGCAGAAACGGTCATGTGGTATTCAAGACCTTTGCAAAACTTCATTAAATTAGTTCCCTTATTAATACTTTTTTTAGACTAGAAAATATATATTTGTGATATTCATAAAATCAAATTCTTTATACTAACCTTTTGAATGGTAAATGATTATTACAGAAACATAATACAGAATGTTCCATACCTGAGGATTGCTACAATGGTTCATCTGGAAAACAACCCGTGGACACAGGAAACCTTGTAGTGGAGTGAACTTCTCTAGGTCTGTCCTCCACAGGACATGGAACACCTCCAGTTTATCGTTCGACCACTGATCAGGAGAACGCTGAACTGAAATATCACATTGGTCAACTGAGTCACCACTGGAGGAACACTTCATCTTTGGAGGATATACATCTCAAGTCAATTGTGAATTCAAATACTAAATCTATCAGGCTGCTCTCTGTTACTATTCGTATCTCAAGTCAATTGTGAATTCAAATACTAAATCTATCAGGCTGCTCTCTGTTACTATTCGTATCTCAAGTCAATTGTGAATTCAAATACTAAATTCATCAGGCTGCTCTCTGTTAAGAAAATACATCACAAGGAAATAAAGAATAAGTGTTGTTAAAATCAGCTGACTTACTATTTATAGCAAAAGTGGCATTGCAACATTCCAGTTTCCAGTGCTACAGTGTTATAGAGCTATTACGGTCAAATATCTACCCAACTAGAGGACTCCAGGAACCACAAACAGAAGTGATTTAATAACAAACCACATTTACAAGGTCAGTGCTCATCATGCATAGAATTCTATTTCTGGAGAAGTCCTCTCATAGGTTACATATTTACATTCCCCAAACTTTGTCACTATTCAATAATTTCAGATGTATTTGTTTACCATTCTTGTATGGAAACGTTGACCTTTGAACTTGTGTACAAAAATGTTACAGTACAGGAACTACATGGCTTTGTTTATTAACTTTTAAACAGAACTATTTGTCACCGGGTAAGAAAATTTCAACTTGAAGTGAAGAGTCATAATTGGCTGTTCTAACTGTAACCGACTTCTACTGAATTACTACCTGTATGCCATTTACAAATGAGGATTGATTTACCTAAATGTTGTGTAAGTGTAAATATGGTTATTCTTAGAGGAATTGCTCCATAAAAGCATGCTTAACATAAAAGAGAAATCAAATCACTATATACCGGTATATAGATTTACTAAAGTAGCGCTAGCCCTTGGTATTCAGATAGCAAAATGGTCAAGATGACAGACCGATTGACCTCCAAGGTAATCTGAAAAGTAATCAATTTTCAATTCTGCATCAATGATATTTTTGAAAAGTAAATTAATAGTGTAAGGTCTTACCTAAGGCGAGGCACAGGTCCATGACTAGCTGTCCATATGCTACATACACTCCAGGCAGAAAGTCCTGTAATAACCACTGATAATTATGTCTACCGACAGGTAATACACAAATAACAAACATCCAAGTCTACAGACAGGTAATACACAAATAACAAACATCCAAGTCTACAGACAGGTAATACACAAATAACAAACATCCCAGTCTATAGACAGGTAATACACAAATAACAAACATCCAAGTCTACAGACAGAACAAACATCCCAGTCTACAGACAGGTAATACACAATAACAAACATCCCAGTCTACAGACAGGTAATACACAAATAACAAACATCCAAGTCTACAGACAGGTAATACACAAATAACAAACATCCAAGTCTACAGACAGGTAATACACAAATAACAAACATCCAAGTCTACAGACAGGTAATACACAAATAACAAACATCCCAGTCTACAGACAGGTAATACACAAATAACAAACATCCCAGTCTACAGACAGGTAATACACAAATAACAAACATCCAAGTCTACAGACAGGTAATACACAAATAACAAACATCCCAGTCTACCGACAGGTAATACACACAATAACAAACATCCCAGTCTACAGACAGGTAATACACAAATAACAAACATCCCAGTCTACAGACAGGTAATACACAAATAACAAACATCCAAGTCTACAGACAGGTAATACACAAATAACAAACATCCAAGTCTACTGACAGGTAATACACAAATAACAAACATCCCAGTCTACAGACAGGTAATACACAAATAACAAACATCCCAGTCTACAGACAGGTAATACACAAATAACAAACATCCCAGTCTACTGACAGGTAATACACAAATAACAAACATCCAAGTCTATAGACAGTTATATACACAAATAACAAACATCCCAGTCTACAGACAGGTAATACACAAATAACAAACATCCCAGTCTATAGACAGTTATATACACAAATAACAAACATCCCAGTCTACAGACAGGTAATACACAAATAACAAACATCCCAGTCTATAGACAGTTATATACACAAATAACAAACATCCCAGTCTACAGACAGGTAATACACAAATAACAAACATCCCAGTCTATAGACAGTTATATACACAAATAACAAACATCCCAGTCTACAGACAGGTAATACACAAATAACAAACATCCCAGTCTATAGACAGTTATATACACAAATAACAAACATCCCAGTCTACAGACAGGTAATACACAAATAACAAACATCCAAGTCTACAGACAGGTAATACACAAATAACAAACATCCAAGTCTACAGACAGGTAATACACAAATAACAAACATCCAAGTCTACAGACAGGTAATACACAAATAACAAACATCCCAGTCTACTGACAGGTAATACACAAATAACAAATATCCCAGTCTAATGACAGGTAATACACAAATAACAAACATCCCAGTCTACAGACAGGTAATACACAAATAACAAACATCCCAGTCTACAGACAGGTAATACACAAATAACAAACATCCAAGTCTACAGACAGGTAATACACAAATAACAAACATCCAAGTCTACAGACAGGTAATACACAAATAACAAACATCCCAGTCTATAGACAGTTATATACACAAATAACAAACATCCCAGTCTACAGACAGGTAATACACAAATAACAAACATCCCAGTCTATAGACAGTTATATACACAAATAACAAACATCCCAGTCTACAGACAGGTAATACACAAATAACAAACATCCCAGTCTATAGACAGTTATATACACAAATAACAAACATCCCAGTCTACAGACAGGTAATACACACATAACAAACATCCAAGTCTACAGACAGGTAATACATACAAAATTCTATAGCAATCTGATGATGGTGAAGAAATACATTCTCCATGATCTGAACAATCAAATAAAACGAATGGTACATGTTCACCTGATATGCCTAAAATACGAGGGCTGATTGATAAGTTGTAAGCCTCGTATTGAAGGAGGTACTCAAGGATGTTCTTTTTAAGTCCTACTATTCTCTGACTATATAGGGCCGTGTAACCAAGGACTGCTCTCATTTGGTTAGTTTATATCATTGAGGTAGCACTCTGACAGTAAACAAGACGAGCATCTTTTGCAAAATGGACAAAATCGGCTAGGGTTAGGGTGAAAGAGTCTGCCATTTTAATGGCTGCCATTCATGATTGTGGCTTTAAATTGACTGAGCATCCGCCTTATTTACCTGATCTCACTCCATCAGACTTTTTTTTTTCTTTCCAAAACTGAAAATAGCTATTTCAGGCACTCTAACCATGACATGCAATGGATGATTTTCTGAACAGACAAGAAAAGGAGTTCTATAAAAAAGGCATTGAGGCCTGTAAACACCACTGGAAAAAGTGTATAGATACTGAAGGGGATTATGTTGAACAAATAATACAATATGTACAGCAAAATTCAAATCCTTCAATACGAGGCTCACAACTTATCAATCAGCCCTTGTATATTCAAACTTTGTTAAATTGCTATATGGAAATAAAAACAAGCTAATGAATAATACTAAATGCTGATTATGAGCAATGACCTTCCTTTAAAAAATGATGACTAACATGTGATCAATGTGGAAATGATGGTTTGGTTTGGTTTATTTTGTTTAACGTCCTATGAACAGCTAAGGTCATTTAAGGATGGCCTCCCGTGCGTGCGACATGCATGAGTGTGGTGAGTGCGTATGTGTGTTTTGGGAAGCTGGGAAATGATGGAGATCTTGCCATTTATTGATAGTTACAGAGTGTACCTACCTGCCTCCTCTTCATCACAGTTTGTACTTTGGATATCACAGATTTCACTTCCTCCTCACTAGGCAGCACCAGGCCAAAGGCTACATCTCTTACTACTTGCTGTATTATGTTTAACAAACAGAAAAGATTCAAAACAACAGTCATCAAAATACATCATAAAATCATTAATGGCACATTGATATATTCTTTTGTAATATTGTATGCTACATCCTATAACATGATCATATTACAAGAGATTAAAATTTGTCTAAATTTAATCGGTAAAATTAGTGACATCACCAACTGTCTCTGTAAAATATAACAAGGTCATTCATTTGAACATACTTGGAAGCTCTTCACCCCAGATTGCTACGAGCCCAAATCCAAGTCTGAGGGCCTCTTGGTTCTTGAGAAAAGATGTTTAAAAGGGAATAGTTGATGCCAGACAGAGGCTGCACCACAGCATAAGCTCACTTGCCCTTTGAGGAGCTTATCTCAAATACTCCAAAACCCTCGAGGTTGAATGATACACAAAATTCTCACCTTGACATCTATAAGGACATCAGATGGACTCGGGACACTGTCATCATGCTCTTTAGCTAAAACATCTATACAGCCCTCTGTTTCCACAGTATTGCCAATGTGACCTGTCTCATTTGGCTTCTGTTGTGTTAACATACACGCTTTAAGGATCCGCTCTAACTCTGTCTGTAGCTCACTCTGGTACATAGCTGTAAGGAGTATTATATATAGTACAGGACCGTCCACTCTGGTACATAGCTGTAAGGAGTATTATATATAGTACAGGACCGTCCACTCTGGTACATAGCTGTAAGGAGTATTATATATAGTACAGGACCGTCCACTCTGGTACATAGCTGTAAGGAGTATTATATATAGTACAGGACCGTCCACTCTGGTACATAGCTGAAAGGAGTGTTATATATAAACAGGACCGTCCACTCTGGTACATAGCTGTAAGGAGTGTTATATATAGTACAGGACCGTCCACTCTGGTACATAGCTGTAAGGAGTATTATATATAGTACAGGACCGTCCACTCTGGTACATAGCTGTAAGGAGTATTATATATAGTACAGGACCGTTCACTCTGGTAAATAAAGCACAGGACCTGTTTTTTTTTAATATATAGTAAATTTTTGGTGTTTATCTACAACAAAGAGTTTAGTTTATGGTGTTCATCTACAATAAGGAGCAGAGTTTACCTGTGGTTATGTGTTTGGTCATCCATTGCTGGACTTTTTCCATGGTGATACGGAGACAGATCTTTGTTGCAGTGTTGACGACAGTACGAGACTGCTCATCAGGTAGGAGTAAAATGAGAGCAGCATCAATCTTTTTCTCACAGTAACTGGAAGTAAAGAAACTATCAGGAGGCTGTCTTAATATCTATTATCATCACTACCTCATGTCTTATCTGAAGTTTACATGTCAATCTTTACATTATTTAACAGTGAGACTCATGTATCTAGTCAACTTTGTCTTTAAGCTATACATAGTTATTTCCATGTACAATCAATAATTTTTGTTGTAAAAATGAAATTAAAATGGAGAACTGATCTGTGATACTTTTCAAAGATTCTAAATAATGAAATATGTAATTGTTATTAATTTGCCTGTCCGAATGATGACACTACAGACCTTTCAACCTCTGTAGCAGAGATGGCCTTGACCTGCTGAACACAGTTTTGGGAAATCTTCAGCAACTGGGACTGGAGTTTGTCCTGAATAACACAAGTGCTCATTAGAATTTGTTTGTGAAACCTTTATGTTCCGGCTGTCGCTGTGATGGAAGTAAATCTTGACACAAAATTTAATGCCAAGACATATTAAAATTTGTATAAAAATGCAAGGTTTATATTCATATTAAAAAGTTGTTTACCTTGGCCTTGGCAGTTGGAGATGAGTTTGTGTGAGTTTCTATATGATCCGACAGACGAGATTTACTCTCCCTGATGGAAGTGGACAGCAGAGTTGATCGAAACCTCTTTATGTAGTTAGAGGCTGTTCTGTCTGCCACAAAATCAACAGTCCTTCTCAGGGACGCTGGGTGGTTGTGGAAAAAGTTCTCTTCCAGATGAAGCTGTTAAAATAAATAGTAATCCTGACAACAATTTCTATAAGCCTGAGATTTTGTAGCTACTCTGACTTCATACAGCATAATCTGTACAATCATATATTGTGTTCATATTGTAATGTAAGCCTGAGAATGATTGTAAGTAGATATCATTATGTGTGATCATTGTACACTCACCTGGGTTTGTCTTTCTGTCATGGATGGCTGAGTACAATCGTCAGCAGATATAGGTGAAATCTTTCTATACTCACCTGGGTTTGTCTTTGTGTCATGGATGGCCGAGACCGATCATCATGCCAGCAGATATAGGTGTAATCTTTTTTACACTCACCTGTGTTTGTCTTTCAGTCATGGATGTCCGAGAATGATCGTCAGCAGATATAGGTGAAATCTTTCTATACTCACCTGTGTTTGTCTTTCGGTCAAGGATTGCTGAGTACGATTGTCAGCAGATATAGGTGTAATCTTTCTATACTCACCTGTGTTTGTCTTTTGGTCATGGATGGCTGAGTACGATCTTCAGCAGATATAGGTGTAATCTTTCTATACTCACCTGTGTTTGTCTTTCGGTCATGGATGGCTGAGTACGATCGTCTGCAGATATAGGTGTAATCTTTCTATACTCACCTGTGTTTGTCTTTCGGTCATGGATGGCTGAGTACGATCGTCAGCAGATATAGGTGTAATCTTTCTGATGGTTGAGTTCTTACTGCTACTGCCCACAGAGAACTCGACAAGTAGGGTTCGAATCTCTCCTGTATTGAGTAATACAGAATGGTCACTAACTTCACACAGCAGCAAACATGGAAGGAGAATATTATTTTGTGCACTAAATCGAAACAAAAACTGTCCGGTTACAGGCCATGTGACTTCTGCCTGACTCCGAGACTTATTGGTCTCGAAAACAAGCAGGTACTGTCAAATTGGATAGTCATCTTGGGAGGCACCCAGATATATCAAGTTGTAATACAGACAAGTCCTGAATACATACCCATATATGGACAGCAAGTGTAATACAGCTTCTGGTCCACAAATCCCATTTTGTCCTGTAATGAAAACGAATAGATAAACACTGATATTCTGATACTTTATAAACAATCACGAAACTGATGCTACTTCATTGATTTTGTAACAAACAATTCAACTACATAACTGATTGTTCTAACTTCAGAGACAATAGGATATAATAGAGAATTTCTGTTCTGCCTCCTGGCTAAAGTCACAAAAACTTCCTCCTCAATTCTTTTTTTCTTCTTCAAAAATCTGAGAAGCAATGTTTTATCTTTTATTTCTGTAGTTTTAAGGGTGCGTTAGAGATACAAAATGAAAAAGGGATAGAGGTTAGGAACCTGCTTTATGCAACCCTGAATACCTACAATGTTTTCTGGAGATCCCACATTGCAGTGACTTTTTTTGGGTACCGAAAAAACCCGTGTAATTTGCGCAGGTACTTTTTGGGGATGAAAATGCTGAAAAAAACCTATCCGTAAATTTTGCTCATGAAAAATTTTGACCAAAAATGATGCCCAAGGGGTCCTGAAAATGATGTATGAAAATGACACTACCACAAATTAGCACAAGACTGCTTAAAATCATTCTACTCAATACTTGATGATTTAAATAATCTGATTATTTTGTATTTGTAATGAGGAAATAGCAAAATTGCATCTTGTTTATTTTTTTTTTAAAACAGATACTTACCAGAGAAACAGTTTTTTGATGGTCTAGCAAAGAACCCAGGGAGGAAACTTCATCAGGGATCTCAGAGAAGAAAAACCCTTCTGGTATCACAGCATTCTGTACATAAAATCAATGGTTTCATATGTACAATCTCCAGCAAATTATAAATAAGTGTAACACTACAAGCTGCTGGTGTAACACAATAAATCAAGCCTGATGCCACAGTAACATATATACTTGTATCAAAATGCATAAAATATGGAAAGGTAACAAGAAGAATCATTCAATCAGAAGATGTTTAAGAAGCAATATCTATACAAATCAAACTAAGCTTCACATAGAATAATTAAAATCTGAGAGAGAGATCTGGACAAAAACTAAAATAATGAAATTTACAAAGAGCAATAGCTCTTTCATGCACTGTCAAAATTAAAATGTTGCAGTTTTACCCTATAACTTTCTCCGAACTCTCTTCCACTGTTTGATCAAGCTTTCTTCTTTATGTCAATACATGGTTTCTACTGATTTTTCGTACCAAAATTTAATCAATTTTCAAGCACTTTTCCAGCATTTTTTTTTTCAATTTTCAGGTGCATTTTTTTTTGCACTCAAAAAAATGCACTTGTAATAATAACTAAATATCACAATATGGATATTACCGAAAGTCAATTTATATCATGATAAAAGTAAATAATGCTGATTTTTAAGATATTTTTATAATTTTCTTGTGATAAATAACTCATTTTTAAGGAATCTGAAAAAGCATGTTTAGTGCAAGTAAGTACAAAATCCAGTACTATTCAAGCACTCATGAGTAAATTCCAACACTTTTCCAGCTCTGACCCCAAATTCCAGCACTTTTCATCATCTATGAACCATGCAATATTGTCCCTCTGATATCAATCTGAATGGTAATTGGGTTTATGACAGATCCTTCTGGCTTGACTACAGGACAGCAACATCTCACCATTAAATACTAAAAGTATCAACTGAACTGTCACACATACAAGAGGACGAGATCCTCCCTTCGAAACATTTTCTCACAACCTAATGCTGATTTCTGTTAAACTCAATGAAATTCCATTATTCCACTCAGATTAAGCATATAGGTATATAGCCATTGCCTCCCTTGGTTTCTTGACAGGTGGGGCTACAAACCAACAACAAATGGCATAACTGCTCATCATGTACACATTTTAATAGGGAAAACAAAATACATTATGAAAGTTTTGGGAAGCCTATCTACATGAAAATCTCAGATTCACTGAGGTAATAAAAGCTACAAACCTCAAACAACCAGCTGATGTTGGTTACCACTAACAGATTGGCATAACAGGCATTGGTAAACTCTGCACTTCCCCAGGTCTGTCTGAGCAAAACAAGAAACATAGATGAAAATATGCTCATTGTGTCTGTACCAATCTGTCTAGCAAGCATGCATCATGAGCCTCGGCCTACCATTCTTATGAAATTGCTTTTTGAAATACTTATAAAGATTCAGAGCACTAAAATAGCTAATTAGCAAAAATACAAATATTGCCTCCATCCCAGAGGGAAAATATTGTGTCAGAATTGAGGATTTTGAGGACTGATCAGGTTGGATGATGCTGATTACTTACTGGTGTAGGTAGAGAAGGACAAACAGTGTTATCTGTATTGGTTCCAAGCTTGGTGCTATCTGATCCATCATACTCAAAAATTCCACTACCCACGGAACTGTCAAGGTCAGACGTCCAAGGAAAAATGCTGTCTTAAGGCATCTAGTGAGGTCAATTTGCATCGACTTAAGTGAGAGAATGAAAACAAAAGTGGATTACAATCAGTTCAACAATGTTTTCATATGTGTGAATAAAAAAAGGCAGTAATTTCAAAATGGTACTTCAAGGATAATCCACTGTCTTTATATTTTTCAAAAGAGGCTGGATTGAGAGACAATGCCATTTGTTTGATGAGATCCTTTAAACAATGACACAAACAATTGTATTAGTTGGGTTAAGATGAAGGAGGCTTAATCTGCCCGATCTAAAATTATAGTAGAATTTCAGGCCAAACCTCTGGAGTTTTTATATTGTAATGACAGCAGTCTTGATTTACAATCATCATAACATTAAAATCTACAATATCTAAGCTATTACAGCTACACTCTATCCTACAACTTACATGACTACGCAGGGAGATGTACATGGCGCCCAGTTCGTCAGAGATCCGTGATCCTGTCTGATAAGGGAGAAAAGTCACGAAGCCCAGGAATTTTGCCACCAGTCTTACTGTCATCAAACACGACACAAATCGGTCCTTCTCTTCCTAAACAAACAAGCCTTACAATGGTCAACAGGTTTTCTTTGTCCTAGTTTTTCAACAGATATCAGAGGTTTGTAAAA